>NC_142474.1:41362500-42612500 GCF_049115385.1 Moschus berezovskii | reverse complement strand
CAGTATGTAAATGTAAGACCTAGAGCAAAACACTACAAAGGCTATTTAGAGAGAGATACTGAAAAATACTTTAGGAAATCAAACAGCCCCCTAGAAGGCAGGAAAAAAGAAACAGTAAAACAAAAAACAGAGGATAAACAGAAAACAAAAAAATAAAATGGCTGACTTCAGTTGTAATACGTCAATAATTACATTAAATGTGAATGGTCCAAATATACCAAGTAAAAGAAACTGGCAGAGTAGATTTAAAAACAAGACCTAACTCTATGCTGTCTACAACAAACTCACTTCAACTGCAACAACATAGGCAGGGTGAAAGAAAAAGAATGCATAAAGATATGTCATATACACATTAATCAAAAGAAAGCAGGAGAGGCTATATTTAGTATCAGATAAAGTCTAGTCAAGACTATGGTTTCCCCAGTGGTCATGTATGGATGTGAGAGTTGGACTGTGAAGAAAGCTGATTGCCGAAGAATTGATGCTTTTGAACTGTGGTGTTGGAGAAGACTCTTGAGAGTCCCTTGGACTGCAAGGAGATCCAACCAGTCCATTCTAAAGTAGATCAATCCTGGGTGTTCATTGGAAGGACTGATGCTAAAGCTGAAACTCCAATACTTTGGCCACCTCATGCGAAGAGTTGACTCACTGGAAAAGACTCTGATGCTGGGAAGGATTGGGGGCGGGAGGAGAAGGGGACAACAGAGAATGAGATGGCTGGATGGCATCACCAACTCGATGGACATGAGTATGAGTGAACTCCAGGAGTTGGTGATGGACAGGGAGGCCTGGCGTGCTGTGATTCATGGGGTCGCAAAGAGTCGGACACGACTGAGCGACTGAACTGAACTGAACTGAACGGAACTGAAAGACTTCAGAGCAAACAGAATTACCAGAGACAGAAACTAATGATAAAAGGGCCAATGCAGCAAGACACAGCAATCCTAAATAAGTATGCAGCAAACAGAGCTGCAAATAACGTGAAGCAAAGACAGAAATGCAAGTTAGACAAATCCACAATGATAGAGACTGCAACACTCCACTCTCAACAACAGAAACAGAAAATCGGCAAGAATACAGAAGAACCCAACACCATCAACCACAAGCAGCTTATCAACATCTGTAGAACATGTCACCCAGCAACAGCATTACCACGGAACATAAAGTACACTTACAAGGACTGAAATCACACAGACTGCACTTCCCAGCCGCAACAGGATCAAACTAGAAACCAAAAAGAAAGATAACAGGGACATCTCCAAACACTTGGAAACTAAACAAAACACTTATTAAAAAACCCAGGGAAATCAATAAATTATTTACTGCTATTATAAAAATAAATAAAGATAAAACAATGTAACGGAATCGTGACAGACAGAGCAGCACAGAGAGGGAAACTGATAGCATTAAAATGCCCACACAACAAAGAGGAAATCAAGAAGTTAAGCTTCCACCATCAACACCCTAAAAGAGAAGAGCAAAATAAATCCAAAGAAAGCAGAGGATAGAAATCAGGATAACAGAAGGAAGTGATGAAAACAGAAAACAATACAGAAAACCACTGAATTCTACCAAGTACCTAAAGAATTAACACCAGTCCTCTACAAACTCTTCTAGAAAACAGGAGAAGAGAACTCTTTCTAACTCATTCTGAGGCCAGTATTACCTTGCTACCGAAGTCAAAGCCATCAAAAGAAAAAATTAAAGATCAACAGCCCATATGAATACATGATGCAAAATCCTGAACAAAATACTAGCACACGAACTCCAGCAGGCCTTCTGCTCGAACCTGCGCAGAGAGCAACCTCACCTGCTCAAAGATCTCGATGGCCTTCTGGTACTGCTCCAGCTGGGCGGCGTACGCGGCCACTTTCAGCAAACACTTGTTAGCTGAGCTGAAACCAAGAACCAGGGCACGGTGACAGTCCCAGAGAAAAATGACAAGACACCTCAGCGCACCTTCGCCAGGTCCAATGCAAAAGACTCCCAGAGAAAAAGTGGAGGTTTGCCTTTCATCACACATCACAAAACTGTCAGAACCTTTCATCACACATCACAAAACTGTCAGACCCTTTCATTACATGTCACACAACTGTCAGAACCTTTCATCAAACATCACAAATCTATGAGAAGCTTTCATCACATGTCACAAATCTATCAGAAGCTTTCATCACGTCACAAAACTGTCAGAACCTTTCATCACGTCACAAATCTATCAGAACCTTTCATCACATCACAAAACTGTCAGAACCTTTCATCACATGACACAAATCTATCAGAACCTTTCACCACACGACACAAATCTATCAGAACCTTTCCTCATACATCATAAAATGATCAGAACCATTCATCACATATCACAAAATTGTAAGAAAAACAATACTTGCCTGTTGGATTCCTCCCCCTTGTAATAATCGGCTGATTGTTCATAATGGGCGATAGCCTGAAAACACACACATTTTATTCAAACTACTTGTTTGAAAAGTTGCATTTACATTTGCACAGGTATTTTTCCTACAAAAACCCATTTCAGCAGCACAATGTGCATAGCCCGGCTTGCTTTATCTTGGGAACACAAGAAAGCACGTGCTTCCAGAAACCTGGTGGAAGGTGGCTTGCCATCCAACAGACTCTCTTCTTCCTGACTCCCCAAGCAGACAAATGCCCACCACCCCACTTCCCCAGGTCTGTGGCAGTCAGGGGCAGCCACGGGACCCATCCTCTCCAAGGGGATGTCAGCAGACATGCTGTGGCCCACCTCCAGGCGTGGTCCATATAGCAGACTCTGCAGCCTTCTCCAGGCCTGTCCCCTTCCTATGAGCTGAAGGCAGTGACAGCGTCTAGTGATGCTGGAAGCCATAAATTGAAGATGACAGCCCTTCTGTCAGCCTGGTTCCCAAGTGGTGTCCCCACCACTGCCAAACCCTAAGTGGTGACAGAGTTGAGCTCTTCCACTCAGCTCTATGGCTTGCTGCAGCAGCACAGACATTCCTACGAGACCGAGGGACCCTGTAGAATCAGGGTGTTGCCTTCCCTCTAGATGGGGGTGCTGTGAACTGTCAGGAGGAGAGGAAACAGGCTGCAGTCTGGAGAGCCAGAAGCCCTGGTCACGCTGTGGCATAAGACACAGTGAAATAAAGCACCCGACGACTCAAAGCAGAACCCACGCTGCTGGAGCAGGAACGCTAAGGGAAGAGACAGACAACAGTGCCTGGTTTTCAGCAAGGTTTCATAAGAGAGACGAACTCTGGAAAGATCAGTTCGTTTGTAGGCAATTATACAAGGACAGAACCTCCTAAGACTGAAAAGGCCAGCGTCTTCTATACCTCAACTGGCAAGAGAAGTCAGATGGCGTTTTCAGCAGGGGTGGGCCAAGCGGGTCTGCAGCAGGTCTCATGACACACACAACAGCTTCGTGAGCCATTCCATCCGTTGAACCCGGGGCTCTCCCACAGCAGCACAGAGGCCGCCACCAAGGACACGGGCGTGAACAGGCAGGGCTGTACCTGGAGACCTGACTGTGGATGGTGGAATTTCAACCCCACACACTTTAGGTGCCATGCAGTGTCCTTCCCACCACCGATCACAAATGTAAGGACCGTCCTTAGTTTGTAGGTGTAAACAGGCAGTAGATGTACACACTCCTGCCTTACACATCCAGGTTCACCCAAGGCGTGGAGAGGAGGCAAGGCCTGATGTGGACTCAGGCCAGCAGCTCAGTGTCTGCAGGGCAGCCCCAAGGATCTGAGAGGGGGGCATGGGGATGCAGGAGAACCCCATCAGAAGAACCCTCGGCTGGGGTCACTGGGAATCCCCCAGAGCTGACTGCAGGGCCTTGGGCCCTCTCCCGCAGGCGGTGGCGGAACGACCAGGGAGCAGAGCCACCTCTGGAGCCACATCAGCCTCGACTGGACTGCAGGGTACCGGAGTCCATTTGTGAAGCAGACACTTCTGTGTGGAGTCACGACATTTGGGGTCTACGGGTCAGCCATGCAGCCCTCCCTCACTAACACGCTCCCAAGTTTTCTGAGTATAACTGATAATAGGAGAAAAACTGGGAACAACTTAAGTGATTGAATATGATGGGCTACTGTGCTAAGAGGAAGAATAATGACAGGAAGTATCAATATGAAAAGTTCTTTATGAAACAGCACATTTAAAAACAGCCATTAAAAAAACATATGCCTGAAAGAAACACCTGGAATCCACTCCTTTGGAGCGGGGGCAGAGCCATCACACACATACACTCCCAAGGACTTTCCTCTCCCACGACCCTGTGAATGCTGAGGGTAGGCAGGCCCAGTGCGATGCCTGTCACAGCAAGTGCTCAGCAAACAGGTGCTGAACGGACAAAGGCAGTTGTACTTCACAGGCAGCCCTGGTTACGATACCACCAGGTTTTCCAGGAATTTCTAACTAATCAAACATCGTCTCTGAATTGTCTGCATCCTCTAAAGTATTTGGCACTCCTTCCCATTGTAATGATGGGATAAGTATGGGAAACAAGACCAAGTCACCGTGCAGGGAACCAGGCTGTGTGCCCTCTCTCCAAGGAGGGAGCAAACTACTCACCTTTCTGCTCTCACCGCTCAAAATCTGAGGAGCAGGGCTAGCCTAGAGCACGGAGACTTCTGGAGGGCGTGCCTGCGTACTCAGTCGCTTCAGCCATGTCTGACTCTTTGCGACTCCATCGACTGTAGCCCGCCAAGTGCTTCAGTCCATGGAATTCCCCAGGCAAGAATACTGGAGTGGGTTGCCATGCCCTTCTCCAGGAGATCTTCCCGACTCAGGGATTGAACCCACATCTCTTGTGTCTCCTGCATTGGCAGGAGGATTCTTTACCACTAGTACCACCTGGGAAGCCCTCAAGGATGATAATAAATATCAGAAGTAGAACACAACTATCAAGAACAACAGCGTATGTAACAATGAATCCAGACAAAATCAATACCCTCTAATTTGGATAAAGCAATCACTATACTCCTCCCTGGGGAGCCTGATAAGCCGCAGCATGCTGGAGAGCACTGGGCCCTCCAGGCAGAGATGGGGCTCCAGGACCGCGGTCACCACCAGGGCCTTACAGACAACACAGTGGCTGAGAGTCAAGCTCTAGAGCCCACTGTGTAGGTAAAACAGCCTTTGGATGGATCATTCTTTTAGAACCTACACCCTGAGAAGCCTACCCTACCCTACTGACACCTACTCTATGCTAACACATACAAGAGAAACCCCATTCTCCAGGGACCTGAACCAGGGCTCCTCTGGGTCACTGATGATCATGGACTGTTACAGTATTAATGTTTTACTTCAAGTCAAAGGAGAAATAAGTTAATGGAACTTCACATGTCCCCGTTCGCTGGCTAAAATCCGAGTGAACCAGGGACACACTGTGGCCACATTAACAGGGAAGAAACTCACTCAAGAATGAATCAGACACAAGGTGCCTTAGTATAACTGATTTTTCAAAAAATGTCGTGCGCCACCGACCCAATCTAGAGAGTCCCTCCAGGGAGGCGAGGGCAAGGACGTTTCTAGACACAGGAGCCCAAAGGAGAGGCAAGCTGCTCCACGTGCCTTCAGCCCACACCATTGACACCCCTGACCCTGACACCCCCAACCCCGTCAGGGCCCATGAGCAACTGGCAGAACAGCAGGAGCACTGGGGGTGACGTGACGGGCTGCAGAAACTCCCGTGACAAACTGTCAACATTGTTTAACAAAAAGAAAACCAGGAGTTCACCACAGATCGTTTTAGCCGCCCTGAATCTCACAGAGATGCATGTGGTGAAAAGGCTGCCTGAGACCTCGCCCTTCAGACCGAAAACTGAACGCTGAGGTCAGGAGAGGATACAGCAGCCTCGGCTGGCTGGACGCTCTACCCACCAGCACTCACCCTTCTCAGGACAGCTCAGACTCAGTAAAGACCAACCCTGCTCTAGACACCCTGACCAGCCAAGCTTCCCGGCCCTGCTACTCCTGCTCTGCCATCGACTCTGTAGACGCAGAGTCCCAAAGACGGGCACAGGGCTGGGGTTCACCACCTGCTCCTGGGTCAGAGAAAACCTCCCCAGGAGACATGTGGTCCTGATGTGGACAAGGTCTAAGGGTGGAGAAGAGCAGGGCACAGTACGACAGTGATGGCCCAGAGACAGTCCATGACACAGGCCAGTGAGCTCTGAGCCGCGTGACCACCAGGGGCATTCCCGTGAAGTCAGAGGGGGAAGCAGCCCATCCCACAGCAGTCCTGAGGGGCCACCCCACCAGGGACCCCATCTGCTCTCATGGGGAAGGCACCCTCGGCTTACTCAGCAGAGCCAGGGTCTCAGACACTCTGGTATACCAGAGGCAGGCTCGGGCCGGTGTGGGGTACCCACTGCAGTGGAGGGAGAGAGCAAGACGGGGGTGGTGAGCGGGCTGTCAGAGCACCTGTAAGGGGGCCCCGAGGTGGGGGGCAATGGGTGTCTCCTGAAGAGGGCAGAGGTCCCAGTTTTCATGAGGCGGCTGGGAGAGTTTCCATCACAGTATCAAATGGCAAAGCTCTGCAGGAGAACTGACATGTGGTGGAAGAGCTCAGAGCAAAGGGAACAGCAGTCACAGGCCCTGAAGCAGAACACGCCTGACACGTGAGAGGCTCCAGAGAGGTCAGGGTGGCCACCACACGAGGAGCAGGGGAGCACGGCAGGGGGAGAGGTGCTGGGTGAGGAGGCGGGGCCCGAGGCTGAAAGTAGTGGAGAAACCACATGAATCACTGCTGACGCGGACGAGCTGCTGCCAGACGCAGAGCACTTCATGCCGTGAAGCTGTCTGAGCACCGAGGACCACGGGAGCGAGGGCAGGGAGGGGATGAGAGCCCAGCCCCAGAGAAGAGAAGGAAGCAGCCATGGGCAGGGTGAGAGCACCAGGCAGGACCACGATCCAGTGGCCAAGGGAGAGGTGAAACAGGAAGCAAGAGTGACAACAGTCCAGGGCGGAAGCAGGCATGGGATAAAGGTGATCTCTGAGCTCAGCATCCACCACCGACAGAACCAGCCATTCCTCCCTGATGCGTGCCTGCTGCCCATGGTGCTCAGTTTTACACAAATGCTGTCCCAAATCTGAGCAAAGGCAGCCTGGGGCCCTGGCAAGGGGTTTCCCTCCCGCCACCACCTGAGGTCTCCACGGGACCCCACCTGCATGTGCTTCCCTCTGCCCTCACATCCCCACCGCAGGGGCGCCTGGGGTCCCCGCCCACCAGCTCCCGCCATCTGCGCACCTTCTCAATGTCCACCAGCTCTGTCTCGTAGATCTCCGCGATGGTGATGTGGTGCTTGGCCGCAATTGTGAACCTTCCCTGGGGAAGAAACAGAGTGGTCACATCCCGGTTAACCGTGAGCCGTCTTGAGGGCTCCACCCCACGGCCGTTCAAGCAAGGCAGGTCTTACCATGTCTGTGTAAATGTCGATGGCTGCATTTAAGCAGTTGATAGCCTCTGAAGCGAAGGCATTCAAGAGAAACAATGAAAAATCCATTCAGTCAGAGGGTTTGCTAAGCCTGTCTTCCTGGGGGCTTCTAGACCACTAAGGCGGCCCTGCTGGGGCAAAGGGGAGGCAGGGTGGTTGGAAAGAAGCAAACACGCGTCTGCATATGCCCGGCCCCTCCACGAGCCAGTACACAGCGGCTGCAGCATCAGAGAGGGCAGGGTGGGGAGGGGAGGCTGGCTCAGTGACGCCTACCCTGACCCTGAGGACCTCACGAGGAAGCCTGCATCATGAAGACAGGACAATGGAGCCGGAGCCAGCATCAACACCCATCCATCTATCCACTAAAACCTGAGGGCAGCTCCTTCCTCACTGACATCACGTGTATGCAGTGATTTTGGAAGACAATTACTTTTGTACAGGGTTAGAAGATGCTAACTTTCGGTGTACTAACAAATATCAACAGGAAAAAAAGTCTAATAAACATGATAGCTCATGAATAACACCAATTTCCCAAAACAGTGAGCCTCACAGAGCAGAGGCATTTACAACTCGGGCACACAGGACCAATGAGTGCCCACCTCACAGAGCAGAGACGTTTACAACATGGGCATGCAGCTGGCAGCGCCCAGGGCACCGCTTCTGCTCTGGAGAGGCAGCAAAGCAAAAAGACCCAATGGAAGAATCAGGAAAATAAGTAGATTAGTGACAATGAAAGAGATTTCCCCCAACCTGCATAAGAAATATGGATAGATGTGCCTTTAAAAATACAGGAAAATTGAAGAGCTACCCACAAAATCCCACTCAGTCCCCCAGCTAGGAATTTGATGCCCTTTTCCCCCGTTTTCTGGACGCATTTCCATGAGCACACGCTTTTTGTGAACCTGAGATTTCAGCTCACTGTGGTCCCTCAGTTGCTGTGCAAACGTCCCAGGTCGCAGGGCCTCCTGGACGTCAGGGCTTGAGTGCCTCACCGCGTGGGTGTGGCACGGCATGCTGACGTGCAGTGACTCCACTGTGCACTTGGGCTGTGCCCAGTGCTTCCCTTTGGAAATAAGCTACAGCTAATCCTTACACCACAGCCCTTACTTCACTGTGAGACTGTCAGGAAACTCGGGATTTCTGTGTTAAAATGGGCTGCTGAAACAGGAGGGCGATCCCACAACCACAGGGCATGTGTGGCGCGAGGTCAGGCCTTCAGTTGCAGAGTGCATGCTTCTCCAACTCAAAAACAAAGGACATCTGAAAAACTTCATCACTTCAAATGCCCAAGGTTATTCTTTCCTCAAAACCAACACTTGGAAAAATGCTTTTGAAAATAGTCAGATAGTACTTGCTTTGGCAGCACGTATACTAAAAAAGTCAGATGAATGCTGTGTGTATGAACTGTTTGTAATTACCGGATTTTATGACCTGCCGTTCACTGCATCTCCACATACACTATTCCAAAATAAGGGAATGAACTTTTGTTTCCCTTAGTGGGCGAGGTACACATTCATGAAATTAACATTAGAAGACTTAGATAAAGTAAAAGCTAATTTCCAAAAAACTGTCCACAATGCAGCACAGATAGTGTTTAAGAAGACGGTATTGACAACAGGATAAATTTAACAGATTTTCTCCACAGAAACTTCAATCAGAGTTAAAAACCTCCAAATCTCCACTGTCCAGGAGTGCGTCTCCCTCCAGTAGCAGAACTCACAGGAGATCTGGGGGGTGCGAGGCTCACCTTGGGGGTCCGCTTTCTTGTAGGCATTCCCGGCGTCCACAAAGCTGGTGGCTGAGTCGTGTTTGCTCTGCAGCTGCATGTGGAGCTTGGCGGCTTGACAGAATGCATTTCCTGCAGCTGAAGACAACACATGGGTGAGTCAACACAGGAGCAGCCACCCTCAGGGCAGCCCTGCTCCAGCCCATGCCTGGGGAATGCCCCGTCCTGATGGCAGCACACGTGCATGTGACCCAGTGACCTCCAGTGGCCACAAAGATGCCCAGGACCCAGCGGCCAGCAACAAGTGCTGCTCTCAGCCTCAGGCCTCCTTCCACACTGCGCATTCAGCATTCAGCTCCATCCCCAGTGCAGGCCCCACACTGATGGGGCGTCTCCGAGGTGGCATGAAGCTGGGAGGGTCCATTTCCACTGACTCGGCTGTCACAGCCGGAGAAACGGCAACATGAGAAGAGGCAGCAGAAGGCCCCAAATCAGACCACCCAGCTTCAAGTCTTGCTCTGCACAGGACGAGAGGACCTCCAGGCACTTCTGAAGACATGGACCCACCAGTGTAGCCTGGGCCCTGCCGGTCTGAGCCAACGCTGGCCCAAGACTGGAGGTGGGACTGGAGAAGCCTGCCCACCAGGCCTTGACCCCTACCTTTGTGGATCATGAACCTGGCAGCCCAGAGGAGGGTCCAAGCTGCTGCCAAGTGGTGGGCAGGCACCCAGGACCTCTGGGAAGCTGGAAACTTCCCACCACAGTTCAGGAATGCGACAGCCCAAGAGCAGCTCTGATGAGTTGGGTCTCAGAAATGTGTAGCATCACTCGGACCTTCTAGGCAGAGTGCTCAGGACAGCGTGGTCCCAGAAACACACTCATGTGCTAGCCATTTTCATAACCACATGCATAGCTGCCCTCAGAGCACACCTGTGCTTTGCCAGGTTGAAATGTCGTCATTTCTTTTACAACTTAATCCTCCTCTTCCCACCAGTAATTTCATTTTTTGACAGTTTATCTATGCTGGCCATCCCAGAACTAATGGTGTTCCATCCCTTCCTGGCTGTGGCTAACAGCATAGCACGCAGGCTCTCCCGGGCTGGCTCCACTTCCCTGAACAGTATTGAAAGCACTGAATTGACAATTTCACGCTCCCACCTTCCAAAACAAGCTGCTAGCTCACCTTTTCATCTGAGCACTCATTCCAAACACCACTAACCTCTGTCTCTACCAATGTAGAAGTATATTTAAAGGAGCATATTATCAAAATAAAGTTGCACACCTTCTCAGATCCAGTTTCCTCAACTGTAAACGTCTAATTCCTGCCAGGATGATCTCCCAAAAGCAGGTCAGTAGACAAATCTGACAAATTCTTTTATCCTCATAAAATAACTATAAAGAGATGAGATGCAGTGGTATCATGATTACCACCACAGAAACATGGAAACCATTTCAAAGAACCTGATTTTCTTTCAGTTTATTATTTCCTCTTTGAACCACTTTTAAAATTGAGGTATAGTAGATTCACAATGTTGTGTTAGTTTCAGATGTACAGCAAATTGTTTCAGTTATGTGTGTGTGTATATATTCATTTTTAGACTCTCTTCCTTTATAGGTTATTACAAAATACCTAGTATAGTTCCTTGTGATAAACGGTTGATCCTTGTTGTTTATTTTATAAACAGTGGTATCTCTTAGTCCCAAATTCAAGGAACCTAGGCAGAGAGAAAGCACAGAAACACGCTGGCCTTCCAAGGTTTATGTTCCGGGGAGGGACAGCACATAATAAAAGCACAGACAATACAGACGAACAAATGGACTTCACTTATTTTTGCTAGATGGTGGTAAGGGCATCGGGGAAGAGGGGAAGGGGCTTTCCAGAAGAGTGGACTGCCAGGGATGACCAGGAGAGACCTCACTAAGAGGATGATGACATTTGTAGAAGGGCCTGGACGAAAACAAGGACCAGCCACACCCTACTGTGGGGAAGACAGTGTCAGAGGGAGGACACAGCACAGGCAGAGTCAGACGAGGGAGCTGGGGAAGGAGTGAGCGGGTAGGAGAAGCGTCCAGAGTAAGGAGAGGATGGGAGACCAGCCAGACTCTGAAGGCCACCTTGAAGGATTATAGCTCTGCTCTGAGATTACATGACCTGACTAGAGATTTAACAGGGCTACTTTGGTTTCTTCATTAAAACAAACAGGTAAAGTCAAGAAGCAGGGAGATCTCAGCCAGGCAAGAGATCACAAGGGTGGGGGTGAGGATACACATATATCCCCTTCAGTTACATAAACAGTAACGCTCCTCTGAAAGGAATTTTCAAAGGTTAGAACATTTGGTCCCCAGATAAAGGAAGGAAAAGGTCTTTTTAGATAAGATCACTTTTTACATATTATTACAGGATCTGATCCTGGTTCTTCCAACAGTCATGTATGGATGTGAAAGTTGGATCATAAAGGCGGCTGAGCCCTGAAGAACTGATGCTTTTGAACTGTGGTGTTGAAGAAGATTTTTCTTGAGAGTCTCTTGGACTGCAAGGAGATCCAACCAGTCCATCCTAAAGGAAATCAAACCTGAATATTCACTGGAAAGACTGATGCTGAACCTGAAGGTTCAAAACTTTGGCCACCTGAAGCGAAGAGCCAACTCATTAGAAAAGACCCTGATGCTGGGCAGGATTGAGGACAGGAGGAGAAGGGGACGACAGAAGACGAGATGGCTGGATGACATCACTGACTCAATGGACAGGAGTTTGAGCAGGCTCTGGGAAATGGTGAAGGACTGGGAAGCCTGGTGTGCTGCAGCCCGTGGGGTCGCAAGCAGTTAAGACATGACTGAGCGACTGAACAACAACGCTGACAGGACCTGAACCAAAAAAAAGACATGAATACTAATCCTCTTTTCTCCTCTCTTTTAAAATACATTATAATTCAGGGGCAAAGGCACTTTGGAAACAGAACATATCTTTCTTATCTAAATGTCTTAAAAAGAATTTTACAGCCAGAAAGGACCTTTCGGGGCAATCTAGGCCAACAGCATCTACTTCATGGAACTGACTTGGAAGCATCTGCTTTAGAAACAAGCGGAGAGATCGCACACCTTACATTCACATGACTTGGCATGGCACGGACATCACCATCAAGCTGGGAGAGCCCCTGGGGAAACAAACGCACTTTGGGAGGGAAAGGCCCCCCACTTCAGGTCATCTGCAGGCTCAACGGGGCCAGAGACCCACATCCTGCCTGGTCAAAAGCCATGTCCACCTTCACTACAGAAAAACCCCTTCATGTAACCTCTTTTTTTCCAGGGGTAGAGAAAAGATTCTGCTTCTTGAATCAGTGTTAGAAAAGAGCCACCCCCTCTCAGAATAATGAAAAGAATTCTGATTTCATCTTGTGTACCTTCCCTGCATAAAAGTATTATGTTAGAAAATGAGGAGTCTGTCAGGGTTTAGAAGTAACACCCCCACTGCCTCATTTCTCAGGGGACCACAATCAGTTATCAGGGTAAGGTATGGTTAGAAAGTCTCCACCAAGGTTTAGGCAAAGAAAAGCAGGCATTTCTATTTATCTGATGAGGAACTCAAAAGCCTCTTGATGAAAGTGAAAGAGGAGAGTGAAAAGGTTGGCTTGAAGCTCAACATTCAGAAAACAAAGATCATGGCATCTGGTCCCATCACTTCATGGGAAATAGATGGAAAAACAGTGGAAACAGTGTCAGACTTTGTTTTTTTGGGCTCCAAAATCACTGCAGATGCTGATTGCAGCCAGGAAATTAAAAGACGCTTGCTCCTTGGAAGGAAAGTTATGACCAACCTTGATAGTATATTAAAAAAGCAGAGACATTACTTTGCCAACCAAGGTCCGTCTAGTCAAGGCAATGGTTTTTCCCGTGGTCATGTATGGATGTGAGAGTTGGACTGTGAAGAAGGCTGATCGCCGAAGAATCGATGCTTTTGAACTGTGGTGTTGGAGAAGACTCTTGAGAGTCCCTTATACTGCAAGGAGATCCAACCAGTCCATTCTAAAGGAGATCAATCCTGGGTGTTCATTGGAGGGACTGATGCTAAAGCTGAAACTGCAATACTTTGGCCACCTCATGCGACGAGTTGACTCACTGGAAAAGACTCTGATGCTGGGAAAGGTTGGGGGCGGGAGGAGAAGGGGACGACCGAGAATGAGATGGCTGGATGGCATCACCGACTCTGTGGACATGAGTTTGAGTGAACTCCGGGAGTTGGTGATGGACAGGGAGGCCTGGCGTGCTGTGATTCATGGGGTCGCGGAGAGTCGGACACAACTGAGCGACTGAACTGAACTGAACTGAACTGACATCTTTTTCAGTAATGTTTACTTCAACTTTCACTTCTTGTACTAAATTTATTTAAGCACATGAGTAAACAGCAAAGGTTACCCTTCTTAACTCCAAGTAATAGTAAGTCTTTTTAATCACCACAGGCCCACTGTAGTGTTTTGCAGACACGCCTTTATGCCTAAACTTCAATCAGTATTTCAAGCTTTGCTCCCTTCGATCAACAGCCCCCCTCCCCCACCCCGCCCACGCAGCCAGCAGTTTCTCTAAGGGGAAGGCGGACAGTCATGTCCTTCTTCATAGTGATTTTAAAGTTATTCGCCTGGAAAGCAAACAAACAACACCTTCATACATACCACTCCAGTTCTTGGCCATCTTGAACATGTTCGCAGCTCTGGTATACATTTCACAAGCCTCTTCTATTCTTGTGTTTCCTCTGAGAAAAATGTAAAGATGAGGTTAAGTTTTACAGTAACAACTATCCATGTCCCTAAATATCCCTCAAGTAATGGACATCTACCAAGCACTTACGACATGCCAGACCAGCACTAGAGAACCTTGCCAGCAGCTCGGACAGGACACTCTCATCACCCTTGCTGCCCCAGGTGAGGGAACGGAGGTCTAAGAGAGTAAACGCCACCCTGCGAGGATGCCAGAGCACTGAGACGCAAACACCGATGTGGCGGGACCCAGGGCCTAGACCCTCAAGAGCGTCCTTTCCATGCACGTGAACAGAAGTTTTACTCGTCCCGAGGAATGAGAAGTCTATTTTTCAAAGGAGGCTGAATTTTGAAGGATAAAGACATGTTGACGCTTTTAATGTCCAAGAGTTTAGCACTGTTTATGTTCAGACTTAAATTAAAAACAAAACCTGAAGCAGGAGCAGCAATGCACCAGGCTGTTCAAGGGCTGTAATACCTGACGTGAAAGGGGCCGTGGGGTCCAGCCCCCACCCTGTGGAAATGCATTCTACAACATCCCGCGGGGGGAACCTCACTGCTTTCAGAGTTTTCAGTGCACCAAGCTGAGGCCTCCACGCCCACCACTCCTCTGTCTCGTGTGTCTACTCTATAAACAAGAAAGAATCAGAGAGAGAACCAGGACAAGATGGGCTCTGCACAACAAACACCACACACCAAGGGGAACTCCCAGCGGAAAATGGATGTAGGGACTAAGAGAGGGTGAGCCCAAGGCTGAATGCAGTCTGGAGTGGGGGCACCCCCGTGCCACGAAGCTTGCAGAGGGCAGGCACGAACCTCGTGTGACTCTACCTGGGGCAGTCACCACTGAGTGTCTGACTCCAGACTAGTTCTTTAACTTCTTTGGGTCTCCAATCTTGCATGCGTAAACTGAGGGTAATACAGTCTATACCTCTGGGTTATTATGAAGATCAGAAGAAATAATCCATATGGAGTTGTCACTGTAGGGCTGGACCCAGAGTCAGTCAGGATGATCATTGTAACTAGATTTGTGTACTGAAGGCATACAAACTCTGGAATATTTGCATACCTCGTAAGTGATCTGTATCTAGAATATATAAAGAACCCTTACAGCTCATTAACAAAAAGACTAATAATTCAACCAAAAATGGGCCAAAGATCTGAAGAGACACTTCCCCAAAGAAGATAAAAAAAAAAAGACATAGCCAATAAGTCCTTGAAAAGATACTCAACATCATTAAACATCAGAGAAACACAAATCAAAACCACAAATAAGATAACACCTTACTCCCACCAGGCTGGTTACATCAAAAGAGAGCACTAAGGAATGTTAGGGAGGATGCAGGAAACTGGCACCCTCATTTACTGCCAGTACAAGTGGAAAACTGTATAAAAAGCTTCTCTGGATAAGTCTGGCAGCTGCTCAAAAGGTTAAACATAGTTACTGTATGGCCCCAAATTCTACACCAAGGCACATACCGAAGAGAAAGGAAAACATCAGTCCACACAAAAACTTGTACACAAATGTTCACAGAAGCATTGCTCATAATAAAGTGGAAACAACCCAAATGTCCATCAGCTGACAAATGATAAATGAAAGTGGTATACACACAGTGGAGCAGATCAGACAATAAGAAGGAGTGACGTACTGAAGGAAGCACTGATTGCGCTACAAAGCAGACGACCTTCACGACATCAGGTGGAGCGAAGGGCCAGTCCCAGGGGAGCCCACCATTCTCTGGAAAGGGCTGCTACAGGCTGGTTCGAGAGCTGGGAGCGCTGGAGAGAAATGGAGGGGGTGGGCAGAGCTTCTTTCTGGGGTGATGAAAACGAGCTAAAACCACTTGCTGTGGTAACTGCATCGTTGCACGAATATGCTTAAAAACTACTCAACTGGACACTCTGGATGGGTGAATAGTATGGTATGTGAATTACATCTCAATAAAGCTGTCTCCCTCTTCTCTAAAAAAATCCCCTTTGGGTGGGTATGTCATACAGTCAGGGACAGGATGGCAACAAACCACGCCAACAATAAAGCAGCAGAAGGAGCAAAGACTTCTCGCTCACACCTTCATGCTCCTTTTTCTTCACTTCAAAGCTACATTTTAAAAAAGCTAATTATTCTGATGAACATTCCTAATTCAAGAAAGCTTTCAATCTCAGCCATAGCTCTTTGGAGCTAACAAAGGGCTTGCCACTTTCTGTGTCTTATTTTTCTAAAGTGTACCAGGAATCTTGAACTGTAATTACAGTGCAATCATTCCTATTAAAGGTTTCCAAATAAAACTAGCTTAATTAAAATGTACTTTATCCTATTATTTTCAGAAGCAGGTTCAGCTAAGAATAATAGAACGCCTACAGCATGCTAAGTTTTATGCTGCATGTTTCCATGTGCCTTATGCCACCTTCAGTATTACAACCACCACAAAAGATGACATCTCTGTGTTGTTGTCATCCAGTCGCAAAGTCATGTCTGACTCTTTGTGACCCTATGGACTGCAGAATGCAGTCTCCATATTACAGAAGGGAAAACACTGTACCTGGAGGACAATGGCTCATCATCCAGCCAAGGTCAGTGGTGGAGCGGACACCTGATGTCAGGTTCAGCGATCTTTACAAAACTAATGAATGAACTCTGCGAGACTCAAGACCCTCATCTCTCACTAAACAATCACCAGAAAAATCCGGACGTTAACAGCACCAGAGAACTCACTTGTCATAAACAGACACAACTTAATTCATGAAAAAATTGTCACCCTGCTTATTTAACTTATATGCAAAGTACATCATGAGAAATGCTGGGCTGGAAGAAGCACAAGCTGGAATCAAGATTGCCGGGAGAAATATCAATAACTTCAGATATGCAGATGACACCACCCTTATGGCAGAAAGTGAAGAAGAACTAAAGAGCCTCTTGATGAAAGTGAAAGAGGAGAGTGAAAAGGTTGGCTTGAAGCTCAACATTCAGAAAACAAAGATCATGGCATCTGGTCCCATCACTTCATGGGAAATAGATGGAAAAACAGTGGAAACAGTGAGAGACTTTATTTTTTTGGGTTCCATGCAGCCATGAAATTAAAAGACACATACTCCTTGGAAGGAAAGTTATGACCAACCTAGACAGCATATTAAAAAGCAGAGACATTACTTTGCCAACAAAGGTCCGTCTAGTCAAGACTATGGTTTTTCCAGTAGTCATATATGGATATCAGAGTTGGACTCTAAAAAAAGCTGAGCACCGAAGAATTGATGTTTTTGAACTGTGGAGTTAGAGAAGACTCTTGAGAGTCCCTTGAACTGCAAGAAGATCCAATCAGTCCATCCTAAAGGAGATCAGTCCTGGGTATTCACTGGAAGGTCTGGTGTTGAAGCTGAAACTCCAATCCTTTGGCCACCTGATGCCAAGAGCTGACTCATTAGAAAAGACCCTGATGCTGGGAAAGATTGAGGGCAGGAGGAGAAGGGGACGACAGAGGATGAGATGGCTGGATGCCATCACCGACACAATGGACATGAGTCTGGGTACGCTCCGGGAGTTGGTGTTGGACAGGGAGGCCTGGCGTGCTGCAGCTCATAGGGTCACAAAGAGTCAGACACGACTGAGCAACTGAACTGAACTGAAAAAGTTTACTTTTAAGTCACTTCAAATGCCTACTGTGTTCAATACCTGTGAAAGTTGATTTTTGTGAGTTTTACAGAAAAATAGTTTTGACTGATTGTTATCCAGAGCCCCTAGAACTGTGGTAGAAGATCCCTGAAAACAGAAACAAGTTTCAGTGAGGAGTCTACATTATAAGTGATACAGTACAGTACATGGCGGGCTTCCAGGGTGGCTCAGTGGTAAAGAATCTGTCTGTCAGTGCAGGAGACGCGGAAGATTCAGGTTCGATCTCTGGGTCAGGAAGACCGCCTGGAGAATAAAATGGCAATGCACTCCAGGATTCTTGCCTGGGAATCCCATGGACAAAGGAACTTAGCGGACTATAGTTCATAAGGTCGCAGAAGAGGTGGACATGACTTAGCAACTAAACAACAATAGCACATGGCACTAACCTGCCAGAAAACACTAAGAAAATAACGTTCTTACAAAGGAGGTCAAAATGCTGAGAAAAGAATATTTAACTGCAGGCAGGAAAAATCTGATTGCCTGACACCCCCACCCCAGGTTCCACAGAGGAGATGGGGTGAGAGCAACACGCGCCCGCCCCCGCCCAGGAGCCCAGAACAGCAGAGCTGGGTCCAAGCCCCTGACTCTCCTCCCTGCCCCTTCCTGTTTAGGAGGGAAAAACTCAGCCTGGGAAAATCACAGCCTATTAGTCCAGAGAGCTCAGATGACATCTACACGCAGACAAGACTATTAACCCCGACTCATCCAAAATCATGCAGTTTCCTTGTGATAAGTGAAAGCTATCCGAAAGCCCCAGGAAGCTGTAACTGAGCATGTGGACGCTGAGGGTGGGGAGATACCAAGGCAAGAGCCGTGGGTGCCACTGGCTCATGGTGCCTGTAACTGCTCAACTCAAATCCTTTGCATTTTCACAAACCAGTAACAAGAGGTGTAGCTGCAAGGAGGCAGGCTTTGGAGTCGGACTGCCGACAAACAAATGCAAGTATCCATCAGCTCCCGACCCTTTGCCCACAAGAAGAACAAAAGCAGCCCCCAGATCCACAGCACTCCCAGAGCTGCAGGCAGAAGCCGAGCAGGGGGTTCAACCTCGACCACCATGTGCTCTGCCTTGGACCCTGGGATTCCACCTTCTGAGAACGTCTCACTTTATTTCTATTTAACAAAAAAGAATCACAGATTCTCAAATGCAGGAAACAATCTGAGATGTTTAAGGACTGTCTGATCAAAGTATTTGCATTTAAGCATGCTGCTGCTGCTGCTGCCAAGTCGCCCCAGTCATGTCCGACTCTGTGCGACCCCATAGACGGAAGCCCACCAGGCTCCCCCGTCCCTGGGATTTAAGCATAACTTCTTGAAATAAAGTTACAAGAACAGGTTCAGCACAGAAAGCTGGTGGGACTTTTATCTGGTAATAGCTCCAGACGAGGGATCAAGCGTGATGAGGGGTCACGCTTCCTGTAGAGGGCAGGTATGTATAGATTGGATCTTTTAGTAAAACAAACCGAGACACTTAAACATTACAAGGAAGCTAAGAATAGGAATTACTGGATAAACTTAGAAATGACTCACACACAACATGACTTGTCAAGAGAAACTTTTATATATATTTAATTTCAATATTCATAAAACTTTAATTTTTTTAAACGGAATTTAATCGTTGAGACCTGAAATTCCTATAGGACAATGGTAGCTGCCTAAATACAAAAACACATCCTTTTATCTTCTGGAACCACACAGATCAACAAGGAGTGGATGTAACCAACGGATTGGATCCACTCAACGAACTGGAGACCACTGAGTCAGAAGTCAACAAGATTTCATTGAAGAAAGCTGGGGCAGTAGAAAACCTGAACCAGCAGAGCTAGGGGCTTCCCAGGTGGCGCCAGTGGTAAAGAACCCCGCTGCCGATGCAGGAGACACAAGAGACGCATGTTCGATCCCTGGGTCAGGAAGATCCCCTGGAAGAGGGCATGGCAACCCACTACAGTATTCTTGCCTGAAGAATCTCATGGACAGAGGAGCCTGGCAGGCGACAGTCCACAGGGTCACACAGAATCATACACAACTAAAGTGACTTAGCGTGCACGCAACAGAGCTAAGGAGACAGCCCCTGCTAGCAAGGAGGGGACACATGGACACAAGAGTGGGTGCAGCAGGGTCCCACAAGCACAGTTCACAGGGACAAACATCCCTTCAGAGAGGGGCTGCAGTGTGGGATCCAGGAGGCAAGTATGAGACCTGGAGGGCATGGGGGCCTGGAAGTGGGGCCTGGCTAGAGGTATCAGGCTCCAGAAGATGTGCTTCTGGGGGAGGGAAGGAGAGAGGCTTGCAGTTAGTGAAAGAAAGCAGAGCTGGAAATAAACTCAGGGTTTTGGGAAACAGAGGAGGCAGAACTGGAGTGGCAACAAGTCCCAACCCACCCCCCAAATCCTAGTCATCAAGGAAACCACACCAACGAATGGACAGAAGATGCTGCAAAGGTAACATGCATTTAGGAGAAAGCACACTTCCAATGTTGACCCTTCCCCAGGTTAGTGGTCTGCAGTAGACCCTCTCTCGTGACGGGCCTGGCAAGGGCACCATCTGAGCTCGCAGTCAGGCATGTGCTCATTGACACACTAACAATCATTCTGGATCCGACACCCACTCTGCCTTCACGTTCAGTACTGTATTCAATGAATTATATGAGACAGTCAACACTCTACTATAAAACAGGATGTGTGCTAGACTGTTTTGCCCAACTGTAGGCTAATGGAAGCGCTCTGGTAGGCCAGGTAGATGTGTTAAACACATTTTCGACTTACAATGGGTTCATGGGGACATAACCCTACTGTAAGCAGAGAGAGACCTATACAAATACCTGAATCCCCCTGACACACACACACCCTGAATAGAGGGGTAAGTAGAGCACGTGCACTGACTGGCACACAGGTAGGTAATGCGTGCTTCCCAGGGCAGACAAAACACTAGATTCGCAAGTAAGGAAATCAGGCAAAGGGTACTAAAGAAGATTCATGGGGTAATAGCATACTCCTCTGGTGACAGGAGCACAGACGACCCCTGCAGCTTCTGCTCCCACTCCCTCCCTCCAAGTCAGCCCTGGCCACTGTGCCCAGACTCAATGAGGGAGGGGAGCTGCCCTCTCCCTGGGGCCGGGCAGCACAGGCCACATGGCCACAGGCATCAGATAATCCTCTTACCTAACACAGCCCCAAAACAGGCAATCACAAGTAACAAGAAAGCAAAGATTGCTACCCTGGCATCAGAGGAGGTAGAATTTGGGCTCAAAAGTATCAAATGAAATAGAGAAATTCACTTCATAATACTAAAGATACAATTCAAATGAAAGTATACCGGTTGTGAATATCCAGGCACCCAAACATGGCAGCCATCTTTATAAAGCAAAAATCACAGGAACCCTGAAAGCCAAAATAATCTTGAAAAAGAACAACAAACTGAAGGGCTCACACTTCCTGATTTCAAAACTTACTGCAAAGCTATAGTAATCAAAACAATGTGGTACTGGCAATAAAGACAGACATACAGACCAATGGACTAGAGTAGAAAGCCCATGAACAAATCTTTGCGTTGACGGTCAAATTATTTTCAACACAGGTGTCAAAATATTCAACAACTGACAGTCTTTTCAACAAACTGTGCTGGGAAAATCGAATATTGACTTGCCAAAGGATGAAGCTGGAGCCTTACGTATGGTGGTGGTGGTGGTTCAGTCGCCAAGTCGTGTCTGACTCTTGTCACCCCATGGATTGTATGCAGCCCGCTAGGTGCCTCTGTTCATGGGATTTCCCAGGCAAGAGTGCTGTAGTGGGTCACCATTTTCTTTCCAGGGGACCTTCCCCACCCAGGAATCGAACCCAGGGCTCCCACCAGGGTGCAGGCAGATTCTTTACTGACTGAGCTATGAGAGAAGCCCCAGCCTTATGCATCAGTTCAGTTCAGTTGCTCAGTCGTGTCTAACTCTTTGCGATCCCATGAATCGCAGCACGCCAGGCCTCCCTGTCCAACACGAACTCCCGGAGTTTACTCAAACTCATGTCCATCGAGTTGGTGATGCCATCCAGCCATCTCATCCTCTGTCGTCCCCTTCTCCTGTTTCCAATCCCTCCCAGCATCAGGGTCTTTTCCAATGAGTCAACTCTTCGCATGAGGTGGCCAAAGTACTGGAGTTTCAGCTTTAGCATCAGTCCTTCCAATGAACACCCAGGACTGATCTCCTTTAGAATGGACTGGTTGGATCTCCTTGCAGCCCAAGGGACTCTCAAGAGGCTTCTCCAGCACCACAGTTCAAAAAGATCAATTCTTCAGCGCTCAGCTTTCTCCACAGTCCAACTCTCACATCCATACATGACCACGGGAAAAACCATAGCCTTGACTAGATGGACCACTGTTGGCAAAGTAATGTCTCTGCTTTTTAATATGCTATCTAGGTTGGTCATAACTTTCCTTCCAAGGAGTAAGCATCTTTTAATTTCATGGCTGCAATCAGCATCAGCAGTGATTCTGGAGCCCAAATAAAGTCTGACACTGTTTCCACATCTATTTCCATGAAGTGATGGGACCAGATGCCAAAATCTTTGTTTTCTGAATGTTGAGCTTCAAGCCAACCTTTTCACTCTCCTCTTTCACTTTCATCAAGAGGCACTTTAGTTCCTCTTCACTTTCTGCCATAAGGGTGGTGTCATCTGCATATCTGAGGTTATTGATTATTTCTCCCGGAAATCGTGATTCCAGCTTGTGCTTCATTCAGTCCGGCGTTCCTCATGATATACTCTGCATATAAGTTAAATAAGCAAGGTGACAATATACAACCTTGACGTACTCCTTTTCCTATTGGGAACCAGTCTGTTGTTCCATGTCCAGTTCAAACTGTTGCTTCCTGACCTGCATACAGGTTTCTCAAGAGGCAGGTCAGGTGGTCTGGTATTCCCATCTCTTTCAGAATTTTCCACAGTTTATTGTGATCCACACAAACACTTTGGCATAGTCAATAAAGCAGAAATAGATGTTTTTCTGGTACGCTCTTGCTTTTTCCATGATCCAGTGAATGTTGGCAATTTGATCTCCGGTTCCTCTGACTTTTCTAAAACCAGCTTGAACATCTGGAAGTTCACAGTTCACGTACTGCTGAAGCCTGGCTTGGAGAATTTTGAGCATGACTTTACTAGGATGTGAGATGAGTGCAATTGTGCAGTAGTTTGAGCATTCTTTGGCATTGCCTTTCTTTGGGATTGGAATGAAAACTAAGCCTTATACATAGCCTTACGCAAAAATTAATTCAAAATGGATCAAGGACCTAAATGTGACACTTAAAACAGCAAAAACTCTTAAAAGAAAACAGAGCAAAATCTTCACGACACTAGATTTGCCAATGGTATCTTAGATATGACACTAAAGGCACAGGTTAAAAAAAAAAAGACAAATTGAACTTCATGAAAAAAACCTGTGCATCACAGACACTATTCACAGAGCAGAAAGGCAACATACAGAATGGGAGAAAATATCCTCAGATCAATACCTGGTATGGGGTTACCATCAAGTATATATGGCAAACTCCTAAAACTCAATGACAACAAAAAAACATCAATTCAAAAATGGATAGCCAACAGGGATTTGCTGTATGGCTCGCCAACGGGGATTTGCTGTATGGCTCAGCAAACTCAAACAGGGGCTCTGTATCAACCTAGAGGTGTGGGATGGGGAGGGGGAGATGGGAGGGAGTTTCAAAACGGAGGGGACATATGTATACCTATGGCTGATTCATGTTGAGATTTGACAGAAAACAGCAAAATTCTGTAATTATCCCTCAATAAAAAATAAATTAATTTTAAAAAAAGGACAAAGGAACTTGAATAGACATTTCTCTAAAGAACATATACGAATGGCCAATAGGCATGTGAAAAAATGCTCACCGTCATTAATAATTAGGGAAATGCAAATCAAAGCTACAATGAGATACAACCTCAGACCTGTTAGAATGGGCATTATTTATAAAATACCAAGTGCTGGAAGGAAGCATGTAAAGAAATTAGAATCTGTGTGCATCGTTGGTAGGAATATAAAATGGTACAACTGCTGTGGACAACAATATGGCAGTTCCTCAGAAAATTAAAAATGGGATTACTACATAATCCAGCAATTTCATTCTGGGGCATATACACGAGAGAATGAAAAGCAGGATCTCGAAGAGATATCTGTACAATCATGTTCATGGGTGAAACGAATAATTTCCTTAAAAATACAGTTTATCAAAACAGACCTCAGTAGAGATAGGAAGTTTAAACATTTCCAGGGGAAAAAAGAAAAGTATCAATGAAATTAACACCAAAAACCCCAACATGACTTCACTTAAGAGGATTCGATTTAAAAGTGCAGAGACCAGACCATAGGAAAAAAATAAAGAAAAACTTACAAATTCTTTTTATGAGGCCCCTGTGACATCAGTACTTCAATCTGAAAAAGACTATACACATACACACACTGTAAATGAACTTGAAATAAAATAATTAAAAACGGTATCCAACAGCCCATTAAAAAGTTCATATTTTATAATTCAGGGGGTTATTCAAGGGATGCCAGGACAGTTCAGTCTGAGAATATCCCTTGGTTAATGTACTAATAACTAAAGGAAAAAAGTTACGCTTATCTCACAGTCATTGAAAAGGCCTTAAAATATAAGTCCTTCATTCAATCCATAATGAAAGTGAAGTTGCTCAGTCATGTCTGACTCTTGGCGACCCTGTGGACTGTCGCCACAGGGATCGAACCAAGGTCTCCCACATTGCAGGCAGATGATCTAACCTCTGAGCCACCAGGGAAGCCCTAAAACACCCATTAAAACCAGAATTGGCAGATACCTCCTTACTGTGAAAAACATGTATTTTAATCCAATAAAGTACTGATCTATTAACGTGTTAGATTTTAATTAAATTAACATTCCTAAGATAAGTTCTATTAATATTCAAATACAGACATGATTAACATTCTGAAATTCTGCTTACACAAATCTCCTTACTGTGAACTCCTACGTAGCACTCACCAAAAATTCTTGAGATACAAAAGTCTTGCTGATTTTATATGCGGACCAAATGAACTCAAAGTGAAAGCATAAAAATGAATTATAAAGTCTCCTATAACTAGGATGATCCTCTGTCCTGGTTGCAGGGACACTCCGGGTTTATACCCATCTTCTTGGCATCTCAAAAATATTCCAGTTTGAACACTACCTTCCCGGTCACTCTATAACTCAAAGATACAGGGAAATAGCTGAAAAAAGTTTAAAGTAGAATTATATAAAGTTTAAGTGTTATTTACATATAAAAGATAGTATTAAGAGACTGAGAAATCATGAAAATCAGGAGGTGAAGAAGATGCACTGTCATGGAAGCCATGCTCCCTTCTTCATTTTCAGCAGAATCAACGAACAGTATCTAAAATTAGTAAGGTAGCAGAAGTATTCTAAATTATTTAGAATCACGGTAGCAACCATCAGAAGAATCAAAAGGAAAGTTAAAAACAGTTACCTCTGCTGAGTAAGATTTAGGAGCATGAGGATTCAGGGAAAACTCTACTTTTCAACTGAAACTGTTCTGTACTCCTTGCCATTTCCTAACCATATGTAGCTGCTACATTTACAACAAACAGGTATTGAAGGAAACACAGAAGAAAGAAACATGGACTCCCCTTCACTTTGTTACCTTTGCTCTTCAAACTAAACAAAAGAGCACAAGAAAACAAATCAGCATCTGTAAGGCATTCACTGGAGTCCCCTGAAGTCCCAGGGAGGTGCTGGGCCACAGCCACCAAACAAGGTAGACCTCCAGGACCTTACACCTGCGAGCCGCAGGCCACCACAGTCCTGATCCTCCCGACCACTGGACTACATAAAGGACTCTGGACCTCACAGGGCTCAGAGGAATGAGAGAATATGGTGAACGCTGCAAAAATGCAAACAGAAAAGGCCAATCGTGATTATCATTTGATATACGAAATAACTTGACACTAAAAATCAACAAACCAAATGACTATAATATAGCTCCGTGCAGCAATCCTCACAGCTCTGACAAGTAAATTCTTTCCCTCTGCCCATGCGAAAGCTAAAAAAAAACAAACAAACAACCAGAAGCTCTAAGTACGATTTGCTTGGCCAGGGTCACCAAGCCAGTAAACTAGAATCTGTATTTGGCCTTCTTACATACATACACACACACACACACACACACACAGAGTGTGCGTACATACTGTTATGGCTCACATATAATATACATTACATAACAGGTTATTCCATTATTACATAAAAATATAAAAAATACAACATATATATTTTTTACACTGTACCACCTATCCCTAAATCTGAGCTTAATAATATTTTTTTTTGAAAGTTCAATCTGCATCTGAATATCTACTGTAACTGAGGAGGACCCAAATGCTTTACAAATGCCATCATATTTCCCCATAATAATTTGGCAAAATTTAAACACAGTCTTTGACAAAATAAAGCTGACTGAAAAATACTGATGTTTAATGACCCACAATGCTTAAGAAATACTCCCAATTTTCACAAGTAACTAAGAAATATAGATTCAGATATTTCTAAGCAAACCTATAAGAGGCTTCCCAGAAGACGCAGTGGTAAAGAATCTGCCTGCCAATGCATAAGACATGGGTCTAATCCTTGGGTGGGAAAGATCCCCTGGAGTAGGAAATGGCAACTCATTCCCATATTCTTGCCTGGAAAATTCCATGGGAGCCTGGTGGGCTACAATCCAGGAGATCACAAAGAGTCAGACATGACTAAGCATGCACACAACCCTATAGGGCCTTTCATTAAATTTACTTTGACACTGCCAGATTTATGGCTCTTTACAACCTTTGAGCCTGGGGAACATTCAAGAGCATGGGAAGATAGGGTTAACCACCCAGAACCTGCTCCCACAGTCAGTCTTAAGCCACTCTCTTCCACAGGCAGGGTTCCCCACTGTGGTCTCCTATAACAGGATGGCAGAGACAGTACAGGCTGTAAAAATGCAAACCCATCTTGCTGTCAGACCTAGGTCGGCTGACTATTAGTTCATTAAGATGGTAAACTAAAATTTGAAGTTAACTACAAAATTCAATAGTTCATCTTTGGAAACAAAATCAAAGCACAGCCCTTTCGGTGGCAATTTTGCTACACTAAGCTAAGCCAGCGAAGGAGTTAAGTTTTAACTGAATTCCAAGAACACATCACTGTTGATCTGTCAGTCAAGCAGAAAGACTGACCATCATGACAGCGGTTTCTGTGATGGCTCAGCAGGTCCTTTCCTGCAGGGGAATGCGGACAAGGAACACAGACATCTCGTGGGTGAGCCTGGACTCATGCCTTATGTACAGAAGAATGCATGACTGCCTTCTTCATATTTTCGGCAAATTTTACTTAAAGCAACAAAAAAGGAAGAGCCACAGAAGAGCAGTGAGAAGGCGGCATTGCCACAAAACTAGCACAGTGTGTGGATCGACACTGAGCAAAGGGGATCCACTCTTACACAGGTTTTAATCTGCAGTTGGGTTAACCAGCCCCCGGCATGAAACATCTGCAGTAAAGTAGGCTGAGCACCTGTAATGGCCACCAGAGCCCCAAACAGCATCACCTGCCCCCAGTAAAGTGCCGTCAGCTCTCACACAGGTGGGCTCAGTGACACCGATGACGCTCATGGGGTATGTGCTGTTAACTAAGGAGTCTGACGTGCAGATGGACTGCATTGTGGTTTAAATAAAGGGAAACAGGTAGAGGGGGAAATTCTCTGGAGTGGGACATGACTGAGCGACTGAACTGAACTGAACTGAAGGGAGCTAGGGCAGGGAGAATTAACACAGGTATCCCAGCCCAGAAAGGTGAAGAGAGGTGCAAGTGATGCCCAACGTAAGGTAAGATTCTGAACACCTAAAATTGACACAGAATGTCTTCCTATTGTCACCAACAGAGAAACTAGACCTAGCTGTTGGCTTCAAAGAATTATGTAACGCTATTAAAGCTCAAAGAACTCTGAGTACCCTTCTTCCCCAAGCTTTTCCGGAGACAAGCATTACTAAAAACACAGTCCTCCATGGTATAAATAACCCTTACGTGGTGCAAAGCTCTTTCAAATATTGATATTTTACTTCATTAAAAGCCCAAGGATGCAGTCCAAAAAGTATCTGACTGTGAAATCTTGGCAAAGTCAACTTCACCTGTTTGATTCTCTGTTCCCTTAATAACCGGGCCTGATAATTCTGATGAAGATGCTAACTAATAATCCTCATCTTTAAGACTAAACATTTTACAAGCTTATATTCATGGAACCTTCACTCACTTCTCTTACACTCATCTTACAGCACAGGAAACTGAGGCATGGAGGGGCTAAGGAACTTGCCCCTGGTCCCAGAGCAAGGACAGTACACCGACCTGCTGGATCCGCGTCAGTCCTAAGACGCAATGACTTCCGTGCAAACTGAGGCTGAAAGCTGAGAATGAAGTCTTCCTACAATGCTCCTCAACGAACAGGTGATCAACAGTCGAGAAGAAGAAAAAAGACATTTCTCTAAGGACAAAAAGCATTTCTAAAATCCTTTTAGGATTACTAGTTCAAGATGTGGTCAAATTTCACAAGAAAAACAACGCAATACCTCTTCACCGAAAGGAGCCAGAAGGGAGCATCCCTCTGAGAATCATCAAGTGCTGTGAGGCGATTTTTTCTCTGCCGATTACAGATTCTCTTCCAGGGAAGCAAATCCGGACTGGAAATGATGTGCCTATTAAGATCACCTTAAAGATCACCTCCCAGCTCGAGGTGCTATGACATTAAATTTTACTAGAATAAACTGTAATTGTTTTGTGAACCAGAGATAGGACTTACTGCTTGGTGTTAAGGTCAAGTATAAGACAGGGTTCCTTATAGTACTGTCACAAGTTTTAAAGGAGTACAGATTTGTAATTCATGGCTATACTCTAAACCATACATCACATGATAAATTTAGAAACCACCTGGGATAAATGCCTGGAGAGGTTCTTGAAGGCAGGAACCCTTACCTTCCTGCATCTTTGCATCCTATACTACGCGCACTGCATGAAACCTGCATTTCAGCGTTTCCTGGAGATTATCAACACTGGTAAAATATCACAACTCAAACAACGAAGGTGGCAAAACAAGGAGATTCCAAACTGAATTTGCAAATGCTCTGGGTGTTGGCCAAGGGCCTTTCGCTTTCATAAGAAAATACGGAAAACCACCAGGAATTTTCTGCCTCCCTCATCCTAAACAGCTGAATCATTCACCTACTCAACCGCCCAGAATTCTTCCAAGAACTATCAGTGCAGGCTCTGCTTTTTGGGAAGTCCGAATTTAACACCTTCCCTAGGAGCGGGCAGAAGAATTACAGAAAATGAACGGGATTTCCAAGAGACGCAGACTTCGAGGAGCTGCGTTATCCCTAAGCCAACCGGAGACCCTGGCTATCACATCAATCTCTGGCGAAGCAATGACACCGGGTTGAGAGCACGTCCTCCCTCACCCCATGGCTATTACCGGTGTGCCTGGCGCAAGGCGCGCGGGCACAGGGCGGCGGACTGCGGGCCGGGCGCCCGAGCAGGGCTCTGGGGCCCGCCTCTCGCCCGAGCCTCACGCCCACGCGGGGCTCCCGAGAGGGGCGGGCCGACTCCAGGCGAAAGAACAAACCGGTGTGGCCGCCGCGGGGTCACGCAGACTTGTGCTCGGCCAGTGGGACCCGGGACCCGCCACTCGCGCGGGGCGGGGGGTAGATGGGCCCCCTCCGAGGGTCCTAGAAGACATCGGAAGGGCATGTGCGGGGCCCTGGGGTCGTCCTTAAGAGTTCTAGTGGGCGCGTGAAGTGGGGGTGGTCCGGAGATTCTAGGGGGTCCCTGGAGCAAGGTGGGGGTTCCGGGGATTTTAGGGGGTCCCTGAAAGAAAGATGGGGGCTCCGGTGATTCTAGGGTGTCCCTGGAGGCAAGGTGGGGGGCTCCGAGGGCCCTCCGAGGGTCCTAGGGCCCTCCCTGGAAGGGTGTGGGGGCTTCGGGGATCCTAGGGGATCCCTGGAGGGCGTGGGGGGCACTGCGGCGTCCTGGGGACCCCAGGGGGCGCCGGGGAGACCTAGGGGAATTTCTGGAGGGTGTGTGGGGATTAGAGGGCCCCCGGGGCGCTCTGGGGGCCGCCGAGCCGGGACTGAAACCCTCCCCGGGGCACGCGCGGTCCGGCGCTCACCCAAACAGCCCTCGGAGGAAGGAGTGGGAGGCCTTGACTCGCTTCTCGGCCTCGGCCATCAGCTGCACCGCCTCTCTCTCCTTCCCCGCGTTGTCCATGTCGCCGGCCTCGCTCCCCGCCACAACCTCCTCAACAGGCCAGAGGCGCCGCCCGCACCTCCCAGTCCTCTCGCAGCGGCCTGGCGCAGAGGCGCGGCGCGCGGCCTCTCGGGAGTTGTAGTCCAGACGGTGCCACGGCCGTTCTCTCGCAGCGGCCTGGCGCAGAGGCGCGGCGCGCGGCCTTTCGGGAGTTGTAGTCCGCGCTCGGTCCGCGGGAGGCTGCCAGACGTCCGCTCTATAGTTTCCTGAAGGGCGCAGAGCCGGCGGGCAGCTGGAGCCTGGAGCCGGATGCCTGACTCTGTGTAGGACCTACGGACCAGGAGAGAGTTTGGCCTTTAAAGATGCGGGAGATGGAAAAGGGCCCGCGGCTTCCAGGGAAGACGGCTTGAAACGGCAGCAACCCGTTGCATCAGGAGTCCCTGACCGTGGCCAGGGGTTGGTCGGGGACGCGGGATAACGGAGCGGGTGAGGACACGACGGGTGCCCGGGTGCCCGTGTGCCCGCAGGAAAGCTCGACCGCACGCGAACTCCGGGAGCGATGAAGGGCGGCCACGGGAAACAGGGGCCCTAACCCTGCGAGGGTCACGCGCCCACCGCTCAGCTCCAGGGAGGACCCAGTTTATCTGGATCCAGTTAAGAAGGAAGCATTTGCCCCAAGACAAATTCAGAGTTGGTTTTCGGTCTCCATGTGAATGTCTGTCTTCTTCCTTGGTTACCGAAGACTTCCATATATAGGATCTGTGCATAATCCTCTATTGACTGAATTCTTTTCAATGGACGCGAGCCATTGAGCTCTCTTATTCTTGACATAATGCTGGCCATAGTGTGGAGTGGATCTCTTCGGACACAGTTCAGCCTGCCAGGACGACGTCTGTTCTCCTGGGAGAAGTATTCATAGACAGACACTCTCCTGTGCCAGTGATTTCCCGGCCTGTCCCAGAGGGAGTTATTCTGTAATGCAGTCTAGACCATTTATATTTGGGAATACTAAAGCAGAGGTAGTGATGCAATTATGAAAGTCACTGCCAAAGGAGAACTTATGACAGCTTCAAACTATTAAAGTGGGCACTGGCACACAAAATACATCTAAGAAAATGAAGCCTGTCTTGACAGAGCAAGGCAAACGGGGTCAAACTCCTAGAAAGAAAGGTCACTAAAGCATATATCACAGAGTTCCTACAGTGCAGGCGCTTCAGAGGCAGAAGGAAGCCTTAGATTCTCAGGTGGAGTTTATTTTCACTACATCCATTATTCTGACTTCAAAAAGCTAATTTGGGGCAGGATTGAGAAAGGAGGAGGCAGGAAATTAGAGGCAGTACTCAATGTGGAGTAAAGGGAAAAACTGCAAAAAGTGGGCATGAGCATCTGAGAAACAGAGCAGCCTCTGTGGATTTGGTGGCGGGACCAACCCAGAAGCTCCAAGGGCAGCATCAGCGTGTTGATTAAAGCAGTTCCCAAAGGATGTTCAAGAAATACCAATCCCTGACCCACTAGCTCTCTGTGTCAGCATCTCCTGAAGCTGGAGTCTAGGAAGTGTGTGTTCAAGAAACACGTAGGAAATGGACTGGTAGACATGGAGTGGTGAGGAGTGGGATGAACTGTGAGATTGGGATTGATGCATCTGCACTGCTGTGTGTAAAACAGGTAGCAGGAAGCTGCTGTATAACACGGGGAGCTCAACTTGGGGCTCTATGACGGCCTAGATGGATGGGATGCAGGGGGTGGGAGGGAGGCTCGAGAGGGAGGGGATATATGTATACATCTAGCTCATTCACTTTGTTGTACAGCAGAAACTTACACAACATTGTAGAACAACTATATGCCTATAAAAAAAGAAAGAACACTACTATTCTCGAGCATCCAATTCATGCACCAAATGTAACATATCAGTTCCCCATTGTGGCATATTTGAGTTTTGTCACATTTGGCTGTTACCAAAATACTCAAGTCCATCCCAGGATGCAAGAAAGTCTTTCCCAGAAGCAGTCACATGGACCTGACTGCTCTAGGATGTGGGGTCTCTTCCCCTCCACGCTCTGCACAGGTGACAGGATCAGGAAACGTGTGATGCTTGTTGCCCATGGATTCCATACTTGCCACTGCGCCTACTCCCTAACATCTGTTTGTAACCAAATCAATACCAGGGCACTTTCGCAGTCATTTGTGGACATGGGCAGAGCAGGAGACCTTGGCATGGCCAAGGCTTACGAGGACAGGACCATGCTGCTCTCTTGTTACAAATTAATGTCCTTCTTATCGTCTATTTAGTGCCATGTTTTCCCCACTTTGTACTTTCGGTTGGTGATTTCACTGTTTAAACTGTCCCCCAAGCACCATGCTGAAGTGCTGTCTAGTGTCTTCAGGGGAGAAGGCTGGACTGTGCCCTCCAGAGAAAACACGTGTGTTGGATGAGCTTCATTCAGGCATGAGTTGTGGGGCTGTGGGTTGTGAGTCCATGTTAACAAGTCTCCAAGATGTCAAATCAAATGAAATATGTTGTGTGCAAGAAGGTTACATACTGATGGGTGACCAGCACGGGAAGCAAACCTGCATTTCCCTGGGGGTTGAAAGGTGGGGCAGGGTGATGGTTCAGTCTTTGTTAATTCAGGATCTCTACTGACTTTACACAACTACTTCTAATGGTGAGACTCGACCACTTTGGGAGGGTGTCTGGTAGACAACGAAGTCAGATCAGGGAATCTCTCTTCCCATTCCCCAAAAGAAATAGACAAAAAAAATGTCTCCATGTCAGACCACCTTGCCCCCAGCCCCACTCACCAGCCACCTCGTGGTGCTGTCTGCTGTGTGGTTCTGACCTGTATGGACTGCATCCATGGGGCCATGACCTCTGACTTCCTGTTGCATTTGGCCAAAAGATGCCCAGCCAGAGGTGGAAGGCAGAAGGTAAGAAACATCATGGCAGTTTTCCTTGGTCTCCTGGTCAGGTGACCATCTGAGACTCCCTTCATCCTGCAGGAAGTGACAGTCCTATGCCCTGGGTTCCTTCGCCCACGGAATTGCAGGTACCCCCATAATTAAGCCCTCCTAATGCTAGTGTGTCCTGCAGGGACCCAGATAGACATGTTCCCCAGGTCATTGTCTGAAGCCCATATAACCTTGAAACCCAGAACAGAAAAGGTCAGTGTGAGAAAGGACAATTTGGAGCCAGTCTCACTTATGAACATGGATACAAAAATTCTAAACAAACATTAGTAAACACACCATGCAAAAAAAAAAAAAAGAAAATCTCAATAGTTATGGACATAAATATGAAATGCTAAACTTTAAAACTTTAAGAAGTTTTAAGTGAAAATACAGGAAAATAGCTTTATGACCTTAATTTCCTAAATAGACATCAGAACTGCAAACCGTAGGAGAAAAAATTGATACATTCACTCCATTAAGGACTTCTCTATAGCTCAAATGGGAAAGAATCTGCCTGCAATGCAGGAGACCAGGGTTCAATCCCTGGGTTGGGAAGACCCTCTGGAGAAGGGAATGGCAATCCATTCCAGTATTCTTTACTGGAGAATCCCATGGACAGAGAAGTGTGGCTGGCTACATTCTGTTGGATCACAAAGAGTCAGACACGGCTGAGCGAGTAACACACACACACACACACACACACACACACACACACATCATTAACAGTAAAGATGTATTTTTACCAACTTAGCATAGCTCAAACAGAAAGAGGAATCCACAAACCAGAAAAGGATATTTGCAGCACACCTAACCGCAAATCATTATTTTTAAGGATAAAGAAATTCTACAAATCAGTGGAAGATGGACAACCAAATAGAAAACACGGGCAAAGGACTTGAAGAATTGAAGGTTACAGCAACAAAGTCTGGATCCTCTTCAGCTTTTGCTGCTGTTTGCCTGGGGAGAATGGAGACATGTTCACAGAAAACCAGGCGACGGCAGCCAGTGGCCTTCGGGGCCTGGGTGCCCTTTCTTTGTTTTCAAGATGGGTCTTGACCACTATTTAAGTGACATAGTCTGATTTGTTGGTGTTGTTCAGTCACTAAGTCATGTCCGTCTCTTTGTGACCCCGTGAACTGCAGCAACACCAGGCTTCCCTGTCCTTAACTATAGCCTGCTTAGGAGCTGATAAATCAATATCACAGGATTATGGACACCATCTGTAGAAAGGTTGCATGAAAACAATGGCATGTGAAAAACCCGCCACCCCAGGCAGAAGTCCCATGGAGACAAAACGCCTGGCCCTGTGATCTCTGACCTCCTGAGCCCCGTGGTTTCTTAGGTTTCTTAGTCTGGAAAGAGCAAACGTCCCCTGGGCCTTTCAGGGCGTTGCCTTGTCACCGCTGTCACTCTGCTGCTGACCTGCACATGGGGGACCAGCTAGCCTCTAGCCAGGGTCAGCCACATCCCACTGCCTCAGCCCAGGGACCAGGGCAGCTGCTGGAGGCCGGCAGTGCCTGCTGTAGCCTCCATTGGGAGCGTTCTGGGCAGGCATTCATCCACCCCGGGCTGCTCCTTGCTGGGCTTGCTTTGAAGGGCTTCTGGCAGCAGGATGAACTGCAAATTGATTGGCTTCCTGCCTGGGTTCTATCCAGGTCAGCAGCCAGGCCAGAGCAGGACTGTTCAGAGGACAAGGAGGAGCTTGTCAAACACAAACCAAACAAGAAGATGGTGGAAAGCAGAACCCAGAGGGGGCCAGTCTGTTGTTTGGAGGGGCTCATTTGTTCCCCCAAAGTGAGGAGGGGAGGCCCAGGAGCAATGCAGGTCACTAGGAGAGTCTAACACCGTGACTCATGTCCCAGCCCCACGCCAGTCGTTCCAGAGGGATGGAGGGAAGGAATGGCCAGCAGCCTAGGGCCGTTCCACCTGCCTCAGCTCCTTCTTGTGCAAACAGCCCCAGGCACTGTGCCGGCACTTCTGTACCTTTTATGATTCAACATCCACAATCTTCAAGCTGTTTTACAATGACACTGACTTTACATACTCAAAAGGTGAAGCTCGGCCAAGCAACAGTGGCGAGGCCTCCCCACCTCGACGCTCAGCTCCTGCTGGGCGGTGTCCCCCTCACAGTGGCCCAAGCCCCATGGTGAGACCAGACCAACCGCCGCCCCATGGGATGTCTGCACCCAGCCTGGCCAGGCAGGAGTGCCCTCTACCTGCCTGCCTTCTCCCGAACAGCCTGTCCTGGAACCTGCCGGGCACCCGAGGGCTTCGGCTGTCACCAGCCATGTGACTCCCCCTGCCTCAGGACCCGCTCCACTTTGGGGACCAAAGGCACCCCCACTTCAGATGTCCAGTCAGACCATAGCACGATGAGCAGTGGTTTTGCCCAGCGTGGTCTATTCAGGCTCTGTCACTCGATGTGATCATGCCCCTTCCTCTGACCTTGTGGACTTGCCCAGGCTTCAGATCCCTCCTTATTCCCCTTCACAGCCGTATCTTCTCTTCTGTTTCACCCTCTGTCCCATGACCACACACAGCAATCAGGCTATCCCTTTCTGTGGGTTTTATGAGTCTCTCTTTTTCTCCTGCTAGTTGTACCATGTTTCATGGACATGATGAACCCCCATTTCCCCTTATTTTATGGACATTAAATTGTTGCTTTTCCCCTCAGCATGTTCCACCTTTTCCCCTATTCTATGGTCTTCACCAAGCCCTGGTTTCCCCTTCTACCGTGGACAGGACCACCCCTGCTTTCCACTTATCACATGGACATGACTAAGCCCTCAACTTCTCCCTCGACTGTGGAAACAGCCCATCTCAGCCCTCTGATTCGTGGATGGAACACTGCTGCCTGACTCGTCTCACCCCAGGGATGTCGTCCAGTCCCTGTTCCTCACTTTCCGTAGACAGGACCAGGATGCTGTGTTCCCGTGGGCCCACGATCATGCCCTGTTTCATCCTTACTCTGGGAAAGAACTAGAGCACTGCTACTTCCTCATTTCACAGATGTGACCAAGGCTCTTGTTTTTCCCTTAGGCATAGACTTGATTGTAGAGCTTAGCAGAGATGCCTCTGAAAAAGGGTCACGGACAGCCTTCTCAGAGACTGACAATTTGCTTTCTTTTACAAGCGCTATTACACAGTTTAACAAGGAAGTAAGACTTTAACAGCTATATCAGCATGACAAAAACCAGGACACCTGTGAAGTGTTGATAAACTTAGATTTACATAGATTTACTAGATGCTGGCTCCATTTCTAAGCCTAATCAGTTTCCTAAGCCTCAGGTCAGCTATCAATCAAGGTTACCGGCACAGCTTTCAATTAACTCAAGGACTAGGTGCTGGGGGAGTATTCCTAAAGCTAAATAAAGAAGAACAAAGAAAGTGTTTCTTAGGCTAGGGAGTGTTTCTTGCGCTGCATGCCAGGGTTGTTAAGGGCCGAGTGAAACAGCTTCAAAGGGCAAGATGTTTGTGAAAACATTGGAGACGTGCCAAGCAAGGCCGGCCCTCCACCAAGGCCTCTGGTGAGGACCTTCTTCTCAGGCACCTCTTTCTCAGTTTCTCAACATCTCCTCCCTTTCTTTTTTAATACCAAGATGGCTGCGATTGTTTTTACTCCTGTGGTGTGGGCGTAGGAGAGCCTGGTCCAGAGGCATCGGAATCCTCAGTTCAGTCGCTCAGTCGTGTCCGACTCTCCGCGACCCCATGAATCACAGCACATGAATCACAGGCCTCCCTGTCCATCACCAACTCCCGGAGTTCACTCAAACTCATATCCACAGAGTCGGTGATGCCATCCAGCCATCTCATCTCTAGAAGCCCAAAAATAATAATAACAGCAATCAATACATAAGACGGCCAATGCAGCGAAGAAAACCACTTACAAGGGTCAAAAGGAGAGAAGGCATTAGACAAAGCGTCATAGAAAGCCGAACTATACATCTCAGGGGGCAACTGAGCATAATAACAGCTAATTTGTTGCTTAAGCTTGTCTATGTCTAAAGCTATGTTAGAGCTATTATGAATCATTTACAAATGGGCCTTAATAACTTCCCAAGGATATTCAGTGTCATTATAAGGTAAGTTAGTAACACAAAAGTTAGTAAAGTTCCAATGACATTTTAACTTCAATTGTGCTTGTATTCTCGTTATCTGATCCCCTAAAATAATGCGTCCTGGAACTCATCTAGGCATGCCTGAATCTATTGATCTATTTTAGCCTGTTGGGACCATAGCTCCTGAGAATCTTTGTGCCAGGTAGTAATGAATTCATGATTTTGTATGGAGTTATACAAAGCCATGCTGGAGATAGTCCCTACAGAGATTACACCAATTAGACTAATAATCCCTGCTATAATCCACCCTACAAATCTTTTGTAACGCTTAGACAATCGTTTTACCAAAAAGGACAGAAACATGGAATCAGTCCAGGGCTCATCCAGAGAAACAGGTATCCATAAGTCTGGTCGCTGTTTCATGAGGAAAAGCCCGTCAGTGCTCTGGTTGAAAACAATAGTATGATTCAAACAAGTATAAAGTTGACAATTAGTACAATTGATTAGTTTTCCATCATGAATAAATTTTCCCATAGCAAACAAAAAGGGGGGGGGGCGCACACAAGCTTGTACATAGCCCGTAGAACTATATTCTGTAGTATAATTCTGTTTCCTAATAATAAGAGCATGGCCTATAGAAGGCAAACGGATGCAGAGAAGCAGGTATTTTCCAAATATGCCAGTGTTCTGGTCCTAAATGGGGGGTTACTACACGAGGCCAAGGGGGAGAGAGACCACCATTATACTAGTTTAAAACATCGTCTCGATGTCAGAGACCCATCACAGAACGATTGAATTGAACGTTTGGAGTAAGATTACATTCTGTATATTCCCAGTCTGAGCAATTGACAAACATACCATGAGGCCCCCAGTCAACAAAGGCGATGTTCGAATGAATTGATTTTTTTTTTTAATTTTTCTGCAGTCTGTCCATAGCATCAGGGGTCCCGGATGCTTCTATTTCCAGGATACTGTTTCACATGGTGGCTCATCAGGGAGAAATAAGGAGCTGGTCCTGTTGTAAATCTGTCTATGATAATATTTCTCGGTGGCGTTCAGCAGAAAAGATGCAGTGGCAAAAAATCCCAAATGAAAACCAGTTCCATTGGAGTAAGAATATCCCCACCATTGAGGGAATATAGTCATGCACAGTGGCCCCTTCCCAAAGCATATAGGCAGAATTTGATAACCCAAGGATATATTTATCCTTTTTGCCTCTTTTTGTGGGTGGCTTGGCCCACGCTTAGACCAAGGTGGTGGGAAGTGTTCACTTTCGTTGGTATAGACAAGGGGACTTGCTTTGTCCCATTCAGCGAACTGCAGCAGTGGAGGGGTCGGGATGTATGCCCAGTATGTGTAATTGGCACTTACCATGGAGGCACAGGACAACACAGCCAACATACTCAGGAGGAGCTTATCTGGTGTTTTGGGGATTCCCGTTTCTTTGAGGACATCTCTGGCTTTCTGCGTCAGATTTTTTATCTGGGCCCAGGTTGGGTAAGGTGGAATTGGGCTTCCCCAGTGTTGTTTGGCCCTCTGCTGGTGATTTTTCTCCAGCGAGACCGTAGCCATCTGCTTGGTGATGCTAGTCACCCATTTTGGCGTTCCCCGGTCGGATCGGGGGCGTATATTCCGCTGTGGAACCCAGGTTTCTTCTCCTCCATCTGTAATGACAAGACCATATCTTTTGCCTAGGAGTTTTAATACTCCTGGCTGCCAGTCATCAAAGCGCTTTACCCATACAGTAATATTCAGTGAGGATGAAGGGAGAGCTTTAGATTGTTCAAAATGACGTTGTCCTCTTGTTATATGATCATCATTTTTATTTAAAAAATTAATAGTAAATAAGATCAAAGGTAAGTAATTCTTAACACCATACTTCATGCCTAATGTCCCCCCTTTTGATTTTGTTGTTGTGAGCTTAAGAGTGCGATGGGCTCTTTTTATGATAGCCTGCCCTTGTGGATTATAAGGAATACCAGGATGTGGTGTATGTCCCAATCGTTTAAGAATGAGGAGAATGCGGTCGAAGTGAAAGCCGGGCCATTGTCTGTTTTGAGCCCTAGAGGGAGTTTCATTACCGATAATGTAGCAAGGAGGCCATGAATGGCTGCTTTAGCAGATTTTGAAGTGGCAGTAGTTGCCCATATAAATCCAGAATAAGTATCTATAACTACAAAGAGAAGAGTAGTGTGAGGGAGAGAGAATTGTGTAAAATTAGCTTGCCAGAATTCATTAGGGTTCAGTCTTCTGGGATTAGATCCAGCAGGAACTGAACGTTGATGTAAAGGGGCACATACTGAACATGTATGAACCAGTTGCCTTATTTTTTTTAAGGGAATGTCATAATGAGCATGTAATCTATTTGTATTTGTATGAAAAAGGTCATTTTTTGTGTGTGTGTGTGCTGAGGAGAAAATCATCTCCAGCAATTTATCAACTTTAGCATTTCCTTCAGCTAACGAGAGTTGGAATGTGAGGAAAGCTGATCGCCGAAGAATTGATGCTTTTGAATTGTGGTGTTGGAGAAGACTCTTGAGAGTCCCGTGTACCGCAAGGAGATCCAACCAGTCCATTCTAAGGGAGATCGATCCTGGGTGTTCATTGGAAGGACTGATGCTAAAGCTGAGACTGCAATACTTTGGCCACCTCATGCGACAAGTTGACTCACTGGAAAAGACTCTGATGCTGGGAAGGGTTGGGGGCGGGAGGAGAAGGGGACGACCGAGGATGAGATGGCTGGATGGCATCACCGACTCTGTGGACTTGAGTCTGAGTGAACTCCGGGAGTTGGTGATGGACAGGGAGGCCTGGCGTGCTGTGATTCATGGGGTCGCGGAGAGTTGGACACGACTGAGCGACTGAACTGAACTGAACGGGCCAAGGAGGCCCGAGTGCGCCTGAATATGAGCAATGAAAAAAGGTTTAGTCTGGGCTTGAATAAGGGTTTGTACAGAATAGAATAACTGTAACAATTTATCATCAGAAGAGGAGAATCCAGCAGTAACTAATTGTGGAAACATATTAGCAGTGTATAAAGAGTCAGTGAGCACATTAAAGGCATTCTGTTTCATTTGCAAGAGAAGAAAAAGAGCATATAATTTAGCATGCTGCACCGAGGAGAAAGGGCTTTTGACTTGTTAAAGCTAAAACTTCAATACTTTGGCCACCTCATGTGACGAGTTGACTCACTGGAAAAGACTGATGCTGGGAAGGATTGGGGGCGGGAGGAGAAGGGGACAACAGAGAATGAGGTGGCTTGATGGCATCACCGACTCGATGGACATGAGTTTGAGTGAACTCCGGGAATTGGTGATGGACAGGGAGGCCTGGCGTGCTGTGATTCATGGGGTCGCAGAGAGTCGGACACGACTGAGCGACTGAACTGAACTGAACTGAACCCCAGAATAGCCTGCTTTATTGCCATCAATGAAATAAGTAGGCGTTGCAGAAAGTGGCTGGAAAGATAATATGTTGTTAATGATGACCGGGGGTGATTTGTAAAAAATCCCATAGCTTGCCTTTTGGGGGGTTAGAAATAAGTTGTCTCTGGTAGTCAGAAAAAGCTATTTGAAACATGAGATTAACTTGTAAAGCAGCAGTAAACTCATTTTTGGAAATTGGGAGATAAATTTCCTTAGGGTCATAACCTGTGAGGGCTTCAATATGTTGCCTTTCTGAATGAACAAGTTTGCCAATTAATTTAATATAATCGACAATTATTTTTGTCTGTTTGGTATGCAAATAAACCCATTCTAAAGGCTTTTTTTCTTGTGTTATTATAGCGGTAGGGGAATCTACAGTAGCAAAAACATAAAGAGAAATCGGAACACCCAATTGTAGCCATGAGGCAAAGGCTTTAGAAATTTTTTTTTTATCGGTTTTAATTTTTGTTTGGCTGAGGGAGTTAAAGTTTGGGAACTATTTAAATCAGAGGATCCCTCTAACATTTTGAAAAGGTTTTTTAATGCATAATTGGGTATACCTAGAGAAGGCCGGAGCCAATTAATATTACTAAGAAGTTTGAAAATCATTCAAGGTTTGAATTTTGTCTAATCTCACAGACATTTTTTGAGGTTTTATAGCCTGTTTAGTCATTACATATCCCAAATAATTAAAAGGCTCCTGGAATTATATTTTTTCTTCAGAGACTATTAGATTTTTTTATTTGCAATTGTTGTGTGGTAGCCGCTAACATGGAGAAGGAAATGGCAACCCACTCCAGTGTTCTTGCCTGGAGAATCCCAGGGACGGGGGAGCCTGGTGGGCTGCCGTCTATGGGGTCACACAGAGTCGGACACGACTGAGGTGACTTAGCAGCAGCAGCAGCAGCAGCCGCTAACAAGGCTTCTACAGTTGTTGTTGATGCAGCAAGTAAGATATGATCTATGTAATGAATTATATATGCGTCTGGGAATCTCTCCCTTATGGGTAGCAGGATTTGTCTCACTAAAAATTGGCAAATAGTGGGGGAATTTTTCATTTCCTGAGGAAGCACCTTCTAATGATACCTTTGAATGGGTTGTTTGTTATTTGTTGTGGGAATAGAAAAAGCAAACCGCTGTCTGTCATCTGGATGAAGAGGAAAAGTGAAAAAACAATCTTGAAGATCTATAATAATTATTGGCCATTTTTTGGGTATCATACTTGGATTTGAAAGTCTTGGCTGTAAGGCTCCCATGGTGACCATGGTCTCATTAACGTTTTTTAAATCTATTAACATTTGCCATTTTCCTGATTTTTTTTTACAAATTTCCTAATTTTTTTTTTTTATTTCATGGCGAGAAAGAGGGCTCGATTCACCCTTGATCAAGTTGCTGTTTTGTCAATTTTGTTAAGGCCGCCAATTTTTCAAAAGGCAGGGGCCATTGAGCTGTCTATACTGGATCATTAGACTTTCATTGTAATTTTAGCGGCTGTATCTCAATGGCCCCTAACAAAAAGGTTTATTTAATACCAAACGGGCTTGAGTCTGTTGCAAAAAATCTTGGCCCCACAGATTTATAGGGACCTCTGTAATATAAGGTTTAATGTAAGCTACAGTCTGCTCGGGCCCTCGAGCCTGTAGGTAAGAGACACTTTCAAAAGTCTTATTAAGGCTGGCCCCTCCCAAGCCAATAATACGGTTTGCAGGTGTTTGGAGAGGCCATTCAAGGGGCCACTCTGACAAGCGGATAATGGAAATATCGGCCCCAATATCTAACATTCCTTAAAAATTCTTTCCCCTAATGTTCAAAGTCAAAATGTGCTTTTCTAATCCCTGTAAGAGAGCAGTCAATCCTGCAAATAAGTTAGTGCTGCCAAAGCCTCCAGCACGAACAGCTTGGGACGATTTTTGTGGTTTCTCATAGGGCAACAGGAGCACCTGGGAAAAGCGATCCCCTTTTTGCTTATATTTCAAGTGACTGGTAGCATTATTGAAATCTCTCTGTCATAATCCTCATCAATAACTCTAGTCATACTATGCAACCCTTTCATAGTATAATTACTTCTTCCCAATATAAGTCCCACAGTGTTAGCAGGAATAGGCCCATAATAGCCAGTATCTATTTTATATGGAGAATTAATTACTAATAGTTTTATGCCTTTTGAGCTAGGAATGTCTACATAGGCACTGCGCTGTGTAGCTGAGGAAAGAGTAATAATACTAGGTTTTGTATTATCCCCTTCTTTTGGTGCAGGGCTGAAGGGAAGCCCCATTTTTAGTTTTTCACACCTCCCTGATTGTGTTTTAGCTTTAAGGGCAATGGATTGCCATCTTTGTCAAATTTAGATTTGTGTTTATTTAACCAATCATTGCCCTTTTTGCATCGCGGGCAAGGCCTGGGAGGTTTCCCTTTTGTATTTGTAGAAGCAGTCAAAGATGAATTTACAGGTAAACGGCATTGTTTCTTCATGTGACCTGGTTTGCTGCTGCTACTGCTGCTGCTGCTGCTGCTAAGTCACTTCAGTCGTGTCCGACTCTGTGTGACCCCACAGACGGAAGCCCACCAGGCTCCCCCGTCCCTGGGATTCTCCAGGCAAGAACACTGGAGTGGGTTTCCATTTCCTTCTCCAATGCAAGAAAGTGAAAAGTGAAAGTGAAGTAAGTGAAAAGTGAAAGTGAAGTCGCTCAGTCGTGTCCGACCCTTAGCGACCCCATGGACTGCAGCCTACCAGGCTCCTCCATCCATGGGATTTTCTAGGCAAGAGTACTGGAGTGGCTTGCCATTGCCTTTTCCCACAGTTAAAACACTTTGCATTCATATTCTTTTGTATGGCATATGTTTCCATAGTGGCAACCTTCGCCCTATGACGTATGGAGCCAATGTTTCTACATACTTGCATATAATCCATAATAGAACCTATTTCTCTGATGGGTCTAATAACATTTTGACAGTCTTCATTTGCATTTTCAAATGCTAATTGCTTTAAAATCATTTGTTGCACTTTTACGTCCCTAATAGATTTTTCCATTGCATCTTTTAGTTTTTCGAGGAATTGTGTATATTCCTCGCTTGGTCCTTGAAATATTTTTACAAAGGACCCATCAGACAGAGTGCTATCCACTTTAGACTATGCATTTAAGGCTACTTGTTTAATTCCTTGCGTCATAGGTGGAGTCATGCCCAATATTTGAGCAGCTGTCTCCGCCATTGTCTCTGTGCCGGTTAAAATATCAAAAGTAAGTTGTGTGGGGTTTTCCCGACTTTGCTGCTCTTGAAGCATCCGTTTCGATCATTCACTTACATCTGCCACTGAAGTAATCGTTGAGGGGTAAGAACCATTTTTGCAGTGGCAGTAAAATCTGCCGGTAGCCAGTTTTCTGCCTAGTTCCAAAGGAATTCAAGACAGTAAGGAGCTGTGGGCCCATAGAGGGTACATGCTTTTTTAAAGGTCAAATGATATTAAAATCAGGAGTGTCCCAGGTCACTTGCCCCTGTTGGGGATGGTCAAACAATATAGGAAAAGCCTGTTTGACCAAATCCCGAGGAGTCAAGGAGCTGGCAGCGGGGGTCAGAAAAGAAGTAGGGGGAGCATTAGTTGCCAGCGATGGAAGAGTTGGAGCAGTAGGAAAAGATAGAAATTCTTTCAGAGGAGGGGGAAACTGGCTTCGCAAAGGTTTAGCCGTTTTTATGTCCATCTTTGCTGGCTGAGGTGGTGGCGGCGAATGAGATATATCCCTTTGTCCAAAAAGGACATTTTTATGATGAAGAACTCTTTGTATATCTTTCTCTTCCAATTCATATTAATGCAGTGATTGCACTGTTTCTACCTCAACATCCACCTCTTTCCCATCTAATTGTTCAATGACGGCACGAATCAGAGCCCAGGTTACCCACCATCGGGGAGGAATCTGGGCTCCTTGTCCGTATGCCGTCAAGACATTAGTTCGCACTCTGTGCCAAACCTGCTCATCTAGAGTCCCTTCCTCGGGAAACCATGGGTTGTAATCAACAACAATGTTATAATGTTCCATTAACTGTTCTATAGAAACATTCACTCCAAACTGCTTTAAAAAATGATGCATTAGAAAAACAAAAGGAATCTTACTCGCTTGGTGTCCCATGCTCTGCTTACCTCTTTCTACAGGAAGCACGTCTCCGTGTTCGAAATGTGTGTTCTTCGAGCCCCACGTTGGGCGCCACTTGTAGAGCTCTGAAAAAGGGACACGGACAGCCTTCTCGGAGACTGACAATTTGCTTTATTTTACAAGTGCAATTATATCGTTTAACAGGGAAGTAAGACTTTAACAGCTATATCAGCATGACAAAAACCAGGACAACTGTGGAGTGTTGATAAACTTAGATTTACATAGCTTTACTAGACATGCTGGCTCCACTTCTAAGTGTAATCAGTTTCCTAAGCCTCAAGTCAACTATCAATCAAGGTTACTGGCACAGCTTTCAGTTAACTCAAGGACTAGGTGCGCGGGGAGTATTCCAAAAGCTAAATAAAGAAGAACAAAGTGTTTCTTAGGCTAGGGAGTGTGTCTTGCGCTGCATGCCAAGGGTTGTTAAGGGCCGAGTGAAACAGCTTCAAAGGGCAAGACGTTTGTGAAAACATTGGAGACGTGCCGAGAAAGGCCGGTCCTCAGCCGAGGCCTCTGGTGAGGACCTTCTCCTCAGGCATCTCTTCCTCAGGTTCTCAACACTTGATGAGGCCTCCTGCTTCATCCCACTTCCTCCTTTTGCTTGGATGTGTTCATTCTCCTTTTCCCTTTCCTGGCATTTGACCAGGGCACCTGTTCTCCCCTTATTCCATACATATAATCAGCCCACGTTTCTTAAGCAGATCTATTTGGTATGTTTGTGGGTTTCCTAATGACTCGTGGATATCACCTTCCCCTCCCCGGGTCCGCAGACGTGCGGTGTATCCAGGGTGGCTGTACATCTAGACGTCCGGGGTGGGCCAAGCTGGTCCAGGCTCAAGCACTCTCGCACATCACTCAGAATCCTTCTGTATCTATTTCACGATTGCACACCTGCCATCCAGGCCCAAGTATTCTAAAGCTGCCACCTCCCCAAGCTGGACAAATCACGAAGCCATGGGCTCTGGGAGGACACCCTGACAGGTATAGTAAGACTTTCACACTGGAGGGTGGCCTACGTTCCAGGACACTTGGGGTCCAACGGGCCCTGGGTGTGTATGTTCAGAGTCATGGCAGAATCATGGAGGAGGGTGTTCTTGTCTGGCTTAAGAACAGGTTCCTCCCTTCATTGTCTCCACCCTAGTCTGAGATGAGTTTTTTTCCCCGTTTTCATCTTATAGATGAAGAATCTGAAGTTGAGGAGATGAACCAGCTCCCCTAGAACCCAGCAAAGACCCCAGCAGATTACCCCAGCCAATTACAAACCTGGGTCTCTGTCACCATATCAAGCTGCTTCTCAATGACTAAGATCCTATGCATTTATTTTTGAACATTTTAATCTTTATTTCGAAGTCAGTTCAGACTTACAAAAAGGTTACAGTAGCATCAAGCTCTCCCATCCCTGCCTGCTAACATCCTGTGTTAATTCTAGGATGACAGGGGAAACCAAAGAGTTAACACTTGTATTCACAGAAGGAATGTTCACATATTGAGGTAGGAGTTAGTCATTCTGGCTTATATATGAGTTGTGTTGAATTTGATACTAATTAAAACAGCCTGTTTGTGGCCCATCAGAAATACAATGTATATCTGCTTTAATCGCTAAAGAAAAGGGCAGATTGTCCAGAAGTTTATAACATCTGAAGATAAGAGATAAATGCCTCCCTTCCTAGGATGCCAATGCTGAGACTCCTTGATGATAAGACTCCTTTCCCAGGGCCAAGGTTGAATTGACTCTCTGTTATGACCAACCTTGATAGTATATTAAAAAGCAGAGACATTACTTTGCCACCAAAGGTCCATCTAGTCAAGGCTATGGTTTTTCCAGTGGTCATGTATGGATGTGAGAGTTGGACTGTGAAGAAAGCTGATCGCTGAAGAATTGATGCTTTTGAACTGTGGTGCTGGAGAAGACTCTTGAGAGTCCCTTGGACTGCAAGGAGATCCAACCAGTCCATTCTAAAGGAGATCAATCCTGGGTGTTCATTGGAAGGACTGATGCTAAAACTGAAACTCCAATACTTTGGCCGCCTAATGTGAAGAGTTGACTCACTGGAAAAGATTCTGATGCTGGGAGGGATCGGGGGCAGGAGGAGAAGGGGATGACAGAGAATGAGATGGCTGGATGGCATCACCGACTCGATGGACATGAGTTTGAGTGACTCCGGGAGTTGGTGATGGACAGGGAGGCCTGGCGTGCTGTGATTCATGGGGTCGCAAAGAGTCGGACACGACTGAGCGACTGAATTGAACTGAACAGATACTTGCTGATCCAGTTTTTTTGAAACCCTGCAGGCATGTATCCCTGACTGGTTTGATGTTCTTTGTTCTGATATGATATAAAACTGCTGATAGCCATGCTTCTTCCCAGAAGTTCCTCAGAGTCATCTGAGGTGTTGTGTCTCAGGCTATACTCCTCAGTTTGTCTCAAATAAAGCCCTTTTCTATCCCCGTTATAGATGGGTTATTGGTTATTCGTGTCAACAGTTTTACGCTATTAGTCTACAGACTTTATCCACATTTCATAATTGTCCCACTAGCGTTCTTTGTCTGGAACAAAATGCCATTCAGGATCCCACATCGATGAGTGTTTTAAGCACAGGGAGCCCTTATGGGTTTATGGGTGTTGGTGATGGTGATGGGGTTCAGGACAAGCTATCCCCAAATATGGCACCTTGGCCCAAAGACGGTCTTAAGCCAGAGGAGTCTGAGAAAATGGCAGAAGCAGGAAGGTCACTCTGACCTCCCCACTAGTCCTTCCTTCCTGAAGCAGGAGATAAATGTCCCAAGTGAAACCATCCCCTCCATGCACATGAGGAAAGAGGTTGTCCTGGTAAATGGAGATGGGAACACAGAACCAAGGAGGCTGTGTAAACTAACCTGTTACCCCCTTCACCATGGGGTACCCTGAACTCAACCCCTTTTTCTTGGCTACTTCACAGTTTTACTGTGTCTACAAGTTATGAAAGGTCCCTGCTATGGTCACTTCTCTGGGTCTTCACTTTCTTGTGGAGGCTCCCAGGTACCCGTGAAAGCCCAGAAAGTTGGTAGCCTTTCTCCTGTTAATCTGGCTTCTGTCAGTTTAATTCTTAGGCTCAGACAGAAACCCAAAGAGTGGAGAGGAAATTTCCCCTCCTGCACAGGTAATGCCTCACCTCCGGGGGACTACAGGATTTAATTTCTGAACAAGGGTCACAGCTCATTGCTCCCTCACAGAAAGGCCAGGATTACCTCACAGAGCTCTGCTGGGGTCATGCCAAGATGGTAAGGGCTAGCGCTGGGGCCTGCAGGCACAGTTGGATCCAGCAGCAGAACTCTGTGGTCAGTGGATGGCAGAGAACCAGTGCCAAGAGGGAAGCACAGGAAATAGTGGATCTCTGGCCCAGACATCTGGAACCCACCGTAGGTAAGTGGAATGTATCAGGCCCTCATCCCTTACATCCCAGTTCAAGCATCACCTTCTCTATAACCTTCCCCCAGTCCCACAGACAGCCTCTCTTGCGTCTGATGAAAGAAAGTGAAAGGAGTTGGTCATGTCTGAGTCTTTGTGACCCCATGGACTATAGCCTGCCAGGCTCCTCTGTCCATGGAATTCTCTAGGCAAGAATACTGGAGTGAGTAGCTATTCCCTTCTCCGGGGGTTCTTCCCAAGTCAGGGATCCAACCCAGGTCTCCTGCATTGCAGGCGCATTCTTTACCGTCTGAGCCACCAGGGAAACCCCTTCTCTGTCTGATACATCACCTCTTTTTGCCTGCAGGGTCTGTCCCGGGAGCTTTCCTCCTCGTAGGGTATGAAGGGGGAGAGAGGCATTTAGAAATCATACTTGCCTCAGTTACTGAGGAACCCAGGGGGTGAGAAAAGTGAATGACCCTCTGCAGGTCCCTCGTGGGTCCTCCGGTCAAGTCACGGGCAAGCCCCGGAAAGAAGGGGTCAAGGTCTCGGTTCTCTGTTTCACACAGGCAGGCATCTCCCGTGGAAACCTTCATTGGCGAGGGTGACAAGGAGAGCAAGTGAGCAGACGTGGTTGGCACCTTCCTACCTGGAAAGCCCCGTGGAGAGAAGACCACAGAGATGGGAGCTGGACGCTGGGGGAACCCTCTGCTGCTGCTGGCAGCCCTGGCGCTGGTGCTGGGTCGGCATCAACAGTGGCCTGGCTTCCAGGATTCCGAGAGCCCGAAGAACGTAAATGCCACGCTCACCTTCTTATTGGAGAACTACAACAACAACAGCAATGACTCCTACCTGTTCGGCGTGGACAAGCTGCTCCGCAGCCAGGTGCAGGTGAGACAGCGGCACAGGTGTGGCTCCCAGAGAGGGCTGGGGTGGGAGGGGGCAGCTTCTTGTGAGCTGGCCCTGCAGGGTCCTTCAGACCCCGAGCCCCCTGAATATCCCCTGAGCTTCTCAGCTGCTCTTCCAGGGGAAGAATTGCTTTCATTCAGAAATTTGCCAGAGGGACAGCAACCGAGGATGGTTTCATTGCCTTTATTATTCCTCTCTTTTGGCAAAATGTAAGCATTCACGTCCAGGGCTTGAAAATCTGGAACTGGAGATCATAGCTGTGTCCTTGAGAAACCCAGAGTGATACAGAGGGCCTCCAGTTGGGTCCTTTCAGAACCTGGAATTATCCATCCTCTCTTATTTTGTTTAACATATAAAGTTTCTTTGAAATACATCAGTTAAAGGATAGTAGAGGAAAACAAAGCTGTTTAAAAAACACTTTTGTCTGTCCAACCTGCCCTCAAGGTTAGACAGTAAACTCTATGAGTTAGGGCGGCGACAGTAATACACCTTGGTTCAATTTGCTGGATTTGGGAAAATGACTGACTTGGAGATCAAGGCTCTGGTTAGAGAGAGGGGCTGCAGGAATGGAGACCAGGGTGGGGCGGACCCTCAGGCAGTGCTTGTGTGACCCGAAGGGCCTCACTGGGGCATGGACAGTAGCCAGTCCACCTGAGTCACTCCTGCTGTGTGATGGCAGCACACAGGCCAGAAGACATCGAGGTAAAATGGCCACAAGGTGGCAGCCACTCACCACTTTCTGCCCAAGTTGGCCTTTTCTCCCCCTGTGGTCCCTAGGATAAAGCCGGAACTCCAGGAGGCCAGTAACAGAGTTGGTGAAAGTGAAAGTCGCTCAGTTGTGTCTGACTCTCTGCGACCCCATGGACTGTTGGTCCTCTATCACTAACAGTTAACTGAAGTAATTATTTACAAGCGAACTGATATCATTCAGCCAGATTAGTGGACACAGAAAGTGTGCCCCTGAGGGGCTGGATGACCTGGGGCCAAGGCCCCTGGGCAGTCCTGTATCTGCCGCCCATTGACTGTTTCCATCCCTACCTCACAAAGGGCAGGGAGGGGACACAGTGACTGTCTTTGCTGGGCTCCCGGTGCCCCTTCTGGTTTTGACACCCAGCTCCTCCTAATTGTGGGGTCTTGGTCAAGCGCCATCCAGACTCTCCAGGCCTCAGTTTCCTGACCTTTGAAGTGGGTTGAATAAGAGTGAAGTAGCACCTGTGAAAACATTTGTATCATCACAATCATTCCTATTATGGTTTAACAAATAAGTCTAACAATGAATAAGAGAACACTGAGCACACTGAAGCTTCCCTGGTGGCTCAGATGGTAAAGAATCTGCTTGCACGCACAAAAAAAGAATCTGCCTGCAAAGTAGGAGACCTGGCTTCGATCTTTGGGTTGAGAAGATCCCCTGGAGAAGGAAATGGCAACCCACTCCAGTATTCTTGCCTGGAGAATCCTGTGGCCAGAAGAGCCTGGGGGGTTATAGTCCATGGGGTCGCAAAGAGCTGGACATGGCTGAGCGACTGAGCATGCGGGCACGAACACAGTAAAAGGTTAGTTAACTTTGCAGCTAGCGTTCTAGTTTCTTCACACATGTAGGGTGTGCTGAGGGTCAGTGAGAAAACTCTTGGCACCAGTCCTGATAGCTAGCTGGAGCGATCCTTAGATGAAGAGCCAGGAGCCCTGAATCCTGATGTTGGACCAGGCCCACATCCTGACATCCTTCCAGGGGATGCCGGGATCAGGGTGCCCAGTCCCCTTTCCCTGCTGCTCTGCCCTGAGGTTTTCTGGGGCCTGTCCTCCCAGGAGCCACCCCACAGAGTGCCCAGCCTTCTCACCGCTTTGACCACTAACTTTGAGACAAGGCAGCAGGGAGGGAAGATGAGGACAGAGGCAGAGCCCAGGAACTAGACTAGCCCATACGGCTCCGTCCACGTGTTCTGAGGACCATGGTGCAGACTTGGGTGAATGATGGGACTGCAGCCAGGTTGCCTCTCTGGTCCCAAGGATGTGAGGGAGACAGGTAAGAAGCCACCTGTGGCTGCAGCAGTAGAGCGGGTACAGAGCGAGGACTGGGCATCGCACATCCCAGGTGGTGATCAAGGGGTACTGGGCATCCTCCGGCAGGTAGAGAGGAGGCTGAGCCCCAGGAACAGACCAGGGACGGAGGCTCCTGAAGTTCTTCTCCTGTCCCAGCTCCTCTGGGAGAGCATCAGCCATGCTGGGAGTCAAAGCTAACAGCCTTTGCTTCTTGGTAGCTAACGACAGGCGTGGAGTACCTGATTACCATGAAGATCAGCCGGACCAAGTGCAAGAGGAACAGCACGAAAAAGCACTCGTGCCCCATTCAGACCAAGAAGAATCTGAAGAAGGTGTGTGCTGACAACCAGCTGACGAGGGGCTCCAGTCAAGGGGCAGTAAACATTGCACAAGGAAACGTGGATAGGTGTCAGGGGCCCTGTGGCTGGGGCAGAGGCAGAACTCGGCCACGGGGCTGCCTGATGCCACGGGTGGCAGCCGGGGCAGGGATGGGAAAAGGGAAGTGCTGTAACTGGGCGTCTCTGCACCCCGGGCTGGCACATCCCGGCCTCAGGTCTCTGGGCTGCTGGACCCCTTGACCAGCTGGTCCACACCCTGGACCTCAGGCGGAAGTGGCTTTACTTTCCTTGGGGACCTTGCTCTGTCTTGGTTCGCATCCCCAGGACCCTCTGGATTGTCCAGTCACCACCTTGTCTCCCAACCTCTGCCCTCCTCCTGGTCCCTCCTGCAAGTTGGCAGGCCTGAGGGTCTCTCTCTGTGTGCCCGGGAGGGAGGGAAGTGCAGGAGGACCGGGTCGGGGAGCCCAGGATGACATTCCTATGCTGACTCGGACACCCCCTTCGCCCCCAGCATATGACAGTGAGCAAAACCCACCTCGCCCATGTGGTTGGGCCTCAGCCTCAGCGCAGGGTCCAGACTCCCCAAGCAGGGGCAGGGGGCAGGGGCAGAAACTTCTTGTCGTCTTCAAGAACCATTTCCCTGAAAACTGTTTTCTTTCTTCTCCCACAGAGTTTCATTTGCGACTTTTTGGTGTACACTCTACCCTGGATGAACCATTACCAGCTCTGGAATAACTCGTGCCTGGATGTATAGATGCACGTGTGCAAAGATCCTTGATGGACCCTGGGGCCACTGTGCTGTGTGCTTCGTGCTGTAGAATCCGCCAGGCCCTCACATCCCTCATCAAGATCTCGTCCACACTCACACACACATGCACACTCACAGCCACGCAAAACTCTCCCACGTGCACTCACACTCATGCACGGAGTTGGAGGTCTTTAGGCGGCTGATGCCATTTGAGCAGAAGGCGGTTAATTCTTTGGGGGAACCTCATAACTTAGTTCCCACCCTCAGTCACATCTCTGAGCTTTTCTTAGTTCAGGTACCTCCTGACTCTGGCCTGAGCTTGGAGGGCCCAGTTTCCGCCCCATGCACGGATAACTCTATGACTGACACTGGTCTCTTCAGTATGTCAGGGGTCCCAATGCCCACCTCCAGGCTCAGGAATTCACTGAGAGGACTCCCAGGGTGCTCAGGGATGTGATGATTACAGTGATGGATACAGAGCAAAATCAGCACAGGGAAGAGGCTCTGGGGGAGACGTCACAGACATCAGGCGCAGGATTCCAGCATCCCCTCTCAGGGCCACCACATGGGACACCCCTCATTCCTCTAGGAATTCAATGGAATGTGTGCCAGGGAATTGGGCAGCCTCTGCCCAGCATGTACCGAAATCACGGATTCGCAGAAAGAAAATAGGTGCTCAGCATAAACCCCATTGTTTGTATAAACATTGTGGACATAGTGAGGCCCTCTTATCACTGAGGGAAAGTTTTATATCAGCATCGGAATGGTTTATCATCCAAGTTCCCAGGCTCCAGCCAAGGCCCGCTTTGCCAGCAGGCCTTTCCAAGGATCCCATCTTGGGCTGGCCGTGGGAGTTTTTCTTGACCGAGGGTTCTTGAGCCTCTCTCGGGCTCACGGCTGGGGGAGTGAGACCCACGGTGTCTTCCCTCAAGGGACTCACAGTCGAGCAGAAAAGATGTGCCCTTAACCACCAGTGGACTGGCTGTGGGCTGAGCGCTGCCCCCGACCAGCAGGCCTTCTTCCTGGGGACTGGTCTCAGCATCACAGTCATGATGGCAACTGGAGAGCGTGTTCTCAAAGGGGAAGAGCAAACACCCGAGCAAGAGCCTCACACTTGCCGGAAGGCCCTGAGGCAGAAGGGAGACAGGAGGCAAAGGGTTAAAGGTGGTGAAATTGTTGGGCAAAAAAGAGCGATGTCCAGTCTCGCAAATCTGATGTCCCAGAGGGCTGCCTGGGGACCCGGCACTGCCTGTTCCCTCATTGATCAGAGTGAGAGTCCTGTGAAATGGCATCTTATCACCCTGCCACAGGCCAAGAGCCTCGAGGAAACCTCCGTGTCCAGATCCTAACATCGCAGCTGAGTTCGGCCTAGTGGCTGACTTCTAGAAATGGAATGTAAATGGAGATAAAAACTGTCTACGTGTCTCTCAAACTGCTAGAATATTGATAAGAGTAGACCAAATTATATAATGTAACGTAATATCTAGAGTGACCACCTAAAAGTGTATGTAGAGACACATAGCAAAAACAGTGTAAAAATACATGAAAAAAAAACAAAAACAAATACATACAAGTGGAATTCTTTTAAAAAATGTTCAAGAAACAGGAAAAATAAAGAAAACAGAAATAAAAAGCAGAGAGAACAGAGAACAAATAGCAAAATAGACATAATCACTGACATATTAATAATTATATGCATGGTACATACAAGTCACGTGTAAATTGTCTTAACGAGCCAATCAAAAGACAGAGGTTGATAGAGTGGATTTAGAAAATGACCCAACTGTAGGCTGACTACAAGAAACTTTCCTTAAACATAATGATATAGGTAGGTTGAAAATAGAAGGGTGAAAAAAGTTTTATTATGCAAGCATTCATTGAAAGCAGGAGAGCCTACATTAGTATCAGATGAAGTTGACCTCAGAGCAAAGATTGTCACCAGAGATGATATTGCTGTTTAGTCTCTAAGTTGGGTCTGACTCTTTTGCACCCCTATGGTCTGTAGCCCACCATGCTCCTCTGCCCATGGGATTTCCCAGGCAAGAATACTGGAGTAAGTTGCCATTTCCTCCTCCAGGGGATCTTCTCAACCCAGGGATCGAACCCACGTCTCCTGTGTCTTCTATATTGGTGGGGGAAATCTTTACCACTGGGCCACCAGAGAAGCCCATCACCAGAGACAGAGAGGAACATTATAATACATCCACTCTGAAAAAGCTTGGCAGTTTTTTTTTTTTAATCTTAAAATATGCTTTACCATATAACTCAGCAATTGTGCTCCTGGGCATTTGACTTAGAGAAATGAAAATTTAGTTCCACACATAAATCTTACATCAATGGTCCCTAACCTCCAGGATCTAATGCCTGATGATCTGAGGTGGAGCTGATGTAATAAAATAATAAAGTGTGCAGTAAATGTAATGCCCTTGAATCATCCTGAAACATCCCCCGCCCCTCCACAGCCCGTGGAAAAATTATTTCCCACCAAACTCGTCCTTGAAACCAAAAAGATTGGGGACCACTGCCTTACATGATTGCCCATAAAAGCTTCTTTTGTAATAGCCCAAAACTTGAACAACTAACACACCTGCAACAAGTAAATAGTTAACTCTGGTACTGAGTACACCATGGAATGCCACTCAGGAGTTAAAGGCGCTTACTGCTGATGCATGAAATGACTTGGATGGATCCCAAGGGCATTGTTACCAGTCCCCAAAGAGCCCTGTATGATTCCATTTACACAACATGTTTTAATTGGTGCAGTGATAGAGATGGAGAAGAAGTTAGTGATTTCTGGAAGTATGAGGGGGTGAAGAAAGGGTACGACTGCCATGGAGTTCGGGCAGAAGGTCTTTGTGGAGGTGGCCACACAAATCTACATATATGATGAAAGGACACACCCACACACTGTATGGTGTCAATTTCTAGCCTGTGATTTTTTTCTATAATTACAAAAGATGTAACCATGGTGGGGGGGAACTAAATGAAGGGTAAAGGGACCATTCTGTATTCTTTGTAACTTCCTCTGAATCTACAGTGATTTCAAAATAAGAAATTTCAAAAACCCACTGGGCTGGGAAGTCCAAGGTCAATGAGCACACATGTCCTGCCTTTCCTTTATTCTCCAACCCACTCCCACCCCAGCCCCCAGCTCCAGACAAAGTAGTCAAAATGCCGGAAGAGTTGACAGATGATTAATGTTAGATTACACTGCTACTGCTGGTGTTCTTACAAATCGCTAATGTTTGTTTAAATATTGGCTTTGTGTTAGGCATTGTGTTGAGTGACTTAGATGCATTTATCATCATTAATCTTTACAACGATTCCAAGAAATAGGTACTGTCATTCTTGTTTAAGGATAAGGAGACTGTAGGTTAGCATTTTCCCAGATGGTTGGTAGAGGGGACTTTCACCTGGGCCCCCTGAAATGGAGTCCTGAGGACACCAGAACTTTCACTGGGAGAGTAGAAGTTGAAAAAAAAAAAATTGTTCTTTCAAAGCTGCAGCCTTCTCCAGCTGTTGGGGACGTGGCTGCTGTCAGCTCACAGATCACCCATGCCATGTCCCCTCAGTGTCTGCCCGGGTCTTCCCACTTCTCATCCTTCTGTACACACCGGCTCCAAATGCCAACACCTGTACCCATCGCCTCTGGCTGCTTGCTCTGCCCTCGAGCCACCATGAGCCAGAGGTTCCAGGGAATTAATGCCTGGCAGCCTGCAACCAGAGATAAACGCCCTAGCCACCTCTCTCTCTGCCAGCCGATGGCTGCTCTGTGGGCCTGTGAGTCTCCCACAGAGTCCCTAGAATTCCCCGGAGACATTAAACCCCAAGGCTTTTGCTCAAACACTTAGGGAGGCTCATCCTTTCCCTACCTTGTGTGAACCAGGACGGATGTGACTCAGTGAACCACAGACGCCATCTTGAGACCACACGGGGGAAGTCGAGTGGGGAGCTGAGCCTGGTGACATTACTTGTCATCCTCAATCAAGCTGGTGGGTGGAGGTGTTTATTTCTCACTGCTAATGTGACAACCGTGAAAGGGCACCCCCTTTAATGCAGCATTTCTGGTTTCTCTCTGCCCTCAAACACTGCCTTCCCGGAGTAATTCATCTGATGGGTTTGTTGGGAAGAATAAATGGGGCATGATAGCCCACATCCTCCTCCTCCCACAGGAAGGAAAACGAGAAACCAAGCATCATTGTGGTTGGTTTGCCAATTGTGGGAGAGAAATCCTTCCAAGAAGAGCCCCGCTCTGGTCCAATGCTGCTGAAGCTGGGGTATGAGTCTAATTCTGAAGTCTGGTATCAGAAAGTGCTCGCGCCTGCAGAAATAAGGCATGTGCCCTCCTCTTTTCAATTGCTTGCATTGTTTGTCCTCGTTTCCTCTTGTTTCACGCTTTAGACGAGAAAGACTGGCCCTCTCAGAGATGTCATCACAGGCATTCTTGCCGGTATCTTTTAGCTGTTCAGTTAAGTAATTAGAGCATCTTCCTTTGTTCTCCTTCCCCCTTTTCTCAACTTATTTTAAAATCTAAACAATCCTACTTGATATAAAGATGAGGTTGAAGTTCTGCTATCATGAAGGTGTATAGGCTATAAGGAAAATAATTATACATGTCATCTCACTTAGACCCCAAAACTGCCCTAGCCCAGAAGAACTTCAGATCATTTTATTATAAGTTAAAGAATCTGGGGGGAAAAGAGTGGAATCATAAACATGCAGAGCATGAAGAGCACAGGTTGACCGACATTTATTTTCTCCACTGAGACTTCCTGTTGGGTGCAGGGTACCTTGATGCACAGTATCTGTGGGCTGCACTCCGAGACACCTAGACATTTGTGCAGTTTTGGGCCAGAACTTTATACTTTTCAAACCAAGGAATAACAAATACTGAGAAGTAGCAATCGATTTTCTAAAATAAACACAAAACAAAATGTAGAAAAGATCAACACACAAGGTAAACATTTTAAAGGGGAAAGAAGAAGGTGTTAGACATGTGGAGGGGGAAATGACAGCCCCCGCCAACCCACTTCGAGGCAACTTGTGGGTCTGTCTGTATTTTGATTTTAAGGATTTGATAGTGTCCCTGCCGAAACCACCCCCACAAAACCGCCTTCTGCTCGTGGTTGGAATTGGAGACTGGAGATACAGTGTCTCCCCACCCACATCACCGTGGGAACGACTGACTTTGTCTTTCTCTTCTTTTCTGCTCATGCACTGTTCGTGTCACACTCACTTGGTTCCCTCGCTCTCTCCCTCCACCTGCTCTCCTACCTCACCCCTTCACGCTTCCCTTCACCTTCCTCCCATGCGACCCATCCCCTCTCCTTCCCTCCTCCTGGCCTTCCTTCCTTCAACTGTCCATCCGCTGGCCATCACACCTTCGCCTTCCCCGTCCTGATTCTCTCCCAAGATCCCATTTCTTATCCAACAACGAAAGCTCCATCAACAGATTTTGTACATCATCGTCATTTCATAGTGTGATTTTGCTTTCCTGCTCTTGCTTGGAAATCCCAGGGCGAGGACATGGTGGGGTGGGAGGCTTAAACATGGACATTTCTCCTAAGATAGAATTCAGAATACTGATTCCACAATTCAATCTCTCACAGTGATAAGACTCAGTTTACTGTAATCATCAATTACTCTTTCCATAAACTTCATGATCTTCTCCACCAACAAGTCTAACTTGCTAGATTTTGAAGACTTTTCCATGGAAGGGGGAGCCTGTGGATGGATGCATTTGTGTCCAGAACATGCAGGCCACTAGAACTAGGGTGACCAGAAATCTAGGAACCAAACTGGACACATTGTAAGCAAATGGGGGTGGTATTAACAATGACACTAGGAAGTCGGACACCAAACAGGACTGTCCTAGGCAAGATCACTATGTGATCACCCTCATGTAGTCCCTTTGGGTAAAGAACTGTGGTTTGCAGGGCCTGTAGGACTTGAGGTCTTCAAGGCCCCTGAGCACATGGGCCCTTCTGGTGTGTGTGTGTGTGTGTGTGATGGCCCACCTCCTGAGTGATGATGGCCCAGCTGAGCTTCCCAGTTTGAGAACACTGGATGGGGATGAAGCCATTTTTGGGGAGGTGGCTCCTCACCAGGTCATGTGCCTGCAGGCTTCTCCCCTCCCTGACCCATTCCACTCCTGGTTGAACTATTTCTGACCCATTTTCCTATCGCTTCCTCCTGTTTGCCTCAATACTGCTGGTGAAAGGAATAGAGCCTACAGCCCAGTGATTGTGTGTTCACAACAGGCTGACGTTCAGATATTCAGTGGGTGCACCAGCAAAGTCCCCCAGCTGCTAAAATATTATAACCAGCTACTTGCCTGGGGCCAGAGGGCTCCACCCCAACCCTGCAGTTCAGCCACTTCTGCTCCTCCATCTGGGCCCCCTGCCTCCCCATCGTTCTTCCAACAACTGAGGAGCAGAGCCCCGGGAAGTGAGCCCTTTCTTGGTGACGTGCCCAGTACCTTGTAGAGCTTCCCTTCCTGGAAGGAGCAGTTGGTCAGCTCCGACTTGAGGCAGGTAGTCCGTCGCATCTCCAGGTTGACCTGATACTCCAGGTGGTCAGTCAGCTGTGGGAGGCAAGGACAACGGATAAAGGACCCCTCTCCCATCTCTGTCACTTCTGGGGGTGGGAGCTCCTCTTGGAGCACCCTAGGTTGAAGGCCCTCCTTGGACAGACCCATGGGTTCCCCTCTCCCCTTCCTGGTTGCCTCCCCTGGCCCCTCTGCCAAAATCACCCTTGGTGATCCACGTGTTGCTGATGTAAAGGGCAGAGAGCAGCAGGCTAGACTCAGGGCCAGCCTGTCTCAGCTGTGGGTACTGGGTGCTGCTGCCCTGCGTGGACACAGCCCCCGATGTGCACACACATGATCTCCCTCTACCCAGGAGTCCCCTTCCCGCAGCTCAGGCCCTTGAACCAGGATGTGCAGCCCTGGTCTTGGGTATCATTTAAGCGACTCCACTTCATCCACTCCAGGAGATTTCTGCTTCTCTTGAAACACCCACTTTGGACTAAACGAGACTGAGTTCACTTGCATGGCTGCCCTGAGCCCACAGATCCCCAGAGAGGGGCACAAGGGAGGGCACTGACCCTCTTCACGGCCTTCAGGACACGCACAATCCTGAAGTTGTATGGGTCCTTGTTCTTCCTGTTGAATTCTTCAGTCAAAAAGCCCATGGTGGTCACCACCACAGGGTCTGACACAGGCACCTCATAGACAAGAATGAAGGTCTTCCGCTTCGATTGATAGCTGAGGGCCACCAGAGCCCCCACAACAGCCAGCAGCAGCCGGGGGCCCTGCCAGGGTCTGGCCATCGTGGCTCGCCCTGCCTGGCACTGCTCTGCCCAGTGGATTCAAGGCAGCCGGGCGCCACCCACACCCACAGCCGTTCTCCTTCTCTTGATCTCGCAGGTGGGAGCCCGCCAGGAGAGCTGGGCAGACTCGCGTTCTCCTCCCGGGCCTCCTCGTCTCAAATACACACACCCACCAAACCCCCTCTTTCTCTGCAGAGCTGCTCTCTGGGCAGGCTAGACCCTCCTGCTAGCCTAGTGTCTCTGAGTGGGAGCCAGCCTGGGGTTTCTGTCCACTGAGTTCAGCCTAGCCAGGCCGTGGGAGGCCTGGAGGGGCAGGAAGCGACGGGAACACGGGGACCCGGGTCCCAGGGCAGTGGAGCAAGGTGGAGCCCCGAACACCATGTTCTGTCTCTGTGATCTTCCTCAGACTTTCCCCTGGTTGGTCCCCTCTCCACTTCCTGGGCTGGCCAGGATGCGAGCTTGCCCACAAGCCCAAGCCTTGTCATCTTCCTCCTGCTATTTCTTAGCTTTGAGAGGTGTCTGGGACTCCCTGGAGAAGCTGAGGTTCCCCAGAAAATGGAGGGCGTGCCCCGTAATGAAACTTGTGGGTGTGGCCTTGACGCGACTCTGTGTTCACGTCCTGCTGTCCCTGTGGATGGATCAGTGATGTTTCCCATCCCTGAAACCCTCTGTGGCACTCAGACAGTACACACATAGCCTCCGTCCGGTACCACCATCTGGGCAGGGTCTTCAGATGCCCAGAGCTTAGAAGGTGTTTGGAGATGCGGTTCTCCAACCCAGAGGCCTGCCTGCGGGAGGGAGAGATGTCTTCTTTCTCCCGCGGACCCCAGTCTGCCCTGCCTCCTGTTTCATCACACGTCCGGACTTTCCCGGTCTGGAGGAAGAGAGTAAGGGGAGAGACCAAGAAGCCCCCGCTGCAGGGCTCCAGCCCCAGCAGGTCCCTTCAGGCTCTCCCCCAGCCTCCACGGCAGCAACCTTTCCTCTCTGGGCACCTGGTTAGCTTCTGGGGGCTGCGGTGACAAGCTACCACCAACAATGGTTTCAGACGACATACATTTATTATCTCACAGCTCTGGACATCAGAGGTGTGGGCTGGGCTGCTGTCCTTCCAGAAGCTCCTGCATCACTCATGTGGAACCCCTTCTTCCATCCTCCCAAACAAAAATACCAACATTCCCCACAGGAGATAAGTAAGACAGAGTCTCAGCACAATTTTTATATGCCCAATCCAAAGTTACTCAGCCCATGAAAAACTCAGAAAAATTTTCCTTGTTGAAGAATTCTCTTAGCCCTTCTTCCAGAGCAAGTCTTCTGGCAATGAGATATCTTAAACCTGTCCTCAGCTGATAACATCTTCATATCATGATTATTCCTAAAACATATTTCCCCTGACTATGGGATTCTGGTTTGGCAGTTCTTATCTCTCAGAATTCAAAGTCTTATTCCACTTCCTTCTAGCTTCTCTGTTCCTGGTGAGAAATTTGCGGTTGTTCAAATCTTTAGTCTTTTAGCAGTACCTTGATGTGGATTTCTTAGAATTTACTTATTTTGGGGTTCAATAATTTCATAAACCTGTGTCTTTGACAAATTTGGGAAAGTCTCAGCCATTATCTCTTCTTTTTCTTCCTTCAGCACCCCCTTCTTTTTCAACACTTTCTCATTTCCCTCTGGGAGTCCAGTGACATGAAAGACTTTTTGAAATTGTCCCATAGACTGCTGAAGCTCTATTCATGCTTTTAAACATTTTCTTCCTCTTTAGTGTTTGTAATGGATAATTTCTTTTGACCTGTCCTCAAGTTCATAAGCCCTTTTTGCCGACATTTTTAGTCTGCTCTTGAGTTCACTAATGAGACTTTTATTTCGTTTTTTTAATTTTCCAGGATATCAGTAAAATTCCCATTTGGTTTTTAAGGCCATCTTCTATTTCTTACCAACAGTTCCTACCTTCCCAATCTTTGAAAAGTGCTTATTCCCACTTGGAACTTTCATTTTTTCTTTCGGCCACACAGCGTGTAGGATCATAGTTTCCCAACCAGGGATCGAACCTGGTCCCCCTGCATTGGAAGCATGGAGTCTTAACCACTGGACTGCCAAGGAAGTCCCTGGAATTTTTGGATAATACCTTCTTTAAAGTCTGTCAGATATTTCCAATACCTGAGTTATCTCAGCACTGGCATCTGTTGGTTGGTTCCCCCACTCCCCCAGGAAAGCTGTAATTTTCTTGGTTCTCTGTATACTGAGTAATCTTGGGTCATATCCTGGATGTTCTGAACATTGTATTATGAGAGTCTGTATCTTATTTGCGCTCTCTGGGGAATGTTGGTATTTTTGTTTCGGTAGGCGATTCACCCAGCTGCACTCAGGGCACAGATTCTGACCAGCGTTCTGTGGGCTGTGGTTTCAGGGTCAGGTCAGCTCTGTGTCCATCCTGCAGGGGCTGTGGGTCTGTGCATGTGTGTGTTGCAAGAGCCAGGCTCCCTGGGTGGTGGTCTGTCCCTTCCTTCCGTTCACATCTTCCTTGTGCCATTAGGGTTAGAACCGCACTTGTGCCATGCAGATCCACTTTCGTGAGCTCACATGGTCCATCCGGTCCTTTCTGGTTCCCTGGATCTTCCCTTTCTTGCTCGGCTTTGCAAACCCACCTCCTCACCCAATGCTGGGGCCACAGAGCAGGAAGACAGAGATAGGAAAAAGCAGTGGAGGTTTGTCTCACCGCCTTAGACCCACAGCAGCTCTGATAGGAGGGGGACACTCCACTCCCTCAATATTTATGTGGCTGAAGTTCAGCAGTCCTGCTCTGTTGTCCTTCCTGCTGCCAAAGACCATCTGGGAGCTGGATGGGAAGAGGACCAAGGAGGGAAGAGACAGGATTTCTGCCCCCAACCCTCCCACTCCTTAGACCCCTGGCTTTCAAGCTCCCCGTCTTGCTCCTGGAGGGCTTCGCCCAGAGCTGTCAGTTCAGACCTGGCTACGTACACAAGGATGGGCACCCCTGCCCGGCTTCCGGCAGCCATGGGGGAGTGGGAAGTGTGTGCTGGTGGCTCTCCCCAGAACCCTCCCAGAAAGCCCCCATCCTCCTCACTCTCCGCTCGCAGGAGCTGGAGCCAGGGCACGAGACCAGGCCAGTGCAGCCATCCTGCCCCAAGGCACTGTCAGATGAGGGACAGGGCCCATCCCCACCGGGGAACAGAGAAGCAGAGGGACTTGACCTGCTCCCCAGGCCTCCCACCATGGGGCCCTGAGCTGGCCTGCATTTCCCCGGCCACAGGCACATGTGCCCACCGGTGGGACAGGCTGAAGCAGTGGGGAGTGGGAGTAATTTCCACACAGGATAGATGGGAGCTGGGGACTTGATGCCCTGTTCAGGGGACCCCTCATCCCAAGGCACAAGCTCCGCACTGTCTTCCAGGCACCCCAGTGGAACGGAGCCCCGTTGGCAGTATCACCTGCTCCCAGCATCCCTGGACTGCTTGTCTTTCCCCACAGCACTGCATGCCCTGGACAACACCAGCACTGCGGGGCCCCCTCTGATGGCCTGGGCACTTCGGCCAGAAATGCCCACATGGAGCTCTGATCCCCTCTCCTCTGGTGCTAGGTTGCATTTAAGGCATCTCTAGCCATGACAATGTGTAATTCCATGTCACAATCACCAAGACTTGTTCCCATTGCCAGATTGGGAACGCTGGCCCAGGACTTCCAGGGCACACCCCACCCTCCCCCTGGTGCTGCGCCAGGCCCACCGTGCTGGGCTCACCTCCCATCTTCTGACCCGTCTTCACATGCCGAGGTGACTGCTGTGCCCCAATCCTGCTGTGTTTTCAAAAGTAGTTTTCATCTCAAAGAATCTCTAACTTAGGGGAATGCTGTAATTACAATGCAAAGAAGTGTTTCCCCTGAAATGTTGGAGAGGAGTTTGCCAACGTGATGCCCATCACCCTCAGCGTGTGAGTGAGCAATGCCCACATACAGGTGGGTCCTCCTCTCCAACCACAGTGCAATCAAGGAGTCTAGGATAGAACGCAGAGGCATCCCTTGTTTATGCTCAGACCCATCAGGGGTCAGGGACAGGTACACACCCCGCTTCGCCAGTAACTGGGCACCAGGACATGGAAGTACCCGTCCTGCCAGGAGCTCCTGGAGGAAGGGGCGTCTTCATTTCCTTCCTTTGGGGCCACTCCTCAGACTCTCACTGACCTCATGACCGTGACCTTTCTGCAGGGTCACTATTTTGTAGCGCTTCCTTAAATTTGAGTTTGCCTGACGTACACAGCAGCCTGGCTGCATGGCACGTGTCCTTCTGGGGGCAGAGAGCAGTCTGGGCATCTCTTCTGCCTGTGCCCCACACCACAACATCGCTGTAGGCCCCCCACCCGACTCCACTGCCCTGAGAAATGGCAACTCTGTTCTCCTAGCAGGTGCCAGGCCAGCCATCCTGGTCCCTCTCGACTTCTGAAATAGCAACAGTCAGACCTGCTAAGGGCTAAGGAGTAGTTATGTCCTGTAGTTGCACGTTTAGTTATGGATCTATCATCCCTGGGTCAAGGTCAGAGGTGTGGGGTGAGGAGGAGACCTGCTGACCTTGGTCTGCTCCTTGGGCTTTCATATGGCCTTCGCCAGCATCTCTGTCTTCTTGTCTCCAGGTTCCCTTCCATCAGGGTTCCCTATGACACCCACAGTGGTATTTTGCAAGATGCTGGGGAGAAATGCCCCTGAAGAAAAGGCATCTTCTCTGTCTCAACTCGGGGAACAAAACCTAGAGTGTGGTACATGCCAAAGGGGACTGTGATGAATATCCCAGGATTTCAGTGCAGACCGTGAAGAGCTGCATCCTAAGATTGGAAGTCAACTGGAAACACATCGTTCTCAGAAGCCCTACTTTGAATGTGCAAAGAGATCAAAACGGTAACAACCTAGAATTCTACAATCAGCAAAAATATTGCTCAAAAATGAAGTCAAAATAAAAACATTTCAGCCAGCCAAAGAGAAAAGAAATCTCAAAACTTTCAAAGACTGACACGGTTCAGAGTATGTTTTCTGTTCACAGTAAACTGCAATAAAAACTTAATGTGACAGCCTCTGTGCTGTGCTGTTCTTAGTCACTCAGTCGTGTCCGACTCTTTGAGGCTCCATGGACTGTAGCTGCCAGGCTCCTCTGTCCATGGAATTTTCCAGGCAAGAAGACTGGCGTGGGTCGCCATATCCTACTCTAGGGGATCTTCCCCACCCAAGGATCGAACCCATATTTCTTGTGTCTCCTGCACTGGGAGGCAGATTCTTTACCAGTAGTACCACCTGGGAAGTCATGAACATACAGCCAAGTGATACTCAACATGAGTAATAAGAGTCATCACAAGTGGGATAAATCCTCTAAATAAAAGAATGTTAGACTGATTTTAAAACCCACATGCTGTTTACCAAGACACATACTTAATTATTAAGGCACTATCTGCAAGTAAAAAGATGGATAAAGATACATCATGGAAACGCTAGTGAAAGCATTGCTGGAGTGGCTACTCTGATGTCAGACAAGGCTGACTCCACAGCGAGAGAATCCCTGGGATGTAAAGGGATCATTGACGAGAATAAAATGGCCCCACGGCTCTGTTTGTACAATCAGTTATTGACAGTGGCTCAAATGTACACAGCTATGAGAAAAGGAGACTAGACACATCCACAGTTATCATCACAGTGAGAGATTTTAACACCTCTCTCAGCAACGGGCAGAAAAACAGATCCAAACACAAACCTAAACCAAAAAAATAAATAAAACAAAGTAAAGAGAGTCCATATGTGAGAAGTTTGATCACACAGGTGACCTGAGATACATCAATATCTGCTAGAGTGCTGGAGGTTAGATACGTCAGTACCTAAAGCTGCACCTGAAAAATGCAGAGCATACGGTCTTTTCAAGAACCTGTGGAGTATTGGTCATAAAACAAACTTCAGCAAGTTTCAAGACGAGACATAACAGGAAAGATATTCTCTGACTGTAGTGGACGTGAACTGGTAGTTAGTAAGAGAGAAGATGGCTAGGAGATCAACTATGGTTAGAAGCTCCTATCAGGGCAATGGGGAGGACAGCTTCATCTAGACACCCCCGCAGCTGGCTGCACACCCCATACTCCCCTGGGCTCGCCTGGGGGCTGTTGCTTCCAGCCAAGGTCACAGGCAGCCTTGGCCACTGCCCAGGAATGGGCTTCCTGATGCTCCCAGGACGTCACGTGATTCTGGCAGTCCCTGCTTATACTGCCCTGAGGGCAAACGGGGGACTCAGGGCCCAGCAAGTGTGGGACACTCACAGCATGAAGCCCTGGAAATGAGGGGGACAGAGCCTGCTGGATGCAAGTCCCTACCTTCAAGGTTTGTGTGACCGAAGAGGGAATGCGACCCCCAGCTCGACCTCTGTTTGGTGCCCACAGGAGAGACTGGCCGGGGATGCTGTGGAAGGTCTGGGCAGAGGCCCCCTCGAAGCAGGAGGCCAGCAGCACGAGGCTGCAGGGGGTACGGGCTGTGGAGGGTGCCCCTGCCCAGAGACCACTCCCACGCCCCTGTCAACTGTCTTTTGGGCTGAGGCCAAACAACATGTTTCTGAAGGCAACTCTGCTTCTGGGACTTGCTATCCTGGGCTTTCATGTCTGGGCCATTCAAATGGAATTCAAAGACATTAGTAAGGACCTTGATTATTTCGTGGTGTCTGTGGAGTTCGCTGTGGCTTGGTTCAACAGTGGCAGTACCGAGGAGCAGGCCTACAAGCTGCTGAAGGTGAGGCGAGCCCAGCAAAAGGTGAGTGGCTGTCATGGACCCGGGCTGTGGAACGGCTCACCCCAAGCTGGCCTGGGTGAGCGGGGCTCTGATGGGAGGGTCCCCCACCGCACACACTCCTGAAGGGACTGGAGGCAGCCTCTCTCCTGCACAGATGACCCTGGCTTCCTTCACACGCCCTCATTTCCTGACTGGCCGGCCCTTCCCTGGGTTGAGTCCAAGCCCTGGACTCGGGGAGGCCAAGGGCCCCTTGAGCATCACTGTGGCCACTGCTGGCCCTGATCTCTCCTAATCCTGTCCTTGCCTGGAGTCTAGCTGCAGTGCAAGGTGCTGGGCATGTGTGTGTGTTTGTGTGTGTATGTTTGTGGCTGGTGGCTTCAGCTACAGGCATTTCTGAACCCTTAAGGAAGTCACCTTTCTAGACAATTTCAGGTCAGTGCCCTGGAGGTGTGTTCCTCTCTGGTGAGATTGCTGGCTACACCCGTGTCTGTGTCTGAGTTCTTTCAAGTTCTCACCACCTCTCTGTAGGGGACAAGATTCTATCTCATGATGACTTCTTAGAGAAGCTGGTGGACGCACAGAGCAGCACCCAGCTCAAAAAACATCCACCTGGGTGAAGGTTTGCCCTTGGGTGTTGAGCCCTTGGGTGCCCCAGGAGAGCTGGAGGGTCCATCCCCCAGGCCTCTGTCCTGGTCTGGATGTTTCCCCCTGAGGGACAGCACAGCAAAGGCTCAGTGGACGAGCATTTCCGGCCCCCTCCCTAGAAGGAGCCGTGCAGTGCCCTCCGTGCGTCTGGCTGATACGATTGAGAGCTAGGGGATGTCAGGTGTGCTGTGCATGTACTGTCAGCACCAGGTCCTCTGTCCCATGACACCCCCCACCCCCCCGCCACTGCCATGGACTGGTGATATGGCTCCCAGGTCCCAGTCGTCAGGAGGAGCAAGATTGGGAAGTGTCCAGGGCTGCTGGAGCCACACTCAGGGACCTCTTTTGGTTGGTATGTTCTTGTAGAGAAATTGCATATAGGTGTGTCCTAGTCATAAGCATAGTCTTGTCTTTTGCCCACTTTTCTACTGGATTCTCTACCCTTCTGTTTTCTAATTTCTCCTCGACAGAGCTGGACAATGATATATTTGATGGACCTGGACCTGGGCCGCACAATTTGTAAGAAACACGATGAAGACATTGACAACTGCCCCCTGCAAGAAAGCCCGGGAGAGAGAAAGGTTTGAGAGTGAAAACAACCCAAAGCGTCACAAACCCGAGACGGAAAAACCACATCAAGGAGGGCGTGTTGCCAAAATCTTGGCTCTCTGTGGCCCAGTGCCAAGTAGAATTATGGGGAAAGAAAGAGTGACTTTATTACTTTGCCAGGCAATGGGGGAACACGGAAGGCTAGCACCTCAAAAACTGCGCCCCCTCTCCCTGGTGAGTAGGGAAAGGTTATATAGTCAAGCAGGAGTGTGTGATAAGGATGAAGGAAGTGACAGTCTTGTATTCTTTCTTCTGCAAGTTTCCAAAGGGAGGGCTTGCTGTCAAGGTCAGGGCTGTGCAGCGTCCCAGGAAGTCATCTCCTAACCTCCGGGAGCCCCCGCCTCGGGTGGTTTGGGTGCTGCCTCTCCTTTGATTAGCAACAGCTCTGCCCTTCGGGCTTCCCCGGTGGCTCAGATGATAAAGAATGTGCCTGCAATGATGCCAGAGACCTGGGTTTGATCCCCAGTACAGAAAGATCCCCTAGAGAAGGGAATAGCTACCCACTCCAGTATTCTTGCCTGCAGAATCCCATGGACAGACAAGCCTGGTGGGCTACAGTCCACAGGGTAGCAGAGTCAGACACGACTGAGCAGCTAACACTTTCACTACCTTTTGGAACTCCTTTATTCCCCACACAGAGCACCTTGCTACTGATCCTTCTGGTGACCAAGAAATCCTTCCGGGACACCTTTCTGGAGGTGGAATCAGGTCTCACAGGTTAAAGGCTGAAGCCCCTGAGACACCTGTCCCCCATTCAGATGCCAGCTGCTCACAATTTCTGTCCAATTTGACCACACATCAGGAGTTCCCATCTCCCCCTCTTCAGGCTTGATTAATTTGCTGGAGTGACCTTCAGAACTCAGGGAATAATTAGGTTTCCTGTCTTATTGAAAGATACAGTGAAAGGGCACAGGTGAGCAGCCAGATGCAGAGACACCCAGGACGAGGTGGGGGAGGGTCCCGAGCACAGGAGCTTTGGAGGATTTGAGGTGCGTCACCCCCCAGTACAAGAACGTGGTCACCCACGTGGGTGCTCTGAATCTCAGTTCAGGATTTTGGGGGAGGCTTCTTCCATAGGCATGACTATCTCCAGCTCCATCAGTGGGTTTTTCTAGTGACCAGTCCCCATCCAGGAGCCCACCAGAGTAACCTCAGAAGAACAGAACATGCTCCTGGAGTTCTTATCACTTAGAAATTTACAAGGGATTCAGATGCTGTGTGCCAGGAATCTGGGCAGAGACCCCTATGTCTATTTTTTTTTACCTCACAAGAAGGCTTCAAGGAGGGAGCTTAAGAAAGTCATCAGGGTTGACCCAGAGATAGAACGATGAGTCCAGACCCCTCCTCTCCAGGTCCCAGGGCTCCCCCTGCACAAAGATGCTTCCAGTTCAGCAGCAAGCTGGGCCCTGTGCTCACAGCCCGGCAGGCCCACCAAAGACACCCACAGACCCCCTTGGGCCCTCCCCTCCAGGGCAGAGGCTCCCCAGCCTCCAGCTTCCTATGAACTTGGGTCCAGGCAGATGCAGTTCTCCCTATGAGTCTCTCCTTCCTCTGCTCCAATTCTTCTGAAAGGGGGACTGATTAGTTTGCTGGTCTCTCCCACCCTCCTCCCTGGATGGCAAGGACAAGTCTTGGTCAGTCAGTCCTCGTGTCATCACCCTATGGGCTGATATATGGTCGGTTGGACTGAGACCTTAGATATGGGCCTCAGTGGGGCTGGGGTCTCTCTGGACCCAGCCTAGGAGCTGCCTCCCCTGATGGGTTTGCAGCCATTACTAGGTGGGTGGGTGTCACCTGAACCATCTCCTGGGCAGGCTGCGGGGTCCCCGGGAGCTCACTGGGCAGAGCCCTTCAGGCATCACATACCCTGGGGGAGAGGGCCCTGAGGGGCAGGTGATGGTAGGCACCAGGCACCCTCTCAGGAGCTCCTAGCCTTGATCATGTGGAGCTGAGCTCCAGAGCCCAGCCCCAGGCTGTTTGATTCTGCTTTTCTTTCCTCTTTAGTTTTTAATGTACCTTGAGCTCCTGTTAAGTCCTTCCTGCACCCTCACTGTTACATTGTTCTTATTTTATGTCTTACATAGAATTACTTTTTTTTTTTTCAGGTGAACTGCACTTTCATTGTGGACTCAAGGCCCTGGTTTACCCAGTTTACCCTCCTGAACAGCACCTGCCAGCAGATATAGGGGAACGAGCTCTGGACTCCCACGGCAGGTCCTCTTCCCCTGAAGAGTGAGGGTCTGGAGTCCTAGGTCTGCATGGCACCAGGGCAATTAAAGGCATCTCAGAGCACGTTCTGGATCCCTGTCATTTTTGCCTTCTCTCTGATGATTTATTTCCATGGACGTTGTTGCCAATGTTGAGCGAAGAAGAATTTGTCAGTGGTCTCACCTTGGTTGCAGGTGCAGGTACTGAGTTAATCAAACTCCTCTGATCATGGGCGGTTGCCCTTCCTGGTTCCTCCAGGGCCCTCACGGTTAGTGTGCGTGTCCGTTCATCCATTCATGTATTCTTCATTTGTCTATCGTCTGTCCATCTGTGCATACCTGTGCATCTGTCCCTTCACTCATCCGTATAGTCAGGCATCCATTCATCTCTCCATCGTCCGTGCACCGATCTCTCCTATCCATCCAGGCACACCTCCATCCTTCCTTCATCCACTCTTTTGTCCATTCGCCCTCCAGTCCCTCCAGCTTCCATCCATTCCACTCAGGAGGAATCCAGACAGTTTTTCCAGGTGACAGCTACCTGTGTCCCTTCTATGTCCGTCTCTGAAGCCAGACTCACAGTGGATAGTCCTTCTGGGGTGGGGTTGGGGAGGATACCCGGGCACAGGGGTAGGAAGTGGGTGACTAAGATGACAGAAGGCTCTTAGTGAACCCCCAACAGGACATCTGCCCTGGAGCTCATTGACAAATGAGGAAGTCTTCTCAGGGTCTCTGGGGACGGCTCAGAAGGTGGCAACTCCAGTACCCCTACCCTCCTGTTCCCTGACCCTTGTGTTCCCCCATCGGAGCCCGGCCTGTCTTCCAAGCCTATCAACACAGAATCACTAGCCCTGGGACAGGCCTGGAGGCTCCAAAGGTGGGGGTGTGGGGGCCCGACTGGGACAGAGAGGCCATCAGATGCATCTGGAGGAGGACTTCAGAGGAAGAGGCTTCAGGGGTCCTCCCTCTGCCTTTTGAGTTTGGGATCTGATTTGCATGTCCATGGTCATTGGTCCCTTTCCTGGCTGGCTGATACCCATGATAAGGCTTACGGCACTGGTGAGACAGACCCCTCTCTGCCCTGTCCCCCAGCTCTGGGCAACTCCATGAGCACAGCTGGCTGGAGTCAGCTTTGGTCCTTTGGTCCCTGTGTTTTGGATTTCTATATCTCCCCACAATTCGATAAAGGCAAGTACAAAATGATAGGGGTGGGGATGTTGTCAGCCAAGCTTCCTTTGAGGGCGCTTGGGCTCAGAGGGATGGAGCCATTGTTCGCGGGCTCTGGGCTGGACAAGTCTAGCCTCACCTCCCATTTCCCATCAGAGGTTCTTTGTCCCGCTCTTTTCAGCTGTGCTGTGAGCTGAGCTCAGATACACCTGACTATACCAGGGGGCTTTGCACCTGTCCCTGTCTTTGTGTCATGGCACCTAGCATTCAGACCCAGCTGCAAGGTGACTATAAGCCCACCACGAGCCTCTGGAGGGGGACACCAGGTTTCAAGTGAAGGTGACTAATGTCTACTGCAGCCTCCATCTGCTGGTTATAGCTCTAAACACGTATGGGATCAGAAACAGCCTTTGGGAAACCGGTGTCACAACTTTGCTTGGTTAGGTACGTTACAAGAGGTCTCTCCGGTGTAGGGGTCATCCCCTCTCCCAGTTTCCAGAGAAGTAAAGCCACAAGGGACAGAACCAGAGGGAGAACAGCCAGATTCCTGGTCCAGGGAAGAGTGAAAGCACTCTCTCAAAGGCTGACAGACAGCCCACAGGTGAAAGCCAGATGATATTTACAAAAGTATAAGAAATCATTTAACAAATTTGATTTGGAGTATTGTGGAGACTTGAAGCTACTCCATGGGACATCCAGTTTGTGTGGCCAGGTGGCCTGCGGGGACCATACCCTGACTTGAGCCCCCAATACAAGCACAGGCCCTAGAGGACAAATGAAAGGCCCAATGCAACGTCCCCCAAAGGCTTCCCGTCCCCTGTAGCCTCCTTCGATAAGACCCCTGCAGAGCTTTCCCGAACCTGCTCTCTTGGTTTGAGTTGACCAATCGGGCCTTCGCCGGGGGTCCAAGGCCTCCAGTGAAGGCATGTACACCTCACTCTGCGTTTGCGCCCTCCCCCTCCCACCAACAGCCTGGGCCCTGCTGGTACCTCATCCAGAGCTTGAGAGCAGGAAACATCTCTGTTTCAGTTTCTCTGTGGTCTCGTCGGCGCCATGGCTTGCTGCCAAGCACCCCTGGGCTGCCCCTCAGTGTTGATTTGACAAATGAATAACAGTTGCACAGACTATCCACCAGTGGCCACAGAACACACACTCTTTTTGAGCTGATAAAACATTTATCCAAATTCAACATATTCTAATCCTGACGTTTCGCAGCCCCGACCCCCTCCTGGCTGCCATTCACGTCCTTTCCAGCAGGGCCCCTGCCTTGGCTGGCTTCCCCGTTGCTCACAGACATTAGAAGCCCCCTCCCCAGTGCCCAACAAGGCTAGGCCCCAGGGCGAGGAGGTCCACAAATGTGGGAGGTGAGGAGGACGCTACCCCAGCCCACACACTGTCCATCACTGTACATTCCAGACACTTCCTGGGGTCATGGACTGCAGCCAAGGTCAGAGGTAGATCCGGTTTGACCCTCAGCTGCCCAGGACTCAGGAGCCACCAGTATCAAGCACTTCTATGATTCTGCCCGTCCTGGGCTGCACTACCATGAGGGGAATCCCAGAGGGCTCGAGACCCTCACCCAGACCCTACTGAGGCTGGTCTGAAGCTGCCCTAGAGATGAGGGCGAACAGAACCTGGGAGGTCCCTGGTGTCCAAGGCTTATTTGACAAGGGGTGGAAACTGGGACATCCCCCCACCTCACCCTCAGCTCTATTTCCCATCTGGTGATGATGGGAGGGTCAGACAGGAGGAACTGGGCAGAGGGCCCGGAGGGGAGCAAAGCGCTGTGTGGGGCAGGGCGGTGCTGGGTCGGGAGCTGAGGAGGACGGCCTCCCGAGCACTCGGCCTCCAGGACGACACTGGACAACATGTTCTGGAAGCTGCCTCTGCTCCTGGGGCTTCTTGCTCTGGGGCCTCCCGTCTGCAGCTGGACGTTTGAGGATGTCGGGAAGACAGGGAAAGAGTTCAGCCTGTGTGTGGAGTTTGCCCTGCACCACTTCAATGAGCACCAACCAGACGAGAATGCGTACAAGCTGCTGTGGATCAGGCGGAGTCAGCGCAAGGTGAGGGTGAGGGGAGTGGGAGATGGCATAGAGGTGGGAGGGGAAGAGGCTTGGGGAGGGGGAGAGACCCTCCCTGTGGCCCCAACTTTTCCCTGAAGTCAGGCCCTAGGGTGGGGGTGGCGGGTCCCTGGTCTGCATGAAAGGGTAAGAGATCCTTTGTTTGTTCAGTGTTAGTCACTCAGCTGTGTCCAACTCTTTGTGATCCCATGGAACGTAGCCCATTAGGGTCTCCTGTCCAGGAGATTCTCCAGGCAAGAACACGGGAGTGGGTTGCCATGCCCTCCTCCAGGGCATTTTCTTGACCCAGGTCTCCCATGTTGCAGGCAGATTCTTTACTGTCTGAGCCACCAGGGAAGCCCTCACTTGGTCAAGGATGTTTCAAAATACAAACTTCCAGTAGAAGGGCTCCAAGGTTCCAATGCATTTGCTGAATGCTTGGAGCAGGGGAGAGAAGGAGAGGGAAGCAGAAGGCCAGGCGAGGAGGGAGATGAACGGGGGCGGGCAGCACCCCAACTTCAAAGTCCAGGAAGGAGCAGCATCACTGAGTCAACCGCGGGCCTAGGCCACTGGGCTCACGGCCCACCTGCCGGGCTGAGGCCCCTGTGGAGCAGACCACCATGGGCCCTGGGTCGAGAAGCTCCCCTGGAGGAGGGCATGGTGACCCACTCCAGTACTCTTGCCTGGAGAATCCCAAGGACAGAGGAGCCTTCGGGCTACAGTCCATGGGGTCGCAAAGAGTGAGCCACTAACACTGACCAAATGAAGGCGCTCTTGCCCTTTCATCCAGACCACGGATCCGCCACCCCCACCCCGGGGCCTGACTTCGGGGTAAAGGTGGGGCCATGGGGAGTCTCTCCCCCTCCCCAAGCCCCCTCCAGGCCTGAGGGAGGCAGCGGAGATAGCAGGGCCTGCTCTCCTGGGGCTGTTACCCTGGTGATGAGAGCAATCAAGCCCCAAGTTCTCGGATGAGACGGTTGAAAAGGCAGACAAGAGTAGGCAGTGCAGGACCCCAGGGCTGTGGGGAGGGTGGTGTGGGGGGAAGAAGAGCCTTTTTGAAGACTGGCACTCCTGGGAGGACCCATGTGAAGGTTTGGAGATAAGAAGGATGGGGAACCCCAGAGAGGGCCTTGGACCAGGAGGAGTCATGAGTGCCTGCGGGGCCAGGCTGCAGTCTATGAATCTGTGTCACAGAGAAGGGGATGCAGGGTGGGGGGAGTGGTGGCGGGCAGGGTGTGGGTGTGTTGGTGGCCGGTCAGGATATTCCCCTCAGAGTATCAGGGACTCAGGAGAAGAGGTTGTTCTGATTTGTCCAGCATCTCTCTGGACACTGTGGGAGCAGTGGGTGTCTCAGCCTGGGTGCAAGCTGAGACCAGGGTGCAGGAGCCCTGCCCTGATCTCTGGGTGGCAGAGAAGAGCTGGCTTCTGAGTCTGCTTGGAAATTGATGTGGGGTATGGGGGGGGTCAGGCGTGGACCCCAGGTCATTGTGCTAAGCAGATGGGTAGATGGCACAGAGAAGGGCGGGAGACACAGGAAGGAGTTTGGGTATCCCCGAAGCAGCCTGGGAAGGTCAGGAAGGCTGTGATTACAGAGCATCAGGGTAGGGAAGAGGGGAGTGTGGTGTCCTGAGCACTCGGCTGGGCAGCACTTTCCCACTGATGTGCATTGCTCCCCCACCCGTACTCTTTGGATTAACTGTTGTCCAACCGTTCCCAGCCCAGACCCAAGCCTGACACTGGATGGCCAGCCCCGAGTCAGCCTGAGTCAGCAGGGCTTGCCCTCATTTCCTGACCAGATGGTCCTTCCCTGACTTGAGTCCCAGCCCTGGACTTGGCAAAGCCAAGAGCCCCTCAAGCATCCATGTGGCCACTGCTGCCCCCGATCCATCCTAAACCTGTCCTTGCCCGGGGTCCAGCCACAGTGCAAGAGACTGGGCGTGTGTGTGTGTGTGTGTTTGTGTGTGTGGGATGGGGGTGGGCTGCATCAGCTGCAGGCGTTCCTGTACCCCTAAGGAAGCCAGTTTTCTAGACATTTCCAGGTCAGTGCCCCAGAGGCATATTCCTCCCTGGGGAGGTTTCTGGCTACATCCCTCTCCATAGTTGAGTTCTTCCGAGTTCTCAACACCTCTCCATAAGAGATGAGATTCTATCTCGTGATGACTTCTTAGAGAAGCTGATGAATACACAGAGCAGCACCCAGGTCACAAACATCCACCTGGATGAAGGTTTGCTAGGTGAGCCCTTGGGTGTCACAGCTGGCCCAGAAGAGAGGGAACATCTAGTCCCCGGACCCCCATCCTGGTCTGGATGTTGCCCCCTAAAGGGACAGCATGGCTTTGACAGAGGCTCAGCAGATAAGCATTTTTGGCCCCCTCCCTAGAAGGAGCCATGTGATACCCTCCAGGTGTCTGGATAATGTGACTGAGAGCTGGGTGATGCCAGGTGTGCTGTGCGTGTACTGTCAATGCCAGGGCCCTTCGTCCTGGAACACCCGCCCCCCCAAATGCCATGTGCTGGTGATGCAGCTCCTGGGGGCCAACCGTCAGAAGAAGTGAGGCAGGGGAAATTCCAGGGCTGCAAGAGCTGCACCCAGGGGCATTTTTTGGTAAGAAAATAGAGATTTAGGATGAAAAAGAAAAGCAATATATAAACTGATAATAAAAAATTAAGAAAATGCACCTAGGTTTGTCCCAGTTGATACACATGTGCGCATTCACACCATTTGCCCATTTTTTTATCCGATTTTCTGTGCTTTTCTCATCACTGCAAAGTATGTAATCACAGAAGTTTCTACCATCTCCCTTTGACAGAAGTACTCTTGGACGTATTTCATGGACCTGAACCTGGGCCGCACAATCTGTAAAAAACACGACGAAGACATCGACAACTGCCCCTTGCAAGAAGGCCCAGAAGGGAAAAAGGTTTGAGAGTAAAATCAACACAAAGCATCACAAGTCTTCAGAGAATGACAAAGAATGTCAAGGAGGGTGTGTGAGGAGGCTTAAAGGCATCAATGTTGACCCTGGGACGGAAAGCAGGGTCCAGGCCCTTCCCCGCCAGGTCCCAGGGCTTCCCCTGTACAGAGATGCTCCCAGTTCAGCAACAAGCTGGGCCTTGTGCTCACAGCTGGGCCCTGACTGGCCAACCAGAGACTCCTACAGACCCCCTTGGGCCCTTCCCTCCAGGATAGAGGCGCCCTAGCTTCCAGCTTCCTACGAACTTGGGTCCAGGCAGATGCTGTTCTCCCTGTGGGCCTCTCCTTCCTCTACTCTGATTCTTCTGGAAGGGAGGACTGATTAGTTTGCTGGTCACTCCCACCCTCCTCCTGGTCTCCTGGGCAGCAAGGACAAGTCTCGGTCAATCAGTCCTCGTGTCATCACCCTATGGGCTGACGTCTGGTCGGTTGGACTGAGATCTTGCAGATGGGTCTCAGTCAGGGAGATGCCCTCAGTGGGGCTGGGGTCTCTCTGGACCCAGCCTTGGAGCTGCCTCCCCTGGGGTGGGTTTGCAGCCACTGCTGTGTGGGTGGGTGTCACCTGAACCATCTCCTGGGCAGGCTGCAGGGTCCCCGGGAGCTCACTGGGTAGAGCCCTTCGGACATCGCATGCCTTGAGGGAGAGGACCCTCAGGGGCAGGTGATGGTCCCACCAGGCACCCTCTCAGGAGCTCCCAGCCTTGATCATGGAGAGCTGAGCTTCAGAGACCAGCCCCAGGCTACTGTTTGATTCTGCTTTTCTTTCCTCTTTAGTTTTTAATGTATCTTGAGAGTCCCTTGGACTGCAAGGAGATCCAACCAGTCCATTCTAAAGGAGACAATCCTGGGTGTTCATTGGAAGGACTGATGCTAAAGCTGAAACTCCAATACTTTGGCCACCTCATGTGATGAGTTGACTCACTTGAAAAGACTGATGCTGGGAGGGATTGGGGGCAGGAGGAGAAGGGGATGACAGAGAATGAGATGGCTGGATGGCATCACTGCCTCAATGGACATGAGTTTGAGTGAACTCCGTGAGTTGGTGATGGACAGGGAGGCCTGGCGTGCTGTGATTCACGGTGTTGCAAAGAGTCAGACACGACTGAGCGACTGAACTGAACTGAACTGAACTGAGCTATTAAGCCCTTCCTGCACCCTCACTGTTACATTGTTCTTATTTTGTCTTACATAGAATTACTTTTTTTTTTTTTTCAGGTGAACTGCACTTTCATTGTGAACTCAAGGTCCTGGTTTACCCAGTTTACCCTCCTGAACAGCACCTGCCAGCAGATATAGGGGAACGAGCTCTGGACTCCCACGGCAGGTCTTCTTCCCCTGAAGAGTGAGGGTCTGGAGTCTTAGGTCTGCATGGCACCAGGGCAATTAAAGGCATCTCAGAGCACGTTCTGGGTCCCTGTCATTTTTGCCTTCTCTCTGATGATTTATTTCCATGGATGTTGTTGCCAATGTTGAGCGAAGGAGAATTTATCACTGGTCTCACCTTGGTTGCAGGTGCAGGTACTGAGTTAATCAGACTCCTCTGATCATGGGCGGTTGTCCTTCGTGGGTCCTTCAGGGCCCTTGGGATTGGTGTTGTATATCCACTCATTCATATGTTCTTCATTTGTCCATCACCTGTCCATTCATGCATGCTTCCATCCATCCATTTATTCGTACTTCCATTCATCTACCCACACATCTATTCTCTCTTCCAGCCATCCTTCCATGTATCTATCCAGCCATGCATTCATCCATCCTTGCATCATCCCTGTTTTCATCCATCCATCCATCCTTCCTTCCTTCCATTATCCATTCTTCCACTGTTTTTTCTATTCATGTTCTAATCTCTCCACCCTCCATCCGTTCCACTCAAAAAGAATCCAGACAGTTTTGCAGGTGACAGCCACTTGGGTCATTTCCATGTCCATCTCTGAGGCCAGACTCACAGAAGATGGTCCTTCTGGGGTGGGGTGGAGGAGGATGCCCAGGCACAGGGGTGGGAAGTGGGTGACTAAAACGATGGAAGGCTCTGTCCTCTGTGGACCCCCATAGGCGACTGCCCTGGAGCTCACTGATGGATGAGCATGTTCTCAGGGTCTCTGGGGACGGCTCAGAGACAGCAGCTCCAGTCCCCCCATCCCCTCCCACACCCTGACCCTTGTGTTTCCCCATCGGAGCCCAGCCTGTCTTCCAAGGCTGTCAACATAGATCACTAGCCCTGGGATGGGCCCTGGGGTGACAGAAGTCTTTACAAACACGTCTCGATCCCTGGGTCCTGGAGGGTCCACGGGTGTGCGGGCCCAACTAGAACAGAGAGGTTGTGGGACTGTCTAGAGGGGGAATTTAGGAGGGGCTGAGGGGTCTTCCCTCTGCCCTTTGAGTTTGGGGATCTATTTTCTTATCTGTGGTCAATAGCTTGTCTCTTTCCTGGCAATTGGTTCCCCTGAAGGGGTCATCAGCCCTGATGGGACTGCTTTTCCCAAGACTACCAAGGACAACTCTACCAGCTACGTCACAAAGACAGTGGCTTGTTCCGCTTTGGCTCCTTGTCCAGCCTGCATGTAGATCCTGTAATATCCTCACAGTCTGGCAGGGGCATGTACACATTGACAGGGTAAGTCTGTGGTCAGCTAAGCCAGCCTGTTGCCCACTCTTGGCTCAGAGCTCTTGGTTCTAAGGGCTGTGGTTCTGGACCCAACACTGGCCTGGGACAAGCAGGCCCTCCCTGAGGGTCAGCAGGCTCTGCCCCAAGTGAGCATCTTCACCCAAACCCTCATTCCCCTGGGGAAGGCCTGACATCTGCTCTGTTTCATTACATGTCGGTAGTTTTCTGTCTTGGAAACCCCTCTGGCTTCCTTTCTCTCATCTCCTCTCCTCTCCCACTCACGCCCATCTCTGTGACCTGACATCAGAAAGACACAAGGTCCCCAGGTGGTTGGCGCTTATGCCCAAGATCTGGGAAAAGGTTCCAAGGAAGCCCAATCTTTGGAGATGTGTGAATCCCATGAGGGTGTCTTGTCTGTGACTTGTGTTCTGCGTTTGGATTCTGCTCTCTGGAGCAGATTTATCAGAGTAAAACCATGGTCCATCCACTGAGCTGAAGCTCATGGTCACAGGCTCTGAGAGGTCCTGCGGAAGGGACTGGTAAATTTCACGCCCACCAGTGAAACCACATCAGCAGGTTGTGGGTGACAACTTACTTCCTTGGGTCAGTCACAAGCAGTGGCCTGTCCCATGCCACTGTGTCCTGGAGGGACTTCTCCAGATTCAGCCTAGTCTGAAATCAATAGGGAGGGAAAATATACAGAGTCCAAGCACACAGTAGAAAAATGGATACGTTGTTTTTAAAAATCCTTGATTTCCAAGAAACCCAGAATGTTTTCTCGGATTACCTCGTTTGGAGAAGCAAGACCCTTTGGGGTATATGTGCTGAGCTCCTTATTAATCCATCTCATCATGGGGGAAGGTATGCAGAGGCAGCAGAAAAGGATGAGGAGAGAAACTTGGATGCTTTAAGGACGGAGAATAAGTATATGCAGAACTGCGAACCTAAAACCCTAGAATAAGAGAAAAGTAAAAAGATAGAAATATTATAATAATGAGGATACATTTTCCAGAATTAAAGGAAGACACAATGAAAAGATTTTGTATCAGTTAGCTCTAGTTGCATAAGAAGCACCCTCAAAATATCACACATAATAGGAAGCATTCATCCTTCCTGACAGGTATGCCAAATAGGGGGACTGTCTCTGATTACCTTCAGAGCCACCCAGGATTAAACTTTTCTGTGTCCTATTCTTTGCAACCCCATGAATTGTAGCCCACCAGTCTCCCCTGTCCATGGGATTTCCCAGGTAAAAATATTGGAGTAAAATAAAAGAAAGAATACTAAAGTAGGTTGTCATTTCCTTCTCCAGGGGATTCCCTACCCAGGGATCAAACTTATGTCTCCTGCTTGGCAGGTGGATTCTGTATCACTGAGCCACTGGGAAGCAAACTCTTCTAGGTAGTATTAACATGCTGATGGTGCATGTGTGTATACGCACGTGCTTGTGAAATTCAAAGGATTATGAGAGTGTTAGGGGGCATAGGATTTGGTTCTTTTACAAAGTCAACAACAGTAACCACTTCTTTCTACAAAATATCCAAACCCCGGAAACATTGCTTCTGTTGGGTGAATTTTAGTGTGCTTGTCAGCTCTTGGCACAGGAATACTACCTGACAACCTGCCCCTTCCCCTCACCTTGACCTCACCTTGACCTTAGCAGTGAGTTGTAGCAGGAGTCCATAATCAGGTCAGGGTCTGAGACTGGCCCAGAGTCATGGCTGTGTGGTTTTCCTTTAGGTCAGCACAGCTGGGCTCACCCTGGGGTGGGGTCTACATATTCTGGGGTCCAGACCAGGTACCTGACCCTAGAAGCTCCCATATCACATGTTCTCAGACTAGGGTCTCCCAGGACCCCCTCACCTTGGGAGACCACCAGAGAACAGGAGGAATCTTCACATCTCATCCTGATGCTGTCAACCCTGCCTCCACTGCACAGGCGGACAGCAGCCACGTGCCAGCCCACCACTGCAGAAGGCTGGGTGGTCAGGGCAAAGGGTGCTAATGAGCTGGTCTTAATCTTGGGGAAGGGACAAGGACCACAGCGATGCTTCTCTGAGCGAGTCTTGGTACCATAACCTTGAGTGGACAACCCAGGTCCCAGGGTTGCATGTGTGGTGGTGGACATCTGTTCTTCCCTGAAGTAGGACACCCAGCAGAACTGGGCATGTCAGGGGCACAGGCACCAGTGACTAAATGCTGAGGAAAGGCAGGGATGAGAAACACAGCGTCCAGGGTGGGGTCACAGGACAGCTGAGGAGCACGTGTGAGGGACCTATGACACGCTGGCTCCCTGTCTGGGTGATGGATGCATGGGTGTCCAGCGTGTTGTACAAATTCCAGGAGCGCCGTGACCAAGACAGATGATGTTTAAGGTGGCTCTGGGCAACTAGGGTTCACAAGAAAAGACAAGCCAAGAGAAACCTCAAATGCACCCTGGTGTCAGACAAAAGTCCAGCATGTGCTTAGAACTTGGTAGTTGATTGGACAGGGGCTGAGGGTTGGGGTTACTCCGCCAGCCCAGCCTCTGAGGACCTGGGAGTGGGGGGCTCCACCCCCATCCACTGAAGACCCTTGATGTGGGCTCCACTTTTGCTGGGCTGGGTCTTGGGTTTTGACCTTTATGACCCCCCTGGCCTGAGGGGCTCAGTGGGCCTTGGGTGACTCCCAACCTGCTTGGGCTTCCCTCCCGAGGGCCCTTGCTCACCTGTGTCCCTGGGTTGTGGGAACCATCGTGCGTAGGAGAAGACCTGTCTCCTTTATACTCTTGGCTATGACAGAACTGGGAGGAGGCCCAGGTGTCCCAGGAGGGAGGGACGTGGAGGCCCAAGGAAGAGGCTCTGCGGTCTCTGGCACTTAATCTGCCCCCAGAGTGGGGTCTCCCCTGGCTCAGAACTTGGGCTATGGTGCCTGAGGCCTCCTGAGCCCAGGAACGGAGAGGCAGGTGTGGCTGACTCACTCAGGGTGACAGATTGTCAGCCCTCAGGCCCTGCTCCTCCATGGTCTTCTGCTGTGAGCACAGGAACTGCACTCTGGTCTAACCCGTTTGCGATTATTTACCATCATACCCCTGCTAAGCTTATCTACTCTCTTTTTCTTCCTAATTATTGAAGAATATATGCTATATATTATAGAATATATAGATTATATATAGGTTATGTATTTATTATATATTTATACATATATAGAATCTATATATTATAGAATATATTCTATAGAATATATTCTTCAACATTTATAATTATTGAATTATAATTCAATATAATTATAATATATTTACATAATTTGTATTTATATAATTATATTACATATATTTACATAATTGTATTTATTTACATATTTACATAATTATATTTATTTGATGTGTTTACATGATTATATTTATATTATATTTACATAATTATATTTATTACAATTATATAATTATATTTCTATCTGTATATTTATTATAATTACATTATATATTTATAAATATAATAAATAATATAATTATATATAATTAATTCATCTATAATATAGAACACGTAAAACATTATAAAGAAAAATCAGAAATGAGTGGTTTTCCATCAAAGCAAAAGCATTGCTCACCAGCTCCTCAAATATTCACACATTCTGCATGCCTGGCCTGGCTCTGGTGGAGACATGTTGGGTGGCAAGAAGGATTCCTTGCTTTTCAGTTCAGTTCAGTTCAGGCGCTCAGTCGTGTCCGACTCTTTGCGACCCCATGAATCACAGCACGCCAGGCCTCCCTGTCCATCACCAACTCCCGGAGTTCACTCAGACTCATGTCCATCGAGTCGGTGATGCCATCCAGCCATCTCATTCTCTGTCGTCCCCTTCTCCTCCTGCCCCCAATCCCTCCCAGCATCAGAGTCTTTCCCAGTGAGTCAACTCTTCGCATGAGGTGGCCCAAGTATTGGAGTTTCAGCTTTAGCATCGTCCTTCCAATGAACACCCAGGATTGATCTCCTTTAGAATGGACTGGTTGGATCTCCTTGCAGTCCAAGGGACTCTCAAGAGTCTCCTAGAAAGTCCATTTTATTTCTCATGGGGAGAGACGGGCCATCAAGATATTCACGGGTAACTAACTGTAGGTTATGATGGATGACATGCAAGAACAAAGAGGGTGGTGAAAACAGGAGCCAGGAGAGGCACATGAGACCTGGGGGGAGTCTGTGTGAAGACTGGCAGGGGGATGAGCCGGCATGAGGGGCTAGTGGAGGTGAGGGAGGGGCCCCTGGACCCCAAGAGGAGGCTGTGCCCCGTGGGGCAGGCGAGGCGCTGGCCTCGGGCTCGGTGTGATGGGAGGGCCTCCTGGGGCCAAGGGTGAAGAGGTGGCACCCGCAACTGAAGGGTGATCAAGACTCTCCTACAAGGTTAATAACAAGATTCTCTGCTTTTTCCTAACAACATATTCTTTTTTATGAAGATGTGAATCATATTTAGTGTCCTGCATCTTGTGCACAACTTATTCAATCAGCATTTTCCAGCACTGCTGACAATTCTTTAAATACAGTTTTTAAGTCACCGTAACAGGGTGGAAAGCTGGCTTGAAGCTCAGCGTCAGGAAACTGAGGTCACGGCAGCCGGTCCCGTCACTGCATGGCAGACAGACGGGGAGCAGGGGAAACGGTGACAGACTTTACTTTGGGGGCTCCAGAATCACTGCAGATGCTGACTGCAGCCACGAAATTAGAAGACCTTTGCTCCTTGGAAGAAAAGCTACGACCAACCTAAATAGCATATTAAAAAGCAGAGACATTACTTTTTCAACAAAGGTCCATCTAGTCAAAGCTATGTTTTTCCCAGTGCTCATGTATGGATGTGAGAGTTGGACTGTGAAGAAAGCTGAGCGCCGAAGAATTGATGCTTTTGAACTGTGCTGCTGGAGAAGACTCTTGAGAGTCCCTTGGACTGCAAGGAGATCCAACCAGTCCATCCTAAAGGAAATCAGTGCTGAATATTCATTGGAAGGACTGATGCTGAAGCTGAAACTCCAGTACTTTGGCCACCTGCTGCAAAGAACTGACTCACTGGAAAAGACCCTGATGCTGGCAAAGATTGAAGGTGGGAGGGGAACGGGACAACAGAGGATGAGATGGTTGGATGGCATCACCGACTCGATGGACATGAATTTGAGTAAGCTCCGGAAGTTGGTGAAGGACAGGGAAGCCTGGGGTGCTGCAGTCCATGGGGTCGCAAAGAGTTGGACATGATTGAGCGACTGAACTAAACTGAACTTCTAAGGTCGTGGGAAACACAGAAGCCTGATGGAGAAGAACAATCAATTGGCCCACACATTTTGTACAGTACACGCTCACACATGTATGCACATCACGTGCTCGCACAGTTGGTGAAGGACAGGGAAGTCTGGGGTGCTGCAGTCCATGGGGTCGCAAAGAGTGGGACATGACTGAGAGACTGAACTGAACTGAAGAGGCTCCTTTTATTCAAATCATAATGCATTTGTATCCCTGGTGGCTCAGATGGTAAAGAATCTGCCTGCAATGAAGGAGACCCAGGTTCAGTCCCTATGTTGGGAAGCTCCCCTGGAGAAGGAAATGGCAACCCACTCCAGTATTCTTGCCTGGAGAATCCCATGGACAGAGGAGCCTCTTGGGCTGCAGTTCACAGGCTCAAAAAGTTGGACATGACTAAGAGTAACACATGTATTTACTAAAGGCGGGAAACTCTTAAAATACCCCTGGTACTTTAAATATGTAGTAAAATTTTAAAATCATGAATGGATTAGAGTTGACCTCGGAACAACACTGGCTTAAAGTAGGTAGGTACACTTATAAATGGATACTTTTTTAAAAAATGCATATGTGGACTGTAAACAAATTCCAACCATAGGCTAATAGTAGTTAAGTTTTGGGGGAATCAGATGTTCTATGTGGATTTTTGACTGTACTGGGGGTAGGTGCCCCTCACCCCTGCATTGCTCAAGAGTCAGCTGTACCAATAAGTCACCAGCAATAGGCCATTCCCTGTTGACTCAGCTGGTAAAGAGTCCGCCTGCAATGAGGGAGACCTGGGTTCAATCCCTGGGTTAGAAAGACCCCCTGGAGAAGAGAGTGACTACCCACTCCAGTATTCTGGCCTGGAGAATTCCATGGACCTTTATAGCCCATGGGTTTGCAAAGAGTTGGACACGACTGAGTACCTTTCACTTTCTTTCACTAAATTTAAATTCATGTAATGCTTTGCATCGATTCTCTCTCTGGTCTTTTATTATGCAGAAATACTTGCATAATTTCTCCAAGATGTTGGAAAGGTGCCCAGCAGAGGGGATCAGAGGCCAGGTGCTTAGGAAGCCGAGGTCATATCATGCTCAGCCTTCCACTCCAAGGGCAGATGCAGGAGGGGCTCGCATGCCATGTGAGCTGCTGGGACCAAGGACCAGGGGCCAGCAGGGGCGAGGCGCCCTCTGAGACAGGGTCACATGTGTGGGATTACATCACAAAGTGGGACTGCCCTCTGGGGCATGGAGGTCTCAGGTGACCACAGACGAGGGAGCAGGAGCAAATTGGCCCCAGACTAGGGCATTGATGCAGCTAAGAGTGCTGGGTTTGTAGGAGAACTCTGGGCTGGAACTAGATCAGAGCCCAACTGCCCAGGACAGGGAGCGGGCTGGAAAGGGAGCCAGAGTAGGAAACGTCGGGGCCGCCATACTCTTTACATCCACCTCTTACAAGCCAGAGATGCAGAAACAGGAGTGGGCCATGAGGCACACAGGGTAGGTATGGACCCGGGGCTCTAAGTGAGCTCCCCGGAGGAGCAGGCCAACAGGCAGGTGGGGACTCTGACCTGGATTCTCATGGGTGGGGCTCCTTGGAGGACAGGGCTAGTCCCACCAGCTGACCCTGATGCTTCTGTTTTGATCCAAGCTGATTCTCTCCAGGTAAGATCTCTGGAACCTGTCGTGCCAGCAGCGGCCACCCCACACCACTCGCAGCTCCATCCCTGGGAGGACAGAGGCATTCACCTGTGTCCCCGGAAGAAGGGACCATGACCAGACTCTGGGGGACCTACCAGCTCCTGTTTGCTCTCCTGGTGGCCCTGGGTGGCAGCGCGCTTGTATACAAGGACACGAACAAGGTCTTGAGGGAATTAAGAAACGTCAGCAGCTCAAGCGGCAACGTGAAGCAGTGTCTGTGGTTCGCCATGCAGGAGTACAACAAGTATAGCAAGGACAAATTCCTCTTCCAGGTGGTCAAGGTGCAGCAGGTGCAGATGCAGGTAAGGGCGCTTCCTCCCCGTTTGCATACTTGCTCCTGCTTGCCCCTGGCAGCACAGACCGAAGCCAGGATGAGAGAGGCTGCGTGAGCAGCACTGGGATCCAGTGGTCCTGGACACAGTGGTGCTGAGCCCCTCGGCCAGCTCCCTTTCTTAGGTGCCATGACGGCTGTCCTAGGGGCCCCAACCTGTGAACTCGGTTAAATCCCAAATGGCAAATCACACATCTGTGATCTGTGTTTGCTAAGTTTGGGAGATTACTGAGCACCATGAATATTTTTACAATAATGCTACCCCAAGTGACATGCAATCTCCCCATATCCCGTGGAATGTGGGTTGACGTGGAATAGGGAGGCTCATAAAATGCCTCCTCCCAGATCCCTTCATTCTCTCAGTCCCACATCTTTTTAGCGGCAGTGGTTCTGTCCATGGAATCCCTCCCTTCAGGGCCTCGGGTGACCCAGTGCTGGGAGTCATCGATCACCTGATATCCACGTGGGGGTCGTTCCATCCCCACCTACCAAGTCCAAGAAGGAGTCATTGGTGTTGGAGTTCTGCTGACTTGTAGCCTCAGTCAGGTGTTTGGGGTGTGGTTGGGGTGTAAGTGCATAGGAGATTTGCAAGGATGTGTCGCAAAGACATTCAGCAGACTGGCCATTGTGACAGACTTACCCCAGGTGTTGGACTCCAGGCTTTCTGGTGGTAGGAGCGGGGCCAGTCTACACGTGACCCTGCCTCCAGGAACATGTGCGCCATCAGCCAGGTGTCCCCAACACACGATGCCGACAACTGCCCACTCCATCAGGGGCACTGCCGTCACCCTTCAAAGTAAAAGCTCCTGGGTCCTGTGACTCCTGCACAGGAAGAAAAGCCCTTCACGGCTTTTTCCTTTGGGACCCACATAGCTTGGGCAACAAGCAGTACCAGACGCTGTAGATGAGGCTGAGATGGAAACAAATGATCAAGTCTTTAGAAAGCCAGGGGACAAATTAGAAGACAAACTGCGAGACTTCCCTGGCCGTCCATTGGTTCAGACTGAGTTCCCCTGCTTTAGGGGGCATAGGTTCGATCTCTGGTTGGGAAACTAGGACCCCACATGCCGCAAAGTGTGAACAAAAATAAATTAATTAAGTAAAAAGCTGTCTTTCACTGGAAATCGGGTTCTACTCTCAGCCAAGACATGTTGATCAAAGAGAGAGTTAAGGACTCATTCGTTTCTGACTCTCTGTGACCCCATGGACTCTAGCCCTCCAGGCTCCTCTGACCAGGGGATTCTTCAGGCAAGAATAATGCAGTGGGTTGCCATTTCCTCCTCGAGGGGATCTTCCCGACCCAGGGATTAAACCCAGGTTTCCTGCATTACAGGCAGACTGTTTACTATCTGGGCCACCAGGAAAGCCAAAAACAATGAAAAAAAATTAAAAAGAAGACAAAACCCTGACCCAAGCTCAAGAGCTGGGATGCCACCTACAGCACGTTGCTTATGGGGCTTCCTTAAAGAGTTGGTGAGTCCCCTTCCTGCACCAGCCACACCCTCAACAATTAAGTGAGGATCTCTGGGTGGGACCTTCCTGGGTCCCCTGCACAGTCATGACTGAGCCCTGCCTCCCCAAGGAAAGATGAAGGTGACGCCTGAGGGCAGACAGGCTACAGGGAAAGGAGGCTGGTGGGTGGTGATTTTTTTGGGATTTCCCAGAAGCAGCTTCTAGCACTAGTGTTTCAGTGAAGTGGTTTATTTTAGAGGCCATCCAGGAAGTACCTGGTGGTCAGAGGGGATTGAGAGGGGGTAGGGAAGTGGCCAGTGCAGGGGAGTTGCTGAGCACGTTGACTGTTGAGGACATCTGGACTCCGTGTCCCTTGGGCCTCAAGGAGATGGTTCAACACCCGTGTAGGGTTGGGCCACCTGCAGGAGGGGAACTGGGATCCTCTCCCACCAGCTCTCTCCCGTCACTGGCTGGGAGCTGCTCCCAGGGCCCTTGGCTCCGTCTGGCAGCAGGGAGCCCCGGGAAGCAGCAGAGTAGGTGGGTGCCTGGGCTCCTGCCAACAGTCTCTGCTACAGGAGGTGAGCAGGGAGAGTTTAGGGGTGCAGGGGGTGGGGAGAAGGAGTGTGACTCCTAGCCCTAAGGAACCAGTGTGAGCGTCCAGACGGGTGGGCTGTGACCAGGCCAGGCCGGGCCTCCCAGACTGTGGGCGAGATGTTCAGGCTGTCTTAGGAAGACTGAAAGCCAGAGGGGCATCAGGTCAGGGAGTTCTTGGGATCCCCGTGACCAGATGTGGTCTTTCAATCTGCCATTCTGGTTTCCTCACCTCTGGAAAGGCGCATGTGCATTCAGGTCCCCACTTCCCTGGAATCAGGTTGTCCTCTGCCTTCCTGTGGCCTGAGGAGCCGAGGCCAGGACCGCAGGAGGAGAACGTGTTCCACGTCCAATGCCTCTGTCTCAGTCCTGGGTCGGCCGCCAGCTGGCCAACTGGCTTTTCCTACGACAGCCCAGTCTCCCTGTTAGTTCTCTGGAACAAAACTAAGACGTCATGTGTTGTTGTTGTTCAGTCACTAAGTCATGTCTGATTCTTTGCAACCCCATGGACTGCAGCACGCCAGGCTTCCCTGTCCTCCATTATCTCCCAGAGTCTGCTCAAACGCATGTACATTGAGTAGATGATGCCATCCAACCATCTTATCCTCTGTCGTCCCCTTCTCCTCCCACCTTCAATCTTTCCCAGCATCAGGGTCTTTTCCAATGAGTCCGCTCTTTGCATCAGGTGGCCAAAGTATTGGAGTTTCAGCTTCAGCATCAGTCCTTCCAATGAACATTCAGGGTTGATTTCCTTTAGGATGGACTGGTAGGATCTCCTTGCTTAAGGCTGGAGAGGCAGTGTGGGAAAGCCTGGTAGCAAAAGTTGAGTCCAGGGGAACCTGGACCCCAGCTGCAGACACACTCCTGTCTCCTGCTGTCTTCTTCCTCTTTGCTTTATTTAACTTCCCCTGGTCATCAGAATCACCTGGAGGCTTGTTCGGACACTGTGCATACCCCACCCCCTCAGCAGTTTCTGACTTGGTGGTTGTTGATCCAGGGACCCCACCTACAAAGGTCTGGGACACCACTGTGAAAGGACTGCCCTTATCTATTCCTGCTCTGACTCTAAGAGCTGATGGGAGAAGTATTTTCTGCATGGAGGGCTTCGCCATCTCTAAATCCTGCTATAATCTTTTAAAACCAGATGGGAGCAGATTTATTAATAAATCGACATAGATCAGCCTTTACCTCACTCAGTCATTCATGAATTCTGTCAACCGCTCTTGTTCTGCTTCCTAAACACTCAGATAACAGGAAGACAAGCCTGGCTATACGGGGCCCTGGGGTGCGGTTAGGGGTCTTGAGTGGGGGAGCCTCAATGGGCAGAGGATCTCAAGTGACAAAATCTGAAGGGTGTGTGTGTATGTGTGTGTGTGTGTATGGGAAGGGGCTCAAGGTGGCCCCATGTGGCTGAGGGTCCTGTTCCCATGGGGCCGAAGTGAACTGGTAACACCCTGGGCGTAGGAGCTGGTTGTTCTTAAGTAGAAGGTCTTGCCTTCAGGAAGGCCCCACACTGGATGGAGCCTCCGCCCCAGGGAATCCGGCTCCAGGTAGGGGTACCTTTGTGTGGTGGCTCCACAGGCCATTTCCTAAAGATATGTTTGGAGGGGGGAGGAGGAGGAGATAAGGAGAGGGAATGAAAGGAAGAGCAGTTTTTCCAAGGCTTGTTAAAAACATTAAAAAGTAGAAGAAGGCTTTTTTGAACAAAATTGCATGACTGCTAATCAACAGGTCACAGATCGTCTGGAATACTTTATTGACGCTGAAATCTCCCGCACCAACTGCAGAAAGCTTCCAAACGGTAATGAGAATTGCGTGGTTAAGAACACCTCCAAACTGGAAAAGGTAGGGGACACACCAGCTGTCTGCGGTGGTCTTGGCTGCTCTGAGCCCCAGGCAGAACTTGTGGTACCCAGACCTGGTCTTTGAGTGTTCGGCATCACTCCCAGGGCAGAGCCCCAAAGTGGTCAGTCCTGCGGCCCTCGTAGCAGACAGTGCAGGACAGCAGACTGTGGAGGAAACCTCATCCTAGGGACAGGGTGCTGTCAAGATCACTCTCAGTGCAAGGACTCCATCCCTCTGGGTTCCTGGTGCAGGGAAACTTGCTCACACACAATCACTGGGAATCCACCTTCCTGAACCTGGAGGTACCACTCTGCTGTGGCCTGACCCGAGGTTGCCCATCCTTGTGAAAGCACAAAGGGAAGTCCATTCATTCACTCAACTGCTCATCAAAGCTTACCTGGCACCTGGTGCTATGCTGGGTGCTGGAGATTAAGCAATGACCAGGTCAGGCATGTCCCCAGCTCCCCAGGCTCAGCCATGGGAAGAACCCCAGGTTCGAAGCAGAGGACTGACGTGGCCCAGGGGCATTTGGCCTCAAGCCTGTATTTCTGACTCAGGGTGGGAGTATCTAGGGTTGACCTGAGGGCTTCCTCTGATTTGGTGAAGCCCCCCGGGCTCTCTGTAGGTGGAGGTGGGCCCCTTCTTTCACACCCATGGTCCTTCACAGGAGACATGTCAGATCACCTGGTGGCCTTGATACACCTGGATGGCAGGGTTCCCCCTGCAGAATCAGACTCAGTAGGTCTGGAGAGGAATCTAAGAACTGGTGTTGCTAATGAGCTCCTGCAGTGGGGGTCCTTGGGACCGTGCTCAGAACTGCTATGGAGTGCAGTCACAGTGGGAAACTCAAAGGTCCGTTGACCGGAACCTAAAACTTCCTCTGTGGGCTTGCTGTGAGCAAATCCATCACTTCCAGCCGAGCAGAGGCTCCTTAGGACAAACATTCAAGCAGGGAGCATGTGGGATACCATCTGATCTTTTATTTTAGTTTTGTTTATCTTTTCCTGGTAGTAGAAATATCGTGGGCTGAAGTTTATATGTTATACTGGGTGCATTGAGCAAAAAGGAGAGTTGTTACTTTTTACCTGCTTGTAGAAAATACTAAAGAATTAATACTAAGATTAATTAGGAAACTTGTCTTCAGCAAGCTCTTTCATTCTTTGTAAAGTTTTCATGACCCATCTCTGTTTTAGAGAACACATTTTTAAGTACACATTTATCGATAAGCAAAACTTTGTTCCTTTCTTTCCAAGTGTTTGGAATAATGCTGAAGAGGAGTCATGCTGGGTGGTGTCTCATTCCTGGAGGATTTAATGGGATTCTTGTCAGTTCAGTTCAGTTGCTCAGTCGTGTCCGACTCTCCGCGACCCCATGAATCACAGCACGCCAGGCCTCCCTGTCCATCACCAACTCCCGGAGTCCACTCAAACCCATGTCCACAGAGTCGGTGATACCATCCAGCCATCTCATTCTCCGTCGTCCCCTTCTCCTCCCGCCCCCAACCTTTCCCAGCATCAGAGTCTTTTCCAGTGAGTCAACTCTTCTCATGAGGTGGCCAAAGTATTGCAGTTTCAGCTTTAGCATCAGTCCTTCCAATGAACATCCAGGATTGATCTCCTTTAGAATGGACTGGTTGGATTTCTTTGCAGTATAAGGGACTCTCAAGAGTCTTCTCCAGCACCACAGTTCAAAAGCATCGATTCTTCGGCGATCAGCTTTCTTTACAGTCCAACTCTCACATCCATACATGACCACGGGAAAAACCATTGCCTTGACTAGACGGACCTTGGTTGGCAAAGTAATGTCTCTGCTTTTTAATATACTATCAAGGTTGGTCATAACTTTCCTTCCAAGGAGCAAGCGTCTTTTAATTTCATGGCTGCAGTATTTATACCTTATTAGTAAATACTATATCAGGTGTTGATTTCCAAAGTTCTTCCAACTCCTTCTTTACCAAGAGTTATTTTTTTAAGTTAAGAATGTTTTCTTCTATTAATTATTCTTTCAACATCTACCAAGTACATTGAATAATTTTTCTTCTTTGACCCATTACTAAAATAAATTCAAATAATATGTCCCCTAATACTGAGTCATCCTTCTGTGTCTGGAATAGGAAGTGCGTGTCTTTTTTCGGTTGTTCTATAACTGAGTGTCGTGGTTAGTTCTCATCTGCACTGAAAGTTGTGGCAGGTGCACAAGTCAGGGTGTGCAGGCTTTCTGGGTGAAGCCGCCTCTTTGGCAGGGTTTCTGGACAACTGGACCTGGACATGGCAGGGGTCCGTCCTTGTTCCTCTGACCCGATCAGCTTTGTGGAGCTCGCTGTGGACACACACATCTGGCATCCTCCTCTCCTTTATGGCAAATTTCTAGTTCTGTCTGATTGCAAGGGTGAAATTCCTGAAGGTCACTCCGTGGATGTGGTTGTGCATTTGGGTGGCTAGTCTCGGGTCACTACTTTATTGTTGACAGTACAGCCTCTTTTTCTTGTCGCCTCCCTTTGTGGGAGCCATCCTGCGGGGTCCAGGCTGGAAGGGAGCAGTGGTGTGGGTGGAGTCTGCCCTCGTCTCTTAGAATATAGAGGGCTTAGTGAAGTGAAGTTGCTCAGTCATGTCCGATTCTTTGTGACCCCATGGACTGTAGTCTACCATGGCTCCTCTGTCCATGAGATTTTCCAGGCAAGAGTATCGAAGTGAGTTGCCGTTTCCTTCTCCAGGGGATCTTCCCGACCCAGGGATCGAACTCAGGTCTCCCACATTGCAGGCAGACACTTTACCATCTGAGCCACCAGGGAAACCTGGTGCCTTAGTGTGCCACTTTTTGTTTATGAATTTTGCTTTTCTATATATCAATATTAAGTACACTCAAACTCCCCAGAGAATGACTTGGAGTGTGGGGTGTACACACACACACACACACACACATACACACACACAGATTCCACGGCCTCATCCCAAACCTACTGAACCAGAATGTCCAGGTACAGACACTGTACACACTTCATGTCAAGGGAACGCTGAAAAGCACTGCACGAGGGCCAGCAATTGTTCAACATGCTGCCTTTAACTTGCTGACTTTTTAAAGGATATTATATTCTATTTTACCAGGTAAGTCTGGGTTACAGTTTATTTCTTGGTTGTGTTTTGGCTTCAGGGTTTCTCTGGTCTGGTGTAATGAGAACAGGGGCTTTTCAAATTTTTTCTGCAATTAGATCAGTTTAAAGACAAAAAGAGCTTTAGATTCCCAAGGTTTGACATAATTTGCCCATAAAATCATCTTGACTTGGTATCTTGTGGGTTTGTGGGCACGGAGACCCCATAATCCTCCTTTGTGTGTGTCAGAATTCAGCCAAAACCTAACGCCCTTCTCTCTGACACTGTTTGCCCCTCCCTCCTGAAATGCCCCTGTTTTCCAGTCAGTTATTGAAGATGGCCATTGCTGTTTTTCTAGGATGTCTACCTGCCCGTCCACCTGCCTAAGCCTTTTCCACCCGTTCGTCCATCTATTACCCACACATAGAAGTTTTCATTTGTCATTTCAATGACATTTTGAAAGGGAGAAGATGGAACTTTGGAATAAAATCTATGTTAGGTCCTAGAATTGTCTACACTGCTCTTATCTGATGTATTTGTCGTCAGAGTAAAAGGTATTATTTGATTATTAAGATGACATATATTAGTTTATACCTGGCACAGAACTGTGGTATTTACATTATAGAAAATATTAAGGAGGATTAAAAATAAAATCAAATTTATGTCTGATCTCCCACCAAAAACACGATGATTAGTATTTGCTGTCTATCCATGGATGGGATGGGGATAAACACTCCTCCATGTAACTTCTGGTGGCTACAAGGGTCTGCAGCCTCTAGCTGGCAAATTTTGTGGGGTGTTCCTGGACAGGTGACGACCCATCATCCAGCCTGTTCCTCTGCTGGCACCTAGCTCCAATGCTGGCACCTAGCTCCTATGCTGGCACCCGGCAACAGAACCGCTTTTTCTCTCGCACTTGGCACACTGCTGACTTTTGCTGTGGTGGTGGTCTTTTTCAGAGACAAATGTGTACCTTCTGGGTGGGTGCACTCCCATGGCACGGCTATTTCACTGTGATGAAGAAGCAGTGTGTGGACGCCTAGAGGCTCTTGGAACCCTGCCACTACCCCTCCCTCTGTGAAGAAGTGATGGCCTGTGAGCTGTTACCAACACGCTTTCCTCACACATGTGTTCCCGCTTGCTGTTCTTCTTTCTAGTTTCTTGCTATGTGGTAACAAAAGGTGGGCAAGACCCATGCCTCCTTCCTGGCCGCACAGGAGGCCACTTACTTGCCTTTGGCTGATGTGATGGCATGCCACTAGGAGTAAGGGACGTTTATCCCTGAGCATAAAGGGTGGAGTGAGGGCTGATTGCATTTTCCACCGCACACTTGGGAAAGAATTGCTTTTTGATTGGATAACACCCCTGACATACACGCACAGAGGGCTGAATACAGTGGGTGCTAACTCACAGGTTCCTTCTGGGAGCCCATCTGGCTTCAGACTCCTCCCTCACTGGGTCCCGAGTGGATGGGTCACCAGGGGGCTGGGAAACCCCCTGGCAGAAGCATCAGTCCTCCCCTGAGGAGTCTCTGAGAATTGGGAGAATTTGTTCTTCTTTTTATGTAAATGTCAACAATGATCACAGATCGAGAGAAGCGAGGGCAATAAAGCTGAAGTACACGTGTCTGGGGTGCACGTGTGTGCACAGGTGTGCACGAGTATGCGTATGTGTGCAGGTATTTATTGCTGTGGGTATGCAGTTGTGTATATGCAAAGAGACAGGGAGGTCGTGGGGGTCTGTGAAAGAAGTACAGGGATGATAGTGAAAGTCACTCAGTCGTGTCTGACTCTTTGTGACCCCATGGACTACACAGTCTATGGAATTCTCCAGGCCAGAATACTGGAGTGGGTAGCCTTTCCCTTCTCCAGACAGGGATGATAGCAGGAGATAAAACTCCCTCAAAGAAAGCCGTCATTAAAAATAGGTGTGGCTGGGCTTCGCTGGTGGCTCAGTGATACAGAGTCCACCTGCCAATGCAGGAGACACAGGTTTGATCCCTGACCTGGGAAGATCCCACCTGCCATGGAGCAGCTAAGCTTGCGCACCACAGCTGTTGAGCCTGCGCTCCTGAGCCTGGGAGCTACAACTACCACGTCCATGTGATGCAACTACAGAGGCTCCACGCCCCAGCGCCCGTGCTCCGCCATAAGAGAAGTCACCACCGTGCGAAGGCCGTGCACAGCAGCTCGAAAGTAGCCCTGGCTTGCCTCAGCTAGAAAAAGCCTGCGTAGCAGTGAAGACCCAGCCCAGTGATGAATCAATAACTAGGTGTGTCTGAGGGAGGGGTCTCTAATGGATACACTTTTTAGTTTCGCAGGGTGAAAACCTTGTGGAGATCAGGGGCACAGCAACGTGAATATCCTCAGTGCTACTAAATGTCCGTTTGAAAATGGTTAAGATGGAAGGTTATATATATATATATATAATTGCTTTGGGTACAATTCCGGATGACAACTGTGTTTCTAAAGGTCAGGGTTTCTACTCAGGGTCTGGTGGGAGATGGGGAAGCAGCGTTGCTGCCCCGATAGAAGAAGGCCAAGAGACCCCAAGGCCATTGCTTTCGTCTCTGGTTCCTCTGAACTGAGGTCTCAAGCAGGAACATGGAGGTCTCGGTTGTGACCGTCGCTACCCAGGGCAACACCGGGCACTCACCTGGCAGAGCCCTTGCCTCTCCTTCCACTGTCCCTTCCCTCAACCCCCGTCAGTCCCCACAGTCTGTCTTCCAGGCCCAGCCCTGAGCCCCCCACTTTCCTCCGACACAGCCCCTGCTCTGCCCCCTTCCCCACCAGGAACCTCCCCCAACTAAGGGCCCAGGATTTAGATCCGAAACAGGCTCTACATCAACCTAATACTCATACCCTGATTGAAAACTACTCTTTCCTGCCAGCCAGGGGGCTCCATCTAAAAATGCTCCCTGACACCCCAATGGGACGCTCCCCAGGGGAGCAGCAGATCCCCCACCCAGCCCGGGTGCCCAGGTCAGCCCACAGCTGCCTGCCTGTCCCCTCCGGCTCCAGAGGCACACATGGGCGCCCTAGGAAGGACCTTTGGGGATCAGCCCCTTGGGATGGTCCTTCCTTCAGGCTTGTTGGGTGGGAACCACGGGAATCTGGTGTTCACCCCAGGCCTGGGGACAGCATGGGGCCAGCCAGACATTCCAGGGCAGGGCAACCACCACGGGGGTGCTACAGGTGTGCCTTGCTGAGAGCTGACTCATACAGGCCTATTTCTAAGTGTGTGTTAACTAACAAGAAAATTTAACCTAACTTCACCTCTTTCCAACCTGCCTCTCCAAGGCTCTTCTTTTTCTCTCTCTTCACATGAAAAATGATGCCAAGAAGGCCTCTCTTTTCCTTGCTGGGTTTCATGTCATTTCTGCTAAGATGTTACTGGAGTTTCTCTCTCTCTCTCACACACACACACACACGTAGTTACTTCCCCTGAGGGGGAGGGGAGGGAAAGAGCCCCCAAGATCTGACCTGCAGCCTCCACTTCATCCTGCTGAAGCCCCCCTGCGTCCTGGACTTTGTTCTGAGACCCCGGAGCATGGGGGTCCCAGGAAGTCATGGAGACGAAGGAAACGGGGCCCAACCAGGCAACCCAGGTGGACTCGTAGGCTGCCCATTCTCAAGACCGGTTCAGGGCTCAGAGCGGGTTGAGGTCTTTCCACCCAGTGACCAGTCATGGCCAATCTAAGTGCGAACAAGGAATCCATCCAGTCCAGTCCTGGGTGGGGCCAGGGGAAAGGAGGCAGAGCTCTCAGGACCTGCAGGCACCCCAGGGACCACTTGGGCTGTATGGCAGGGGGTGCAGGGCCTCCAGCCTGGGAAAGGGCCAGAGGGGCTGTGGGGAGAATTCGGCGCAGTGCTGGTCTCAGAGACACAAGCACCGCACCAGCTCTGCCGTGTGCCCTGTGGCACCTTTACCCCGACACACTGCAGGTCTGCTTGCCTTGAGCCGGGCTGGCGTGGGGACTGCCTGGCTCCTGAGTCCTGCTGGACTGGGAAGCCATGTGGGTACACAGACTCAGCTTCCATATATGTCTTGGGAGAGTCCCCCTTTCTACGTGGTTGATACGTGTAGACTCAGTGGGTGCATTTCTAGAGTCTCCAAAGGAGTTAGAGACAAAGGATCAAGACCCAGACACCGGAAGTTTGTGGAGCGGCCACCACCGTCCACCCTGTGCAGGGGGCTGGGCAGGATGGTCACATGAAAGCTCTGGGATGGACCCAGGCTGGCAAATACAAAAGGGCTTCACTCCAACCCCGGGATCGAAATACAAGGCGATTTTGTCTTATGGGATAAAGATTTGGGTCTTCTTTTGATATGGATGGACACGGCCAGGGCAGAGGAGAGGCAAGCAGGAGGAGGGTGCCGCATCCAGAGGGGAGGCCCAGAGGGTGAGATGGCCCTTCTGTGACCGAGGGACCCTGGCCCACCTGGCTGCTTTCCTTGGTGAAGCCCACCCCCCTCAGGTCCACCATGGGGGTGCCCGGATTCCCTGACGACCCTGGACAGAGGCAGACCACTGCACCGTCTGCCTTCTGGTATCTGCGGTCTCAGCCAGGGCCAGCCCATGAGAGTCATCATGAAATAGACCAGGCGGGACACTCGCCTCCTCCCACAGTCTCCGTCCCCATCACCAGGCTTCTCCTGGACGTGTGGGGCCAGGTCAACGCAGTCATCGACGTCACCCAGGGCCAGTCAGAGGCTCTTCAACTCCTCCCCAAGGAGCCGTCTTCTCCTGTGGACTGACCAGAGGGGAAGGAGAGGTGACTCGAAGGGCCTGGATGGTCCCTCAACAGCCCAGTGATGATGCCAGTGGGGACCGGAATGCCCTTGTGCGCCCACTTTGTCTACAGTGCCCAGGGCATTTTTAAAACTTCCCTCCTGTTATTCCCTATCCATGGCCTGGCCACACAGGCAGCATGCCCACTCTGGGCTGCTCCCGCCCCCAGCTTTCAGCACTCACACACCATGTCCCCACCCTCGGTGGGACCGACCCCCATGATGGGCCACCTCCCTGCTCCTTGCCGCACACGGGTCCAGCCTTTGACGGGAAAGGATGGAATCTCAGGAAGCCACAGCAAACAGAGGTGGGGGGGTGCCCAGGAGAAGTGGGCACCTGGAGCTCGTGGTCAGGCCTGGATAGGGTAGGCCCTCTCCCCACAGTGTTTTACTGACCCTACGAACAGAGCCTGACTGCCTGGGGTCCAGTCCAAGCTAATGGCCTCCATTCTTGGACATAAATGTGTCTGAGCACAAGTAAACGAATCTGTAGTGCTGGCTGGTCCACAGAGTCCCCCAGCCAGGGGAGTGAAGTCAGGAGCAGGGTCGGCTGTGTGACCACCTCCCAGACACCAGCGCCCCTGAGCCAGGGGGCTGCTGGCCCCTGTAGGGGGCCGGGGTATAGCCACAGGCCAGCTTGGAAGATGAAGTTCTTATCCCAACACTGTCACCGTCTATCTAGTTCAGTCCTTCCTGTATAACTGGGTCCTGGGGCTGCTTGCCTTCACCTTGGAGGACCGCACTCCCACCTCTGTGAGTGGGTCCATGGAAACAAGGGATGTGCTGGGTCAGCTGCTCTGCACATCCCGGTCAGGGAGCCTGACCGTTCTGGCTCAGCTATCAGGGCTGGGACACTTGGATCGGCGGGTCTCTGCTGAGGCTGGGCTGGACGGTGGCCTTGGGGACAGCGGGCAACAGAGGCCTGAGCCCTATCTCTGCAGGTCCCTCCCACTTCTTACTGTCAACCGCATCCCATCCACAGTTGAAAAGCGTTATTTCTAAGGTCACCTTTGTTCTTGAGCTGACAAACAGATTGACTGTTTCCACTTCCAAGTAGGCCAGGGACAAAACAGACTGCAAGGCACTTCCCCAAAGAACAGAGAGTCCTGGGAATAGAGGGTGGGAGGGCTTGGGTCGAGGAGCCCCCCACTCTTATCTGGACACCAGGCGCCTGCAGCATGCAGCCTTCCACCCCCGCGAACTGTGGAATGTGACTCTGGGGACCGATCTTAGGAAAAGAATTGTCAGTGGCAATGACCTGGTCTCCTGCCCCACGTGGTACCCCACCATGGATACTGTGAAGACAGCCCCCTGAACCGTCTGACTTGGTGGACTCAGCCCAAGGTGTACACATGCCCAGGGCCCTGCTTCCAGAACCCTGTCTCAGAACCTCACCCAGCCCCTACCCTGTCTCAGAACCTCACCCAGCCCCCACAGAGAAATGCAGAGAAAGCCCTTCTGTGATCACTGTCTCCCCTTCAGCTTGTCTGTGCAAAAAACAAGAAGGTGCGACTGTGCCCACTGCCAAGATGGAGAACTTGCTGTGTGGAGGACTTAGCCTCACCCTCTCAGTGTCACAGCAAACTTCACCCACGAGAGAGGCCCAGGGCCAGGGCGAGGCTCCAGAGCAGAGGACTGCTCCAAAGTGCCGGGGGCTGGACCCCATCCTCCCTTCAGACAAAAGGAGATTTGTGATAAAATGAGGGTGATTTCTGTAGGATCTTGCCCAATCAGGCCACCCTTGGAGCAGGACTAAACAAAAGACATTGCTGAAAAGAAGAGCCACTGAATGAGACGAACCAAGCTGGAATTATGTATGACAGCCCGGTCAAGGGCAGTGGGCAACCTTCCCAAACTAGGACTGGAGCCAGGTGTCCGACCTAACAGAAGCAGAAGATATTAAGAAGAGGTGGCAAGAATACACAGAAGAACTGTACAAAAAGAATCTTCACGACCCAGATAATCACGATGGTGTGATCACTGACCTAGAGCCGACATCCTGGAATGAGAAGTCAAGTGGGCCTTAGAAAGCATCACTATGAATAAAGCTAGTGGAGGTGACGGAATTCCAGTTGAGCTATTTCAAATCTTGAAAGATGATGCTGTGAAAGTGCTGCACTCAACATGCCATCAAATTTGGAACACTCAGCAGTGGCCACAGGACTGGAAAAGGTCATTCTTCATTCCAATCCCGAAGAAAGGCAATGCCAAAGAATGCTCAAACTACCGCACAATTGCACTCATCTCACACGCTAGTAAAGTCATGCTCAAAATTCTCCAAGCCAGGCTTCAGCAATACGTGAACCATGAGCTTCCAGATGTTCAAGCTGGTTTTAGAAAATGCAGAGGAACCAGAGATCAAGTTGCCAACATCCGCTGGATCATTGAAAAGCAAGAGAGTTCCAGAAAAACAACTACTTCTGCTTTATTGACTATGCCAAAGCTTTTGTGTGGCATACTGCATATTGTCACCCTGCTTATGAACTTATATGCAGAGTATATCATGAGAAATGCTGGGCTGGATGAGGCACAAGTTGGAATCAAGATTGCTGGGAGAAATATCAGTAACCTCAGATGGAAGAAAGTGAAGAAATAAAGAGCCTCTTGATGAAAGTGAACGAGGAGAGTGAAAAAGTTGGCTTAAAGCTCAACATTCAGGAAACTAAGATCATGGCATTCAATCCCATCACTTCATGGCAAATAGATGGGGAAACAGTGGAAACATTGGCTGACTTTGTTTTTTTGGGCTCCAAAATCACTGCAGATGGTGACTGCAGACATGAAATTAAAAGACGCTATCTCCTTGGAAGGAAAGTTATGACCAACCTAGATAGCATATTAAAAAGCAGAGACATTACTTTTTCAAAAAAGGTCCATCTAGACAAGGCTATTGTTTTTCCAGTAGTCATATAAGGATGTGAGAGTTGGACTATAAAGAAAGCTGAGCACCGAAGAATTGATGCTTTTGAACTGTGGTGTTGGAGAAGACTCTTGAGAGTCCCTTGGACTGCAAGGAGATCCAACCAGTCCATTCTAAAGGAGATAAGTCCTGGGTGTTCATTGGAAGGTCTGATGTTGACGCTGAAACTCCAATACTTTGGCCACCTGATGCGAAGAGCCAACTCATTTGAAAAGACTCTGATGCTGGGAAAGATTGAGAGCAGAAGGAGAAGGGGATGACAGAGGATGAGATGGCTGGATGGCATCACCGGCTCAATGGACATGAGTTTGGGTGGGCTCCAGGAGTTGGTGATGGACAGGGAGGCCTGGCATGCTGCAGTTCATGGGGTCGCAAAGAGTTGGACACGACTGAGCGACTGAACTGAACTGAACTGTCCGGCTCTGGGCGGTATCTCCTGTGTGTCTCACTCAGCCTCTGCCTTGGCAAGCAGCCAGCAAATGTGACTAGGGAGGAAGGTGACTCTGCCTTTTTCCTTCCAGGTTCTTTGCTTTTGAGGCTGAGTTTGGAGTTTGGGGCTCAGCAGCAGAGCCTTTCATGGTGACCTCTGTCTGGCCAAGAGCTCACCCTCCCCACCTCCGAGCAGATCCTCAGTCCTGCAGGTGGCCAATGGCTTTAGGTGGATGGTGGAGAACTTTGGGGGGAGTGGTTCAGAGTGGAGGGTCAGAGGCCTAGAGAAAGGAAGACTAAACCACCAAACAACTTATTTCAGTAATGCTCTTTGGCCCTATAGCCCAAGTGGGTCCAGAGATCCTGCTTAGGAGAGCTCACCCACATTGATCCAGGAGGGAGAGGATCTCCCAGGTTTATACAAGAGTGGGAAAGACTCAATCATCCACAGGAAAAAGTGGAGAAGGTGCTGATGGTTGGAAACATAGAGTGAGATGGGCTGAGGCCCTCGGCTGAACCCTCCAGCCTCCCCTGGCCCGCAGGCCTCAGACTGGGACCGGTGTCAGTGTGAGCCCCAGAAACACAGCCTCTGATGCAGGTTGTGAAGCTCCCTCCTCACCAAGGACCCACCGGGCGTCCCTCCCCTCCGCCCAAGCCCAGCGTGTGCTGTGCTGTGCTAAGTCGTTTTAGTCATGTCCAACTTTTTTCGATCCTATGGACTGCAGCCCATGGGATTCTCCAGGCAAGAATGCTAGAATGGGTTGCCATGACCTCCTCCAGGGAATCTTCCCAACCCAGGGATCGCACCCGGGTCTCTTATGTCTCCTGCATTGTCAGGTGAGTTCTTTACCACTAGTGCCACCTGGGAAGCCCCAAGCCCAGCCTAGGACCTTGAAAATGGTCTGTGCTGACAACGCTGGTGAAGATGCTGTTTTGTAAACAGTTGTGTTTTTTCTCATTCCAACCCAAGCCTGCTCTTTACAGCCAAAAGTCCAGGATAGGGGCAGTCTATCCAAGCAGAAGAATTTAGGTAATAACTGCTCTATTCCAGCCAAGAAAAACCAGGGCGCCCATGCTCTATTGTGAACATAGACAAAAATTTCTGTGGGACAAATTCCTGGATTCAGATGTGTTGAGGACTGTGTAACTTTTAAATGTTTGACAGAGATGGCTAAACCACTGTGAACAAAGACTGTTGGGTCCCCATGTAACAATGCTGATGAAGGTGGCTTATCAACTAGACACTGTCATTGTGTTCAACCTTTTTCCAAAGAGGAGGGGAATGGTGAAACTTCATTGATCTGGGTTAATTTGAATTTCTCTTGACGATGCTAAGCATGTTTTCACGTATGTTTTACAGATATTCATTTTTTTTCTGTGTTGATGACTTTTCTCCAAGTTTCCTATTATTGTCTTTTTAAAGATTACTTCCCCAAACTCCTTGATATGATGAGAATTAAAATGTTCTACATTATACTTGTCAAGTTCTTACCACTCGTCTCCCTTCATGCCCACTAAAACTTCAGTTTAGTTCAGTTGCTCAGTCACGTCTGACTCTTTGCGACCCCATGAACGGCAGCACGCCAGGCCCCCCTGTCCATCAACAACTCCCGGAGTCTACCCAAACCCATGTCCATTGAGTTGGTGATGCCATCCAGCCATTTCATCCTCTGTCATCCCCTTCTCCTCCTGCCCTCAATCTTTCCCAGCATCAGGGTCTTTTCCAATGAGTCCAATGGCATCAGTGGCTAAAGTAGTGGAGTTTCACACATCAGTCCTTCCAATGAACACCCAGGACTGATCTCCTTTAGGATGGACTGGTTTGATCTCCTTGCAGTCTCAGTTCAGTTCAGTTCAGTCGCTCAGTCGTGTCCGACTCTCCGCGACCCCATGAATTACAACACGCCAGGCCTCCCTGTCCATCACCAACTCCCGGAGTACACTCAAACTCATGTCCACAGAGTCGGTGATGCCATCCAGCCATCTCATTCTCCGTCGTCCCCTTCTCCTCCTGCCCCCAACCTTTCCCAGCATCAGAGTCTTTTCCAGCAGTCTAAGGGACTCTAAAATGGTGATCATAAAAATCAGAGGTCGTAACCAGTGCTGGCATAGATGTAGTAAAATTGGAACCCCCAGACACTGCCCATAGGAATGCAAAATGGTGTAGCCATTTTGGGAAATCATCCAGTAGGTTCTCAAAAAGTTAAATATAGAGTTCAGGTAACTCAGTGTATACCCGAGAGAAATAAAAATATACATCCACACAAAAGCCCGAGTAAGGATATTTGGAGCAATACTAGTCATAATAGCCAAGAAGTAGACACAACCTCCATGTCCAGTCATTGGTGAATGGATAAATATAACACAGTACACACATATGCAGGGAAAGGTTCAGTTCAGTTCAGTCACTCAGTCGTGTCCGACTCTCCGCGACCCCATGAATCACAGCACGCCAGGCCACCCTGTCCATCACCAACTCCCGGAGTTCACTCAAACTCATGTCCACAGAGTCAGTGATGCCATCCAGCCATCTCATTCTTGGTCGTCCCCTTCTCCTCCCGCCCCCAACCTTTCCCAGCATCAGAGTCTTTTCCAGTGAGTCAACTCGTCGCATGAGGTGGCCAAAGTATTGCAGTTTCAGCTTCAGCATCAGTCCCTCCAATGAACACCCAGGATCGATCTCCCCTAGAATGGACTGGTTGGATCTCCTTGCGGTACAAGGGACTCTCAAGAGTCTTCTCCAACACCACAGTTCAAAAGCATCAATTCTTCGGCGATCAGTTTTCTTCACAGTCCAATTCTCACATCCATACATGACCAAGGGAAAAACCATAGGCTTGACTAGACGGACCTTTGTTGGCAAAGTAATGTTTCTGCTTTTTAATATATCAGTGATGAAAAGGAATGAAGTGGCAATTCATGCTATAACAAGGATGAAACTTGAAAACACGCTAAGATGAAACCATGCACTACAAGACTATGCAGAGTATGAATCCATTTAAAGGAGATGCCATAAGAGATAAATCTATAAAGTAGATGAGAGGTTGCCTAGGGTTGAAGGAGGTGGGGAACCTGGTGGGTACTGGTTGAGGCTTTCTGGGAAAGCTGATCTACTGTTTTGGATGTAAAAGTCTTGAAGACACCAAAAAAGCCATTGAATCACTCACTTAAATGGTTGGATCGTATGCTGTAAGAATTATATTTTTGTAAAGTTGTTTAAGGGCATCCCTGATGGCTCAGTGGTAAAGAATCTGCCTGGCAATGCAGGAGACATGGGTTCAATCCTTGGGTTGGGATGATCACCTGGAGAAGGGAATGGCTACCCACTCTAGTATTCTTGCCTGGAGAATCCCATGGATAGAGGCGCTTGGCGGCTACAGTCCATGGGATCACAAGAGTCAGACATGACCAAGCAACTGAACAGCAACAATAAAAAGTTGCTTAACAAACCACATTGCCCCCGAGCAGTGAGCCACCTGCCTCCTAGCTGCCCACTGGCTGCAACACCTGAGGCAACGAGGATGAGGAGCAGCAGCGGGTGGCCCAAGAATCCTGATTCCCACAATCGGGGCAGAATGAGATGCTTCACACTCGGCAATAGCTTCTGCAACAATCACTATCTGCCATGGCCGCTGACCCCAAAGCAGATGAGTGAGTCCTGTGCAGGGGTGCGAGGGAGGGGGAGGGGGGCCATGCTGAGAGGAGCCAAACCCCTCCCCTCTCTGTCACTGGAGGCCCAAGGACCAGCCTAGAACTCAGTCCTGTGTGTTCACATGCATCAGAGCATCAGCACCTCAAACCCCTGCCCTTTGACTTTCACAAGACCCCCTGGGTGGGCTCCAGCAGGTTCCCAGGGAGTATGGGCTCCCTCTGCCCCTTGCTGAGCAAGATGCCAGGGGAAGACGGATCAACCAGGGCATCTGGAGAGAGACTTCAGCCCAGGCCACTGTTCTCAAACAATTCGTATGGTCAAGTTGGGGAAATGGACTCCTTTCGGACCATACCATCTGCTCAAATCACTGAGGTAAGACAACTGAGGAAATTGTCTTTGTGCTTTGCATTTTGAAAGAGCTTTTCCCATGAAAGAGAACTTAGCCCTTTGCCAATTATCTTCCAAATGATTCATTGTGCTCCCATTCACCTGGTGACTTTGTGCCCAGGAATGTGTGCGAGCACGTGCTGTGCGTGCATGTGTGAGCGTGTTTTGTACAAAATGTGTGGGCCAGTTGATTGTTCTCCATCTGGCTTCTGTGTTTCCTACGACCTTAGAAGTTCAGTTCCGTTCAGTCGCTCAGTCGTGTCTGACTCTTTGAGACCCCATGGATTGCAGCACCCCAGGCTTCCCTGTCCTTCACCAACTTCTGGAACTTACTCAGATTCATGTCCATCGAGTCGATGATGCCATTCAACCATCTCATCCTCTGTCGTCCCCTTCTTCTCCTGCCCTCAATCTTTCCCAGCATCAGGGTCTTTTCAGATGAGTTAGTTCTTTGCATTAGGTGGCCAAAGTATTGGAGTTTCAGCTTCAGCATCAGTCCTTCCAATGAATATTCAGCACTGATTTCCTTTAGGATGGACTGGTTGGATCTCCTTGCAGTCCAAGGGACTCTCAAGAGTTGTCTCCAACTCCACAGTTCAAAAGCATCAGTTCTTCGGTGCTCAGCTTTCTTTTTAGTCCAACTCTCACATTCATACATGACTACTGGAAAAGCCATAGCTTTGACTAGACGGACCTTTGTTGGCAAAGTAATGTCTGTGCTTTTTAATATACTGTCTAGTTTGGTCATAGCTTTTCTTCCAAGGAGCAAACGTCTTTTAATTTCATGGCTGCAGTCACTATCTGCAGTGATTTTGGAGCCCCCCAAATTAAGTCTGTCACTGTTTCTGCATATAAGTTATACATACTCTGCATGTAAGTTAAATAAGCAAGGTGACAATATGCAGCCTTGATGTACTCCTTTCCTGATTTGGAACCAGTCTGTTGTTCCACATCCAGTTCTAACTTTTGCTTCTTGACCTGCATACAGATTTCTCAGGAGGCAGGTCAGGTGGTCTGGTATTCCCATCTTTTTCAGAATTTACTACAGTTTGTTGTGATACACACAGTCAGAGGCTTTGGTATAATCAATAAAACAGAAGTAGGCGTTTTTCTGGCGCTCTCTTGCTTTTTCGATGATCCAGTGGATGTTGGCAATTTGATCTCTGGTTCCAGCTTGAACATCTAGAAATGCACTGTTCACTTACTGTTGAAGCCTGGCTTGGAGAATTTTGAGCATTACTTTGCCAGCACGTGAGATGAGCTTAGAAAGGGCTCCTGAATTCCGGCCCAAGATTCCGTCTCAGACATCTGACCCTTCAGCGGGTAACTTTCAGGTCTCACATGCCCTGTCTGGATCTCATCTTTCAGGTCTCAGGTATGATCCTCCTTGGGCTGTATGTTATCCTGGAAAGAGGAACAGTGATTTCCCAATGTCTGAGTTCGTGGAAGTCCCTCACCACAGCTGAACCAGAGCTCTGTGCAGAGCGAGACGGAGTCGTGACTGTCAGGGGAGCCTGACTCAGGACGAGAAGCATACACAGGGGAGGAAACTGGACCAAGGGAGACCGTCCGGGACAAGCCTAGAGATGTAGAGAGATGGCTGCCATCTGTCCATCCCATGGAGGGTCACACACCTGTGGCCATCACCAGTCTTCGGCTTCATGTCCTTGGCACCAGCCCTGGGCTCCCCTCCTGGTTCAGGTCCCCTGAACTTGGCTGTTTGGCGCCTCCTCCTGCCTCTAAGACCAAGGGGTCCCACAGTGGGTCCCCGACAGAGACTCTCTGGAGGTGGCTTCACTTCCAGCTACCCATCCAAAGTGCAGAGATTTAGAAAGTCCAGAGGCGTGGGACAGAATGGGAACTCAGTGCTGGCAGCAGATGCTGTGGGCTCCCCAGTAAGTCTATGGGCTTGAAGGCAGAGGGTCCCTCGTCAGAGGGGCTGGTCACTTGGGCCGCATCAGTGGGGCAGGGCTTAGGTCACAAAGGGGCCACAGAGGTGACCACTGGCAGGGAGGGCAGCTGGGGGCAGAAGTACCCGACCTTGGCCCCGACAGACGCCCCGAGCAGGCACATGGCTGTGAACTGAGTGTGCCAGAAACGAGCTGGCCACAGGCGGGAGCCACCGTGCTCAAGTCCTGGGGAGGGAGAGAGGCTGCCTGAGGCCAGCAGCCAGCTCAGGGCTCAGCCACAGCATTGTGGAAAGGGCCTTGGTGCTCAGGTGGGTCTGGGTGTAGCCCTGGTGGGCAGGAGATGGCCCTGGGCAGCTGCCCCGTGTGCCCAGGCACATGGAGCAGGAGAGAGTCACTCCTGCCCCTCGTGTGTCACATTGAAGCTGCTGTGGAGCAGAGGCAGGGCAGGAAGGGATAGGTTACCACCGGCCAGGAGGGTGAGCAAGAGAAACCAGTGTCTGTGTGCGTCAGCCTCCCCACAGGTCAGTCTCGGAGAGGCTCAGGTTTGATTGGTGATTCCTAGCAGAGGGCACGTGGCGACCCCAAATGGGTAGCTGAACTAAGACCCTGGGAGTATTTGCTTCTGGGGGTCTGTATCTAGGCCCCAGGAGTCTCTTGGTTTAGACACCACATCCTCTGTTCAGCCCGGACACTCTGTCCTTACTTCTCTGGGCAAACGCACCCCATGGATCCAGCTTTGGCTCAGGCTGCTAGCTCCTGGTCTGCCCCCGACACCCGAACCGCTGCTTCGGCCTCGAGAGCTACATCCTGCAGGTCCTTGTTGGCCAGAGATCTTCCTCTAAAGCAAAGGCGCTTCTCAAGTGGTGTGCCATCCCTCGTACGTGTGGGTGAGACCGAGCTGGACAGCCCTGGGCTAAAGCAGACGCTCAGTCCCGGGACTCTTGCCTCCTGAGTGTAAAGGGCATCTCCACGGGGCTTGGAGAGATGGGGACACAGCATGTGCAGGGCCTTCCACGGGCTGGAGAGAATCACCCCCACTCAGCAGACAGGTCCCAGCACAAACAGATCCTAGGCAGCCATCAGGAAGATCAGGGGTGTGGGTGTGTGTGTGTACACGGAGGTGTCTGTCCTTCCAAAAAGGAAGCATTCGAGGTAGGCAACTGGACTGAATTTCACGTCTCGCAGGCGGCTTCTTTTTGGGCAGATGATGTTAACAGTTGTTCTCTACTTTCCACCTGCAGCAGCCCTGGGAGGGGCCGGTGTGGAGGCAGCAGGGCCCGCTAAGCCTCGGCAGGACAGGAGGGACTCGGCCTGAATCCCCGGTTGAGGAGCCATGGCCAGGATCTGCCCTGGCCTGCTGCTCTGGATGACCATGGCGGCCCTCGCGTCCAGAGGTGTCCAAGCCTGGGGTTCGAAGAAGGTGACGAGGGAATTCCAAGACATCCCAGCTTCCTACGTGTATGTACAGCAGGCACTATGGTTCGCCATGAGCGAGTACAACAAGGCCAGCAAGGACACGTATGTCTACGAGGTGATGAACATTCTGAGGTCCCAGGAGCAGGTTAGTGGCTCTCGCTCCCCATCCTTTGTCCCCGTGCCCTACCTTTGTGGGAGGGCCGTTGTCAGCTGAGAGCAGCTGAGAGATACCTGGAGCCAAAATTTATAAACTTTAATTTAGGGGTTTGGGGAAGAAAGCTAATTAAGTTTTCTCTTTTATAATTCTGGGGTAAAACATAATATATCCATTCAAATAACTTAAAAGTAGTTATAGTCACATCAGAAAACATAGGTAAGAGCACAGAGGGGCTCTTGAAGGGGCCACGTTTGGGACGGTGTGAGCAGATATCATCCACCTGAGTGTTGACGAGGATGCGCTATAGCACAGTGAACAAGCAAACAAACTCCTCACCCAGCTTTCATTGTAAATAGAAACCAGGGCAGAAGGGAAGATTCCTCTTTACAGAAAAATGCCTACTTAGAAACATGAAAGAATATGAAACTAGAAAATCACCTTTTGCAACCACCATGGTAATAACAAACTCAGGCAAAGATCAGCAATGAATCTGCCACCCAAGATGGAGAGAATTAAGAGGAAGGGGCCATAGCTACAAGGATTGCTTGTTAATTAATTACAACCAGAACACGCTGGACAAACTGACACTACGTGCCTATGATGTGACATCCCTGCAAGGATATGGCATCACTCATATTCCGTGTTCCTGCCCCAGATGTGTGAGGGTGTTAGTGAGGGAATATTAGACAAGTCCATGTTACGGGGTGCTGCTGCCCAGATGGTGTTCATGGTAAAGAACCCCTCTGCCAATGAGGGAGACGTAAGAGGCACAGGTTCAATCCCTGGGTCAGGAAGATCCCCTGGAGGAGGGCGTGGCAACCCACTCCAGTACTCTTGCCTGAAGAATCCCCATGGACAGAGGAGCCTGGCGGACTACAGTCCATGGGGTCACAAAGAGTCGGACACAACTGAACTGGCTGAGCACACGCACAAGCATATTACGGGCATTCTCTAAGACCACTTCAAAATACCAGTGCTGTAGATTTCAAGGAAAATAATACCGACAAACCCGTTTGCAGGGCAGGAATAGAGACACAGACGTCGAGAATGCACTTGTGGACAGAGAGAGGGAAGGAGTGGGTGGGACAAATTGAGAGAGGAGCACTGGTATACACACACTGCCATGTGTAACATAGGTAGCTAGCAGGAAGGTGCCATACAGCACAGGGAGCTCAGCTCGGTGCTCTGTGACGACCCGGCGGGGTGGGATGGGGCGTCAGAGGGAGGTCCAAGAGGGAGGGGACATATGTATACATATAGCCAATTCACGCTGTTGTGCATACTGTTGTACAGCAGAACCTAACACAACATTGCAAAGCAATTATACTCCAATTAAAAAATTGATAAAAAATTTAAATATCAGTGCTGTGAAAGATGGGGTAAAGCAGGAAATGGTTCTCATGAAAGGAAATTTAGGAAGCATGATGATAAAGGCAAGATGTGTTTCTGTGTTGTCTCTTGGATTTAAAATAATACCAGGGACTTCCCTGGTGGTCCAGTGGCTAAGACTCCGTACTCCCACTGCAGGGAACCTGGGTTCATATTCTGGTCAGCGTACTAGATTTCACATGCCACAGCCAAGACCCGGTGAAGCAAAGTAAATAAACAACAATAAAATAATGCCATAAAGGATGCTCTTAGGCAGCTGGAGGAATTGGAATATGGACTGTGTCTTAGAGAAACCAGCACTGTGTTTCCTGAGAAAGAATGCTGTCCTGATGCCCCTGTAGGAGCCCGAGGTGGGGTTGTTGGGGTGCAGGAAGCAGTAGTCACAGGGGGCAGAAGGTGATGTGTTGTGGATGATGCTGGCCTGACCCACACCTCTGCTCCACTCACCCTATCTTCCCTCCAACCTGTGCTACCCACCTTCCAGCCACGGCCACCCTGCCTCCCTTTCCTGCTTCCTTACGTGGGCAGAAGTCTCACTCAGTGTGCTGACCCCCAGGAGGTGGGGACGCCTGAAGCCTTGTCCATCTGCACAGGCTGTGGGCCCTTGGCTCCCTCTGGCTCTCTCTGAGGCCCCAGTTGTGTGCTTTGTGTTTTTAGGAAGCAACACCTGGGCCAGGATGTGCATCCCCCATGGGTGGCTGAATTAAAACCCCACAGCCCTGGGGGCTCAGATTTAATAGCTGTTCTTAATGAAGTTCCTGCCTTTCCCGGGACTAGTCCATTTTTCTTAATCTGCACTCTCTGTTTATATAAATAGAAATAGATGGCTCTGCTTTATAGGCTGATATTTAATCTCTTGGGCTTCTCTGGTAGCTCAGTCAGTAAAGAATTCTCCTGCAATGCAACAGGCCAGGGTTACATCCCTAGGTCGGGAAGATTGCCTGGAGGAGGGCATGGCAACCCACTCCAGTATTCTTGTCTGGAGAATCCCCATGGACAGAGGAGCCTGGTGTGGACTACAGTCCATAGGGTCACAAAGAGTCAGACACAACTTAGTGACTAAACCACCATTTAATAATAAAATAAACCAAAGACCCACATATCTCAAGACTTACATATCATTTCTTTTCATGAATGTCCATTTTATTTCTTAGTTCACTGTCAGCTCTAGAATTCAGGTAAGGATACAAAAGAATCAAGTGGAAACAGGTTAAAAAAGAGGCTAGGAGAGAGGTGTTTTAAATTCTCTTGAAAACATATTGAAGAAAGGAGTAAGGAAGAATACACCATCCCCAAACAAAAGAGAACAGAAAAAAACTGGATGATAATTCAGATAAAACTTAATAAAATACCCACAGGTGCTACAGATGGAAAACTGCTCTATTCCACTGAATGACTTAAGTTAAAACTACAAAGATATTTATCAGCAGTTGTCACTCACAGCCTGCAGCCAAATCTGGCCCATGGCCCTTCTTAGTACATCCCATGAGATATGAATAAATATAAGAAACAAAAGGAGACTATTTTGTGACATTTGAAAATCATATTACACTGAAACTTATGTCCATAAATACAGTTTTATTAGGACACTGCCAGGCATATTTTTTGAATGCCGTCTGGACTGTGTCTGTGCTGCAAAGCCTGGAATATTTCCTCTCTGGCCCTTAAAGAAAAAGCCTATAGCTACCAGCTCCAGTTCAGAGAGGAGGACACAGGCACAGAGAAGTTTAGAAACCTGCCCAGGGCCACACAGCTCCTAAGAGAAGAGCCAAGATTTAAACCCAGGCTGTCTATTCTTAATCCACCGATGCTACTGCTTCTGAATGATGCCGGCTGGGCCAAAGATACAACGGTGCAGCCAGCCAGGAGGGCACGGTGTCACAGGAGGCCAGGGGAGTCAGAGAGGCCTGGCCATGGCAGAAGTGAGGAGTTGAATCCACAGCTGGATCCTCATGTGCCTCCCTTTGCTGGGCAATCAGGGGCGAAGGTGGGGCTGGGGGTCGGTCAGTGGTTGTTGAGGATGATTTAAGGAAGTCTGTTTTTTTGGTAATTTTCACTTGGAAATGCACTCAAATACAAAACACTCATTCTCAACTGGGCATAGATTTTGCTCTTCAGGGCATTTTTGGCCGTAGCCTGAGATGTTTCTGGTCATCACAACTGAAGGGGCTGCTACTGAGATTTGAGGAATGGGGTCCAGGAATGTGGGTCATCATGCCTCAGGCATAGCACAGCCCCCACAGCCAAGAAATTCAAATGCCAACAACCCCAAATGCCAATAGCACTGGAAAACTTGATATCCAGTCCTGAAAAATGTGCTTGGGTTGTATTTGGAAGTAGTTGAGGTAAAAAAATGAAAGTGACCACTTTCTTTTCTTTCTTTACATCCCCACAGACATCAATCCTGGTGGGCACCCCTGCAAGTGTCCTTTCAGACACTTAGTGCACAGCTGAAAATTTTAAAGTATGTTTTATACTCATGAAACCGTGCTTAGATTTCTGCCTACACCCATTTTGTTCAATGCCCAGGCGACTTTTCCAGAACTTCCAAAATGTTTACTCTATTTTCTGAATTATCTCTTATTCTTCTGCGCTCAGGTACAGAATCTAACTAATCTGGTCATTCTCTTAAATATTCTTTCCCTAATGTCTTATACGGAGAAGGTAATGGCACCCGACTCCATTACTCTTGCCTGGAAAATCCCATGGATGGAGGAGCCTGGTGGGCTGCAGTCCATGGGGTCGCTAAGAGTTGGACACGACTGAGCAACTTCACTTTCACTTTTCACTTTCATGCATTGGAGAAGGAAATGGCAACCCACTCCAGCGTTCTTGCCTGGAGAATCCCAGGGACGGGGGAGCCTGGTGGGCTGCCATCTATGGGGTCACACAGAGTCGGACACGACTGAAGTGACTTAGCAGCAGCAATGTCTTATAAACTTTGTTTACCTTTTCAGGTTGTTTCTATGTCCTGGCTATTGTACATAGTGCTGCAACGGAACACTGGGGTACATGTGTCTTTTTGAATGATGGTTTTCTCAGGGTATATGCCTGGGGGTAGGATTGCTGGATCCTCCGGGAACTCTGCTTAGTTTTTTAAAGGAATCTCCATACTAATCTCCATAGTGGTTGTACCAACTTACATCCTCACCGATAGTGTAGCGGGGTTCCCTTTTCTCCACACCCTTTCTAGCATCTATTGTTTGTAGATATTTTGATGATGGCTGTTCTGACCTGTGTGACGGGATACTTCACTGTAGTTTTGATTTGGATTTCTCTAATGAAGAGTAAGGTCGAGCATCTTTTCATTCTTTAATCATGGGAGTGGACATTTACCATTGCTCATCTGGGTTTCTTCATGAGGCCTCTTGAGTACAGGGCTGTGGTGGGCTCTGGACAGTGTCGGGTGGGGGGTGAGGGGAGAAGCCTGGAAAGTCAGGGATGTGGGAGGGTGTATGACATGGAATAAGGCATAGATAACTAAAACTGCCAAAGAGAAGCAATATATTCTAAGTGGATTTCACTGAAACTGATTGATTTTTTCCCAAGCTCCAGTGAACAAACCATTAGTTTTCCCAGGAAAATGGTCTTTAGGAAATAGCTTTCTTGATTTATCTCAGTGAGAGCTGTCATTGCTTTAAAATTAAATATCATAATGAAAAAAATCGAGAAACAGACAGAACAAGGTAAGGACCACTTCTGCGTTACCCCAAAACTCTGTCAAAAGAAACTATAGGAGGGAGGGAGGTGGGGAGATGTCCTTTGCCCTAAGCAGTCAATGACATGTTTGTTTGTCAGAAATGACAACTGATACCACATATTCTTTTATGATCTCTAACTTGAAATGATTCACGGACAGGTCACGGATAGTTTGGATTACCTTCTTGAAGTCGAAATTGAGCGGACAAAGTGCAAGAAAATTTCAGGGAAAACTGAAAACTGCTTAGCACAAGAGGATCCACAAATGGAGAAGGTAGGTGCTGGGACAGCCTTCAGCAACCTTGAATTATCTTGCTTGAAATCACTCATTAGCCTTTGGGTAGTCTTTCCCATGCAGCTCTTAGAGATTCCCCGTTTCAGATCTCCTATAGGTTTTGAACTTATCTGTTTTCTTTACTGAGTCTTAGAAAGGAAGAAAGGGTAACTATCTGATCTCCTTGGGGAAAAGTTTTAAAACCTGATATTATTTTAAGTCATTTTAGGCCTGGTTCATGGAAGGTAGGAAATTTGAAAATTTTCCAAAGTATTAAGTAGCTGAAAATCAGCTACAGAAGAAAAAAACAAAATCAGCTATAACTACCCTTATGGAAAATTTACTGCTATCAACTTATTGTTATATATCCTAGTTTATTCTGTATTTTATATTTGTGTTTTTGTGTAGTAGGGAATTGCACTGCACACTGTTCCATAATTTAGAGTTTTATTTAATAATAAGTAAAGATTAATACTTAATCAATACTTAATACTTAATTAATAATAACTAAGGATTTCTGAAACTGTACAGTTATCTGAGAGCAGTATCACTGCAGACAGAGACTGTAGCCATGAAATTAAAAGATGCTTTCTTCTTGCGAGAAAAGCGATGACAAACTTAGACAGAGTATTAAAAAGCAGAGACATCACTCTGCTGACAAAGGTCCATATAGTCAAAGCTATGGTTTCTCCAGTAGAGTTGGACCATAAAGAAAGCTGAAAAAATTGATGCTTTCAAACTGTGGTGCTGGAGAAGACTCTTGAGAGTCCCTTGGACTGCAAGGAGATCCAACCAGTCCATCCTAAAGGAAATCAATTCTGACTTTCATTGGAAGGACTGATGCTGAAGCTGAAGCTCCAATACTTTGACTGCCTGAAGTGAAGAGCCAACTTATTGGAAAAGACCCTGACACTGGGAAAGATTGAAGGCGGGAAGAGAAGGGGACGACAGAGGATGAGATGGTTGGATGGCATCACCGACTCAATGGACACGAGTCTGAGCAAGCTCTGGGAGATAGTGAAGGACAGGGAAGCCTGGGATGCTGCAGTCCATGGGGTCACAAAGAGTCCGGCACAAATTAGAGACTGAACTACTAGAACAACTAATATGTTCCCCAACACTGTCAGGAATCAGCTCAACTCATCCCGATCCCCTGCAATCTGGACGCCTCTCCAGTCTGGACTCAGTTCCTCCATGGCCAGTTTGGGTTCCTGGTTGCTTGGTCCTTTGTCCCCCTCAACCTGACCCCTTAGTCTTTGTATCTTACACAACTTCAGTTCTACTGAGTGTCACATTGATGTAATAGAGGTTTTCTCACTTTATATTTTTATTCTGATTAAATCAAGATTTTCGGCAAGAAGAGGGACAGAGTGATTTCACCCAGGTCAGAACCTGGGAGCACCGCTCCTTCTGCAGGCCCTGTGTCTCCTCCCAGCTCCCCAGATGCAAGCTTTTCCTGGTGGGACCTGGCCAGATTCTGATCCCCTTTCCAAAGCCTGTAGGACCCCGACTATTCTTGTGGTTCTGCGTCCCCTGGGAAGGACCCGCTGGGCCCTCCATGCAGCATGGGGTCTCCAGGGGCTGCAGGAAGTCTGCATGGGGTGGCAGGGGGGTAAGTCCAGAGCTGGACAGGAGGATTTCTCAAGGCTAATTCATCCTGGGCTCCAACGCTTGCTCTCCTGGAGAAAATGGAGCCCTGACTGTGATGGCCTCATATCACAGGGACATGAACTGAAGTGGCACTCATCTCAGTTGCGAAGCTGTCTCCTCAGCCATTAGGTCAACTGTTCAGGGGCCTGTAGGGGCATGACTGGCCCCTCCTTAAGCCAAATCTTGACACCTTGAAATAGGAGCTTCTGGTTTTCTTTTTTCTGGAATTTTTCTTGCTTACGAGTTATTATTCTTTTTATCTCTTCCAGAAATTTTATTGCACCTTTATTGTGGCATCCAAACCCTGGAAATTTGAACTCAAGATGCTAAAGAAAGAATGCAATCCTATCTAGTGGTCAGCTAGCCACTCTGCAGCTCTTGTATGAATTTCAAGAAGTGAAGATACTTGTAAAACACTTAAATAACACATCTGACCTCTCAACTTCCCTTTTGTAGCCTGCTTGCTTTTTGTGCATTCTCCAGGCACGAACGCTATGGATGCGGTACTGGTAGGGTAGCATCTTCTGCTTGGTCAGTGCATTTACCAGCAGGGACAATCTGTTCCCAATGAATGGAAGAGAATGTGAACCTGTTACCATATGTTACCGAGCTCTGGGCACAAATTACTTTCCACTGACAGCTCTTTGTGTGGAACTAACAGGAAGCCCCACTCCTCCATTGCTTCAGGTGGGGAGTTTCTGCAAGGCCCTGAGGATGCATTGAGAATGTCTGTCCATGGATTTCCATGAAAAGCTCCCTCCCAGGGCTCCAGAAGGCACAGCGTCATGGCTTCAGACACAGTTTTAACCCCTCCCGATCCAACCTGGGAGGTAGTTGGGTGATTGGGAGATTTGTGTTTTACTTTGGGTTTTGAATTGAGGCAGGAAAATGCAAGAGTGATGGTGCGGGAAGAGAAAGCTGCATTTGGGCATGTGTGTATGTACTCGTGTGTGTGTTTGCACAGAGTAGGGGGTATGTATGATCTAATGCCTTGTGACTGATCACTCTACCCTTGGTGCTTCAAGCAATTTATCTATTTCGCTGTGGCATCTGTGGGTCAGGGGTCTGGGGTGGTTTGCCTGGTGTCACCTTTCCTGGGTCACTCTCAGCTCTCATGGCACTGCCCTGGTCTGAAAGTGAGCCTGGCTCCGGGGAGCCCACTCTCCAGGTGGCTTGCCCTTGTGGCTGCTGGCTGGTATTGGCTGTGGGCAGGTGGTCTCTGCTGTCCCCTGTGAGGGTCTGTCTGCACAGCCGCTGTGTACTGGGTGAGGTGGATGGCTTCCCCCAGACAGAGTGTCCAAAAGTCCAGGTTGGAAGCCATGGCGCTCTCGGTGGCCCAGCGTCGGAGGTAACACACCGTCACCTCTCTGGGTTGTTGGCCACCTTGATTAACTTCAGTTCAGTGTGGGAGAGAGGGCTGTGAGGTGTGGCGACCAGGAGATGCCAATCAGGGGAGGCTCCCGCTGTGTGTGTGTGTCTGTCTGTGTATCTGTGCATAAGGCCGGGCTGAGATGGTGAAGTGAATTAACAAACGAAAAAGAAGCACTTTCCAGAGCATAGTGGTGGACACTACAGCCCTGGAGGGCAGGTCAGGGCCAACCAGGTAAGTGTCAGTGAGCACACAGGAGCAGGTGGGTACCTACCTGACTGCCGGGTGAATCTCCTGAGACTTCTCCTGCAGAACCCGCAGTGGGCACCTGTGTGGGGCAGACTGGCCAGCGGGGGACCTGAAGCTCCTGAGAGGAACCTGCAGCCATTGCACGACTTGGGAGAGAAACACCTCAGTTCTTTTTTTAGGAAATTACAGTGTAATTGACATACAACACTGTTAGTTCCAGGTGTAGAACTTACAGTGATGCAATATTTCTCTACGTTATAAAGTGATGCCCACCATAACTCTAGTTACCATCTGTTATCCGACAAAGGTATTAACAACATTACTGACTGTGTTTCCATGCTGGACGGTTCAGCTTCGTGACTCCTTCATACCTAGAAGGTTGTCCCTCTTCATCTCTCATACCCATTTCACTGCTCATCAGCATACGTCATCAAGGATTTGGGGGGAAAAAAAGAAAGACTCACAAATGCATTTCCCAGCAGAATATGTTGCTTTCCAGGGCTGACTACAGCAAGAGGAACCCAGAGTCCAAATCCCAGGGTGATTCTAGCCCCGTGGGGGTCTGGGGACCAGGAGGGGAGATGCAGCCTGGGGAGCAGACTGAGGCCAAGGAGGCCCCACAGCTGGTCCTGCCCATCCCTTGACAGCCCCGCCCCCACCTCTGATTCCACAGGTGAGGTCCACGGAATCTGCAGAGGTAAGGTCTCCACTTGCTTGTTCCTTTGTGTTCAATCCTTATTTATTCAACCCTGAATATTCATTGGAAGGACTGGTGCTGAGGCTGATGCTCCAATATTTTGGCCACTTGATGCGGAGAGCTGACTCATTGGCAAAGACCCTGGTGCTGGGGAAGATTGAGGGCAGGACAAGAAGGGGATGACAGAGCATAAAATGATTGGATGGCATCACCAACTCACTGGACATGAGTTTGAACAAATGTGAAGGACAGGTAAGCCTGGCTGGTTGCACTCCATGGGGTTCCAGAGTTGGACATGACTTAGCGACTGAACAACAATATCAACAATGTCTGTACACCTTTGTGTGTGTGTGTTAGTTGCTCAGTCCTGTCCCACCACTAAGATTAAATCAACTATAATTCAGTAAAAGTGTATAGGAAAAAGTTACACACTAAAATTCCTTGTAATAGCTGTAATTAGAAAAATTTCACTTCTTAGGTGTTGACTAAATATGAGAATGAGTTTTGAGTGTTAGGAAGACACCAGCTCTGAGACTGTCTGTGCCAGGGGCAGGAAGGGGACAGGATGGCAGGATCAAAGCCCCTCCTCTCCCCACACAGGCACCACCTACTCATGGAGGCCGGGCTTCTGGAAACCCACTTTTTTCTCTATCCCCAGGCATGGTAGTTTGACCCCTCCCTGATCAGCATGGCCCCCAGAAACCAGTCTCAAGTCCAGCCCCCAGCCCACACAAGTGCGTGACTGCTCAATGTGACTCTACCCTGACCACTCCTGGGGGACTCTGAACTGGGCTACCCAGTCAGGTCAGCAACGTCCCCTGGGAGCCGGCTAAGATGCACCTTCTCCGGGCCTGCCCAGACCTGCAGGGTCAGGATCCCGGGGATGGACAAGGCCCAGGGTCTGGGGCGTCCACAGGCCTCCATAGGTGCTGGGCCCCTCTGAAGTTCTCAAGTAACTGTGGACGGAGCCTAAATGTCTGTTGCAGAGGCACAGGGCCGAAGTCTTGTCTGGAAAGAGTGTGCTGAGTCGTGGTCCCAGGGCTGCTTTGTGCCCCAGTGGGATGCAATGAGGGTCTCTTCTGTGAAACGGCCCCTCCCTGCTCACAGGGAGCTGTGTGTCCCTGAGCTGTGGCCACGAGGCCCCCAGGGGGCACCATCCCCCAGGACACAGCTCAGATCCTGAGCACATGGGCATCCTGCTCTCTGCTTCCCCTTCACCCCGCCCCCTCCTCTGGTGATAGCCCCAGACAAAGGGGACAGTGACAAAGGGGACAGCGAGGGCCCGCTGTGTGTCGTGTCCACCCCGCCTGGGACACCTCTGAGGTGGTGGAGTATCCATCAGCCAGCCAGTCCCCAGGCTGAGAACCCAGGAGCTGAGGGGTCGTGTCAAGGGAGACTCAGGGATTCTGCGGGAAGTTCCTGGGCCCAGGAACTGCAAATCCTGCCCCCACCCCACCCTGGCACCCGCCCAGGGACCTGGGAGCCCGTGTTCCAGAACTCGAGGGCACTGGGGGCCACAGGGATGGGGGCACATCTGCACCTGAAAGACCTCAGCCCTCTGCTGCTTTCTCGGTGGGAAGACACTTCACCTCTGGGCAGGCCGCCTTCTGTCACCCACAGAGCTGACTCCGGGCCACTCATCCTCTTTGGTTCGGTCCCTCCTTGTCTCTCTGACCCTCACCTACTGCTGCGTCCTGGGACCTCCTTCCACTCACACTCCTTGCAGCTGTGCCCTTGATTCAGCATCCAAGTCTGGGGCACTCCATAAGTCTCTGATCCCCCTGAGATGCCGAGGGGGTCGTGTGGCTGGGCTTCCTCCATGGTTGGTCCTTCCCAACCCACCCTGCCTGGGTCTCGCTCTCTCTCCTGGACAGGAGGCAATGTTATCAGCTCGGGATGGAGGAGGCAGGATCACGAGAGGGGAGGAACAGGCTGTCATATCAGAGGGGTGAACTAGGGGAGGAGTATGTCCTGGAGCAGATAGACTGGACGCATGCTCAGGGAGGCCGGGTGGGAGCCAGAGACGGGAAGGGTGAAGCCTGGGTGCCTGGGGGTAGCAGCCATGATGGGCTGGCCGCGGAGGTGCAGGTGGGCTCAGCCCTGGACCCTGCTCCTGCTTCTCTTAGGTCCACAGCTCCTGGTGACTCATGGCTGGCGTCCCCAAGGGAACGAGAATAGTGAAGACAGAAATATCTTGGAGCTTTACTTTCCTGCCGTTGTGGAGTATGCCTTACACATGTACAACCTGAGGAGCCAGGACAGCAATGCCTACAAAGTGGTGCGTGTACTGCGGTCGTGGCGGGAGTTGGTAGGTACCATATTTTCCCCACTGCTGGCCTCACTGGCTGTTACTAGGGTCGGGAGGGAGTGTCATCAAGGGATCTCGATCTTCATTTGACAACCATAAAATAGAGGGAAATACAGCCTATTGGGTTAGTTTCAGTTTTTATTGGAAAAAAATGGGAATTTTTTTAAACTCTGGGAGGTGTGTTTTCAGTTTTGTCATTTTTCACCTTGTTTTATGAAGAATAAGCAAAATATGAACTATGAGGGGATGAAACTATTTATTAAAAAAAAAAGAGCCAGACAGAAGACCCTGGATTAGAGGTTTAGAATCGCCTTCATGGAAATAACATTAAACTAGGCCCATTTAGGAAACACAGAGAGAGAGAGAGAGAGAAGGGGAAGCAGCTGGAGGCCGCTCGTCTTGAGGAGCCTCCGGGCGTTCACGGCCTCTCTGACCCCGTGTGCTCCGGCTCCTTCTCCTCCGTGGATCGAGCATAATTTACACCCTTCCCAGACCACGTTCTGAATCCCAAATGTTCTCATGGCAATGGAATCTGCAGAACACGACCAGGGGTGGGATTTTCACGTGTGCCGCAGACAGAAAGGCTGAGAGCACCCTGCAGAAGCTCCCGTCCTGTGTGCAGCCGTGTGTGGGTGTGCGCCTGTGCTCTGTGTGAGTGCCTGAGGCTGGGGGACACACTGTGGTGACACCCCTCTGCACCTCTGGACTGAATAACAGAACGAAGGCAGAGGGCTCTCCACACGGCTGCAGCTTCCCTCCAGGGACAGGAGCGGGTCCCGCCTGGCCCTGCTGCCCTGCTCCCCCGAGCTGGGTCCCTGCCTGCAGTCTCTGGCCTGGAGTGCAAGACTGACTCTGGGTGTTGGGAATAAAGGCCGGGCTAGAGTGGTGGGGGGGGGCGCTGTGAGGCCTGCAGTCAGCAGTGGAGAAGAAAACAGTGCACTTTGTGAGAAGGAGGGTGGTTCTTGAAGTCACTGTCCCAGTCCTGTGAGTGCGCCTGTGTGCTGCATCCTCGGGTCTGTGTGTGTGGATATGTGCCTGTGTGTGTGTGTGTGAGTGTGTGGATGTGTGTCTATGTGTGTGGATGTGTATGGGTGTGTCTGTGTGTGTGGATGTGGATGTGTGTGTGAGTGTGTGGATGTGTGTCTGTGTGTGTGGATATGTATGTATCTGTGTGTGGATATGTGAGTGTGGATGTGTGTGTGCCTGTGTATGCAGGGGTGTGTGTGCCTGTGTGTGTGGATATGTGTGTATGGGAGGAGAAAGCATCCACTTCACTGTCTGAACAGAAAGAAAAAGATGGCCTGGTGTTCTCCACGGAGCTGCAGTTCGCCCGAACCAGGTGCGGGAAATTTGACGAAGACATCGACAACTGTCCTTTTCAAGCAACTCCAGACGTGAACAATGTAAGACACACACCAGCCACCCTCAGGTTACAGGGCCATGGACACTGCATCAGGGCAGGCGTTGTGGGGAGTGATGACGACACCATTCCAAAGGACACCGAGGGGTGGTCTGCAGGATGGAGGCCAGCCCAGGGGTCACTGGTCACTCGTACGCCCCTGGCCTGTCTGCTCACTGGTCCCATTTCTGCTGCTGCATCCCAGGTCCCCCTAGGGTTAGACTGTTCCTGACCACATGGTCCAGGCCCCTGGGTGGAAGGCGAGATGTCCCCTCCCTTGTCATTACCCACTGCCCCGCCCACCTTCAGGAGAAGGAGTGTGTGAGGGAGGGGCAGCATCTCCCTGGCCGAGTGGTCCTCCTGCCCCTGCCCAGAGCTGGATGGATAGAAGCTGAGCCCCCCTGCCCTCCCTCCCAGGCCCTACCCTGCTGCTCCTGATCCAGGTGACAAGGGGGTGAGCCCCGCCCCTGGATAAGACGGGGACAGGTCAGAGGCCCTGCTGGGACACTCGGGGCATCCTGGTGTCAGCGGGAGGAGTCTCTGGAGATCACAGGCCTGGCAGGGCAGAGTGACCTGCCCACCCAAGAAGGTAGGGTTTGCTAGATGCCAGCTTTAGAGCTGGAGACAGCAGCTTCGCAAGTCCCTTCTCCCCTACTCTGTCCCTGTGCTTGTTCCCACAGACCGTCACCTGCTTCTTCACTGTCGACAGTGAACCCTGGAGGACAGAGTTTCGACTCCTGAACAACACCTGCTTGGAGGGCTCCGCCGAGTGAGCTCACACCCCAGCCTGGGGGGCATCCCTGCCACCCTGTCGTGTCCCTTCAGTGTCCAAGCGGCTCTGGTTCTGTTCTCTGGATGAGCAGCTGTCTGGGTGTCGCACCCGGGCCATGCGGACTTGCCTCCCTGTCCATGTCACCCCGTAGAACTGGTCATTAAACGTCAGCATTGCAAGCAGCCTTGTGCATCCTGGTTCCAGAGGGTGGGGGCTGGGCAGTTGGGGCCGTCCCCCAAACAGGGCAGCTGGCTGAGCCCAGGGGATGCGTGTCTCCCCCTCAGACACATGAGCCAGCTGCCGGTGGCACAGCCTAGGAGCACTGGTGTGTCTGAGCTGTGTCTCGGTCTCATGGGATGAGTGTGATCCTTAGAGGGACATTGGCATGGCCAGACAGGCAACCCTCAGTGCAGGGTGGACCAGACAGGGTCTTGGGCCCCTCAGCACATGCCCAGGGGCTTGCTCACACACATCCACTGATCTGGGAAGCTACAGGAGTGGGAAATATAGGAGGGGCTCCAGCCTCCACTCAGATGGGCCCACCCACCACAAGCTGCAGTGTCTCCTGAAGCCTCTTAGAAACATGCAGCTGCCTAGGGTCTCTGGACCTTTGGAGCAGCAGGAGCATTTCCTCTAAACCCAGGGCCCCTGGGACACTCAGCTGAGAATGGCTGCTGATGCTGTGGAGACCCTGGGAGGGTCTCCCAGAACAGGACTGAGCAGGCCCGTCTGTCAGGGGAGAAGCAGCAACTCCGCAGTCGGCCCATCATGGCTGCTACCCCCAGGCACCCAGGCTTCACCCTTCCCGTCTCCGGCTCCCACCCAGCCTCCCTGGGCATGCATCCAGTCTATCTGCTCCAGGACATACTCCTCCCCTGTCCGCCTCTCCGGTCTGATACCCTGTCCCTCCCCTCTCGTGATCCTGCCTCCTCCATCCCGAGCTGATAACATTGCCTCCTGTCCAGGAGAGAGAGCAAGACCCAGGCAGGGTGGGTTGGGAAGGACCAACCATGGAGGAAGCCCAGCCACACGATCCCCTCGGGGATCAGAGACTTATGGAGTGCCCCAGACTTGGATGCTGAATCAAGGGCACAGCTGCAAGGAGTGTGAGTGGAAGGAGGTCCCAGGACGCAGCAGTAGGTGAGGGTCAGAGAGACAAGGAGGGACCGAACCAAAGAGGATGAGTGGCCTGGAGTCAGCTCTGTGGGTGACAGAAGGCGGCCTGCCCAGAGGTGAAGTGTCTTCCCACCGAGAAAGCAGCAGAGGGCTGAGGTCTTTCAGGTGCAGATGTGCCCCCATCCCTGTGGCCCCCAGTGCCCTCGAGTTCTGGAACACGGGCTCCCAGGCCCCTGGGCAGGTGCCGGGGTAGGATAGGGACATGGTTTGCAGTTCCTGGGCCCAGGAACTTCTCGCAGAATCCCTGAGTCTCCCTTGACACGACCCCTCAGCTCCTGGGTTCTCAGCCTGGGGCTGGCCGACTGACAGACACACACCCCCCTCAGAGGTGTACCAGGCGGGATGGACACGACACTCAGCGGGCCCTCGCTGTCCCCTCTGTCACTGCCTCTCTTGTTGCGGGGACTGTCACCAAAGGAGGGGGCGGGATGAAGGGGAAGCAGATAGCAGGACGCCCATGTGCTCATGAGCTTAGCTGTGTCCTCAGGGGACGCTGGCGCCCTCTGGGGGCCTCGCGGTCACAGCTCAGTTTAGTTCAGTCCTATCGACTGACTCTTTGCGACCCCAGGGACTGCAGCATGCCAGGCTTCCCTGTCCATCACCAACTCCGGGAGCTTACTCAAATTCATGTCCATCGAGTCAGTGATGCCATTCAACCATCTAATCCTCTGTTGTCCCCTTCTCCTCCTGCCTTCAGTCTTTCCCAGCATCAGGATTTTTTTCCAGTGAGGCAGTTCTTCACATCAGGTTGCCAAAGTATTGGAGTTTCAGCTTCTGCATCAGTCCTTCCGACGAATATTCAGTACTGATTTCCTTTAGGATGGACTGGTTGGATCTCCTTGCAGTCTAAGGCACTCTCAAGAGTCTTCTCCAACTCCACAGTTCAAAAGCATCAATTCTTCAGTGCTCAGCTTTCTTTTTAGTCCAACTCTCACATCCATACATGACTATTGGAAAAACCATAGTTTTGACTAGATGGACCTATATTGAAAAAGTAATGTCTCTGATTTTTAATATGCTGTCTAGGTTGGTCATAGCTTTTCTTCCAAGGAGCAAGCATCTTTGAATTTCATGGCTGCAGTCACCATCTACATTGATTCTGGAGCCCCCCAAAATAAGTCTGTCACTGTTTTCATTGTTTCCCCATCTATTTGCCATGGACTGATGGGACCAGATGCCATGATCTTAGTTTTCTGAATGTTGACTTTTAAGCCAACTTTTTCACTCTTCTCTTTCACTTACATCAAGAGGCTCTGTAGTTCTTCACTTTCTGCCACACGGGTGGTGTCATCTGCATATCTGAGGCTAATATTTCTCCTGGCAATCTTGATTCCATTTTGTGCTTCATCCAGCCCAGCATTTCGAATGATGTACTCTGAATAGAAGTTAAATACAGCCTTGACATACTTCTCTCCTAATTTGGAACCAGTCCATTGTTCCATGTCCAATCTAACTGTTGTTTCTTGACCTGCATATAGATTTCTCAGGAGCCAGGTAAGGTGGTCTGGTATTCCCATCTCTTGAAGAATTTTCCAGTTTGTTGTGACACACACAGTCCAAGGCTTTAGCGTAGTCAGTGAAGCAGAAGTAGATGTTTTCCTGGAACTTTCTTGCTTTTTGTATGATCCATTGGAGGTTGGCAATTTGATCTCTGGTTCCTCTGCCTTTTCTAAAACCAACTTGAACAACTGGAAGTTCTCTGTTCACATACCGTTGAAGCCTAGCTTGGAGAATTTTGAGCATTACTTTGCTAGTGTGTGAGATGAGTGAAATTGTGTGGTAGTACATTCTTTGGCATTACATTTCTTTGGGATTGGAATGAAAACTGACCTTTTTCAGTCCTGTGGCTACTGCTGAGTTCTCCAAATTTGCTGGCATTTTGAATGGAGCACTTTAACAGCATCATATTTTAGGATTTGAAATAACTCAACTGGAATTTCATCATCTCCACTAGCTTTGTTCGTAGTGATGCTTCCTAAAGCCCACTTGACTTCTCATTCCAGGATGTCTGGCTTTAGGTGAGTGATCACACCATCATGGTTTTCTGGGTCATGAAGATCTTTTTTGTATAGTTCTGTGTATTGTTGCCACCTCTTCTTAATATCTTCTGCTTCTGTTAGGTCCCTACCATTTCTGTCCTTTATTGTGCCCATCTTTGCATGAAATTTTCCCTTGGTATCTCTAATTTTCTTGAAGAGATCTCTGGTCTTTCCCCTTCTGTGGTTTTCCTCTGTTTCTTTGCACTGATCATTGAGAAAAGCTTTCTTACCGTTCCTTGCTATTCTTTGGAACTCTGCATTCAAATGGGTATATCTTTCCTTTTCTCCTTTGCCTTTCACTTCTCTTCTTTTCTCAGCTGTTTGTAAGGTCTTCTCAGACAACCATTTTGCCTTTTTGAATTTCTTCTTCTTGGGGATAGTTTTGATCACTGCTTCCTGTACAATGCTAGGAACCTCTGTCCATGGCCCTTCAGGCATGCTATCTGTCAGATCTAATCCCTTGAATCTCTGCAGGTGGATTCTTAACCAGCTGAGACACCAGGGAAGCCAGACCTCAGCTCAGGGACACACAATTCCCTGTGAGCAGGGAGGGGCCGTTTCACAGAAGAGACCCTCACTGCCTCCAGGTGGGGCACGAAGCAGACCTGGGACCACGATACAGCACACTCTTTCCAGACAAGACTTTGGCCCTGTGCTCCCACAACAGACATTTAGGCTCTGTCCACAGCTACTTGAGAACTTCAGAGGGGCCCAGCACTCATGGAGGCCTGTGGATGCCCCGGGCCCTGGGCCTTGTCCATCCCCGGGATCCTGACCCTGCAGGTCCAGGCAGGCCCAGAGAAGGTGCATCTTAGCCAGCTCCCAGGGGACGGTGCCGACTTTGCCTCTGGACCGCACTCTGGGTGGCCCAGTTCAGAGTCCCCCGGGAGTAGACAGGGCAGAGTCACATTGAGCAGTCAGGCACTTGTGTGGGCTGGAGCTGCAGGCTTGAGACTGGTTTCTGGGGGCCACACTGATCAGGGAAGAGTCAGAATACCATGCCTGGGGACAGAGAAAAAAGTGGGTTTCCAGAAGCCCGGCCTCCGTGAGCAGGTGGTGCCTGAGTGGAGAGCGGAAGAGCTGGGGTCTTTGCAGGGGTGGGAGCTCTGAACCCCACCCAAGGCCTGTCTCTCCTCAGGGTGTCCACATTCACAAGACTGCGTACAGCTCATGCCCCCACCCCGAGGTGTTGTTGCCTTGTTTCTGTGCAGGTGAGCACCCCAGCCTCTTCAAAGAAAGAGTCCTTGTGATTATTCTTTTCACTTTTGCCAGCTGTATGACTTTCAGGATCTTAGTTCCCTGACCATTGATAGAATCTGAGCTCTTGACAATGAAAGCACAGAGTTCTAACCAGTGGGCCAGCAGGAAATTCCCTGTGATTTTGCTTTTCAAGCGGATTCCATGGTCACTGTTCCCTGGTTTCCAAGCACAGCACTCAGTCCTAGCCAGAAGATGTCCTTTTGCCATTTAGTATTTGCAACAGTGAGGTAGGGCCATGTGGTCAAGTATGAGAAGCAACCAGATGTGCGGGGAAAACTCCAAAGAGGTTGTGTCACTGGACCGTCATTCAACCTCAAAACCGAGGGAAGTTGCAGGAGGATGGATGGACCGAGAGGAAGTTCTGGTGACAGAAGGCAGACAGAGGACAACACGAGGCACGCTTCTACTTCCGTGAGGAAGCCAAAGTAGTCAGACTCACAGAGGTGGAAAGTGGAGAGGGGGTTCCCAGGGCTGGAAGGAGGGGAGTGGAGGAGGCTGTCAGAGGACACACATTCCAGTTACAAGATGGATAATTTCTGGACATGTGCTGTCCAACTTAGGGCCTGGAGACGCTGCCATGGACGTGCATCTGGGCTGAGAGGGTAGAGGTGGAGTGCTTTCCATACCAGAAACGAACAGCATTTAAAAAATGAAGGTACAGGAAGGCACTGTGGTAGCCGGTCATCTGTTTGTGGCCTGGAACGTGCGAGCTTCCTCACACGGATCCCAAACTCCAAACTCTTAAGTGTAGGCATTGGATGTGTGTGGCTTCTGTCTGTCAATCATACTTTCACAAAGTCATGAAATAAAAAACTCCATAACAGGCTGTCTGTTTTCTCGGATGGCTGTAAGTTCACTGAAACCGCGAAGCAAACATCAGTGTTAACAGTAAGGCTTTTTCGCCCAAGAATGAGTGTTCAGGAATGGGCTGGATTTGGCAGCAATTTTAGCAACATCTCAGTGGATCTGAAGGGGAAGGGCCTGTGGAGACATGTATGAACAGAGTCCTGATACACCTGAACAGGTAGAGTCCAGAATGCCCACAGCTGCCACTCAGAGTTTGTCATCGGAAAAGCCTGAAAAACAGGGGCCTGTCTTGTCACGTCCTGAAGGCAAGCAGCTGTGTGCATTTGGAGCTGGTGTCCACAGACACTCTCTCTCTCACATGGCTTGGATCCCATCCCCAGTGTGCGTCCTCACCATGCAGTCCAGGGGAGGACGGGTTGGGTTGGCTACAGCTGGCCCGGGTACGGCATGTGGACACGACTGGACCTAACAAGCGGTGCAGAGCCCCTGGATCCATAGTGGTCTGGGGGAGGCCCCCTTCATCGACTGAGAGCTACAGGCACCATCAAGACCAGAACCCAGAAAAAGAGGGTGACTGTGGGCCTTCGACCGCAAGGACCCGAGACACAGGCATGGACAGGGCCGGGGCCCGGGAAACCCAGAAGCTGTGCCGTCCTGGCGGGGCCCCTCGGTCTCCGCTCACAGCTCTGCACCCAGCCCCGCCTGCACCTGGACTGCACTGGCTGCCTTTTCTCTCGAGACGCCTATGCATCCTTCTTGCCTGGACGGGATGTCCCCTCTTTTACAAAGCTGCCCTGATGCCCTGTGGAAGAACTCTGTCTCCCTGGGCAGGATCATGGGCACCAGGTGGCCCCGTTTCCTGGGAGACGCAGGGCTTCTGTCATGCCCATGTTCATGCTGCTGGCACCCAGCTCCCCCAGGGGTCTCACAAGGAGCCCCTGGAAGTGCTCCCTGCAGTGAGACTGAACGCATGAAGACTACCCTCCTATCTCAGAGGCATTGATTTTAATGGTCAGAGAGTGAGAGCAAGGGCCAGGACCAACCCCCAGCCCTTCTCTGGAGAGCTGGGGTGAGCAGTCGGTCATCTCTACACAGGACAGGGGACATTCCTACCCAGCACCACCGCCCCATCCCCTGCCACCCACCTCACAACTCCACGCCTTCCTTCCGGGAAGGCCTGGTGCCCTGGCCTCGCGTCCAAGCCTGACTGGCTGCTCCCTCCCCCATCTCGAGTCTCCTTGCTGGGATCGCACACTGGGCTTCCAGAACACCTCCTGCTTGACACTCCCCTCTGGGCCCCATCCAAATAGCCAGAGATCTCCCAGACTTCTCAGGAGCTGGGAAACAAGGATGTGCTTGGAGTTCCCAATGGCAGAAAAAGGAACAGGGAGAGAGCGCCTCAGGATGGAGCTGTGTGACCATTGTTGGCCAGGGGAATCAGCTGGGGCAGAGCTGGGTCTGCGCCCCTGCCACCCTCCACCACACCCCACCCGGCCCCTCCTCCTACCCGGAGGCCCCCTCATTTTGGTCTTCAATGACTTTGAGTTTTGCTCACTTCAGGAATCCCCTTTAGGTTTCCAGCAAATTTAAACTGAAAAAGAAGCCCTACAACAGAATCTGCAAGTGACAAAATTACAAATGTTACCACCAAATAGGTGAGGCCTCAATCCATCTAAAGACACAGGTGTCCCTTCTGGTCCTCCACGGGTCCACTGATGGGCCATGCCCAGGACCACCAGGGAGGCCCTCAGGGCAGACACCTCTGAGCTGGAGTCTGGTTTCCAGTTCTTCTTATTTGCAGCCCCAAGGACACGTTTCTACTTCCCATCAGCTTCTGTCTCCACAACCACGGAGAACCACAGGCATCTGCCTGGAGAGTGATGATAAGATGAACGAGGCAGTGTGTGGGCAGCATCGCGGAGACCTCAGCGTAGCTGGGCGCTGACAAGCGGTTCTCTGCCGTCCATGCCTCTCCCTCGTCACGGGGCAGAGTCCCTGAGGAGCAAGGCCTGGTCCGGACACCCTGGTCACCAGCGGTGAGACTGAGGTTCTGAGCTGCAGCATGGAGCACGGGGACAGCAAAGGAGGGCCTCGCGGGCTCCGTCACTGCCTGGCAGGTCCCAGAGGTGGAGGCAGATGCAGGCACGGGGTGGGCCTTGCTACCTCGCCTTGTTTGATTCATGCCAGAACCAGAGCCCCAGAAAGCTCTTCCTGGAGAATCAAATGGGGTGAAAAACTCTGACAGCCAAACTTGCCTGCCCAGCTTCCAATGCCATGTGTTGGGGAGCCCTGGGTTCAGCCCTGTGTTCTGACCCCACAGCAGCTGTGACCCCGGCAGGTACTCAGCCTTCCCAGCCTCTTCCCTTTTCCTGGACATGGCCTGGGGTCCAGTTTGTGGAGCCCTACCCCAAGGCCACAGGTGCAAGGCCTTGCACCAGGGTACAGACATAGAGTCCAGAAACAAGGTCATGTCGGGAACTGACTGAGACCCTTGGTGACCATTGCCAAAAGCCCCGCCCCTCCCCATCATCATCAGCCTGACCCCAAATTAGGCAAAAATGCCCACCCTCTGCTCATGCTGTAGCGCCCTACCCAGTCACCTAATGCCAGGCTTCCAGCAGGAATTTTCTTTGTGTTGAAAGTGAAAGTTGCTCAGTTGTGTCCGACTCTTTGTGACCCCATGGACTATACAGTCCATGGAATTCTCCAGGCCAGAATACTGGAGTGGGTAGCCTTTCCCTTCTCCAGGGGATCTTCCTAACCCAGGGATCGAACCCAGGTCTCCCGCATGGCAGGCCGATTCTTTACCAGCTAAGCCACCAGGGAACCACAAGAAAACTGAAGCAGGGAGCCTATCCCTTCAGCAGGGGATCTTCCCAACCCAGGAGTCAAACTGGGGTCTCCTGCATTGCAGGCAGATTCTTTACCAACTGAGCTTCTTTGTCTTGAGACTATAAAAATTGGCCGGAAGATCGCCGGCTCTCCCTGGCCTGTCAGGAGGTTGGCCCATTGCATTTGCAGTGCCTTTATTATCTCTACTTTTTGCTTTTAATAAACTCACTCCCTTCTGAAATGCTCTGTCTGGGAATTCTTTTCCAACCCGAGCTCAGATTGCCATGATAAAGTTCATGAAGGGCGTGGGCAGCTATGCTGGAATCTCTCCGTCTGGCTGAACACTGCCATCCCCACCCCCACTGCTGCTGGCCAAAATCTTGGCCTTCTCTGCCCACCGAAACCGAATTTTCAGAGACAGAGTTTGGAGGAGATAGAAAGGTGGCGGAGAGGGGAACAGAGTAGGCTCAAACCTCAAGACCTGTGCTCCCCTTCTTGAGGAGTCTGGGGGTTTATATAAGACGAGGGTCTCACAGTCATCGGTGATGAGGAACAGAGGTAATAGGATCTTGATTTCTCCCTCTTGCATTGTTTCGAAGACAGTCATCGACTTGCGTCAGTAATCGGTAATTGAGTCTGGCAGTTGGGTGGCTCTGTGGCCTACTTTCTGATATGTAACTACAAGGGGAAGGGTGTTGTAAGGATGAACACCAGATAGGGGATGTATTTCGCATGGAGTCAAAGGGAAAAATGTGAACTGTAACTCCTGCAGAGTTAGGGGGCAGAAAACCAAACTTAGTTACAGACATGCAGAGTTAAAGTAAAAAAACTAGGAATGTTCAGGCCTGCTCACTATTCTGTTTATCGTCTTTATTCTCAGGAAAGGGAAAAAGAAAGACTCATTCCTCTCTTTTTTCTCCTTTTCACTGCAATGCCACCCCCAAATCAGCAGTGTAGGGCTCTTGTTCTCTCCTGGGATGAAATCAGGAAGGGATCGCGCGACCTCTCTCCAGTCTAGTGCCTCCCTTCACCCCCCCTGGCCGGAGCTGCTCTCGTGGTGCCTCTGGGGCTGTCCTGGCAGAGCCACTTTCTCACGCCTTGTGGAGCCCTCCAGACGTTTCATTCTGACAACTCTGGGCAGCGTTTACCAATGCTCTTTGCAAAACGTTTCTTTAGATCCTGCCAATCTGACAAGCTTGTCCCTGTCGGCTTCATGGCTACTCCTACGCGGATGCTGGCTGCTTTCCCTTGAAACGACTTCATTCAGAGTTGGTTTGGGGTCTCCTGCCACAGTCTCCGTCAATTCGGCCAAATTTCCACTTCTTCAATTCACATTGCCTGGAAATCTGGCCCTACACTGGTGCTTATTTTAGAAGCATCAAGCATCAAATTTGGTGTGGAGATGACACTCCCTTTTGGGGATCCAAAGACTGATCCATCCATGTTCTGCCTTCTTTACTTTTACAGGCACCTCAGCTGTTCTCCACCAAGCAGACCTTTCTGAAGCCTCCCACCACCCACATAAACTCAGGCTAAAGAGTCAGACTTGAATCCACCTCCACAGTGCCCACACAGAGAGGCTCCAGGCAAAGGTGACCCTTAGCAGTACCGATTCGTAAGCACCAGGCACTGGAGGAGGGGCTATCCTGTGCGGGTCCACCACCCCTTCCATATCAGAGATCACACAGGTAGTCTGATACTGGTCAGTTCAGGGCAGCAGCAAAAGCCTGCAACCAGACCAGCCACAGGGAGGCCCTGGGGGAACTGGGACATAGCGACTTGCTCCTGGGGCCTGGTTGGCAGCTTGGAGCCATGAAGGGGCTGCTCTTCTGTACTTTTGTCGTGTGTGTTGATTTGAATTTGAGAACAAAGGAACTAATGGTTCCCAGCTTTTTGCATCCCTGTGAATGCAAAGAGAAGCTGTGGGCCCCCCTCAGAGTGATGTGGGTGGGTGGGGGTTGCGGGCAGGAGGACTGGATGGGGGAGGCCTTCCTCTTTGGGGGCATCCTTGATAGGGTGTGCAGGTGAGAAGCGGCTCAGGAAGAAAGGATGGTGCTGGTGACGGCCAGGGCTCACTCGAGGAGTGGCCTGTGGTGCTTGTTCTATAGACTTTCTATCTAAAAGTTTAAGATACCCGAGGAGGCAGGGCTCTACTCACTACCACCTGCCCCAGAGCTCAAATCCTAAGGAGGCTGCTCTGCCGTCAGGGTCCCCTCCTCCCAGGGTCTCTGAACTCCTCCCTCCTCTGAGCTTGCATTTCAAGAGATAGCAAGGTTTGCTTCAGAAAAAAAAACTGAATTCACAGCAATGTTGACTTATTCTGGCACTAGTAAACCCAACCAAGCAAACAAAAAACCAGAAGACACCAAAGGACTCCTTAATGAAAGGGCAGGAGACCATCAAAACCTTACCTGATCCTGCTGAAGGGCAATGGGAGGACTGAGAAACCTGATTCAGTTGGAGACTGACCGTTCCAGCAGTGAAGCCACGGTTCTCAACATTAACCTGCACCACAGTCCCCTAAGGGGCGGGGAATTCCTTTTCCATTGTGCCGGACTTAGTCACTTAGTCATATCCGACCCTTTTGCCCCTCCATGGACTGTAGTCCACCAGACTCCTCTGCCCATGGAATTCTCCAGGCAGGAATACTGGAGTGTGTTGCCATTTCCTACCCCAGAGGACCTTCCCAACCTAGGGATCGAACCCTCATCTGCTGTACTGCAGGCAGATTCTCTACCGCTGAGCCACCAGGGAAGCCCAGTTACCCATTGTTGTGAAACAAATTAGGCTTGCCCGGAGGCTCAGTGGTAAAGAATCCACTCTCAATTCAGGAGACATGAGTTCTATCCCTGGGTTGGGAAGATGCCTTGGAGGAGGGCATCACAACCCACTCCAGTATTCTTGCCTGGAGAATCCCATGGACAGAGGAGCCTGGTGGGCTGCAGTCCATAGGGTTGCAAAGAGTTGGACCTGACTGAGTTTGCAGGCACGTGAAATAAACTAACAACTTCGAACAGTTAGCACTGATTATTTCACAGTTTCTGGGCCCCAGGGGTTCAGGTACAGCCAAACTGAGTGCACTGGCCAAACTTGACGGCCCTGGCTGGTGGGGGACTGCTTCCAAGTGCCCCATGTGACTGCTGGCCCGCCTTGGTTCCTCATCTGTGTGTCTCTCCAGGGGTTACCTAAGCGTCCTTGTGGTCACATTGAGCCAGCCAGTGTCTGAGGCGGAAGCCGCAGTCCACAAACATTTTGGGTAGATTGGGCAGTGATGGTCACCACTTCTGCTGTCATCCTTTCATTCAAAACTAGTCACCAACTGTACAAATTCTGAATTGAAACTTATGAAAAAAAATATTTCTTTCACACAATAACAAGAGACAGGTCAGGAATATTGGGGTCAAGATTTAAGTTTTAAAATTCAAAGGTTGTTACATGGGGTGTTTTCACCAGAGTAGCAGATGACCTAAACATAAGAGAAAAATATTTTCTGTTCTACAAACCAAATGGCATTTAAAAAAGACATCTTTATTCTCCAAGAAATCAGATGCAGTTGTAGTGATGATTTGTTTTATCTAAAATTTGACACTGCCATCCTGTATATTGTTATTGTTAATTTGTCACTAAGTTGTGCCTGACTCTTTTGCGACTCCATGGACTGCAGCCCTCCAGGCTCCTCTGTCCATGGGCTTTCCCAGGCCAGAATATTGCAGTGGGTTGCCATGTTCTCCTCCAGCAGATCTTCCCGACCCAGGGATAGAACCTGAGTCTCCTACATCGGCAGGCGGATTCTTTACCACTGAGCCACCAAGGTACATTGTTATAAATGTTCTGATGGAAATCAGTGATTTGCCCTAACTTTGCAGACTGCTCTTCCTGTTTTCTGAAGCTTAGACCTTCTTTGTCTATTTCTCCATTTGTTTATAAAGGTTGGCTCTGGTTCCACTGAATGCATTATCCTCTGTAATGCGGTAATTTTATGTCTTTTTAAAACTCACTTGATGAGATAAATTGTTTTTTAAACGGAAAAAACAAAAATTAGTCACCAAGTCCAGCCCATACTCAGGGGAAAGGCATTACATAAAGGCAAGAATCTCAGGAGATGGAGGTCAGGGAGACCAGCCAGGGTGCTGCCTGCCAGTTAATTAGCATGGATTATGGAGCTCCACCCAGACTTTATCATTCAGCAGGCCAGGGCCGGAGCCAGAGAATGTTCACTCCTAAATAATTCTTGGCTGGCATTGCTGCTGCTGGTCCAAAGACCACATTTTGGGAATTGCTGCTTTAAAACCCCTTCGTCCAATCACAGTGGGAAATAAGACCCCTTCGTCCAATCACAGTGGGAAACAGCCTCGAGCTGCTGCAGGAGATTGGACTTCACCCAGGCAGCACTCAGCCCCAGGCCTCCAGTGCTGAGATTCTGGCTGAGCCTGAACTGAATAAGAATTTAGGGAGGATTGTGAACTTTAAGACTTTGAATTTTTAACTCACAGGAGAACAAAAGCACTCTATTTGGGGTTTAATTCCTTTGGACTTCAATTTCATAGGACTTCATTTCGCAAGAGGAGTTAACCTTGAAATCTTAAATTTGAATTTTTCCTGGGAATGAGATAATAGGGATCCAATTAGGGTGGAAATTTCTAGGTTGAATTGTCATTAGAGTACAATTGTTTGACTGTACTTGTTTAACTTTGTTGAGTCTTGGAAATGTGGTCGGAAGTTATTTGGATGAGAAAGAGAATACACAGTAAACATTTGATTTGGGTAAATTGTAACTTTAGGGTGAATTTTTAAAAAAACCACTTTAGTCGGATATAATTCACAAACAGCACAATTCAACCATTTCATGCGTACAGTTCAGTGGTTCTTAGTATATTCATAGAATTGTGCAACTATTCCCACTATCTAATTTTAGAACATTTTCATTATCCTCCAAGACAACCCCCTACCCATTACAGTCACTTCCTGCCTCCCTGCCACCCCCAGCCCTGGGCAACCACTAGTCTCCATTCTGTCTCCATAAATGTGCCTCTTTTGGCCGTTTAACATAAACAGAATTATATAATATGTGGTGGTTTTGTTGTTGACTTTTTTCAAAACATAATGTTTTCAGAGTTCACCCACATGGTAACATGGATCAATACTTCATTCTTTTTATAGGCTGATTATATGTCATTGTATAGATATACTACATTTTATTTACTTGGTCATCAATTGACAGATATTTGGTTTTTTTTTCCTATTTTTTGATACTATGAATAATATTGCTATAAGAATTCATGTATTTTTTTATGGTCACATTTTCATTTATATCACCATTTACATAGGAGAGGCCTGGCGAGCTGTGATTCATGTGGTTGCAAAGAGTCGGACACGACTGAGCGACTGAACTGAACTGAACTGAACTGAGACTTGCTGGATGATGTGGTAACTCTACTTTTAACCTTTTGCAGCTGTACCTTTTTATATCCCCACAAGCAATATAAGAAGATTCTAATTTATTGTCTGTCTTTCTTATTATAATCATGTAGTGGGTGTGAAGTGGTACCTTATTTTGATTTTGATTTGCGTTTCCCTAGAAAGCAAGAGAGTTCCAGAAAAACATCTATTTCTGCTTCATTGACTATGCCAAAGCCTTTGACTGTGTGGATCACAATAAACTGTGGAAAATTCTTAAAGAGATGGGAATACCAGACCACCTGACCTGCCTCTTGAGAAACCTGTATGCAGGTCAGGAAGCAACAGTCAGAACTGTACATGGAACAACTGACTGGTTCCAAATAGGAAAAGGAGTACGTCAAGGCTGTATATTGTCACCTTGCTTATTTAACTTATATGCAGAGTACATCATGAGGAATGCTGGGCTGGATGAAGCACAAGCTGGAATCAAGATTGCTGGGAGAAATATCAATAATCTCAGATATGCAGATGACACTACCCTTATGGCAGAAAGTGAAGAGGAACTCAAAAGCCTCTTGATGAAAGTGAAAGAGGAGAGTGAAAAGGTTGGCTTGAAGCTCAACATTCAGAAAACAAAGATCATGGCATCTGGTCCCATCACTTCATGGGAAATAGATGGAAAAACAGTGGAAACAGTGTCAGACTTTATTTTTGGGGGCTCCAAAATCACTGCAGATGCTGATTGCAGCCAGGAAATTAAAAGACGCTTACTCCTTGGAAGGAAAGTTATGACCAACCTTGATAATATATTAAAAAGCAGAGACATTACTTTGCCAACAAAGGTCCGTCTAGTCAAGGCTATGGTCTTTCCCGTGGTCATGTATGGATGTGAGAGTTGGACTGTGAAGAAAGCTGATCGCTGAAGAATTGATGCTTTTGAACTGTGGTGTTGGAGAAGACTCTTGAGAGTCCCTTGTACCGCAAGGAGATCCAACCAGTCCATTCTAAGGAAGATTGATCCTGGGTGTTCATTGGAAGGACTGATGCTAAAGCTGAAACTGCAATACTTTGGCCACCTCATGCGACGAGTTGACTCACTGGAAAAGACTCTGATGCTGGGAAAGGTTGGGGGCGAGAGGAGAAGGGGACGACTGAGAATGAGATGGCTGGATGGTATCACCGACTCTGTGGATATGAGTTTGAGTGAACTCAGGGAGTTGGTGATGGATAGGGAGGCCTGGCGTGCTGTGATTCATGGGGTCGGGGAGAGTTGGACACGACTGAGCGACTGAACTGAACTGAACTGAACTGAATGATCGGAGAAGGCAATGGCAAGCCACTCCAGTACTCTTGCCTAGAAAATCGCATGGACAGAGGAGCCTGGTGGGCTGCAGTCCATGGGGTCGCTACTAGTCAGACACGACTGAGCAACTTCACTTTCACTTTTCACTTTCATACATTGGAGAAGGAAATGGCAACCCACTCCAGTGTTCTTGCCTGGAGAATCCCAAGGATGGCAGAGCCTGGTCGGCTGCCATCTATGGGGTCGCACAGAGTCGAAAACGACTGAAGCGACTTAGCAGCAGCAGCAGCAGCAGTGGCTAATGATGAGCACTCTTCATGTGCCTATTGGTCATTTGCATGTCATTTTTGGAGACATGTCTGTTCATATTCTTTGGTATCTTTAAATTGAGTTATTTTTCTTTTTAAAAATGTAACTGGGTTATTTTTAAATTTTTAAAATTGGAGCTTATTTATTTATTTAAATGGATTAGTTGTCTTCTTACTGGCTCTAAGAGTTCTTTATAAATTCTGGCTACATGTTCCATATCAGATATATGATTTCCAGATGTTTTCTTCCATTCTGTGGGTTGTCTTCCCTCTATCTTGACAGGACTGTCAAATGACAGAATCAAAACAATTTAGGAGCAAGTTTATACCCTTTATTCAAGGGGAAACTATCCTTGGGTTGGGGGTTACAGTGGAACACCCTCTCAAGGGATTTTGGTCAAGAGCGAGTTTCTGGAGCATTAGAAGCAGCAGTGTAGAGACAGGACATAACTGATTGGGCTTGCATATCTAACTTTATTTAGAAAGATCAAGGAACAAGGAAATAGGCATGGAGCCAGAGGTGGTTTGGTGCTTAGGGTTGGACTGATTGGATATTGCATTCCTGGTCCAAGGAAGCGTTTATGAGAATGTGAAAGGTCAGTTTGCTGATACAGCACCTTCAGCAAAGCAGTCCCATCTTGGGCCTAGACATTTATTTCCACAGTCCACCCTTTTGGTCATCCTCTTGGCCGCTCTAGTGGTTTGATGAAAACCACTGGTCTTAGTATGAGTCAGTTATCATTGCATCTTTGGGTCCCAGTGTGGTGTTCACAGGAGAAAACATCAAGTTCAAATTCTAGGAGTTGGCTATGTCCTCTGGTCTCTTTCATCATCCTAGGCCATGAGAGACCAAACATTGCCTGGTCAATGGCTGCCCACATGCATTTAAAGCTTTTGAGAGAATGCATGTATTAAGAAGACAACACTTCTTAATAATGAGACAACGTCCATGGTTTGAACACTCCTGAATGGGGGTCCCCATGAACCAGCTAAAGTCAAATAAATCAAGAAATGATCCACAAGAAGGAGAAACTGATCTTCTCAACTTACAATGTGCTTACAGCCTGGTAAACCCATTATAAGCTGAAAACGTCATAAGTCAAACATGCATCTAATACACCTAACCTACCAAACATTGAAACTCAGCCTGAAAAGAAAGTGAAAGTGTTAGTCGCTCAGTTGCGTCCGACTCTTTGTGACCCCGTGGACTACAGCCCACCAAGCTACTCTGTCCATGGAATTCTCCAAGCAATAATACTGGAGCGGATTACCGTTCCCTTCTCCAGGGGATCTTCCCCACCCAGGGATCGACCTTGGGTCTCCTGCACTGCGGGCGGATTCTTTACCATCTGAACCACCAGGGAAACCACTTCACGTGTGTTCAGAACATTTACATTATCCTGCAGTTGGGCAAAACCATCTAACGCAAAGCCCATTTTATAATAATGTGTTGACTTTCTCGTGTAATTTATAGAATACTGTACTGAAAGTGAAACAGAGTGGTTGTGTGGGTCCAGAACAGTTGGAGTGTGTCAGTGCTCATCCTTGTGTTGAATGCTGATGGGGAGTGTCAGCTGCTGCCTGGAGCCACGAGAGAGGATTAGAATATCTGTTTGGACATGAAAAGGAATTTCATCCAGAAGAATAAATATAACATATTTAGAAGTAAAATTTAGGAAAGAATAGAGAGGATGGCTCTTACCTAACAGATATGATAACATATATTTCAAATGGAGTGGCTGGCACAGAAAAATGATCCCAGCTAGATTCACCACTGACATGCAACCCCTGATGCTGTGGGAACGATGATAAGCTTTGTCTTTTGAAGCAGTTCTTGGAAAATCCACAGGAAATAAAAAGGCTAATCACCTCATTTGAAAAAATTAAGTTAGACTCTTTGAAGACACCATCTAAAACTAAAACCTGTTGACATTCTGGCTGGAGACGTGAGATGCATTTATGTGACAAACTTCAGTGGCTTCATGTTTTGTGTGCCTTTCTAAGTGTTTACAGACATGAGCACACAGGATTCCTGTGACCCCACAAGGAAGGAGCTCCCTGGACTCTCCCCACCATCCCAAACTCCTGCAGCTCAGCACAGCAGGGAGCTGGGAGGTCACATGGCCAGTGAAACATTCACCCAGCTTCCCTGGGCATCACCCCTTCTGTGCCAGTGCGCACAGGCACCAGCGCCAGACCCACCACATGTGACAAATCCCTTGAACACTGGGAGGTACAGTCCAGCCATTTTCTCTTGCTTGGGACTCTCATGGGACTGCAGTCAGGTGACAGGGCTGCAGCCCCCGGTGAGTCCAGATCGGCTGGACATCCATGGTGGCCCAGGTACCTGGCAGCGAGTGATGTCAGCTTTGGCTGTGAGCTCCTCTGAGCATCTCCTCATGGCTTTCCCCAGGGCAAGTGTCCAAGGGAACTCAGGGAAGGAAGCTTTCTCTGTAGCCCAGACATCACGGGGCCACTTCCTCTGCAGTTTTTGGTGGAAGGAAGCCCACAAGCCCACACAGAGTCAAGAGATGGCTTCTAGACGCACCTCTCAATGCAAAGAGTGTCAGCTTGTCAGACGACTGCAAAATATAGACAGATCAATGAGCGTTCATCCAGAGCCAGGCACTGGGCTAAATCTATTTATATGAAAACTTTCACTTAAATTATATACAAAGAGAAAACCCACAGTCCCCAATGGTGTCATGTGTGCTAAACCCCAGGATACAAAATTTAGATTTAACACCTCACGTAATTGTAGTCTCACCTTCCTCAGAAATGTCACCTTAATCAGCAACATGGGATTTTCTGCTCAGCACCATGAGATCACCTGTCGCGTGGGAGATCCAGAGGAAGAAGAGGCAACCCACATGGTAAAATCTATGTCCTCCCTGCTCCCTTTCCTGGCATCTGGGCCCAAAATATCCCCACACACAATTTTTTGCTGACTTCCTCGCCCATTCTCCTCTCTATAGAAGCTTCCGTGTTCTGGGACCCCTCTGCATGCCCTCGGGTCCCTCCATGAAATGCTACCAGATGCATGAACCCTTGGGTGAAATCAAGACCTTCAGATTCACTCAGTTGAATCCTGTTTCTTAGCCACACTTTTATTTATGTTTAAAAAAATAAGCCTAAAAGTACAACCATGCAGATGAATGTGACAGGAGCTGCGTTTCCTCCCTAGACACACTGGTCTGGGCGGCCTCCTGATCAGCGAGCCTTCTGGGTCACTCCACCCCACCTGCAGTCCCGCCTACTCCCTGGGGACTTGGGGTGGTGCTAACCTGAACCCTGAGATGTGGGCTGCGCAACAGGGGGCTGGGTGAAGACAGGTGAGTCAAGCAAAGCACACCCCGACCCAACCACCCTGACTTCCACAGGAACAGGGCATTGGAAGCATCACAAAGGGATGACTATGGGAAGTCAGCCTGGATGCTGGCTGACTTGTGGAAAGTCAAGATTTTCCACCCAGGAGAGCCTCTGCAGGAAGGCTGCCCCAGGCTTCACTTCCATGTCCACAAGTCCCGCAACTCCCTGTAGGGGCCAGCCCCAGGTCCAGATCTGGCCAGTGCAAAGCCTGTGGGCAACCTTTCACTCCTCGAATTCCAAATCCCTTTTGTTAAGTCCCATCTGGGGTAAGAAAGCTCTGCTATGCACTCCATGAAGATAGACAGAGGGGAGGCCCCCGGGGCCTGAGAGTCAGGGAGCAGCAGGTGCCAGTTCTAGTTCCGCAGGTGCACCATGGCACCTAGGGTGCTGGCCTCAGAGCCACCTGAGTGAGTCCTGTTTGTCACTGTGCCTTCTGTGGACACCACGTCACAACAAGAGGGCTGGTCAACGCTGCCCTGAGTGTGGCGGCTGTCTGGAAACAGCCTCTGGGAGGGCAGCCTGTGAAGAAGCGTCACCCTTGGGGTGAATGGTCAACATGAGGGCAGTGCTGGGGGTGGGGAGCAGGACTGGACCATTCCCAGCTGGGGGCACTAAATATCCACTCTGCTGCCCAGTGACGGTGACACTGGCAGGTGACATCTCCTATTGATTAAACATTCCTTAGGAAAAGAAGAAAGTCCACTGTGTGTCTTAAGTTCTACATGCCTTCCGTGGCAAGCTGTGCTATGACTTGTTTCACCTGGGAGCCCAGAGAAGGGCGGGAGGGGTGTGAACGAGTAAAATCCCTACAGATTCCACAGCTCCTGAAACGTATCCAGGAAGCTCTCCTAGTTTACTCCCAATTCCGACCTTGACTCTGATGGGTACTCCCCCCACCCCATTTCCATTAGTTACACATATTTTTAGTCTTTGTCTTTTGGTAGGTGCCCAGAGTTGTTTGTGGAAAGAGGATGACATAAGCCATTCCTTATTTTGCTTCTAGGGAACATGACCAGTGAGTCATCCCAGCAGTCTGATCAGCTCAGCACATGCGCAGCTCCTCAGAGGGCAGCCCACGGCTCGGGCTCCATCACACTCCCCGGCCCTCCTGTCCAGCCCCAGCGCATGGTCCGACATTTTGCAAACACAGCAGGCAAGTCTCTGGGGTCAGCAGCTCAGGTCCCCTGCTCTCCCCTGTCTGACCATCAGGAGTCACCAAGGCTGAAGGTCCAGCTCCCAGCCGTGTCCGCTCCCCACCCCCTGCCTGCCCTCAGAGCCAACGAGAGGGGTAAAGTAACAGCGTCAACCCTTCCTTCTCAACCTTCTGAGACAATGAGCAACTCAATGAGTAGCTGCTGTTACTTTTTATTGAGTAAAATAGCAGAGCACCGTGCACTTGGAAAGCAATTAGAAGAAAGATACGAGTTAGAGCCCCCTGGCAGATCAGACACTGTCCAAGGAGCCTGTGTCTGCGGGGGCGGCATGGGAAGGGCATGGCCAGTAGGCAGTCACCCATCGCAGGCGTGGGCGTGCTGCAGGGGCGTGAGTGAGAGGCGGTCAGTGGGCTGCCTGGCACCCAGTCCCCTATTGATCCTGGCAGCTAAACTTCACCAGGTTGATGGTGTTCATCCACGGGACGACGTAAACCTGGAAGGAGCACAGCTTTTTCTGTGAAAGGAAAGAGGGGAACAGCGGGTCAGGGTTACAGTTAAAAACTGAGGTGCACCCCCTCCCCAGCCCCTTGCTCCCAGAGCGCTGGCACTGAGACAGGTCCAGAGGGAGGACCCAGGGGCTGGGATACAGGTCCAGGAAACCCCTGCAGAGGTGGGGCCTGGGAAGGGAGACCAAGGAGTGCAGCCCTCCCTGAGGCCAAGACCCCCGAGAACCAGCCAAGCCCCCCTAGAGCCTGGGCTTTGGTGGGTGGGCAGCATCTCAGGGTTTCAGCACGGTTCAGGCCTCTGCATGCATACGTGTTAAGCCGCTTCGGTTGTGTCCAACTCCTTGCAACCCTATGGATTGTAGCCCGCCAGGCTTTCCTGTCCTGGGATTCTCCAGGCAAGAATACTAGAGTGGGCTGCCATGTTCTCCTCCAGGGCATCTTCCTGACCCATGGACCGAACCCCCATCTCTTATGTCTCCTGCACTGGCAGGTGGGTTCTTTTCCACTGGGAGGTCTTTACAAGCCTCTAAAGGTCTTTACAAGCCTCTAAAGACTTCAAGTCTGTCTGAGGTGGGGGTGGGGGACAAGGATGGGATTAAAGGGCCCTTTCTTGCTCCCCAGCAAACACCCCCAGCTGTGTCCTCCATCCAGCAGGCAACAACCCCCAAAGCACACAGTGCCCCAATTCCCCAGTGGAAACCCCCTGGAGACACATAGTGGTCACGTGCACACATGCACCCTTCCCCATCACACCCCCAGCCGCAGCCGTGATGTGTCCCCAAGGGCACCCCTATCCCTGCCCCCAGCAGGCACATACCCTCTTCAGGTGCGGCTGGTCATGGAAGGGACAGCTGTCTAAGTTGACTTGGGACTTGGTACACGTAGTCCGGCCAAGCTCCACGTCCAAGAAGTAGTTCATCCCTGACACGACCTGGAGATGCGGAGAGCAGACACAGTTAGCACACCCTGTGGCTGTGAACATGCGTGTGCACACAGACACACACGTGGTTACCTTCCTCCCACCACACCCCGAGTCCATGGTCACAAGTTGCCAGGGCCACACCCTGGAAGCACAGTGGCCTCCCGACAGCCCCTGTATCCCAGGCCCTCCCTGGAACTTCTTTACCAGCTGCTCCAACCAGGCGTCTCCCATAGGGACCCAGAAAGGGGAATCCATAGGCCAACATGCTAACCAGGTCCAGGAACAGAAGGCACAGCTTTGAGGAGCCAGCCAGGTGCGGACAAACAACCGACCAGTGCCCCGGGCCAGGGCGGGGACTGAGCACACGGTGTGGCCATAGCCCACACCGTACCCACAGGAAGGCTGCTGCCTGGTGATTCCACTTTGGCGGAACTTCAGTCCCCAGTGTGGGGCCCATGGCATCCCATTCCCTGTATGTAATCCAGGTTTATTCACTCCCTCTTGAAGAGGGGGAAACAAGAGCTTCACATTCACGGATGTTCAGGCCAATAGAAGACTGCCTGGCATGCCTTCCTCTTACGTGTGACTTCTGACAGCGTGTCACATCCTCTGCATCTTTTACACTTGAGGTTCCAGGAGAGATGTGAACTCCAGCCTCACACGAGCACTCGAGGTGTGCCTGGTTAGAACTTGCAGAAGCATGAGGGGCAGGGACTTGGCTCCAAGTCCCACCTGGTGGAACCACAATCCCTTTCTGCTGTCACTTTCCCATATGGCCAAGGAGCTAATGTCACCCTGGAAAGGAGCAGGCTGGAGGGGACCTGGTAAGTGGGGAGAGCAGTCCCATTCAAAGGGAACGGCACCAGCCCACTGCCATGGGAGGAGAGCTGTATGTGGCCCTGACCCAACTCCTGTGGTTTCAGGAGAAGTTAGCAGGAAGCCCTGAAGCTGGCAGGCGGGACCACACTTCCGCTGCTTGTGTGGCTGTATCCCGCTCTCCAAGGGGACGTAGGCCAGATAGTCTCAACTCTAGCCTTCTTTCAAGGACCAGTGCAAAGCCCTGCAGCCCTTCCTAATTCTCCCTCCTGCCCTCTTCCCAACTCTGACAACAGGTTCCTCTCTGGCCAGAACCCCAGGCAGAGGTCAGGCTGTCAGCAAAGGTGTGCCCATCTCAGGGTGGGGGTGTGATGTCACAGCCCAGAGGCTGCTCCTCTAGACATGACATGTGGATGAGCCACAGTCCACGAGCCTGTTTTCTTAGGCCAGGCCCCCTGCCGTGGGACACACCTGAGACCACAGGACCCACTCATGAACTCATATGTTTGCTGATAACCTCCGGCTTCTCTGCAAGAGCAGCCAGGCCCCCTGCAAGGAGGGTGTTTGGCATGTCTGACCCCCAGTTCACTGTGCGATGATGAGAGGACCACGTGGAGGCCAGGTGTGTTCAGTGGCACCTGCAGAAAGGAGGCTCAGAGGAACTCGCCTCTTCTGTGTGACTCAAGGCTCAGCTGGAGGAAACATCAGGCCAAACCCAGACCCGGTGACCGTCTGAGCCATGACTGGCCAGACACTTGAGAAGCAACGCCAAGGTCATGAGACAGATCGGTGGCTGCCCCAGAGTAAAGGAGATCACAGGACAGAGGCTGAGGTGGGAGGCCCGGGAATATCCTTGGCTGTAATGGACACAGTGGGACCGTCAGTGACATCTGAATAAGACCTGTGTATCAAAGTCAGGATTGATACGTGATTTTCAAAATTGTATTGTGATTATGGAAGAAAACGCCTGTTTTTACGAATTATACACAGAAGTGTTCACCTTCAAAAACTTCAGAAAATAAATGTATGTATGTACATCCCTACACACAGGTACGTGGGGAAGAGGTGGATCAAGCAAATACAGCAACTGTGCAATAGTAAGGCATCTGGGTGAAGAATCTACAGTGATTCTATGCTAGGTACTGTTTCTGAAACTGCTCTGTAAGTCTGAAATTGTGTCAAAATAAAAAGCTAAAAGGAAAAGGTACCTAAAGAATTACTCAGTGGGCAGTCAGGAGGGCAGTCAGGTGTGTTTTCCTTCGTCTGTGGTCATTTAATTGACAGCTCGCGATGAGCATCGGGACCCAGTGACCCCAGCGCCTACCTAGCAAGCTGGCCAGTCCCGCGAAGGGCTGCAGGCGCAGGAAAAGACCGGGGGCCGCGCCCGGGTGAGAAGCGCAATTGCATCCTTGGTGATTCCCGGGGCCTCTAGGGGCTGGGGGCTGCCCTCCCGCGCGAGCTCCGGGGCCCCGGGGCGGGGCTGGGGACTGCGCGCAGGCCTCGCCCTCCCGGGGGCCTGGCTTTGGCAGAGCCCCGCGCCCCTACTCTGAGGCCTGACCTGGGGCCCCTGGTCTCCGCACCCTGCCCCGCCGGACGCACCTGCTTGCGGGCGCGAACCACGCGCATCGCGCGGCTCTGGTAAGCGTCGTTGCTCTGCTTGTTGAACTCGCTGACCGCAAAGGACAGCGCCTCCTGCACGCCCTCCTCGTTGACGTCCGCCTCCATCAGGCCGCCCAGCAGGCGACCCTTTCTAGGGCCCTGCGCGGCCGCGGGGCTCACGGCCAGGGCCAGGGCGACGATCAGGGCGGCCAGCAGGAGCAGCGGGGCGCGCGGGGAGCCCATCATGGTCTCTCGGATGCAAACAGACTGTAGTAGAAGTCCAATCCGCGGGTGCGAGCGTCGCCCCCCGGCCGCGGCGTCTTTATGGCCCAGCCGTGGTGGATCGCCCCGCCCTCTTTCACTTGGCCTCGCCTCTTCCGCCCCGTTGCCCGCCCACGTCCTCCGCCCTAGCCCCGCCCCTCCCGGAGTCGTCGTCCTCCCGACCCCGCCCACTCCTTCCCAGTCCCGCCCTCCTCCCGTGGCCCCCATCGTCCCCGCCGGCCGCAGCGCCTTACGCTAGGGCGTGGGGGACCGCCCCGCCCGCTCCCGCTTGGCTCCGCCTCTTCCGCCCCGTTGCCCCTCCCAGGATGCGCGGTCCGCCCAACCCCGCCCAACCCTCCCCAGCCCCGCCCTCTCCTCCCGAGCCCCGCCCTCTCCTCCCAAGCCCCGCCCTCTCCTCCCAAGCCCCGCCCTCCTCCGGTGGGTCCCCCATCCGCCCCCAGCCTGTCCCCGAGTCCCGATCTTGTTCTCTGGCACTCCTCGAGCCTGCTCACCGCGGTCTTTCAGAAGGTGTCCCCGCTCCGGGCCGGCGAAACCTGTGCACCCGAGCTCTGTCTCCTGGTCTGAGAGGGCGTCTCGGCCTCCTGGCCGTCCGGGCGCCTGCTCCGCATCTAGGAGTCCAAGGAGAGCACGGCTGAGGTTTCCGAGGCAGCGGGAGGTTGCGCCCTGTCCCGGGGAGGTTCTTCTCCGCAGAAGCTTATCGGGTTCTCTTTCTCACAACTCGTTTACTTATTCAGCCGCACACCTTTCTGGGGCTTCTCCCTGGCCAGGGTGTCTGGGGCTTGTAGCTGTGGGCGGGGGACTCGAGGCGGTAGAGCCCCCGCTTGACCGGGAGGTAATGCGAACCCGTGCAGAACTACATTTTCTAGGAGACACAATAAAAACTGTAAGATGGTAACAGACGACCCTATATGCGAGACAGCAAAAGAGACACAGATATAAAGAACAGACTTTTGGACTCTGTGGGAGAAGGAGAGGATGGGATGATTTGAGAGAATTAGCATTGAAACATGGATATTACCATATGTGAAATAGATCGCCAGTCCAAGTTTGATGCATGAACAGAGCACTTGGAGCCGGTGCACTGGGACAACTCTGAGGGATGGGATGGGGACGGAGGCGGGAGGGGTGTTCAGGATGGGGGACGCATGTACACCCATGGCTGATTCATGTCAATGTATGGCAAAAATCACTACAATATTGTAAAGTAATAAGCCTCCAATTATAATAAATGAACACATTTTTTAAATGTAAAAAGAAAAAAATGCATAATAACAATGCTTTTTATTTAACTCAGTATATCCAAAATGTTATTTCAACATATACAAGCAGTTGTGAATGATAACTTTTACACTCTTCTGTGTGTGTACATTTTACCCTTGGAGCAGATGTCAAGGCCAGTAGTCCTCATCTCCCAGAGGAACTGTGGTCTTGCCTGGCCCAGCTTTAGAGGGGTGGTGTGGGGATGGGGTCAGTTATCAGTGATTAAGATCAAGGGGTGATGATGGTGTGTGTTGGAAGTGAAGGGTGAAATAGACATGGGTGCCTCTGGACGCTGATCAGGGAGGCCTCTGAGAGGACAGGCATTTGGGCTGAAACCTACCTAAAGGGCAAGAAGTCCTGCTGACACAGAGGAAGAGCACTTCAGGCAAAGAAAGAGCCAGTGCAAAGGCCCTGGGGTGAGGCTGGGCCATCCTGCTTTAGGGATAAGAGACTGCTGGTGTTTAAGCAGGGAAGGGATATGAGCCGGAATCTCACCCTGACAGCTGGGTGTACCCTAAACCATGGGTGGGGGGACCCCTACCTCATGGGTGTGGGAAAGACAGCCCCTGAGGGAGTGGATGGAAGCCTGGGGGCTGCTCTCGCTCCTCTCCTCAGAGAGGCACATCGCTGGCTCTGGTCCTCTGTCCACTGCTTGGAAAACTTGCTTGATTCTTAAAAATCAACTTGAATGAGGTATGACACACACACAATAAATGCCTTATTTTATGTGTCCAGGCAGGAATTTTAGCAAATGCATACATTGGTATTACCACCCCTCCAAGCTCGAGAACACTTCCATTAGCCTGAAAGTTTCCTCCTGCCTCTCTGTGGTTAATCTCTTGCTTGCCCCTGGGCTTGGATGATGCACACCCCTGTTTCTGTGGACTGAAGCCTTGCCTATTCTTGAACTTTCCACAAATAGCCTCATGCAGTGTGTTCCTCTGGGTTTTGAGCATACAGACTTATAAAAACAGTACTTTTTATTTAACCCAGTATATCCAAAATATTATCTCAACATATACAAGCAATTTTTGAGCTTCCTCTACTGTGTTAACCTAGTTGTTTGTTCTCTTTCTCCCTAGACTGAGAGGATATGGTCAGTTGGGTATTGATTGGGCTGCCAGATCCTTTAGTCCAGGACCGTGCAGATCCAGGCCGGAGAATGGCCCTGGGAGTGGAGGGAAAGGCTGTTCTCTAACCTGTACCCTGTGTGCCTGAAGGTGACCCAGTGACCAGTGACCTAAAGAGATGGTGGCAGAAATACCAGGTGGCCTCTGGGCCTGTGACTCACATCCAGAGGAGGACTCTCCCAGGAGTGGTCAAGGCAATGGCCAGTGGGCATCAGCCCACAGCCACTGTGGCCTTAGGGCTGGACCAGCAGGAATCTGGCATGAAATCCGGAATGATATTAACAGTGAATATTTATGTTCGGTGGTTCTGAGATCCTGTTGCCTTGAGGCCCAGTTATAACTGTAGGGGGCGGGAAATTTTTCCTTATACCTTTCTAGGTTCTTTGACTGGTCTAATAATTAAATTGCCATAAGACAGATTAACGAGAGAAAAATACATTTAACTGCATACATTTAGAAACCCCATAAAGGAAAGACACAAAGGCAGTCAGGCAGTTGAAGCTTATAAGCCACCCTGACCTAAGGAAAGGAATGGAGGGCTGGGACTTCAAGCAGAGCAGGGGTGATGCATGGGAGGAAGAGACGAGCAGGTGCCGGGGGATCAGATGTCAGCCCTACGGCACAGATTGCTCTTTCAGATAAATATGTCTCTCCGGTAGTGTCTCCCTCGTATCTAAATTCCTTTTGGCAATTCAGAGGAGGTAACAGCTTTTCCTGAGGCTGCTGGATCTTGATTCCTTCAGTTCAAAATACCCCATCTGCCATAGTGGCACATTTAGGGGTGGTGTCTTCTGCCCCCTCCCCATCTCTCCCTGCTCTGACTCAGGTGTGTGTGTGTATGTGTGCTCAGTTGTGTCTGACTCTTTGCAACTCCATGGACTGTAGTCCGCCAGGCTCTTCTGTCCATGGAATTTTCCAGGTAAGAATACCAGAGCTGGTTGCTGTTCCCTTCTGCAGGGGATCTTCCCGACCCCCGGATCCAACCCAGGTCTCCTGCATTGCAGACAGATTCTTTATCCCTGCACCACCTGGGAAGCCCAGGAGCCTCTGGAAAAGTTATGGTGCCCACTAAGTGAAGAAGGGTTGCCTTTGCAGTGCAATAAGAGAGAAGAGGTGCTTTCTCAGTGAACTAGAAGAGAGGGGAACTCCACCAAGGGGAGAGTGGGCCACCCTGGCCCACACTTCTGAGTGGCGTGACTGTCTTTGAAGGGCAGGAACTCGTCCTCACCAGGGTTTCCCACCTCGCAGGCAGATGGGGCTGCAGCCTCAGGAGGTGTGCTGGGTAGAGACGGGCAGGGTCCTCCCATCTGTGTCGTCAGGGAGGAGGTGCAGGGCAGCAGAGAATATGGGAGCACGGTGGTGGGTGTGACTGTGTTGGGGCAGCCTGAATGCTGACCTGTGTGGCTGGAGGTCAGTTACACTGGTGATAGACATTTTGATACAGAGACATCTCTTATCCCAGGAAGGGGTGCCCACAGAACTGCCAGAGTGGCCTGCAGGACAGTCTGATGAGGCGGAGAAGACTGGGCTTCTCCTCTACCTGTAAGGGTGACCTTGGAAAATGTCAGAAGTCTGGCGAGGCCGGCCACTTTGTGAACCATAGGGACTGGGGGTCAGGAACACAGACATGGGCAGGCTTTGGTGGGATGTGTCAGCACGGGTAAAGATGACAGAGCGCCCATCGCTCTTACACTGTTGGTGGGAATGTAAATTGAAATGACCACTGTGGAGAACAGTATGAAGGTTCCTTAAAAAACTAAAATTAGAACTGCGGTATGACCAACAGTCCCACTACTGGGCATATATCCTGAGAAAACTATAATTAAAAGGACACATGGATCCCAATCCCAATGTTCCTTGCAGCACTATTTATAACAACCGGGACAGGAAAACAGCCTAAGCATTCAACAGATGAGTGGATAAAAAAGATGTGGTACATATCTACAGTGGAATACTACTCAGCCATAAAAAGGAAAGAAACTAGGTCATTTGTAGAGTCATAGATGGACCTAGGGTCTGTCAACAGAGTGAAGTAAGTCAGAAAGAGAAAAACAAATATACTATCTCATGCATATAGAATCTAATTCTTCCCTGGTGGCTCTGGTGGTAAAGAATCTGCCTGCAATGCAGGAGACCTGGGTTTGATCCCTGGGTCAGAAAGATCCTCTAGAGAAGGGACTAGTTACCTACTCCAGTATTCTTACCTGGAGAATTCCATGGACAGAAGAGTCTGGCAGGCTACAGTCCATGGTATCACAAAGAGTCAGACATGACTGAGCAACCATCATACTTATGGAATCTAGAAAAATGGTACAGATGAACCTAGTTCCAGGGCAGGAATAGAGACCCAGATGTAGAAAATGGACTTGTGGACACAGAGGCCAAAGGGGAGGGAGGGATGAATTGAGAGAGTAGCATTGAGATCCATGCACTACCAAGTGTAAATTAGATAGCTGGTGGGAAGCTGCTGTATAGCACAGGGAGCTCAGCTCAGTGCTCTGGATGATCTAGAGGGTGGGATAGGAGGAGTGGAGGGAAGTCCAAGAGAGGGGACATATGTATGCATATAGAAGATTCATTTTGTTGTGCAGCAGAAACTAACACAACATTGTAAAGCAATAATCCTCCAAAAAAAAAAAAAGAGCAGCCCATGGCTTGGGGTCTGTGACCTGTGGCTCCTGGGATAAAGCAGGAACCCAGAGACAAAGAGTGAACTGAAGTTGAGGTAGGGGATTCTGGCACCCAACCATCAAGTGCAGCGTGGAGGGGCGCACGTCCGCATAGGAGATGAGTGTGTGTCCTTCTGCCGGGTGAAGAACAAGCCGCCGTGTTTCCACAGAGCTGTTTGTGTGACTGCTGGTCTCATGATCTGAGTTAGCAGAGTGAGGAATTAAGGCGAGGGAGTGGCAGAAGTTCTCTGAAATCAGTAACCATCATAAGCGGATACGAAGTAACACTTTAATAAATAAATGACCAAGTTCATAAAACGTTCCCCCAAAGTGCAAGTGACCACATCAAGTAACTAAGCGTTGAGATTCTCAGCACTTGGGCTTTGAATAATTAAAACTTGGTGTCCAAAGAGTGGGCTTGCCTGGGCTTGCCAGGTGGCTCAGTAGTAAAGAATCTGCCTGCCAAGTAGGAAACCCGGGTTGGATTCCTGGGTTAGTAAGATCCCCTGGAGGAGGAAACGGCAACCCACTCCAGGATTCTTGCCTGAAAAATTCCATGGACAGAGAAGCCTGGCGGGCTACAGTTCATGGGGTCACAAAGAGTCAGACATGACTTAGCAACTAAAACCACCACCACCACAGAGGTTTTGTGGCATCTTATCATGGAAAGACTGGGAACCTCTCTTATGGGAGGCCCAGGGTTCTCTGGGGTGGAGCTCTGGCGTCCCTTACACACATCTCCCCACAGTGCCCCCTTCCCACCCTCACACTCTGGGAGACTCAGGGATGCTTCTAAACATGTGGGCATGTCTAAACACGTGGGCTTCTAAAAATGCTTCTAAACATACTTTGCCAATGTGGGCAAAGTATTTAGGGCTCTGCTATGGGTTGATGCCACAGCAATAGGGCACCAGGATGCTCAGGATGAAGGCTGCCAGCAGCCCCCATAGAAAAGGCCAGAGCAAGCCCAGCAGCCTGAGGCTGACCTGTCCTTAATGTGGGAGAAGAGAGTCCTCTAAAAACTTGTGCTCAGGTCCACGTGTAAATGGCTCTCCTTGCCTTGGGTATAAATGGTATAAAGGGATACCGTTTATCCCTTCAAGCTGCACATTTACCAGGGCTGCTCCTGAGCACGTGTGTGTGTGTATGTGAAGCAGCACAGCCAGGGTGTTAGGGGCAGGGAGAGGAGGTCCAGGGATGGGGAGGAGCAGCTTGTGCATCGTCTGCCACCCTCTCCCCTACTCCTCCATCTCTCTGGGCCTCAGTCCAGCCACAAGGAAAAGAGCATGGCTCCGAGCCAGATTGAGCAATCCCCTTGGCACCTCCGGGTGGTAAGCATTTCCTTTCCAGATTCACAGTGTGATCACTGCTTGACTTCCTCTGGGTGTTTGTGCTGCCTAGAAATCTCATTCCTTCAGCCATCTGCAGTGGGGCGGCCCTGTTAAAGCTGGCTCCCTGGATGCTGGGCCTGGCACTCCCTGCCCCAGAGGACAAGTGTTAGAATAATTTCTTTCACACTAGAAGCCAGGCAGGCCGGTGCTCTGTCCAACCCCAGGTCTTGCCTGGAACATGGTGAAAATACTCTTGCCAAGTTGGGGCTTGTGAGATGAGGGAGAACCGGAAAAGGGAAATGAGGAAAGAGAGAGGCAGAGAAGGGAGGGTGCAGGAAGGCAGAGGGGGATGCATTTCCCCCGACATTTCATTGCGGAAATTTTCAAACAGACAACCAAGTTAGAAGGATCTTATCAAAACACCTCTACTCTCACCACCTAGATTCTGCCACTCGTACTGTACTTTAGTTATTTTATCACGTGTCTATCTACCTGTCCCTCTTCCTCTTCAGCCATCAACCTATCCTTTTAAATGCATTTCAAAAGGAGTTGTTGACATCAGTGCATTTCACAGCCAAATACTTACACATGCAGAGCATTAACTAGACCTTGATGTTTCCTTATAGCTTCTTCATTTGTTGTAAAATTTACCGATTGTGAAACGTACAAATCCGAAGTGAACATTCACTTGATTTTGAAAGATGTGTGTAACCCTCACCCCTAGCAGCTAAGAAAGATGACCATCACCCCAGAAAGTCACCTCACCCCGCTTACCAGTCACTTTGGGCCCCCACCCTCAGAGACAACACTTCACTAACTGATTTTTTAAATGTATACAGATTAATTTTATATAGAAACTAAGTATATAAAAATTAAGGGCTTCCCTGGTGGCTCAGATGGTAAAGAATCTGCCTGCAATGCAAGAGGTCCAGGTTCAAACCCTGGGTTGGGAAGATTCCTTGGAGAAGTGAATGGCTACCTACTCCAGTATTCTTGCCTGGAGAATCCCATGGACAGAGAAGCCTGGAGGGCTGCAGTCCATAAGATCGCAAAGAGTCAGACATGACTGAGCAACTAACACTTAACTATAGATTAATTTTGTCTATTCTGGCAGTTTATTGACTGGACTTCTACAATATGTGGACTTCTCAATGTGGCTTTTTTTCACTCAGTTTCTGAGATCATCCCTTGCTGTTTAAGTTGTATATTTATAAGTCACCCCTTGACTTCCATCAGAACCCTCCAGAAGAGTCTCAGGAGGGTCTTGGGCCCCCAATTGCAGGCACAGCTACAATGACCAGGACACCAGCTTTTGGTTGCTCAGAATGTTTGCTGCAGCTTCTTTTTGCAACCTGAGACAACTTCTTTCCCTTTTCCTCCCTGCCCACTGCCTGCTTCCCTTCCTTGCCCTATCCCCAAAACTGGCTTTAATTTTTGGAAAAAAAAGATGCCACTATCACTAGAGGAAAACCTGATTTTAAAAGACCAAGAGTTGGTGTTCCCAATGCTTCCCTGTATCTGAAAATAAAATTTCTTGTTCTTTTTTTTTTTTAAATCAAATTGGTAAAGTATGTTTGTTATAAAACAAAGAAAAGTGTAGAGGGGATAAGTTACCCGTGGTTGTACCTGTGTGGACATGCGTACAGGAGGTGGTTCTTTACCTCACTAAGGTCATATGATGACTTATTCCTGCCACGTTTCTCCCTGTCATTATGTCATAATTCTTTTTCATGAAGTTAATCATCTTCAAAGGCTCTGTTATGCTCCCTATTCAACTTGCCATTCCATAGTTTAATTTTTTTCTCTAATGCGAGATATTTAGGTTCCCCACTTTTTTTTTCTGTAATGAATAATACTGTGATACAGATTGTGATAGGAAAAAGTCTTAGTGTGTATTTTGTTTCTTTGCTTGTTTGTTTAAAGTCTTTATTGAATTTCTTACAATACTGCTTCTGTTTCATGTTTTGCTTTTGGGGCCACGAGACATGTGGAATCTTAGCTCCCTGACCAGGGATTGAACCTGCACCCGATGCATTGGAAGGCGAAGTCTTAACCACTGGACTGCCAGGGAAGTCCCTTGGTATGGATTGTTTTCTTCCTGGAATTTGAATTATTAGGTCAGAGGCTACAACGGGTTTTTTTTTTTTTCCTACAGATTGCCAAGGAGTTCTCTGGAAAGCTATGCCTGATTCAGTCAGGTCCAAGGAGCAAAGAGAAAGTAATGGTGGTCAAGTCAGATCAGAAGCAGCGTTCTGTGTTTTACTTGGTTTGGGGCTATTTACAAGCCCAGGTTGCCTCGATGCCACTTCGCTGGGCTGAGACTGTCGGTGGTGCCACCTGTCCGGCAATTCTGTTCCCAGACTATAGCCTTTCTACCTGGATCGCATTGTGGTGGTCCCGTCTTGGACTAGTTATCTTCCAAGAAAAATGTGACCAGTTCCATATCTATGCTGTTTCATTGACTTGGAGAACATTTGTAGAACACAAGATGTCAGAGACTGACTTAAAGATGGAAAAGCTCAGCTCCTGCCCTCCAGAAGTCCTGGCCTAATGAGAAAGGCTTGTAAACAGGTATTTCAACACTGAATGATGCAAACTATCATGGTTTCGGGAAGGCCCAGAGGCTGTGCTCAGGGTTCTGCCTGGGCCTCTCACCAGGCAAGTGCCATGGCTGCAGAAGGAGCAGTGTGGTCTTGATTCGCTTGTGAACCCCAAGAAAGCTGGAGAGTGGCCTGTTTTTCCTGGTCTAAGTCTGGAGAATTCCCCGGTGCAGCCTCCTCGCCAGCATCAGCCAGGGCCCTACACCTGCAGCCCCGCTGAGTGCACCTTCTCTCGAGGCCCGGTCGTTCGCAGCTGTAATATCCTCCATGCCCACGACTCCCATGCTGTGTCTCCTGCTCAGATCTGCTACCTCACCCCCTGATGGTGTGATTTGCATGGCGATCCCCACCTTCCAAAGTTTCCTTAATGCCATCTTGCTGTTATGAAAGACCAGCTTTCACTAATGGAAGGGAATCTGCAGAGGATTTTCAGTTTTACAAAATAAAGGGCCAAGAAGTGAAAATTGCATTCAGCCTCTGTTCCCATCGAGCCTTTACGGGGTCAGCACACCCCAGGAGAAGGAATGGCTCTACCAGCTCCTTCCCTGGAACCACGATCATTGTCTCAGCTTCAGCCATCAGAGCCGTGAGCTGTGTCTGTGAGCATCTGGGCCTGATCTCCATGTGTTTTGTGCATCTGTCAGCAAGATGTGTCTTAAGGTAGCCATTTCTTCACCCTAGGCCATTTCTTTCATGAAAGTTTTCCTAGGACACTCTACTTTTGGATATTGGGGGGAACCTCTAACAAGAAACATATATTTGGTTTCCATCCTGCTCTTGGCACAGAGCTTCTAAAACTCTTGCAGTTTCCTAAGGAAAGAAAAATAAAGGTGTTTTTCGTTATGCAACTGAGGGGACCTTTGGACCCCTACCCAAGGCTGGGGGCTGTTTTCCAGGGGATCCAACCATCTGGTTAGAGGGTGGGAACTTTCAGATCCACCACTCACCCTCGACCCTGGGGTGGGCAGGAAGAGGGGCTGGAGGCTGAATCAATCTCGGGCTGGAGGCTGAATCAATCTTGGGACTGGCTTCTGAAGTGGGTGGGGGAGTCAGTTGGTAGTTGACACTTCATGTAGACACTGTCAGGATTGAGCTGAATTAAAGCACACCCAGCTGGTGTCAGAACACTGATAACTGTGGGAAAAGTTCACATCTCTGAGCTGGTGACCAGCATCAGTCACTGGTACCAGAAGCCTACCTCCAAATCCGTCTGATTGCCTTTCCACTTGGTGGCCCGAGACCCCTCAACACTGCCCATCCCCAAACTGCGAGCAGCTTTGCCCCTCTCCTTCCCGCCCTCACAGAGTTCCCCACTGTGGTCGGAGCTGTGACTTCAGATCAGCCCCTCGGGGACACCTTCCCCAACCACACAGTTTAAAATTGTGACCCCCTCCCCCTTCTCCGCCCTCCTAGCTTCCTTCCCTACTTTATTTTCCCCATTGTACCTTCTGAATGTGTGGGTATATAGTTTCCTTCTTTTCTGTCTCTATCCACAGAATGCAAGGTTGATTTTCCTGTTTTGTTCACCGCCTTTCCCCTTGCCTGGCCCATTACCATAATAATATGAGTGCTACCTAAAATAATGAATGAACTGCATTGAGTGAAGCCGCTCAGTCGTGTCCGACTCTTTGCAACCCCGTGGACTGTAGCCCACCAGGCTCCTCTGTCCGTGGGATTCTCCAGGTAAGAGTACTGGAGTGGGTTGCCATTTCCTTCTTCAGGTGATCTCCCCAACCCGGGATTGAACCCAGGCATTGCGGGCAGATGCTTTAACCTCTGAGCCACCAGGGAAGCCTTAGTTGAACTGCATTAGTCGTCTTAAAAGAAAACTGATTTTTGTTTTTTCTTGGAAAATGATGTCATGGTTTCCTCCCACGATAGCTTGTCTTTTTTCTGATATTTATTTTTATTTATTTATTTGGCTGTGCCTGGTTTAGTTGTGCCATTTGGGATCTTCAGTCTTTGTTTTGGCATGCCAGCTCTTGGTTGTGGCCTGTGGGGTCTAGTTCCCTGACCAGGGGTTGAACCTGGGCCCCCTGCACTAAGACTCCATCAGCATGGAGTCTTAATCACTGGATCACCAGGGAATTCCCTACAGCTTAAGTCTTACAGAATTGAAGTTAATTCATTTCACTAAGACAGTGAAAGGAAAACCCTTCAGGGACTTGGGAAAAAAAGAGAAGGAAAACTGAAAACAGTCCCTCCCTGGTATCACTTGTTTTTCATGTCTCAGGAACTTGGGGAAATGAAACCTACAGCGAGGTCAGGTTCTGTGGTTGAGGCACAAGGAAGGTGGCCAAGGAGGTCAGGTCTAGACACACTCATCTGAAAACAGCTGATGGTTAAAGCATAATCCCATCCCCCTCTGCTTCTTATGGACCGTCCAGAAGCATGCTTTCTGCACCCGAGGACCTTCACAGAATAAAGCTGCTTCTCCCTGAGCTGTTCTTGGTTAGTGCAAGAGGGAGGCTGGGAGGCTGCCGGCGGATGGAAACTGGCAGAGACAGTGACACGCAGAGGGACCAGGGGGTGCCCTCCCCACCTCTCTGCATGGCTTCCAAGGCCAGGGTCGCTGACTGAGCACATCCAACTTGTCTAAGGAGAGGGAGTCTTGGCAAAGACGGACAAGTGTTAGCCAGCCCCCCTGCTAGACAAGACTCTGCCTGCCTGTGAGGGTCATGGGGCACAGGCGGGGAGGGGGGTTTCCAAGCGCCCTGGGCCCATCCAGTGGGGCGCCAGCTCGTTCAGCATGACCGCAAAGACCGGAACAGTGGCCACTGTGGTCTTGTGCCTGTGTGTGAAAGGCTCAGGTCAGCTTGCAAGATGCAGAAGGAATACAGAGAAAACAGGGCTATTTGGGAAGTTTGGGATACGGGCCCAAAACATGACAAAACAGTGGTCTAAAAGTAAAGCACAGAGTTTTACTTTGGGAGGAGACTGTATCATAATTTGTTTGCCCAGTGTGCTCCTCTGTTTCAGGTTAGTGTGTGGAAGATGAGAGAGAAATAAAAAGAAAAATGGGAAAGGAGTTTTATTTTTCCCTTGGTGACTTCTTCGCTTCCCTTCTTTATGTGGACCTGAGTTTCTGCCTGCACTGTTTTCTTCTTCCCAAAGAAAGAGTGATTCATTTTTCAGTTGTAAGAAGCCCCATGGCTGAGGCCTGGCGCCCCATCAGAGAGACTGTGCACGCAGATTTGCTCAGGGGTTGGCAGGTCGGGTCCTCCAGGGGCCACGAGGGACTCAGGAACACTCGGGAATGGAATTGTGCAGCCAGGCCAGCAGGCTGGGCACTTGGACCCTCAGGTCTGGGTGAGGAACTCACAGATCAGCACATGAGATTTTTTATTTAGAAAGATTTCAGAATTAGCAGAAAGTTTGTAAAGATAGATGGTGGGTTTTCTGTGTGACCTTCTGTGCATCCCAAGTCCTAATTTTAAGCTGTTGTGAAGGTTCTTTGTGAATGTGATAACAGTCCAGGTAGGTTTGCTTGATAGAGGGGCAGGTATTCCGGGTGACCTGGATGAGCTTCCTGCAACAGGTCCAAAGACCTGAGAGCAGAACTGAGCTTCCTTGAGTAGAAAGGAACTGCTTGGTGGCGGGGGGTGGGGGGTGGGGGGTGGGTTGTCCTGGGGCCACAGCTCCAGCCTAGCCGTCCCAATAGGCCTTTCTTCCCCGGTCTTGTAGCCACCAGAGTCTCACCCCAAACCTTGTGGCTGTCTCCTTCTGGCTCTCCTTCTCTGCCTGGGCCCTGCCAATGCACACAACTGTATCACTTTTGAGCTTTTACCTGATTCGTACCCACACATACACACACACCTATAAAATTAAAAGTTCAAGTTTGTCCAACTTGGCAAATGCCCTTAGTCCCAAAACACCTCTAGGGGCACCACTTAACTTTCAGAGATCTCATCGCCTCTTCTATTTTGGACTTTTGATGCTTTAAGAAATTAAGGTTTTGAGTCAGTAGTTTTTGTTGTTTTTAGTGGGAGGTTGGTCCCACCCCCATCCTGCCTGCTTCCTGGAAACAGAGTCCTCCTCTGACCTTCCCAGACTTGGTTGAACTGTACACTTAGAAACTAAAATCCAACATGATTGTCTAAGCAAGTTAACATATGGAAAAGCAGGTGTAAGGTTTTCAAGTCTTCTGTCCTTTGGGCAAACAATCACTGCAAGTTTCCCTCAAATAGACTGTAAAAATGGAATTGCATAAAACTACCAAAATTGAATTGATTAAAAAAAATTCTGACATTTTCTAAGAAATGTTTTTAAATATTTAATTTTCTAGTCACTACTAAATCATTTTAAAATTGCAATGCTTTATCCAGAAAGTACCGCTCCAGGAAACCCTGGTGCCTAAGAATGCAAGAGTAAGGTAGAATGGCTCTGTGCAGGCCTATTATTATTATTAGTTTTTTAAATTTTTAGTCGAGTATAGTTGATTTACAATGCTGTGTTACTTTCAGCAAAGTGAATCAGTTATACATATACATATAGATTTTTTAGATTCTTTTCCCAATAAGTTACTACAAGTTAATCACTAAAGGGAGGTTGCCTATAGCTTAAAGTATACACAACGGTCCATCTCTTGGAAGCCTGCATCCCAGGCCTGAACATTAAGTTAAAACACCCTTTTTTTTTTTAGCTCCCAGGAAACCTCCTGACCAGACCGACAAGTGGACCAGGAAACATTTGCAACAACTTATGGCCTTTTTTCGGAGAAGGAAATGGCAACCCACTCCAGTATTCTTGCCTGGGAAATCCTATGGACAGGGGAGCCTAGCAGACTACAGTCCATGGGGTCACAAAGAGTCAGACATGACTGAGCAACAAACACACGTGGCCTTTTTTATGGGATTCCCCAGTGACTCAGCAGTGAAAGAATTTGCCTGCAACACAGGAGCTGCAGGGGATGCAGATTTGATCCCTGGTGGGGGAAGATTACCCTGGAGGAGGAAATTGCAACCCACTCCAGTGTTCTTGCCTGGAGATTCCCATGGACAGAGGAGCCTGGCAGGCTACAGTCCGTAGGAACTGAGCGCACGCATACACATGGTCTTTTTTATTTACCTCCTCAACTGCCCCTTTCTTTGTTCTGTAGAAGAAACCAGCATCCAAACCCAAAGTAGTTCTTCGGAACATTCATCTACTCTCATCTCAGTCTGCTGGCTTTCCTATTCCTTTCCGTTCACTATTCCATCCATCCCCAACCACTCGGGTCTCAATTGATCGTCCTGTTGTACGGCAAGCAGTAGAGTCTGGAGTCATTCTGGTCCTTGGGCATGCTGACTCCAATCCCCTTGGCTGGGTAGGGGTCTGGGCGGTGTATGGTGATGCTAGACTGAGGATCCGTGGTAGAAAGGGCCATCCTACGCACGTGTGGGTTTCTTCCTCAAATTCCCACTACAGTGCTTAGGAAATGTCACTCCCTCTCACCCTGAGGCTGTGAGGATGGTGACGGAAAGGGGGACGACCTGGAGGGGGCAAGCGTGGGAAAGGAGGAAGCGGCAGGAACAGGGTAAAGGCAGGAAAATGAAGGTGCTACCAGGTCCTTTTCTACGTGCTTCCTCACTTCCCGCCAATCCGAGAGGCCCTTCCCGTGATTTGTAGATATTGAAATCCACAAAGAATGGGTGATTAGCACATCCTCACACTCACACGGTCAGAAAGAGGACAGGAACCAAGTGTGCTTTTTCCCCATGGACATGGAAGCAGGCTGGTGTGTGACAGGGTGTGGAAAGTGACGGATCAGCCCAGCCGGGACCAGAAGGAAGTGAAGGGGTGAGGCTGGCGCCCCAAGGGCATAGCCCCAGGGCCGGAGCTGGGGAGAGCGAGGCAGGTTGCTCTGCCAACCTGGGCACAGATTCCCTGGACACCATGGGGCTGCACTATTGGTTGGCACCCAAAGGGTCTCCTGGTGCTTATGTTACCAAGGCTTTTACCCTTGCTTCTTAGTGAGATTGAGCCAAGGCCCAAAGATCCGCAGACCTAAATTCATGACCAGCCACATGCAGGGGGTCTCAGTGGTGATGGTTAAAGAAGGGAGAAGTGAGTGCCAAGAATATGTCTATTAAGGATAAAATCACTGGTGGGCATGCATAGCTGAAGGGGTTTGTAAAAACCAAGAAGTGATTGATGGGGAAAAAAGGCTCTTTCCGGGCTCAATTCTGAATCCTTTGGGTTCAAGGCTGACTTCCTAAGCAGTGTGAATTCTCAGCATTTGGTCCGGCATTCCTTCATTAGCTGGTCTGGATAAATGCGAGCTTTGTCCTTTCTGGAATTTGAATGTCCCCTCGTGAGAACAGAGTGGATAGAATAAAGGACTGTATTGTCAGCCAATGCTCTGCACTCAGACTGAGAGGCCACCATCTTAGGCTGTCCGGACTCGCCTGGATGGGGTGAGAGCAGCGTCTGGACTGCGTGGGAAAGAGCCTTTCTGTGTTGGGGAGCCTGGGACCTGGTTAAACCCACAGCCTTTGGCACAGCCATGTCAGGACATAGCCGTTGTGTCTCTGCTGCTTTAAGTGAACTCCCTGTGTTGTCGGATTTTAACAAATGCACAATGTGAGAGTCATAATCAGGTTTTATTTGAGGCAAAATGAGGAATACAGCTCAGGAGACAGCAACTCAGCTCTGAGAAACTGCTCCAAAGAGCCAGGGGTCAGTATATATGTGATTTTGGTGAAGGGGGGGATCTTGCAATCAAGCACATATTTTTTGCAAAAGGTTTCTGTAGTCATGAGGAGCAGTCATCAGCATGCAGGATTTTAATGCTTTTTTAGATATGAGGAGATACAGAATTGGGCTCATAAAATCAGCCCCTGAATATATCTATTTGGAGACCTGTTATGCCATTTTCCCCCCCAAAGCATAGAGTGCCTCATTTCTGCTCTCCACCCTGATTTCCTTGCAGTGAATGTGTGTTAAGTTACTTCAGTCATGTCTGGCTCTTTGCGACCCCATGGACTGTAGCCCATCAGGCTCCTCTGTCCATGGGATTCTCCAGGCAAGAATACTGGAGTGGGTTGCCATGCCCTCCTCCAGGGGATCTTCCCAAACCAGAGATCAAACCCAGGTCCCTTAAGTCTTCTGAATGGGCAGATTCTTTACCACTAGTGCCACCTGGGACACTGATCTCCTTTCGGGCTGTTGTTGAAACTCAGCAGCTACAGTAACACATGATTTAATCCTTTTAGAGGTAGATGGCAATGGCAAGTGCCAATCTGTAGTTGACAGAGTGCACTCCTTTGCTTGCTGGCTCTGTCCTTTCTCTGCTGGTGGTCCAGAAAAGTGAGGCAGGGGCTCCTGCTCAAGAGGGGGTTTCCTTAGCTCCCTCACTTCGGGCCACCCACAGCAACCTGCTTCCCACTTCCTCTTTCACTTCCCCAAATGTCTGGAATAAATAGTGGCATCTCTTCCCAGCACGGGAGGAACTCCGTCCTTCTCCATCCCCCTTTCACTTCCCGCTGAGCTGAGCTCCCTGCAAAGGACTGACCTGAGGCCCCACCCCACCCCTCACCCTCCTCCTATTGTTGTTTGCCAAGTGGATGGGTGAAGCAGGTGGGCAGCTGCGTGGGGTCTGCAACTCACCAGAAAGACCTCCCACAAGGTGCCAGGAAGTGGGGCTGGCACTGCTCTGACCTCAGGGCTGTTCTCCCCCGCACCTCTGGGGACAGAAGAGGAGGGATGGTGTGAGTCCCTCCCTAATACTCACCATCTCCCAGGTGGACGCGGGCTTGAATGTCGCAAGGTGATAGATGACCTAGGTCAGAGGTGCTCTGCCATGCAGGTCGTGGGTCTGAGATGGGAGCCCAGTGGGAAAGCATTCCTGGACTGGGTCCACCTGCCGACAACAGGACAGCGATTCTGGAAACAAGCTGGGCAGAACAGGTGGTCTGGAGGCCAGGCTGACCATCCCTGTCTAGGGGCTGCAGAGCAGGGCTTCCCAAACTTGAATGTGCTCCTTAAATGCCAGTTCTGACCCATCTGTTCTAGGATGGACCTGAGACCCTACGTTTCTGTCCTGCTCCTGGGGAACACGGTGAACCTCGGAGCAGGGGATGCAGACCCAGGGTTGAGTTGCAAGCACAGTCCTGGGGGTGTCTGGTCAGCTCGTGCCCTCCATCCTTGCTTCCTGTCAGATGATTTGCTGGCTCGCTTGTTTGGATAACCTTCCGCTGGGGGTAGAGGTAAGCAGGACCACGTGGCTGCAGGTCAACACACGTGTCCAGCATCGAGCCCGTGTCCTCACGAGCAGTCACCCAGCATGAAGCACATGAACATACGCTTCATACCGCACGGTAAAAGCCATGACTTTGGTTACTTATGACTCTGAAGGCTCCCATCACTCTAACTCCAGCGACCCTGGTTCTCTCTCAGAAGCGCTCTCAGGATAAAACCCTTGCAGACCAGCCTGTGAAACTTGGGCTGACGGATGCTGTCGAAGCTGTCTTAATGATTTAGCTGCTTAGTCAAATCTAAGATTTTAGGTTTCTGTGCTGAACGTTTGCAGCTGTAATGTTTTATTTTGAAGGGGCTGCTGAGTGTCTGAACTGGCTTTGTCTCTGGGGCGCCCACTTGTGTGGATCCTGGGGGAAGTCAGAGTTCTAACCTCAGTACATGACCCTCCTCTGACCCCCTGGATCAGGGAACATGGTGCCCATCAGATGCTGCCATTCTGGATTTTAATATGAGGATGGGGACAGGCGGCTCAGTGGTGAAGAATCCAGTGCAGGAGACACAGGTTTGATCCCTAGGTGGGGAGAACTGGAGGAGGAAATGGCAACTCACTCCAATATTCTCGCCTGGAGAATCCCATGGACAGAGGAGCCTGGCGGGCTACAGTCCAGAGGGTCACACAGAGTGGGACACGACTGAGCAACTTAGCACACAGACGTACAGAGAGACAGGAGCCTTTGATGGGGAAGTGTCCATGTCCCCTGTGGCAGTGCTGGTGGGCTGCACACTGCCCTTCAGGCCGCGAAGCTGATGGCCGCATCCATTGCTGAGCGAGGGTGGGAGCTGCAGCCATGACCAGTGTGACCATGACGGTGACCAAGCCACCCAACAGCCCTTAGTCTGTGCTGGTTTCCGAGCCGGGCTCTCCAGGCCCCCCCACCTTTGTGAACCATCTCATTTCCTCTCCAATGGGCCTTTCTCTCTGAAATCGTTAGACTTGGTTTCGGTTCCTTGCACTGCACTGTGCTCCTTTGCTTCAGAGAATCCCAGTGTTGCTATGAAAGATGGCACTCACGCATTTCCTCACTGTTTCTACCACTCGCTGCTGATTCTGGATCTTCTGGGATTTCCCATACTTTTCAGTTAAAAGGCAGTGTAGCCATGTTAAGCTAAACTAGAACACAGCTATGTGTCACTGGTTGTGGTTTCTAGAGCATGATTTGTAAGCGTGTATTCAGTTTAGTTCGGAGAAGGCAATGGCAAGCCACTCCAGTAGTCTTGCCTAGAAAATCGCATGGACAGAGGAGCCTGGTGGGCTGCAGTCCATGGGGTCGCTACTAGTCCGACACGACTGAGCGACTTCACTTTCACTTTTCACTTTCACACATTGGAGAAGGAAATGGCAACCCACTCCAGTGTTCTTGCCTGGAGAATCCCAGGGACGGCGGAGCCTGGTGGGCTGCCATCTATGGGGTCACACAGAGTCGGACACGACTGAAGTGACTTAGCAGCAGCAGCATTCAGTTTAGTTCAGTCGCTCAGTCGTGACCGACTCTCCGCGACCCCATGAATCCCAGCACGCCAGGCCTCTCTGTCCATCACCAACTCCTGGAGTTCACTCAAACTCATGTCCATAGAGTTGGTGATGCCATCCAGCCATCTCATTCTCTGTCGTCCCCGTCTCCTCCCTCCCCCAATCCTTCCCAGCATCAGAGTCTTTTCCAGTGAGTCAACTCTTCGCATGAGGTGGCCAAAGTATTGGAGTTTCAGCTTTAGCATCAGTCCTTCCAATGAACACCCAGGATCGATCTCCTTTGGAATGGACCAGTTGGATCTCCTTGCAGTCCAAGGGAGTATTAAGTAATTTAATAAGTATCTTCTCTGGAACTGCCCAGGAGGTCCAGTGGTTAAGACTTCATCTTCCAAGGTAGGAGGTGTGGGTTCAATCCCTGGTTGGGGAACTAAGATCCCACATGCCTTGAGGCCAAAAAAATAAAACATAAACCAAAAGCAATACAGGGCTTCCCTGGTGGCTCAGATGGTAAAGAATCTGCCCACAAGGCAGGAGATCCGGGTTCAATTCCTGGGTCAGAAAGATCCCCTGGAGAAAGAAGTGGCAACCCACTCCACTACTCTTGCCTGGAGAATCCCATGGACAGAGGAGGAGCCTGATGGGCTACAGTCCGTGGGGTTGCAGAGAGTCAGACACAACTGAGTGACTAACACTTTGCTTGTAACAAATTCAATAAAAACTTTATAAATAGTCCACATCAAAACAATCTTTTAAAAATTAAGTATCTCCTCCAACTACTAAGCGTTGATGTGCTGGCAGTGTGCGATGGGCAAGGCATTGCTCCGTCTGGCTGAGATCCAAGACGGTGACATGGAGGGACCAGTACCAACGTCCTTGCGGTGTGGTCCCAGTGTCCTTTCACTCCTTGAGCTGCTTTCTAACACTGACTAAGAGAAGATAAAGCTCCCCAGGCTAGCCGCTGGGTGTTCAGAATTCCTCCAGTCAACAACGGTGAGCACATGACTTTGGACTGCTATGATATTCTCTGAGGTGTGATCAGCCACCCTCCAGTGAAACTTAATTAGCAATGACATCCTCAAAGAACTGCCATGAAAATGTCCAGGGATACCAGCGCTAACAAACGAAAGGGGGTGTAGGAAATCATCGTGTATCTTCTATTTCCAGCCGCTCACTTTGGTACAGGGTGGAAGTGACAGTATAAGCAGCCTGGCTGCAACGCCAAGGTCAGGAGGAAGGCCCGCCTTCTCCTTGCTCTCTGTAGTGCCTCTGAGGACAAGGGGAAGTGTAACCTGTTCTCTTGAGCTTTCAGCTGTGGACTCCAAGACAAACCACATTGAATCGGAACTGTTGAATCACAAATGTCACGTTATTCCTCCAAACATGAAGGTAAACAGCTAACCTCCACTGATGGGACTTACTTGAGTGAAAATAAAGATTAAGAGGCTAACATGTTGAAAGCCAGAATACTTCACTGAATTCCTCCATTCCTGGATGAGGGTACTGAAGGAAATGCAAGTTAGGCACCAAGTGAAAGTTACATGAACACACTCACACACACACACACACACTCACACACACACACACACAGATGGCAAGCTGGGACTTCTCGGCACAGGGTGAACCCCCATCCAGGAGGTGTGCCACTTTCCATGGCCTTTTCCATGTGGCCTGTCCACCTCACTTCCCTGGCATCTGGCTTCCCACCTGGTAGCCACCTTCCCATCTGGCTACATGGTGAATCTGAGGCCTGGACGATCCTGGCTCCTTCTGTTAGCTCCAGCAGAAACTCAACAAGATAGGGGCTTGGAAAAATTACAGAAGCCTTGATATTTGTCCCTGACAAAAGCTGGGTTTCACACAGTGTCTGTACTTTAGGGCTTGCTATAGCCAGCTGCCTTTAATTTCTAATCCAAACCTTGAACTTGACCCTTCCTGCTGCCTAGTTGGACCCCAGGGGTGGCTCAGCCCCTCCTAACTCAGGTGAGTGAGGAAAACAGCTCCAGGGGTAGAAGCAGAAACAGAAGATCAAAAATTCAGGCCTTCAGATTCACCAGGACATGGGAGTGTGTCAGATATTGATCCCATGGGAAGGTGAGCCCAGCAGTCAGACTCCTGGCCCACCGACTTCTTCCTTCATCCCAGCAAGCTGCGGTTGCTGAGGGGACCACTCCAGAAACCATGGCAATGGGGGGTCTAGAGGAAGGAGTGCAGGTGAAGCCTGTGACCTGAGACCTGGGACCTGGCCCCCTGCCCTTGGTCAGTGACCATCTGGATCCTGGACGCCATGAGATTTGAAATGGTGACTTTACACTCGTTGCAGCCCTGCTGTCGTCTCCCTCTTTGGTCTCAGGGCAAAAGTAACCTTATGTTCTGGGTTTCATTTCTCTGAACTCACCTTCCTTCCCTTTTAGTTCTCTTTCCTGGATGGTCAGCTCATCCAAGGAGGAGAGATAGTAGGGCTGTTTCGGGGGGCAGGGCAGCAAAGCTGGGGGTTACACAGACGACACAGACCAGAGGAGTCAGAACTCGGCTCAGTCCTGGGAGGCGAGCGGAAACTGGGCTTCCTCTCCTGAAATGAGCGAGCTGTGAGATGCTTAGGGAACAAGGTACTATCATCAGGCAGGCCGAGTCTCTGAACTCAAGGAGAAGGTCGCAGGCGGGGGAGGCTGTCAGGGTTTTCAAAGCCCCTGCCCACATGGTCAGTGACACAGCTTCAGGTTAAGGGGACAGGGGACCTGTGGTGTCAACGCCAGTCCAGGAGGTCATTCTCCTTGCCTTCAGGATGCTGTCCAGCCTTGTAGCCACTCTCCCTCCCCAGGCCTCACCTGGGACCTTGTGTCAATGCTCAGGATACTGGGTCCCCAGCCCCACACATGACATTTCTGAGAGAAGCCCAGGACACTCCCTGTGGCAGGGAAGCCCCCAGTACCCCACCAGGCTGATTCATCCCTATCCCCTACAAATTCGTCTCCAGACAGGTGTCCTTGGCTGAGGGCCTGGGCAACTGGCCCCTTTCCCTTGGTCAGTAACCATCTGGATCCTGGACGCCATTCCTCCAGAGGGGCAATGCTGTGGTGCCACTTAAGCTCCAGGGACCCTGGGGTCCCTGCGAGGCTGGAGCTCACCTGAAACCCACCTCTGTTCATGGCTTTCTCTGCCCTCCAGGCTCTGTGAGTTTCCCCCAGGAATCCCCTTTCAGGAAACCAGCATCCTGGGATCCCATCTCAGTTTCACCTCTAGAGACCCAGATCCAAGATTATCGTAAATCAGGCAGGGGAGGGCAGAGCACCCCGCGATTCCTCCCTAGGAGGGCAGATAGCACAGGCCTCGGTGAAGACAGGGTGCAGCCAGATTCCACAATCACCAGAGCACATGGGGCTAAGAGCTGTGTCCCAGCTGCTGTTTGTCAAATACCAAGAATAAATGAAGAAAGTATGTGTTGGAACTCTACTTACATTGAGAAAGAGGAAACTGTGCTAAATCACACATTCTTGTTCGGCCTTTAGTTGCAGCACACCTGTGGACATTACATCATGTGAAGCAAGTGGCAGGGCCCAGCCCACAGAGAAGTGCTGGAGAGCGACAGGCCACCGCGGAGGGGCCGGGGGTGGGGGAGTGGGTGGTTGTGGTGGTGAATACTTTTGAACAATCATCTAATTGCCACAGTGGTGTGGCTTCCTCCCTCCTGGGGTGTTGGCATAATTAGATGGGCCAGGAGTTGTAAAGTGCTTAGACCTGTGCCTGGCCTTTCTCTTTTACTCTCTCTCCTCTCTTTCTGCTTTCCTTCTTACCTTCTGTTTCCCCTCTCCTTCTTCCTATTGCCTATCTATCTAGCTATCTCTAATATTTCTATTTTTTTCTTCATCTATCTACAACCAGTGGAGAAAAAAAACAAACAAACAAGGAAGACCTGAAAAATTCTCTTAAATATCTTTAACGCGTCTCCCTCACCTCCACTGCCATAGCTATGAGGAAACCTCTGAGTTTCTCATGCCTGAATTACCTTTGAATTACTGTTCTGCTCCAACCAGATTCCATGCTTCCTGTCCTTTTCCCTCCAACCCACTGCAGCAAAGCGGATGGTGATTCTCCGCTTAGAGCTCTCGCTGGCCCTTAACTGCCCTCCAGTTAGTAGATGACATGACACGTAACTCTGTGGCCTTTCCCCTGATGCTCCCTGCAGGCCATGGGCTCTGGCCTGGCCTCTGGGGAGAGAGTCCGGGCTGCACTCCACCTGGAGTCCTGTTGCCATCCTGCATGTACCCGTCCTGGGTTTCTTTTCGGTCCTTTGGGAGGCAGACTTCCTGTGGTTCTGCTTGATATGTTCTGAATACAGCAGTGCTTTGGAAAGAGGTTGGAAGCTATAGGGGAGAAACTGATGGGCCACGGCAGAGACTGGACCCAGAAGGGAAGAACTGGGGCCAGCTGCAGCGTGCCCATCACAGGCACCAGGTGGAAGCTCACAGCCTGTGGGCTGAGGGGGCTCACCTTCTTCGGATCCAGTGTGGGTTGGGGGGCGGGTCTTTCTTCCAGGGGATGTTCAGGACAGCCTGAGTGTCCGGCCAGTTCCCTGTTGCTGCATACAGAGCCACCCCACAGCTTAGTGGCCTAAAACAACACAAGGCATTTCTCCTGCATCTGCGGTTGTGGAGCAGTCCCTCTGCTGACCCCCCGGGTCCACTGGTGTGACCGCTGAGCTGGAGGGTAGAGTGGAGGGTGGGCCTGGCTGAGATGGGTGGGCCTGTCTTTCCATGAAACTGTTAGTTTCCAGGTCAGGAAGCATCCCCAGAGCACAAGCTCCAGTGGGAAGGCCTGGCTCCAGCCCTAGAAGCACATGTTCCCTGATGTCTCATTGGCTGAAACAGGTCATGTGGCCCAGCCCAGGGTCAGGGTGGGTGGGGCTCCAAGGGTATGGGCACCCCGAGGTCTGATGCCTTGGGGACTGTTCAGGTGGCAACAACCTGCCACCCTACATGGAATCCAGAGTCTTGAAACCTGAGCTTCCGGTTTGCCGTTTTAAACACTGCTATTCGGGTGAAATTGGGATTCCCCTGATAGGTACGGTGTCCTTGACCACAGAGTCAGGGTACAGAGGAAGGAAGTGGAAGCCAGGAGTCAGGGGGCCTAAGTGCAGCCTGTGTCCACCCTCACTCATCACACGATCTGGTCAAACCGCTCCAGACCCAGTGGATTGAAAGGAGACAGACAAGTAGAGTTGGGGTGAGCCAGCTGTGAACCTCACCAGCCCTGTGTCTCCCCTGCACCAGGCTACATACCTGAAAATGGATTCTACCTTCTTCAAGTCTTCTGTGTTTTCTTACCTAAAAAAATAATCGTTTGGACTTCCCTAGCGGTCCAGTGGCTAAGACTCTGCCCTCCCAATGCAGGGGGGCCAGGTTCGATCTCTGCTCAGGGGACCAGATCCCACATGCCATGACTAAAGATCCCACATGCTTCAACTAAGACTCAGTGTGGCCAAATAAATAAATAAAAAAAACCCATTCAATGACTGCCTGCCCTTGGCCTTTATTTCTCAGTATTTAGTTTTAGGTTTAAGGCGAGGTTTCAGCGTGAGAGTTGGGGTCCCTCTCTTTATCTGGCCGATGTGCTGTCACAAAGCAATGTTGGGGCTTGCCCTGTTTTGCAGGGAGTAGTCCCTGGCAGTCAGGACTCACTTGCTGTACTTTGCACACACCATTAGGATCACTTTATCCAGGATCCAAGAAGATAAGGGCATCAGTCAGGAAGCATTTAAAGCTCTGTTTCCAGCCTTTAATGTAACCATCCTGATTACTTATTGTGGAGTGTGAGTTGTATGGGGGCCAGGGAAAGAAAAGCCCATAGATGACACAATATAGAATGTGGGCTGAATCATGTATTAGTGTTTTGCACAGCAAGAGCCTCACATCTCAGGGCTTCCCCCATGGCTCAGTGGTTAAGAATCCGCCTACAATTCAGGAGACATCAGTTCGACCCTTGGGTTGGGAAGATCCCCTGGAGGAGGGCACAGCAACCCACTCCGGTATTCTTGCCTAGAGAATCCCATGGACAGAGGAGGCTGGTGGGCTACAGTTCACGGGGTCACAAAACACTCGACAGGACTGAAGCGACTTAGCCCGTACACAACCTCACAGCTCAGGGGTTTATAGCCACACGCTTCCTCTCAGGCTCTTGTGGTCGCAGCCTGCGGGGCTCGTGTTTTCATGGTGTGGCCGAGTGCAGGGGGTGGGAGCTGTTGGGTTCAGACACTTCTCATTGGGGCTTTGAGTCAGGCAGGAGGACCAGTCACATCACACATGCACCTGTCTCAGCCACTCACATCCAGTTGGCCCAAAGGCAATGGTGTGGGGCTTCTGTCTGCATTGTCTAAAGGGAGGGGCTTACTCTGGTTAGAGGGTGTGGATGTGTATTTCAGCCAGGGAGGCAATTGTCCATTAATCCTATTCACCCCCGCTGCATGCTGGAGAAAGCCTTTCCCTAGAATGGGTGTGTCAGTGCACACCTGTTCCCAAGAAGATATGACCTCACAGAGGCTGAACGTCTATTAATATTAACAGGCTGTTTTCTTCCCCGCCTCCCTCTCTGCCTGACCCCAACGGGTCTGGGAAGTCACAGCTCATAAATGGGCCCCTCTGAGGTGGAAACGTCTCTTCCCAGGGCCCAGCTTCCTTCTCTCGAAAATGGAGAGATTAAAAGACATGGTCTAGGAAAGTCTCAATTTTGTGATTCGTTAATTACCAAGTTCTTCACCTGGCTTCCTGCTCTGCCCCCAACCGACCCTGGACCATGAAGCCCTGTGCTCTTGAAATCAGCCACATCCCAGGGGAGTGTGGGTGTGAGTCTTGTGGCAAAAACCCAGGAGGACACAGAAGAACAGAGATGGGAAACAGCAAGCCCATCCCCATCCCCTGGCAGAAGGAGGTGCAGGATGGGGTGAGGCAGAAGCCAGGGATCATCCCCTTCTCAGTCCCCTGCCCTGAACCTTCTCTACTGTCACAGCCTCGCCCCGCTCCAGCCCCACCACTGGCTCCAAGGAGACCATCATGGGCTTGGAAGCTGGTGGGACTTATCCCTCATCTTTAGCTGGTTTCAACTTTCTTCAGGCAGTGGTTTAGGACTTGTGCATTTACCAAGGCATTGGTTACAGGAACCGCAGCGTGGAGGGAGTCTGGAGGGCACTCAGGGTTTCAGGGCTCAGAGAGAGGGAAGGTGTCTGGGGGGCACTCGGGAGGGGTGAGGCGACCTCACCCACAGTGACAAGGATGATCTGCTGAGACGCCAGAAAGAGGGCCCTCCCTCTGGGGCAGCACCTCAGCGCAGGCTCTGGACCTTGGCCATCTTCCCTGTGAGTCCCGCTGACCCATGAGCAGGCAGAGTCAGGTTCAGATCGCATCCGCCACTGGACCACAGTGACCACTAGAGGGAGGCCTTCACCCGCCGATGATTCGTCCTTCCCCTCTTGCTTCTTATTCCAGCCTCACCACGTGCAGAACACTCTGAGGGTGTCTCCAGAGTGACTGAGGGTCCGACCTGGGGGAGAGCTTTGCAAGCTGACTCCCCCCTGCTTCCCCGACCCCCCAAGATTGCTGCCTTGGTTTCTGGAGACCCGCCTCCTGGGTTCTGCCCTCGCTGAGCCACCAGGATCTGGAAAGGTTGGTGGATGGTATTGACCAGAGCAATTGCCAGTAGGGGGCAGCAGGCCCCCATTGTCCTGCTTTGCAGCCCGCGCAGACATCCCCAGGGCAACCACTGCAGGGCAACCACCCAGGACTGACCAGGGATCCAGGGACCTTACGGGAGCAGGCCATGGTGAGTAAGTTGTCCTTCAAGTTTGGGTCCACGTGGTCCACCAGCCAAAGATGTGCATCCCCTCTCGGCCTCCAACCCTTCTGAGTCACTAGGGCGCTCCCCATCCTCCTTGTATGTGTATTTCTGCCTCATCTGGCCACGGGCTCCTGGAGAGCAGGCATTCAGTCTCCTTCCCTACGCAATTTGAATCTCAGAGGCCACCGAAATCATCACAAACAGAAAACAGCTGATGCTCAGCAATTCCCTTTAGCCTCACAATAGACATTCAGTAGGTAGTGGGACTCTCCCCACCTTACGGATGAGGAAACCAAGGCACAGAAAGGTTAGAAGAGTATCTCAGGGTCACACAGCTTGTGAACGGCAGAACCAGTATTTTTAGCCCACACGTTCTGGATCCAAGGGGCTTCCCTTGTGGCTCAGTTGGTAAAGAATCCGCCTGCAATGTGGGAGACCTGGGTTTGATCCCTGGGTTGGGAAGATGCCCTGGAGAAGGGAAAGGCTACCCACTCCAGTATTCTGGCCTGGAGAAGTCCATGGACTATATAGTTCATGGGGTCGCAAAGAGTCAGACATGACTGGGTAACTTTCACTTTTCTGAATCCAAGTCCATGCTCGTGCTCTGAAGGGAACTGTCTGCAGTCTCTAACTCCTTTGGGTGTTTGACAGATTCTGGGCTTCCCACAGTGCACTAGTGGTAAAGAACCCTCCTGGCACTGCAGAAGACATAAGAGACACGGGTTCAATCCCTGGGTCAGGAAGATCCCTCGGAGGAGGGCATGGCAACCCACTCCAGTATTCTTGCTTGGAGAATCCCATGGACAGAGGAGCTTGGTAGGCTACAGTCCACAGGCTCACAAAGAGTCAGACAGGACTGAAGCGACTGAGCACACATGCACACATGGGCCATAGCTAAGCTGCTTCTGAGCTGCAGCTCAGTGGGTGGTTCCCTTTGCAACTCCAGGGTGATAGACCCTCCCATGAATGTGTCTGGGCCCAGACCCTCCTTCTGCTGGGAACTCCCTTTCCCTTAAGCTGCCTCACTGATGTCTCCCCACCTTTGGTGATTCAGCAGTTTTCCTTTTTCCGTAAAGGCGACCATCTAGGTTGGGTTGCCAAGAAGCAGATGAGTAACTGTAGGTGGTTTCTGGGGGGGTTGCAACCTCAGGAAAGATTGAGGTCAGGAGGAGAAGGGGGTGACAGAGGATGAGATGGTTGGATGGCATCACAGACTCAATGAACATGAGTTTGAAGATAGTGAAGGACAAGGAGGCCTGGTGTGCTGAAGTCCATGGAGTCATGGAGAGTCAGACACAACTTAGCAACTGAACAACAACCCCAGGAAACATTTTTTTGGGGGATGGGAAAGCGTCAGGGAAGAGAAGAGAGTGTGGACTGTCAGGAATTTCTGGGAGATGGTGCTGAGGGGTCCCTCTGGGGTGTTAGGCTCCTTGTAATCTCCTGGACACCAGCAGAGGCGAAGCGTAGAGGAGGCTGGAAGCTGGGAGGTACGCAGGAGGCACTAAGGCAGGAAGACCAAGGGCGAGTGGGCAGCGTCCGCCACCACTGCATGGCACCTGTCCTTCCCCTACCTTCTGCGTGGGTTTAATGCCCCCTGTCTTCTTGCCAGCGCCCATCTTATCTCTGATTTCCATTTGCTCACCCAGCACCCATCTTCCATCAAGGCCAAAGGCTCGCTGAGGGCTGAAGGCTCTTTTCCTTGATTAATATCATCACCCGATCATGTATCTAGTGGAGACCTGTTATGACAGGCCTGAAACATCCAGAAACTCAGAAACTGTAATTTATGGAGGAATGTGCTTGAATAATTAAAAGAGAGAAATGCTTTATAGAAGCTGCAGGAACAAAAAGCAAAATTGCTTTGTGCAATTTAGAAAATCACCCAGAAAAATTAAAATGCATAACAGGGAAGTGGGGGCGAAAGAAAAGGTAATGAGCAGACGGAAGGCCCAGAAGGAAAATAAGGTGAAAAATGAAAATAAATCACAGGTGGTGGGACACTTGTTCTCTTTTTGGATAAACAAGGATTCAGGTCAGAGCTCAAGGCAGCAAAAGGCTGGCCCCCAGTTCATCGCCGGGTGGTGCTGGGACAGGCAGCCCTGTGGTCCTCCCGGTGAGCTTGGCTGAGTTGGAGGGAAAGTGTGAGTGGTCATCTGGGTGCTCTGTCCACGTTGTCCTTGATCATCACACAGATGGGGTAGCATGCTTTCTTTCTACTTGAAGGAATTTTTAGAATCCTGAATAGCATCAGACCCCAAGCATGAGATTTTGATGTCAGTGTTGACTGGGGATGGGGGATCAATGATCAGGGCAAAGTGGCTTTGAGGCCCTGCCCTGCCTCGTGCTGCCTGCGAGGCTGCGGATACCACCAGGGACATTTAGGTGGGCATCCCACTGGCCATTAGGACTGCCCTTTGAATACTCCTGCATCTTCCCACAAGAACCAGAGGGCATCTTGTGCACCAGGCATAGTCATGGGACTGGCTTTGGCCAACAGAGCAGAAGAGATGACCTGTGTCATCTGTCAACACCTCAGGGGGTGGTGCCTGAGGCCTCTCTGTCTGGGACCCTGGGTGAGCACAGCCTGGGGCAGAGCCCCCCTTGGGTTCTCAGTGCCTCTTGGAACAAGCAGGACATATAGCTGTGTGTCATGTTACTGTCTTATAGATGAGGTTCTTTTTTTTTTTTTGCAGCAGACTGCAGACTATCCTGATCACCGTAGCACTCAGGGGAGCAAGAAACTCCTGACTGGCACTGGGCGAGGTGCACATGGGCCCCAGGGGCTGTTCACTCTGTTTTGAAAATTGTATTAACCGAGACAAGGGGAGGAAGAAGAAAAAAGTGAAGAGGAAGAAACAGAGGCATGGGATCCTTGCAACCCCTTCCCTGAAATGGCCTCCCGTTTTGTCCATTATAAGGAAAGGAAGGGGCTCTCCCTTTCATCAGGAAAGGACTGCTCATGCTAACTTACATGATGAGGTAAAGCTCCAGGTCAATTCAGCTGTAAAGTAAAAATCATTTCGAGAGCCTGCCTGTTTTGTTGTATTGGGTGACATGGCCAGTGAAAACCTGCAGGAGCCCCTTTCTAAAGGATCCTTTAGGCTACAAAGGAAATAAAAATTTCTTATAGTACCCTGAAATATCAACCGTCTGCCTATAATGGTTGCAATGGCCATGTTCATCTGGTTTAGAGAGGTTCCATACCATGTGGAAGAACTGTGTCTGCCCCATGATGGTGAGTCGGGGAAGGGAGTCCATAGCGAGGATACAGGGTCTCACAGAGGACCACCCCAACTCTGCCTACACTCATCATCAGGACTGCCAGGAAGAGATATCTGCTTCAGTTCTAAGGGTCTGTCGCACACAAACCCCGGTGGTGACATCTCTGTAAACCCCAGCAGCATGTTTCACAGGTGGAATCTCCTGCAAGGAGAGGGGACTTTGGCCCCACATATTGGCCCCAGCAGCCTGGCTATGCTCACACGGTTCCATGGGTTCCTGGGTGGCCAATGCTCTTCTGAGGACAAACCCCACTCCCTTCTGTTACAGTGAGAAATTTTGATGAATTTTGATGTTCCCATGGTGACGACACTCGGGGAAGTGGCTGGTGGCACTGAGCAGGAAGGGAGGTCTTTGAGTCTGATCATCTGTCACTGCCCCTGCTCTTGCTCACGCTTTCAACTCATCTTTATAAACTATTTGCTTCTCTGCTTAAACTTTGTGGGCCGCCACCACTTATGACCTCAGTTACGTGGCTCTTGGGCCTGCTGTCACCACGCACTGCCCACCTCCAGCCTTTCACTTCCCCCAAAGGAAGGTTCCAAGATGCAATTCTCCCAGCCTTCTTTCTGGTCCTGCTCCCCTTCCCCATCACCTCCCCTGACCTGACATCACAGCACAGGTAGAATCACCTGCAAGCAGGTGGTCCCCCAGGGTTGGCGTGGGGCCCCTACGCCCTGGGCACCGCAGGGCCTTGTGATGGTTCCTGTGTCTTCAGCCTCCTCAGAGCCAAGCCTGGAACACTGAGTGTTGGATTTCTCCGAACAGGGTATGAACTGACCGCCAAGACCCTGGACAAAAACAGGACTGTGTTCAGTGTTTATTTTGTATCATTACTGTTGCTACTGCTGCTGCTGCTGAGTCACTTCAGTCATGTCCAGCTCTGTGTGACTCCATAGACGGCAGCCCACCAGGCTCCCCGGTCCCTGGGATTCTCCAGGCAAGAACACTGGAGTGGGTTGCCATTTCCTTCTCCAATGCAAGAAAGTGAAAAATGAAAACGAAGCTGCTCAGATGTGTCCAACTCTCAGCAACACCAGGGACTGCACCCTACAGGGCTCCTCTGTCCATGGGATTTTCCAGGCAAGAGTACTGGAGTGGGGTGCCATTGCCTTCTCCACTACATTGCTTTAATCCTGTAGTGTACTTTAATATAATGCATAACAGTTAAGTACTAAATGTTCTTAGGCATATGTGTTTATTCTTTCAAATGACTCTTAGCAGCTTAAACATGACTGAAAAATACATTCATCGGATGGAACCCAAATCTATAGATTAATTTGAAACAAATTGGTGGGAGGGGCAAATTCGTGTTTTAGACTCAAACCCCATTACTGCCAGAGACGCTCAGAGGCTCAAACAAACCTCGTGTGCACCAGGACCCAGGGAGCCCACAGAGACTGAGACAGAGCTGGCTTTGAGCACCTTCTGTGGAGGCGTGGGTCAGCAGTGGCCTGCCACAGGGGTAGGGGCTCTGGGTGCAGCTGACCTGGGTATGGCATAAACCCTCTTGGAGGAGGTCGCCATTAACCCCACCACAGAGCTGCCAGACCTTACACAGGACTGGGAAACAGACTCTTGAAGGCACAAACAGAATCTTGTATGCACCAGGACCCAGGAGAAAGGAGCTGTGACCCCGCAAGACACTGACCCAGACTTGCCTGTGAGTGTCCAGGAGTCTCCAGCGGAGGCGTGGATCAGTAGTGGCCTGCTGCAGGGCTGGGGGCATCGAATGTAGCAGTACACACATGGGATCTTTTGAAGGAGGTCGCCATGATCTTCATTACCTCCCCCATAGTTTCACTTCAGTTCAGTCGCTCAGTCGTGTCCGACTCTCCGCGACCCCATGAATCGTAGCACACCAGGCCTCTGTCCATCACCAACTCCCGGAGTTTACTCAAACTCATGTCCATCGAGTCGGTGATGCCATCCAGCCATCTCATCCTCTGTTGTCCCCTTCTCCTCCTGCCTCCAATCCCTCTCAGCATCAGGGTCTTTTCCAATGAGTTAACTCTTTGCATGAGGTGGCCAAAGTATTGGAGTTTCTGCTTCAACATCAGACCTTCCAATGAACACCCAGGACTGATCTCCTTTAGGATGGACTGGTTGGATCTCCTGGCAGTCCAAGGGCCTCTCAAGAGTCTTCCCCAAGACCACAGTTCAAAAGCATCAATTCTTCAGCGCTCAGCTTTCTTCACAGTCCAACTCTCACATCCATACATGACCACTGGAAAAACCATAGCCTTGACTAGACGGACCTTTGTTGGCAAATTAATGTCTCTGCTTTTAATATGCTATCTAGGTTGGTCATAACTTTCCTTTCAAGGAGTAAGCGTCTTAATTTCATGTCTGCACTCACCATCTGCAGTGATTTTGGAGCCCCCAAAAATAAAGTCTGACACTGTTTCCCCATCTATTTGCCATGAAGTGATGGGACCAGATGCCATGATCTTAGTTTTCTGAATGTTGAGTTTTAAGCCAACTTTTTCACTCTCCTCTTTCACTTTCATCAAGAGGCTTTTGAGTTCCTCTTCACTTTCTGCCATAAGGGTGGTGTCCTCTGCATATCTGAGGTTATTGATATTTCTCCCTGCTGTCTTGATTCTAGCTTGTGCTTCATCCAGCCCAGCATTTCTCATGATGTACTCTGCATATAAGTTACATAAGTGGGGTGACAATATGCATCTTTGACTTACTCCTTTTCCTATTTGGAACCAGTCTGTTGTTCCATGTCCAGTTCTAACTGTTGCTTCCTGACCTACATATAGGTTTCTCAAGAAACAGGTCAGGTGGTCTGGTATTCCCATCTCTTTCAGAATTTTCCATAGTTTATTGTGATCCACACAGTCAAAGGCTTTGGCATAGTCAATGAAGCAGAAATAGGTGTTTTTCTGGAACTCTCTTGCTTTTTCAATGATCCAGTGGATGTTGGCAATTTGAAGAAGAAGAGAAGTGAAGTCACTCAGTCATGTCCGACTCTTTGCGACCTCATGGACTGTAGCCTACCAGGCTCCTTCCTCCACAGGATTCTCCAGGCAAGAGTACTGGAGTGGTTTGCCATTTCCTTCTCCAGGGGGATCTTCCTGACCCAGGGATCAAACCTGGGTCTCCCACATTCCAGGCAGATGCTTTAACCTCTGAGTCACTGGCAATTTGGCCCCAGGTAAATAGCAGGCAGGGATCACAGCTCCACCTATCAACAGAAAATTGGATTAAAGATTTACTGAGCATGGCCCCACCCATCAGAACATGACCCAGTTTCCCCTTCAGTCAGTCTCTTCCATCAGGAAGCTTCCATAAGCCTCTTAACTTTCTCCATCAGAGGGCGGACAGACTGAAAACCACAATCATAGAAAACTAACCAATCTAATCACGTGGACTACAACCTTGTCTAACTCAATGAAACTGTGAGCCATGCTGTGTAGGGCCACCCAAGAGAGATGGGTCATGGTGGAGCATTCTGACAAAACGTGGTCTGACAAAACGTGGAGAAGGGAATGGCAAACCACTTCAGTATTCTTGCCTTGAGAACCCCATGAACAGACACTGAAAGATGAACTCCCCAGGTTGGTAGGTGCCCAATATGCTACTGGAGAAGAGTAGAGATATAACTCCACAAATAATGAAGAGACAGAGTCAAAGCAAAAACAACACCCAGTTGCAGATGTAACTGGTGATGGAAGCAAGGTCAGGTCCTGTAAAGAGCAATATTGCATAGGAACCTGGAATGTTAGGTCCACTAATCAAGGCAAATTGGAAGTGGTCAAACAGGAGATGGCAAGAGTAAACATCAACATTTTAGGAATCAGTGAACTAAAATGGACTGGCATGGGTGAATTTAACTCAGATGACCATTATATCTACTACTGTGGGCAGGAATCCCTTAGAAGAAATGGAGTAGCCATCATAGTCAGCAAAAGAGTTCGAAATGCAGTCTCAAAAACAACAGAATGATCTTTGTTCGTTTCCAAGGCAAACCATTCAATATCACAGTAATCCAAGCCTATGCCCCAACCAGTAATGCTGAAGAAGCTGAAGTTGAATGGTTCTATGAAGACCTACAAGACCTTCTAGAACTAACACCCAAAAACGATATCCTTTTCATTATAGGGAACTGGAATGCAAAAGTAGGAAGTCAAGAAACACCTGGAGTAACAGGCAAATTTGGCCTTGGAGCACGGAATGAAGCAGGGCAAAGGCTAATAGAGTTTTGTCAAGAGAACGCACTGGTCATAGCAAACACCCTCTCCCAACAACACAAGAGAAGACTCTACACATGGACATCACCAGATGGTCAACACCGAAATCAGATTGATTATATTCTTTGCAGCCAAAGATGGAGAAGCTCTACACAGTCAGCAAAAACAAGACCAGGAGCTGACTGTGGCTCAGATCATGAACTCCTTATTGCCAAATTTAGACTGAAATTGAAGTCTGAATTAAATTGAAAAGTAGAGAAAACCACTAGATCATTCAGGTATAGCCTAAATCAAATCCTTTATGATTATACCGTGGAAGTGAGAAATAGATTTAAGGGACTAGATCTAATAGCCAGAGTGCCTGATAAGCTATGGACAGAGGTTCGTGACATTGTACAGGATACAGGAAGCAAGACCATCCCCAAGAAAAAGAAATGCAAAAAAGCAAAATGGCTGTCTGAGGAAGCCTTACAAATAGCTGTGAAAAGAAGAGAAGTGAAAAGCAAAGAGCAAAGGAAAGATATATCCATTTGAATTCAGAGTTCCAAAGAATAGCAAGGAGAGATAAGAAAGCCTTCCTCAGCAATCAATGCAAAGAAATAGAGGAAAACAACAGACTAGGAAAGACTAGAGAGCTCTTCAAGAAAATTAGAGATACCAAGGGAATATTTCATGCAAAAATGGGTTCAATAAAGGACTGAAATGGTATGGACCTAACAGAGGCAGAAGATATTAAGAAGAGGTGGCAAGAATACACAGAGGAACTGTACAATAAAGATCTTCATGACTGAGATAATCATGACGGTGTGATCACTCACCTAGAGCCAGACATTCTGGAATGTGAAGTAAAGTGGACTTTAGGAAGCATCACTGTGAACAAAGTTAGTGGAGGTGACGGAATTCCAGTTGAGCTATTTCAAATCCTAAAGGATGATGTTGTGAAAGTGCTGCACTTAATATGCCAGCAAATTTGGAAAACTCAACAGTGGTCACAGGACTGGAAAAGGTCAGTTTTCATCCCAATCCCAAAGAAAGGCAAAGGCCAAAGAATGCTCAGAATATCCCACAATTGTACTCATCTCACATGCTAGTAAAGTAATGCTCAAAATTCTCCAATCCAGGCTTCAACAATAAGTGAACAGTGAACTTCCAGATATTCAAGCTGGATTGAGGAAAGGCAGAGGAACCAGAGGTCAAATTGACAACATCCATTGGATCATCGAAAAAGTAAGAGAGTTTCAGAAAAACATCTACTTCCTCAAACTGCAAAATTCTTAAAGAGATGGAATACCAGACCACATGACCTGCCTCTTGAGAAATCTGAATACACATCAGGAAGCAACAGTTAGAATTGGACAAGGAAAAATAGACTGCTTCCAAATCAGGAAAGAAGTACGTCAAGGCTGTATACTGTCACCCTGCTTATTTAACTTATATGCAGAATACATCATGAGAAACACTGGGCTGGATGAAGCACAAGCTGGAATCAAGATTCTGGGAGAGATATAAATAACCTCAGATATGCAGATACAAAGAAGAACTAAAGAGCCTTTTGATGAAAGTGAAAGAGGAGAGTGAAAAAATGGACTTAAAGCTCAACATTCAGAAAACTAAGATCATGGCATCCAGTCCCATCACTCCGTGGCAAAAAGATGGAGAAACAGTGGAAACAGTGGCAGACTTTATTTTTGGGAGCTCCAAAATCACTGCAGATAGTGACTGCAGCCATGAAATTTAAAAGATACCTACTCCTTAGAAGAAAAGCTATGACCAACCTAGACAACATATTAAAAAGCAGAGACATTACTTTGCCAACAAACGTCCTTCTAGTCAAGGCTATAGTTTTCCCAGTGGTCATGTATGAATGTGAGAGTTGTAGTATAAAGAAAGCTGAGCACTGAAGAACTGACGTTTTTGAACTGTGGTGTTGGAGAAGACTCTTGAGAGTCCCTTGGACTGTAAGGAAATCCATCCTAAAGGAAATCAATCCTGAATATTCATTAGAAGGATTGATGCTGAAGCTGAAACTCCAATATTTTGGCCACCTGATGTGAAGAACTGACTCACTGGAAAAGACCCTGTTGCTGGGAAAGATTGAAGGCAGGAGGAGAAGGGGACGACAGAGGATGAGATGTTGGATGGCATCACCAATCCAATGGACATAAGTTTGAGTAAACTCCTGGAGTTGGTGATGGACAGGGAAGCCTGGAGTGCTGCAGTCCATCAATTCGCAGAGTCAGACACGACTGAGTGACTGAACTGAACTGAGTGTCTTTATTACATTTATCCTCTCAGACAAAAAATAATAAAGTTGAAATAGACAGGTCATTTTATCTTTCTTTTCTTATTCTTCATAAGGAATATAATAAATTCTTTTTATTCTTCATAAAGAACTTGTTTCCTTAAACATTTTTGTATTATTGTAAAATATGTGTGACATAAAATTTGCCATTTTAAGTGTACAGTTTAATGATATTAAGTACATTCATATTGTTGTACAACAATCACCATCATCCATTTCCAGATATTTTCATCTCCCCAAACTGAAACTCTGCAACCATTAAACCCTAACCAGCCCCACTCTTCTACTTTCCTTATCATTGAATATTACTCCTCCAGTAACCTCATGTAAGTGGAACGGTGCAGTATTTCTCCTTTTGTGCCTGACTTATTTCCAGTTAGCACAATGTATTCAAGGATCATCCATGTTGTAGCCTGTGTCAGAATTTCCATCCTTTTTTATTTTTTTATATGTTGTTGTTCAGTCACTATGTCATGTTTGACTCTTTGTGACCCTATGGACTGCAGCTCGCCCTGTCCTTCACTGTCTTCCGGAGTTAGCTCAAATTCATGTCCATTGAGTTGGTGATGCCATCCAACCATCTCATCCTCTGTCCTCTTCTTCTTTTGCCCTCAATTTTTCCCAGCATCAGGGTCTTTTCCAATGAGGTGGCTCTTCTCATCAAATGGCCAAAGTATTGGAGCTTCAGCTTCAGCCCTTCCAATGAATATTCAAGGTTGATTTCCTTAAGGACTGGCTGATTTGATCTCCTTGCTGTCTAAGGGACTCTCAAGAGTCTTCTCCAGCACCACATTTCAAAAGCATCAATTCTTTGACACTCTCATACATTCGAATACCTTCAAAAAGTAGGTTAATTGGATCATTCACCTTGATGGCTTTTCCAGTGTGTGGGATCCGGGTGACGTCCAGCGGTTCCAGACAAGCTAGAAGTAAAATTGTGACCTGGGCAATAAGATGTCATGAGGAAATTATCATTTCAGTAAGAAATTCATATGCGGATTCACCACACTAATCAATGTAGCTTGCAATTGTAAAACAACACAATTTTGAAGCTCAAGACAACGTAGTGACAATTTAAAAATGCTGTGGTGGGTGAGCATTGTCAATACAGAGTCTTTCAGATTTACCAATGTCAGATCAAGGAAACTTAGGAATTGCTAAAATCTTAGAGCTCATCTTTGAAAGAAAACTGACAAAGCTTGCCCAAACTTGATAATAATTTGAAAAATTTGCATGCTATTACCACTCTGAATTTTGAAGCAGAAAGAAAATGTTATATGCCATCAACTTAAAGTGATCAGCAATGTTAGTAGAAAGACTGGTTTATCTTTCCTTTATAGAAAATGGTGTTACAAAATCAATATCCTAAAATGAGACAAGGCAAACATCAATCATTAGCTGAGGATGAAAATACAAGCAGATATCATGACAAAGTTGTGTCAAGAAGTTCATTAGTAAAAATAGTATGTGAGAAAGTAAAAATAACATGGATCATGGAAGAAAAAAACTGGCCATCTGTTCCATCCACAGGAAGGATGGGTGGATGATGACAGAGCCTGTGGCAACATAACCAGGAAACAGATTCTCCCATCTTCAGCTTTGAAAGGTCAGAACCCATCTTCTTTGACAAACCTTGGCTTTCTCACTCAATGAGAGACTTTGTTGTCTAGATTCAAGGGCTGTCAGAGACTTCGCTCATCAAGAGAAGAAACATTCCACTGCCCCAAGGACCAAGGTCACTTTGACCCAGAAAAACACTGTGTACTCAGGTGCAGAGACTTTGGAGAAGGGGATCTGGACAGGACACCTCCCCCCACCCCTAATCTGGCTGCATGTCATGGTTTCTAAGCATACGGACCGGGTTCAGTTTGCAGTGACTCTTGGCCCTGTGGCCCCACTTCACTCTGAGTCTATTTAAATACAGTTTTCAAACCCCTTCCCCAAAGCCTGTCAGAACCCTCTTCCTCCATTTGGTGACTCGCCCGTCTCCCTGGCTGCAGGGAGCCTGTAATGGTGACTGGTGGCTCCAGATCTGTTTTTGGAACACTGACTGCACCTTGACATATGTTATTTTTCTGTATTTTGTAAAGTCTGGATATTTATCAGCATTTTAGAATTTGTAGTAAGCTCTGATTTATTTTCTCTTTCTAAATAAAACAGCTTTTGTCTTAGTTTGGTATTGGTAATACCAATGTGGTGTTTTTCATAAAGACAGTTCCCTGGACTGTCCAGGCTTAGATTCAGATTCAGCTGTTTGAGATTTTAATTTCCAGCCAGTGGTGGCAATGGTGGTGGTTTAGTTGCTAAGTCATATGTCTGGTTCTTGGGACCCCATGGACTGTACCCTGCCAGGCTCCTCTGTCCATGAGATTTTCCAGGCAAGAATACTGGAGTGGGTTGCCATTTCCTTCTCCAAGGTCCCTGACCCAGAGACCAAATCTATGTCTCCTGCATTGGGAGACAAATGCTTTACCACTAAGCCACCTGGGAAACCCCACAAGGAAGATACATCCCCATAAACCCATCTTAAGTTGAAAATATTAGCAGTTGCATATGCATGTAATACACCTAACATAAACATCACTGATGCAATGAACATGAACTTGGGCAAATGCTGGGAGATGGTGAGGGACGGGGAGGCCTGGCCTGCTGCAGTCCATGGGGTTGCAAAGAGTTAGACACGATGGGGTTACTGAACAACAAGAACAATAAACATCAGAGCTTAGCCCATCCCACCTTAAACGGACGTCCCTCTCTCAGTGGTGGAGGACCTACATCACAGATGCCTGTGTGCCACACTGTAGAAGGCCACCAGCAGGGTTTACTATGTTCTTTTTAATAGGATATTTCTCTTTTTTTCCCCAAATAAACTCATATTTACTGCGTGCCTGTAATATGTCAAGTTCCGCACCAGGCTTTCATGTAGTTCATTTTCCACTTGAACAACTTAAAATACATATTTGCATAGAGCAGACAGTAGCATGGTGTTTACTCAGAAAAATAGAACATTTCCCCATCCAATCAATCATCCACGGGCCATGAAACATGGAGCCCAAAACTATAGCCTCAGTAAAATGGATGCTTTTCTGGAACTGTGGGAATTAAAACAAGATTGCATCAAAAAGTACATGCTGGCCCCCTTGCAGGTGAGCAGCCTCTGCAGGAAAGACATCAGCTCCATCCTCAGTGAGTTTTGAGGATGTTCTTGTCAGGGGGCATGGATGGACAGAGCAGACTGGGAGCAGAGGCAGGTTGTGACATTGTCCAATGACAGCCGAACAACAGTGATGGCACGGCTGGCTTCCCGGGGTGCCTCCTCTGGGCCCTTTCTCAGCACTAAACATGCACCCTCCTGACAGCATCCCATAGTCACTCTCCTCACTTTGGAGCCCAGCAAACTGGCTCACAAGGGAAGCACCCCAAGGCAGGGAGAAAAAATGGGAACCAAGGAACCATGCCAGCAAGGGACGAGTAAGGACTTGACTGGTGAGGGGAGGGCCCTGCCATGTGTGCTGGGCCTGCCACCAAGGCCAGCTCAGGAAGGAAGACACAGTGTCCCTAAGGCCGTGTCGACAACAGAAAAGTAACAGGAAGGCAAGCCTTCCCACAGCAGAGTTTAAGCCAGCACGTGGCCAGTGATGACCTCAAGGACAGCACTGGCACGTAACTCCCATCAAAGCAGCCCATTCGTATCTCATGACCTCACCGAACTTACAGCACATGGTCCCACCTCAGATGCTGACCCCGGTACAGCCAGGATGCAGGACATTTGCACCGTCACACAGATCCCTCTTGTAGGCTTTTTACAACTGCGCTGACTTCCCTCTGGCCCCCACCTCCTCCTTGCTGCTGCTGCTGCTGCTCAGTTGCTCAGTCATGTCCGACTCTCTGTGACCCATATGGACTGTAGCCACCAGGCTCCTCTGTCCATGGGGATTCTCCAGGCAAGAATACTAGAGTGGGCTGTCATGCCCTCCTCCAGGGCATCTTCCCCACCCCGGGATCTAACCCCTGTCTGTTATCTGTCCTACACTGGCAGGTGGGTTCTTTACCACTAGCTCCATCTGGGAAGCCCCCGACCTCCTCCTAAACCCCTGATAAAAGTGAAACTCTTCTGTTTCTATAATTTTATCATTTCAAGAATGTGACAGCAATGGAGTCCTGACACTACATGTAGTATGTAATCTTTGGGGATTAGATATTTTTGTGCTGTGTAATTCCCCTGAGAATTCATCCAAACTGTATCAATAGCTGCTCCTTTTCATTACTGAACAGGTAGGAGCAGAGAGGAGGTTCCACACTCTGTGTAAACGTTCAGAAGTTGAATGACTCACAGCTGGCTGTTTCTAGTTGGGGGGACTGTGAATGAAGGAAGGCTGCTATCAATATTCCTGCACAGATTTTTCTGTGAACATAAATTTTCATCTTTCTGGGATAAAAGCCCAAGAGTGCAATTGTTGGATCCCATGTAAGTTGTATGTTTGGTCTTACAAGACGTGCCAAACTGCTTGCTGGAGTGGCTGAATTATCATACATTTCCAATAGCAATGCCCAAGGAACCCAGTTTTATGCATCCTTGTCAGCACTTGATACTGTCATTATCTTTTATTTAATTGTTCTGATACGTGTGTCATACTATCTCATTTTGGTTTTAACTGGCATTTTCCTATGGTTAATAATGCTGAAATTTTTTTCATGAGCTTTTCTGCCATCTATATATATCCTCTCTTGAAAATCTCTTTCTTCCATTGAGTTGCTTTTGCACCTTTGTCAGAAATCAGTTGGATGTATGGGATGGATCTCTTTCTGGGTTCTCTACCATGTTCCACTCCAAGTCAGTCGATCAGCTAATACCTGCCTTTAATACCTTAGATATAAACTCGACCTTCATACTGGGTAGAGTGACTTTGCTCACTTTAATATTTTTTTTCAAAATTTTCTTAGTTATTCTCAGGGACTGTGATATTGCATACAGATTTTAAAATAAGCTTGTCTGAGACTATAAAAAGCCTTACTAGAACTAGAATATCCAAAACAATCTTTGAAAAAGATGGGGAAAATTGGAGGACTAACACTTCCCAGTTTTGAAACTTACTACAAATCTACAGAATTAAGACAAGATGGTCCTGATAGAAGTGTAGCAATTTAGATCATTTGTCTAGAACTGAGCTCATTTATTCACCCAGGAATCAATCCATCCACTCATTGATCTATCCATCCATCCATCCAATGACCATAGTTGTGTATCTACTGCAGCCGTGAGCTCTGCTGGGCTGCTCCTCTGTGTGTGGATGAGTAGGGACACAACACAATACAGCACTGCAGCGGAGCAAAGAGAAAGCTTTTCAAGCTCAGGTGATCTGCCCTCTAGGATATTTGGCAATAACTGGACGCATATTGTCTGTCATGACTCAAGAGATGAGATTAGCTAGTGGGGCAGCCTTATCCTACAATGTGCATGACAGCCCGTGACAAAGAATGATCTGGCCTCACTTGTCCATAACACTGAGGCTGAGACCCCTGCCTGAGTGACAGATGAGCGGCTAGTCAAACAAGAAGAGGCTGAGAAGGTGTGGGAAGCAGTGTGCCTGGTGCATGTGTCCACACGCAGGGGCCTTGGGGAGTTGAAATGGAGAGGTGAGGCCCCTGAGGGCCAAGATTCTCAACTGTCTTTTTTTTTTTTTAATTTTGAATGGAGTATCAGTTCAGTTCAGTTCACTTGCTCAGTCGTGTCCGACTCTCTGTGACCCCATGAATCACAGCACGCCAGGCCTCCCTGTCCATCACCAACTCCCGAAGTTCACCCAAACTCATGTCCATCGAGTTGGTGATGCCATCCAGCCATCTCATTCTCTGTCTTCCCCTTCTCCTTCTGCTCCTAGTCCCTCCCAGCATCAGTCTTTTCCAGTGAGTCAACTCTTCTCATGAGGTGGCCAAAGTATTGGAGCTTCAGCTTTAGCATCAGTTATAGTTGGTTTAAAATGCTGTGTTAGTTTCAGGAGTACGACAAAGTCAATCAGTTATACATATACATATACATATATTCACTCTTTTTTTTTCTCTTAGAATTCTAAGGAAAAATATCAATAACCTCAGATATGCAAATGACACCACCCTTATGGCAGAAAGTGAAGAGGAACTAAAAACCCTCTTAATAAAAGTGAAAGAGGAGAGTTAAAAAGCTGGCTTAAAACTCAGCATTCAAAAAATGAAGATCATGGCATCCGGTCCCATCACTTCATGGCAAATAGATGGGGAAACAATGGTAACAGTGACGGACTTTATTTTCTTGGACTCCAAAATCATTGCAGATGGTGACTGCAGCCATGAAATTAAAAGATGCCTGCTCCTTGGAATAAAAGCTATGACAAACCTAAAAGATAGTGAAGTCTTTCAGTCGTGTCTGAGTCTTTGCAACACCATGGACTGTAGCCTGCCACGCTCCTCTGTCCATGGAATTTTCCAGGCAAGAATACTGGAGTGGGTTGCCATTTCCTTCTCCAGTGGCTCTTCCAAACCCAGGGATCGAATCCAGGTCTCCCGCATTGCAAGCAGACTCCTTACCATCTTATCCACCAGGGAAGTCATGACAAACTTAGACAGCACAATAAAAAGCAGAGACATTACTTTACCGACAAAGGTCCACCTAGTCAAAGCTATGATTTTGCCAGTAATCATGTATGGATGTGACAATTGGACCATAAAGAAAGCTGAGAACTGAAGTATTGATGTTTTTGAACTGTGGTGTTGGAGAAGACCCTTGAGAGTCCCTTGGACAGCAAGGAGATCAAACCAGTTAATCCTAAAGGAAATCATTGGAAGGACTGATGCTGAAGCTGAAGCTCCAATACTTTGGCCACCTGATATGAAGAACTGACTCATTGGGAAAGACCCTGATGCTGGGAAACATTGAAGGCAGGAGGAGAAGGGGACGACAGAGGATGAGATGTTTGGATGGCTTCAGCAACTGGATGGATATGAGTTTGAGCAAGCTCTGGGAGTTTGTGATGGACAGGGAAGCCTGGTGTGCTGCAGTCCATGTGGTAGCAAAAAGTCGGACGTGACTGAGCCACTGAACTGACTCTTTTTTTCTTAGATTCTTTTCCCATGTAGGTCATGGCAGAGTATTGAGTAGAGTTCCCTGTGCTATACAGTAGGGCTTTATTAGTTATCTATTGTGTATGTATCCATTCCAACTTCTCAATTGTCTTGAAGGCAAATGGGAGGTGAGAACAATTCTAAGTAGGAAGGGTATGATGAGACTACTTTTCCAAAACAGGAGCTGCTTGATAGGGCCAGTGAGTGGTTGGGACAGCAGGTGGAGGGACCAGAGCTAGGGGTCCTGTGGGTCCAGGAAGCCCAGCACACACATTTACTATCTGATCTCAGCACATTGTTCTACTGTAAAAACTGTCTCTTTTGAGATATTTTATTAATTCCTTTTCATTATCATATTTTTCAGAAAATAGACCAGATAAAATGACAAAGACCTTAGTTGAGAAACCATGTCTGGTGTTATTTTTCATGTTGAAACTGGACTCTTCCTGACATGAGAAACATTTCTAGAATCACAGTGTAGCCAGAGATCAAGACTCAGAACCCAGGAATAGCTGGAAGGCAGTTCCAACCCTCCCTTGGTCAACAGAATTCTATAGGAGCCCAGTTTTCTGCCCTCGGCTCTGACTAACTAAAGGAAATATCTAATTGAACCCAAAGCAAAATCAATTTCCCCTTTTAATTTTAATTGAAACTTTCAGCTGGCACGAGCACTGAAAAATGAACTTCATTCCCTGTTTGTAATATTAAAGGGAAAATTAATGTAATTAAAAAGTAATCACTTCACATTGTTCTCAAATTTCCCTCCTGAATTATTAACACGAGCAATCCTGCCCCTTGGCGGCCATGTTAGAGCATTGGTATTCCCAATTTCTGCCTCTCCTTTGCAGCCCTTCTTCTTTAGAATACTTAACCAGATTGACCTTCATGTATCTATAGCAGGGGCTATAATTCTGTGTGGTTGCTGCCAACCCTGGGATTAAATGAGACTCTCTCCTGCTTCAACAAAGAGTCAGCTCATTTCTACTTATAAGAATTAATGGGCAAAGGTAATGTCTTCATCACAGGATTGAGTCTGAACCTCTGCATGGAAGATACATTTTTATCCAAGCTAATACTCTCTGCCCAGATGATTTTTCATACTGTTGTAAAATTGAGCAAGGTTTCATAAAGGAACATGGATCCAGCTTGTAAATGAGGTTGCTAGGGAGTGAAATTATAAATGATAGAAAAAGTTAATCTTTCTCAGGTTAAAAAAAATAATAAATCTCTGTAATTAAGGTGTTTCAATTTTTCCTTCCCAAGTTCAAATTGGATTTTGTATATAGCAAGATCTCACTTGGGCATACATAAAAATGTATCAGAACTGGCTTGTGAGAATCATTTAAGGAGATGTTAAGAGGCACAGCAGACTTATATACAGGCAGAAATGCACAGCGAGTTTCTCTTGGGAAATTCCAGAGAATGTGGCTTGTCTTTCAGAGCGTACATCTTACTTTATTTGCTTGTAACAAAGCGGACCCTCCTTTACCAAAGAGGAAGCCATTCCAGGCAGGGTGACATCTTTGTCTCTCCAGCAACAAGCCATATAAAACAAAATAGAAGAATTCTGTTTCATGACTTGAGTTGGTATTATTGAGTCCTAGAGCCCATTTATAGCTGATAAATGTGGTCAAGAAAAAAAGTCTTTGTGAAGAGATGAGAATCAGTGGAATCATCACTGACCTCCTAGGTCTGGAAAGACCAGGAATATTGCTGTTATCCCGTGAGAGTAGTGACCATCTGCTTCCTGAGCAAGAATCAGAGGAAAGCCCCTTCATCTTGGCATTGGAGATTTGTTTACGATTCTGCATCAACAGAATCGTAAACAAATCTGGGCCAGCTGGCCAGTTCTCCTGATCCTAGCACTGATCAAGCCAATAGACTTGCTGGGGAGATACTGGGATGCTGAGATACTGGGATGACCTCTGTCATTTTCTGCTAGTGTCAAGGTCATGTCCATGTGGTCTCTCCAGTCAGGTACCCAAGTGTCTTATGTGATAGCTCAGGACTCCCCAAAGCACAAGCTGTCTTCTGGAAGCTTAAGCCTAGAGCTGATACCACATCACTGCCTCTGATTTTATTGCTTTTAAGGCTTCACAGGGCCAGCCCTGATCCACTCATGAGGGTGTGTGCCTCAGAGCATGGTTCTGTGGGAGACACCCATCCAGTCTACAACTGCAGCCCTTCCGGGGTATGGGAGGTCTCCTCATTTCCAAGCGGAGGGTAGCCAGCGGAACTCTTGCCGATCTCTCCAGAAAGGAGCCACAGGTGTACCCTGGGGCCCTTCTGACCAAGGAAGACCAAGGTTCTCCCAGAGGGAGAACCACCTGCCAGCTTGTTTCTCGTGCATCCCAGAGGACAGAGAGTGGTGTGCTTTCCCTTGTGGTGGGGCTTACCCCTCCCTGCTCCAGAGGCTGCAAAAGCCTGGCGGGTCTGGGTGATGAAAGAATATTTCAACTCACTCAGGACATTCAAGGCTGTGAGAGAGGAGGCCCAAAGTGAATAACAAAACGCTCGGCTGCTGTTGAACTAGAGGAAGAACGACAAGAAAATTTAATAGGAAACAGTAATGAGAAGCTTTAGGAGATGTAGTCAGGGCACCAAATTACTTTCAGGAACTAAAAGTGGGCGAAACAATTGAGTTTTCAATTAAAACGTGTAACAGATGAAGTGAGAGAGGGAGACGATTACAGCAGACAATTGAATTACAGAGCTGGAGAACAAGCAGAGGAGACAGTCTGTAGCATGGGGAACACACATACACACTCAGAGCTGTGGAAGCCTCAGGGGAAAAAAGAAAAGGCCTGGAGGCCAAATTCCAGATACCCGATATATGAGTGATAGCCTACAACAAACTAACAACCAACCAACTGAAAGCAACGGGTGTAAGGAAAGTGATCCTGAAAGATTCAGAGTAAGCCATGAACATGTCTACAAAACAAAACAGACCCAGAAAACAAACTTGTGGTTGCCAAGGGGGAGGGCGAGGGGGAGGATGGAGTGGGCGCTTGGGATTAGCAAACTAATATATAATATGTAGGATGGATAAGCAAGTCCTCATATATGTTTAGTATACAATAGTTGTTCTGTTTCTGACTTACTTCACTGTGTATGACAGACTGTGGGTTTAGCTTGGTGCTCTGTGATGACTTAGGGGGTGGAGGAGGGGACAGGGAGGCAAAAGAGAGAGGGGGTATATGTACATATGTAGTTGATTCACCTTGTTGTTCAGCAGAAACTAACACAATATTATAAAGCAATTATACTCCAGTCTAAAAATATTTATAATAAATTTGAAAGCAAAACAACAACAAAGAAACCAAACCAAAACAAAAGGTCCTACTGTATGACACAGGGATCCATATTCAATATCCTGGGATAAACCATAATGGAAAAGAATACGAGAAAGAATATATATACGCATGACTGAACCACTTTGCTATACAACAGAAATTAACACATTGTAAACTAGCAATAGTTGAATAAAATTTTAAAAAGTAGAGTGAGCCATGAGATGTTTAAAAGCACTCTGCTCTCCCACGGGTGGTCGCTGTGGAGCTGGTGTCTTTCGTGCATGTCGAGGAGTCCTCTCTGCGTGGGTATTTCTGGGCTGATGACCACTGGTCAGTTCCCAACAGGCAACATGCTGGGGCTCAGGGCTTCCCTGGTAGCTCAGCTGGTAAAGAATCTGCCTGCAATGCAGGAGACTCTGGTTCAATTTCTGGATTGGGAAGATCCCCTGGAGAATGGATAGGCTACCCACTCCAGTATTCTTGGACTTCTCTGGTGGCTCAGATGGTAAAGAATCTGTCTGCAATCCGGGAGACCTGGGTTCAATCCCTGGGTTGGGAAGATCTCCCCTGGAGGAGTTCATGGCAACACACTCTAGTAGTCTTGCCTGGAGAATCTCTATGGACAGAGGAGCCTGGCGGGCTATAGTCTATGGTGTCACAAAGAGTTGGACACGACTGAGTGACTAAGCACAACAAGGCACTGACTGGTAGAACTGGTGTTCCTGGGACACCCTTCACCCGCCCTTCCCACACTGAACACTGACCACACTGAACATGCTCCCTACCCACACTCAAGGAATTTCAGCTCTTACTTCAAGAGTACTGAGGTCTTTATGACATCAAAATAGTTTTTCGCTGAACTAGAATGATCCAGAATCTTCATTAGGTCCTTAGGATAGATTGAACTAATGACCATGAGTCCATGGCTACATGTATCCTCACTGTTGAATCGTGACATTAAACAGTCTCCCATCCAGAGATGGAGTCTGTCTCTCTAATAGCTGATATCTGAGTTGGCTGTGTGAATTGCTTTGGCCAATGAGATCTTAACAAATGTGATGTTCACCAAGGCTTGAAAAGTGCCTGGGCATCACTGCTCTGGCCCCCCAGGGTTCATGGGTACCAAGCCCAGACCAACCTCTTGAACAGTGGAAGACACAAGCCAGCTCCCCAGCCCACAGCCAGGCAGCTTGCAAACATGTTGGAGACCATCCCAGACCACTGAGCAACTTTGAAATCCTCCTGCTGAGATGAACAGAATAACCCTGGTAGGTTCAGGCAAAATTGCAGACCTACAGAGTCATGAGCTAGATAAATACCTGTTTTTAAGTGACCAAGCTTTGTGCTGCTAGTCACACATCAGTGGACAACGGATACATGGTGGCCTGTAGGTACACACAGCAGATGTCACCCCCGCAGACCCCACCCTCGGCATTTATACTGGATGCAGAGGAGTGGTGCTCACACAACCCTGGTCTCTACACACAAGAGGTGACAAGTCATATTGGAAGGAGAGCACAGGGGAACGCGAGCCAGTGATGGGACACCACTGGACAGTCCAGTTGGCTGAAGACTGTTCCAGAAGTGATGTCGGAGCATAGACAGCCTGACAGGCCAATAGCTTCCAGGCTTTTCCACCTTGCAGAGCACCTGCGAACCTGCCTTAGAAATATCTCTGTGGAGGTGGCCGAAAATCCTCTCTGGCTCTGTGTGGGGACTGTGTGGGAGCCCCACCTATAAGACGGGGTCAGCAGGCAGGAAGCTCAACTAGGATGCTGCAGGGCTGGGTTCTCTTGGGCAAGGGTGCCAGCAGAGCAGGCATGTGATCAGAGCCTTGCTTCCTCAGTCGGGTGCAAAGCTAAAGCATCCAGGTTCTCTCCACTCAAGCAGGAAGTGTTCGTCCCCTCATCTGTCATGACGACACATCTCTTGGCTGAGGTGGGGTCCTTAGGCTCAGCTGTCTGAGCCGCTGCTCCAGTGCCAGGACGCAGGAGTGGGTCCAGTGCCTCACCTTAGCACCTTCCTCAGGTGGGATCACCAGCTGTGGGGTAACCACAAGCTGCAGATCCTGTCCCAGGGCCACCGAAGGGCCATGCTGGGGAGCACTGGGGCGTGGGCTGGAGGCAGGACCTGCAACCTCTCACCACAGTACTGACAGCCCGCCCCCAGCTGTGAGCCTCACTTCTTGTCAAGATCACCAAAGGATGTTCCGAGTTGCTTCCTTTAGTTCAAAACAGTTTGGGGAAGTCATCCATTTTCAAATTGCGAGCTGTTTGAAGTAGATAAACCATGTTCCCCTCCAGCCAAAAAGTTCTAGAATCTCTATCTTCTTAAAACCTATGCATGCACGGAATTTAAAATAAATCTAGCAATGAATGTCATCTTCATTACCATTGCCTTTGGGTCCCATCAAACAAAATTTCCTTGAACGGAATTTATTAAGGTCACCACTGATTCCTCAGTCTCTTCCCTGGGCAGAGGAGAAACGAATTCAGTCTCTTCTCACTGGGGGAATGGAAAGCCAGGCTTTCCAGGTTTGATCGAGGGCTTCTTCTCTGAACCTTCTTCCTTGGACTTTGCTGTGGGCTTGTGAGAGAAATGTGCTAAGTTCCCAGCAGGCTGCAAACTCCAAGGGTCAAGGGCAACCGAAACAAAGAGATCTTCTCATGCTTTCTATGGTCTCCATTTTGGAAACTCCTTTAAATATTCAAGGATGCTGGCTGATGAGACAGGAAAGACCCCAAGGAACCCTTGTTTACTAAAGGCCCCTCAGCTGTTATCAGAAACCCTCCAAAATCCTCCCCCTCCCGGTTATCATGCTTCCTGCTTCTCCCACAGAGGCACCACCAGCCATGGTTACTTGCTTTGCCTGGGCACATCACTGAGTATCATAATGATGTTCAAATGCAGGGCAAGGGGACTTCCCTGGTGATCCAGGGATTAAGATTTTACCTTCCAATGCAAGGGGTGCCGGTTCAATTCCTGGTCAGGGAGCTAAGATCCCACATGCGTTGTGGTCAAAAAGCCAAGCTGCAAAACAGAAGCAGTGTTGTTAAAAATTCAATAAAGACTTTTTAAAAAATGGTCCACACACACACACCACAAAAATATCTTTAAAAAATTGCAGACCGGCTGTCCTGTTAATACCTTCAGAGTATGAGATCTCAGAATGCCATTTCATGACGGGCTCATATATTTCCTGTGGGTTATTGCTTTTTAACCTAGATCATCTTGGAGACAAATAGGTTTCATTTATATTCTAAACTCATGCAAAGGGCGGCCAAGCTTGCTATTTCAGGAGTCTGATTTATTTTACAGAAATTAGCATAACCACTAAAATCAAATCCATTCCCTGCCCCAGTGGGGCAACTGAAGTGGCCCATTTACATGGCGAAAGTCCAGGAAAGCACCTCATTTTCCAGGTGTCTGGTGTCTGTTTTTTGGGGTGGCCTTTTGTTATGTGCATGAAACAGTCCTCCCAGCTGGTCCTCTCCCTTCACTCCCGAACTAGCAGTTATTGTTTCTTATTTAACACTGCATCTCCTGATTTGGCAGTGATTCCTTTTTTTTTTTATTGTAGTAAAATATCACTGTACAATGATTATTGTAACAACTTTAAGTGTACAGTACAGAGGCATTGTCCATTCACATCGTAGTGTAACCACCCATATCAATTTCAAGAACGTTTTTATCTTCCCAAACTGTGCTCTAAATCCATGAAGCAGTAACTTCTCTATTCCCTTAGAAGTGGCGCTACCCTAGGCTCTACTGCCGTCTTGTTTTTCCACTCAGACACTGAGTAGAGCATGAGTGATCAAAGGGTGAAATTTTGTAGGAGATGCTCTCAAAAGCTCACTCACGTACCTGGATGCCCACTTGCTGTCCTCAAACTTTCCCACGAGTCCTTCTCTGCACACCCGTGGCTCCTCAGAGAGCTTGCTCCTCAAGCTGCCCGGATGGTCAGGAGCCCCTCCTGCCCTGGAGCACATCCTGGAGCATCCTCACACCCTGAAGCCCCCTTCAACCAGGAGGGACAGTAGGATGCTGGTGCAGAGTAAAACCCTTCCCTTCAGCTTTTCAGGCCAGTCTGGGGCACATACCACATTATCCCTGGGACCTCTAGGATCTTACGTGAGCTGCCCACGATGGTGACCTTCTCTGTCAGTTTCCTGCACGTGATCAGGGTCCCCCAGGCAGCAGACACTGAAAGCAAGGTAGCACTTCCTGCAGTTTCTTGGGGGTGATGGCTATGAAAAACGAGAGGAAGAAGCACGTTGGGCATAGAAAGGACTCTGCCGTGCAGACCCCACACCTCTGATGGGAAAGCGTCAGCCCGGGCTGTGATGTCGTGCTTCTGGTGAGAGAGGACCTGAGATCTGCATCCGCCTTCGTTGCTCTTTTCCACAGGGGTTTGGGCTACCATGAGCTTATTCCATTTCCATCCAAGGTAAGGTTGTTTGCAGGGAGGGTCCTGGTAACTTGTTGGCTGAATAGATAAAGGGGCAGAGCTGATGGAGAACTGTCACTGGCCACAGGACCGTGGCAGGAGTTGTCTTCCCAGACACTCTGTCACTCTCTGGGGATGCATGGAGCCCTGGGCATCAGTCAGGAGCGGGTGTCACAGGGAACCAGGCCAAGTTGTGCCCAGGGCTCTCAGGCCCCCTCATCAGATGTCACAGTCTTGCAAGGTGAGTTTCAGAAGACCCTCCAGAGGAGCAGGTCCACTTGGAAATCATGAGAGACTGAATCGCTGCAGAGGGATTCCCATGCTTGCTGGGTGCTGGGCAGCCGGCATTGAGAGCTGCCTGGGGACCAGGGCTGTCAGAGCTGCATGTTTGGGGGGCATGGGGCTTCCGTCTCGTAAGACTGCCCCACAGGGCGCCTTTTCTACTGCATTTTCCCTTTATGGTCCTTGAATAAAAATGCCAGTCAGATGCAGATCAAACAAAAGGCATTTGAACATTTGCAGGATTTGAGAGAGGCATCCGGCTATCAGGAGGTGATTACATAAAAATATCAGTTAAGGGCAAGGTTTCCAATTTCCATACATGCTCAGTTTTGTCCCACAGGTTATTAGAACAACAAGCCAAACACTGCAAAGCTGTTCACCTGCACACACCCTGAGTGCTTGGAAATGGAGACCAGCTTCTTTAATCACAGCTGCATGGAGGAAATGTCTGTTTCTCAGAGGAGCTGATTTTAAAGGTAGCTTGAAATTAAGTGACTCCAAGGCCCACGTGGGTGTCCCGGCAGCAGCCATGTACCAGGGTGACTTCCTGCATCATGGACCACAGTGCAGGGAAGGTTGAAATAATGAGGGGAATGGCTCTCCCTTCACTTGCTTCCTTAGTCTTCAGACTTCATCGAGGCAATTAAGTCCTGATTGTTCCTCCATGCCTGATGCTCTGAGACACGAATTATAAGCAGTGAGCCTGCAAACCGAGTGCCAATCCCTGGCCACTCAGGGAATGGCCCCAACAGAAGCCTTCTCAGAAGGAGAGCCAGGTTCCTCCCGGTCCTCTCCGCTCACCTGTCTCAGCTCAAGTCATGTCCCAGCACAGGTGCCCGGCTCACTTCCTCATCCCCAGGGGAGACAAAGGGGATGAGGAAACGGGGCGTGAAGATGCGTTGTCTGTGGGAGAAGCAGAGCTGAGTGAGAAGAGACAAGAGGACCATCCCAGACACAGGGACAGAAAAGAAGGAAGGGGAGGAGAAAAAGGAGGTAGGGGAGGGAGAGACAGGGAGGAAGGGGAGGGGGAGGAGGGGAAGGGGAGGAGGGGGAGGGAGGGAAGAGGGGGAGGGAGGGAGGAGGGGGAGAGAGGGAGGAGGGGAAGAGAGGGAGGAGGGGGAGAGAGGGAGGAGGGGAAGGGGAGGAGGGGGAGGGAGGGAGGAGGGGGAGGGACACAGCCTGTGCTCATCACGCTGCCCATGATGAGCACATTTCCCCTCTCTCTCTACCAGTTTTACTGTTACTTTGACGTCAAATGAAGCATACTTTTCTAAGTTTGCTCTCTGAAAAATCCTATAATTATGGTAACAGTGACAGCTTGACTCTGTGCAGTGCTTCATTTGCTACGACATGCTTGCAATGGTATTTTACTGTTTTCAGGTACAGAATGAGCCACACTGTCGGCCCCCAGGAAGCTGGGTTATATGAAAACTGCAGGGTGGAGTCCACCCTCATCAGAACAAGAGAATACCCCTGGGTGACTCTCTTAGGGGCCGAGAGGTATCCCGTGAGGAGCCCCAAACTCAGCAGCTTAGAACATCACTAGTGCTGCTTCCAGGCCTGGGGGTTGGGTGCTCAGGAAAGGCTGGGCCGTGTGATTCTCTTCCTGGCTGGAGCTGCAGTTCTCTGCAGACTCACAGCAGACAGCCCTCCTGGCCTCTGCAGTGCACCCCTGGGGGCAGTTGGACCTGTTACAGGGCATCTGGAGCCTCCCTTCCCCAGCAAACACATCCCAGGAGAGCAGATGCCCTTCCACCCTCACTGAGTCCCTTTCTCCATTGTCCTGTGTGTTCTGTTCATGACAGATTCAAGGAGGAGCTCCACAGACCCCACTTCCAATGGCAGGAGCAACAATCACATGGGACTGTATTTTATAATCACTAAGAGATGGCCCCAGGCCAGCCCTGTCTGAGGACTAGGATCCCAGGTACTACTCTGTTCTACAAAAGTCTCCTGAATCTTGAGGAGTAAAGCACACACGGTGGGGGGACTTCCCTGGTGGTCCAGTGGCTAAGACTCTGTGCTCCCAGTGCAGGGGACCCAGGATTGATCCCTGGTCAGGGAAATAGATCCCACACATCACGACTAAGACCCAGCACAGCCAAGAATATAAATAAATACATTAACACACACACACACACGACGTCCCACCATGGGGCTGAAGCTCTGTGTTTTTAAGTAGGTTACCATTTAGGTACCTTCCTCGCATGACTATCAATTAACGTATCTTCTGTTGAGTGGCAGGAAGAAACCAGGGATGGTGAATGGGGGAGGGGAAGGGAAGGGATTCTGTGTCTGCCTGCATGGAAGCGAGTGCATGGACATGGAGTGAGTCAGCACTGCCTCTCCTCTGTCTTACACGCCTCAGGAAGGAAACGCTCATCTCAGGCGGAAGTTGCATGGCTGGCATCTGGTCCTGGCCAAGAAGCCAGCACAGACAGTGGTCCAGGCACAGCCCTTCACACCAGCCCTAGCCCCAGTGATGAGCATGGGGCGGCCACAATTTGATGTGCACATCCTTGTAGAACCAGCTGTACACGTCTCACATTCTTCTTCATGAAGGAAAATACTGCGTGTGGGCATGTATGTGGCTGGTGTGATGTAGCAGTGGGAATAGACAAGTGAGATGTAGCTCCTGCCTTCAAGGGGCTCACAGCCTGGAAAATGAAGCCCAAACTGCAAACCTGCGAGCCCGCTGAGAGTTGCCGATTTTTCCTGGAAGAGCGTTTCAGGAAAGGCTTCTTCGAGAAGGTGATAATCCTGTAAAGTTCGCCTGCATCTCGGAATGCCTGCCTAGTGTGCTGAGATGGGGGTGAGGAGGGGACTCGATAAAAAGGCAGCTACTAGCTGGGGGGTTTGTCTGAGCAGCCAAAGAGAGAGGAAAGGGCAAGGTTCTTCCAACTTCTGCCACATCTGGTGTTCCAGGCAGGTCCTCCCCCACAACACAAGCAGGTCTTAGCCCTGTTTAGCTCCCAAGAAGTGAAGAAAGGTGGCAGATGGAGCTGTCCAGGGTCCCAAAGCATCTTTCTCTGACTCTGCTTCACCCCAGTTCTCTCCTTCAAATCCACCAGGACTTGGGAAGCTCCAAGATTGTAATAAGTTTTCTAAATATTGGCAAATGTAATTTCCTATTGACTCCCAGGTTGCTTTCCCTTTGGTCCTGTTCTGCCCTTGGGTGCACAGAGGGAAGAATAATTTACTGTCCCCCAAGTCAACCCTCTCACACTCACCAGCCACTACCATGTTCACCCCAGTCTGGACCTGTGTTGTGTTGTGCTTAGTCGCTCAGTCTTGTCCAACTCTTTGCGACCCCATGGACTGTAGCCCGCCAGGCTCCTCTGTCCATGGGATTCTCCAGGCAAGTATCCTGGAGTGTGTTGCCATGCCCTTCTCCAGGGGATCTTCCCAACCCAGGGATAGAATACAGGTCTCCCACATTGCAGGCAGATTCTTAACCGTCTGAGACATCAGGGAAACCCAGTCTGGACCTCTGTGGCTCAAATTACTTCTACTTTCAGATAAAGGAGCATAAGGTTGCCTCCAAACACGTCTAGATTCATACCTATCTCTTCATCCGGAGGACCAGACTTTTATAATGGTGCAAATTAATTCCAGTCAATGAACTGTGTTTTGTCTCCCCTTGTGTCTATTTAAGTAATTGGAGGTGGCAAGTTCTGATTTTGAGTTTGACTTAGCTTATGGGAGCTCTGACCGTCTTGACAGCTGCTTGGAAATTGCTCTGACTCAGGCTGAGTTGTGGCAGATAAACACCCAGCCACAACCTTGGCGATGCTGCTGTAATTGATTATCATTGGTGAAAGAGTGGTCTGTGTAAATGGCTTGAATGAGCCTGAGACACTTAGGATATATCGTTCAGCCACAGGGACTCTGATCCACACCAAAGTAAAGCAAAATAACCTCATTATTAACCCAACAGTGGAGCTGGCTCTTGCCTCCAAATGAGTGGTAGTGCCATTCTTGCTGTCACTGATAATTTTGGAAACCATTACCCGAGCAGAGATTATTGTTTCAAAAAAGGACTCAGACAGGTAGTGGCTCTCACCTTCTTTCCAGGAGCTGAGAAGTCAGCATGCTTGTTTTCAGCTGGAAAGGGATTAAAGGTCAAGAGAAATTGGAATTATTGCCATGCAAGGAGCCCACTTGGTGCCGGCAGCAACCTGATGGTGTTGTGTGTGGAATCGGCAAGCTAAGGCGTTGAGAATTGAGAATAGAGTAGGAACACGAGTATTTTGAGATATAATTTAAATTTCATATTTTTTAGTTTGAGGTACATGTTTTTCATAATGTGTTAATAGCTATCAAAGTAATACACAGCAAAAAAAAAATAGGAAGGTCCATGGATACACAGTAAGAGACACAGTCCCTGCGCACCTCGATTCTGTCCCCTACTCTTCAACTCCTTCTGTTACGCCTTCTGGTGGTTACCATCAAAATGCTCAGAGCCTATTCTACTATTTCATTCATCTTAAAATAATTTTCAGGCTTCCCAGGTGGGGGTAAAGCACCCCCCTGCCTATACAGGAGACACAAGAAATGTGGGTTCAATCTTTGGGCTGGGAAGATCCCATGGAGGAGGGCATGGCAACCCACTCCAGTGTTCTTTCCTGGAGAATCCCATGGACAGAGGAGCCTGGCAGGCTGTAGTCCATAGGGTTGCAAAGAGTTGGACCCAACTGACGCAGCCAAGCACGCACACACACACCCAGCTCCATAAAAGCAGAACACAGGGAGAAGAGGGGGCAGGAAGAGGACAGGACCCCGGGTCCCTGCCCTGTGACATCTGATGCCCAGTTGGCTGTGATGCATGTGGCACCTTGGTCTATTCCTGCTAAACCCCTTTTGAGTATGTGGCAGGTTTTCCATGAAAGCAGGAGAGAGACGTGCTTAGCAAACTCTCAGAGCTCACACGAGGACAAAGTGACAGAGCAGGAACTGGACTGCAAGGCCACTCTGACTGCAAGCCAGAACTTGTCCAGTAAATTACCATGAGCTAGTTGAATTCAGAAGCTTTGCCTGACTTCTTTCAGCTTTTGTTGTTCAGTCGCTCAGTTGCGTCTGACTCTTGGCAACCCCTGGTCCTCAACCATCCCTGTCCTTCACCATGTCCTGGAGCTTGCTCAAACTCATGTCCATTGAGTCAGTGATGCCATTCAACCATCTCATCCTCTGTCATCCCCTTCTCCTGCCTTCAATCTTTCCCAGCATCAGGGTCTTTTCCAACAAGCCAGCTCTTCGAGTCAGGTGGCCAGAGTATTGGAGCATCAGCATCAGTCCTCCCAACAGATATTCTGAGGATTCAGTTCAGTTCAGTCACTCAGTCGTGTCCGACTCTTAGCGACCCCATGAATCACAGCACGCCAGGCCTCCCTGTCCAACACCAACTCCGGAGTTCACTCAAACTCATGTCCATCGAGTTGGTGATGCCATCCAGCCATCTCATTCTCTGTCGTCCCTGTCTCCTCCTGCCCCCCAATCCCTCCCAGCAAAAGGAATAAAGGAATCCAATTTCTTTAGGATTGACTAACTTGATCTCCTTGCAGATTTATGAACTGACGTTTTCTGGGATGAAATTTTCTTTCACATCTATGACCATTACAAATAAAATCTAGAATAAGGTCCTACTTAGGCCGATACAAAGTTAATAACTGCAGAAACGTATATCCAAGGGCCAGTTTGGCAGCTGGTCCTCACATCAGCAGAGCCTGGAGATCTTCCCTCCTGGAGAAATGAGAACCCGGAAACGCTGTCAGGTCTCAGAACCTCTGAGGAGGGTGCAGCTGCCACAGTGTCAAGAGAAGGGACTTCTCTCTCAGTTGGTCTCTTTCATCAGATCGTTTTCCCATAACCGAAGGGGAGATTTATCAGTGGCAGAAATAAATTGCATTATACGCCAGCTCTGTCTTTGCAGTTCTGCGCGTTCTGTCTGTGTAATAACCTGCTATGATTATGTATGAACTTCTAAGTGGGAACAGAGGAGACTTAATTCCATTAAATTTCCCTGGAGATGGGGAGTCTGACTCAGTTCCAACACAAAGCTTCTGTTTGTCATTACGCTGTAGTGTTTGGAGCACTATTTTACAGAGTTGTTGTTGGTGCCTTGATGAGATTTTTCAGTTTATGTAACCAGTCCAGGCTCCCCACACTCATGAATGTGAGAGGTGGCAACACAAATAACTTTCTTCCTTCTGAATGAGTAAAAGGCCCTGCTTTTCTTGCTCCCCAATCTAGGGGATGTGATCTCATGTAATTTCATTTTCCCTCTTTTCCACAGACCAGATTCTTTCTACTGATGCAGAAGTTCTACTAACCACAGACACAGTTTGCAGATGGTCTCGAATAAACATGGTTTTGCAAAAGATGTGAAAATCAGCAAATGCCATATAGAATCAAGAGACAAGACAAGGGCTCTGGTTTAATCACACAAACTTGCTCTTGGCAATGTTGTCACGGCTGTGTGACTCTTGGGGTGTGTAACAAAAACCCAATGAAGGGTCTACACCTTACAAAAATTGGGGTGTGCACCATTTTTAAAGACTTTATTGTATTTGTTACAATATTGCTTCTGTTTTATGCTTTGTGCTTTGTTTTTGTTTTTTTAAGCAATGATGCATGTGGGATCTTAGCCCCCTGACCAGGGATCAAACTTGCATTCCCTTTATTTACTGGAAGGTGATGTCCTATCTATTGGACTGCCAGGGAAGTCCCAAGGATCTGAAGATTAAGAGGGTTGGTTCTATTGGCCTGAGACACAGCGGGTGAGAAGTTAACGGGGCTGGGAGCAACAGGAGGTCGCCCATCCCCTCTGCCTGGCATCCTTGGCTATGCCCTCCTGTCTCGACACTCCTGCTTTACCTTTCTCTGCAGACTGCCCCTGCCACACGCTGACCAGTACTTTCCTGTGACCCCAGTGTCCACAGCCTGAGCCAAGCAAGTGTTGAGCTCAGGTCTGCACAAACGATAGCACCTCTGTCCCTTCTCACACCTCAAAGGGAGGCTCACCTGGATGAGCCAGAGACACACCCACCTTGGATCCCCTCAGCCGTGGCCGAGAAGCAGGTGTCCCGAGGATTAGGTTGGTTTCTTCCTGTTCACAGCCTTCCACGACGGAAGAGGGGAATTAGTGGTGAGTGCTGGGGGGAGAATAATGTCTCCTGGGACTTCCCTGTCGGTCCAGAGGTTAAAACATCTCACTTGCACTGCAAGGGGCATGTATTCCGGCCCTGATCGGGGAACTGAGATCCCTACATGCCGCACGAGGCAGCCAAAAAAGGGAAAAGATTGCAAAAAGCAGACGAATGTCTCCTCAGATGCCCGTGTCCTAATCCTGCATGCATGAATGTCACCTTCCATGACAGGGGGAACCTAGCAGGGGTGGTTAAGTCTTGATATGGGAGATGACCCTGGACTTAGGCAGGTGGCCTGACATCAACATAAACTCCTCATAGGAGGGAGGCAGGAGTATCGGAGGCAGAGAGGCCGATGTGACCATAAAATCAGAGGTTTGGGTCTTGTGATGAAGAGTCACGGACACCTCTGGAAGCTGGAAAAGGCAAGGACCAGGTTTGCCTGTGGAGGAGGGAACCAGCCCTTCCAGCTCCTCCATGCGGCCCAGGGAGGCCAGGATAGACTTCTGATCCCCAGAACTGTAATTCACTTTTGGTGTGGACATTATTGAAATCTGCAGGTGTAATCTAGCTGGAATATACTAAATGCATCCTTTGAATTGTATCGTTCATTTAGGTTTTTCTACAGTAATTTATCCAAAGGGTTTATGTGTGAGAGAAAGGGAGAAGGAGGGGAAAATATAAGGGTCAAACTGTCTTTATTTTTACTTAGAAGTGATTCTGGGTCTGGTGATAGCAGGGTTGTCCCCTGTTTTGAAGAGTGTGTGTAAAAAGCTCTATTAATATTAACTAGAAGTGACTGGAATCCCCGCAGGCTGCCCCGTGTTCCATGTCCTTATCTTCCCCGTGAGTCACCGTGAAGCTGAATGGCCCAAATGACTTAACAAGGGAAACTCTTCTTCCAGTTCATGTTCTCTATTGTGAAAATGTCTGAGTCCCTGAAGTCAATCTCTGGCACCATGTCTATGGCCTTCAGATTGAGGACACCGAGGCCCCAGGAAGACGTTGGGGGCACCCCATTTGGTTGCTCGAAGTGAGCACTGACCAGGGCGGGCATGTGTTTTAGAGGCAGGAAACACATCTGACCCCTGAGATGTGACCGAGGAGACCCTCAGAGCCCAGGAAGGGGTTCCGGCTCCTGGGGGCAAGATGAGGTTCATGGACTCGGTCTGTGATAGCTGTCTCGGACCAGGCCACCAGGAGACACCTGAAAAGGGAACTCGGATCCGTCCCGACCCAGGGCTCACACAGCATCTGCTTGAACCAGGGGAGCAAGATGGGCTTTCTGAACACTTCCACTTTCATTCTTTGGCTGCAAAGAACCCCACCATCTCCTGAGGGATTAGATTTGGGCTTTTGTAAGAGTCTGCCCAATCTTACTGTAGACAAAGTCTGTTTTGCTGAAATATTTAGAATTAGGCAATATCTTCTAAAAATTTTAATTTGTTGTGTATACCCGTTCTTCACCTTTGCCTGAGAAAAAGTCAGGTTCGACCAGAAGGAAAAGTTGAACTGTTGGGGATCTTTCAGGGATCATGAGTTAATTGTTCAGGAGAAGGTGGGGGGCCCGGGTGTAGATCTGAGTCTGACAGCAAGGCTGGCCGGCATTACACTCTTGGGGCTTCAAAGAAAAATCCTGACTCACCAGGTGAAGACAGTCAAACAATATCCATCCCACCAGGCACAGCAGGGCAGGGCAGACTGTGATGGGAGTGCTCCTATGACTTCCAGCCAGGTGCATGGAAACCTGAGGCTAAGAGCCAGCAAGGGGAAGAAGCACTTCACATGTGTTTGGATAATAAGCTTGACTCAAGGCAGAGAAGCAGGGTATGGGGAGCTCAACAAGAAAAACATCAGGAAAACCATCCCTGTGGTCCCTCTCTGTGGTCTGAAATGTTTAGTTCATCATGAATCTAAGGATGTGGTTCTTCTGGGCACTCTGAGAATGCATGAGGCCATCTCTGATTCTCCAGTGATTTCTGGAGCCCTTTTACTGTTCAGTGGGTACAGCTCAGTGACACTGAATACCTTTTGATGCACAGGACAGGTGTGCATTCAGCAGAATAACAAACATCAGCTGTCACGTCAGAAAACCCCAGATTCTCAGGGGCTTCAGCCAATACACGGTTATTTCCTGCTTTCAGGAGTCCTATGAGAGTCTGGGGGCTCCTCCATCCTGGCTCCCAGGTCCCTCTGGATCACATGCCCAGGACACATGCCCACAGATCACTTCTGCCTCCAATCCCGGGTCTGGAAGCAGTCACACGCCCACAGCGCACCTGCCAGGGGAAAGGGAGACTCAGGGAGCACAGGAAGTTTCAGGGAGCCCACTTATGCTGACGTCTCCACAGAAGGGTTGTTCACATCCCTCCAGATATCCATTCTCCTGCCTGAGACCCAAAGCCCCCAAAAGACTTCCAATCTCCCATAGGCTAAAACTGTACCATACTTCATGTGGAAACACAAGTTAATTCTTGCCCAGTTTTAACAAATACTGAAGCATCAATTGGAAAACCAGGTAACTTGAGGGGAGGTGATTGTGTTTTGAAACTTTCTCAGAAGCTGGTCACCAGCTTGGAAAACTATGGCACCAGTGAGAAACCTGCTTATATTTGCTTTGTGAATAAACACTCAGCTTTTGTCTTTTTCTATGTGTCCATGGGTAACGCTGCACATGGGTGCAAGAAACTGATTCCTTAGGCCCAAACAGTTCTGGTTTGAAATACAGACAACTGCTTTTTTCATCTTTGCATTATCATTAAGGGTGTAGCTTTTGAAAAATCACACGTATGGGTAGATATATCATCTATTGATTTCATTTCAAGATAGAGATATGGGCACTGTGTTGCATTCATATTAAAGGGGTGCACAGGTCTCATGAGCTTGAGAACCACTGATTCAGAAGGATTAACTCGGTGCTCTGTGACGACCTAGATGGGTGCGGTAGGGGATGGTGGAGGAAGGTCCAAGAGGGAGGGGATGTATGTATACATACAGCTGATCCACTTCCTTGTACAGCAGAAACTAACACAACATTGCCAAGCAGTTATACTCCAGTGAAAAACATTTTTTTTAATTTAAAGACACTTTGGGCCTAATTTAATGCCAGTGTAAGGGAGGAAACTGATAGGATAAATATGAAATCAGGGGAAAATGCACACTTAAAGAAGTCTGCAAAGTTAGAGTCAGGAAAGCCCCTCAGAGAAGAAACTCTGTATTTAACCCAGTCCAGGAGTGACTGAAGGGGTTCCCTGGTGGCTCAGATGGTAAAGAATCCGCCTGCAATGCAGGAGACCCAGGTTCGATCCCTGGGTCGTGAAGATCTTCTGAGAAGGTAACAGCAACCCACTCCAGGATTCTTGCCTGCAGAATTCCTTGGACAGAAGATCCTGAAGGGCTACAGTTCATGGGGTCTCAAAGAGTTGGACATGACTGAGCGACATAGCATTCAAAATGTGAAGCAGTGGCCAGAACAATGGCACCGAGGGGCTGGGCAGAGGTAAGAAGTAACCTGGATCTTGTGACCAATGCTGCTGTGGTTAAAGCTCAGAAATGTTCCGCAGGCCCTAACTCAGGGAAGGGTCACTTCTGGTTCAGAGATGGAGCTAAGGGGCCTATTTATCCCTTATCTTAGAGCCCACACCAGAAGCCGCAGGCAAAGGGGGCGCTGAAAGAACACAGAATGTGTAGAGGACAGAAGCTCCGGAAACTGTCCCCAGGACCCTAAAGGACCTCTGAGCCCAAGATGCAGTGTCCCTCATGCCAGTTGTACACGCAATGTGACCCTCCTGAATAACACCCGATGCCCGGCATGTTATGAAAATACTGATTGTACTCAGAGAACTCAGTTAAGTAGGCAGGAAACAGAATTACATATTTTAGAAAGATTTTCATGCAAATGTTTAAATGCAATTTTGGCTTTAAAGTAAGTTTATATCATCTAGAACATTTAGTTCCTGGCTGATGCTGGATGCACTTTTTCGTCTTTTGGTTTCACTATTAAAATAACAAAAGCTGGGCTGAGGACACCGGGTCTCCATGCTTCAGTCTGATTGTGACCGGAGCAAGCTCCTGGGAAGGTGGACCACAGATGCTGAACTTGCCCCGACCCTCGGGATGTAGGTCTGAGGGTGGCCGTGATGCAGCAGAAGAATGGTTCTCCAATCGAGCAGCGTGGCTCCTTGGCCATGTCCCCCCAGATCTCCTCATCCCTCTGATGGATCCTGTGCCCCTCAGCTGGCCTGGCCTCTGACAGCTGCCCCTGCAGCTTCTTTCAGGGCAGCCAGCAGGTGATGGCATCCCCAGCGTGCAGGGCATAAGTGCGCTGAGTTTCACTCCCCACGTCACAGTGGAGCTGCCTGGCTGTGCAGAAATATGACAGCCCAGCCCCTTTCCCCAGGAGAGGATCCATGCTCAGTGCTCCCTTCAGGGTCAGGCTGAGCCTGAGACTCCGCCCAGAATTGCAAGCATCCTGCCTTCATCCTGCTTCCCCCCAACCCCCTGGATCCTCAGGGGCTCTTTGCTAATGCATAGTGTCTGACACTAACCAATCACTGCCCAGTGTCTGCTCTGGGGGAACCTGACTTCAGACAGGAGGCGAGAAGATTCCACACCTGTAGGAGTGGAATCCCCTCTTTTATTCAAAGCACAGGATCATCTGTTTTGCTTCATTTTATCTAAGCAACCCCCTAAAGAACAATCTTAATCCCAGAGTCCCGTCTCTTTGCCATGAAACCTGGGATGCGGCAGCTGGTGGAGGATGCAGAGGTCTGGAGCCTGGAGGCCCTGCTGTGTCTGAGACCGTCCGCCAGTCTGGACCAGATGCAGATTCACACGGCAGGTGTCCTGAGTCCAAAGTGAGTGAAGTGAAGTCGCTCAGTCGTGTCCGACTCTTTTCTACCCCATGGACTGTAGCCTACCAGGCTTCTCCGTCCATGGGATTTTCCAGGCAAGAGTACTGGAGTGGGTTGCCATTTCCTTCTCCAGAGGATATTCCCTACCCAGGGATCGAAATTGTCCCGCATTGTCGGCAGACACTTTACTGTCTGGATCTGATGGGTGTGCAAGTCTAACTTTCAGTTTGAGAATTCTAGGGTCTCTCAACTTGTCTGATCAGGTAACCCAACAGATAACAGTAATAAATATGTGTATGTGTTTATATATGTATTTACACATCACGTGCATATGTGTATGGTACACTTTACTAATGTTAACATTTTATCTATGTTTAAAACATGCCGGAATAGGTGATGGCTATGTATACTGTCGGACACCACTGAGTGACTGAACTGAACTGAACTGAACTGATGTATACTGTCACCCTGCTTATTTAACTTATATGCAGAGTACATCATGAGGAATGCTGGGCTGGAAGAAGCACAAGCTGGAATCAAGATTGCCAGGAGAAATATCAATAACCTCAGATATGCAGATGACACCACCCTTATGGCAGAAAGGGAAGAGGAACTAAAAAGCCTCTTGATGAAAGTGAAAGAGGAGAGTGAAAAGGTTGGCTTGAAGCTCAACATTCAGAAAACAAAGATCATGGCATCTGGTCCCATCACTTCATGGGAAATAGATGGGGAAATAGTGGAAACAGTGTCAGACTTTATTTTTTGGGGGGCTCCAAAATCACTGCGGATGCTGATTGCAGCCATGAAATTAAAAGACGCTTACTCCTTGGTAGGAAAGTTATGACCAACCTAGATAGCATATTAAAAAGCAGAGACATTACTTTGCCAACCAAGGTCCGTCTAGTCAAGGCTATGGTTTTTCCTGTAGTCATGTATGGATGTGAAAGTTGGACTGTGAAGAAAGCTGATCGCTGAAGAATTGATGCTTTTGAACTGTGGTGTTGGAGAAGACTCTTGAGAGTCCCTTGGACTGCAAGGAGATCCAACCAGTCCATTCTAAGGGAGATCAATCCTGGGTGTTCATTGGAAGGACTGATGCTAAAGCTGAAACTCCAATACTTTGGCCACCTCATGCGATGAGTTGACTCACTGGAAAAGACTCTGATGCTGGGAGTGATTGGGGGCGGGAGGAGACGGGGACGCCTGAGAATGAGATGGCTGGATGGCATCACCGACTCGATGGACATGAGTTTGAGTGAACTCTGGAAGTTGGTGATGGACAGGGAGGCCTGGCGTGCTGTGATTCATGGGGTCACAAAGAGTCGGACACGACTGAGCAACTGAACTGAGCTGAACTGAACTGATGACATGAAGAACACTTTAAACATTTAATTTATTTACCAGCAGTACAGCATCTTTTAGTAATGATGATAATATTTTAATGAGAGCAATAGAATCAAGTATGCTTCGGAAATTTTGAAAGAAAAATTTAGCCTTCTGTAATATAGCAATTTGAGAGTATATTTTATATTGATTTATTTTGATAGTTTCAAAGGCTGTCGGAGCAGGCAAAAATATCTTACATGTGTAAAACATGGCTTATATACTCTAAATCTTAAAATTCATTTTTGATCCTTCCTATCTCCGGGAGTTGGTGATGGACAGGGAGGCCTGGCGTGCTGTGATTCATGGGGTTGCGGAGAGTCGGACACGACTGAGCGACTGAATTGAACTGAACTGAACTGAACTGACCTATTATGTAAAGGTGTTTATTGTCTTGTTAGTTACCCTCCTTCATATTGATTTTAATGAATAACTTCATAACACATGAAGCCTTTTCATTTGGAAGTTTTTTTTTTTTAATCTGAATAATGTGTAGGTAAGAATCACATTGAAGTAACACACTTCCATCATTCTTAACAACAAAATTATGTGGCAAAGCAGTTTTTCCAATATTCATCTCACAGTGCCTCTCTGTATGAAGAATGCTCTTCAAGAGACTTATTTACAAACCGGAAATGGATTCACAAGCTTAGAGAACAAACTTATGGTTACGAAAGCGGAGGGATAAATTGGGAGCTTGGAATTGACATATACATACAGCTATATTTTAAAAAGACAACCAAAAAGGACCTACTGGATAGCACAGGGAACTTTGCTCAGTCTTCTGTAATAACCTAAGTGGGAAAAGAATTTGAAAAGGAATAGACACATGTACATGTATAACTGAATCACTTTGCTGTACCCCTGAAACTAACACGACGTTGTTAGTCAACTACACTTCAACATAAAATAAATCTTTAAAAATGGAGTATGTAGCTTCTTTGTGACTCATCATCAGAAAACTGGCTCCACCTGGAAGGGGTGGGTGGAGTGTGTTGAATCTTCTCGGAGCACACACTGACAGCCAGGTGACCATCGAGCTGTTCCTTTTAGCGACAGAAGCCCGTCAGTGCCAGAAGCTGGTGGGACGGGCAGGCCCCCATCTGCTGTGGGGATGGAAGGCCCACAAGCCCTCTGGGGACGGGGTAGGCTGGGAGTGCCCCCTCCCATCTTGAGCTCGGGAGAGGAGCCCTGGTTGGATGAGAGACTGCAGGTGTGTTAGTTAGGGATGAACTTTCTTGTGGGCGTCCCAGGTGGCGCTAGTGCTAAAGTACCTGCCTGCCAATGCGGGAGACCCAGGTTCGATCCCTGGGTAGGGAAGATCCCCTCCTGGAAGGCATGGCAACCCACCCCAGTATTCTTGCCTGGAGAATCCCATGGACAGAGGAGCCTGGCTGGCTACATAGAGTCCATGGGGTTGCAGTCAGGCACACAAGAACTTTCTTGTACCTATAAACGAGTCTGAGGCAGTAACTGAAAGCAACGGAAAATCATGGAAAATTTCTCTGAATTTTAGTCCAGGAATAGGAAGGGAATCTGACCAAGTGTGCTTGGAGGTGGAAGTTAGAGGAAAGTAAAGCAGTTTCCTCCTGAGGCCCTCAGCTTCCACCTGTCAACTAAATCAACCACGATCTTCAGTTCTGCTGAATAATTATGCCAAGAGCTTTTTCTTCACAGTTATACGTCAGGACAAAACCCCAGTGGTGCAGATCCCATGGTTTGAACACTAGAGCCTTAGAAGCACTGTCTCTGAAGTTCTAGGAAAACCAAGAACCTGGTAAAATATTGGGCTTCCCTGGTAGCTCAGCTGGTAAAGAATCTGCCTGCAATGTGGGAGACCTGGGTTCGATCCCTGGGTTGGGAAGGTCCCCTGGAGAAGGGAACGGCTTCCATCAGAATCACAGCGGCCGCCTAGTCCTGCTGCCCCCCTGATCTCACCATCAACAGCCCCATCGTGAGCTGTTCGTGATTCACAGGCTGTTTGGGACTCTCTCCCATGACTCCACCCTGCCCCTTTTCCCTTTCACCCTTTCCCCTGTCCCCTGTCTTTTGCCCCCTATACCCCATCCCCTGACCCTTACCCCTGTCCCCTGCCCCATCCCCTGTCCCTTGCCCCCATCCCCTGTCCCTTGCCCCTGTCCCCTGTCCCCTGCCCCCGTCCCCTGTCCCCTGCCCCTTGTCCCCTGTACCCTGTCCCCTGCCCCCTGCCCCCTGCCCCCCACACCCTGCTCCCAGGAGGCACTCCTCTCCGCTCAGGAGAAGAGCACAAACACCAGGTCTCCGTCCAGCACCCTGTGGTTGCACATTCCTCACAGACCGAAAAACATGGACCCAAATGGATTCCTCACGTCACTTTTTCAGACTCGGTTTCCCCACTGAAATCGGTGCTTTGTTTGCCCTCTATTTCTAACTTAGCCTGAGGATTTTAGGTTTCATTTTGGAACACATTCCCAAGCAATTTAAACATTTACACGAGATAGCTTTTTTCTCTGAAGCACTGTAAACACTGAGCAGATTGAGAAAGAAATGCCCCAACGCCTGAAGGCGAGGACCCCAGTAAGACGGGGCTGGCAGGTGAGCACTTCGTGGAGGAACCTGTGATTGCTGGTGTTTGGCAGCCACTCGGGGCTCTGTGAGCTTTGGGGCTGCACTCTCTGGGGGCCCTGGATCCTCATCTAGGGCTACCCTCACTGGGACCCTTTGTACTCCAATCTCAAGGAGTCTGGGTTGACTGAATTCTGCCTGTTTCAGCTCCACTGAAAAGCCGGTTCTCCGGTCTTGTTGCTTCCTCCCTCCTTCCCCCTCCCCTGCCCCCACCCCCACCCCCACCACTGCCCCACTGCTATTTGCATCATCACTGTGGTTGGAAAGTGACAGGCTGGTCAACTCTTTTCCTTGAAAGGACTCTCCTTCCTCATGTAACCACTTAGTGACGACATCAAGCATTTCCTCCAGTGTGGTCCACCCAGGGCCACTCCCGCCCCCTGTGCTGTCGTAGGTGGACACACATGGACACACAAACACCTGTGTCCTGCCCCCCGACACACTCACTCTTTGTTGACTCTAAGGTGCTGAGGAGAGAGTTTGAGCAAAGGCACATTCTGAGATTTCAACCCAAACCCCTCTCATCTTCTGTAAATCTTTCTTGAAACCCCCCTGAATTTCTGCCTCTCCACCTAGGACAATGACACTCAGGTGTTACCTTGGATGTCCCCTGGTGTCACTTGATCCTGCGGTCCTGCCCTCCTGCACGCCCCTCAGCTCTGGACAGAGCCTCGGGAGTTCTGTAACATCCATCAGGGACTTCAGGGATGGAGAAAATGTCCCCGTGGGCAATCATGTCTTTGTACAGTCTGGTCCCTTCCTCTCTGTTTCCATGGATACCCTGGGGAGCAAATGCACTGATGTCTAATGGGACGTAACATGTACAGGGCTGGTTACATGAGGTACCTTGATTAATCATCAAATTAACCCTGTAAAATGTGTGACACTTAGATAAGAACATGAAGGCTTTGACTTGCCCAAAGTCACGGCCGGCAAGGAGTTGAGTCAGGTCCCCATGCCAGAGCTGCTTGGCCCCATCACCTGTGTCAGCCCAAGTGTTTCTGATGTTTTGCTTCCCTGACTCTATACCTGGTTGGCAGTATCTATTGAAAATAGATATTAGCAGGATAAAAATGCAGCCAATAGGGCAGTATTTCCATAGACCCTGTCCAGGCTGATGGATGTTCTGTGGACTCCAGCTAGGCTTCCAAAATATTGTTCTATGCACCAGAGAAATGTTTACCATGGACATCAACTGATGGATTCCCTGTTGCAGCCACCAGCCTCTGGCCTTTGCTGTTCATACACTGCTACTGCTCACTTGAGGGCAGGTGCAGGACTCCTGGCCCCAGTAGGGGCAGGCTAGGATGGCTAGGAGCCAGTGTCCCTGGGAGCAACCATCAGTCCATGGTTTAGTGGATAAAGATGCTCCTCCTGACCTTCAGCTGGGGTGGCATGGAAGCCCACACCATCTCCCAGGGCCCCACTCAGTGAGGACACATCTCAGCCTGGCCCCTTGCCGGTCTGTCAGTGTCTTTTAGCTCACAGCCTGCACTTGCATCCCATTCTATCAGCACCTGCTTACAGCCCCAGCCTGGGGCAGCAGCTCCCAACAGAACAGTGCCCCGCGGTGTTAGGGCAGAAGGGATGGGACACAACAGCTTTACTAGTCCCTGCGGGCATCCGGGGGTCAGCTTGATAGAACAAGCTGCATGCCATTCAGTGACGAGAAATGACCTGGGATGTGGAAGGACGTGCACGAATTTCATGAGAACCGGAGTGTCCACCAGGGTAGACAGGAGTGTCCAGGTCTCACACAGGGGAATCTCTCAGTCCCTCTCTCTCCCTCGTGTCTGTCTGTCTGTCCATCCCTCCATCTCTCCCTGTCAGTTGAGGCGGGACTTGTGAGTTCACTCATATGCCTTTTTTCTTGCAGGGACTATTATGCATTTACATGCTATATTTCCCTCTCCCCTGAAAGAGCAATATTAGATTATGGTGATGATAGTGTGCTTCTAATAAAGGAAGACAGATTAGACAATTTCCACATGAGCAGAAGCTGCTGTGATTGGGCACCTTCCTCTCTCCCTGGGCCACATTTTCTGTCTCCTTGAGCCATCTGCAATGACAAGGTTCTGAGGTTGCTCAAGTAAGCACCCGGGGCCCCTTCTAAACCCAATGAGGATAATCCTAATTTGCTAAATTCTAGTAAACACGTGCTTTTGGCACAATTTGGTATCTGGTACATTGAGATCCATATCCCTCATGTGGGCACCACTATAATCATATCTGATGCATGTCCGTGAAGCTTGATTATTCTGTGTATTCCTAGTGGTTTTGTTTCATGTTTATGAATCCTTGATCTGAATCAAATTCTTCCTGAGGTTGAAATATTTTAATTATTTAGAAAGTCAGTGTGATTCGTGCTCAGTCACTTCAGTCGTGTCCAATTCTTTGCGACCCCATGCACTGTAGCCCCCCAGGCTCCTCTGTCCATGGGATTCTCCAGGCAAGAATATGGGACTGAGTTGTCATGCCCTTCTCCAGAAGATCTTCCCACCCCAGGGATCGAACCCAAGTCTCCCGCATTGCGGGCAGATTCCTTACTGTCTGAGCCACCAGGGAAGCCCAGTGTGATTCATGAGTTACTTAAACAACTCTTACCAGTGAGCATTATTCAAATTGGAAGTTATAAAGTCAGTTCTTTGGCCAGAATCTTTTGGCAGAAGGAGAAATTTCAACCAGAGAAAACAGCTAGTGACAAAGCGGAATTTCAGCAATGGAACTGCTACCTCATCCCTCGCAGGAATGTGACCTGGAGAAAATCATGTCCTGTTTTTGGAGAAAAGAGAATATGGGAAAATTCTCAGGAAAGCTCCACTGTAAACTCTTATGTATTAAAGTTCTTTAAACTCCACTGAGTCTCTTTGGAAAATCCTCAAGATCTTCTTGACTTCTTTCATGGCATTTACAATCTCCCCAATAAAGAGAAGTTTGCTTACCATGATGTCCAGGGTCTGTGTTTTTGGCCAAGCCTGTGCAAGGCCTTGTGGCTCAGCTGGTAAAGAATCCATCTGCAATGCAGGAGATGTGGGTTTGATCCCTGGGTTAGGAAGATTCCTGGAGAAGGGAAAGACTACTCACTCCAGTATTCCGACCAGGAGAATTCCATGGACTGTATAGTCCATGGGGTCACAAAGAGTCGGAGACAACTGAGCGACTTTCACTTTCACATGTGAGACCCAGGAGGCTGCCACCCCCATGTCTGGACCCAGCCAAGGCACAGGTGCTAGTCCTGATTTGTTTCTAGAAGGCTTGGCCATTGTCTTGTTGCTAAGGCAATGCAGGAGGGGTGCTGGCCTTGGTACTGAACACAACAGGACATGTGTCAGGGGTTGGACATATGCATTCTTAACTTTGTCTTTATGTTTTGAGCCTCCTTTGGGGGTTGGATTGCAAAAGAATGTGTACTCTACAACCCTTGGTTTTAGCAAATGTCGAGAATGGTCTTTTCCTGTTGGAGGCAATGTGCATAGAGTAAGAAGGACTGCAACAGGGCATTTGATTGCTCTGGCTTAGAAGTCTGTGGCTTAGGTCTGGGCCCAGAACCACAGCCTCAAGGACAATAGGTGGAAAGTCTTCATCCATCCCACCTCTGACAGATGGAAGAGAGGAGACTGGCTTTAGGGATCTTTGTGCTGGGCTGGGCCACTCCTCACTCAGAGCAGGGGAAATGAATTCAGTGTTAAAACAGCACTGTGAGTTCTCCTCTGCCATGGGTCCACTCAGCCCAGCAACTGGGGGCTGGCAGATAGAGACATCTCTCACCTTCAGAATTAGGTGATGCTTCTCACCTCTCTCCCAAGGACATGACCTCTGCATTGCTTCACCAGCATCTTGCCTGGCATCATTGCCAGATATCACCTGTTGGGTCCTGGCCTCTCTACCTGGTGGAACAGGCAGGGCTCTGGGCTGCAGGAAGAGCTCCATGGTCTTTAAGGTGAAATCCATCATGCTGGGTCTGTGTTTTTCTTTTGGAATATGAACAGCCCAACTGAAACTCTTCCAAGCCATGGTTCTCTCAGCTCTGCACAGAAGAGAGGAAACCCCTCTACACAATGTTGCAAATATTTTAATCTGACAAATTCACCATGTGAGCAAATGAGAAGTTAATTCATAAACACAGAGCAGGCCTGAAACTGTTAGGATTGGGAAATGTTTCAAAGCAGGCATTCCAGTTCCCTTACACCAGCCAACAAAAATTCTCAATGTTTTAAAACCCTCCAGGTGGTCTTGTTTTGAGCCATGTAGTTTCTGGTGAAATGCCAGGATGGATCAGGTATAAAATGTATTCAAAGTAACTAACAAAATTGCCTTTCTATGTCATTATTGATTATAGAGTAAATTTTGAGGGTCATGTTTCAAAATCATTGATTTTAGTTTTAGTACAATTGATCTGAGGTCATTCTGTTTGACAACATAAGAAAGAAAAATGAGTGACTGATTAATATCACTCTTTATGATAATAAAATTTCTCAAGAACTTAAAGGAGACTCTCTTGTCTATTCTCCCCAGTAGGAATACACTCAGCCATGTCACTGAATAGGAGCATCAAATACTTAGAACCTATATGTATGTGCATATATATATACATGTATATATAACATACTTTACATATATGTGACAAGAGACAATAGGCATCTTTCTCAGGTCATTTTATTTTTTCTACATGCTATCTTTTATTGAAGTATAGTTGATTTCCAGTGTTGTGCTAATCACTGCTCTTCAGCAAAGTGATGCTGTTCTACATACATATTTGTTGCTGTTGTTCAGTTGCCCAGTCGTGTCCAACTCTTTGCGACCCCATGGACTGCAGCACGCCAGGCTTCTCTGTTCTAACCATCTCCTAGAGTTTGCCCAAGTTCATGTCCATTGAATCGGTGATGCCATCCATCCATCTCATCCTCTGTCACCCTCTTCTCCTTCTGTCTCCAGTCTTTCCCAGCATCAGGGTATTTTCCAGTGAGTTGGCTATTCGCATCAGGTAGCCAAAGAATTGGAGTTTCAGCTTCAGCATCAGTCCTTCCAATGAGAATTCAGGATTGATTTCCTTTAAGACTGACTGGTTTGATCTCATTGTTGTCCTAGGGACTCTCAAGAGTCTTCTCTAACGACACAGTTCAAAAGCATCAATTCTTCAGTGCTCAGCCTTCTTTATGGTCCAGCTTTACAAGCGTGTGTGACTACTGGAAAGACTATCAATTCAGTTCAGCTCAGTCACTCAGTCGTGTCTGACTCTTTGCGACCCCATGGACTGCAGCACACCAGGCCTCCCTGTCCATCACCAACTCTCGGAGTTTACTCAAACTCATGTCCATCAAGTCAGTGATGCCATCCCACCATCTTATCCTCTGTCGTCCCCTTCTCCTCCTGCCTTCAACCTTTCCCAGCATCAGGGTCTGTTCAAACGAGTCAGTTCTTCGCATCAGGTGGCCAAAGTATTGGAGTTTCAGCTTCAGCATCAGTCCTTCTAATGAATATTCAGCACTGATTTCCTTTAGGATGGATCGGTTGGATCTCCTATAGCCGTGACTTTTTGGACCTTTGTTGGCAAAGTGATATCTCTGCTTTTTAACCCACTATCTATATTTGTTAGAGCTTTCCTGCCAAGAAGAAATCATCTTATAATTTCATGGCGGCTGTCACCATCCGCAGTGATTTTAGAGCCCCCAAAGAGGAAATCAGTCACCATTTCCATTGTTTCCCCATCTATTTGCTATGAAGTAATGGGGCTGGATGCCATGATCTTAGTTTTTCTAATATTTAGTTTTAAGCTGACTGCTTCACTCTCCTCCTTCACCCTCATCAAGAGGTTCTTTAGTTCCTCTTCACTTTCTGCAATTAGCTTGGTATGTGGTATATATATATATAGGTTCCCTGGTGGCTCAGATGGTAAAGAACCCATCCGTGATGTGGGAGACCTGGGTTTGATCTCTGGGTTGGGAAGATCCCCTAGAGGAGGGCATGGTAACCCACTCTAGTATTCTTGCCTGGAGAATCCCATTGACAGAGGAGCCTGACAGGGTCCTGGTAGGGTACAGTCCATGGGGTCACAAAGAGTTGAACACGGCTGAGCGACTAAGCACAGGATGTGTACGTGTAGATAGATAGATAGATAGATTTACAATTTTTTCCATTTTGATTTATTAGAGGATATTGAACATCATTATCTGTGCCAAGGAGTAGGACCTTGCTGCTTATCCGTTCCATGTGGATGGATATCCAAAGCCTACATGTGATAACTCCAAACTCCCACTCCAACCCTCATCCCCTCACCCTCAACAGCCACCAATCTGTCCTCCACATCTGCGGTTCTGATTCTGCTTCATAGGTAGACCAGGGATGCGGGGACACGGCTCCATGGTTTGTGTGAGTTTGCGGGTGTGAACCGCTGTCAGAGGAGAGGGAGGCAAGGAGGCTAAAGCTCACAGATGCAACATATTTTCTTTAAAATGAGGTCTTCACCAACGATTTTCAATCCTGGGTCAGGAAATAGAGGCCGTGCTCATTTCTCTAAGGGAGTGTTGTTAACATTTTGGGTGAATATTAATTTAATTTCCTCTACAATTTTTTTAAAAAGTTACATTTGTCCAGAGAAATATTTTGAGACTGATGGCAGGTGTAATTCAATCAACCAGATAACAGGTTATTAAAATTCTGAGAAAAGTTTGGAATCAGCCAGCAAGAATGGGACTAGAAGGTGCATGGAACCCCCAGACCCCACGGAGACAACACCTGTCGAGCCTCTGCATCACATGGGTTTTCCTCGCCAGTGTTTCCAGGGCAGCCTCAGCGTGAATGGTCTGAATAGTAGGGAGAAACTGGTTTATGAAAGTGTTAGCTGCAACCAAGTTGGCCGTCAGGGCTGCAGCTTTGGGAAACCGCACTGGCTCTCAGGACGCTGGGTGGAGACAACAGGGCAGAGCCCAATAGACAGAAAAGGCAGATTATAGTGGGCCTGTTATGAGGGTTGCCCTTGAGGAGAAGAGCGGATCCCAGAAAAGCACCCTGCAAACCGGGCGACAGCTATGCTGGAAGGAAGAGAGAGACGCGTGTTTGCAGCAGGTCACACCATCACGTAAGCCACCACAGGTTATGCTAACAGTGGATCTGATGGGGGAGACCAAGTGTTCTACCCCAACCCCTCCCCACTGCCTTTGCTGCAGATGGGGTTTGCAGGTGGACAGACTCTGGGATGGACCCTGAGGGTTGGCCACTATGGAAAAGCCAGAAGAGAGACCAACTGGGCAGGGCAGAAGTGCACTGGTGATGCAGGCTGACCCGATGGGGGCCCCGGAGCCAGAAAGGCCATCGGTCCTTCAGGGTCATGTGGGATCAAGCCTGAGCAACCAGACTCTCATCATCAGCTGTGGCCCCAGGCTGGCCGGGCCCTCCCTGAAGGGCAGCCCCCAAAGGCTGACATCTGGGGGTCCTGCAAGCCCAGCAAGGCATTCAAACCCCTCTCCTCTCGCAGTTGAACTGAGCTGACCACTCCAAACACTACTTCTTCTGCAGCCCTTGACATTGTTCTGCACTTTCCCCTGAGTTTTTCCTTGAATGTAAGTCGTGTCTGTTTGCTGAAGTCCTTTCTTTGGCTGGGGTTGGGGGACACTGAATTTTGATCTGTTGTTGTTTTTTTATTCCATTGCCCCCTCATCGGGCTTCTCACGCCTTGGAGAACCAGGCCATGTAGGTCCATCCAGTGCAGTGCCCTGCTGGTAACACACGTACCCATGAATCTGCTGCTTTCTTTTCAATCAGTATGTTTTTGATTGAAGTGTAGTTGATTTACAATGTTGTGTTAATTTCTACTGTACAGCAGAGTGATTCAGTTATACACACACACACATATATACACACATTTTTTTTTCTTAATATTCTTTTCCATCTTTGCTAAGTCCCTACCTTTAGGACCAGTGGAGCTCCAGGTACACGTGTGAAGCTGGCGCATCCCTATGGCTGACCAAACGGGCAGGTGATGGATCTGCAAATGTGGACCCCCAGGAACAGGCGACCTGGCTCCTCAGAGAGAAGAGACGCCTGCAGAAATATTGATGGCTTCTTTCTGTGATTCCTGCTCTAGAGAATATATTATCATTATCTATGAAATGCCTGCAAAACAGGGAGGAAGACTTGATTAATAAGACACATGAGACGAAAACAATGAACCTCAGCAAGGCCTTTCTTCGGTTTGGAGGAAGAAAAAGCACTCAGAGTCTTCTAGGCCATGAGCATTGTCAGCCTGAGGTCCCATCAGGTAGCGCTCAGACAGGTGAGGGGATGCTAGGTGGAGCTTTCAACAGGCTCTCAGGCAGAGAGGTATCTCTTTCCAGGGCTAGGGGAAGGGCTCCTGCCTAATGCTTCTTCCTCTCAATTGAAAGGGATTGAAGGGGGATTGCAGTACATACTTGGTAATTTTCCCCAGAGACTTCAGGTCTGAGAATATTCCAACTCTTGGTAAATTAAGGTATTCCTATTAAGCAGGACAAGGAGTAACACCACTCCCATGTCCAAGATCACCTGTTTCCCTCACTGTTTCATCTCTCTGCCGAGCATCAGTGTGTAGCTTTCTCTGCACTGGCGTTAGAACTTGGGCTGCATGGTGCTTGAATCCTGGCCAGTCGGGTGCACCAGGGTGCTTGGCAACTAGTGTCCTTTTCTAGCTTTGGCTCTGTTGCACACGCCCAGGACTCCTGACACTTGGCCCAAAGCACCCGCTATAGAAACAACCTTCCCTCAGCCAAGGGACCTGCTCGACTTGATTTGTAGGTGAAACACACACATTTCTTCATCCTGTTGACCCTGCCTCCACCTCTTTCGACTACCAAATGTGCAAGTTTGCACTCGCAAACCTTCGTTGCCCTCACCAAGAGATAGGGCTCTCCCTGGGGGACACCACGCACTACTGTGTGCTCTCCTGACCCATGGGTGAGGCTGGGAAGACCTTGGACATTGCTCACCCTCTGCATCTAGGAATGAGCAAGGCTTCTGTGGGTGCAGCCTGTGTGCGCATGTGCTTCATCGCTTCTGACTCTGTGCGACCCCATGGACTGCAGCCCGTCAGGCTCCTCTGTCCAAGGGATTCTTCAGACAAGAATACTGGAGTGGGTTGCCATGCCCTCCTCAGGGGCAGGGTGCAACATTGCCTTCCCCCCAAAACCAGTGACTTGATCCTCCCTGTCCATCTCCCTGGCACTCCTTCCTGGTCTTCCCCGGCCCTGACCACAAGGTATTGGATAAATCAACACAAGAGGCACAGAGTTTCAGAAGCTGCTAACTGTGGTGCATCCAATTATAGGAAACCCACTGTTGTCTGGCATCTATTAAGCAGAGGTTTCTATTAATGAAGTCTTCTGCTTAGCAACCAAGCAAAGGTAATGGATGTTTAAATTATAACCCTGAGGACGGTGAAACTCTGAAGTGCCTTCTGAATTATCAAGGAGAGATTAATATTCCTGAAACGTCCCTGCAATTCATTTTTTACAGAAAAGCACAAAGGCCAGGATAAAGATAAATGGAAAGAATTCTTAGGAAACAAAGATTAGGTTAATCATGAGAGTTGAAGTGTTAGAATGGGAGGACTTTAGAAAGGATTTAATGTAATTTTACAGAAAAGGAAAGTGAGGTTCATGACTGGCACAGTTTTTTAGAAAATAGGTCAAGTTCTGAACCTCTGGCTTCCAGCCCCTTCCTTAAGGGGATCCGCGAGTGTCACTTCATCCACTCTTCACAGCAGACTTGGGGGAGCACACTGCCCTGGTCTCAGCTGCAGGTGCCCTTTCCCCTTTACTGTCCCTCTTTTGGTGTTTCCCCCTCCTCTTGGATAGAAAAGCCACCTGGTGCATCCCTTGCCATCATAGTATTTACGACACAGAGCATCGACGACATCGAACATTGGTGACACAGGACATTATGTTGAAGGGTACAGACTAAGGGCCACTCTCGCCAGCAGCCTTGACTTTGGGTGAACTAATTAGTCTCTCTGAGTCTCAGAGGTGGTTGGAAGTAACAAATTTCATGGACTGTAGAGTCCAGGAATACTGGACTAGAATACTGCAGTGAGTAGCCTTTCCCTTCTCCAGGGGATCTTCCCAACCCAGGGATCAAACCCAGGTGTCCCACATTGCAGGCAGATTCTTTACCAGCTGAGTCACAGGGAAGAGCACAAATAACTTAATCTTTATTAAACGATTAGAGCAGCTTGACTAGAGAATGTTCTATATTTGTGTTTGTTCAGGAGATATATCCCGCTGCCGAGTATTTTCTTGCAAAACACGAGGCTGGCAAGGAATGACTTCACGCTGTGTCATAACTGCTTGTGAGGTAAGTCCTGCGAGGGAGTCCTGTGTGGGGTCGGGGTGCCTTGTGTGTACATCCCAACCGCAGCACAAAAAACCTCCATCTTCTGGGTCGAGGGGTGAGGGCCTTGATGATCATAGTTTAATAGTGGTTTTGCTGGAAAGAAGCAGAAATAGTGGAAAGATCACAACTGTGGAAAAGTATTAATAGTTTACTTTCCTGCCTGAGAACTCTTTAAGAGAAGCCAAACCATCGATACAATCAATATGTGATGAGATGAGCTGGAGAAACTGCCTTCGATTGTTTGTTACAGACAAACATGTCCTATTCATAAACACAGTTCTCCAAATAAGAACATCTGCATTTTCCTTGAGGGAATTTGGGTGTTTGAGAGCCATCTTGGGGATTTTCTTTATCCCAGAGACTGTGATGTGTCTGATGAGGTTAGGGGTGAAATGGAGCCTATTTTTGAGCAGTTGGATGTTTGGACTTATGACTTTTAAACGTTTTGGTACATGGACTGAGGTTCTCCATTTATGCTCTGGCCTGGAGCTCTGCAGGCATTCCAGGCATCCTCTGGGTTCAGCTGGGAGTAGGAACCCAGGCCATGGCAGGGGCCCAGCCATGCTCTGTGATAGCAAGCTTTCCCGGTATTTGGCCCTCAGCCCCACTCCCGCTCCACCCCCAACCCCGGTCGGTTTGGCGGTCACTTCTCTACTCTGTCCCCCAGCCTCCCTCCCCTCTCCAATGAATGTGGCTCAGCCCTCAGCATCCAGCTGAACCCCAGAAAGGAGACTGCTGACCCAGAGGGAGGAAGTCTTTGGGAGGAAAGTCACTAATACGATGACTCTGATATATTCTTACCCCTAAGCGACCCCTGGGATACTTCTCCCATCTTCATCTTAATAAAGCAGCTTTGAATTTTATAGAAACCTAAATATCTGTCATTTTGGGACCTGGGAGCAACTCCTGTGTAATTTGTTTGAGAAAAAAAAAAAAAACCTGCTCAAACCAAACACACTCTGAAGACCCAGCCCCTTCCTTATCCATTCTTCACCAGCAGCAAGACGCTCTTTTAAAAATGTGCAAACAATTGTTTTCCCACTTGAAATCCTCTGCAGGTTCCCACTGTGCTTAGAGGAGACGCTCATCCCCTCTGGTCTCCGAGGTCCAGGATCTGCCGGCCTCCCCTTCCCCCACCCTTCTCACCAAGCTCCAGCCAGCAAAATATCCCCTGTGCTGCACTCCAAGTTCCTGGCTGCTTCGGGTCTAGCTTACCTGTGTCTGGAACATGTTTCTGCAGGGGTCATCCATGATGGGTCTCCTCTTCCTCTGGTCCCCAGGGAGATTCCTTATGCCTAGGGGCCAGTCTGAATTAGAGCATTACCAGTCACTGTAGTGACAACCCTGCATCCTCAGCTGGTCTCGGCCTCCTCCCAAATCACACTTGTTTAACCTTCATCATTATAATCTTAGCACCTCTCCTAACCTTGGGGTGTCAACCCCCAAATTCCTGAGCCTTCCCCTTTCCCGAAGGGGGCTGATTCCACTTCTACAGTCAGTAGTGCTCATCCCATCAAGAGTCCTCAAAGTTCAATTCTGCACTGTTGGCTGGTCTCAGGTATGAGACCCAGCAGAGACCTGCCAAGTTTGGTGGGTGTCGGGTTCCCCAACACCTTCCTGTAAAATCTGTTACTACTGAGGACACATTTATTTGTAGCTTTACTTGACCCTCCTGTGCCCTTTGATTCTGAGTCTGGGTTAAACTGAACAATTAGAGTTTCTTGGTTATTGCTGCTTTTGCAAACACTGACTCAGGATTCGGGGCAGCCTAACTGTCTGCTACGATAGGTCCCTTCACACCCTGACACAGACAGAAGGGGCTGGGACCCCTCCTTCTTTTATCGCGAATATCTTAAAGATCTGGAATATTCTGTGGATGACCCTCCCAAAGATCCTTTGGGTTTGCATGTCAGAAACATGGGCTTGTTATCAGTAAGAGAGTCTGCCATCCAACACGTGACACAAAAGAGGCCAGATCCAAAGATTCCAAACTAGTAGCAGAACTGTCCTCCCAAATCCAACTGGTCCTTGTCCACTGGCTCCAAAATGCAAGCTGATTTGGTTGCAGGTACATGTTCAGTCATGAATTCATTCTGGCAGGAAATGGCATCTCTCAAAATTAGACCCTCAGGAGAAGCACTGTACAGATTTTTCTTCCCTTTCTGGCACGTGGAAATACATACCTTGAAAATTTTCTAGGCCATAAGAATCACATTCCCGCTGCATGGAGTTTAATTGATGATGCTGTGTGCAGCTGAATAAAGCAGAGAACAACTTTTTGAGGAAACAGTCTCTTTTCTGTGGTCATTAAAACCCCACCATTCTGAGGTCACTTAAAATCTCCACCTAGGAACAATCCCAGGTGGCCCAGTGGCTAAGATTCCATGTTCCCAATGCAGGGTGACCGGGTTCAATCCCTGGTCAGGGAACTAGTTTCCACATGCCACAACTAAAGGTCCACATACTGCAACAAAGATTGGAGACCCAGTGTGCCTCAACTAAGACCCAGCACAGCCGAAAAAGGAAATAAATTTAAAAAATATTAAAAATACTCCACCTACGCCAGTCAGAATGGCTGCTATCCAAAAGTCTACAAGCAATAAATGCTGGAGAGGGTGTGGAGAAAAGGGAACTGTTGGTGGGAATGCAAACTAGTACAGCCACTATGGAGAACAGTGTGGAGATTCCTTAAAAAACTGGAAATAGAACTGCCATACGACCCAGCAATCGCACTCCTGGGCATACACACCGAGGAAACCAGAATTGAAAGAGACACATGTACTCCAATGTTCACTGCAGCACTGTTTATTATAGCCAGGACATGGAAGCAACCTAGATGTCCATCTGCAGACGAATGGATAAGAAAGCTGTGGTACATATACACGATGGAGTATTACTCAGCAATTAAAAAGAATACATTTGAATCGGTTTTAATGAGGTGGATGAAACTGGAGCCTATTATACAGAGTGAAGTAAGCCAGAAAGAAAAACACCAATACAGTATACTAACGCATATATATAGAATTTAGAAAGATGGTAATGATAACCCTGTATACGAGACTGCAAAAGAGACACAGAGGTATAGAACGGTCTTTGGGACTCTGTGGGAGAGGGCAAGGGTAGGATGATTTGGGAGAACAGCACTGAAACATGTATATTATCATATGTGAAATGAATCACCAGTCCAGGTTCGATGCATGAGACAGGATGCTCGGGGATGGTGCACTGGGATGACCCAGAGGGATGATATGGGGAGGGAGATGGGAGGGGGGCTCAGGATGGGGAACACATGTACACCCGGGGCGGATTCATGTCAATGGATGGCAAAACCAATACAATATTGTAAAGTAATTAGCCTCCAATTAAAATAAATAAATTAAAAAACAACAACAACAAATACTCCACCTAGAGCAGTCTCTCTTATGAAGGAAGTGAGGCTTCCCCCTTTCTGTTTCCAAAACCTGTGATTCAGATGCCAGTTCTCAGAGCAAGTCCTTCTTTTCCCAAAAAGTTAATTTCAAATTACTGGTTGATGGTACACAAGCAGAGCCTGACTGAAAGGCCATTTTTGGAGGACAATTTAAAAGCTACCCAGTCCATCTGTTTCTCCAAGGATTCTAAGCCTCAACGTGAACTGGGTTGGGCCATTAGGCTCTCTCTTCTGTCCTTGCCGAATTTCCCTCCCTGAGCTGCGCTTCTGTGCTCTGCCATCAGTTGTTTCCAAGGAGAACCCAGACTCAGACTCGGGCCTCCACAACCAGACCCCACTGAGTCATCCTCTGCCCTCCAGAGAAGATGGGCAGCAAGCAAAGGCTCAAAGACTCAGTGAGAAGACTCCTTCCACTGCCCCTGGGAAGGGCCGGTCCTCACTCTGTTTTAGATATGGAGCATCACCCCTGCTTTGGCTGCCAGGAAACCCCAAAGGGACACCAGCCCCTATTTTCCTTCCTCTCTCAACTGGTACTTACCTACATTTTGGTTTTGAAATGATTGCACATTTTGCGGCAAGTTATTTCAAGGCCTTGTAACTTGATAAGGATTCTTCATCATTTAAACCCTTGGTGAGTATGATTTTCAAACAGGACAGAAAAATGACGACTGCGTTCCCTTTCAGCCTGGACATTTCACAAGGCAGTAACTGAAATGCTCTCCCCTTTCCATTGATTCTGCTGAAATAAGTGTGTCTTCAAGACAGGTCATGACAGCTGATGGCTTCTCAAATGTTTTTCCTGATTTAGAACTGATAATCAGTTGGCTTGTTGCTTCACTGTTGCTGCATCGAGCTGAGAAGTGAAGCCTGATGACTCACCAAAAGGCACTGTCTGAGCATGTGGGGTGAAATTCTGTGCTTTTGGTTAAGAAGACAAGCCACCCCAAATCCCCTCTTAGACAGGGATACAGCCAGTTACTACCTCTGAAAAGTCAGCTGTCCCATTCATTTCCATTGAATTTCTTCCTGCTTTGCCTCCCTCCACCCTTCCCAGCCCCTGTTTTAATTCTTAAATCATTGTGGGGTTTTTTTTAAGATTTTTTTTTTTTGATGTGGATCATTTTTAAAGTTTTCATTGAATTTGTTACAGTACTGTTTCTGCCATTCATACTATGACTTTTTGGCCTTGAGGCATGTAGGATCCTATCTCTGAGACCCCGCATTGGAAAACGAAGTCCCAACCACTGAACCACCAAGAAAGTCCCATAAATCAGTTTTTTAAATGAGCTGTCATTTAACCAGAATCTCTAGTTCAGATTGAAAATGTGGCATGGGCTGAAAGCGAGGTCAGGATTGACAGAATGCACCCCTACCAATTTGCACCTATCAGAAAGTGTCACCTGCCTGGAAGGGAACTGACCACTCATAGCAAGAATCCCCAAAGTGCATGCAGGCCCCTAAGGACCTGCAGAAGCCCAAGTAATTGAGATAAAAGTGATTCCACCAGGACTGTAATGAAGATTCTGAGAACTCTGCTCCCAGACAGCTGGGGCTGAGCCTGGAGGGGTCTTAGATCGATGAGGTGGGAGCAGCAGCCTGAGAGAACTAGTGTGTGGGGTTGGGGAAATACCTACTCCAGCCACAAAGGCAGCTCCCTTCCTGGGTCTCTACCCCTTGGGAATTATGCAAGAGGCCAGAGGGGCCATGAGGTTATCAGGGTGAGAGGCAGTAAGTCACAAACCAGCTTTATGCCCAGTTTTCCCTCAGGAGGAAGAGTATCCTTTCACCGTGAGCATCTGAAGATCTCATACCCATTACCTGCTTAAAGGTGTGCTGGGCACCTTTTTAGGCTCCAGTAAGAGCCAAGTCAAATTCATGTTGTTCAATAAAGTAGAAAATATTTCTGAGACCTTATTTCACAGATTATAAGGAATAAAAGGACAAGGGTATTCGCAGAGTGAAAGGGAAAGCTGCTCAGTCATGTCCAACTCTTAGTGACACCATAGACTATACAATCCATGAAATTCTTCAGGCCAGAATACTGGAGTGGGTGGCCTATCCCCTCTCCAGGTGATCTTCCCAACCCAGGGCTAGAACCAGGATCTCCTGCATAGCAGGCAGATTCTTTACCAACTGAGCTATCAGGGAAGCCCACTTGCAGAATAGAACTGTTTTAAGAAAATCAGAGGTAGGCAGCAAACTACCTGGCTGGTACCTCCCATCACAGGATCACCTTTAATGTTCCCAGTGGGAACCACCACTGCCTACCAGTGTCACGAAAAGTCAGCAGGAAGAGCTTTCTTTGCCTGGCCACTGACACTGCGTTTCCTCTTCTACATCATCTCCTCCTTCACTTTCCTTATTTAACTCCCCTCCTGAACTGGACTCTGTTGTTGCCAGTGGTCTGGCTGCTGCTGCTGGTTCTTTACTCAGCCCTTAGGTTTGATTGACTCTTGGGATCTCCTTTTATGCAATGAAATTATTGAGGGAAAAAAATGGATTTTAAAATGCACATCACCAGTAACTTCTTTGATTCATTTTTATGACAGTGTTTTTTTTCAATGATTTGTTGAATAATTTACCTCCTTGAGATACATCAACACACTTCCCTGGGGCCTCCAAGGTCCTTCCCAAAGGATTCAAATGCAGATTAACATGAACTGTGGATGTTTCCATCCTGGCTGCAGGGCTGCTGGGAAGAAATGAAAGACACGCATCTCAGGGCTGCTGAGTCAGGGGGTCTGGGGAATACAAGGGAAGAGTTTTAAGTTTATTCTCAGGTGTTGTGCAGTGGGGTTCATAAGGTAAACATAAGCTCTGGGGAGTTCACAGGTGAAAGTAGAACTTTTATGACAGAAAAAGGATGGAAAAAAAGAAAACTATGCGTAGAGTAACCAGGTCAGTGTTGTTCTCAACTCCTTGCCATCTTTGCCAGTTCGGATTATAATTTTGGTAATCACGGCCACCTATCCCCAGGGCTTCCCTCGTGGCTCAGATGGTAAAGAATCCAGTGGCAATGCAGGAGACCTGGGTTCAATCCCTGGGTCTGGAAGATCCCCTGGAGAAGGGCATAGCAACCTACTCCAGTATTCTTGACTGGTGAATCCCATGGACAGAGGAGCTTGGTGGGCTACAGCCCATAGGGTCACAAAAGAGTTGAGCACTACTTAGCTACTAAACAACAACAACATAATGGAATCATGCAGTATATGTTCTTCCGATATTAGCTTTTTCCCACTCAACATAATTTCCTTGAGCCTCATCCAAATGCATTACTTGTTGGTTCCCTTTATTGCTGAGTTTTCTGTGGAATGCCTGTGTGAACTTTCAAATCATAGATTTGTCAATTAAGCAGAATTAACATGAACTTTGTAAGCAAGAAGTTGTGTCATTGCTAATCCACCTGACATGAGTTTAAACTCTGGCAGGTCATGAAACGTGGACACAGTCACGTGGGAAACTTGTGCGATGTCTCACTAGCGCACTTGGCAATGGCCTGTGGGAAATCAGAGACTGCCTGGAGGAGGTGCTGGGCAGGGGGTGGTGCTTGCTGAAGAAACCGTTGGTCTGTGGTTCTGCGTTGTCATCACACATGTGCCAGGCTTGGAAGAAAATCAACTTTGCTGATCCAGCCTCATTGTAGAGGCCATTGGGAGGACCTAGCAACCATGGCATCATTGTATCACTGAGTGTCCTTATATTATCAAAAGATTATCTCTAACAGAAAATATTTCAAAGGGTAACTAGCACTAGAGACTAAAGTTCTAAGGTTAGAAAGATTCATTCCCAAAGGAATTTCAACAATAAAGTGCTTTATACTTGTGTGCTTAGCTATTGCAAATTAAAATTTAGAAACTGGTTTATCTACTTCCGAAGCAAACAAACCTAAAAGCCTGCTCCTTTGTCCTTAAATTCACATGTTCCACAGCTATCAGAGTCTTTCGTCACCGTGGCGTTTGTGAGATGTGTCACCAGCAGCACTGGCGGGATAACAACAAAGAATAACAAGGGCATCTCAAGGGTGAACAGAAGCCCAGGAAGCACCGTTCCTTGCTCTCATTCAGCTTTGGTCCCAGATCCTAATCAGGTTAGAGCCGGTCCCAGTCACGTCTGAGCAAATCCTGTTATCTAATTCACGAATCTCATGACCTCTGATGCATGTGGTGCCAACACACTGGTGGAAATGCCTGAATTAACAAAGGTAGGAGAACAGTTCCTGAATCTCTGAACCCACCATTGGCTGTGTTTGCAAGACTTGTCTGTGTGGGCAGAGACCCTAAGACATGACTCCAGTAAAGGAAGCAAGGCCACCATATGGCTGTCACAAGATGAGCACATGGCCAGATGGGCCATCCCCGGGGTCTCTGAAGGTGGACCTCTCAGACTGGGACACTTTGGCTGTAGCCATGCCAGGCTGCTAGGGCTGAGCTCCTTGAATTCTCCTTCCAGTCACCAGGTGCCAGGCAGTCTAGCTCCAGCACATCTCAGGCTGGGTTCCTTCTGCCTGCCCCCATGGTCACGTGAGAGTTCAAAGCCTCTGCTGGGTCTCAGCTGTCCATCAGCCCATCTGGCCTGCAGTCACACGCACTGTGCTGAGTCAGCCTTCTGATATGAATATTAGATGTGGCCACTTGGTGGATCAGGCTTTTGGGCACTTTAACTGCCTTTAGAACATGTCATAAACTTGCTATCGGAGCATCAGAGATAGTTTCTGTTTGACCCCCTCCAACCTCTGATTCCACTCTGGCTGAGGAACACCTGAACCCCTAGATTCTGGATGCAGAGCCACTTCTAATCTCTCTTAATCTATTCCTTTTTCTCTCCCTTCCCCTTCTTTGTTCTTTCCTGTTTTTTGTTTTTGTTTTTAATATTTATTGTTTATTTATTTGGCTGTGTCAGGTCTTAGTTGCAGCATGCATGATCTTTAGTTGTGGCATGTGAGATCTAGTTCCCTGACCCAGGATGGAACCTGGCCCCTCTTCATTAGGAGCATGGGGTCTTAGCCAATGGAACACCAGGAAGCCCCTTTTCCTGTCTTTTATCTACAGTGCTTTTACCCCAAAATATTCTCCTGGGAGTCAATGGCTGCATTTACCCATAATTCCTCAGGAAACCCTTGCCCGACCTCCCTGCAGGATGTTTTCTTGCCTCTGCTAAGCATTTCCATTGCACATGTGATGGAATTCCAATTGAGCTATTTCAAATCCTGAAAGATGATGCTATGAAAGTGCTGCACTTAGTATGCCAGCAAATTTGGAAAAGTCAGCAGTGGCCACAGAACTGGAAAAGGTCAGTCTTCATTCCAATCTCAAAGAAAGGCAATGACAAAAAATGCTCAAACTACCGCACAATTGCACTCATCTCACACGCTAGTAAAGTCATGCTCAAAATTCTCCAAGCCAGGCTTCAGCAATATGTGAACTTCCAGATGTTCAAGCAGGTTTTAGAAAAGGCAGAGGCACCAGAGATCAAATTGCCAACATCCACCGGATCATGGAGAAAGCAAGAGAGTTCCAGAAAAACATCTATTTCTGCTTCATTGACTATGCCAAAGCCTTTGACTGTGTGGATCACAATAAACTGTGGAAAATGCTGAAAGGGATGGGAATACCAGACCACCTGACCTGCCTCTTGAGAAACCTGTATGCAGGTCAGGAAGCAACAGTTAGAACTGGACATGGAAGAACAGACTGGTTCCAAATGGGAAAAGGAGTACGTCAAGGTTGTATATTGTCACCCTGCTTATTTAACTTATATGCAGAGTACATCATGAGGAACGCTGGGCTAGAAGAAGCACAAGCTGGAATCAAGATTGCCGGGAGAAATATCAATAACCTCAGATATGCAGATGACACCACCCTTATGGCAGAAAGGGAAGAAAAACTCAAAAGCCTCTTGATGAAAATGAAAGAGGAGAGTGAAAAGGTTGGCTTGAAGCTCAACATTCAGAAAATGAAGATCATGGCATCTGGTCCCATCACTTCATGGGAAATAGATGGGGAAACAGTGGAAACAGTGTCAGACTTTATTTTTGGGGGCTCCAAAATCATTGCAGATGCTGATTGCAGCCATGAAATTCAAAGATGCTTACTCCTTGGAAGGAAAGCTATGACCAACTTATATAGCATATTAAAAAGCAGAGACATTACTTTGCCAACCAAGGTCCGTCTAGTCAAGGCTATGGCTTTTCCCGTGGTCATGTATGGATGTGAGAGTTGGACTGTGAAGAAAGCTAAGCGCCGAAGAATTGATGCTTTTGAACTGTGGTGCTGGAGAAGACTCTTGACAGTCCCTTGGACTGCAAAGAGATCCAACCAGTCCATTCTAAAGGAGATCAATCCTGGGTGTTCATTGGATGCTAAAGCTGAAACTGCAATACTTTGGCCACGTCATGCGACAAGTTGACTCACTGGAAAAGACTCTGATGCTGGGAAAGGTTGGGGGCGGGAGGAGAAGGGGACGACAGAGAATGAGATGGCTGGATGGCATCACCGACTCTGTGGACATGAGTTTGAGTGAACCCTGGGAGTTGGTGATGGACAGAGAGGCCTGGCGTGCTGTGATTCATGGGGTCGCAAAGAGTCGGACACAACTGAGCGACTGAACTGAACCAAACTGAACCCTTATCACAACAGTTCTCAGGCTGTTTAATGACCTGTTTCCCCAAGTAGACTGATGAGTTCTTGACAACCAGGAGCAGTTGTTGTTCAGTCGCTCAGTCATGTCTGACTCTTTGCGGCCCCATGGACTATAATCCACCAGGCTCCTCTGTCCATGGAACTCTCCAGGCAAGAATACTGGAGTGGGTTGCCATTCCCTTCTCCACGGGATCTTTCTGATTCAGGGATTGAACCCAGGTCTCCCACACTGCAGGCAGATTCTTTACCCTCTGAACCACCTGGGAAGCCCCAACCAGGAGCAGATCTGATTCAAAACTTTGTACACTACCACTTGTAGGCTACAAGTGCACTAAAAATGCATGTGTTAAAATGAATGAATAGATTTCCTGAGAGGAATGTCTTTTTTATTTCAGTAGTGAAAATTCCTGTCCCGTTAGGACTTTCTCTGGCATAAGAACAGAGCAGGAATCAGAGTATGATGTAGGGAAAGGAAGTGGGTAGGTACAGACAGATGGACTTTTCTATGTTAAAGCATCTCTGAGCGTGGAATTTTTGAGACAAATTCTCAAAATTCCTCTCAAAAATAAGAGCTGAATTCCTCTTCTGCTTTTAACTGAAAATTCCAGATTCTCCATCTCAGATGGGTTCGAGTGGTCGTCTGCTCCTCAGCGTGTGTGGAAAGCTGGAGTCTTGACTTAGTTTGTCATAGACGAGCGGACAGTGCTGTCTCAACCTGAGTCCCCATTTCACCTACTGATGATGGGAAATGTCCCAAAGGACCTCCTGGCAATGCCTTGGGGACCGTGGGGCTGAACTCCCAGCATGTATCATTCCTAAGTGGGTCAGAAACCCAGAGGTATGAAGGAAAACTCCTGTCAAAACATAGTTAACAACCCTTGATACACAGTATCTGAAGCTCACAATTATCTGCTTCTCAAAATCTGAGGGCTGGTCACCGGGAGTCTTCTGTTGGTCCCCTGGGCTCACATGTGTGCTGCAGTCTCTGGGGGCCTCCCTAGGGCTAGGTGTCCATAAGGACCAGCAGACTCTGTGAGCTATTGGCTGGCTAAACTCCGTGTCCTCAAAGTGACCTCTAGCTCTCTAGGAGGCCACCCAGGCCTCTTTCACAACCAGCAGGCCCAGGGCTGGTGGGAGCCAAAGGCAGGAGCTGAGGACATCTGGGCTCTGGAGTGTTACACAGCATCACCTACCAGGCTCGTTCATCAGAGCAGGGTCCAGGGATCACCCGAGTCCAGGGAGCATTTTGGTCCAGGAAGTACCCAGATCCAGGGATGACCCAGGTTCAGGGAGTGCCTGAGTCCAGGGAACACTTGGATCCAGGAGGAAGAGGCTCTTGACAGGAGAGGCAGCATCACACTGTAATGGGAGGCCTGGATTAGACAGTCTGCCCCAGCATAGGCTGGACCGATATGGGGAGTCTTCGCTGACCGAGAGCAGCACCAGCTCAGACCTGAGAGTCTCAGAGACCCACAGCATTCAGAGCCACAGTGATGGTAACAGAACTGGACTAAAGCAATCGGTCTACACAGAAGGCTCCCTCCACCTGGTCAGCAGGGACTCAGGCCTGAGTACACACCATTCCTGCCCATCAGAGGACACTGAGCTAGACTCGGAGTCTGTTCCTGAAACAGTCCCAGGGGAAGTGCTGGCAGAGGGGAGAGTCATGAAGGGAGGTTCAGAGCTGGAATCAGCAAGGCTAGGTAGAGCCAGGCTGTGACACCTGCTTGGAGAGACTAGGGCTGTGGGAGGGAGGCTTCCAGACCACCGTCCATATCCTATTCCCCTGACCTCCGTGTGCTCCAGCCCATCTCTACGAGTTTATCCAGTCTGTAAAATCAGGAGTGACAGGCAGATAACAAGTGTGTCTTAACACACCAGGCATTAAAAAAAACAAAAAACCCTTCTGGATTTCACCAAGGCCAGGAAGCCTGTGGCTACTAGCCTAGCATCATGTGGTTTTGGTGGCTGTGGTGTCAGGAGTCCTCCTGCTTGTGAAGTGTTTGTGTTCCTCCTGTGTGGAGTCACGCTGACTTCCTCTAAGACACCGATGTTGTCCTGATGCTGGACCAGGAGGCTCTGTCTGTGAGCTGGTCCCCTCTGGCTGGACTGGGATCAGAGGCGGAAGACTAGGATGTCTCACAGAAAGGCTGTGGGATTCCAAGACCGCTTCTTCATTGTCCATGGCACCATTAATGCGGTGCCCGGAGGCTGGTAGAAATAGGAACTTGGAAAGTCAGCTGTTTGTGTCTATAAGCAGGCAGTGGGTTCATCATGGGAATCCAGGACCCACTTAAAAACCCAGCAAACCCAAGGCCTGACAAGGGGCCAGGGCGCCTCATTTCCCTAACATGGAGGCAGCAGAAGGAGGGTTGTCCCTCACCATCAGTGCTGTCCCTCTACCAGGGGTCCAACCACTGTATCACGACCCGTGGCCCCACAGGGCAGTCTGCAGGGTGGCCCTGGAACCACACACTAGCCTGGGGGACAGTTTCAACTCCAATTTGCCTGTCACAGCCCACCTGGACCAGAGTCAGCCCATCCACCGGATCACTGAGACAATGGACCCTTGACCAGCCTCGGGTTTGCCAGGATCAACAGGGCAGATCTAATGGTGAGCTCACCGCTTTATCTGGGGAGCTGACCACTGATCAGGGTTGATAGCAGAAGCATTGATTACAGGCAGAGCTCCAGCCACATGGTCTATGAATAATACACATAAGAGGTTAAGAATACACTTTATATCATAGTCTATATGACTCATATGACGATGCCACTGGCTATCTGATTCATTCTCTGCGGGGATCTTAATTCTTTGAGTTTTAGTAACAGTCTGTGAAAACTGAAATTTAACCTGACCCCATAAAAAAGATAATGCAAATGACTGATACACACGAAGAAATGTTCATTAGTCACTAAGGAAACACGAATTGTAAACACAACAGGATACCACCACACACACACACACACCAGAATGGCTAAAATTTTTTAAAAAGACCAAAAATGCCAACCGTTGGCTAGAATTTGGAAGAACTGGAACTCAGACATTTTAGGAAACAGTTTAAAGGTTTCTTGTAAAGTGACATATATGCTTACCACCAGAGTATGAACACAGGCCCACACAGAAAGTTGTCTGCTAATGTTTACAGCAACTTTATTCGTGAGAGCTAAGAACTGGGGGAAAACCAAGTATTTATTGTCAATAGAAAAGGGTGACTGCTGAGACATGAACAAAATGGATGGAACCCCAAAACACGATGCTGAGGGAAATAAACCCAGACACAAAAGCATATGCACTGCATGATTTCATTTGTAAGGAACTCCAGGAAAGGCAAATCTAAACTATTGTGACAGCTCAGGTCTGGGCTTGGGGAGGTATTGATCACAAACAACAGGAGAGGAATTGGAGTGATGGACATGTTGGAAGATTGACCATAAGGGTGATTACATGGTATATACGCTTTTCAAAACCCAGCAAATGCTATACTTAAAGTAGATGCATTTTATAGTGAAAATCCCATGGGCGGAGGAGCCTGGTAGACTGCAGTCCATGGGGTCGCGAAGAGTCGGACATGACTGAGCGACTTCACTTTCACTTTTCACTTGCATGCGTTGGAGAAGGAAATGGCAACCCAGTCCAGTGTTCTTGCCTGGAGAATCCCAGGGACAGGGAGCCTGGTGGGCTGCCGTCTATGGGGTCGCACAGAGTCAGACACGACTGAAGCGACTTAGCAGCAGCAGCATAGTGTGTACATTCTGCCTCAGTGAAGTTTGCTTTTTGTTTTACTTATTTTTTAGTTTATTGGGGGTATAGTTGCTTCCCAACGCTGTGTTAGTCTCTGCTACACAATGAAATAAATCAGATATATGTATACATATATCCTCTCCTTCTGGGACTCCACCCCCATCCCACCCTCTAAGTCATCACAGAGCACTGAGCTGAGCTCCCTGTGCTATATGGGAGCTCCCCACTGGCTATCTATTTTATACATGGTAGTATATATGTGTCAATCCCAATCTCCCTTTTGTTGTTCAGTCCCACTAAGTTATGTCCCACTCTTTGTGACCCCACGGACCATAGCATACCAGGTTCCTCTGTCCTTCACTAACTGCCAGAGTTTGCTCACTTTCATGTCCTTGAGTCAATGATGCCATCCAATCATTTCATCCTCTGTCATCCCCTTCTCCCCCCACCTTCAATCTTTCCCAGCATCAGGGTCTTTTCCAATGAGTCATCTCTTTCCATCAGGTGGACGAAATATTGGAGCTTCAGCTTAAGCAACAGTCTTTCCAATGAATATTCAAGGTTGATTTCCTGTAGGATTGACTGTTTTGATCTTCTTGCAGCCCAAGGGACTCTTAAGAGTCTTCTCCAGCACCGCAGTTTGAAAGCATCAATCTCCCTTTAGAACTTCCCTAAAAGTATTTGACAGTCTTATTATTCAGGAACCAAACATGCTAAGACCTGAGCCGTTGCCTGCCAGGCTCTGCTCAGTGCTGGGGGATGAGAACTGCTCACACGCTGGCCTCATCGGACCCAAGGTCCCTGTTTGCACATCAGCTCTGCCTCCAGTTCCTCTTGGGGAAGAAAGCACTTTGCTAATGGGATTAGGGCTTCTCGGCTAGATGCCAGCAATGATCAAATAATTCTCCAGAGACTGAAGCAAACCCAGCCTCCTTCTGAGTTGAAATATTGATCATTGCCAAGTTCACTTCTGCTCAGTCCCTAGAAGATCCTGTTTCTGACAGGAAACTACTATTTGCATTTCTCTATTTTTTCAGCCCAAAGACAGGGAGGGCTTTTCCCCCAAAGTCAATAGAAACGATGTCCATTAAACTATGTTTATTAGAGATGAACCACAGAGAGTGTTATTCTATTTTGACGTGTTTTTCCAAATGGCAGAATTTGGACAGAATGTGGTGTTTGCATCACCAGAGAAATGATCTCAGGAAATATTCATTGGATGATCATAAGATCCTCTCTGAAATCTGCTACTTAAACACAGGAGATAAAACTATCTCCTCTTTAATGCATCTTCTGAGGATGTGTAGGAAGGAACCTCTGGCTGAAATAAACATCCTTTGGGCCATGATGAAATGACATCACAACATACAGATTCACCCAAGGGGAAAAATAACCTCTCAGAGAAAATGTTATTTTCTTCATGAGAACGGGAGGCTAAAAGTGCCGTGTGATGATGTCATTTCAAACCAGAAATAGCATCTTATCCAACCTCGCCCAAGGCCAGCCCATCCTAGCCGACACAGCGGGGAATCCTAACCAACACAGCAGCCCAGCTCTGGAGTAAAGGTTCATCCTCTCCCTCGAACATGGTTTCTTGCAAGATGGTGCACATTTCAAGATGAAAACTTCAGGCTAATATCACGGTGGGGAACATGTCAAAGCAGACAGTCTTCTTTCATCCTTTGGATTCTGATGACAGTGGCACCATGATGTCAGTTTCCGTGCAGAGATTGAGTTGCCCGGGCACGTGTCACATGTGAAAGCACAGTGGATGGAGGGGGAGGAAACCCACTGTCTCGGGGAGGGGGGCACAGCCTTCCATCCTTACCCACATCCCCCAGGCCTGCACAGTCCCTAGGGTTCCTCCTGAGAACGAGGAGGGGGTGGCAGCCTGTGCAATCTCAAGACTCTGACTCTGCAGTGCTTCTCTTCTGCACTGAAACTTGATGTGCTTGGAAGAGGAGCCCAAACAGCCCGGATCCTGCTCCTGTTTGTTCCACATGCATGGAGACCCTCTGCCGTTCTCCTCTAACACAGCACAGGATTGGAGTAACAGGGACATGTTCTCCCTAAAGGCAGGCGTGGGTCTCCCTCTGGCATCGCTAACACCCTGGGGTCTAATGACTTAGCTTCCTGAAGCAGGTGCCGGGGAGCTGACAACAGAGATTTCTGTTCTATCATCCCCAGGCTCTGCACTGTCCAAGGTGACAGACCCCAGAAAGCATGGCACCCCTGGAAACCTGCAACAGGCCTAGGGGTGCGAAGAGGATTCATGCTTTTTGACTTGGGATCCTGCCATCCCAGCCCTGCAGGCAGGAGCAGGATCTAGCCTCGTCCATTGGCTAATGAGACAGGACTCGGGTATAAATCAATGATAACACCAGGGCTGACAGTTTCCAGCACAACCAGAAACAAACATTTAAAAAATGTATAAGGGACTCACGAGACAAAGAACAAGGGAAAATGGAAACTCAAGAATGGATTCAACTCAAATATGTAAATAAAATCCCCATCCTATGAGAGAAGGGGGTGGTATATGTTTCATGGGACTGTATCAGAAAAGAAGAAATGCTGAAAATGGAAATCCCAGAACTTGAGTTGTTCCCAGAAAGGAATCCAGAAAGCAAGCCCAAAGAAAACAGTAGAAAGGAGTAATGGAGAAAAAGGTAGCAATTAACGAAATAGGGAAAATCAACATAGTCAAAGGCTTGTGGCTGACAAGACCAATAAGGTTGAAAAATTGATGCAGAGAAACTATATAAACAAGATGCAGAAAGAAAAGTCATGTATAATTACAGATGTAGCAGAGAATGAACACTTTCAGTAACAGAAAAATTTACATATTCTTAGAGAACTATGAGTGATCAGACTCTACTGGAGAGGAAAGGGCATTGGACCAAATCTGACCCCTTGTCATTAAACACACAGAGGGAGCATTGGAAACTCACCCACAGATGGGTCTGCACCCAACTCCCCAGCAGTGCTTTTTGGACTTGCTGACGAGTGTCTGTCACGTGCCAGGCTTTACTCTCAGGGACTTTTATGAATTAACTGTTCACTGTTGCAATGACCCCCTTGCAGGGCGTGTGCTGTTCAGACCTGCCAGGGAGTTAACTGGCTCTGGGGGAGGTTTTGAGACCTGCCTGGCATCACAGAGAGCAGAGTCAGGATTTGAACCCAGGACATCAGGGTGTGGACTACACGAGCCACATGCCCTGGATGCATGGATCAGGAGCAGACAGTCTCTGCCTTACACAAACCCTACCTGAGAAGGCAACCCCTTCCCTGAGCTGGCCAAACACTGATGCCAAAACCAGATATAGGAAAGGAAAATCAGAACAATCTCCATCAGCATCCTAGATGCAAAATGTTTAAACAAAATACTGCATTATTAAACATTCAAATACACTAAAGATATTCTAAATCATATTTTCATAACAAGCAGGAAATTTCAAAGAGTACTTAGTGTAATTGAGAAATAACACAACCTATAATTTTCAACTTGACTAAACACCAGCACAATTTATTTCTATAAGCTTCGATAGAACTTGATTCTATTATTTTATTATTACCTGTAGTCACTAGGAAACTATGCAATGTGAAAGCAGTTTGCCATTAATGCTTAAGTGATTCCTTTAAAAGAAAATATTTCAATATTTAAAAAATGCCTCATTACATGAAACAGACAATACTCAGAACTATATTGAAATTATTACAGAATGCAGTATTGGTTAAACATTATAAAACTAAAATATAATTCACCACTGTAATAATTAAAGGAAAATGCCAATACAGTTAGCTCAATGGGAGTAGAAAAAGATTGTTTGATAAATTTGATAAAAACCCATGGTAAAAACTCTTATCAAGCTAGAAATCAATAAAAATTTCATAGTCTGATAAAAAATATCTGTCAGAAAGTTATGAAAAAAAAATCCTGCCTAAGAATGAAACATCAGAAGCATTCTGTTAAAAATAGGAACAAAAAAAAAAGTAAGACCAAAACAGGATGGCCACCACCTGCACTCATGAGCAATCCATAGCAGGACTCTCGAGGTATAGAAGGGCCTGAGAAGAAGGGACTGGCCGATTCAGATGTTACCACTGTTCACATGGAAAACAAAAGATCCTACAGACAAATTACGAGAAATAATAACAGAACCTAGTGCTGTTGTTCAAGAGGCAGACTGTGTATTAAAGCTTATGGTATTTTTTAACTCAAACAGCTGGTAAAAGAAAAAGTCATCGAAAGATTTTGTGGCGAATGGTACAAATATAAGGGACTTAAAAATGAATGTTTAAAAGGTGAGGTTTTAACCTGAAAATCTCTGATGCTTTACTGAAAGCTGTTACAGAAGTCTTAAGTAAGTAGAGAGACCTATGTTTATGGGCAGGGATTCTCAGTGTTCTAGAGTGGTCAAGTGTCCCCAAACTGATGTCTCAGTATAATACAGTACAACAGATATAACACAGTTCCTCACCAGGGTGTTTTCATGGGGCCCGACCAGCTGATTTAACAGGTGTGAAGGAGGGAAAGGCCCCCAAGAGTGATTCACAGGTGTTCCAACAGAAGCCCCCTTCCCTGCCCCTCACCACAGACCTGCTGGCAGAGCGCCAGGGACCAGGCCGTCTTGGGGGTACCCTCTGCAGGGGGTACTTGTGGGAGCCCACAAGCTTCCTCCAGTGCCTCTCCGTGGTGGGTCTTACTTCCTCCCCGCGCTCTGCTGAGGAGCCCACAGGGACAGGGACCCTTTCAGAGCCCAGGGGCCAACGGGCCTCGCTCTCCCCTTGTCCACCTGTGCAGCGGACAGGTGAGGCCATCCTGTGCACAGGACTAAACCTCCCTGCCTCAGAGCCTTGGTTCCCCAAACGGCGATGGCCCAGCTCTGCAGAGGTGATGGGAGGGGCAAAGGGCAGCGCTCAGGTCTTTGTGGCAGGCCTGGCCCTCTTTCCAGATGACAGTGAGGGGACTGAAGCTGCTTTCTGATCCCGTCTGGCCACCCCCTCTCCTCTCCCCCAGGGCCCTCTTCACTCTAAGGAGATGCTTGACAGGGGCAGAGCCTGCAGGTCAGCAGGTCACCAGTCTCCTTGTATAGATGGGGAAACTGAGGCTCAGAGAAGCCCCGGGCCAGTGAAGGCCTGAGTGAGACAACCCTGAGGACGCACCTCTGAAGCCTCCCTGTCTCCAGGAGCACAGGCTCCAGGGCATAGCCACCCACCCAGGGGGCTGAGAGGAGGTCGTCTAGGAAGGGTGGGTGTGAGCTGGGTGGGTGTCTGCTCGTGGTCTCTCCAAGGAGCACCACCAGCTCCTCCATTTGCTCTTTCAGGGCGAGGGCAGACTGACGTCCTCACTCGCCCGATGTCCTGTCCTGGGCCTGCATCACCTCCAGGGTGTTCTATTCATGCCTGAAATCTCTTCCCCAAGGTTTAGGTCTGTGTCTGTCTCTAACTTTCTAATCAAACTAGAGGTCTTCTGTCTGCGGGGCCAGTGGATTAGGAGCAGAATAATCACCCACAAATTGGCCAGACAGCCCAGACGAGACAACTCAGGTCAGAGTAATTTAAACATCGGTGGAGATGATCAGAGTGGAGACAGAGAGACCAGCTCAGTGATGCCTGGGCCATGGTGGCGGCAGGGGGCAGTTAGGTGGATTCAAGACGGACAGTGTCACAGACATCTGACTGCATCCTCTGCCCCCAGGACCCTGTGAAGGAAGAGACTACCCGCAAACACAGGTGGGCCAGGAGCATCTGAGCCCCTGACTCCTAGAATTGCTCTCGCAGTCCACAGGGGCCCACACGTCCCCTCTTCTGAGGTCCACAAGGATGTCAATGGCCCCCAGGACAGAAGAGCCTTTGACACAGCCTGCTGGTACATCCAGGTGCTGCCCATACTGAAGTTCCATCCAGGAAGGTCTCAGACCCCCAGAGAACTGGACACCAGGAGGGCTAGACTCCAGTCTGGCCTGGATCAGAGCTAACTTGCTGCCTGCTTTTCTTCTGGTCCCTTTATTTTTCGAAGCTGCTAGAGACTTATCTGTTAAACAAGGTAACTCAAAACAACTGTCCTTTTGAGCAGAAATATTCTACAGTCTGAAATATTCATGAAGCTTCTGAACTGAAGGCTTGACATTCTCTCTTTAACACGGAGTAAAACATGGGACTCTGGTTGGATAGTGTCCATCCTGAGCAAGCAGCACGCATCAGTCTGTACAAGGAAAGAGCGCCCCACTTGCCAGGACAGGTCCGTATCCCCCAGATCCCAAGCTAGCACCTGAGTTGCCCTTTGCACGTGTTCCTCACAGTACAGCATGGTCCCTGAGTAGCGGCATCGTCACCACCCGAAACTTGTCTGAAGGGCAGACTTCTGCCACCCCTCCCTACCCACTCCACAACCCCACAGGAGAGTCTGGGGTCAGCCCGCAGCTCTAGGGACCAACGGTGTGGCCGGCCTCAGCCTTGGCTGTCCCACCAGCTCTCCTGTGCAGGGTCTCTGCTTCCATCTCTCCTGCTGCTCCTGTCAGGGGGCCTGGAGTTCTCAGGGTTGAGTCTCCACAGCTAATTCTGATAGACAATCAAAACCAGGGACCCCAGAACTGGGTCATTGAGACCCAGGTTCTCAGGTGTAAGTTTGGAGCTCAGAGAAGTTTCTGACACATTCCCGAGAGCCTTGTGTCAAGGAGGTTTGACCCTGAGGAATCAGGATTTGATCTTGGGTCTGCCCCACTCTTTCTATGTTGTCAGTGGTTTTAGCCCCGACCTGCCTGGGTCCCCATGGCCACATGGCCTCTCCCAGCCTCAGCCCATCTCCTGGCACACGTAAGAGGGAGATCTGGTCCTTTGCAGAGACCTGCTGTACAGAATATAGGTGACCCTTCAAGACAACGTACCTGGCAAGGAATAGGCACCCAACAGAAACTTACTGTCAAAGACAATAACACAGGACCACTCCCCCCAAATTTGTCGTTCATGCAGAGTTCAAGCTGAGTTAAGAAGTGCTCATTCTTAGAGACAAGTTTTTTTTTTTTTTCCCCTGAAAAAATGAGAGGAGGTTTATGGTGAGGGCTCTGAAGGGCCTGCAGGTTGGTGTGATCTTTGGGAGAGAAGAGTCAGACAGAGGTGGCCTATCACATTCTCCTTTAAATCCACCCAGGACCCCAGGGTCACTCCTGTCAGGATTCAGGAAGGGAGAAAGACAGCCCACCTCCCACACAGACACCACAGAGTCCTGGACACCCCCACCACACACACACACACACACACACACACACACACACACAAGCACACACACACCTCTTTGGATTTCTTGCAGCTTCTACTCATCTCCAGATTACTTGCTCCCTTGGGAAGCAGAATCACATCCTGACACAAGGTTGGAACTCCATTTAACACGTTTTCTCTGGTAAACATGGTTTCTGTAGCCAGTCAGGCAGACCAGGCTTAATTTTCCTAATGGAGTGTTTCTGCATTGGGTCCGCATTAGGGACAACTCATGGGCAGCATCCTTGAGCCTTGTCCAGCAGTCTGGGGGTGTTAGGACCTCTTCGGGGTAACTGGGATGAGGTAGCTGTTCTCACCGTCTGAGGGCTTCTCCCAGTCAGCTGCCCCCGAGCTCTTCTCAGACCTGCAGAGTTTTCTCATCGATAAAATAATCAGAGTAAAATTAGACGCTGCCGGTGTCCAGATCCCGTGATTACGCCCCAGGGAGGGGAGGGGAGGACATCGCGGGGTGGGCTGCTCGGCTGTTGGCAGCAGGCAGAGGAGACTCACAAATCCTTTGATGCCGAAGCCCTTTCCCTCTCCCTCCAGGATCACCTCTGTGTTCAATTCCCTCCAAGATTATCTCTGTGTCCCAGCATTTCACACCAGGATGGAAAGAGGAGGGATTTGGTCAGGAATGTAGATCCATCTTTCAATTTTGTGCTTAACAGGGGGTGTGACCTTGAGGACAGTACTTCATCCCCCTGTGGCTTTGTTTTCTCGTTTGAAGAAAAATCTGTTGTTTCCTGATCCTTTCCGTTTCTACCCTTAGACTCCATGAAGCTTTTGTGCTGATTGCTGCTCTGTTTCCTGGGACTTGGTTCTGTCTTGTGCGCTGTGGGCACGCTCCTGGTGAGGTCAGGTGAAGTGTCCCACCCCAAGCCCTGCAGTGTCCTGGGAACTGCGGCTGCCGGAACACAGCCTCTTTGCTCCCTGCCCCAAGGCAGTGATGAGTGGGAACCACCCTGGGACAGAAACCTGCCCTCACTTACCGAACAGTAGCTGCCAATCAAGTTGGTCTCAGGTGGGTCGAATCCCTGTGCCCTTCTCATCACTGATGTTTCCATGGAGGGTTTTCACCTAGAAAAGGCAGTATAACATGGTGATTGTACAGAGATTCTGCTTCCAAGAGCAAAGTGAGCATGCCAGGTCACCGGCCAGCCAAGGCTTCGGCCACCAGGACACCTGTCACTCACGTTGCCTCAAGCCCATCCCCCAAGTGTCCCCACCTTGTCCTTGGCTCATGGTGGCCCTGCTGTAGAGATACAGAGGGCCTTCCCTTCTTGATGAACTGGTTAGGATTTCACTCTCTCTTCCCAATATTGGAGGCTGCCAGCAAGGGAAGTGGACCCCTGAGAGGGTGCGGGCTCCTGAATGTGCTTCCCATCAAGGGGAGGCGGGGATTACGATGGCCTTTTAACTTTCGTTTTTCAATATTTCACAAATAAATTCAAGACAAAATGCATACAGAAAACAGAAGTATTTTCAGTGAGAAACGTGTGTCCTTAGTGGACGAGCAAGAGTTTGCACAAAGCTGTGCTCAGAGACAGGCCAGATGGCACTCCGTCAGGACCCCCAGCAGCACCCCCAGTTTGGGTCTGGACTCAAGATTCATTCTGTTCAATCAGAAACCTGAAGGCCATGCAGTCCATGTGAGCACTTTGGTATCTAACACTCTCATTCTCCTTGAACTTCAGGAAAATTACTATATGAAGATATGTTATTATTTGCAGTCAGGAAGGTTCAACAGTGCACAAGGCTTGCTTCACAAGGTCAATACTCACGGCTTCAGTAGAACACTAGAATCTTAAAAATGGAGAAGCAGATGTCAGGGTGGAAGGAAACAAGACACTGGGCTCTCCTGCCTCATCTCCTGTCAGCTGGGGAGAGAGAACAGAGGGATGGGATGAGTGGGGTCAGGGAGCTTTCTTGGGGAACAGGGGAGAAACACAGTCAGTCATTCATCTCTGCCCAAAGCAGACCTGGGGGACAGTTGATAAATCTCCTACAGGAGATGCCACGGATGAGAAGCTAGACTCGGGCACTCGGGCAGGAAGTTGGGGGTGGAAAAAGGAGAGAGGTTTCAGAATAAGAGAGCTTATTTTGCTGAAACATAAAAGCTTGAGAGGGGAACATTTTTCATGTTGACATATCCTTAGGACATTTCCCTGGCCTGGTATTGTTTTATTTCAGAACTTGCCAGAGTGAAAAACAAACCAAAGAAATGAACCAAAAAAAAAAAGAAGAAGAAGAAGAAAGGAAGGAAGGAAGTTCAGGCTTCATAGATAACATTCCCCCTACACCTGCAGCGAGACCTGTTTCTGGCACCAGAAGTTTCCCCCAGCCCCCCACCCCCACTGATGTGCAGAGGCCAGAGACACAGCTGGCTGGGTGCTTGGAATAGGGTCTCAAGGCGACCCTCTGGGATGCACAAAAGTAATAGAACTCTTGATATTTTTTATTTCAACCTTTTGAATATTCTATTGTGCATTATAAGTGCCCCTGTACAAAGCGTGCTGGGTACAGAAGTTTGTGGCTATGATTTATATACAGGTAAGCATATTAAAAAGCAGAGACATTACTTTGGCAACCAAGGTCCGTCTATTCATGGCCACTAGTTTCCAGTGGTCATGTATGGATGTGAGAGTTGGACTGTGAAGAAAGCTGATCGCCGAAGAATTGATGCTTTTGAACTGTGGTGTTGGAGAAGACTCTTGAGAGTCCCTTGGACTTCAAGGAGATCCAACCAGTCCATTCTAAAGGAGATCAGTCCTGGGTGTTCATTGGAAGGACTGATGCTGAAGCTGAAACTCCAATACTTTGGCCACCACATGCGAAGAGTTGACTCACTGGAAAAGACTGATGCTGGGAGGGATAGGGGGCAGGAGGAGAAGGGGACAACAGAGAATGAGATGGCTGGATGATATCGCCGACTCAATGGACATGAGTTTGAGTGAACTCTGGGAGTTGGTGATGGACAGGGAGGCCTGGCGTGCTGTGATTCATGGGGTCACAAAGAGTCGGACACAACTGAGCGACTGAACTGAACTGAAGGCCACACATATTGGGTATTTCCTCATAGAAGTACTGATCACATGGATTTGAGGTCTTGGTTTGGAAGATCACCAGGAAGCTAAGTGTGTTCCTGAGTGTTTCTCCAGTAGCTCAGAGCCACTTAGAATCAGCAGAGCCCAAGGCCACCTCTGCCTGGGCCAGGCACCAAGACTCAAGTGGAAGAAGAGGAAGGGGTTAGAAGGGAGGGGCCGCAGGAGGCAGGAGTCTATCTGTCTTCTGGGACCACTGCAGGCGATGGTGACTGCAAATGTGTATCACTTAACTCATTGATGGGATGACAGTTTCCATACCACCTGACTTTCACAGTCACATTTATAAGACTAAAGCAAAAATGCTACTTCAGTAAGAAACTCTGGGCTGTGGTTTCTGGCTGCAGGAATCATAAGTTATTTGTGCCTGAGCAGAAATGCCAAGTCTGTCTTTGGAATCTTTGCAACTGCATTCCGAACCTGCCCGGGACTGCCCTGCCCCCGCACCAGTCACCCGTGGACTGCCCCATCACCACCAATTACGCCCGCCTGGAACCCACTGTACTTGCCTTGGGTCCTGTGTCCTCTGGGCACTGTGTCTGTCTCCTCTGACCCTTACTCCAGGACTGGGAGCCCTAAGGAGGTGTCCTCCCAGGAGCCAAAGCCACAGGCAGCCTGCAGCTTTGCTCTGTATGGGATGGTCACCCAGATGCCCATTCTTCCCTGCCTGGTCACTCTTTCGTTCCAATTGCAGGACACCCCAACAGGCAGCTTCCTTCCCTTCTCGTATGTGAAGAAAAAAAACAAAACGGGCCACATCCAGGCACAACAGAAGGAAGGAGCCTCTGTCTTCAGAAAGCTGGGACAGAAGTCAGAGGTCAGCCCTCATTCCCTGCTATGAACCTGCACCTCTGAGGTCTCCGACCCCTCCCCTTCCCAAATCAAGCTGCCAGGATTCGCTTTCCTCCCCTGTCTGTTCAGTTCAGTGATAAGAGTATTCACATGGTCACATGGCTGTGCAACCAATCTCCAGAAATTTTTCACCTTGGAAAACTGAAATTCTATATCTATTGATCAACAATTCTCATCCCTCTCCCCCCAACCCCCAACTTCCTTTCTCTGTGAGTTTGATCACTCCAGATAACTCACATAAAGTAGAACCACACAGTTTTGTCTCTTTGTACCTGATTTATGGGGCTTCTCTGCTGGCTTCGAGGGTGAGGGGTTTGCCTGCAATGCAGAAGGCCCGAGTTCAATCCCTGGGTCAGGAAGATACCCTAGAGAATGGAATGGCAACCCATTCCAGTATTCTTGCCTGGAGAATCCCATGGACAGAGGAGTCTGGCGGGCTCCATGGGGTGGCAAAGAGACACGACTGAGCAACTAACACTTTGACTTTAGCACATTTGGATTATATCAGTCAGCATAATGCCCTCAAGATTCATCCACGTTGTTGGAAAAGTTGGAACTTCTTTCCCTGTAAGGATCAGTGATATGCCATTGTACGTGTTTACCACATTTTTAGTTTTTTATCCTTTAACTGTCCCCGGACAGTGGGTAGGCTTTTGTTGGAGTTTTTCTCATCTGCACTGATTGATATTTCTGGGTTTCTAACTTCTTCAATTCCAAGTTCAGAATATACAAAGCAGAAAGAAACCCAGAAAAATCTACAGCATGTCGTTCCCCAGGGCCCAGGCTCTCAGTCCGTCTTCTCTCCACCTTTGTGCGTCTTCTCTTGTTTGTTTCCTGTATAAAGTCAGGATGATAGTCGTGCTGATTGAGACAAACAGGGCCAAACTCCTCTACTCACTCTCCTTGGAAGAAGAGGCCCTGCCATTGACTTTTGTGTCAGTTTCTATTGAGTATTCTGCTCTTTCTAAAAATGTTAATTTCAAAAATATCCTAACAATTTGATTTTTCACTGAATCAGACAAGGCTTTTCTACCTTTTTGTTTAGAGTACATGTAATTTTACTTTCTGAGACTTGCATTTTAATAGTTCTGAGGTTTTTCACTTGAAGACATGAAATTAGTTTGTCAAAAAATTGTAAGTCAAAGGCCTCTCTTTGTACTATTTGCAAACTTGGTTTCTTTTGTCAATGCCAACCATTTGGTGAGGGTCTCATAGTCTCTTCTGGGATGTTGGACTTGAAGCCACTGACACAAATCTGTGTTATTGGACTATGGCTTTCAGAAAGGCAAGAGGATAAAGTCTTTCAAGATTCTCCTAGACAACTAACAGCCATAAGTTTTAGGGACTTCGAACACTTCATAAAATTTAGACCTGCTGAGAAAATGATTTACTCTCTTTTTAAAGCATGCTGGGTTGAATTCTGCTCAATATTATGTAACAACCTAAATGGGAAAAGAAATTGAAAAAGAATAGTTGCATGTGTACATATAAAGGAATCACTTTGCTGCACACCTGAAGCTAACACAGCATTGTTAATCAACTATACTCCAATATAAAACTAAAAGTTTAAAAGGAAGTGCTGGGCATCCCTCCAGCACCAAGATGGGACCTCATATTTCTCTGCCAACCTGTGAAGCCTCTATGTGAAAGATGGGAGCTGGGGCATTTAGCTGTACTAAGAACTTGCTCTGACCCAGCAGAGATCTTTTGAGGGTCCAAAGAAATTTACTTCTAGGGGAAAGTCTTCCATTTGAAGGGTTTTAAGTATAAATAAATCCCAAATCTACAGATTCAATATATCGTTACTGGTGAGATTGTAAGATAGTTGGAGATACTCCTGAACCACTAAGCTCCTCTCACCTTGAAGACTGGCTTGTTGTAGAAGTTCAAGGGAAAAGTCATTGCAATGGTTCAAATGAACGAGTATCTGACTCCAAGAGAAATATCAAAGTGAAACTAAATCATCAAAGTTGTTCTTGCTTTATTTCTCCTTCAGAGATAAAAACAATGCCAACATATACAAAAGCCAATGTGGGGGGCCTTCCCAGGTGGCCTAGTGGCTGAGACTCCATTCTCCCAATGCAGAGGGCCCCTGGTTCAACCCCTGGTCAGGAAACTAGATCCCACATGCCACAGCTAAGACCCAGTACAGCCAAATAAATAAATATTAAAGCAAAAGAAAAGTGACAACCAGTGGGGCTTCACTTGTATTTCTGTAGTGCTGATGTGGAATGTATTCATGTCTGTAAGGACCTTCTTACCTTGAGCAAAAGTGCCCAACTGGAGTAGAAGGTCACTGCTAGACCCAGAAATTTGGAAACTCTCATCTGCTCACTCCTCTTGAACAGCAAGCAGATGACTTTCAAACCCCAAAGTTTTAGCGTGTAGAATTAGCAACAGACTTGTGCATTGTCTCCAAGTTCCAGTCATAAACCCCAGGCATTTGGCTGAGCTAAGACTCTGAGCTAAGACGTCAACCTAAACAAATCAGTACCAAGCTCTGTTCAGCAACTTATGGCTCAAAACAAATTTTTATTATGTCTCACAAGTTTGTGGGTAGGCATTTAGGCTGGGCTCAACAGAGATTCTTCTGCTCCCAGTGAAGTGGCTAGGGCACTCAGATGTCCAGCTGGTAGACTGGTTGGTCTAAAGACCCAAGATGGCTAGTTCACATGCTTGGTGCCTTGGTGCTCATGTCTGGGAGGCCAAGCTCAGCTGACCCCCTAGGGGTCGCCCCATGGCCTCTTCCACTCTCCAGTAGAGGGGGTGGACTTCTTCCACAGAGACTCAGCATACCAGCAGACCCACGAGCTACCAGGCTGCTCACAACCTTGCCATTGGCCTCCCAGGACAGCTTCTCTGACATCAGGGAGTCACGTAATTCTATGAAGCAGCAGTCACCAACTGGGTGGTGAACTCAACCTCTTAATGGAAGAAGTTGACAGAGAATCTATGCCATCAGTAATTCACAGTCTCATTTTTCACCAACTCAAGTAGCATGATAGTCCTGAATTTTTACAAAACTATCTTTAAAGATCCCAGTATGCCTCAGCCATAAACATCATCTATATTCTTTCATGGGAGATAGCTTGCTGAGGTGGACTGATGGAGGCAGCATTCCTCAAAGGCTTAGATGCCAAAAAAAATCTAAAGATGCTACTCCTTCTTCCAGGGAAGAGGGCAGGCTGTGGATGGGTCTGCTACAACACAGCCCTCCACAGCCCTTGCTGCCTGATGTTCACAGACTATTCGCTGCAGAAATGGGCTGCAGTGAGAACAGAGACGAAGAAGTTGCTCAACATCCTGGGCTTTATCTCCACCATCTGTCTCAAGCCATCTGAATTAGCATCAATCAAAAGCGATCAGTGTTTCCAGACGGTAGTATTGACAGCCACATGAGAGGGGAGATGTGGCTGCTGAAGAGATGCTGTATCCCACACTCTGCCTCCAGCGGGAGAGGTGACCCTGGGTGTGCCAGGCTTGTACTCTGGAATGCAGTCACTCCATTGGAGAAGAAAGGGTGTAAAGGGTAGATGTTTGTTGGGTGCACTTAGCACCTTAGTGCTGAGGGTTAAGGCAACACAGAGAACTCAGGAAGCACTCCCTTGAAGGAGCATTCACTGGACTTTGTTACTTCCCAGGTAAACTCTGAGCCTGTCTTCAGATCACCTGAGGATCTGGGCAGGCAGAGAAGGGCATTTGGCCAGCACTGTTTATGCCAGGGAGCCTCGGATCAGAGCCCAGCCCAGCATCAGCCATCACACAGCTTGGATATTTCAAGGAACCCTAAGAAAATCCAATTTCATGAGTAACAGAAAATTTGGTTTTAGGAGTTACCCATTCTAAAAAGTTGCGTGCTCAGTTGCGTCCGACTCTTTGTGACCCCGTGGACTGTAGGCACCAGTCTTCTCTGTTCCTGGGACTTCCCAGGGAAGAAAACTGGAGTGGGTTGCCATTTCCTTCTCTGGGGGATCTTCATGACCCAGGGATGGAACCCAAGTCTCTTGCATCTCCTACATTGGCAGGCGGGTTCTTTACCACTAACACCATCTGGGAAGATCCATAATGTCAGTGCTATTCTGAAGGAAACAGGGCAGGATTTAGCTTCCCTGAGATTGAGTTCTTGTTCAGTAGATAAACCTTTATGGACACTGCAGCCTCTGGAAGTGCAGGCTTCATGGGGCCTGGACGCTGGTGAAGAGCTCAGAGACAAAAGTGATGGACCTAGATGAGACGGAATCTGCTCTCCTGCAATTAACACGGAGCCTGAGTGAAACAAGATGAGCCGGAGTGAGTCTTCCACAGAAGCCTTCCTGCCATGGACTGCAGCTGTAAGTCAGCATGGATTGGACTTGGGGACATGGTCTCCTGCAGCCCGGTGCCTGGAGCACGTGCACCTTCTGCATCTGACCAACCCTCTGTGCTTTTGTCAGAGAGTCAGAGAGAAGAGGAACCTCCCGTCGGAAGGAGCCAGGCCCCCAGAGAGTCACCTACTAGGTGCGTGCATACCTGCCTGATGTTCCTCCTCTCAAACCCCAGTTGTTGATTATGGGCAACTTCTGGACATTCAGGCCCCTCTGAACTCTCCACTCAGGTCAGGCCTGACCACAGTGGTTCAAAGATGCAAACCCTCTCCTGCATCAGTCATCAGTCCTGGGCTTCGGTCTTTCCTACCTCAAGGCACATCCTTATTCCTCTACTGGACAAGGTCTGTAGTACCTGGTACACGGGAAGTGCTCAGAGAATGTGAGCTGGGTGCATCAGCAGATGTGGGTAGGGGACCATGTCCATTATAAACTTAGGTCAAGAATAACAATACATTAAATGGAGAAGGCAATGGCAAGCCACTCCAGTACTCATGCCTAGAAAATCCCATGGACGGAGGAGCCTGGTAGGCTGCAGTCCATGGGGTCGCTAAGAGTCAGACATGACTGAGCGACTTCACTTTCCCTTTTCACTTTCACACATTGGAGAAGGAAATGGCAACCCACTCCAGTGTTCTTGCCTGGAGAATCCCAGGGACGGGGGAGCCTGATGGGCTGCCGTCTATGGGGTCACACAGAGTCGGACACGACTGAAGTGACTCAGCAGCAGCAGTAACCAACGTACAACTAAGAAGTAGGGAACCCAGGGGAGAGGGCCATCTGAGCTCCATTTAAAAGTTGAAGATAAAAGAATATTCTGTATTGGCCCAACTTCCTCAGTCTTGTAAACAATTTTATAGTGATGATTTGAAACTCAAAAATAATTATGTATCAAACACTAGTGAACATGATTCCTATTCGTGTGTGTGTGTGTGTGTGTGTGTGTGTGCATGAGCGTCTAGGATTTCAAATTGGGAGATGGGAAAGCAGAATCTTGTTTGTTCAGCAGTTACCCATTTTGGGTAAATACTGAAAACAACTTCTTGTTACTCATGAAAAAGTTTCTTCCTCTGACTTTTCCTGACTGTAGTAGCAGGTCTCCAAACTTGAAATCCTCTTCCATAATCTGAATGTTAGACTTTAGTGCTGTGTAGACTATGGATGGACCGATCACGTAGGCAAGTCAGTATCAGGTTGCTCAGAAAATTATTGGTTTTCTCCTTGGGCTCAAGGTGTGTCGCGTTGATTAGGGTTAGGCCAGAACTATCCAGCCAGGCCACATCTGCACTCTTGACCAGCAGAATTCATGAGACATAATAAATGATCGTTGTTGTTTCAAGCCACTGAATTTTGGGATGATTTATTAGGTGGTGTTTAGTAACTAGGAGTTGACTAATTTTCTGATGCTGTTTCAACCACTCTGTGCTGCTCAGTGGAAGTTAGCTCAGTGCTAACTTAAGAACTTTGCTTCTTGTTTCCAAATCAAAGGAAATATTCTTTTCTAGCACTGCCATATCATGAACTCCCTCTTTGTTGGTATATCTGTTCCAGTGTCAAATCCCAGGAGACCCCCTTCACTGTCCACACAGAAATGCCTCCTCCTGCTGCTACAATCATTTTCTGCCCATTCACCTTGTTATTTTTTTCACTGAACTTTACTCTACCTGAAACTACATGTCTATATATTTATTTACCTCTTATCTGTCTCTCGTTAGAATGCAAGCTCCATGAAGGCAACAATTTCAAAAGACTTATTCAACAGTAGATATTCCAAAATAGGACAATACTTAGGACATAAAAAAAAGACTCCACCTAGTTTATATTAGATAGACATTGAGATAACCCAGCTGGTCATTGTTCCCTCTCAAGATAAACTGAGCAGAATTTTTCTCCAGAATATATGATGAATGATCTCAAATAAGAGTACGTTCATTCAGTTTTGCTTATATTTAAATATAGATCTAGGCAATATACTTGTATCATAGACTTAGATATACAGTATCTGACCAATTTTTTAATTAAGGATTTTAAAGTATCTCCTTGGAACAAACAGGAGCAAATATAAAGCCTTGACTCTAACACTTCTTGTTTTCTATGAATCCCATGCAAAAGCAGACTAACTCAACCTGACCAGTCCCTGAAAGGGACCAAGATTTTTGATGTGTCAGCTGGGAGACAGTAAGAGTTGGTCACCTGTTTATACGGGAAATATTGCTACAGGAGAACATGCAAGATTAAAGACACCCACACACACTTTGACAACCTCATCAGTGGAAAGGTGGAGCCAGTGCCCATCTCTGAATTGGAGTGGAGTCTGTGGACGTTTGGTTAAGAGATGATGCAGGTGTGACCCTGCATCAGGTTCTGAGGCCAGATTTTAAGAAATCGGGAGCTTCTGTTTCCTGATGCCTTGAACACTTGCTCTTGGAGCCCTGAGCTCTTGTAAGTCGCCCAACTCTACTCCTGCAGAGACCACAAGTGCGGATATCTGGATATGACATAAGGATGGAGAGGGATGGCTAAGCCCAGCCTCCTAGCCATCTGCACCAAAGTACCAGAGGCTGGAAAGTTACCATGACCCTCCAGGCCAGACCAACTGCCAGCTAACCACCATCAAGTAACTCTGGTCAACACCATACAGCACTGAAGAATCGCCCAGCTGAACCCAGCCAATAGTCACAACCCACTGATCATGAGCAAAACAGAACAATTGCCTTGTCTCTATGTTTTGGGCTTATTTGTTGCGCAACAATGAACAAAGGGCTTCCACCCTTCCTTTCTTAGGTTAGTAGCAGATCCTCTTCCCTGAAATATCCCTGTGCGTTCATGCCAGGGGCCTGATGCCAAGGACATCCCTGGGAGCCCCTCATAGAAGCTATAGCTTACTATGCCTGCCTGGGAAAAAAACCAGATACATCAAGAAATAATTACAGTCACACTTTCAATTCTTAACTTCTTTTAATTGAGATCATCAAAGAGAAATAGATTTCATTACACACACAGCATGAGGGCTGTACTATCTGGAGTTCATGCTTTATTCATTCAAATGATTACATTTCACTTGTTTTGTTGCAAACAAGTGACTTAAATTGGAAAAGAAGAGAAGAGAGAATAATTTAAGCTAAAAAGTAAAATTTAATACTTTGGTATGAGATGAGTCTGTCAAGAGTGAGATTCTACAACTAAATCTTTAGCGACTAATGTAAAAAATTTAATATTCTGTGTGCACCTGGGAAAGGTTGGGGGCGGGAGGAGAAGGGGACGACTGAGAATGAGATGGCTGGATGGCATCACCGACTCTGTGGACATGAGTTTGAGTGAACTCCAGGAGTTGGTGATGGATAGGGAGGCCTGGCGTGCTGTGATTCATGGGGTCGCGGAGAGTCGGACACGACTGAGAGACTGAACTGAACTGAACTGACTGACTGACCTCTGGTGGGACCATACAGTTAATTACTGTTGGGCAGTGGGCAACGATGTTCACAGTATTGATACACATCTTTCCTAAAGGAAAGGTTGCCTTTGCAACATGTTTTCTCACTTTCTTCCTGTTTTTTTAAGGATTTAAAATTTTTTTTTATCTGCATGTCTTGTGAGGGGATATTTCACTAATCTCTCTGGCATTTTAATTGTTAGAAATGTTGGATATTATTGAGCAGCCATGGACATGAGATCCATTTATAATTCTTGAGTCAAGTGATATCTACAGTTAGCATTTTGGTTTTTTCTTCCTACTCTGTTTCTATGCCTGTTCATGTCTGTCCCTCTCCCCTTTCTAAGAACAGAAGAGTGTATGTGTATTGTCTTAATTCATCAACAGCATCACTGGCTTTGCTATGATTTTTCCATTGATGAGATGCATATTTATCCTATTTACACCAAAATAACTCAAGACAGGTTTCCAGTCAGGGGGATAATTTGTCCCGAGCTGGCAAATTCAGCAGTGCCTGGGCTGCACCAGTGAACCAACACAAGGCAAGCACTGAGACATTAGTGTACTCAACACCAACTCTTGAGGTCTGTGTTCACAAGGAAATAATACAGAAAGATAGGTATTTGCATAAAATCTGGCTCCTGCTAATAAAGGACTTGTGAGTCAGCGGGAAACAGACTATAATAAGAGGGTTTTATCTTAATATGATAAATGTACTAATAGACGTATGTCCCAAGTGATTAAGGGGTGAGACAGGGGTTCATTTGCTGCCCTTGGCACAGTTAGAACATCCTGGCTTAATTATATTAATGGTCTATAATTAGAAGAAATAACTATTCCAGAAAGGGTTGAGGCTGGAAAACAACTGTCAGACCAGAAAAGGAGGCAGAGATAAAACGCCAGACACAGCCCACAATACTTTTAATACATGGAGGACCTGTCTTTCTGCCTGTCACCGCTCCACTTGTCGTGACCTGGGGAACACCAGCTCCCACATAAGGTGAGCAACAAGCAGCCCCAGAGAAATGCAGGTTTTTCTGGTCTGAATAGGGACCACCCACTGTAATATACAACCATCCCTCATTCAGCCCTCACCAAAAATATCTGATGGGACTCAGAATTCACAGCCCTCCACTGTGCCCTTCTGCTTCTCCTTGAAGCTGCTGACAGCCCCTCAAGGCCTCTCACCCATCCCCTCTCATCCTTCCCCCGACTACTGCCCTCACCCATGGCACCCAGAAGCTCAAAAAGGGCAAACAAGAGGGTTTCTATCCCCAGTTCAACCCTCTTCCCTCTGAGGCACAAAGCTTTGCTTCTGTAAGTAGCTTTTGTTTCATGCCTTGTCGGTTAGACGGCAAATTCTTGAGGATAAGGAAAAAGTCTCATTTCTTTTGTTTCTTCCTCAGTCCTAGAAACGTAATAAGCATTTAAAATGCAAGTTGAATGTAGTAGCGAAATGAGCAGATGCACGCATTACTGGCTCAATTGGTCCTTGATAGAAATAAACTTCAATCCAAGAGTTTACTGAGATGTCAGGCCAGTAAAAAAGATCTGTCACCAGAAAACTCAAGGCCCACCCTGGGCTTCCTTTCCTGAATTATCCAAATATCAAGTGGAGGAAAGTGAAGCAGACGAGAGAGTCCTCGACACGTGAGAGGGTGGACAGCACACCCCTGAACTGATCTCAGTGGGTGGGGCTCTCATGGGAGGAAGGACTGACAGACAGCCTGAAGCTTCTGAGCCTACAGTTTTGTAAATAGTCCCTTTAATGTCCTCTCCTCAAAGGATCCTCATGTGACTATGCATCACAATAATCCCCTGCTAAGATGCTGCTCTACTGACTGGCTATGTTTGCATCTGGTGTTCTCATCCTACTTAGTTACATTTAACCAATTGTTTCACTGATCCATTTGATTGTTCTCATGTTTAACATGTGTTTGTGAAGAACATAAATGGAGACCAGCATCCCATCTTCCTCCCTGTCCTCCCCGCTCCCAGCATCTGACACCAAGCGCATTTCCCAGCTGGGTGCTTTCCCCTTCTCTCCCATAAAAATGGCCACCCTGCAGCTGACATTAGGTAACAGAACTAACTCTCACATGCCTTCATCTTGGTCCTAAGGATTTTCCATGTACAAGAACTTAATCTTCCCAAAACAAATTGGTGGCGTGGGTCCAATTATTATCCCCATTTCACAGGTGGGAAAACTGAGTCATAAGCCATGGGATTTTTCCAAGATACCTGCCTAATTTATAGCAGAGGTGGGTTTTGAAGGTCAGTTGTCCCAGCAGTGAGGGCACATGTGATGAGATTTGGTGAATCCACATAGACACCCTCATCAGAGCCACTATATACGAGGTGAAGTACCTGCTAAGTATCCAAGATTGTATGAAGGATTGTCCTTGCCCTGGCCTGTTAGCACGGAAGCTAAGATCTTATCAGTAATTAAGGATATGCACAGATTAGTGAATTCCACAGATGTACTTAAATCTGATGGTATAAAGATATGATTGGTTATAAAATGGAGATCTTATTTTGAGCTGAACCACAGAGCAAGCATGATGGATGATATGGTTCTTGAGAATGAGGGGTTTTTACCTCAACAGAATAAAATCTCTTAGCTCCTAGTTACAATGTCTTGGATAGCCCAATAATCAATTTGAATGTGAAAAAAATCTTATATCTTGAACCACAAATTCTTAAAATATTACTTCAGTTCAGTTCAGTTCAGTCGCTCAGTAGTGTCTGACTCTCTGCGAGCCCATGAATCACAGCACGCCAGGCCTCCCTGTCCATCACCAACTCCCGGTGTTCACTCAAACTTATGTCCATTGAGTCGGTGATGCCATCCAGCCATCTCATTCTCCATCATCCCCTTCTCCTCCCGCCCCCAACCTTTCCCAGAATCAGAGTCTTTTCCAGTGAGTCAACTCATCGCATGAGGTGGCCAAAGTATTGGAGTTTCAGCTTTAGCATCAGTCCTTCCAATGAACACCCAGGATTGATCTCCTTTAGAATGGACTGGTTGGATCTCCTTGCAGTCCAAGGGACTCTCAAGAGTCTTCTCCAGCACCACAATTCAAAAGCATCAGTTCTTCGGCGATCAGCTTTCTTCACAGTCCAACTCTCACATCCATACATGATCACGGGAAAAACCATAGCCTTGGCTAGATGGACCTTGGTTGGCAAAGTAATGTCTCTGCTTTTTAATATACTATCTAGGTTGGTCATAACTTTCCTTCCAAGAAGTAAGCGTCTTTTAATTTCATGGCTGCAATCAGCATCCGCAGTGATTTTGGAGCCCCCCAAAAAATAAAGTGTGACACTGTTTCCACTGTTTTTCCATCTATTTCCCATGAAGTGATGGGACCAGATGCCATGATCTTTGTTTTCTGAATGTTGAGCTTCAAGCCAACATTTTCACTCTCCTCTTTCTCCTTCATCAAGAGGCTTTTGAGTTCCTCTTCAGTTTCTGCCATAAGGGTGGTGTCATCTGCATATCTGAGGTTATTGATATTTCTCCCAGCAATCTTGATTCCAGCTTGTGCTTCTTCCAGCCCAGCGTTCCTCATGATGTACTCTGCATATAAGTCAAATAAGCAAGGTGACTCTCTTGCTTTCTCCATGATCCAGCGGATGTTGGCAATTTGATCTCTGGTGCCTCTGCCTTTTCTAAAACCTGCTTGAACATCTGGAAGTTCACTATTCACATATTGCTGAAGCCTAGCTTGGAGAATCTTGAGCATGGCTTTACTAGCATGTGAGATGAGTGCAATTGTGCGGTAGTTTGAGCATTCTTTGGCATTCCCTCTCTTTGGGATTGGAATGAAGACTGACCTTTTCCAGTCCTGTGGCCATTGCTGAGTTTTCCAAATTTGCTGGCATATTGAGTGCAGCACTTTCACAGCATCATCTTTCAGGATTTGAAATAGTTCAGTTGGAATTCCATCACCTCCACTAGCTTTGTTCGTAGTGATGCTCTCTAAGGCCCACTTGACTTCACATTCCAAGATGTCAGGTTCCAGGTGAGTGATCACACCATTGTGATTATCTTCGTCGTGAAGATCTTTCTTGTACAGTTCTTCTGTGTATTCTTGCCACCTCTTCTTAATATCTTCTGCTTCTGTTAGGTCCATACCATTTCTGTCCTTTATCGAGCCCATATTTGCATGAAATGTTCCCTTGATATCTTTAATTTTCTTGAAAAAATCTCTTGTTTTTCCTACTCTGTTGTTTTCCTCTGTTTCTTTTCATTGATCACTGAGGAAGGCTTTCTTATCTCTCCTTGCTGGATCATGGAGAAAGCAAGAGAGTTCCAGAAAAACATCTATTTCTGCTTCATTGACTATGCCAAAGCCTTTGACTGTGTGGATCACAACAAACTGTGGAACATTCTGAAAGAGATGGGAATACCAGACCACCTGACCTGCCTCTTGAGAAACCTGTATGCAGGTCAGGAAGCAACAGTTAGAACTGGACATGGAACAACAGACTGATTCCAAATAGGAAAAGGAATACATCAAGGTTGTATATTGTCACCCTGCTTATTTAACTTATATGCAGAGTACATCGTGAGGAACGCTGGGCTGGAAGAAGCACAAGCTGGAATCAAGATTGCCAGGAGAAATATCAATAACCTCAGATATGCAGATGACACCACCCTTATGGCAGAAAGTGAAGAGGAACTCAAAGGCCTTTTGATGAAAGTGAAAGAGGAGAGTGAAAATGTTGGCTTGAAGCTCAACATTCAGAAAGGATTATGGCATCTGGTCCCATCACTTCATGGGAAATAGATGGGGAAACAGTGGAAACAGTGTCAGACTTTATTTTTTTGGGCTCCAAAATCACTTCGGATGCTGATTGCAGCCATGAAATTAAAAGATGCTTGCTCCTTGGAAGGAAAGTTATGACCAGCTTAGATAGCATATTGGGAAGCAGAGACATTACTTTGCCAACCAAGGTCCATCTAGTCAAGGGTATGGTTTTTCCCGTGGTCATGTATGGATGTGAGAGTTGGACTGTGAAGAAAGCTGAGCGCCGAAGAATTGATGCTTTTGAACTGTGGTGTTGGAGAAGACTCTTGAGAGTCCCTTGGACTGCAAGGAAATCCAACCAGTCCATTCTAAAAGAGATCTATCCTGGGTGTTCATTGGAAGAACTCATGCTGAAGCTGAAACTCCAATACTTTGGCCACCTCATGCGATGAGTTGACTCACTGGAAAAGAGTCTGATGCTGGGAGGGATTGGGGGTAGGAGGAGACGGGGACGGCAGAGAATGAGATGGCTGGATGGCATCACCGACTCTGTGGACATGAGTTTGAGTGAACTCCAGGAGTTGGTGATGGACAGGGAGGCCTGGCGTGCTGTGATTCATGGGGTCGCAAAGAGTCGGACACGACTAAGTGACTGAACTGAACTGAAAGCAAGGTGACAATATACAGCCTTGACATACTCCTTTTCCTACATGGAACCAGTCTGTTGTTCCATGTACAGTTCTGACTGTTGCTTCCTGACCTGAATACAGGTTTCTCAAGAGGCAGGTCAGGTGGTCTGGTATTCCCATCTCTTTCAGTATTTTCCACAGTTTATTGCTTAGCAAGTAATTAAAATTTGGAGTCTTGAGCAAATCCCAATATTGCATTTTGGGGGTTGTTACAATGTCCTTTGGCTTAGAATCTCTTTAGAAAATCACTCTGATAAATGAGCTGATGGTCAATGACTAAGTTAATTCTTCCCAAAACATGAGATTCCCAATGTCTCAGACATGAGATAGTCCTACACATCCTTACTTCTCCATCAATCAGCTTAGCACACCTCTGTCCTAGACATCGGGCTTCCCCTGTGGTGCTAGTGGTTAAGAACCTGCCTGTCAGTGTAGGAGACATGAGAGATCTGGGTTTGATCCCGGAGTTGGGAAAATTCTCTGGAGGAAGGGCACAGCAGCCCACTTCAATATTCTTGCCTAGAGAATCCCATGGATAGAGGAGCCTGTCAAGCTACAGTCCACGGGGTCGAACAGAGTCAGACACGACTGAAGAGTCTTAGCAAGCATGCACATCTTAGATTCCATCACCAGCTAAGTAATTAAAACATGCCTACAGGATCCTTGAAACCATGCATCATGTGCGTGAAAGAGGAGTGACCTGGACCAGAGTCCTCTGCCTGGACCAGAGCTCACTGACTGGACTAAAGCTCAGTGACCAAGTACCTGAAGGTCAGTGCAGATGGCTCCTGAGAAGGAGGCACTTTTTTGTCATCTTAAAAACTAAACATCTACACTGCGGTAGTGTTGTTGGCAAATGTTCCTTTCCACAATTCCATGTTTAAGAATATGACTTTGGAAGTTATACATTGTTGGTTATTATCTGATGCTCTCAACTTGGAGCTTGCTACATAATGACTTCCCCAGTAGGATGCTTAGCTGCTAATTCACAAACTCCTTCTCAAAAAACTTTTCAGTAAATTTGTAACAAATCCATTAAATTAAAATGAATTTGTGGTATATTGAGAAGTAACTGAACCATAGGGGGCCAATCCAAATGATGTTCATTTTATTTTCTCCAACCTGAGGAGCATTCTATTTACTTATCTTCAGTGAGAGGGGCACGCCCTATTCTTCTATGGTCAGGGCCCTTATGATCAGTGCAGAAGAAAATCACATCTCTTTGTGGGATGCATTTGAAAGTGTCCTCTTTAACTAGATATCTGTCTAGTTTCCATCTAGCTTTGTAGACAGTGGGCTGGAGCTGCTTCAGAATTATGGGCCTATTTCTAAGTTGAGATTTCCATACAAAAGGACTTCCCTGGTGGCTCCGTGGTAAAGAATCCACCTGCCAATGCAGGAGACATGGGTTCAATCCCTGTGCCTGAAGGATCCCCTGGAGAAGGAAATGGTAACCCATTCCACTATTCTTGCCTGGGGCACTCCATGGACAAAGGAGCCTGGCGGGCTACAGTCCACTGGGTCACAAAACAGCTGGACACGAAGGAGGAACTCAACAACAAAGGGCTGCAGTTTGTAACCTTGGCTACACTTTAGAACTCAGGGAGCTTAACAATCCAGATGCAGAGGCCACCCTCCAGATCAATTGAATCAGTGCCTAGCAGAGGACCCAGACATTAGCACTTTTCTTAAAGAACCCTGGGTGTTTCCCCGTGCTGCCCAGGACAGAGGTTTTCAGTCCCACGTGTGTGTACCAGCATCACCAGGACCATTACCCTCCCTCCCAGCCCCAGGTTCTGACCCAGCAGGGCTCCGCTGGGGCTGAGAATTCCCTGTTGATCTGGGAATCACACTTTCCAGAGGCAGGACTGCAGGCTTGTCCAAACCCTGGTAGCTCAAGACATCTGAGCCTCATTTCCAACATCTGCAAAACAAGCACAGTAATGAACCCTGCCAACATTTTCTGAGCAAATCCAGTGGAACACTTGTGAACAGCCTTGATAAAACCTCCCTGGTAGCTCAGCTGGTGAAGAATCCACCTGCAGTGCAGGAGACCCACTTCAATTCTTGGGTTGGGAAGATCCCCTGGAGAAGGGTTAGCCTACCCACTCCAGTATTCTTGGGTTTCCCTGGTGGCTCAGATGGTAAAGAATCCACCTGCAATGCGGGAGACCTGGATTTGATCCCTGGGTTGGGAAGATCCCCTGGAGAAGGAAATGGCCACCCACTCCAGTTTTCTTGCCAAGAGAACTCCATGGACAGAGGAGCCAGGCAAGCTATAGTCCATGGGGTCACAAAGAATTGGACATGACTGAGGAACTTTCACTTGATAAAACTTAAGCTTTGCAATATCTGGGTTCTAGCTGGTGAGGAGTAGAAACTCTTAAAGGCTAGCATTCAAAAAGGTAAAGTCATGACTTTAACACAAATGTAAATATGCCTTAATAATTTTGATTCATTAATTAATGATACAAGATACAAAAACAGGTTCAAAAAAAAAAGGGAAACAGTATCTGAAGAACAGAAATGTAATAGACAAGCAGGATGCTAAGATGAACTCACTCAGAGACGCAAAACTGGGTCATAATTCAGGCACTAAAATGTAAAGTTTGAAAAAAAAAAGTAGAATGTTTGGATCATCCTTTATTCAGGCCGGAAATCAATTCCATTTCCACCAAGGAAAAACATTTGCATTGCTCTGAAAAGGAATCATTTGCATCACAATGGACACAAAACACCTGCCTCACCATCTGCCCTCCACAACCCACTTCTATTTTCAGGAACAGCAAACCAGCAGGAGAAGAACCACCACAGAGTCAGACGTGCCTGGGGTGGCAGGTCCTCCACCCCACCAAAATTCCTCTGTGGACCCATGGTCTCCTTTGCCCCTTTCTAAAGATGGCCTCAGGACAGAACCAGGGCTTCCCTGGTGGCTTAGATGGGCCACCAGAATCTGCCTGCAATGCCAGAGTCCTGGGTTCAATCCCTGGGTCAGAAAGATCGCCTGGAGAAGGGAATGCAACCCACTCCAATATTCTTGCCTGGAGAATCCCATGGACACATGAGCCTGGTAGGCTGCACTCCATGGGGTCACAAAAAGTCAGACATGACCGAGCCACTAACGCTTTCACTTTCAGGACAGAATCAGAACATTTATACACTTGCGGACCGTGTTTCCTGCCTGGCTTCTGAAACGGTGGATGACCTTGGCTCTGTCAGAGCAGAGAACATGTGTGTGTACTAACCATGTGTTGTGCTGTGTGCTAAGTTGCCTCAGTCATGTCTGACCGTGTAACTCTGTCCATGGAATTCTCCAGACAAGAATACTGGAGTAGGTAGCCCTTCTCTTCTCCAGGAAATCTTCCCAAGGCAGGGATCGAACCTGGGTCTTGTGCATTGCAGGCAGATTCTTTACTGTCTGAGCTACTGGGAAGCCCATGTACTAACCATACATGTACATATATCTAGGGATACTGCATGTATATCTAGGATACTCTGATGTCTACCTCTGAACTGATCACCCCGTGGACCACTCTTATCTCCCCCTCTGGCTTCCCTGTAAGCTCACCTCCAACAGGGAGAACTGGCTTCCACTACCCAGGGTCTGTTCAGTTAATCGCTCAGTTCCAGGCACATGCAAGGCATCATCAGAAGGCCCACCCTGCTCCCATGGGAGTAGTCCCTTCACCTGTACTCCTAAGACTGCTCACTTCCAATGGGACTTAGCGTCTGTTCTCATCACTCCCTCCATACATCTGTCACGCTTAGATTTTTTTTGTTATATCTTCATTCCATCCTAGAAATCTCCCAACCACCTAAACATTTTATTTTTCAATTTTCATACGATGTTTCATTCTTTGGGTTGTAAAACACTGTGGATTTTGACAAATGCACTGGGTGGTGTAGCCACCATAGCTGTATCAAGCAAAATATTGATCGTTTCACTGTCCTAAAAATTCCCCTGTGCTTTGTCTGTTCAGCCCACGAGAAGTCCGCAGGCAGAGTCTCTGGTGTGCATGTTAAGTGGTCCAGAGTCCAAAGAGGCCTTCACCACACTCTCGGCAGGGAGAGGGCAGCACAGGGGTGACACAGCACCCACCAGGGAGGGAGAAGCCTGACAGGACAGCTTTGCCATCCTGCTGGGATGTGGATCAAGGCCACTGCACCCAACCCGGCCTCAGTCCAGCAAAGACCTTGAGACTCGGAGGGGCACCACAAGGTCTCCCAGAAGGACTCGAACAGAAGTCAGCTTGATTGCAGGCTTTCAAGTTTATTTACAAAATAACCAGGCTTCTCAATCATCCTGGAGACAATGGTGGGATGTTACTTCTTACAAGACCTTTACTTTGTGAGAGTTGGACTGTGAAGAAAGCTGATCACCGAAGAACTGATGCTTTTGAACTGTGGTGCTGGAGAAGACTCTTGAGAATCCCTTGGACTGAAAGGAAATCCAACCAGTCCATTCTAAAGGAGATCGATCCTGGGTGTTCACTGGAAGGACTGATGCTAAAGCTGAAACTCCAATACTTTGGCCACCTCATGCGACGAGTTGACTCACTGGAAAAGAGTGTGATACTAGGAGGGATTGGGGGTGGGAGGAGACGGGGACGACAGAGAATGAGATGGCTGGATGGCATCACCGACTTGATGGACATGAGTTTGAGTGAACTCCGGGAGTTGGTGATGGACAGGGAGGCCTGGCGTGCTGTGATTCATGGGGTCGCAAAGAGTCGGACATGACTGAACGACTGAACTGAACTGAACTGAAAGTAAAAAAGGCTATATAATTACTTGTTTCAGAAGATTTCTTGGTGATTTTATTAGAAAGGGTAGAAAGGAAAATACTGCCATACTGCTGAAAGTATGTGCAATCCTGTAAAAAGAATGTATGTACCCATGTTGCTGTGTTCTTGCTAAGTTTCCCCTCAATTAGTTTACAAACAAATCCTCTTTTAAATGTTCTAGAGGAACACATATTTAAAAGAAGGTCATGGCAAATTTTCTTATACAGCTAACACTTCCTTTTTAATGTGATTATTCTAAAACATATGAGAATGGAATTTAGCATTTTCAGCCTGGTTCTGAATGTGTTTTTAATTAGCTGTAAACTAGGGCCCGTGACTTAGCATCTTCGAGCCTCGATATCCTCCTCTGTAAAATGGCGCCATTGGCCAGTTCACATCTCAGACACCTTCCAAAATTACCGTCCTAGTGATGCTGATAAAAGTCATACGTCTTAGTCACAACTTAGAAACACTCTCCTGAGGTCCCACAGAACACAAACTTCTATCCTTTGAGATCTCTGCTACAATTTCGTATTATTGAGCACTGAGGTGTTTGTTATATTTTCTGACACAAATAATGATCTAATCAATATCCTCAAAGACATACTGATGTCATTCGGAATTTCTTCTGGTGACTCGCAAGGACAGTTGCAATATTTTCCGAAGTAAAGCAGTTGTCCTAGAGATTGTTGTTGAGCAGTGTGATCTTTTGAAATGCTCTCTTTATCACATATAAATGCTAGATCCTGGGACTTCCCTGGTGATCCAGTGGCTAAGACTCTGCACTTCCATGGTGGGGGACATGAGTTCAATCCCTGGCTGAGGAACTAGGATCCTGCATGCCATGAAGTATGGCCAAAAATTTTTTTAAATAAAATAAACACTAGATTCTGTTTCTTAGTTATTCATTCCATTAATTTCTATGTCTTGTTGTACAAATCATTGTATCTTTATAACATGTCTTAATATCAGCCAGAACACACATATGATTTTATTTTAATATGATATTCTTGGTTATTTTTGTTTAATATTTAAAAGATATTGACATTACTTCAGAAAATTCTCATGTGTACAATTGCAGCTCGCTCCCCAGCACCCAGCCCCAGGCAGCCCCACTCTGTAATTCTGGATCAGCTTCTCTGTATTGGAATTCTGTTTAGATGGAGTTCCATTCTACAGCATGTACCTGTTTGAGCCAAGCTTCTTTGGCTCAACATAAGGATATTGAAATTCATATTGTTGTTGTGTGTATCACTACTTCACTCTGTTTTACTGATAACTTGAATTACAGTGTATGAACTTACCACAGTTTTGATGGACCTTTGCCTGCTTACCAGTTTTTGATGATTATGAGCCAAGCTGCTATCAACATTCTTAATACAAGCTTTATTATAAATATAATTTTATCTTGGAGAATATCTAGAAGTAGAACTGCTGTATCACAAGATACAGGTATGTTTAACTTTGACTTTCAACAGCTTTATTGAGGTATAACTCACACCCCATACAATTCACCAACACAAATGTACACTTCAATAAGTTTTAGAATATTCTTAGACTCATTCGACCGCAACAACAGTCAGCTTATGGACGTTACCATCACTCCAAAGAGAAAGTCAGTCGTGTTTTGGAGTCATTCCTTCCTTCCTCCTCACCCTTACACTTCCAGGCAATCCTAACCTACTTTATATCTCTCTAGATCTGCCTGTTCTCAAAAGAATTCACACAATATGTTTGGGAACTGGCTTTTTTTTATTACCACAGTGCTTTCAAAGTTCATTCATATAGAAGAACGTATCAACACTATTCCTTTTTATGTAAAATAACTTTCCCATGTATAGATAAACCATATGTATTTATCCATTCACCTGTTGAAGAACAGTTGGTCTGATTCGACCTTTTTGGTTCCTGTGAGTAATGCTGCTGTGAGCGTGTGTGTGTGTGTGTGTGTGTACACGTCTATTTGCATTTCTCCTGGGCGTATGCCGGGGAGTGGAATTGCTGGTCCTACAACAGCTCTGTGCTGAACAGTTTAAGGATCTGCCTGGCTCATTCCCGCCACAGCCGCACTACCCACATCCCCACCAGCAACGACAGCGAATCTCCCTGCTTCACGGTCTTGCCAACACACTCTATTGTTCATCTTTCTAATTTCGTCTTCCTAGTGTGTATAAAGTTAACAGCTCATCGTTCTGGTTTGTGTTCCTCTAAGGGACAACAAAGAGGAGCAGCCTTCCACAGGCTCCTTGGCCATTTGTGTATCCTCTTGAGAGAAACATCTATGTGTAATAGATGCTTTGCCTTCTTTAGTTGCTTACATTTACTTTTATCATTAAGTTGTAGGAGTTCTTTATATATTCTAGATACTAAACTTGTACTGGATGCAGCCAATCCTTATTAGTCACAGATTCTATAATTGCAAGTTCACCTACTTGCTAATATGTATTTGTAACTGCAAGATCAGTACTATAGTGATCCATAGACACGCTCTGGAAGGCAAAAAACATTTGTGTTGCCTGATGTATGTGTTCCCAGCTGAGGTCAAATAAGACCTTCTCATTCCAGCCCTCACCCTGGAAACACATGTCCTGTTTGTGTTTGATTCGTGTTGTGGCTTTTTTATCTAGTGACTTTTGTGGGTGATTTCTCTGTTTTAAGTGGCCCTATCCTAGTGCTGGCCTTCCCTGATGGCTCAGTGGTGAAGAATCCACCTGCCAATGCAGAAGACTTGGGTTCAAATCCTGAGTCAGGAAGATTCCCTGGGGAAGGAAATGACACCCCACTCCAGTATTGTTGCCTGGGAAATCTCATGGACAGTGGAGCCTGGTAGGCTACAGTCTATGGGATCACAAAAGAGTCAGACATGACTTAGCAACTAAGCAACAACAACAAGCCTCGTGCTGACACCCTGCCTGGTGTCCTGCATGCCTCAGTGTCCAGCAGTGCAGAGATCACAGGTCCTCCATTGTGTGATATGCAAGAGAGACGCACAAAGTGTCGTCAGCGGATACTCCTAACCGAATACTTACAAGAAGCGCGGAAGGGTCTGAGTGACTGAGTATGATACTGTTGAACATTTTTGTCAAAGTAACAAGGCAGTGAGATCAGCTGGTTGCTCCTAATGTCACTGGACAAATGGGGAGCAATAAAATGGGCTCCAGAATCTGAAATTCCCAGATCAAGCACCGTATCAGTGAGCTTCAGTGTTGCCCAGAAGACACCTGTCTCCAGTAGCTGATGGGCTGAGATGGAGGAAAGGCAAACCCAGAAACCTCATCCTGGGAGAGGTGGACCCACAACACAAGTGAAGCTTCTAGTCCCACAGTGTCTACCATTCAAGTGGGGGCATTGATTGGGAAGGAATGGAATCCTGAGAATCAAAATGGGGATGCGTGGGAAGATCATGCCCTAAAGATGAAGCTGGGGATCCTGAGCCCCTAAATTCCAATAGAAACAACCCCTCCATACCCAGTAGAAGCAGAGCCTTCATCTCCACCTGAGGACATCAGCTCCCTGTGAGGCGGATGCTTTACAAGACCCCGATGATGCCCCCCAGGATGCTCGCCCTATCCCAGCCTCTTTCCCATCACCCTTCTTTGCTTCTAGATTCATAACTGGACTCAAGTCCCAGCAGCCCCCAGCTGGGGTGTGACCTGGGAGCTGCCCTGCTTGCTTTCTCACATGTGCAGACAGAAGGCGAGGAATGCTTGAGGGCAAGTGTGCAGGGTAAGGTGGAAGGGACAAGGCCAGATCTCTCACAGCGGGGTGTGGAGAACTTCTGCTGTTTGTTGGTTTAATGATTCACCATCACTGAATCTTTCTCCACCGAATAACTGACCACCCACAAACAAAGAAAAAGAAAAGCAAAAGAATGTCAGTCTTGGTGCCCCAGGGCTTTCAGAAGTTCTGTAATTCTTTCCGGTTTAACTAAACCTGATCCCAAAGGAGATGTTTGCACCGATTGCTCTCTCTCTCTGACACACTGTTTTGGCAGGCACATGTATATCTATCACAGTATTTTCTAAAGTAATTTAAAACCTCTTAGAATCCTAGGAAATGGGGAATCCATGGGCTCATGTATCTCCTTTGCGTGCTCTCCAGACTCAGTATCTGGCTAACTGTGACTTAAACACAATTTATGATTCCAGTCAAGAGCCTGATTGCATTTAGTTTGCTGGTGACAGGATCAATTCATTTCCTCCAGGAGAAATGATGCATTGACTGTCAGGCTTCTGGTCCAGGGACGTCAGTTTCTCCCAGAGCCTCCGCCCTGCATCGAGGGCACCCGCCTCTGGCTCCTGCCCTTTCAAAACATCAGCGTTGGGCCCCAGCTCGCCCACATGGGGTCAGGGGCAGCAAACTGTGATCCGTCATCCAGGGAGAGCCGACAGGATGACTCCATCAGTAGCTCAGTGGACGCCTTAGGAGGAAGCTGGGCAACCATGGAGAAAAACTGGTTTTACAGAAAGGGGTCTAGTCAGGTTGGGGCTTGGGCAGCCTGGGTGACAGGATGGTCCCCACAGCGCCGAGGGCAGGAGGTGGGCAGTGCTGCCGAAGGTGGGAAGTCAGTGGGGAGCACAGACAGCCTGCCCTCGACTCTCCTTAGATCCAGTCCTAAGGCAAGACCCCCATCGCCACTCCTGCAGTGTGTCAGGCCCACACAGGACTCATCTGAAAACCAACCCCTCTGGACAGGAGATGAAACAGAGGAATTGCAATGTGAGCTGTTAGCCCAATCGTTTGTCGGCTGCTGTTTCTTGGAGCTGTTGGTCAGTTTGGTCGGAAGGCTTGTATCAGACGGAAGTTGGAGTCTGGGATTCACTTTTTCTGGAGACAGAGAAAAGGAAAGTGTGTGAGTTGGACATCCCAGCCAGCCACAACTTGGGGACCCAGCCCTCCTGTCTTAAGAGCATTGCTGTAGGCAAAGGGAAGCCCATGGGCTCTCGGATGAGGGTTGATTTGGGTGGTTAATGGAGACATTTCAGCATCCAGGTGTCAGCATCCAGGTAGCTGACCCTCTACTGTCTTCTCTCCTGGAGTCTGACTAGGCGGAGAATCCAATTCCCCCAGGCAGGCCGTATGCGTGGATGCTGCCATTGTCCTGGGAGATGAGATCTTCTGTGAAGAAACAATGCTCACATCACTTCTTAAGCATCACAGGACCCAGAAACGTGATGCTCTGCTTTTCAGGAATAGCTCAGAGCACATTTAAGAATACAGCACTCTCAGAACTTGAGGGCAGGGTTTGGTGGCCTGGCCCCCAGGTGGCCACCAGCAGCAAGGGGGCCGCAGAGCAGGGGTGGCTTCATTTATGAACTTTGCGAAACTCACTGCTATGGGATTGATTTAAATTAGAAACAATATGCAGAGAACCTGTGTTTCTGTCTTTTCTAGGAAACCTGAGCACCCAATGTGTGCTCAGTCACTCAGTTGTGTCCGACTCTGAGACCCCATGGACTGTAGCCCACCCAGCTCCTCTGTCAATGAGGATTCTCCAGGCAAGAATACTGGAATGGGTTGCCATTCCTTCCTCCAGGGGATCTTCCCAACCCAGGGATCGAACCCAGGTCTCCTGCAATGCAGGCATATTCTTTACTCTCTGAGCCACCTGGGAAGCCCAAGAATACTCGAGTGGGTAGCCTATCCCTTCTCCAGGGGATCGTCCCAACCCAGGAATGGAATCCAGGTCTCCTGCATTGCAAGTAGATTCTTTACCGTTTGAGCCACCGGGGAAGAACCCACAGCATGTGTGTTGGCCACTGATTTCTGTGGATTCAGTAAAACCACAGGTAATGGATTTCTGAGGATTTTATACATTCAGAAGCAGCAGAAGAATTCTCATGGAAAAATCCAGAAATTGGCTTAGTCAACCTGTTCACTGCCTGATTTGGCCATCGTAAGGCCTACTGGATTATCCCTTCTGTCCTAAAGATGAGCCTTATTCTAATGTCACCTCTGCTCCACTTTCATCCAGGGTGGCAATAACTTGGAGGGGCTTGAAAAATGACATGAGAAACATGAACTTTAGAATGAGACACTCCACGAGGACCAGGCCAGCTTCTCAGAGGGGACCTGAGACCCTTGTCATGGAAACTGGCCATGGGTTCTGGTCAGTTTGCTTCCAGTGGGACAGAACTTTGAGCAGGACCTCCGCTAATGGCCATCACTGGGACCACTGACATCCCACTCACGGAGGAGGAGACAGGACTGGGAGGGATAGGGGGCTGCGTCCTGGACTCAAGAGCAGGGGGAATGTGGTCAGGCTCTGTTTTCTCTGCCTAGTGGGGCTTGAGGCTGTGGTTCTCACACAGGCCTGGCTGTGGCCTGACAGTGGGGACTGACAGTGGGGCCTGAAAGTGGGGCCTGATGTTGGGCAGTGGAGCAGTCTGCAGATGGGTGGCACTAAATACAACAGGGGAGGTGGATATTCATTCCTGGTGCATTATAGACATGTTCCATTATGTGAGCAACTTTAATTCCAAAAATCCAGGGCAGTAACAGAGGCTGCGGGCTTCCCTGGTGGCTCAGTGATAAAGAATACTCCAGCAATGCAGGAGGCGCAGGTTCAATCCCTGGGTCAGGAAGATCCCTTGCAGAAGGGAACATCTACCCACTCCAGTCTTCTTGCCAGAGAATCCCATGGACAGAGGAGCCTGAGGGCTACAGTCCATGGGGTCACAAAAGAGTTGGACACACTTAGCAACTGAACTGCAACACTAGCAGAGGCTGCACACTTGCTGATTTTGACATTAAGACAGAGGGAGGACAGGTAACTTCTGAGTCTTAGATTATCTGAACACAATCCTGTCCTTTTTCTCTGACTTGCCTAGAATACATACCACAAGACAGGGACACAGGGAACTGCAGACCCTTGGTGCAAAACAACAACAAACTCTGAAACCAGAAAGGGTAGCAGAGGCTGATTTGACATGGATCTCGAGGACCCTCCGAGTTCTAGTCTTTTCTCCAAGCGCAGCCCAGGAGCTGTGGTGAGTTTATCAGCTGTGGTGACACAGGCGTGAAGCCAAGCTGCCCAACCTGTCAGGACCGGCAGGAGAGTGGGGGAAACGGAGCACCGGGACTAGAGGCATCACGGGGAGGCCAGAGGGCCAGAGGCCAATGACCCAAAGGATCAGACAAAGAAGGAAGTGAGGAAATCCAGGAGCATCCGAGACTTTATGGCCTCAGGAGGTCCTGCTCCCCCTGGATAAACACGCTCCCTCCCATTCTCTCCATCCCAAGACGGGAAGCCCACTTGGGCTGCAGACATAGGCTGTCTCCTCGGCGCCATGGACACAAGATCTCTGGTCACCTTTGCTGACTCTTCTTATAATCTGCATGGACTCACAGTCTGGAGCAGCTTTGAACTGTCTCCTGGTCTTCAGTTCCAATGGAAATAAATCACCATAAATACAAGGCCATTAGATCAGCAAAGAATGGCTTTTACAGAACTGTAAAAGCTTGCTGACAGCCATGAACTCAAGAGTTTAGTTAAGTCAGAACATATTAGCCTCCAAGTTTTCAGCAAAATCTCCCTTCTGAGTCCTCAGGAGCCCAGCTCTGGCCGAGGGGCCCTGGTGAGTCCACCTGGACACCTCGACGAGGCTTCTTCGTTGGAAATCAGCTCAGTTTTCAGCTCCCCAACTGCGGGTCATGGGACATCTCAGTCTCCATTATCATGGGAGCCAAAGTGAAAGTGAAGTCGCTCAGTCGTGTTGGACTCTTTGCGACTCCATGGACTGTAGCCTACCAGGCTCCTCCTTCCATGGGATTTTCCAGGCAAGAATACTGGATTGGGCTGCCATTTCCTCTCCAGGGGATCTTCCCCACCCAAGGACTGAAAACCGGGTCTCCCGCATTGTAGGCAGACACTTTACTGTTTGAGCCACCAGGGAAGTCCCATGGGAGCCAAGTTCATTATTAATCAGTATACACATTATATTTCATATACATAGTTCTTATGTATACATCCTAGGAGATACACACACACACACATATATACAATCCTGTATATAATGTAGGGAGGTTGAGACAGTCAGATTCAATGAGGCCACACAGTCATGTCTGTTCAGAGCCAAAGCTGACACAGGGCAAACTAGAGATGGTGATGGCTATCCTTGTGGGAGGTAGAAATGTTGGCTCTTATTGAGGAAGAGTGGCAAGAGAGATGTGAACTTGGCAGAAATTGAGACCACATGGTGCCTCTGGAACAGCAAAAAGGGACAAGAAGCCTAGAGTTTCCAGTTTCTGCAAGACATGCTTGCATTCCTGCAATTTCCCCATAAATCCTCCCAGGAAGCTCCCTGGCCAATAGATGGCACAGTGGCTGCAACCGTCCACCCCTCCCCTGCCCTGCCCTCTGAAGCTCTTCCCATTTCCCCATCCCTGCCATTTCAGCTCTCTTGTCATCATCTCTGGCAGGCAGAATGTGCCAGAAGCAATGCTGTCCCCCTGCACAATTCCCCTGGGACCCCAGCTCTGCCATGAGAACCACCCAGGCTTGACCAGGTAGGGGACGAGAGACACAGATGACCAGAGGCAGCCCAGACCCGCATAGGTAAGGGGCCCAGCTGGGTCTAGCCAGCAACCCAGCCAGGCTGGACCAGCAGAACTGCCTGTGGACCCAGAGGCTGACAGCCATGGAACTCCTATTTCGAGTTCCTGAGTTCCAGTGTGCTTGGCGATCACCGTGATGCTTCAGTAGCTCTCTGGATCTTGCACACAAGTGGTCCTTGACTACGAGCCTGGGTACCCTGCTTTCTGCTCAGGAACTGCACAACTGGATGAGGGTGGGTGGGCTTTCTGACCCCATGGCCCTGTGTGGTGACACCAGCTGTTAACGTGTCCCCAAAAGACCTTAAATTGAACCTATCACCCCCCACCCTGGGGGAGCAATCCCACCCCTGGAAGCCCCTAATTGTTCAAGGCCCACTGTCACGGCAAGCAACGACCCCAGTGTGTGTGAGTCATCACTTCTTGCCTCTCCGATGGCACACACTTCTGTTCTGCCTCTATTTCCGTGGCCAGAACAAGTGGCCACAACACACCAGACTTCCCATACAAGTCCAGCCAGTTGTGGAGAAGAATTGGACGGTCTGTCGGAGAAATCAGGTTTCCGGTTACTGGCGGTTCCTCCCCTGTGGTTCTCGGGGGTCTCACTCTACCTCCAGCTCTGATCCAGTCCTCCAGAAGGGCCAGGAAAATCTCATCCCTCGGACCCTCCTCTGAAGTCCTGAAGAGGCCACAAGACCAGGTAACAAAAGTGATGCTTGGCCAGGGACTTCCGTGGAGGTCCAGTGGCTAAGACTCCCAGCTCCCAATGCAGGGGACCCAGGTTCTATCCCTGGTCAGGGAACTTGATCCCTCAGGCCACAATCAAAAGCATTCACATGCTGCAGCTAGAGATCCCACGTGCTGCGGTGAAGACTGAAGATTGGCATGCTGCAACTAGGACATGGTACGGCCAAGTAAATTTTTTATTTTTGAAGAAAGAGTGATGCCTGGCCAGGAACATAACATACCTCATTTGTCCATCATGTAACATGGCTCAGAATAATTTCTGCCGTGGTTACAGTGACAAATAAATGAAAACATGCTCGTGGGAAAACCTATAGCCATACCTGGCCTAGAGCAAAAGCACGTAAATCCCTTCCCAAGCAAGAAAAAATGGACAGAACGGAGGGAAGCGTTAAACAATGGACCTCACATCTTGAAAAAGAGAGAGGGGTTGGGGGGAGAGAGAGAAAAAAGTTTTTCCAAGAAGAAACTATTTCCGTGGGCTCCGAGGCTGGAGGCAGGTCTTGTGCTCCAGCGGCCCATCCGTTGATCCTCACTGGTGCCCTTGGCAGCCAGGATGCATGAAGAATCCGGGCCCAGAGGGAATGTCTGGCCAAGGGCAGCTCTTGTCCAGTGAGAAGCTGTTCAGAGAACGCGAAGCCCCTGGATATAAAGGACAAGGCCAGAGCTTCCCACACTTCTGTTGGTGTGCCTGCAGGACAGAGTTCCTCTTCCACAGCCCTGTAGCTTTGGGCCCTGAAGGAAGTGGATGGTGGTTGCCACACTCCCATCCTGAGAGGGTTAGGGAGAGAGAGAAAATGGGTGTGAGTCCCTCCGCTGGCCCCTGATCTTCCTGAGAGTTGGGTGTGAATGGGGAGGGTTTTGGGCAGTGGGAGGCATACCCTTTGGAGGTTAAACAACTCACACGTGCATAAGAAAGGCCAAGACATAGAAATCTGGCACCAAAGCAGAGGGTGAGTTTTCTGAGCTGCCTGTGGGCCCGTGATCCCTAAGCTGTTAGAACAGCCTTCCTCACGGGAGACCCACAAGCCAGTCAGGCCTGCAGAAGATGATCTGCCTGAATATTGTCTTAATTATACCCAGGAAGGTGCAGGGCCAGTGGCAGTCTAGATGGAGAGAGGTAAACTAGTCCTGCTTCAGCCGCAGTGGACCCTTGGGAAATCTGGCTGAGAGGACAGGAACCCATGAAGCCAGGTGGGGCTGCAGAGAACAAGACGGCTCTCCTTCTAAGGAGGAATAATCTACACAAATACATTTCTTCTTTTACACAAATGAAAATGTATTCTTTGTATTCTGCAGTTTCTTAGGCTTTAAACTACATGTTGAAGCTAATGTCATAGTGTCAAAAATAGGCAATTATTTCTCTAAAAGATTCATGACATATGTTTGTAAGAACAAACCATAATTATTGAACTGGTCCTCTATTAATAAATGTTCACTTGGGTCCAGGCTTCATCCTACAAAATCCTTACAAAGTCCTTGCATCCTTGGACTTGAGTGACTTTTTCTGCAGGTTCCATTTCCAGACTGAAAATGTCTGGGACAGAGCGTGATTCATTTTAAATTTGAACAGACATCTTCAAATTAACCTTTTGAGAGCGTGTATAAACTTGACATGCCACTAGCTACTTTATTTTTTAATTTTACTTTTATTTATTTACTTTTTTTGGCCATGCCATGCAGCCTGTGGGATCTTAGCTCCCCAACCAGGGATCAAACCCCTGCCCCCTGCAGTGGAAGCACAGAATCCAAACCACTGAACTGCCAGGAAAGTCCCCAAGCTACCCTATTTTACTTTCTGGAAGGTTTTCAGCTAAACCTGAAAAATAACATTTTCTAAATATTATTAGTTAATTCTTTTTGGTATTTTCAAATCTATAAGTCTGCCTTTTCCAGTCCATGTGTTAGATGTTTTTTCCTGTCTAATTTAAATGACTAGTATTTACAAAGCAATAAAAATACAAGGAAAGCTCGTGGATATTCTTAGTTCATTCTTGCCTTAAGAAGAGGAGCCAAGAGGTTCGATTTGTCTTCAGAAGCATGTGTGTGTGTATGGAGACACAGCTCTAGATTCGGATGGTCCCACCAACCACCTTTATGATCTTATGAGCCTTTCTCCAATTCACTTTTCCCTGGTGCTTTTTCACTTACGCTCTGCATCCTCTGCCCTGTCTGTCCAGACACTTAGAGATCCACAAACACTGAAACTTCCTTAAAGTCTTGGGACGCATAGTGCCAATGGGCAGTGAGTCTTCCAGCTAATATCTACTCTGGACTTACCCCCAGAGGATCTGATCTTTGAAAGTCCTGGACCTGGGGAGGTCAGGCCTTTTCCCCCACCCCACCACTCATCACATCCCACATTGAGAGACAAGTTTACACAAGTAAGGTGCTTCCAGTGGTATGTATGACACTTACAGTACAGCCTGCCCCAAGTCTCCCAGTCCCAGGTCCACAGCAAGGCCTTCCTTTCTCATTTTCCAGGAAGTTAAATTGGGAGCAGACAAGCCCAGGCTTAACAAGAGGGTATTCCTCTGACCGAAAGCACCGTGAGAATGTGGAAAGACTGCAAAAACCCCATCTGCTCAGGCCCCTTCTCTGTGTATGACGTGATCGCTGAAGTTTTACCAACCTCTCTCCCAATGAGCAGATTCACCACCATCCCTGCCACCCTTGCAGTCGCCAACTTTTTTTTTTTTAATATGATTTTATTTATTTGGCTGTGCTGAGTTTTAGTTACGGCACACAGGATCTTTAGTTATGGCATGTGGGATCTAGTTCCCTGACCAGGGATGGAATCTGAGTCCTACACTGGGAGCACAGTCTTAGGCACACCACCAGAGAAGTACAAGTCAATTCTTGATCAATGGTCCCCACTTTTCAGACGGGACCTGAGGTTTGGGGAAGGGAAGTCCTCCCTCCAGTCACCACTTGGGATCTCATGGGCTCTGAGCACCAGAGTCACCCGTCTGGATCTAAATCTACCCTTTCCCCATGATTGCCTTCTCTGATTTCCCTCCAAATGTTTTCTTACTCCAGCCTTTCCATTCTTCTTCCGCTCTAGATACATTCATTCCTAAAATACTCCTCTGCCCCCACACCTCTTTGTTTTAAGTTTCTTAAGGCAGGAAGCCCTGTCTCTGGGCATTGTCCCAGGAGGAGCCTCAGGGCAGAGAAAGGAACCCTTTGGAATGAAACTGACTCCACAGAAAGTAATTCCTCCCTGGGTTCCTCTCCCTCTTCTGTGCCCCCTTCCTCCTCTCCCAGGGTTTCCAGATCCATCCTTCCACTCCTCAGAACCCACTTCTTGAGGTCTTCTTCCCAGAAGGAGTAAAGTTTCTACCATCTGTAGGATTCCTGGATCTTCTCTACAGTTGAGAGGATTCCCTCTGCAAAGCCTTCCCTCTTGTTATCCGGGGCCATCAGGGTCTCAGAACCTGCAGCTTTAATACTTAATGGGGATGGATGCTTTGGGCTCACTTTATCTTCTGATATTTAAGGCTTTTAGTAAAATGTCATTAAAAACTCCAAAACGCAGGTGTGCCCCGTGTTACAAATCACATTGACTAAAGAGAGGAAGTGGCTTGGCGTCCTATTTGAGATTGTCTTCCTACTGATGCACACACTGATTAGACAGATCTTGGGAAGTTCAACTTGATCATTAGGAATTCAGAGCTCTTTGGGGCAACTAGTTTCCATTGCTTTTTCCCCCTTTCTTTTTGGCCACATTGCGAGGCATGCAGAGCTTCTCCAACCAGGGATCAAACCCAGGCCCCCTGCAGTGGACACACAGAGTATTAACCACTGGACCACGAGGGAAGTCCTCCATTGCTTTGTCTGTTCCCTTAAAGCAGCAGGGTCCCAAATCTTTTTGGCACCTGGGCCCAGTTTCATGGAAGACAGTTTTTCAGGGGCCAGGCAAGGGTATGAGTTTCAGACTGATTCAAACACGTATATTGTGCACTTTATTTCTATTATTATTACATCAGCTCCACCTCAGGCATTAGATCTCAGAGGTTTGGGACCGCTGTCTAAAAGGGCAACAAACATATCACAAGCCAAACAACAATCATGAGGGCAGAGCAGTCAATGGGGGTCATCCTGCCCTATTTGGGGGAATTGTTATGTATTATATTTTACAAAGTATTTTAATACGAATGATCTAATATAAATAAACACCAATTAATATTAAAGAATGGCTTCTTTGTTTTGGTTCTATCTTCATTCAATAGACGTCAAGGTTTTTTGATGCAACCAGTGCCCAAATAAGTGTTAAAAATGCAACAAATAATACAGCTGCAGATTCTATTTCAGAGCTATTTTATTCATTCATGTGTTGTTTGTCATTTCTGAATTAGAACGGAACACACCAAAATATGTGACCGTAGACTTTACCCTTAGAACTTCAACCTGTTTAGAAAACTACTTTCTTCATGCTGCACTGCAGCACTTTTCCAAAGTAATTTTTTACATTGCTGTCATCATTTCCTGTGTCTTTTATGTTCTTTTCACATTCTTGTTCTCTTAAACATCCTCTGGCTTTCATAGTTGCACCACATTTCCTTCTATCTCTTTTTTTATCTTTAATCTCCTTCTGAAAACACCTCCATCCACAAACTGAAGCATATATGAAAAAGCTTTCAGATTTGCTTTGTCCTTTTCATCTCCTTTCATCTTTAAGCCAGGGTCTTCCCATTTTTTTTTTTTTTTTGGTACTGAAAAACCTTCCTCTCGTCACAGGCACCTTCTTCCTCTTTATTCAGTTTCCTTTGGCTTTAATTTATTGGTTTTAAAGTTGGCTGTTTGAGATTTTTTTTTTTTTTTTTTTTTTGTAGTTTAATGACACTCTGGGCTTCCCTGGTGGCTCAGAGGTTAAAGCATCTGCCTGCAATGCAGACCTGGGTTTGATCCCTGGGTCGGGAAGATCCCTGGAGAAGGAAATGGCAACCCACTCCAGTATTCTTGCCTGGAGAATCCCATGGACGGAGGAGCCTGGTGGGCTACAGTCCGTGGGGTCGCAAAGAGTCAGACACAACTGAGTGACTTAACTAACTAACTAAGTAATGACACTCTTCTAAGGGATTCCTGCCCACAGTAGTAGATGTAATGGTCATCTGAGTTAAATTCACCCATTCCAGTCCATTTTAGTTCACTGATTCCTAGAATGTCTATGTTCACTCTTGCCATCTCCTGTTTGACCACTTCCAATTTGCCTTGATTCATGGACCTAATATTCCAGGGTCCTATGCAATATTGCTCTTTACAGCATCGGACCAGTCACATCCACAGCAGTTGAGCTATTTCAAATCTTGAAAGATGATGCTATGAAGGTGCTGCACTCAATATGCCAGCAAATTTGGAACACTCAGCAGTGGCCACAGGACTGGAAAAGGTCAGTCTTCATTCCAATCCCAAAGAAAGGGAATGCCAAAGAATGCTCAAACTACCGCACAATTGCACTCATCTCACACGTTAGTAAAGTCATGCTCAAAATTCTCCAAGCCAGGCTTCAGCAATATATGAACCGTGAACTCCCAGATGTTCAAGCAGGCTTTAGAAAAGGCAGAGGCACCAGAGATCAAATTGCCAACATCCGCTGGATCATGGAGAAAGCAAGAGAGTTCCAGAAAAACATCTATTTCTGCTTCATTGACTATGCCAAAGCCTTTGACTGTGTGGATCATAATAAACTGTGGAAAATGCTGAAAGAGATGGGAATACCAGACCACCTGACACGCCTCTTGAGAAACCCATTTGCAGGTCTGAAGCAACAGTTAGAACTGGACATGGAACAACAGGCTGGTTCCAAATAGGAAAAGGAGTACGTCAAGGTTGTATATTGTCACCCTGATTATTTAACTTATATGCAGAGTATATTATGAGGAACGCTGGGCTGGAAGAAGCACAAGCTGGAATCAAGATTGCTGGGAGAAATATCAATAACCTCAGATATGCAGATGACACCACCCTTATGGCAGAAACTGAAGAGGAACTAAAAAGCCTCTTGATGAAAGTGAAAGAGGACAGTGAAAAGGTTGGCTTGAAGCTAAACATTCAGAAAACAAAGATCATGGCATCTGGTCCCATCACTTCATGGGAAATAGATGGGGAAACAGTGGAAACAGTGTCAGACTTTATTTTGGGGGTCTACAAAATCACTGCAGATGCTGATTGCAGCCATGAAATTAAAAGACGCTTACTCCTTGGAAGGAAAGTTATGACCAACCTAGATAACATATTAAAAAGCAGAGACATTACTTTGCCAACAAAGGTCCGTCTAGTCAAGGCTATGGTTTTTCCCGTGGTCATGTATGGATGTGAGAGTTGGACTGTGAAGAAAGCTGATCGCCGAAGAATTGATGCTTTTGAACTGTGGTGTTGGAGAAGACTCTTGAGAGTCCCTTGAACTGCAAGGAGATCCAACCAGTCCATTCTAAAGGTGATCAATCCTGGGTGTTCATTGGAAGGCCTGATGCTAAAGCTGAAACTCCAATACTTTGGCCACCTCATGCGACAAGTTGACTCACTGGAAAAGACTCTGATGCTGGGAAAGGTTGGGGGCGGGAGGAGAAGGGGACGACAGAGAATGGGATGGCTGGATGGCATCACCGACTCTGTGGACATGAGTTTGAGTGAACTCCGGGAGTTGGTGATGGACAGGGAGGCCTGGCGTGCTGTGATTCATGGGGTCACAGAGTCGGACACGACTGAGTGACTGAACTGAACTGAATGACACTCTACATGAGGAGTCACACTATAATCTTCCAGAAGTCCTTTTCCCCCAGGTTTTAATGAATTAATGCACTTATTTTGGGTGTACAAGTAGAGTCCTGTCAGAGGTGGGGAGGGCTGTGAGCCCCACCATGCCTTCAAGACTGAGAGTAGCCAGTTGGATGAACTGGTGCCTCTTCTCAAAAGCTCCTCAGCAACCTTCTCTAGTCCTGCTGCCCCTGGTCTCCTGGGAGGCAGCGTCATGGTCCCCACAGAGCATCCACGTCATGACTCCAGGGGACGAGGACGTTCTGGCATCATCAGCACGTCCCCTTGGCCTTGCTCTCCAAACCCAGGGGCTGGGCCTGAAGGCACACAACTTTGTGCCTGAGACTGGAAATGGGAACTGAGTAGATAAAACCCATGACAAATAAGGCACCCACGAGGGACAGTCAGGTCCTGCTTGACACGCTATAGAAATGTCATACCTGAAAAAGAGAATGGAAGAAATGGCAATTCATTGAGCTTTCATTGTCAGAGGCAGAGCCTCAGCTCTCAGACCTGTATATTCTACAGGTCGCTCTCCTGGAAGTTGCAGCTAAGCAGCCTTTTGACCTCTGTCTGCTCTCTCCTGGTTTCATTTAGCCCAGAAAGGAATGCAGGAAAACCCACTTAGAGAAGACGGGAGAGGAGATGTGGGTGCAGACAGAGACTCAGCAGCTGGTCTTCAGAGAAACCACCCGCTGGGTGGGGCCCCCATCTCTGCTTATCTGCTCCAAAGGCCTGGGGTGTGGCCATAAGTGTGCTGCACGCGAAACACAGAAGAACCGCCATCCCCGCCGCCACCACTGAGAGAGCTTGTGCAGCCTCGATATGGGACCGGGTGCAGCAGAGGGAGGAAAGAAGGGTGCTGGCCACTCTCTCCGAAACCATGTCCAAGTCCTCTCAGCGTCCCTCCCACCCCACCTCCGCCAAAACGTTCCCACCATCATTTCATTCCTCTGGGGTTTTCACAAGCGTCCCTCGTCGGAAGAGACTGCAACCCAGGGCGAGGGAGGGGAATGAGTGAACTATTAAGCCCTTACCCAGACTCACACAGTGACTTCTGAACTAGAGACAACAAGCCACAACATCTCCCTCCCTTCTGCCTGGGTCTCAGTGTGGACCCGCATCCCACATCACCCCAGTTGTCCCAGCCTTGCTAGCAGTAGCATCTCGCACAGTGAAAGCGTCCTGCCCTGAATGGTAATTATACAATAGTCCTACCAACTGGGGGCCCTGTGCCCCTGATGCCCATCTGAAAATCCCATCTGTATTCCTAAGCCCAGCAGGTTGGGAAAAAACTCAGGCATAAATAACTCGGGCTTCTCGGGTGGGTCCTCCGATGACAGTCCCGTTTCTGGAGACCATCTGTCCCCAGGCTGAAGAGCACAGAGAGTTGGGGAAGAACACCAGCTGTAACACAGAAAAGTGCTCACTCACGAAAGAAAGTGAAAGTGTTAGTTGCTCAGTACTGTCTGACTCTTAGTCCCTGGAATTCTCCAGGCCAGAATACAGGAGTGGGTTGCCATTCCTTTCTCCAGGGGATCTTCCCAACCCAGGGATCTAACCTGGGTCTCCTGCACTGCAGGCAGAGTCTTCACCATCTGAGCCACTAGGAAGCCCTGCTGCTGATGCTGCTGCTAAGTTGCTTCTGTCGTGTCCGACTCTGTGCTACCCCATAGACAGCAGCCCACCAGGCTCCGCCATCCCTGGGATTCTCCAGGCAAGAACACTGGAGTGGGTTGCCATTTCCTTCTCCAATGCATGAAAGGAAAAGTGAAAGTGAAGTCACTCAGTCGTGTCCGACTCTTAGTGACCCCATGGACTTGCCTACCAGGCTCCTCCATCCATGGGATTTTCCAGGCAAGAGTACTGGAGTGGGGTGCCATTGTCTTCTCCAGGAAGCCCTAGACCTTGTCAAAAAGAACAGACAATAACACCTGGCTTGGGAAATCGCAGCACGATTCTCCAATGTCATTTGGTTTAATCCTCACAATAACTCCGTGGATGGAAATGAGTCCCCATGGGGCTCAGGTTCCCCCAGCTGTGAGTGGCTGGATGCCAGCCTTGGGCAGAGGTCACTGGACCCCCATCCTGGTCCTTCCTCCATGCTCAGCGGCTGGACTGGACTCGGAAGGCGAGGAAGCTACAGTGTGATACCCCTCAGTCCCTCTCCTTTCTCCCCGCTGATGTCTGACATCCAATCAATCTTCCAAATGTCTTGTTGGGGGAGGAACGCACATGCAGAAGGCAAGGGTAACTATAATGAGGCATTAATAAAAGCCTACTTCCTCAAACGCACGGCTCCCACATTTGTTTCAGGTGGGCCCAGGCATCCCTGTGGCGTTTCCATGTGTGCAAACAGGAGATACTAGGAGGCAAGGTGGGCTCCAGATATAAATTATCAAAGAGGGATTCTGTGGTCTTAATTAGTGGGCCTCACTGCAGGGAAGCAGGACTTATCTGCTTTTCTCAGCCCTGCAGGCTTTATTGGTTATGAAAAGACATTTGGCACAAATTAACTTCCTCTTATTGGAAAAATAGAGCGTGGGGACAAAGCTCTTTCACGCACCTGAGAGTCAGTGTAATAGAGGTGCTGGCGGTTGCAGGATGGGGTTAATCTATTTGGGCAGGTGTGACTGCAAACAAATGGTTTTCAGAGGGAAAAATGGTCCCCGCATGCTGTGGAGAGATTTGAAAATAAAACAAATAACTCAAACAACCCCAGTGACCCCCAAAGCTGGCAGAGCACAGAGTACCATTCTGGGAAGATGCCAACAAATGAAGTCAGCAGCTACTGGGCTGCATATGGGTTTTCCTCCAGGCTGACTGTTTTTGGAAGCTGGTGAAAATAGACTAAAGTTACAGATTATCCACCAGTCAGGCCATTAGTCAGTGTGCACATAAGACACGCCAGCCAGCGGTCCCATATTGTACTGAGCACCATGGGAGATACACACAGGGGCTCCCAGGGCTTGAATCCGATGGCAGGAAAGTCAGGTGCAACCATCTGAGGTCCCTGAGAAATTGCTGCTGAGGGATGATATGGTCTAGGATCCAAGGGCTGCAGGAGGGCCAGTGTTTGGGAGGAAGTCATAGAAAAGGAAAAAGCTATGGTGGGAGCTCAAGAATAGTGTCAAATAGCACATTCAGCTGCCCCTTGAGTCCGATAACTTGAGAAATAAAACCAACCCTGACATCACGGGCGGGCTGCCTTCCACTCCGCACTCAGGATAAACCTTCCCTGAGAGCGGGGTAAGGTTCAGAGTAAGACAGAGGGACTGGACCAAGTTGGAGGGGTCCTTCCTCTGGCCTGGCACTTCCTTGGGCAGGCTGCTCATCTACATTGTGTCCTGGCTTCCTCATCTGTGTCTGGAGAGTATTAGTATCTGCCACACAGGGTTGTCACCAGATTAAGTGAGAAAATCCATGTGAAATTCTTCAAGCAAGTCCAGATGGAGATATCACAGAGACAGAAGGGTGCTTGAGGGACTTAACACAGCAGCAAGCCTGGGAAGCAGGGGGCAGGAGAAGCCCTCTGGGTTTACAATAGTGAGCTCTCTTGGGACAGATGTCTCAGTGAAATGGAAGATTTTCCTGGGAAAAAAATGAAAAAAAAAATTTTCCCCCCCTGGGCTGAGAAACAAACAGGTCAGTGAGAGTGGTACTGATTGTTCACGGCATCAAATATCCAAGGATATGTTCATGTGAAGAAGAGATGGAGACAGATCCAACAGCAGGCTAAACCAACGGGAGAAGCACAGTGACAGTCCTGTGTACTGTTGATATTCAGTTGCTCAGCCGTGTCCGACTCTTTGCTACCCACGGTCCACAGCACATCAGGCTTCCCTGTTCTTCACCATCTCCCGGAACTTGCTCAAACTCGTGTCCATTTAGCTGGTGATGCCTTCCAAACATCTCATCCTCTGTCGTTCCCTTCTCCTGCCCTCAATCTTTCCCAGCATCAGGGTCTTTTCCAATGAGTCCTCTCTTCACATCAGGTGGCCTAAGTATTAGAGCCTCAGCTTCAGCATCAGTCCTTCCAATGAATATTCAGGACTGATTTCCTCTAGGGTTGACTGATTTGATCTCCTTGCATTGTATATTAGAAAAGAAGGTTTGTGCTTTTTTGGTTTTTTTTTTAATGTGAAAGACTTTGGTAAGTGTCTACATAGATGAGAAAATTCTAGTAGAGAAAAGATGCATAAAGATTCAGGATACAGGACATTAGGGCACAGACTCAGAAGTCTGACAAGCTTTATCACAAAACTCCTCCCAGATTCCCATTAATCTTTTACTATCAGTTGGGAGGCAACCGACTTTCAAATAATCATTGAAGAGTTTGGGCAATTTATTTGCTCCCTTGCAGGAAGAGCTCCAAATAGGAAGGTTATTACAGGAAGGTAAAGCTGATTGCAGCCATGAAATTAAAAGACGCTTACTCCTTGGAAGGAAAGTTATGACCAATCTAGATAGTATATTAAAAATCAGAGACATTACTTTGCCAACAAAGGTCCTTCTAGTCAAGGCTATGGTTTTCCAAGTGGTCAGGTATGGATGTGAGACTTGGACTATGAAGAAAGCTGATCGCTGAAGAATTGATGCTTTTGAACTGTGGTGCTGGAGAAGACTCTTGAGAGTCCCTTGGACTGCAAGGAGATCCAACCAGTCCATTCTAAAGTAGATCAGTCCTGGGTGTTCATTGGAAGGCCTGATGCTAAAGCTGAAACTCCAATACTTTGACCACCTCATGCAATGAGTTGACTCACTGGAAAAGACTCTGATGCTGGGAAGGATTGGGGGCAGGAGGAGAAGGGGACGACAGAGAATGAGATGGCTGGATGGCATCACCAACTCGACGGACATAAGTTTGAGTGAACTCCAGGAGTTGGTGATGGACAGGGAGGCCTGGCGTGTTGTGTGATTCATGGGGTGGCAAAGAGTCAGACACGACTGAGCAACTGAACTGAACTGAACTGAACTGAACTGAAAGGTCTCTGAGCAGAGGTCAGCCAGTGGAGGATCCACAACCAGCTTCTTACCAAGGGAACCTTCTGTGGGGCATGAGGAGGGAAGGCATGGAAACTGGGCAGAGGAAGAGGACATAAGGACCGATTTCCTGGCTGCTGGGCTCTTGGAGGTGTAGTGAGTGGGCCTTGTTGCGGGTGGGCTTCAGGAGGGTGGGTGGCTCTAGCTGCTGAGACTCAGGGTCTTGTGGCTCCTGAGTGTCCAGAGGAGAGGGAGGAGTCATGCCTGAGGAGGGTTTTTCAGAGCTCTGGGAGTAGGGAAAGCAACAAGCATGGGAAGTAGGAAGAGCAGGGTGGGTGCTGGGCAGTCAAGTCTGCAGGCAGGAGGGAGGGTAGGAGCTGGCAAGTTGGAGGGAAGCAGCTGGGGAGAGTAGAGAAAGCATTAGATTCGGGGTATGCTTTGAAGGTAGAGCCAACATCACTTGCTGATGGATTGAATGTCAGCTACGAATACAAAGAATCAAGGATGACTCCATGGTTTTCTACTCAACCAACTGGAGGAAAAGAGACCCTATGAACAGATACAAGAAGAAACTCAGGGGCAGCTGGTGTGCAGGAAGGAGCAAGCACCCTTTTTGGGGCATAGTTAGTCTTATAGTGATGGGATTTATCCCTGCAGAGGATTGGGAAACTTTGCATAATGCTGAAATCTTCCACTTTGTTCCCAAAACAGTCCCAACGTCTTGCCTTAGTTTCTTTACTTAGCTCAACATTATTCAGCTTCCTAACAATAACTCTAGGAGGTGCGTTCATATCCTGATGCGAGTCAAAATCTATTTTTCTCCTCTAAAATGATGGCCGTGAGATTCAGATCCCTCTGTGCTTCTCCTGGTATGGAGGAGATGAAGGCATCTGAGATCAAATGTGTGCAGGTGGGGAGGGAGCTTTGCCCCGGAGAATGTGTGCCCAGGGTGGAGGGTTTTGTCCCTTAAGTGGTTGGCTTGTGACTTCACTCTGTGAAGAATGTGTCATCGTTTGGATAGAAGTTGAGCTGGGAAGGCTCAGCACACAGTGGAAGGTAGATGGGGTTGGAAACATCTATACACTGCCCCCACCGCCCAGGAGTCCTCCCGAGTTGGGAGCCTCACCCATCTTCCCTTTGTCTAGTTTTCCCTGTGGGGTCGGACAGGGAGCACCTGGACAGACCCTGCAGAAACACTTAAGTCAGCCTGTCCCTGAGAGGCCCGTGGCATTCTCCACCTCCTGACACTGTTGCTACTTAAGGCGCTGGGAATCAGATCCCTCAGAGGCCCCAAAGGGAGCCCAGGGGAAGAATTCTGAGATTCCCTGAGTTTGCAGGAGAAATATGTAAGTTTACTTTCACTTACATAACTAAAAAGGAGAATTTTCTTTTAAATGTTGGCCCAGGGATTCCCCGGTGGTCCAGGGGTTAGGACTCCACACTTCCCCTACAGGGGACACCAGTGGGTTCAATCCTTGGTAGGGAAACTAAGATCCTGCATGCCAGCATCGAGGCCAAAAATAATAAATAAATAAACTTAAAAGAAATTTGGCCAAAGGAAAAAATATCCTGAAATATTAGCAGTACCTTTGTCTTTGTCCCATAAAAACCATAGATATTTTCACGTCTCATTACAATTGTCATTTAATACATTAACTTAAAATTACATCTATTACTACATTGCAGGTTATAATAGTTTAGTAACAGAATAGGAAAGACAAGAGATCTCTTCAAGAAAATTAGAGATACCAAGGGAACATTTCATGCAAAGATGGGCTCAATAAAGGACACAAAGGGTATGGACCTAACAGAAGCAGAAGATATTAAGAAGAGGTGGCAAGAATACACAGAAGAACTGTACAAAAAAGAGCTTCATGACCAAGATAATCACAATGGTGTGATCACTCACCTAGAGCCAGACATCTTGGAATGTGAAATCAAGTGGGCCTTGGAAAGCATCCCTACAAACAAAGCTAGTGGAGGTGATGGTATCCCAGTTGAGCTATTTCAAATCCTGAAAGATGATGCTGTGAAAGTGCTGCACTCAATATGCCAGCAAATTTGGAACACTCAGCAGTGGCCACAAGACTGGAAAAGGTCAGTCTTCATTCCAATCCCAAAGAAAGGCAATGCCAAAAAATGCTCAAACTACCGCACAATTGCACTCATCTCACACGCTAGTAAATTCATGCTCAAAATTCTCCAAGCCAGGCTTCAGCAATATGTGAACCGTGAACTCCCAGATGTTCAAGCAGGTTTTAGAAAAGGCAGAGGCACCAGAGATCAAATTGCCAACATCTGCTAGATCATGGAGAAAGCAAGAGAGTTCCAGAAAAACATCTATTTCTGCTTCATTGACTATGCCAAAGCCTTTGACTGTGTGGATCACAATAAACTGTGGAAAATTCTGAAAGAGATGGGAATACCAGACCACCTGACCTGCCTCTTGAGAAACCTGTATGCAGGTCTGAAGCAACAATTAGAACTGGACATGGAACAACAGACTGGTTCCAACTGGGAAAAGGAGAACGTCAAGGCTGTATATTGTCACCCTGATTATTTAACTTATATACAGAGTACATCATGAGGAACGCTGGGCAGGAAGAAGCACAAGTTGGAATCAAGATTGCCGGGAGAAATATCAATAACCTCAGATATGCAGATGACACCACCCTTATGGCAGAAAGTGAAGAGGAACTCAAAAGCCTCTTGATGAAAGTGAAAGAGGAGAGTGAAAAAGTTGGCTTAAAGCTCAACATTCAGAAAACAAAGATCATGGCATCTGGTCCCATCACTTCATGGGAAATAGATGGGGAAACAGTGGAAACAGTGTCAGACTTTATTTTTGGGGTCTACAAAATCACTGCGGATGGTGATTGCAGCCATGAAATTAAAAGACGCTTACTCCTTGGAAGGAAAGTTATGACCAACTTAGATAGCATATTACAAAGAAGAGACACTACTTTGCCAACAAAGGTCCATCTAGTCAAGGCTATGGTTTTTCCAGTGGTCATGTATGGATGTGAGAGTTGGACTGTGAAGAAAGCTGATCGCCGAAGAATTGATGCTTTTGAACTGTGGTGCTGGAGAAGACTCTTGAGAGTCCCTTGGACTACAAGGAGATCCAACCAGTCCATCCTAAAGATCAGTCCTGGGTGTTCATTGGAAGGCCTGATGCTAAAGCTGAAACTCCAATACTTTGGCCACCTCATGCGATGAGTTGACTCACTGGAAAAGACTCTGATGCTGGGAGGGATTGGGGGCAGGAGGAGAAGGGGATGACAGAGGATGAAATGGCTGGATGGCATCACCGACTCGATGGACATGAGTTTGAGTGAACTCTGGGAGTTGGTGATGGGCAGGGAGGCCTGGTGTGCTGTGTTTCATGGGGTCGCAAAGAGTCAGACATGACTGAGCAACTGAACTGAACTGAACAGTATCTCTACTACCATAATCCATTTTATGTTTTAATCTTATTTATTTTTGTTTTATGTCTCTAAAAATACTCTTCTGAGAAAGATTGCATAGGTTTGGAAGCTTCTAGAAAACAGAGATGGTGTTTTGTTACTCTCATGACTCAGCCCCATGGATGGGAACCATCACAGCAGATGCTGAGCTTATACTGTCAAATGAATAAATGGCTGAAAGGCTCTGTTATCTTAATTTTTCAAGGCTGACAATTAATCCAAAAATTGAAAATTTTTGGAAACATGGAGTAGCTAAAGTAGGTCTTAGAAAGACGAGACCTGACCATATTTTAACATTTTACTCATTATGACTTGTCAGCATCCTTGTGGCTTTAACTATAATTTCTATTTCGAGGTATGTTTCTTCCTGCCCACCACTCAGCTGAGAACTGCTCTCTACACTGAACTACACAGATTGGTTTCCTCGTCATTCTCTGCCTGGGGTGGGGAGGTAGAAAGAAGGAGGTTAATTTTCTCATTTTTTCTCAACTACGTGGGTTCCAATGGTGAATATCATCTCTCCTGCACACTTGACTTTATTCGCCTCTTTAATGTCTTTCAGTTAAGATGAAATGTACATTAATTGGTTGACATTCAAAGAGATTATGCATTTACAAAAGTAATTACACATTTCTGAAAGTGATCTTAAATATCAATTCGTTTAGAAGAATATTTATGAAAACTGCTATTGTTTGTCTTTCAATTTGGGGAAAAAAGGGAAAACAAGACAGCCAGGGATGATTCTGTTTGCAGTGTTCATACCCAAACCTTCTTCATTTGGCAGTACACTTTCTGAGCAGGTGTCTTTTAAGGCACAAAATCACTCTGGGAGTTGCTCCTGCCAGCAGGTGCAGAGACATGTGGGTAATTAGTGCTGTTCAGTTTACCTGGGATGTAACTGAGGCTGGCTGCTCAAACAGTACCCAGCACAGCAGCAACACAAAGAGACAATGGCAAGTTCCAGGGTTACAGCACTGAAAGATGAGGCAGGGCCAAGACCCCCATCACGTTTCAGATGCCCAAGTACCCATGCATGTTCTTGGATCCACACCTTACATGCCAGGAGACAGCCCCACCCTGGTCAGAGGCACAGACAGCAGAACCAGGGATCTTGCCAAAGACTTTCACTGGACTGTCTGGTGGACTATGGCTTTGGACCCCTATCCAAAGGCCGACTCCCCCCAGTTCCTGACAATCGGGGGACAAGAATTTTATAGACAGAGGGAGGGGGCTCCATATAGAAAGAGTACAGTCAGCTCTGATGGTCCTCTTGCTGTTGGCCATCAGTGGTGTGAGCAGCAGCATCTTGATTGTTTTAAGAACAGTTAGTCTTCAGTTCCAGAGCTGGTTTGTTCCATTTCCTTAAGGCCAGTTCTTGGAATTGTAGCAGCTTATATCCATGTCTACAGTCTGGTCATCATGTAGTTAACTTCTCCACCTGGTGGGGGTTTCAGTATGTTTGAGACAGCTCACAGGATATGGCTCAGTGTGTTATGTATAACACTTGAGAAAGAAATAAAGGTCCTTGACTTTGCGTACTGACTAAACGATTATTGTTTGGTCCTGTTTGACGGCTTTTCTTTGCTTTTGCATTTTCTTACTTCTCTGATTAAGCTTATTCTTTGGCTAAAGTTTCTCCACAGATGAAAAGCAGGCAGAGGACATGGGGGGTAAGGACCAGAGAGAGGGTCCTGCTCTGTTTCACTCTGACTGGATCTACTCAATATTCTCCCCAGTAATTTCCCAGCCCTCAGCCCCACTCCTAATCCCCTTCTTCACCTGCATCCGGAGCTGTTTTCCCCAAGCAAAATCTGCTCAGTTTTCTTCCATGACCAGGTATAGCCATCACCTCCCCAAGTCATCCCAAGGAAGGGCAAACACCTTGCGGTTCCCAGAGTCTCCTCGTGGCCTCATATCCTTCACCAGGCCCTTTTCTAGCTAAGCTCTGGCTCCACTGACATTTTTTCATCCCCTGTAGTCCCCAGACTTTTATGGGCCTCATGGTCTCTGCATGCACTGTTCCCATTACCTGAAACCCTTCCCAACCATCCTGCTCTTTCTTTGCAGCCCCAATTCAACCTCTCTTTTCTGGAGCTGGAGTAGTGAGGTCACCACCTTCAGTACAAGGTGGGGTTTTGTTCTTCGGTCCCATAGCTCCCAGTAACACGTCTCCATGACAGCTTCATACTTTGGGATCCTCACCTGCTTAACCTTTGTCCTATTTGCTGGAGCACAAGACTCCTGAAGGCAGGGAGCACACCCGATTCCATGTCCTATTGCATCCCAACTCCTTGCACTGTTCTGGCACACAGTATGAGCTCAACTGAGATTTGCTGAATGCAGAGATCAACAAATGGGGCATTATGAGACCTCCCTCCACCGCCTCCTACAAGGTGATTCACAAGCAAACCCCTTTTTGCCGTGAGTCATCTATTCTCTCTTTTGCCTCTTTCCTGCCAAAGAAAAGAGAAGAGAATGAGACTGATTGTACTGTGGATCCTTGGGTGGGACCCTGTTCGGTTGACACCAGGGCTTCACATAAGCCACCTTCACCTGGTTTAGAGCAGCAGCTTTGGGCTCAAGAGAATATTCCCTGGAGGAGGTGGGGACACACAGGTGTCAGGGCCCAACCCCCACCAAACCCTCTGACTCTGCGGGTCTGCCTGAAAGCCTGAATGTCTTCATTCCTAACAGGTTCCCCAATGATGCTGACACGTAGGACATACTTTCAGTCAGTTCAGTTCAGTCGCTCAGTCATGTCTGACTCTTTGCAACCCCATGAATCACAGCACGCCGGCATCCCTGTCCATCACCAACTCCCAGAGTTTATCCAAACTCATTTCCATCGTGTCGGTGATGCCATCCAACCACCTCATCCTCTGTCGTCCCCTTCTCTGCCTGTCCCCAATCCCTCACAGCATCAGGGTCTTTTCCAGTGAGTCAACTCTTCGCATGAGGTGGCCAAAGTATTGGAGTTTCAGCTTTAGCATCAGTCCTTCCAATGAACACCCAGGACTGATCTCCTTTAGAATGGACTGGTTGGATCTCCTTTCAGGCCAAGGGACTCTCAAGAGTCTTCTCCAACACCACAGTTCAAAAGCATCAATTCTTCGGTGATCAGCTTTCTTCACAGTCCAACTCTCACATCCATACATGACCATTGGAAAAACCATAGCCTTGACTAGACGGACCTTTGTTGGCAAAGTAATGTCTCTGCTTCCCAATATGCTATCTAAGTTGGTCATAACTTTCCTTCCAAGGAGTAAGCGTCTTTTAATTTCATGGCTGCAATCACCATCCGCAGTGATTTTGGAGCCCAAAAAATAAAGTCTGACACTGTTTCCACTGTTTCCCCATCTATTTCCCATGAAGTGATGGGACCAGATGCCATGATCTTAGTTTCTGAATGTTGAGCTTCAAGCCAACATTTTCACTCTCCTCTTTTACTTTCATCAAGAAGCTTTTGAGTTCCTCTTCACTTTCTGTCATAAGGGTGGTGTCATCTGCATATTTGAGGTTATTGATATTTCTCCCAGCAATCTTGATTCCAGCTTGTGCTTCTTCCAGCCCAGCGTTCCTCATGATGTACTCTGCATATAAGTTAAATAAGCAGGGTGACAATATACAACCTTGATGTACTCCTTTTCCTATTTGGAACCAGTCTGTTGTCCCATGTCCAGTTCTAACTGTTTCTTCCAGACCTGCATACAGGTTTCTCAAGAGGCAGGTCAGGTGGTCTGGGATTCCTATCTCTTTCAGCATTTTCCACAGGTTATTGTGATCCACACAGTCAAAGGCTTTGGCATAGTCAATGAAGCAGAAATAGATGTTTTTCTGGAACTCTCTTGCTTTCTCCATGATCCAGCGGATGTTGGCAATTTGATCTCTGGTGCCTCTGCCTTTTCTAAAACCTGCTTGAACATCTGGGAGTTCACAGTTCACATATTGCTGAAGTCTGGCTTGGAGAATTTTGAGCATGAATTTACTAGCGTGTGAGATGAGTGCAATTGTGCGGTAGTTTGAGCATTCTTTGGCATTCCCTTTCTTTGGGATTGGAATGAAGACTGACCTTTTCCAGTCCTGTGGCCACTGCTGAGTGTTCCAAATTTGCTGGCATATTGAGTGCAGCACTTTGACAGCATCATCTTTCAGGATTTGAAATAGCTCAACTGGGATTCCATCACCTCCACTAGCTTTGTTTGTAGGGATGCTTTCTAAGGCCCACTTGACTTCACATTCTGAGATGTCTGGCTCTAGGTGAATGATCACGCCATCATGATTATCTTGGTCATGAAGATCTGGGATCTTATAATTCTATGGGGAAAATATAACACAAACAATTAGTGTCATGAAGAGATATGATTGAAAAGTTAAATATGTCCAGAAGAAAGAATGTGGTGGCAGAGCTTAGCTTTGAAAGCAGGAGATCTCTGCATCTGCAGCGCAGCCCTTGTCAGACAGGCAGGAGCTGGCCCTGAACTTCTGCTTCTTCGTTTGTTTGAAATTTGAGAAGGAAGCAACAATATCCAGGCTTATGTATTTAAGGTTTAGGATGTTATGGGATGCTGCTTAGTGAGGACTACACTCTCAACACAGCGAGGTGCTATCGTCACTCTCAGAACTAAAACTGGCAGGTCTCACTGGCAGCCTTTCTTTATCTCCAGGATCAGGCATTTCTCTTGCAAACGTCCCTCACACTCTCTGCCTGTGCTCTCGTCTCCATCTGCATGACCTTCACTGCTGGCGAACCTCAGGTGGGCCATTTCTTCCTGGAAGAAAGGAGCAAGATAACAAGTCCAAGTGCCCCTGGGGTCCAACTTGGACTCTCAATGCCACCTCTTTTCTAAATGTAGAGACCAGGATCAAAGAATGTTCAGGTGGACTAAGCCAGCACATGCAGTGCACACACGGGTGTCCTTTGAAGGACTGAATGAGTGGGGCTTGGTGCCTCTCTGTGCTGGAAGCCACTCTGGGTTTGATAGATGCTGAGCAGAGCACTGTCTCTTCTAGGCTGACACAGAGACTGGCAAGCCCTGCAAGGTTCGGCCTATAGAGCTGATGGATCACCTAACCGCACACACAGACTACGTCTTCTGACTCCATCTAAGAGAGGCCCCAACACATCTGGAAATACACGCAGCATGTGGGAAGGAGCCTGCCGGGCAGGGCATTCCAACACCATGACCATCCCAGAAGATGTGGGACCTCAGGAAAGAGCAGTCAGCCACCAGGGAAAGCATGTCTTGATGGATTTAGGTTAGAGGAGGAGATATGAAAATGAATAACAACACACATGCAAGCTGTGTTTCTGTAACTCTGTGAATCCATGAAAAAGTCATATTCCCATCTGATTACAAGGAGACAGGTCTGTTTCACTTAAAATGCAGAAGGAGTCTATCCCCGCCTGTGTCAGCCACAGCAGGTGATGAGCTTGCTGCACTTTGGGGTGGTGCTAGCCTGTTAGGCATCAGAAATGACAATTAACCCAAGAAGTACCAGTGTGTATGGCCGCAGGTACCATCCGCAGGCAATACCTCTGTCACATGTTAGGGAGGGGCGTGCACGGGGATGACCACGCTGTTCTCAGACCACAGGCAGAACAAGCCAGTGCACAGCGGCACTCAGGGGACAGAGGAATGGCCGGACCTCTTTTTGAGACCATCGTGCACAGAGAACGGGTTCATCACCTGCCTCATCAGCAAAGGCTGTCCCCACATGGCCATGCTTGTCTTTCTTCTCCATAGTTATCATGTGGGGCTTGTTTTGACCAGCACTTAAAGGTATATTAATTTCATTGATTTCATTTGAAAAAAGTAAATGACATCATTTAAATTCAAAGATTTCCGAGAAGATCCTGGAGATCCCATACCCATGCCACATCATAAAGACATTGTCAGGTCAAGCGTTTCCCATTCACCTTCCACCAAGAAGTTAGGTATCCTGGGGACTTTCCTGGTGGTTCAGTGGTTAAGACTCCATGCTTCCAAGGCAGTGGGCATGGGTTCAATCCCTGGTCAGGGAACTAAGATCCCACATGCTGTGCAGCCCAGAAAAGAAGAAGAAAGAAGTCAGGTATCCTATTGGCTTTGTGTTCTTAGAGAAAATGCCCAGGAGGTGGTCACTTCAATAGGAGAGACTCACCACTTGGGTTTACAAAGTGTGGGATTCACAGTCCCGTTGTCTGATGATTGTCCTGTCCATGACCACTGTCCATCCCATTGTCCTGCTCCTGAAGTTGAAGTGTCTCTGGTTGGAGAATCATCAGTGAAGTCAATATTCCCAGGGGCTTTGTAGAGAGTAGTACTCATAATCGGCGGTATACCCCTTTTCCGCCCGCTCCCAGAAATCAGGCCCAGTTTGGGGCTCCCCTTTCCAAAAAATAACTGGCTTCAAATGACCACAGGGAGCAGGCATGAAAGGGTGATTCTCAGAACCCGAACTCTGAGTTCCTGGGACACATCGCCTTCTAAGTGATCAGGACGAGAAGTTGACATTAACGCAGGAGAAAACTGTTCCAGGGTGGCTTCTGGGGACAAGTTGTGAGTAGATTTGCAGGCGTCCACTTTCACTTCCCCAGGAAGAGCTCAACCACTCGCAGCATGTGACCGCCTGATGGAGAAGTGCGCTCTTCAGAGAACCTCAGGTCCTGGGTGAGTTCACCGCATCGAGTCAGCATGCTTCTAAAGCATCTGTGTGTCAACAGAGTAATAGCACAGAAAAGCTAATACAAACTAATAAATTCAACAGGAGTCCAAGTTTGCATGCGGAAGCATAGGATCCTTTGGCTGAGGACTTCCTTGGTCCCCAGAGGAAAACCATGGCTACTTACTGGGGGGTAGGGGTCACCGTGCACAGAGGATAGACTGGGAGAGGCATGAAAGGATGAACCCTGGTGGGAAGGGAGAAAGTCTGGCTTCATATCTGCTGGCTGTGAGCAGAGGGGCTCTGGGGAGTCATTTAACAATCTAGGGTGGCCAAGACATGTGCTATAGAATTGATAAAGTTATATCTTTAAAAAATTTTATTTATTCAATTTCTGTCATGCTGGGTCGTAGTTACTTTGCCCGGGCTTTCTGTAGTTGCGGTGAACTGGGGCTGCTCTCTGTTGCCGGACACAGGCTTCTCCCTGTGGTGGCTTCTCCTATTGCGAAGCACAGGCTCTAGTCGTGGGCTTAATAGTAGCGGTGCATGGGCTTCATTGCTCCACAGTATGTGGAATCCTCCTGGACCAGAGCTCAAACCCGTGTCCTCTGCACTGGCAGGCAGACTCCCATCCACTGAACCACCAGGGAAGTCCACTAAATCTACGTCTTTATTGATATGACTTCGTTAACAGAGTGGACATCGATGGAGCAACTATCACATGCTCCTATATACAGAATTTTATCTAATCTTCACTACACCTTGGGACTCAAATTTAGTAGCCCAGTGTTTGTAGTCCTTGCAAGATATTAAGTCTATTCAATGATCTCATCCCAAGGTAATTTAACAGAATTACTATATTCATGTATCAATATTACATATTCTATAGATATACTGAAGATATAGCATATGTTTTTTCAAAATAGGCAAAGTCATCTGCCAAATAGCTAATGCTAGAAAAAAAGGGAGGATGGGGACTTGAAGGACCTCTGACTTAAGATGAAAAATCAGGATCTTGGAAAATATTTTAATTCTAAAACCATTACTATTTTACCTTAGAAAATGGGATTCGTAACTTTGGCAATAGAGGATTTACTAATTAAAGGCATTACAGTATAAAAGCATCAATTAACAGTTTGTTCTTTTCTAAAAGAGTTGGAGGAAGTGCGCTTGACCAGTGCATGTTTCTGGTGTAATCACATGAAAGACAAAACAAATATTAAAGCTGAGCTTTGGCCGTAAAACAGGGACTGACACTCCTGGAATCTCACTTGAGGCATGACACTTCACTGTAAATCTTGAAAATAGTCCCCATGACTTCTTTTTGCTTGTTTTTGTTTTTTGAGGTGGGAAATAACTGTTCTTTTTCTTCAGGGCAATGAAAATACGAATACAAACTGTACTGACTAGTCAAGGATCAACGTCATTGTCTGTTTCAAGTCAGACACATATCTATGTTCATAGACAGACCCACAACATGTATCCATACTTGTCAACTTCCTGATGAATGTTGTTTACATGAAAAGAAGATTGTATTATAAATAGGGATTTCCAGAAATAATATATTCTTCCTACTTTATCCATCCTGCTGTGGCTTCTGTAGTAAATCTATACCTTCATCAGAGGGTACACAGCACCAAATACAAGAAATGTAAGCTCAAAACCATCAGCATCTGACTGGGAACTTAGAATATGGACCTGAAATGGGAGCCCACATCCCAGGAGCTGAAATGCAGGTTTTGAGTACATGTGGGGTTATTTGCTTTCCTGGCCCCGCCTGTAACTATGGACAATCACAGCATGACTTGACTGTGTATGTAACTACAGGGATTTATTAAATAAACACTTACCATGTTTACAAATCCAGAAAAGGCTGGTGTAACTGAGAAAGCAACTAAGGTTCACGTTTGAGTAGACAGGTCATATTTTCACCTGGATTGATGGTTTCTTGGAAGAGGATTTGGAGTCAATGGAACCACAACCAGCCCCAAGCACCAAGCCTCGTCAGTGCCTATGCTGGACCAGTCATGAGGCGCCAGGGTCAGAGTGGTCTCGGGTAACACCAGAGCACAGAGAGCCTCCTTATCAACACCATGGACCTGCTGGCTCCCTCCAGCAGATCCCCAGGCCTGGTGCCCAGCTCTTCCTTGATTTGTTTCTCACCGTCTTCTTTGGCAGCCCCCATTCTCATGCCGCCCAGGCCCACGAGACTGTCAGTGCTTTTCTGTGACTCCATCCATTCACCTAACTTCTTTTTCAAGTAATCTCTATGGCTAGGGTTGCAAATGGTTAAGGAAGAATACATCTGACAGTTTGTGATGGTGTGGCACCTTCAATAAACATTCTTCTCTTGATCTTTGGGAGGATGAACGCTTCCCCTCGACTTCTCCATATTGTCATTTTGAAAATTGCCTTTTTGATTGAATCGGCTGCATTCACGTAAACTATCACTCATTTTGGCAATCACCAACAATGTTTATCACTGAGAATTGACTAAATTCTAAATCAACCTCAGTAAAAAATGTCATGAGGCTGAGCAGTGAATAGAAAATGGTAATTATGCAGTTCCTTGGACTTCTTTTAAGCTCATTGCATTGAGTTTTTGAAAAATAGATTACAAAATCTATCAGCATCGGCAAGACAAGGTCCTGATTCTGTGCCCCAAACTGAAACATCCCTGCCTTCAGGAGGGCGGGGCAGGATGACAGGGACATCAGGCAGGCCCCTCCCCTGGTAACAGAGATGCAGCTTCCGTAGGTGCAGGAGGCACAGACCACAACCCTCTTCACCACCAACCAGCAAGTGTGCTTTTAGGGCCAAAAGTAACCTCACCACATCCCCTTTCATGTTAAATATGCAGAAAGAAAGCCCATAAACACACCAAGACTTTGACATGAATCCATCCCATCTCATCCTGGAAATACTTATCTAAACATTTCTAAGCCTGCATTTCCCAAATGCAGTGACTGTGACACTATGCAATAGCCAATAAGTTTGTAGCCAAGGGTTGCCATGCCATGAGTATTATTACTCATCAATAATCTCTATAGGGAAGCAAAATTTACCACCCCAAAATGTCTCTTCAGCATGTGGGGTATTTGAAAACTTGAAAACTATCAAGGCCCAGAAAATGCAGGAAGAGCCTTTGACCTTCCCCTAACTGCCTAAAGAACGTGGGTGGAGGGCTGGTTTCAAGAAAGAAGCAACACCATATACCACTACAGTACAAAGCAGTCGTGCAGACAGGGAGGAACCCAGCGTGGTCAGTCTGTTAAAAGTCCTCTCTGTTCCCCATTGTCTCTGCCTGCCCAGCAAACACTTGTTTACCAAACCTCTGATTTCCCAACTCCACGTAAATCGCCTTCCTCCCTTTTGAAGTCCCAAATTTCTATCCTCAACATCTTCCTTTCTCTTTGGCTGAAGATGACATTTAAAGGAGGACTTCAGTCATTTGCTTGCCTGGTAGCTCAGCTGGTAAAGAATTTGCCTGCAGTGCAGGAGACCACCTGGTTTGATTCCTGGGTCAGAAAGATTCCCTGGAGAAAGGATAGGCTATCCAATGCCTCAGTTTCCCTGGTTCTCTCCAACATACGCACATTATTAAACTTTAGTCTGATTTTCTCCTGTTAATCTGTCTCGTGCCTCTAATTATTAGGCCATCTAAAAGAACCTAGAAAGGCCAAGAAAGTTTCCTCTTCCCCGACATCTCCATGGGGATACTTTTCTGAAATGGCAATTGCTTCATTGTTCCATAAAGGTCCAAACCCATTATGTCCAGGCTGAAATGCCCTCCTTGGTCTCCAGCACAATGCTGTTTACCTGGGCACAGTACCAGGTTGCTGGGAATGGAAGAGTCAGTGCAGCTATGGCATGGGAGTGGTTGGTCCTTCTCACTCTTGTGTCACTGGGTAACAGCCACCACTGAGTTCTTGGGAGGTCAACATCCTCAGTAAATCACCCCTGGGGACCAGCAATAATACCGGCCAAGGAAAAATGAAACACACAGAGAGAAATGCATGCATCCCTCTCCCCAGAAACAAGGTGGGATGTGATGGCTCTAGATCCCAGTAAGATCTTGTTGTCCTGCCAATGGGCTCTTCTCCTTGACTGATTCCTGCAGGCAGCTTCAAGAGGTCCCAGGAAGGAACTTCACTGGTGGTCCCATTGGCTAAGACTCCAAGCTGCCTGCGCAGGGAGTCCAGGTTTGATCCCTGGTCAGGGAACTAGATCCCACATGCAGCAACTAAGAGTCCTAATGCTGTAACTAAAAGTCCCGAGGGCTTTAATGAAGGTTGGAGGTCCCCAGTACCACAAATAAGACCCAGCCAAGCCAAGTGAATAAATAAAACAAACATAAGAAAAACAACTCCCAGGAAAATGAGGTATGAAGATCACCCTGCTGTAGGGTCAGTGTCCGCGTGGCAGTCACAAGGGGGCTCAGCTCCTGACTCTGAAACCGAGCCGTTACCACTGAAAGGGTCAGTTCAGTGCCTGAAATGCCGGCGCAGGCCAGGCCAAGTTGCCATCTCACAGACTAGTTAATAGCAGTATGGTCACCAAGATTTGGCCTTCCCCGTGACAGCCACTAGCAGAAAGCATTCACTCTCACAGACTCATCCTAACCTCAGACCCCTCGTTGCGACCCTGGGCCAGGTCTGAAGGCCCCTTTGTATGAGCTGCTGGGCATGCCACGGGGTCTCACGGAGGAAGGACAGCATGGTGGGCACATGGAGAACATCATGATAGGAAGCTACCCATTCCCCCCTCCAGCTCTGGGGGCTGCTCATTTGCTGACTATCCACACTGCCCCGCTTCCTGCCTGCTGGGCAGTTAGAGGGCTGGTATGAAAGGTCTTCAGAGAGGTCCTTCCCACACACTCCAAAGAAGCACCAGTCTCATGGCTGGCAGATATTTGTCCCAGACCAGCAAGAGAGGCTGCTGTGTCTTCTGCAACCATAGACAAGGCAGCAACAGCTCCAAAAGGCAGCCAGGCCCTGAAATCCAAGGAAACAAACCCCTCTCCCAGCCACAGAGTTCCTTTTCCTGAAACAGGACATAGGTTGACTTGGTCACATGAACTCGGCATCAGATTTCCTCCACGCTGTCTCCCTTTGCCCAGTGTGTCTAGACGACTTGGTCCATGACACGATAATCCGGGCTCTCGGCTCCTTTCCAACAGATACTGGTTGCCATGGAAACATGGATGGCACCACCTTGGACAGGACTCACTGATACTCTACAAAATGGAATCAAGCTTTCTCTTGGCTTGGGCAGCAGCGCTTACACGCATCCGCCCCTGAGTGACTGAGCTGACAAGTAGTCTAAGAGCCTCTGTGCTGACGTGACATTAGCATGAGGGGTCCCTCGGCTCTTAGATGGACTCCTTTGCTGCTGCCATCCACCGTGGGAAGGCAGCCTGGGCAAAGCGTGTCCAGAGCTTTTTGTGACTCAGGAGACCTGCGAACTCAGGGGACTATTGCATTCGAGGGGAGAGGTTTCCACGGGGCAAAATGCAGCTGATTAATGATGACTTCCCACCCAAACTTAGCACAGTGCAGCCCAACCCAGGACAGCCAGGGTGAGAGTCAAGGGAGAAACCTGGACCCCTATCTATCTCAGCAAAAGTGACTCCTCCTTACCCTATGAAGGTTATTGGTCCATGAGCAAGGGGGGAAAATCTTGTCTCTTTGGAAATGTCCTTATATATATTTGGTAAAATAATTCTTTCACATACACAGAAATGCTAATAACCATATCACTTTAAACTAAAACAGTTTAATTTTTTTCCCCGAGAACCTCAGATGAGTTTATGTATCAAACTGGGTCTGTAGTGAGACAATGCTGTGTTTCAAGGGTATACAAAGAAAGATGTTGCTGGGGTGGGATTTACTTAGCTCCCAGCACCCTGGGTAAAGTCAGAGACCTGGGTCAGCCCCAAAAGGGCTGAACAGAGGCTTCCTGAGGCCCAAGGTCATCCAAGGTCCCAGCAGCATTGTGAGGTTGGGATGGGTATTTGAAGGCCAACATGGGGGTTCTGGGTGAGCTCTGGTGCTGGCTGGCTTTCTAGCATCAGTGAAGTCTCCACATGTCTGTCAGGTTCAGTTCTGTACCCACAAAATGAGAGATTTGTATGAAATGAGTGCCAAGCCCATTTTCAGACCTGAAATGCCAATTTGAGCCCTGCACGGAGACTCTTAATTGGGCAGGTTGGTTAAAATCATGTTCTGTGGGTGAGCTAATCTCACCAGGGCTGATGGTGGCTGACAGGGAGGATGTCTGGGGATTCTAATTGAGTTCACTAACCTGCCGAGTGCTGCTCTGTCTCCCAGCATCCATCAATCAGCCTCGTTTGGGGGAATAAATGGCAGTGCCTGCAACAACGGAGTGATACATAATTGCTTGACTCCATGGTGCTGACTGCAAATACGGTGGCCGCGGTCAGATGGGATAAATTATCATGACAAATGGAAGTGACCACATTTTTTTCTTTCGTTCAGATTCAGATGCTCTCACTGAGAAATGAAAGCAGATGCCCCAGGATGGCTCCGAAGCTTATTCTATGACCCCTCTGTGTATGATAAGTAGCTTTGATGATGACCAACACTCTCTATAGCCATGAAAAGCTGTTATAGTTGGGTTTCTTAATAGAGCAACTGTGTGTTAAATCTAAAACAATAAAGCTATGGTTTTCATGTTACGATACCATCTCTTCTCTCAATGCCTTTATTGAAATATAATCTACATCCCTTACATTTCACTCACTTAAAGTATATGATTCAATATTTTTTAAGTTATGTTCACAGGGTTGTGCAGCCACCTCCTGAATTAAGTTTTGAGCATTTTCATCTCCCCAGCAAGAAAGCCCATACCTGCAAGCATCACTCCCAAAGCCCTTGGTAATACCGCTCTTCTTCCTATATCTATAGATTAGCTTATTCTGCACATTTCATACACATGGAATCATGCAATATGTTGTCTTTTCTGACTGACTTATTTCATTGAGCATAATGCTTTTAAAGTTCATGTATCAGTACTTCTTTTTCTTGTTGAATAATATTCCATTGGATGGATGCACCACACTGCACGTATCCATTCATCTGTTGATGAATATTGGAGACTTTTCACTTTTTGGTTATGAAGAGTGTTGCTCTGAACATTCCTATTACAAGATTTTGCATAGGTACACATTTTCATTTCTCTTGGGTGTATACCTGAAAGTGGAATTGATGAGTTACAGGGTAATTCTGTTTAACCTTTTGAAGACTGGTCAGAGTGTTTCCCAGAAAATCTACACCATTTTACATTTCCACCAGCTGTGTGTAAGTGTTCCAATGTATCCATTAAAGAAGCAGAGAGCTCAGTTAGGAGAAAATGCAATAATCAAGGTCGAAGACAAGCATCCTGCTCAAGCCATCAGTGAGGATGGTGGGGAGGGGACACAGCCCCCAGGGAGGAAGTGGAGCAGTGAGAAATAGGAGTGATAATGACTTCTGCTTCTTCATGGGTGTCTCACGGGATGGTGGTCCCCTCTTTTACAAAAGGGGTTCCGATGAGTTCAGTTATGAAATTCTGGAAACAAAGACAATGAGAGAGACAGAGAAGAAAGCCAGGATTCATGGATTCATAGGGCAACGTTCTCAGGTCTATGTATATAAGACAAAACTTACATATAATCAAAATTATCCCAAATCCCATAAAACTCTTCTTTTTTAATTTTTTAAAAAATGATATCAATCATAACAACAAATTACAATTTTATTTTTTTGGCTATACCACGCAGCATGTAGAATCCTAGTTCCCCAACCAGGGGTCAAATCCATGTCCCTTGCACTGGAAGTGTTGAATCTGAACCACTGAACTGCCAGAGAATCCCCCATAAAACTCTTAATTCACCAGAAAACTGAAAAGACAAAGTAAATGTCTGCGTCTCTCTGTATTTTATCTGTGAGCCCCTTTTTCTGGACCCTGTAATGGAATCCAGGAGTATTTAAAATGTGAAAAGCACAAAAGGATACATGTTTCTCTTTCTCCTTCAGGATATAGTCAATTACAGTTGACTTCATGTTAGATATGATGTCATTCCTTTGCATGCCTTCAGTAGGATGCCTCGGGTGAAGGCTGGTGGGTGAACATGAAACCCTTGGTCATCTGGAGCCAACATAGTGGGTGATGGGTTGGGACCAGGGGCCAAGGGAGCATGTTCTGACTTTAGCTTCTTGGACATTTGTTTCTAGTCCCACTTCCCCGTGCCGACCAAGCATCTCTGGGGTCCTCTGGAATTACTGGTGTTTGAAAAGGCAGAAAAGTGTGAAACCCCTCTTCGATAAACTTTCAGAAAAACAAAAGCACAAATTCCAATACCTCCTCCAACCATCAGATTCCAGAAATTGGGCTGGCTTCGGTGCAGTCATCTCTTGCCCAGCATGGTGTCATCTAGGAACAAATTCAAGAAAACTTTCCTTTGCTCTTCCACTAAATGGAAGACGTTTCCTCCCCAGACGCTGCGTGGCCTCACATGCTTCCTGCCAAGAATGTAGGAATCCCCATTTCCTTCTGAGCTTAACACATCTTGATCAGTAAAAGGACGGATCATTAGGAGTCAAACCCATAAAATTGAAGTCACTTAATTAGTACCCGACACAGTGTGCACACTTAATTACTATGATTACCAAGCCCAAGAGTCGTCGTAGTGCATTTTAATGACTCGCCTTGACAGCTAATTGATGTCTCTGGATGGTTCTAGGGAGGTATGGAGTTCCCCTCCCCAGAGGGTCCTCAGCAGGGTCACAGACAGAGATGCTCGGGCAGCCAGGCTGAGGAACAGCAAAGACGACATCTCCGTTTTCAGATGTGAAGAAGAGCCTCCTGAGCCCCGACAATCACCAGGATAGACCTCCCACTCCCGGGTCTGCATGATTCCCAGAAAAGGCTCTGCAAACATTTTCTCATCTCAGGTAGGTTTTTTCCTCCTCAGCAGGATCTAAAGCCATCAAAAGCCAGGAACATGTCTAAGCAAAGACATCAAGAGGTGCCCTGGGCTTCAGGACCAGGAGAGGTTTCCAGCTCCGTTCGGCTTCCGCTGAGACTCGTAAGTTGAATTTGACAAGTGGGAAATTACAAGTTCTCACTCAAGCCTTCTCCTCCTCCTCAGGTCCTCCCCAAGCACAGCACCTTTCCTCGCATCCCTGTCTCCTGATTTATTGGCTCAAACCTTAACACATTTCCACTTGCAGTATCCTCAGAGCAAGTGCTAGGATGGCCAGGGCTGGGTCAGCCCAGGATTCCTGCTGAGTTAGGCTGGTCCTTCCCCTCCTGCCTCATTGTAACCCCTGAGTAAGGACCTGCCCTCCTGTCAGCTCCATCCCTCCTTCCCTGTGTTCCCCTGACAGGCTGGGAGACCCACTCAACAAACAGTTGAGGCCTTTGAAAAACTGGTAAAAATGCTACACTTGTGGAACCATTCTAAGGTCCGGGATTTCTTTTGTTTAACTACATCAGATCTTCCAGGGCATATGTTATTAACCCGAGGATTTACAGAGTTCATGGATAGACTTCAAGGAGGTTCAGAAATTTTTAAATTACAGTCTCTGCAAATAATTTAAAGTCTGTGAAGTTTTCTGGGGAGAACTTTTCCAAAATACTGAAAGGAAAGCCTGAGTCAGGGGGAAAAAATTAAGAAAACTGTCAGACACACTATTTTAGACTAAAGCTGTCCTTGGCACCCACATGTAGGCTCTCTAACTGCATGTTGAAGGAACATGTGAAAGCATACAAACTCACATGAGCAGAGGGTAGTTCTATGACCCCAACAAGGGAGCAGTACTTGGTACCCAGTGGGCTCCCTAACCCCCTGGTCTGAGCTGCTTTTCTTATCAAGATGACTTTCATCTTCTCCATCACCTGCAGATTTCCGGTGTCAGAAAGGGAAAAGCAAGTTATCTATGGTGGGTTGGAAAAGTTGGAGAGCACTACAGGAGATTCAATAACCTAGGCTCCAGCCTCCAGAGAGTTAAGAGTTAAAAGTGTCTATCTGTATTGGTCAGGTTTACTGCATAAGAAACCACCCCAAATGTTGTGGCTCAATGTCCATCTATTTAACTGACTATTCTACAGGTTGGATATGTGAGCTGCTGAGGAGTTCTGAGTTCAGTGGTCCTCAGTGAGGCCAGTGTATGCATCTGTGGTCTTTGGGTTGGGTGGCAGGGGCTCATAACGCAGGATAACTGGCGGGGATTGCAGGGATGACCCCGGCCTTTTTTCCTGGGGTCTCTCATCCTCCGGTAGGCTGACTCAACACATTCTCAGAGTAGGAACAGCCTAAGGGCAAAGAGTAGGAGCTGCAAAGATGCTTGGACCTGGGCTTAAAACTGTCACATCCTGTTGTCCAAAGTACAAGAGGAACCCAGACTCAAAGTGTAGGAAAATAGATTCCTCCCGTTAATGGGAAGAGATATAAAACATCTTGGCCAATTTTACAGTCTTCTAGACGAGGAAAAACCTTCCAGCTGACCCCAGCACAAACCACCAAGCTGCAGAATTCTTAAGTTCAAGAAACAGCAGCTGTAGGGAGCCACTAAGAGTAAGGTCATTTGTTTCGCAGCCAAAATTAACCCATGCTACTGCTGCTGCTGCTGCTAAGTCGCTTCAGTCGTGTCCGACTCTGTGCGACCCCATAGACAGCAGCCGACCAGACTCCACCGTCCCTGGGATTCTCCAGGCAAGAACACTGGAGTGGGTTGCCATTTCCTTCTCCAATGTGTGAAAGTGAAAAGTGAAAGTGAAGTTGCTCAGTCGTGTCCGACTAGTAGCGACCCCATGGACTGCAGCCCACCAGGCTCCTCTGTCCATGCAATTTTCTAGGCAAGAGTACTGGAGTAGCTTGCCATTGCCTTGGTCTTAAGTCAGATTTCCCTAAGGCAGATGCTGAGATGAGGGTTCACGTGGATGTGACTGGTTAGGAAGTGTGGCCAGCAAGGCGAGTGAGGGAGTGGGCAATGGGGATCAGGAAGGGACAGCGGTCCATCACAGGCTAGGTAACCAGCAGAGCCTGTAGAGAGGAAATCTCTTCAGAGAATTGGTCCCTTCTCTGAGTGTATCAGTCAGGGTGATGTCTCTGCACCCAGCGATCATTGATGAAGACTCAGGAGCATGCGGCCCTCCAGTCAAGAGGCCAGCTGGTTGGGAGTGACCCACACCAGGGTCTGCTCTGCACCAGGTAGCTTTGGGGACCTGTCGGGAGCAGGACACCATCAGCCCCAGGGTCCAAGACAGGTCATTCTCCCCCCAAGGTCTCGAGGCTGCTCTTTGGAGCCTGTAGAATGATTCTAACTCTTTCACCACCTAGAAGTTCTTTCTTATCTTTCTAATGCAACATTTCTGTTGCTGCTGTTACAACGCCAGTCTCACTGTTTGTACCTCCGGGGAGAAAGCAAATGGCTGTGAAGTGTCCTTACTACAACCTCTCAGACACTCAACGACCTTCACTAATCCACCTCCCGGACACGTTCTGCTGGAGAAGTGGCCTCAGCTCCATTAACCTCTCCCTGTAATTGCCAGACTCTCCCCTTAATCACTTGGTCAGTTCCTCTCTTAATCCTCTCTCCACTGCCCACCTCTTCCGCACACCAGGTTCTTTCTTAAAGGCAAAGACCCAAGCTAGACACTGAGCTCTCATAATTGTTTAGTCTGTGACAGGCAGTGGAAACAAGTCTGTGCATCCTGGCCTAGCGTCCCTTTCTCCAAACAAGATGTTGGACATCAGCAGGTTTTCTTTGATTTTTGAAGATGCAGTTATGTCTTCAACATACAAGTCATTAGTACTATTATGCTTTATAAGAAACAAACATCTCAAGGAGGGAAAAATCAAAGTTCAAAAGATATATTAGGGACTTCTCTGGTGCTCCAATGGCTAGAAATCCACCTGCCAACGGCAGAGACACAGGTTCAATCCCTGGTCCGGGAAGATTCCAAATGCCGTGGGGCAACCAAGCCCGTGAGCCACAACTACTGAGGCCCACGAACCTAGAGCCCGTGAACCTAGAGCTCCGCAATAAGGGAAGCCACAGCAATGAGAAGCCCAGGCTTGCGGCAACTAAAGTAGCCCCAATTTACTACAACTAGAGAAAGCCCACACATAGCAGCAGAGACCCAGTGCAGCCAACAATAAATAAATAAATAAAGTTTTAAAAAAATATATTGGGCTCCACGGAACTTTTGTGTCTGGAGGGGCTTCACTTGCCTAGTGACCCTCCCCTCATAACTGCATCCAGGAAATTAGAGGTCTGCCGGATACAGATGCGTCTTCCCATGTGCTCTTCTGTGTCATTTCTAAACTTTGACTCCAAACACTCAACATATGGGTACAAAACATAAGCACCCCAAGAATGAATGCATGTGTGTGCGTATTAAGTTGCTTCAGTCGTGTCTCTTTGTGACCCCATGGACCGTAGCCCACCAGGCTCCTCAGTCCATGGGATTCTCCAGACAAGAATACTGGAGTGGATTGCCATGCCCTCCTTCAGGGGATCTTTCCATCCCAGGAATCAAACCTGCATCTCCTGCAACTCCTGCATTGCAGGCGGATTCTTTACCCCTGAACCACTGGGGAAGCCCCAGGAGTGAATATATCTCCTTCTAAAATATGACTGTGATATTTTTATTTGTAATAAGATATATATTTAGTCTTCATCCTCATTTCTGGTTCTACAAACCCTTGGAATTTTCCAAGTGTTGAGAGCCTTGAAGATGTCTTTTGTTATGTCAACAAGGTGACTTCTGAAACCCACTTAAAGGTGGGAGCTGGCTGCCATGAGAACCAACTCTGAATAACAGAGGGTTGCTGCTGCTGCTGCTGCATTGCTTCAGTCTGACTCTGTGCGACCCCACAGATGGCAGCCCACCAGGCTCCCCCGTCCCTGGGATTCTCCAGGCAAGAACACTGGAGTGGGTTGCCATTTCCTTCTCCAATGCATGAAAGTGAAAATTGAAAGTGAAGTCGCGCTGTCATGTCCGACTCTGTGCGACCCCATAGACGGCAGCCCACCAGGCTCCTCCATCCATGGGATTTTCCAGGCAAGAGTACTGGAGTGGGGTGCCATTGCCTTCTGCCGAACAGGGGGTTGGCCCCCTTATTTCCAGGGAAGGGAGAGGAGCCAGAGGTTGAATCCAATCACCAACGGCCAATGTTTTAATCCATCATGCATCTGTAAAGAAGCCTCTGTAACAACCCAAAATGATGGGGTTTGGGGAGGTTCCAGGTGGGAAACCAGAATGCTTCCACATGCCAACATACCAGGCTCCAAATCCAATGGAGAGAAAAGGGACCTCACCCTATATATCTCTTCATCTGACTATTGCTTCGTACCCGTTAAAATCTTTGTAATAAGCTGGTAGACCTAGGGAATAAACCAGCTTCCTGAGCCCTGCGAGCAGCTCTAACAAATTAATCGAAACCAAAGAGGGGGTCATGGGAACCCAGCAGTGAGAACCCAGGAATGGCCCTCAAGTTGGTGAATATCTTCTGTATGTGCCCTAGGGAAAGGGGACTCGGCTTGTTCCCTTTGGTCTAGAGTTTGCCCCAGGATCAGCTGAGGAGGCCCTTTAGAAAGACAGGAGACAATGGTTGGTGTTCTTCATTTGAGGGTGTTGGAAGATAGAGACAAATGCATCCTCAAAAGGGCCAGAGAACTCAGTCAGAACGTCCTCTGTGTCCTGAGGGGTGTATTACAGATACAGGTCCTGGAAAACTCTCTGCTATCCTTACCTACAGCATCTTTTAGATTAATGGTTCCCAAACTGGCCAGCATTGGGGTCTCCAGGAAAGTTGGTGGAAGTGTCTGTGATGGCCCCACCTCCCACCCCCAAGGTATGAATCTACGTTGATGCTTTCTAGGTGATGCTGATACTTCTGATCCAGGAACTGGAGGTGGAGGCCAGTGCTGTAGGTCATGCAGTGAATTTCCTGGCGGCAAGGACGATGTCTCTTATGCCTTTAATTACTCCATATTTCTTAGGAGAGTGCCGTTTCCTCAGTTAGGGTGCCCTAACTCACACCACAGGAGGCAGCAAGGCTTGCACTGCCCACAGAGCCTTAGCAAGGCCACAGTTTTTTTTCTCCTTCACTCAAAATCTGAGGCAGGCAGGTAAGACTGTCCTCCATCCTATGCCTCAAGGATCCAAGCTTCCTCCATGGAGCTGGGTGGCATCCAGGTCACTGGACAGAGGAGAGCAGAAGGCTGCCCAGCAGCCCCTGAACGTTTTGGTCCAAAAAGTCTCGGGCATCACTTCTGCCCACAACAAGGTGTATCTACAATTTGGGGAGAGTCGTGGACACAGCTGCTTTCTTTTGTCCCATCTCAGGGCCCCACTGTCCTCTGGAAGTTCAAGTTCTTTACGTCTTTACCTGCTGACACGCCACCTTTCACCACTGCTGGTGGACCTGAGTTTGAGCAAACTCCAGGAGACAGTTGAAGGACAGGGAAGCCTGGCGTACGTTCATGGGGTCGCAAAGAGTCAGATACAACTTAGCAAATGAACAACTTGAATACAGGAATAGCCATGGAGACTTTCCCATGAGGCAATTCTGACCGATCAGACTTAACCATGTTTCCCTGCAGTCAAAGCTAACCTGGGCTGAAGCCACAAGAATGGGGAGTGAGAGCTCTGATCAGGGGAGGATGGTCCCAGCTGACTCCTCCTCCAGTGTCCACAGTGAATGCCGTCTTTGCAAGACAGCCATGTATCGACACATACATCTAGGGGGATGGAGGATGCAAGTGAGTATAAAAAAGTCTTCGCTGCTGTCTTATGGGTGTAGCTATGGATCCTAACATGTGTCTACTTTAACAACATCCCCAAAACATGCCACTTGGGCTGTGGACTCAGTTATAGGGACCTTGCAAAGACAACAAAAATATTCACCTCACTGCACTGTCTTTCTACTGTCCATGGGGTTCTTCCATGGGAAATCAACCCTGAGTATTCATTGGCAGGACTGATGCTGAAGCCGAAGCTCCAATACTTTGGCCACCTGATGTAGAGAGCTGACTCACTGGATGGAAAAGACTCTGATGCTCAGAAAAATTGAAGGCAGGAGGAGAAGGGGGCAACAGAGGATGAGATGGTTAGATGGCATCACCAACTCGATGGACATGAATTTGAGCAATCTCCGAGAGATGGTGAAGGACAGGGAAACCTGGCGTGCTGCAGTCCACAGTCACACAATCTGGACCAGCCACATTCTCTGGCTGGTACTGTCCCCCGCCCCACAACCGCCACAGTGCTTATCACCCACAGCAGTAACTGGCCACTCATCCCTTCTTTTCATCTTGCTTGTCTTTTCTTCTTTTGGGGCAGAATCTGCTCATACTTTCTGAAAGCTTCATTTGGTTTCAGACAAATTCAGGTTGCTTCCGACTTAATTGGTCATTGGACTCCAATTAGCAGATTGTACCTAAGGTGAGAAAAGATAATAGATAAGAAAGCAGACGTACGTGTCTTCATATTTTATCACTGATCGGTAGCATTTATTGGCACAGTTCTGTCTCGGCGGAGGACTGGGACTGCACCCTTGCAGACAGAGAGCAGGAGGGCAGAGGGTGGCCCCGGGAACTTCCCGAGGCCTGAGCTTAAAGTCGAGTCTGCAGCCACTGACTCAGCACCGGAGCTACGCAGTGTTGCTACTCACAGACACACAGTCCAGCCTTCAGGATGTGCACTGAGGGGAGAAAACCCTGAAGACAGATCAATATAAATAACAGGTGTGCTGAGCACACGAACAGAACAGAATGTGGCGTTACCAGTGTCCGGAGGAGGCTGGGGTGTGAAGCTCTTCCCAGGGCTGCTGACACTTGATGAGAACTTGGCGGAAGAACAAGGGCTTGTCTGGGGACTGGGAGGTGGGGGGAAGGGAGAGGCAGAATGTTCCGGAAGGGGCAGCAGAGATGCAGGACCTGGAGAAGCTGAAGGCACAGCATCCCAAGAACTGACAGGAGAACCTGAGACCCACCTCACTTTTCTCCCGTGATTATCGAGCCCCCAAAATGTGCAAAGTTCACAATTAGAGGGACTGCTGTGTAGATGCACACTGGACTTGAATACTTAAAATGAAAAAGTTCCTTAACTTCAGTTACAGATTAAAATAATAAGCTTTGGGATATTTTTTGTTCGTGAAGTAAAGTGTTAGTTGCTCAGTCGTGTCTGACACTTTGCACCCCCATGGACCAAAGCCTGCCAGACTCCTCTATCCAGGGAATTCTCCAGGCAAGTATACTAGAGTGGGTAGCCATTCCCTTCTTCAGGGGAGCTTCCAAACCCAGAGATCAAATCCGGGTATCCTGCATTGCAGGCAGATTCTTCACCATCTGAGGCTCCAGGAAAGCCCCCTTTCTGTGTTAATATTACTAGAATTAATTTCACTTTTTTTTAATGTAGCTGCTAGAAAATTTCATGTTATGTATGTAACTTGTGTTAGATGTCCAGTGTTGGAGAGCACTGCTGGCCTTACAGTATATCCTCCAAGATTGATTTGAAGAAATCTATATTTTGGTCCCATCTTTAATGCAGGGAACTTTGTGTTCTTTAAAGAACATCACCTCATTAATCTGCAGAAGTCCCCTCAGAGAAGCAGTAGAGTTTAGATCAAGTGTGATGAGGTCAATGGGGCATTTGTCTCGTGATTTGTTTTCCAAGAATGAAAGAAGATGTCTTATTATAAAAAATCCTCATGAATTATTCTTGGAGAAGAGATGAAGTTACAGTTCCTTGTTTCCAAATCTTTGTTACCAACTTGCAAACATTTGATTCTAATAATTGAACAGTTGTTTGGAAAAGATTGAACATAATCTGGTCCAACAGCCTGATTTTCCTGGTAGCTATGACTTGTGCAAAGTGGTCAAGGCTTAGGTCACACAGCTCAAATATGGGTCAAGTTCAGCCTGCAGTGTCTATTGGTATATTTCCAGCTAAAGTGCTTGAGATAAAACAGGGAGACTTCAACAGAACAGGACATTTTCTCGTGACTCAAGACCTGGGACCTGCCCTCAAACCACACATCCTCATGGGGCAGGTACGGGAACTCATGTCTGGGGCTTCAGTCTTAATTCCAAGGTGGACAGGAAGCTACATTGTCCTCAGAACATCACTGCCTCTCCCACATAAACAACCACCATTCCTGCAGCCTCTGTGGGTACCAATCACAGCATCTCCCAGGGTCAGCAGCTTCTCCCACAGAAGAGCAACTCTGAACATCACTTAGTCCTAGGTGATGTGGGAGTTGGGAGCTCTGAATGGTCCTGATTTTTATTAAATCCTCCTGAAAAATGTCTTTCTCTCTTCCTGAAAAAAAATGAGCTGACATTTCCAATATGTATGGTCCCCTCTGTCCCCGATTATAGAAACTCGGTGGGTGGACCCTCACCACCACAAGCTAAGATGTAATGTGTAGACAGATATGGAACCTACTATTGGTCTATTAGTGCTATTGGTCATGATGCAGAATAATTGTTGGATCCCATTCTGTGCTGGGCACCCCATCCCAATGGCTCATTTCGCCCTGAAAACACAGCTACTGTCACGTCCCGCATCTTACTGACAACAAAAGAGACACTGAGGAGTCCAGTCGCTTCTCCCACCTCCTGCCACGGCGTCCCACAAACAACCAACCAGATTTAGTCTAAAGAGAGCAGAATTGAAGGTAGCAAGAAGGAAATATAGTACTTTCCAGTGAGTCAACTCGTCGCATGAGGTGGCCAAATTATTGCAGTTTCAGCTTTAGCATCAGTCCTTCCAATGAACACCCAGGATTGATCTCCTTTAGAATGGACTGGTTGGATCTCCTTGCAGTACAAGGGACTCTCAAGAGTCTTCTCCAACACCACAGTTCAAAAGCATCAATTCTTCGGTGATCAGCTTTCTTCACAGTCCAACTCTCACATCCATACATGACCACGGGAAAAACCATAGCCTTGACTAGACGGACCTTTGTTGGCAAAGTAATGTCTCTGCTTTTCATGGAACAACAGACTGGTTCCAAATAGGAAAAGGAGTACGTCAAGGCTGTATATTGTCACCTTGCTTATTTAACTTATATGCAGAGTACATCATGAGGAACACTGGGCTGGAAGAAGCACAAGCTGGAATCAAGATTGCCAGGAGAAATATCAATAACCTCAGATATGCAGATGATACCACCCTTATGGCAGAAAGTGAAGAGGAACTCAAAGGCCTCTTGATGAAAGTGAAAGAGGAGAATGAAAAGGTTGGCTTAAAGCTCAACATTCAGAAAACTAAGATCATGGCATCCGGTCCCATCACTTCATGGGAAATAGATGGAGAAACAGTGAAACAGTGTCAGGCTTTATTTTTGGGCTCCAAAATCACTGCAGATGCTGATTGCAGCCATGAAATTAAAAGACGCTTACTCCTTGGAAGGAAAGTTATGACCAACCTTGATAGTATATTGAAAAGCCAGGCAGGTTAGGAGGGATTATTTGGTGTAGTTGAGGGAAAAACTTAATTCAAATGTTCTCCATGTTTATGTACCGACAGCTATATGCAAGGCACTGAAGCAGCATTTAGGTTTTAGCTGGACAGATGTCTAGTCCACACCTGCTATGAGCCTGCACTGGCCTCGAGGGGCCAGTAGGGTGTGGTCTTGTTGAGGGGGCCTGGTAAGGAGACAAGGCTCTATTCTGCCCTCCTGGGGCCCTCCTTTCAGGGTCAGGGGGCGGCCCTCTGGTGAGGGGCCAGACTCGCTTAGCAGAGAAAATCTGCTAACAGTGGTCAACAACCCATAGGGCACAGACCGTCCCCCTCAGAGCTGAGACAGGACGGGAACTGAATTAGCTAAGAGCCCGAGGGACACTGATGGGAAAAGACAAGCCTGCTTCTGGTGGGGGCGGGGGGGTTCTTGGCACCAAGAACAAGATGCAAAGCGTGCACACGTATGTGATGCAGGAGGGGGCATTTGCTCTGCCCTTACACTTGGCACTGGGGTTGTGCCTTCATCCCCTACAGAACTCAGTGGCTCTACACGGCACCAGTTGGTATCCCCCCAATTCTGTGGGTCACAACTTTGGGCAGGACTGGAATAGGCGGTACCCCCTCCTTATGGCTCAAGCTGGGACCGCTCACTTGGCTGCACTCAGTTGGCTGAAGGCCTGAGAAGACCCCCATGCCTGCCTGACCCCTCCCCTGTCCTTTCCCCAAAAATCCCCTCATTCAGTGTTCCAGTCAAGAGGTCCTGATGGCATGGGGGTTGGGCTCCCCACAGAGAGTGGGTGTGGTTGCTGCCAGGCCTAAGGCTGATGCCCAGAGACTTTGGTGGTCAAAGCAAGAGGACAACGAGGATGAAAAATCTTAGTAGAAACTTGGATAATAGGCCCAAGCACGTGCGTGTGCGTGTGTGTGTATATGCATGTGTAAGTGTATATGTGTATGTATGTGGTGTGTGAATGTATGTATATGTGTGTGTATGTGTGTATATGTGTGTATGTGTGTGTGTGTGCGTATGTTTTGAAAAGCAGTTTTTCCCACAAGTACAGGCACACTTGTCAGGATTCTGTTCAATTTCGATAAGCAAAGCCTTCAGCATTTCTAAAGTCAGGCAAGCTTTAAGTTGACATGGTTTTGGTTGCCTGGAGATTATCTTGGTGATATGCTGACTGGTTTTTCTATTTCTAAAGGAACTTATTCCACTGCTCTTTTTGTAAAATACTGAGAGCTCTCTACTTCTTCACAAATTTCCACTTTGCTTTTCAAATGTGCCTGAATCACAGCTTATGCAGTAGCTGTGACTGGCCTCTGATCTTCACCACAGGTGTCCAGGGCATGTAGAGCAGATATTTCTTTCCGTTCTTCTGACTTTTGTGTTTCAAGATATGTGTATGCATCTATAGAAAGGGGGGGAAAAAAGAAAGGAAAATAAATTCCCTCTCCTTAAAAAATAACCTTGAAAGAAAGCTTTCGGAAAATAAGGTAGGAGAGTATTTTAAGGATTTCTTGAACATGAACAAAACACATCTGGCAATAAAGAAAACTACTGCCACGTCAGACTGCTCCTTCAGCAGTTTGTTCATCAAAAAACACCACTGAATAAGTGAAAGGCAAATGACAGAGCAGGAAAATAAGGACAGAGGAGTGGACCACTAACATCTATAAATCAATAAAAGAGAGGCAACCCAAAGGAAAGTGGGTAGAAGGCAGAACAGGTGGAAGGCAGAAGAGGGATGGGCCGGGGGCTCGTGAAAGGGGGCTGGATGGCTTAGTCCTCGAGGAGGTGCAGATGAACACAGAGGTGAGGGGCCATTAGACACACAACAGAATGGCTGAAACAGAGCAGAATGAGTCCTGTAAGAAGAGTGTTTGCAAGCAGGCAGCAACTCAAAAATACATTGCCATGTGTGTGCCCTGGTGAGTGTTTTGGAAAACTGTCGGTCAGCATCGATTAATCTGACCATGTGTGCCTCTCATGATACAACAGCATTTTTTCCAGGCATTTAAGGCATGCACAAGAATGTTCACAGAAGCCCTGTTAATAACAGCAAGAAAATGAGAAAATCCACACACACACATCATTGACACTAGAATGGATGAAAAGTATTACTCACACAGTGGGAAGCTGGCCTGGCACATAGAAGGATACACCACTGCTCTTCATGACAACGAGATCAACTTCACAGACACAGGGAAGCCAGATTCAAAAGAACACGTTTCAAATTGACTCCATTTACAGGAAGTTTACAAACACTGGTTTACAGTGAAGGAAGAGGGAAAACTGATTGCCTCTGTGGAGGTAGAGGGTGACTGGGGAGTGGTTTCCTTGTCCACTCTCATCCAGAGGATTAGTGAACCAATAAAACGTTTGACTCGGAGGGAAGGCACAGAGAATAATCCGAAGAGACAAATGTGAGGTAGCAGCTGCTCCTGGCTGCAGGGATGAGAGTGTCGAATAAGAACCACCTGAAAGGCATCTGGCTCTGTGTCACCAAGCAGTGTAGCCTGGGCCCCAGGCTGATTCCAGCAGAGCAGACACCCTGGGAGGTGTCAGTGTGCTTACCCATCTATTACCAACCTTCTTATCACAGAAGTGCATCTACAAACATTCTCGTATGTATCTTCGGTGTAAATATGGTATGACTCTGGAATGGATTTCTGTGTCGTAGACTGTGGGTATGTTCTATCTTGGTAGACACTCCTAAGCACGTTTCCAAGTAGTTTCACAGATTGAAATTCCCATTAGAAATGTTTCAGAATTCGATTTGCTTCACATGTTTTTCAACAACTGGCTGAAATACCACCATATTAGTCATTAAGGAAATGCAAATACATATGGAATGTGATATATAGAGAAATATAATATATAGGCACAGAAATGTAATATATAGAGAGAAATGCATAATATATATGCATTTCCTTGATGGTCAAAGTGGCAGTTTATCTTTTCATATGTTTATTGGTCACTAAAATATTCTCCTTAAAAAGAGGGATTTTTTCCAGGCTTCTATGTTTTTTATTCAGTTGTTTGTCTTTATCTTTTATAAAAAGCACTTTTATTTGAAAGAATTATAGATTTGCGGGAAGTTGCAAAGCTAGTATAAGGAGGTCCCATGTGCCCTTTACCCAGCTATCCCCAAGGGTTACATCGGATACAATTATAATACAAAATCAAAATCAGAAGAGGAAGACTGGCTCTTATTATTCAGCACAACTCTCTGCAGATTGATTCAGGATGCTCCTGTATCACATTCATTCCGTTTTATTGTTGAATTGAAGTCCACGGTATGGCTGTACCATCATTTATTTAACTACCATCTATTAGAAAAGGCACAGGAACCAGAGATCAAATTGCCAACATCTGCTGGATCATCGAAAAAGCAAGAGAGTTCCAGAAAAATATCTATTTCTGCTTTATTGACTATGCCAAAGCCTTTGACTGTATGGATCACAATAAACTGTGGAACATTCTGAAAGAAATAGGAATACCAGACCACCTGACCTGCCTCTTGAGAAACCTGTATGCAGGTCAGGAAGCAACAGTTAGAACTGGACATGGAACAACAGACTGGTTCCAGATAGGAAAGGGAGTGCGTCAGGGCTGTATATTGTCACCTTGCTTGTTTAACTTCTATGCAGAGTACATCATGAGGAAGGCTGGGCTGGAAGAAGCACAAGCTGGAATCAAGATTGCTGGGAGAAATATCAATAACCTCAGATATGCAGATGACACCACCCTTATGGCAGAAAGTGAAGAGGAACTCAAAAGCCTCTTGATGAAAGTGAAAGAGGAGAGTGAAAAAATTGACTTAAAGCTCAACATTCACAAAACTAAGATCATGGCATCTGGCCCCATCACTTCATGGGAAATAGATGAGGAAACAGTGGAAACAGTGGCTGACTTAATTTTTCTGGGCTTCAAAATCACTGCGGATGCTGATTGCAGCCATGAAATTAAAAGACATTTACTCCTTGAAAGGAAAGTTATGACCAACCTAGATAGCATATTAAAAATCAGAGACATTACTTTGTCAACAAAGGTCCACCTAGTCAAGGCTATGGTTTTTCCGGTGGTCATGTATGGATGTGAGAGTTGGACTATAAAGACAGCTGAGCACCGAAGAGTTGATGCTTTTGAACTGTGGTGTTGGAGAAGACTCTTGAGAGTCCTTTGGACTGCAAGGAGATCCAAAAGAGATCAGCCCTGGGTGTTGATTGGAAGGACTGATGTTGAAGCTGAAACTCTTCTACTTTGGCCACCTGATGAGAAGAGCTGACTCATTGGAAAAGACCCTGGTGCTGGGAAAGATTGAGGGCAGGAGGAGAAGGGGACGACAGAGGATGAGATGGTTGGATGGCATCACCGACTCAATGGACATGGGTTTGGGTGGACTTTGGGAGTTGGTGATGGACAGGGAGGCCTGGCGTGCTGCGGTTCATGGGGTCACAAAGAGTTGGACATGACTGAGTGACTGAACGGAATTGAATTAGAGATATTTTTGGTATTTTCAGTTTTTAGCTACTACAAACAAAACTGCCATGAACAATCATGTACAGGTTTTTATGCTGACCTAGTTTTCATTTCTCTAGAATAAATGCCCAGGAATGCCATTAATGGGTTACATGCAAAGTGTATATTTGTTTTTTTTTTTTAAAGAAACAGCCAAACTATTGCTATTTCCCAGAGTGTCTGCACCATTTTACATTTCTATCAACAATGAATGAATGACCCAGTTTCTCCGCATCTGTAGCAGCATTTAGTAATGTCAGCTGTTCTTTTTTTATATATTTTAGTTGTTCTGATGGGTGTGTAGTGATTGCTCACCGTGGTCCTAATTTGTCTCTGTAATAGTCGTGCTGAACATTTTTTTTCTATGCTTACTTCACATCTTCAGTGAAATGTCTCTTTGCATCTTTTACCCATTTTCCAAAGAAATTAATGTTGACTTTTGAAAGAGCATCGTGCATTCTTGATATGAGACATTTGCCGTGGTCTTCAAATATTTCCTCCCAGTCTTTAGCTTGTCTATTAATTATTTTAGCAATTGATTTTGTAGAGCAAAAGGTTTTAATTTTGGTAAAACCTGTCTTTATCTTAATAATTTTTAGTCTATTATTTGGACAAAGGCACATATCAAATGTGTGTGCATGGTGCATGTGAGTTTGAGTTGGCAACTCTCTGGCCCAGTAGCAAGGCAATCTATCTTATCTACCTTTCTGGGCATCTGAAGATCTGCTGTCACCCACACTCAGCCCTGTGTAGACCAGTTTCCCCTGAGCTGGGCTCCTACTCAGAAGAGCACCCTGAGCTCCAAGCTGGGTGTCACCAGCTGCTTCAGGTTGACAGATGAACAGATGAGACAGAAGTCACATCCCAAATGTGGCATCATTTGATGCCGTGTCTTGCCTGGAGAATCCCGGGGACGGGGGAGCCTGGTGGGCTGCCGTCTATGGGGTCACACAGAGTTGGACACGACTGAAGCGACTTAGCAGCAGCATGATTCTAATTCTGAGTCCATTTTAGAGCATGACCTTTTAAAAATTTTCAGTTGTCTTAATTATTTCCTGGAGAGTCTCTCTAGTGCTTGAGTCCTGTAAAGAAATTATATCCATCCACAAATTGTAACATTCAGATATGAATTTAAACTTAACCTATGTGAGTTACAGGCTTCTCTGGTGGCTCAGCTGATAAAGAATCCACTTGCAATGCAGGAGACCTGGGTTTGATCCCTGGGTTTAGAAGATTCCCCTGGAGAAGGGAACAGCTACCAACTCCAGTATTCTGGCCCGGTTCCATGGACTGTATATTTCATAGGATTGCAGAGTTAGACACGACTGAGTGACTTTCACTTTCATTTTAGGTTTCCCTGGTGGCTCTGATGGTAAAGAATCTGCCTGCAGTGTGGGAGACTTGGGTTAGACCCCTGTGTTGGCAAAATCCCCTGGAGGAGGGCATGGCTACCCATTCCAGTATTCTCGCTTGGAGAATCCCATCGGGCTACAGTCCACGGAGTCGCAAAGAGTTGGATACAAAAGAGCAACTAAGCACAGCACAGCACATGTGAGTTACAGCTGGACGAGCTTCCATGAGGAGCCGATGCTCAGTAACTTTTCTACGGAAACATCGAATAATGAATCCTTTTAATTTTAACCATTTCTACTCATCTTCTAGTGCTCTTTCCACCCAAGTTCGGGGCAGAACCTTCCTTGTTCCTTCTGGGGCAAGAAGGGAGCTGCTGCCAGGGGAGCGGACAGGCCCTGTGCTCCCTGGGAAGATGAGCCCGTGCACACCCTGTTCAAATCTCCCTCCAGCAGACACTGGGCTCGCTGCCAACCAGCTCCCGGCATCCTAATGGGAACACTTGTCTCCATCTGACCCAGCACAGATTTCCTGCTGGTTCTCTTCAAATTTCACCTCTCCCTGAAAGACACACACGCGCGCGCGTGCACACACACACACACATATCTTCCTGGCTGCAGTTCCTATATCTGCTTTTTCTCCCTCCTTTGTTAAAATTTACTTTGACAGCATCAGGTCTTCATTGTGGCATATGAGATCTAGTTCCCTGACCAGGGGTGGAACCCAAGGCCCCCTGCATTGGGATCATGAAATCTCAGCCACTGGAACCACCCCCACAAGGGAAGTCCCCACTTTCTCTCTTAGACCAGTTCCCTGGGTTCTTGGGGGGAGGCTGTCCCTGAACCCACTCTTTGCCAAGATGCCCACAGACCCCTTCTCCAGGTGAGTGATGTGGTGGAGGAACAGTGGTGGGAGGGGGACCCCCCGTTCATCTCCTTTGCAGACCCGCAGCTCATATGGATCCTCTGTCGTCCTCAGATGCCCACACAGCCAGAGAAGCTCCAGGCCGCCAGGCGGGCAGCCCTGTCCCAGGGAGCAGGCATGGGTTTCAAGGTGGGAAGGGGACTGCTGGTGGCCACATCTCCCCGGCCGCCCAGGAGGGACCCTGTTTGATGCAGGATGCCCATCTTTTAGGACTTTACCACCCTTCATTCTGCTCTTCCTTCTTGTGCGAATCCTCTCATTCTGTTTATTCTTTCAATAGAGTTTGATGCTTGTGGGTAGCAAAGGTCAGAGTTGATTTTTTTGCTTTTGACTGAACTGCTTTGAGGTCACTAATTCATTTGGCTGGAGCAGCTTTGGGTCGAGACATACATGGCTTTAGAAAGACTTTCTGGAGCCTGAGCTCATCTTTCCCACTTAACGAAAGTGAAGGCTCAGGACTGAGAGAGTAGATCTCAGAAGTCTTCAGCCCAAGCAAAAAAAATTATAACTGTGGTGATGATGCTAACTAGACTTCTCAGGGTGGTCATTTCAGGATGTATACACACGTCAAGTCACTGATGCTGAACACCTTAAACTAATATACTCATATATGAAGGGACCCTGCTGACTGGAAGTTGGTACTTGCCAGCTGCCTCTACAAAGATTACATCATGACCATTGCAAGCTGCTGACCTTCAACACCCCCTGAAAGAAGTTCAGGGTGAAAATCAGGAATGAGGCACTCTGTGCTCTGGAAAAAAAAAAAAAAAACTGGCAGAACAGGCCTTCAGATAGTTAGATCTTTTCAGAAAAAGGTTTTATGAGTTCCAATTCTTGCATCGTCTCATACCTGTCAGAAAAACACTGACATCATTAATGGTAACATCTGCTTTGGCTATTAAAAAAATTTTTTTTTTACAATTAAAAGTCAAAATAGAGTAGCTATGGTTCAGACATCCTGGGAAATAACTTTTTCCCAGATATCCTGAAAAATTATATTATGGGTGTGATTTCAGATTAGACGCTGTGACCTAATGTAGCACTTAATGCTCCTGTAATGCATTTTTGTTTCTGTACTTTGCTTGCTGCTCATAAAACCAAAGTTTCTCCATTTTAAGATAAGGTTGTATTTAAGTAAAGATTCCTAAAATTGTTAAAAAAAATAAAATAAAAAAAAAAGTTGAAAAAAAATAAAAAGTACAAACTTCCAGCTGTAAGATAAATGAGTACCAGAGATATAATATTCAACATGTTAAATGTAATTATTAATAACACTGCTGTATGTTATGTGTGAAGTATTTAGGGAGATTATGTTCTGGAAGTTCTCATCACAAGAAAAAATTATTTTTCTATTTCTTTAATTTTGTACCTATGTGAAATGGTGACTGGACTTGTGATAATCACTTCATGACGTATGTGGATCAAATGATTATGCTGTACACCTTGAACTTGTACAGTACTGTATGTTAATTATGTCTCAATAAAACTGAAAGGAAAAAAAAATAATTTGGAAACTGTTTTTTAAAACTGGAAGCTGACCTATGGGGTGCAGGAAGCAAGTCCCAGCTCAGCCATCAGCTGAGGACAAGTCTTTGGCTCTGGGAAACTAGTGTGGCTCGTTCGGCAGATTTAAATGCAGCTGCCGTGGATGCGGCTGGTAGGGGAGCCGTGTGCTTCCCTTGAAATGCTGGGGAGGTGGGGGTAGGGACTGTGACAGTCACAACCTGTCCAGGACCATGGCCCCATCCTTGCTGTAGACTCTCCAGCTCTAAGGAGCGGTGCTGAATTCCCCCAGTGGGATCCTGTTTCTGACCCGCGGGACACAAACCTGCCTTCCTCAGCACCTGCCCTCATTCCTTGGCCTCCCCAGACACATCCCAGGGTCTCTGCCTGCTCTCTGTCCAAAGAGGCTGATCCCTGGGGACCAGGCAACTGTCACCAGGCAGCTGCCTTTCTGGCCAAGAGTGAACAGCGGGGATGGGAGGTTAGAAGTGGAGAAAAACTGGGTGCTTCTTCTCTGACACCTCCAATTCCAGCTCCTTGTTCTGGCCACAACTGTGCCACCTGTAATGATGGTGTTGCCAGATGACCTTTCTCCACACCAACATCTGAAGTCCTCACCCGCCTGTCCATGTGGTCTTCTGGATCACAGAGCCCCTGCTGTGACCTCCAGGGCCTTCGCCTCCCCTGGTCTGACCCGCAGCCCCTCCCCACTACTACTGGTCCTTCCATTGGCGCCTCTTCATCTGAATCTTCCAGGGAAAACTCTGATATGGCATCATCTCTTGGCCCCTGGTTACACCTAGCTCTACTGGTAGACCCCCTCTCAGACACAGTCTGGCTGTGGGCCCTGGAATCCACTCCAGCCAGGTCCCCTTTGCATTTGGCCCAATCCCTCCCACATCTCTGTCAGAGAAAAGAGCCAGAAAGAGTTGTTGCATTTCTTGACCTAAAAATGCAAATCCTTGGAAGCTTTAGGTAAGGAGGCAATCTATCTGCAACCTTCAATTAACGGGACAGTGGATCCCATCCAACAGGTTTGGCAGGAAACACACCTCATTTCAGCTTGGGGTACCTCCCACAGGAACTCACTGTGTTTCTAGGGTCTGGAGTTGCACCTGCCTCAAAGGGTCCAAGTGGGGAGAGGTTCTTGGGCAGCAATTACCTACCTGCTCAGTACTTCCGGTCCCAGGACCATCGCAACAGTGGGGAGAGGAGCCTTCCCCCGCCATGGATGCACCTTCTTGAGGTGAGCAGACTCCTGCCTTGCTTGACTGCCTCCTCTCAGGCTGTCTCCTGCCCATAAGTCCAGAAGAACCTCCCTTATACCAGTTCCCTCCAGCATCACACTTCCCACTGTGCTCTCCACCAGCCCTGAGAAACCCCTGGGATCTCAGGGCTGTGGACACAAAAGCCAGGAAATCTCTCAGGCTCAGCGCTCCTCCAACACACTCCACACAAGGCACAGAAACAGAGCCCAGGGGTGCTAGAGGGGATGGCAGAGAAAAGGGAGCTTTTGAGAGGAGATGATCATAGGAGCAATCACCTCAGGAGATCCCTGAGCTCCCCAAAACAGAAACTGCAACTGCCAGGCAGTCCCTGTTCTTAGAAAAAAGGAACAGAGGCCCCACTCAGGTGTGGAGACTGGCTTCAGCCACCCCAGCCTTCACCGGGCCTTTTGTCTGCTTTCCCTCAATCTGAATCTTCTGAGTGGACATCTTGCCAAGAAAGCATCTGAGGAAAGAAAGACTCACACAGTAGTCTCAGGTACCTTCTTTGGAAAACATTTTCAGACACCTGCAGAAGTATCTTTTCCTTAAAAGTAAGGGGCCTGTCTTCACCGTGGACCTCACCATTCCCCACACTAGCTGCCTCCTCCACCATCACCATGGGCAGGACCCACAGACTCCCTCCTGATGGAGACACAAGACCCAGGCTCCTGCAGCCTGGCAACCTGGGCTGGGAGGGTGCCCCCTACATTGAAAAGCTTGGCGCTGACCAGGGTGCTGGCTTGGGCTCTGAAATGACTGTACTACTGCAAGGACAGGAGAGAAATTTCTATCTGACAGCACGGGACACTGGTGAGCTGTAATAGAAACGGGCCACCTCCAAGAAAGTGATTTGTGTTCTGATTTCTTGTCGGGGTGTGCACAGCCCTGCCAGGTTTCCAAGTGATTTATAGATTCAGAGCTTTTGGCTTATTCTTCTTAAGAAAGATTACTTTGATGTTTTCTTGTAGATGGTGTGGTCCTCAGGTGGGGCTGGGACAAGACAGAATGTGTGTGATAGTCCAGTTCATATGCTGAATGGAGAACGCTACCTGTGGGATGAAGCAGGGAGAATCATATATTGGTAAGTATGGATAATAGTCCCAGGACATGGTTTGAGTATCTGTGAGGAGCCCCTATCTTGACCTGCAATTTGAATGAATTTGGGGCCAATTTGCCTTCCCCAACTCACAGGCTGCCAAAGTTTGTCAAATGACATGTCACTGTGCCTGGCATTCAAAGGTTTTGCAGGCTCTGAAATCTGATCTGTCAGCTCTTGAAATGTAAACCTGCCTATCAGGATAAACCCACACTGGTGGCTCACAAGATATAAATGTATAAACAAGGATACTATTTAGGAAACTGTAATGGACACGACTGAGCGACTGAACTGAACTGAACTGAACTGAATGGAAAAAGTACTCCTCAAGTTGACCAGATGGCTCCTCTTGACATCCTTGGCATATTTTCTTCCTATAGATTAAAGAAAACAGAATCTCCATATGATGTGTATGACATCAGAAGAAAGGGTTATTTGGATCATTCAAGCTGAGTCATTAGCCAGAGACCATGTCCAGGCCTCAGGCAATTCATAAACAAATACTTTCAATGTTCACTTCTGTGACTCTTGATTCAACGTTCATATATTTTCTGATGACTGCTTTTCCCTTTCTTAACCAACTAACATGCTTTTAAAAATATATGTTAATATCTTAGGTCAAATTTTGCGCTGACATATGGCCAATCTGTCTCACTATCTCTCTAGAGATGTTGATTAACTCTTTCCAACATCATTCATATTGTGCTGGTTTTACCCGCTGATTCTCAGAGGGGAATCTTGCTTATCTTACAGAGAAAATGTGTAGAAACTCTCCTCACTGTCCCCCCAAGAGACACTCATGCCCTCAGCATTGTCCAAGGTTGGCATTTCTCTCTTCTCTGTCCCAGCCTTTCCCAGGTATTTCATCTCCCTAGGCACCTCCACAGGGACATAAATAAATAAGCCTTAAAGATATAATATGAATTAAAAATAAACTACAAAGTATTAGCTTATAATAAAGAAAATCAAAATAGCACAAACAAGATAATACTCCTTGCATTATTGAACCAAGGCATAAAAATCCAGTTTAATGGTGGATCATTTGAGTCAAAGGTCAAGTCCCACATCATATTGTTACTCCTTACTTTAATTAACTCAGAAGTTATTTCTAGATCTTTCAGTAAAAAAGGGACCAGAAATTTGGAAAGATTCTGTACTGTCTACTTTGGCTCGAATAGACTAGAAGATAAAAAACATTTCCCCTTTAAAGCTGGACACAGGAGCGTTTCACTTTGGAAGAGCAAATGATTCTAACCTACTCTTTGATCATGTTCAGTGTGGGCTACCATCTCTTTATCTTCTCTTTCAATGTTTTTATACATCAGTTTATTTCTTCACTAAATGAAGAAATTTTCTGATGTTGGGAAAGAGTTAAAAAATTATTGGTGATTAAGTCATGCACTCTTCTTAAGAAATCCTTGTCCTTAATACAAAAATTCTGCATCATCCAGCTTTAACACATTGGCTTCCAGATACTGAGGAGATAGAGCTGGAGTGACACCACTCAATCAAGGCCCTTGAAATTGTAAGATCACCTTCATGCATTGCATGCTGGGAAGAAATGGATTTTGCTTTCATCTCAAAACCCCAGGTGAGTACCTTACTCTTGTGAGACCAGCAGCTCCACAGTGGAAAGCAGAAACGTGTCCCCACTGCCTGTTGGGGCGGGATGGAGGGTAGCCACAGAAAGAGGACTCCATGGGTACTACATGGTGGGGTGTGTTTGCGGGAATGTGATTGAGCTGTGAAACCAAGTGGAGCCCCAGAGACTGACCACATGAGGACCCCCAAGGGGCCATGGGACCCAGAGACCCATAGCAGTGGTGATGCTTCCTGGATGCAGCTGAGGGTCCCCAGTCAAAGCCAGAACCACAGTGGCTGCCACCTGCTGGAGGGGCACCCAGAGGGGTTGAGAAGCCCTTGGGGGTCCCACAGAAAGCAGAGAGAGATGAGAAACCCCAGATCCTCCCTCCCTCCTGCCCTCCCCTCTCCCATCAGAACCTTCACTGCCCAGACCAGCAGGCAAAGCGCTGTGCAAAGTGCAGCCCCTGAAGGACCCAGGGAGTGAGGGAGAGCCAGGGTGGGCCTGGGCAAGTGGGGGCTGGCAGACTGCCCATCTCTTCACAGCTCTTAAAGGTGTATCTCCTGGCTGAAGGAGGACAAGGATCTCACTGTCCCTTTAAGCCAGAATCAAGACTGATTCTCACCCTGGACAACCAACATTCTCAGAGCAGGGCAGCTGATGGGGGATTGCCCAAGGATCCTCCTTTGCCCTCTGCTTGTGGCTGAAGCAGCTGATCTGAGCTTCCAGCGGCCATCGGCACTCAAGATACCTTGCCTCTACATTCCACTACGATGTGTGTTTTGAGGAAAACAATGAACATTTCTATGCATCCCAGCACCCCTCAGCAGAAGGGTACGCTGGCTCTTCCCAGCAGTACAGGGCATCTGCCAGGATGGGTGAGAACCACTGCTTGTTCCTCCTTCTCCACGGGGACCGTGGGACCGGGGGGCCTGAGGGATGTACAGCAGGGCCGTCACTGATGGAATTTTGCCCTCACCTGCTTTCTCATTAGTCATCGATCGGGTGGCTGGTTTTAATGCTCTTCTCTCATCAGTGTCATCTCTCAGTTGGACTTGGCCCTCAAGGGGCTGTTAGTGGCGGCCCACAGCCAGCTTTCTTCCCTGGAAAGTCACAGGCTGGACGCCAGCCTGGTGGATGTGATGGGGACCCAAGTGTGCCTGGCATCCCAGCCCAGGGACAGAGAGCTGGAAGCATCAGACCCTCCACCGCATGTAATGAACTCAGAGGTGGTCATTCCCAGATACCAGGAACCCTCCCCTTCCACCAGTGCCCAAAGAGTCCTGGCAAGGACAGGACTCCTTCTGGCCGCCTGGGCCCTGCCGGGGAAATCAGGAGGTTTCCAGCTCTCTTCCCATTTATCTCCCCCATGTGGGAAACCATCCAGCTCTGATGCAAGAGAGGTCAGAGTCATCGCTGAGGTCCCATTCAGTCCTGAGTGCAGCCCCAGGTCACACCTGTCGTGAGGTGTAGGGAGACAGACATGCAGCGCTAACGGCATTTGGAGACAGTGTCCCTCTCTCATCTGACCAAGCACGTGCCCCAGACCTCAATCTTGGTCTCAGGCACAGAGGTGGGTGGGTGGAGTTTGTGCAGGGGGAACTTTTGCCCAAGGCCAAGACCCCATCACTCAAGATCAAGGCTGAAAACCAGAGCCCTGAAACATGAGCGGAAAGCTAGGGGAAGGGGAGAGGGAGGAAAGATGGAAGAGGAAGAGGGACCGCTAGAGGGGGAGGGGAGGACGGAGGGGGCTGAGTCACAGCTGGCCTTGGCCACTCCCTTCCCTGCACCCTGGACAGGACCCCACAGTCACGGCACCTGGGCTGTCTCCTGGGGATGGGAAAGAAGTTCAGGGGACCTAACCTTGGCAGGACAATAGGCTTTATGATGATGACTCAGGAGGTCAAACCCCACCCCTCCCCAACCGTGAAAAAGAAAACGCAACAACATGAGCACCGGATTTTCACAAACAGCATCTGGGCACAGGTACAGATGTGTCTTAAATATATAACCACAGAAATTAAAGCACAAATGGCAAGATCTGACTCTCTCCCCTACTTTTGTGCAGCCAGCCCACAGGAGGGGGAAATGGGTGACATTATCATTATTGTGCTTTATTGTTGCAGTCGTTTTACTTCACCCACTGCTTAGAATTACACGATTAAAAGGGAGTTGCTGTAATTAAGTCATTCAACAAATACCCACTCTGCTCTGGGCCTTTGGAGGACAAAACACGAAAAAGATAAAAAGCCTATGCGTCATATTATTTTAGTTCTTCCAAAGCAGAGCTGGAGACAGATTTGGAGGCAGATACTTTATTTGGAAGCTGATCACAGGCAGCAGGAGTGAGACAGAGAAAGGATAAAAGCCAAAACCAAGGATGCTTCAAAGGGCAGTCGCTGTGATGGGCCGTGGGGCTCGCCTCCCCTGGGACCCTTTGAGAGGCATGCAGAGCTCCCCACTGCAGGCCTGTGCAAGAGGAGCAGGGAGCGGGGGAGGCCTTTCTTTGTTGACTCTGAGCCCTCATTAGTTGGAAGCTCCCTGGGGTGCTGATCCTTGCAGGATGCTGCACAAACTTCTTTGGTGCCTGAGAAAGCAAAGAGCCTGGTGCCTGAATGAATGGATTGAGTGCCAGAGATGCCCACATCATTTCAGGGGCTCAGAGTAGTGGCAGAGGGGAGGTGGACAAGGCGTGGCAACCCCTTCCAGGTCCCAGCCCCTCAACTGCATGCCATCTGGGAGCCCCTTGTGCATGTGGCCTGGGAAGGCACAGGGTGGGTGTGCCCAGGCTGATGGCTCCTTTGCTTCTTGCCCATCCCCCAAGAGAAATAAGTAAATGACAGGGTTCAGGTCCAACAGGAGGGCTCTGGAAGGGAATAACCCCTCAGACCAGTGTTCCCATTCCTAAACTGGTGCTTCCAAGGCCTGTGGCTCTGGGCAAATCTCCCCACGTTTGTCAGTTGTAGCTTCTGCTTCTAAAGCTTTCCTCCTCTCGGGAACGTATTCAGGACCAAAGATGAGGTATGTAGACATGCCAGGCGAATTCTGCAGGGCTTTACAAAGGGAGGTGAGTCAGTGTCCTGAGCCCAGGGCTATTTCCACTGTTTTGTTTTAGTTGATGGAAGATAAAAATGAAAAAGCAAGTTTTCCATCTTCATAAAGTAAATGCCTCAGGGAAATCTGGAAGAATATCTTCATTCAATTTGGGCCAAAGTGCACGATTATCTTTTGTTTCTGTGTGTGGTCAGGAGCCTGGTGATGGCTTTATCACTGATATTTGAGGATGTGTTTTATTTGCTGTGAGTCAGGGCAGGGGGTTAAATCGTGTTGTGCACATGGGTCCAGGAATAGTGGAAAGAACAACTCTGTTCAGGGAAGCTGTTCCCTGCACGTCAAGCCAGTTCCTGCTGGGAACACACCTGGTTGCCTGTGAGGTGAACAGCCTATGACCCTCCTTGTGTTTTTAATAGCTGAGATGGGCTGGAAACAACGGGAACAAAGAACACTTTGGTTTCTCACTCCTAACAAGAGAAGGACGCTCTCACGGGTTCTGCGCTGGCTGCTCTGATCATCCTGGGAACTGCCTCCCCAGAAACGTTTCTTCCCAGGAACCTCTCCCATCACTTTCCTGATGCAGACTGAGTGTGGTCCTGCCTGGAACAGGTGCAAAAATGGGCAGGTGCCTGACCACTGGCAATTCCTGGTCACACTCAGGAGTTCGAAACTGCAGTGTTTTCAAGTTCGTAAAATTACAAAAGGAAGCACTAGGAATCCATTATCATAGTCAGTTTGTTGAGAGTTCTAGATTTTTTATGCATTTACACGGACTCTTTTGGCAAATTGGCAAATTGGAGGGGGTTGTTCATTTGGGGAGTTCTGGGAGATGGTAACTGGTATTATAACCAATTTACTATTTTCAGTTTACCGTGTCTTTTTCATTAAATATTTATCTTGGACTTGTGTCCACATTTTTATATAAAGATCGACCACATTCTTTTAAAGTATTGCCTTTTCCTCCCATACACCAATCTACAGAGACATTTAATAGAGTCATGTTTCCCATTTTCTTTACCCTGAACTTCTGTTAGTATCTTTCTCTATTGAATTGTTTACTTTTATGTGACTCTAATTAGAATTTTACTCTACATTCTGGACATGAACACTTTGTTATATATGCCACAAGAGCTTTTTCCCAGTCTCTCGTCTTTCGGGGTATTTTATGTTGATTTTAGGTACGGAGAAAATATTAATTTTGATGTTGCCAAATTTATTTTCTTTTATAACAATTATGTCAAGTGCACTTTTAAAGAAAGCTTTCTTTACCCCCCTCCCAATGATATATATAATCTCTTATTTTGTATTTACTTAATTTTTGGTTTGAAGATAGGGTTAGACTTGTTTAATTCATTTTCACATTTAATTGTTTAATATACCTTTAATTTGTTTTTATGAGTGGTGTTACAAAGAGTCTAACAAAACAGAAGCCGAATAGTCCAATATGGTTTTCATGATGGTTATTAGGTCAAACCCACAATCATATAAATTGTTAGGTCAAGTCCACAATCATTTTATAGTTTAGTAGGTCAAGTCCACATTCATTATATATGACTTGAAATCTATTCTGACTGTTCGTGCGCATTATCTTTTCCATATGAACTCTAGAATTAGCTTGTCCAGGTCATGATAATTACTCTTGTGGTTTTAATTAGGATGGCAGTGAATCTATAAACTAATCCTTGGAGAAATGACCTTGTGAAAATATTGAATCTTTCTATTCAAGTCCATGATAAATAACTTTTTTTTTTTTCAGGGCTTCTTGGAGATTCTCCGAAAGCTTAGCTCCAGAGGACTACGATTTCACAATTTTGCTACTCTTATGAATGCAATCTTTTTTACTATATTGTCTTTTAATTGTTTTCTACTAGATTGTTTTTAACAATAAAGTACCTCACATTGGTGAAGGCGGGGGCTGGGGGGGAATGTGAAGTTCCTATAACAAGTGGAACAATTCAAACACAGCAGACTCATTTGCCCTGGGGTAGTTAGACAAACTCCCTTCCCAGGGAGCAAGGTAGGAGGTTTACTCTCTGCATGAGTAACTTTACTTGTATGTCAGATACTCTAACGTCAGAATTCAGTAAGCCAGCTAACCAGCTATTTTCTATTCCTGTCTATCGACTTGGCCCCTCAGTCAGCTCTGGTGCAGGAAGAGCCCTAGTTTAACATCTTTTACAAGAGTATGAACATGATTGTACTGACAGCCTGCATGCTTGGACTCCACACACAATCCCAGCAACTTTGTTTCCAGCCCAGAGCTGAGTGTGTGGGTTGGGCCCCAGATCCTTGGGGGTCGCACTCTGTGGGCCTCCAGCAACAAGGAAAGGACGGGACACCTACCTGTGGGGTATTTTCCTCCCATCCGTGTTCCGGTGCCTGGTTCCCTCTGAAATGTTCCCTCTTAAATCGTTTGGTGTGTGTGTGTAAACATAAGCTCAGTCCCGCTGGCCGTGGGTAAAGGCACTTAATTTTCAAACCAATCGTCAACATAAACTCTCATTTGTTCTCGTTGTTCAGTTGCTCCGTCGTGTCCGACTCTTTGTGACACCAAGGACTGCAGCCGTCCAGGCTTCCCTGTCCTTCACTATCTCCCAGAGTTTGTTCAAATTCATGTCCATTGAGGATGAGCTCCAACCATCTCATCCTCTGTCGTCCCTTTCTCCTCCTGCCCTCAATCTTTCCCAGCATCAGGGTCTTTTCCAATGAGTCAGCTCTCCGCAACAGGTGACCAGAGTATTGGAGCCTCAGCTTCAGCATCAGTCCTTCCAATGAACATTCAGGGTTGATTTCCTTTAGGCTTGACTCATTTGATCTTATCAATCTGTCGTTTTTACCCATCTCGTGACGCTGCGGGGCTACTGCCATTTTCTGGTGACCGTGAGCCTGAGGCTGTTTGCACCCGTTTCTCAGCCTCCCGGTGTTTATTCTTCTGTTCTCCTCTCCTCTCTCCTCCTCTCTTCTTCTCCTCTTTACACAGGTTCTATTGTCTTGATTCTTTCTCTCTTGCTCGTTTTTAGATATTTATATTTTACGAATATTACTGTCTACTATAAGTACTGCTTTAATACTTCTTTCACAAGGCATTTTGTCTCTATTTTAGCAGATTTATGAAAGTATAACTTAAACACCACAAAATTCACCCTTTGTGAAAGTCAATGATTTTTAATAAGTTTAGGAAGCTGTACAACCCTCATCACAATCCAGTCTTAGAACATGTCCATATTTATGAGAAGATATCTCTCTGTTCCTAGTTTTCTAAAACCCATGGCTGTTTTCCATCCATTTCCCTCTGGTCTCTGCACCAGACAACCACTACCTCTTCTGGACATTTCGTATGGTAGAGTCATCCAGCATGCAGTCTTTGAAGTCTGATTCCTTCCATGTCCAGGTTTATCGGTGTCAGAATGTGTGTCAGTATTTCATCCCTTTTTGTAGTCAAATAATATTCCACTGTGTGGATAGCCAACATTTTTATCTAGTCACCAGTTCCTGGGCATTTGGACCATCTCTGTTTTGTTTGTTACAAGCAATGATGCTACAGAAATTTGCAAACATGTATTTGTGTGGACATATCTTTTCATTTCTTCTGAATTGATGCCTAGTTATAGAATGGCTGAGTCATGTGTAAAATCAATATGTGACTTAAGAAGCTGTCAAACTGTTTTCCAAAGTGGCTCTGCCACCTTATAACAGAAAGTGAACCCTGGCCCTTTGGGGTCTGCACAGATTCTGGGTAGCTGCTGTCAGAATTCGATGGTATGGTATGATGCCTAACTGATGTCCAGAGAGTTAGAGAGTTGGTCTATGTGGGGGAACCTCACCCACATAAGTATTAGGAGTGTCATAAGTATTAGGAGTAGCAATAGCTCAGAGAAGAAAACTCTTACTGTCTCTCACCTTTAAACACCAGGCCAAATATAAGTTTTTTATTGGTTTCCTCTATCAAATTGAGAAAATTCCTTCAATGTTTTACTTGTTGATTTTAATCAAAGATTTATTATTTGCTTTCCTGAATTTTTTATAAAAACTATTAACTTCAGTTGTACCAAAAAAAGATGAGGTTTCTGTTTCTTATTTACCTCTTACATCCCTTTAAAAAGTGTTGAGTCTAATTTTACTCTTTCTGGAGTACAGCCTATAATTATTGTAAAGAATGACTTTTTTTTTTTAAAGAGATCTTTTAAAGTGGTGGTAAATTTTCTGAATGTTTTATTTTGAGCAAATTTTTGCCGTTGGAGTAAGACCCCACCGAGTTACGGAATTTCAAGTTCATGGTCTTGCTTTCTTCCCCGCCTCGATCGGGTGTATTTCTCTGTTGTTTTCTTGTCGATGAGAGGGATTCTGATGGTAATCACATCCTCACTCATCCCTTACCCTCACCACCACACAGATCACTTAGGATATCTCTCTGTTCCTAGTTTTCTAAAACCCTGTCCACTGCATCTTATTTCATGTCCGACACAGAGCACTCAGTGGGCCATTTTGGTCTAAGTCCTACCTGTCCAGCTCTGGAAATGTTTAATTTCGAACATTCCCCTCCACTTTTTCCTGTCCTCTTCCTGTGAATCTCCTATGAGATCATTTAACCTTATTGAACTGAAAGGTGACAGAGTAGCAAAACATTTCAAAACTCTGTGGCATGAAAAAGAACAGGCCAATATGCCTGGAATCTCTATCAATTCAAGGCAATAAGCCTCAACCAAATGTCCAGGAAGGGTGTCAAGAAGTAATTAAATTCCCAATCATAAATTGACTTGTGGAAGATTAAACTTTCAGGGACAGCTTGAGATTGATGTTATGGTTCATGGGAAGCATGATCATTTTTTTTCTTTCAACCATTCATAAACCACCCACTGCTTCCTGGGGCTCTTGCTCGGATAGAGGAGTTTGCCATAGGGTGTGTAAGAATTCTCAGATGATTGCAAACTTTCTCGATTACTGCCTCTTTCTTAGTATTGGTGCCTCTTTCTGTTTGTGACGGGTTCGCTTTCTTTTCCTTCGTGAGATGCATCCGTTGACACGTGGAAATACATCACCAGCATAATTCTGTAACCGAGCTTCGGTGGTGAAAAACCATTTATCCATTCTATGACATGTGTGAGGTTTCAACAAGAGGCAACTGGAGATTTATTAAGTACATCGATTGTTCATTTATCACACTTACAGGTCCGATTTGGTTAGTTTCTTTCTTTTTTCTATTTTTCTTTTGGCCACATTGTGTGGGTGGTAGGGTCTTACTTCCCTGACCAGGAATCGAACCCTCTGCACTGAAAGTCCTAACCACTGGACCTCCAGGGAATACCCTGCTTATTTTCAATATTGCCTCGCTCTGGGGGTTGAACTGGGTTGCTTTTTACTGCATCCATTCTCACAGAGATAATGAATTGCGGCGACAGTGGTGAGGCCTCCGACCACTCATGAATGAGCCAGGGTCCATGGTGGGTTGGAAGGGCAACCCAGTCTTCCTGCTCTCGACAGCCCCCCCACCCCCACCTCAGCACTTGGCCTGCAGCCCCCACGCCTGCCCCTCATGCTCCTCCTTCAACCTTTGCCTATAAATTCCGGCTTGATCCCGTACCTTCTGAGCCGACGCCGCCTATAAGGCACACTTCAAAGCCCTCTTGCCCAGAAAGTCTTGTCTGAGCTTGTTTCTCTGGAATTTCTCTTATCTCAACTTGCATAACATTTGCAGGCTAAAAGGCAAAACAAAAACCTAATTCACAATATCCTCTCCCTGTCCACAGCCAGTGGGCCCGGAGATCCTCACATGGACCCAGAGATCCACACATCCACTGTGTTTTCTATGTGAAACATTCTGGACAGTTTCCTGTTTCCTCTCAAAGTTCTTGTTTCCCTAACTGTTTACTTTTACAGGGAAGAAAGCTCAACTTTTATTTGAAAGACCTATGTCTCAAGCCCACCTCCAATTATCTGGGCCTCAGTTTTGTCATCTCTTGATGAGAAAACAAGAAAAACGTCATAGGATTATTGTTAAAACGCAGAGAAAAGGATGCATGTGAAGGGTCTGTATGAGCTACAATGGGTAACACGCATGGCACGTATTTAGGTCTCTTAGAAGGAAATGGCAACCCACTCCAGTGTTCTTGCCTGGAGAATCCCAAGGACGGGGGAGCCTGGTGGGCTTCCGTCTATGGGGTCACACAGAGTCGGACACGACTGAAGTGACTTAGCAGCAGCAGCAGCAGACTGTAGAGAAAGGGCACCAGGAGTCCTGTGCATCACCACACATCTGCGTCGTGTTTCCTCATCACATCTGTAGAAGTTAGTGCTGCAAGGCAATGTCTCTCTCTGCACAGCAGTGAGCACATGCTCCAGGACAAAGGCTCACGGCCCGGGGTCATCAGATGGTTCAAATCTTAAATCTGCCACTTCTCAGTGTGCGATCCTGCAAAGTTACTTGACTCACCTCAGTTGATTCATCTATAAAATGGATGTGACAGCAGCAAGGCTAAGTTGGACAAACCTAGACTGAGGACAAAGCTGCCCTCCCAGCCCCCTTGCCGTGATGCGGGGACTAGCTCCTGGGAAGCAGTGTATGCTGCTCTCTGGCCATATATTTTCCTCCAAGATCTCAGCACTTCCTCTTTCTCCCCCACAACAACTGCATCAGTCAGCTTTCGCTGTGTAACAAATCACCCCAAAATTCAGGGGCCAAAGTAAGTCCTGAGGCCAGCCTGGATTCAAGCCTGGGGAAGTAGTGTCCTGCTGCTGATGGGCAAGTGGGGAAGAATCATGACCATTTCTGCAATTGACCACAGCTTTGGGGACCATGCATTGAAGAGGGTGGTGCCACAAGCCTCCCTGCTGATGCATTAGGGTGTTGTGAGCCCGGAGGGTGGGGTTATTTGTCAGAGCATCCTAGGTCTCCTGATTGCTGTGTTATGAAGGAGAACTCTTAGCTCACAGAGCTTTCCTCAGAACTGAATAAGGCAAGCTCTGGCTAGCTCTTAGCACAGAGTCCTGCCTATGCACAGGACATGGTGACTATTTGATCATTTATTTTATTCTTGCTGCTTATATTATTAGCATTGTTATTAGAGACTTATGACAAACAGGCCCCTAACAGAGCCCTAATTATGTGTCTCGATGGTCATGTGGTTCTGGGGCCCCATACCCGGCAGAGTTTACATGAGGTGCTTGATAAATGCTCCTGGGCCAGCTCTGTCTCTGCTACTGCAGGCCCAGAGGGCCTCCAAAGCTGAGGGGCTTTGTCCTTCTCTCACTACAAGCCCAAGACTCTCCCTCGACTTTGCTCTGACCCAGAGAAGACTTCAGGAGCAGGTTACAAAGAGGAGAAGTCAGACCACTCTTGGTGAGAATCAGCAAGCTGTTGGGGCAGTAACATAATTTCTAAACCAAAAAATAATTAATGTTGAGCAAAAGTTAAACAAGGACGCATACACAGGGTAAGACTCCAAAGTGAAAGTGAAATCTCTCAGTCATGTCCAATTCTTTGTGACCCCAAGGACTGTAGCCTACCAGGCTCTTCCATCCATGGGATTTTCCAGGCAAGAATACGGGAGTGGGTTGCCATTTCTTTCTCCAGGGGATCTTCCCAACCCAGGGATCGAACCCAGGTCTCTCGCATTGTAAGCAGATGCTTTACCGTCTAAGCCACCAGGGAAGACTGCATATACAGGGTAATACTCCAGGGGACATGCTAAATGCGTGCATCCTTTTATATAAAAGCTAATCTGTGCTGTGCAGTCCAGGCTGTGGTGCCTTCCCAGGAAGCAGGGAGTTGGTGAGGGGAGGGCACGAAGCCTCCTGGGTGCTACTGATGTTCTGCTTCTTGATTCAGGTGCTGGACACACAGCTGTCTCCTGCTTGTGAAAACTCATCAAGCTTTTCATTTATGATCTGGGCACTTGCTGTATATATAATACATATCAGTCAAATGCTGAAAAAGCTCTGATCATTTGTAACTCATAGGGTTATTTGTATATTAATATTAGTAATGCCGAGAAGGCAATAGCAAGCCACTCCAGTACTCTTGCCTAGAAAATCGCATGGACAGAGGAGCCTGGTGGGCTGCAGTCCATGGGGTCACTACTAGTCGGATACGACTGAGTGACTTCACTTTCACACATTGGAGAAGGAAATGGCAACCCACTCCAGTGTTCTTGCCTGGAGAATCCCAGGGACGGGGGAGCCTGGTGGGCTGCCTTCTATGGGGTCGCACAGAGTCGGACACAACTGAAGTGACTTAGCAGCAGCAGCATTAGTAATGCATTAAATAGAACTTCCCAGGGGGCACAGTGGTAAAGACCCCATCTGCCAATGCAGGAGACAGATTTGATCCCTGAGTCCTAAAGATCCCCTGGAGAAGGAAATGACAACCCACTCCAGTATTCTTGCTCGGAAATCCCATGGACAGAGGAGCCTGTTGGGCTATAGCCTATGGGGTCACAAAGAGTTGGACACAACTGAGCGACTAAACAACAATACACTAAATATGTGCATTAATAAAATACTTGTGAAATTATATTAATTAAATCATATTTAATCTTGAATCTAATCATCATTTTTTAAAGATAGATTAGCTGTCCTAGAAAACCCAAACAGTGTGATGTTTGTTGCAGTTCACAAAGCAGGCAGCTCCCTGCCGCCCGTGTCCATCCTTGTCTTCACCTGTTCACGGGCAAAGTCAGGCATGACAGACAATTATTTGGAACTTTATAAAAATATGGTGATTTTATTTATTTACTTTTGGCCACGCTGAGCCACTTGCAAGATCTTAGTTCCCAGACCAGGGATTGAACCCAGGTCCCAGTAATGAAAGCACCAAGTCTTAACAACTGGACCACCAGGGAATTCTCAAAGTATGGTGATTTTAAAGAGCACAGTTTCTCCCACATCCCAGCTTCTGCTTTCAGTTTTATTCTTCAATTTCTATCCTGTGTTCTTCTTTGCCTGAATTTGATTGGTTCTGCTGTTGTGTTTGGGCTGAGAAGCATAACCGTTTCTTTCCTCAGTCCTCTTTTTGATGTGGGAAGTCACCAAAAGGCCATATTCTGGTGGATTTCTGAGCCCCGCCCCCAACAGTGTCTGGTATGTAGCAACAAAGACCGATGGAGACAATCAGGCCAGCTCCTGGTGGGAGGTTCTTGAGGGAAAAATGGCACAAGCAGGCCAACAACCTCAGGGTCAGCAACCTGGGACACACGGTGGGTTTGGGAATAAATCACTGTGTTAATCCTACAAGCTCCCACTTTCAGCAAGCGTGCACCTGCTCCAACTCTTTCCATCACCTCGTGTGAGTAACTGAACACGGTGGAAGAAGCATGTTCTTCAACATCGTGCGATCTCTTCACCTTCGGTCTGCATCCTCCAGGGCACCCTCCAGAGCATCTGCTGTGAAACCTTGGGGGTTTCCTTTCTGGGGGACAGGGGAGCCAGGTATCCATCCAATGACACATGGCCTTCATGGACTGAGGGTTGCCCCTAGGGGCATTAACTCCTTGGTCTTTCCCGGATGCCCTGTCGTGCTTGGCCAGCTCCCCTCAAGTGGCAGGAAGCCCCAGGGCAGGCCCCCGCTGGCGTGAGGGGAGGTGCTCAGGACACACGGAAGCAACCGCAGCAGCGGCAGGTGAACTCAGGGTACAGGTGGGCCCAGGACAGTTCGGCACCAGCTCCTGAGCTGAGCACAGCCTGGATGACACCCACCGAATATCCACACCTGCTCAGGTGCACAACCTGGTGTAGAAAGTGCCATTGGGGCCGCAGAGACCACCTGGCAGCCGCCTCACACATCCCACTGAACAAGCCAATTATATGGGAACTAATACTGCAAGCTGGTGGACCCATTCCCAAGCTTTACGCAACATGTGTGTATTTACTCAGACGACATCTGGACTCCCCTGAGTCACCGAGTCCATTCAGTTACCACCATGAAACATCACACCCGGGAGAACATGAGCCTTCATTTCTGAGCCAGGAAGCCAGCCCCTTCCTGGGTTTACAGGTGACAAGGGACAGGAAGAATTCTGCCCTGAGCCGTGCTCTCCGGAACTGAAAAGTGATATTTATGCCAAAATAATCGATCCGAGTCCCTGCCTGTGCAGACTGGGACTTTCCCACTGGTCTCACAACCAGATTATTCATGATTTTTGGCAGCTCTCCCTGGCCGCTTTTCTAATTTTTAAAACCCAGACATTGGCTGTTTATTTTGGGGGATAAAAGTGTGCATGAGGGGTTCGGGCCCTTTGCACTGACTACATCTTCAGTCTCGATAGGCCAACAGGGACCCTGAAGTCAGAAGTGAAGGAAGAAAAGAAACGTGTGCAGTGACCACAGAGAAGAACCACCAGAGACCCTCATGCCCTGGCCAAGTTCCTACCCAGCTGCCAGGACACCTGTGGATTCAGGTCCTTGCCCTCAAAGCCGACCCACTCCCAGCCCAGAGGACACCCACCCCAGCCCCCGCTGATTCCCAAGCATCGTTCCAGGGGCTGTGTTCTGAGGCTCCTTCATTGTCGGTTTCCAGCCGGTGCGGGTCCGGAACTCCTCCAGCTCTGTGTCAACACAGCAAAGATGGAGGGTCTACCAGCCCTGAACTGCCTGTTTAAGCAGACAGGTCTTTGGCTGTATCTACTCCTAAAACAGCTCACGTGCAAGATGGCTCTCGGGTCGGCCCTAAGTGCAAAGGCTCGCCCAGCCCCAGCCAGCAGCACTACCCTAGGCAGGCAACCTGTCCTCTCCGAGCTGCAGGGTCCTCACTGGCAGATGGAGGGCACAGGGGATGATAGGGTTTTCCTCACCGAGTGGTTGTGAGGATCAGTGGAAGGCAGCCTGGAAGGCACGTCTGCTGAGGAATCACATGAGGCCCGGAGCAGCCTCCAGCCTGGGCGTCCACTCTCACCTTCTTCGCAGCACCGGGCTGCCCACGAAGCTCCTGCACGTGGGGCATCAAGAGCAGGGCTGGGCGGCCTGCTGCTGTTGTTCAGCTGCCGTCCAGCCCCTCCTGGGCTGGCTGTCCTCAGGAGGATGAGTCAGGTCCACTCCTGCTTGCCGTCAGGCTGATGACCAGCTCCAGAGAAGAGGACACCACCCCTTCAACCCCGGGTCCCACCTGCTGGGCTGAGGCCTGGACGGGGCAGGCACTTCAGGGATTGCGGGAGAAGAAAGCCACTTCCTCCTGGAACCAAAAGCCTCCCTCTGAGCATCCACTGGGCCTCGCGGGAAGCAGGAGGGCTCAGGGGCCACCTGCTCTTAAGTTCTCCTTCCCTGCAGATGCCACTGGAAGAAAGTGGTTCTCACCCAAATGTGTTCATTAATAGAACGGAAGAGCTCTGACACAGGGCAGTGCTTTTAGACTGTAAGCATGTGACCCACGGGGGAGGGGCTCCTGTTAAAGTGCAGGTTCCTGTTCAGATGCAGATGGGGGTGGAGCTGAGGGTCTACTCGCCCAACAAGCCCCGGGGCACTGCCATTGAGGCAGGTCTGGGAACTGAATTCCAAGACCCCAGAATCTAACACAGGTGAGAAACTGCTATGGGTGAGGACTTAACTGGGAACTCTCTGGAAGCAAGATTCCAGAAAGACTGACAAAACTGAGTGGTAATAGTATGGTGGCGGTGGTTTAGTCGCTAAGTCGTATTCGACTCTGCGACCCCATGGACAGTAGCCCACCAGGCTCCTCTGTCCATGGGATTTCCCAGGCAAGAACACTGGAGTGGGTTGCCATGCCCTCCCTCCAGCAGATACTCCCAACCCAGGGATCAAACCCCAGTCTAGGGTAACCAAATGTTTGCTAGGGTTTTTCCAGTCAAAAACCGGAGAAGGACATGGCAACCCAGTATGGCAGTATGCATGCCTGGAGAATCCCATGGACAGAGGAGCGTGGCGTGCTACAGTCCATGGGGTAGCAGAAGTTGGACATGACTGAGAGACTAAGCACAGCACACAACCCAAGATTTTTAAAACCTAAGCTGGATTTGGGCTTCCCTGGTAGTTCAGCTGGTAAAGAATCTGCCTGCAATGCAATTCCTGGGTCAGAAAGATCCCCTGGAGAAGGGATAGGCTACCCACTCCATGGGCTTCCCTGGCAGCTCAGATGGTAAAGAATCCACCTGCAGTTCGGGAGACCTGGGTTTGATCCCTGGGTTGGGACGATCCCCTGGAGAAGGGCATGGCAGTCCACTGCAGTATTCTTGCCTGGAGAATCCCATGGACAGAGGAGCATGGTGTGCCACAGTCATTGGGGTTGCAAAAGCTGGACATAACTGAGAAACAAAGCACAGCACACAAGCTGAATTTGGAGATCAGTTCAGAAAGAGAGACCAATCGAAGCAGCATCGAGCCTTCAGAGAGAACCAAACCCTCAGGATTTACTGCAGACCCTAGCAGCCCCAGGCACAGGAGTCTGGGAGTCTCTTAGCAAAGACTCCAGCTGGGCCTGGGAGGGGAGCTTCTGTCCAGAGGGAGTCTTGGATTTCTCCACTATGTCTTTGGTGGGTGCTCGTTCGTTCAGACCTGGAAACAGGACCAGGAAAGCCCTCTGACCTAGGAAAATGCATCAACATGTGCCTTGGCAAGACAGGATCAGGGGTCAGAGGTCAAGTGGAGTTCAGAATGAGGCTCTACAGAGGCTCAGATAAGAGATGACTAAACCTGCCAGGACCAGGAAATTGGGAGGACTTTAAAAGTGAGGGGAGAATGATGGGGGAATCTGCCAGAGAGGAAGAAGCAGTGCATTACTCCCCATCTGTCTTTTGGGTCTGAGTTCTGTCCCCCAGCCTTCAGGGGTTCATATTTCTCGGGAAAAAAAAGATGACTCTCTGTGCGTTGCTTTTATAATAAATGAGGTATGAAAGTACTTCAATAACTTTAAAATATGATGCAAATGCCAAGTGGAGCTATTTTTATTTGCCTGCATGTAACTCACAGATTGTTTGTGTTCAGCAGGTGACACAGATTAAAATGCATTCAGAAGAATTTGCACTTGTTTTTACTAATACAGTCAGTCGAGGACCTGGGTTTATCTCAGCATCTGCTGCTGCTGCTGCTGCCAAGTCGCTTCAGTCGTGTCCGACTCTGTGCGACCCCATAAAGGGCAGCCCACCAGGCTCCCCCGTCCCTGGGATTCTCCAGGCAAGAACACTGGAGTGGGTTGCCATTTCCTGCTCCAACGCATGAAAGTGAAAAGTGAAAGTGAAATCGCTCAGTCGTGTCCAACTCTTAGCGACCCCATGGACTGCAGCCTCCCAGGCTCTCCCGTCCCTGGGATTCTCCAGGCAAGAGTACTGGAGTAGGGTGCCATTGCCTTCTCCGATCTCAGCATCTGAGGGTGAATAAATCTTTCATTACTGTTGTTTTCACTCTCAAGCCAACAGTCAGTAAAGGCCTGTAGCAGATGCTGCTGGTGACTTTTAACTGGGCTTGGGCAGCCAGGTCCTAGCTGCATGAGCCTCTCTGTGGGGCGGCTCTGGGCTCAGGCAAACCTGGAAGGGTCCTGGGAGGCTGCCCCAGCCCCCACCAGAAGGGCCCCCAGCCCCCGACTGGTGATCTGGGGTTAGCAACCTAGTCCCTTCCTTCTGGGTGGATGAAGCTGCCTTGGAACCACTCACAGCCCAGAGCTCTGTGGGACCAGGCTGAGGTCACACTTCTCTCTCTTTTTTTAAAATTTTTACTGGAGTATAGTTGACTTACAATGTCATATTAGTTTCAGGTGTACAGTGAAGTGAATCAGTTATACTGACACACATATCCATCTTTTTAAGATTCTTTTCCCATATATGCCATTACAGATTATTGAATGGAGTTCCCTGTGTTATACAGTAAGTAGATCCTTGTTAATTATCTATTTTATACATAGTAGTGTATATATGTCAGTCTCAATCTCCCTATCACCTGATAACCACAAGATTATTTTTTACATTCGTGCCTCTACTTCTGTTTTATAAATAAACTCTTTTGTGCCTTTTTAAAAAATATTCCACATATAAGCAATATTATGTGATATTTGTCTTTCTTTGTCTGACTTAACTTCACTCAGTATGACAATCTCTAGGTCCATTCATGTTGCTGCAAATGACATTATTTAGATTTTTTAATTGCTGAGTAATATTTCATTGTGTTCCACATCTTCTTTATCCATTCCTCTGTTGATGAACATTTAGGTTGCTTCCGTGTCCTGGCCGTTGTAAGCAATGCTGCAGTGAACCCAGGGGGTGTGTATCTTTTGAATTATGGTTTTCTCTGGGTACATGTCCAGTAGTGGGATTGCTGGATCATGTGGTAGTTTTATTCCTAGGTTTTTAAGGAACCTGCATACTGTTCTCCATAGTGGCTGTACTGATTTACGTTCCACCCACAGTGCAGGAGGGTTACCTTTGCCCAGAATTTCCCCTGCTTCCCTCCTCCTCTGCAGGCTTCTCCTAATCACATGCTCAGGCTCTGCTTCGAGGAAACCGACCTCAGACAATTCTAAGACACTTCACTGAAAGATCTCCTTTCATTGTGAAGTGCGTACATATACATAAGGTATATATACATATATGCGTGCTGTGCTGTGCTATTCTCAATCACTCAGTCATGTCTGACTCTTTGCGACCCCATGAACTGTAGTCTGCCAGGCTCCTCTGTCCATGGGATTATCCGGGTAAGAATACTGGAGTGGGTTGCCATTCCCTTCTCCAGGGGATCTTCCCAACCCAGGGATCGAACCCAGGTCTCTTGCATTGCAGGCAGATTTTTTACCAGCTGAGTGACCAGGGAAGCCCCATTTCATATATATATATATATATATATATATATAAAACCCAAGGGAATTTATAATTTATCACAATAAACTGTGGAAAATTCTGAAAGAGATGGGAATACCAGACCACCTGACCTGCCTCTTGAGAAACCTGTATGCAGGTCAGGAAGCAACATTTAGAACTGGACATGGAACAACAGGCTGGTTCCAAATAGGAAAAGGAGTACGTCAAGGTTGTATATTATCACCCTGCTTATTTAACTTATATACAGAGTACATCATGAGGAACACTGGGTTGGAAGAAGCACAAGCTGGAATCAAGATTGCCGGGAGAAATATCAATAACCTCAGATATGCAGATGACACCACCCTTATGGCAGAAAGTGAAGAGGAACTCAAAAGCCTCTTGATGAAAGTGAAAGAGGAGAGTGAAAAGGTTGGCTTGAAGCTCAACATTCAGAAAACTAAGATCATGGCATCTAGTCCCATCACTTCATGGGAAATAGATGGGGAAATAGTGGAAACAGTGTCAAACTTTATTTTTGGGGCTCCAAAATCACTGCGGATGCTGATTGCAGCCATGAAATTAAAAGACGCTTACTCCTTGGAAGGAAAGTTATGACTAACCTAGATAGCATATTAAAAAACAGAGACATTACTTTGCCAACCCAGGTCCGTCTAGTCAAGGCTATGGCTTTTCCCATGGTCATGTATGGATATGAGAGTTGGACTGTGAAGAAAGCTGAGCACCGAAGAATTGATGCTTTTGAACTGTGGTGTTGGAGAAGACTCTTGAGAATCCCTTGGACTGCAAGGAGATCCAACCAGTCCATTCTAAGGGAGATCAGTCCTGGGTGTTCATTGGAAGGACTGCTGCTAAAGCTGAAACTCCAATACTTTGGTCACCTCATGCGAAGAGTTGACTCACTGGAAAAGACTCTGGTGCTGGGAGGGATTGGGGGCGAGAGGAGAAAGGGACAACAGAGGATGAGATGGCTGGATGGCATCACTGACTTGATGGACATGAGTTTGAGTGAACTGCGGGAGTTGGTGATAGACAGGGAGGCCTGGCATGCTGTGATTCATTGGGTCGCAAAGAGTCGGACACGACTGAGCGACTGAACTGAACTGAACTGAGCTGAATGATATATATATATATAAATATTATATATATATATAAATATAGATTATATATATAAATATTTTATATGGAATCTTGGATTTTAGGTTGAAAAAGATATCCTGCCTCTTCCGTGTAGTGTACAGCATAGGGATTGGCTGGAAATGGTCCCACAGAATCAGAGAGCGTGTAGTAAACAGGGCCCTGGACTCCCACCAGCCCTTTTGCTGACTCTGCTATTGTGGGAGCTTGTGAACCTTCTCAGTGTTCCCCCAGCTGTTGGTACCACGATGCGATGCCTCCCACCCACAGCCCACCACCCACAGCGCCCCGCTCCCTGCCACAAGGGGGATCAGACCCAACAGAACAGCTCCTCTCAAATCTCTGAAGCCTGTGCTTTAGGCCTTGCAAGTGACAGCGATGGAATTCCAAGTTCTCCATTTCAGTGAATGGTAACAGAACCACTGCTTGCTTTTCCTTGGGCTCCTTCACAGTGCACTCTTCCCAGGACTCAGAAGAGGGGTCTCTTCCCTTTCTCCTCAATTCCCAGGCCACATCTGCAAACTTTGCCCCAATTCTCCTGACTTCACACATGACGGATTGTCCTCAAATCTTCCGAATGTGACTCCAGAAGTTGGATGGGGAGTCCACGCCTGGTCAAAGTGATCACAGGGACGGTGACCATCTGGGTAACTCCAGGCTGCAGCCCCAGTGCCCTTGGGAAAACCTTTGCCACCTCCTCCCACTCAAGGGAGCCCTGTGGGAGTGCCCAGTCCTCAGTCCTGATGACCCTTTTGGGAGTTTAAGGCACCACCAGATAATGATGCCAGCAACCGGACCACTGACCCCAGCATCCTGGGTTTCTAGGATAGCTGTGGCAGACCACACTTCACTAGCCCAGTAAAGCCGACCCCTTTGATGGAGAAACAGGACTCCCCAGGGGCAGCCAGAGGAAGGCCTTTTCAGGAGCTTCATGCCAAATGGAAGGTGAAGACGGAAGTTGGCAAAGTGGGGAGTTGCAGGCAGACTCGGCCCTTTCACTCTGATTCTTCTTCCTTGGAAGGGCTCCTTGCAGACAGCAAACAGCACCAGCCCACGAACAGTGGGGACATTGCAGAATGTACTGATTGGTGCTTACCCACTAAGGGAGGCTTGGCTTCCCCTCTGGGAGCTGAGAAACCTGAAGACAATGGCCTAGCAAGCAATAGAAAATTATTAGATATGCAACAAAGCAGGAAGTCATGACTATAATCTAAGGGGGAAAGCAGTCAATATAAAACATCCCAAAAGCTAACACAGATGTAAAAATTAGCATTAAAAGCATTTGAGTAATGCTTATAAAAGCACTGAAACATTTAAAGGAAAAGTTGAATTGTAATGGTGGAACAGAGAATCTCAGTAGAAAGGGAAATGTAAAAGAGAACCAAATGGAAATTCTAGAACTAATCATTACAATATATAAATTATGAATTCCCTTGGGTTATGAAAGCAGGTTATAGATTGCAAAAGATAAAGGTCATTGACCTCAACCAAGGATCAGCAGAAATTTTGTAATCTGAAGAATAGAGGAGAAAAAAGTTTGAAAAAATATAAATGGAACACAAATGACCTGTGGCATAATATCATTTGGGTGACTGGAATTTCATAAGGAGAATAGTGAGAATGAGGTAGAAAAATATTTGAAACCATAAGGACCAAAAATTTCCCTAAAGATGAAAAAAACCCCAATTTACAGATGAATGAATCTCAGCAAATCCCAATCAGAATGAAAGCAAGGAAAACCATTAGACCTTCAGTTCAGTTCAGTTCAGTCGCTCAGTCGTGTCCGACTCTTTGAGACCCCATGAATCACAGAGGTACACCTTAAAAGCATCCAGAGGAAAAAGATGTATTATTACTGACCCTAGTGATGCAAATAATGATGACTTTTTATCATAGTCATAGATCAAAAGGCAATGCAATGACAGCTTTAAGGTGCTGAAAAAAATGCATCAATCTATACCCTGGTAGCTCAGTTGGTTAAGAATCCATCTGCAATGTAGGAGACCCTAGTTCGATTCCCGAGTTGGGAAAATCCACTGGAGAAGGGATGGGCTACCCACTCCAGTATTCTTGGGCTTCTCTGGTGGCTCAGCTAGTAAAGAATCCACCTGCAATGTGAGAGACTACCTACTCCAGTATTCTGGCCCAGAGAATTCCACGGACTGTATAGTTCATAGGGCCGTAAAGAGTCAGATACAGCTGAGAACTTTCACTTTCATAGTATATAGATAGATAGATAGCAAAAAATATCCTTAAATATGAAAGTGAAATAAAAACATATGCATGTAATTAAAAATCTGAAAAAAAGTTGTTAACCAACAGACTTTCACAATAATAAATAGTAAAGGAATTTGTAACTTCCCTGGTGACTCAGATGATAAAGAATCTACCCGCAATGCAGGAAACCTGGGTTTGATCCCTGGGTTGAGAAGATCCCCTGGAGGAGGGCATGGCAACCCACTCAAGTATTCCTGCCTGGAGAATCCCCATGGACAGAGGAGCCTGGTGGGGCTGCAGTCCATGGGATCACAAAGAGTCAGACATGACTGAGTGACTAAGCACAAAGAAATTCTTCAGGCTGAAGGGAAATCATTCCCAGTGGATAAATGACTCCAAAGGAAGGAAAGAAGCATTTGAAATATTAAAGGATTAATTGCCTGGAAAGTCCCATGGACAAAGGAGCCTAGTAGGCTGCAATCCATGGGGTCGCTGGGAGTCGGACACGACTGAGCAGCTTCACTTTGACTTTTCAGTTTCATTCATTGGAGAAGGAAATGGCAACCCACTCCAGTGTTCTTGCCTGGAGAATCCCAGGGTTGGGGGAGCCTGGTGGGCTGCCGTCTATGGGATTGCACAGAGTTGGACACAACTGAAGTGACTTAGTGGCGGCAGCAGCAATTTGAAGATTATATACTTTATCTTCTTATAACTTTCTTAAAAGATACTTGAATGTGGGGAGAGTGCAGAATAGGTGAAGAAGAGATGCAAACTTCCAATTTAAAATAAATAAAGCTGTGGGAATGTAATATACTGCCTAAGGAATATGGTCAAGAAAATTATAATAACTTTGTATAGGGACAGATGGTTGCTCAAATCATTGTGGTGATCATTTCATTAGATATGCAAATGTCACATCACTGTGGCACCCTGGAGACTAACATAATATTGCATGTCAACTGTATTTCAACTAACAAAAGATACTTGAATGCTTAAGGAAAATAGAATAACATGATGCTAGGGGCTATAACATATTTAAAAGGAAAAATGTGATAAAAATATGAATTATATGGTGTAACTGGAATTATTCTGCCATAATATTTGAACACTTTCCATAAAATGATTCAAGGTTAATTATATGTAGACTGTGGCAAATAAAAATGCATAGTGAAATTTCTAGAAAAATCATTAAAAAATAAAATTATAGTAGACAAAAAAAATAAGATACTAATAATGTGTTTAGCTCAAAGGAAACTTCCTAGGAAAGAAAAAAAAATAAAAAATGAGGACCCAATAGTAAAAACTCAATTAGTAAAAGTGGTTAAGGTGGATAAGTATAATATATATTTATAGTTATAAATGTGTTATACATGTATATGAATATGATAGCTTACATCATATAGTTATATATACTTATATATAAACATAATGTGTATTATACATAAGATAATCTATAAAATATAGGACTTTTTCACTCAAAGAGAGGAATCAAGCTTCATCCAATTGACCCACTGAAACTATGTTAAATGTAGGAAAAATGCAGCCTAAAAATACTTCTCTCTGGTGACCAGTGGTGAGACTAATAAAAGCATTGCATCCATAAAACAAGAACAGGCTGCTATAAAAAAGATACATTCAGAGAATAAGATAGCAGGCAGGAAATGTTAAACCTCTATTGCTAATAGTTTATATACATGTACATATACGTATGTGTGTATGAAAAACAGAACGGACAGTAGTAAACAGAGTCACACAAACACAGCCAGGAAGTATTCTTCTAGAAAGAAGAATATAAAAGTGAAACTGTACATCTTCCAAGGCCCTAGAGACAGAGCTCAGTTTAATTGAGATCACAGACTCCACCCCACCCTGTTTCCTGCCACCACCTAGAAAACTGTCTTCTTTTCTCCCAAGACCCTTCCACTGGCTTTCCCTCCGTGTAGATTTCCCGTAAGCAAAGCAACAGTTCTGCCCACTGATTCCTGAATAGAACTGCAGTTTACTTCCTACTGAGCTGCAGGGAGTGGGGGTGTGCAGATAGGAGGATACCAGGGTAAAAACACCAAGGAACTCGTGACATGGGAGTTCTTGATATTCTATTCAGATCTACAGCAAAACAATGCACTCCATGCTTTTTCTAATCACTTCCGAGACAGGTAGAGACAGCCCAGACCCAAGGAAGGTCAGGACCCCTCCTCAAGAGCCCTGAGCTCCTAAGAACCCACAGAGAGCCAGCCCTGAGCAACTGTCCTAGGAGGCTGGCGAAAGGCGGAGGCGGGGGCATTGGGATCCCTGAGCAGACAGTAGAGAGTCCTCTCTGTCCCCTCCCTCACTCACCAGATTTTCCTCCCTGTGGGGAGGCCCCGGCACCCCCCTCCCCTTCCCCGTGTTCATTCTGTTTTTCTCCTGAATAAATTGGGAGGGGAGTGAATGAACCTTCTTTGAAAGAAATTATTTAACTCTGCCTTTTTTCTTGACTGCGAAAAAGCCTTAGGGCAAAACTGTACGATGAAAAGGAAATGATTAACAACCATAATTTGTGCTTCTGAATTCTAACTCCAAATATTTGTCCACTTAAGAACTCCGATAGAATCAACAGACCAAGTGGGGGGACTAATGAGGGCACCGAAGGCGGCTCGGTAACAACTCCACACAAAACCCAGCCAAGCTGCCACTGGCAACGATCAGGAGAAAAGGAGATGGCATTCAGGAGTGCAAACATAATAAAATACCCAGGAATAAGCCAATTAAGAAATGCATAGAGAGCAGGTTAAAAAAATCCATACATGCATGATTTGGTCTCCCTTTACAGAAGGACAAGGACGTGAGGCTGATATGCCCAGTGCTATAAAAGTGGAAATTCTTTTAAACCCTTCAGTAAACTTACAAATTGCTATCAAAATCCTATGGTGATTTTTAATGAACCTTGGCAAGGTGTCTATAAAGTTCATATGGAAAAGAGAATATAAAAGAAGAGTAAGAATTTTTAAAACATCAGTATTAATGAGATACCTGCCATGCCAGATGTGAAAGCAGCCTCAGCAGTCAGAGTAGTGAAATCTGGGTGGTGCTGACACAGGTCTAGACAAATGGATGAGCCAGAGAAGACAGATATTCCAGGAAGAGATATATGATACAAACAGGATGCACAAAAATGGGGAAAAGATGGATCCTTCAGTTCATTATATTTTGGCAAATCCATTCCATTTTGTGGTAAGCAGAATAAGAGCCCCCGTGCTACCCGCTGTACTTTATGACCTTTCATGGCAGAGGGAACTTCAAAGATTCTATTAAGTTCGTGGACCTTGAAATGGAGCACTGACCCCAGACCCCTGGGGCTTAAACCAAACCCGAGAGCCTTTGAAAGCGAAACTGTCCTGGCTGATGTCAGCCACAGAGACACCAAAGGAGGAAGGGTCCTGAGATAGAGGAGCAGTGGCCCCTCCAGGGGCTGAAAAGGCTAGAGCCTGTCCTCCCTGAGGCCCCAGAAAGGAAAGGGTTCCCCTCACGACCTCATCCTGGTCCAGGGAGCCCCGTGGGACCTCTGGTCTACAGTGCTGTGACACAGTAATTCCAGGGATACAAGCCACAAAGTCTTTGGTAACTTGTTACAGCAGCAGCAGTAAACTAATACAACTTTGAAAAAGTACGGTTTCTATCATTCTACATATAAAGATAAATTCTAGATTCATTATTGAGTCAAACATAAGGCTTCCTTGGTAGCCCAGATGGTAGAGAATCTGCCTGCAATGCAGGAGACCCAGGTTCAATCTCTGGATTGGGAAGATCCCCTGGAGAAAGGAATGGCAACCCCACTCCAGTATTCTTGCCTGGAGAATACCATGGACAGAGGAACCTGGTGGGCTACAGTCCACAGGGTCACAAAGAGTCAGATGCAGCTGAGTGACTTTCACTTTTTCATAACAAAACATCTGGTTTGAGAGTTACAGACACGCATGTCAGTGAGATGTGCACAGTGAGGCCAGAAGAGAAGGAAAGCAGCTTCAGTAGAACATGCGTACACCCTTGAGGTGAGAGAAAGCCCTCTCAGCCACACAGGAAGCAAGATGACCAAAAGATGGATAAATCTGACTTTGAAAAAAACTTTAAATGTTCTCAGGGACAAAACAAAATGAACAAGAGTAGCCTGGCATACGTCCTTGACAAAGTGATTTCTAGCATATGTAATTGGCATAGGAATAGTGTCTTTATTGTACAAAAAAAATGTATAATCTTTATTTTATAGTACAAAAATATTGGACTACAATATTAAAGAAAAATAACAGTAACTGGATGGAAAAAATTAGAGTATGAGCATAGGTAATTCCCAAAATAAGCAATTTACATAGGTAGGAAATATATAGAAAAGAATGGAATCCAGGAAATAGTAATGAAATTGACAAAATCAAAAGTGCCATCAAATAGCAAAACTTTCAAATATTGATAACTATTACTGATTGAACATTAAAGATTTTTCTCTTTTCTTTCATGGTGTGTAGATATATGAAAAAATATGAAAATGAAATAAAGTAAAACATTTTTTTGTCTAGCTTATGCTGTGGTTGCTGCTGCTGCTGCTAAGTCACTTCAGTCGTATCCGACTCTGTGTGACCCCATAGATGGAAGCCTACCAGGCTCCCCCATCCCTGGGATTCTCCAGGCAAGAACACTGGAGTGGGTTGCCATTTCCTTCTCCAATGTGTGAAAGTGAAAAGTGAAAGTGAAGTCGCTCAGTCGTGTCCGACCCTTAGCAACCCCACGGACTGCAGCCCACCAGGCTCCTCTGTCCATGGGATTTTCCAGGCCAGAGTACTGGAGTGGCTTGCCATTGCCTTCTCCGATGCTGTGGTTGAGTCAACCCTAATTCTTTTCCTTCTGTTATACAAGACAAACACACGTGCACATGCCCGTACGTGTCCGTGCCCACACATGCGTGCACTGACAGGCACAGGCATGCACAGACATACACACAAAGGCCAGAGGTGTTGAGCTGAGTCTGAAGGATCTAAAATCCCAGAGATGATAAGTCAGATGCCCAAGGCTTAATTCTGCCATATCTGCAAAGTGTGTAAGCCACCTGCCTGGATGGACCTCAGAGCACATCCAGGGGAGACCTGCTTTGATTCTTGCTGCCTACCTGCCCTTGCCCTGTGACTGATGGGTTCTTCCAGCCACCAGTGGTAATACTTTGCTTTTGTCCTTTTCCCTTGTCTAGGGCGCTTCAAAGGGACTTTGTGCATAGGATAAAATAAAACTTGAAGCTTATTCAATTGAAACATTTCTTGTGAGATCTCTGCCTGGGACACAGCTCCTAAGTCTAATTAAAGGACTCAAAGTAAGAAAACCATAATTCAAAAAGACGCATGCATCCCAATGTTCACTACAGCACTATTCACAATAACCAGTATGTGGACACAACCTAGATGCCCATCAACAAATGAATGGATAAAGACCTTGTGGTGCATATATAAAGCGGAATATTACTCAGCCATAAAAAGGAACAGCATTGAGTCATTTGTGGTGATGTGGATGGACCTATAGTCTTTCATACAGAGTGAAGTAAGTCGGAAGGAGAAAAACAAATACAGTATATTAATGCATACATAGGGAATCTAGAAAAATGGTGCTGATGAACCTGTTTATAAGGCAGGAATAGAGGCACAGACGTAGAGAATGGACTTGTGGACATAGTATGGGAAGGAGAGGGTGGGACCAATTGAGAGAGTAGCATTGACATGTACACACTGCTGTGTGTGAAACAGATAGCTTATGGGAAGCCGCCGTGACAGCCTAGAAGGATGGGATGGGGTGGGTGGAGGGAGGAGATATATGTAAACTTTACAGCTTATTCATGTCGCTGTACAACAGAAACTAACACAGTACTGTAAAGGAATCATACTTCAATTAAAGAAAGAAAATAATAAAAATAAAAAGGACTCAAAGTAATACTTGAGAACCCAACCTCCAGCCTCTCCACACCGAAAAGAGGGAAAGTCAGCTCCTTTGGGCAGTGTGAGTCCGCACGGCATTTGGCAGAGTGACGGCATCCGGGCTGTTCCTGCAGGAGAAGAGAGATGTCACTGCAGCTTGGCTTATCCCAAGAAGGAGGAAACTGGAAATAAGCCAAATGTTCACGGATGCCGTGAAGGCTGAATACATGATGTTCAGCGGTAGATCCGACATGGTGTGCATGCGCCGCGGGCCTCCTTCCACAGGTTGCCCACCCGCCGTGCAAGGACGGAGGGAGGGGGCCTCCACTGCAGCCGTTAAACATACTCAGTGCAGATGGCAGGGGCTTTGGCAGGTGCTGGCCCGGGGCACCCTCACCTGCCTGCAGGTACCCCTTCCTCCTCAAGCAAAGCCATGTGTCAGCAAGTGTGTGGGAGGAACAGACAGCAGAGTCCCTCTTTCAAGAAATCATGAAGGGATCTGCTGCATTCTGTCACTTCCAAGGATGGGAAACAGGAATTTCCCCAAATGAGCAGAAGACGCAGTGTGAAGCTTCGAGCTTTGGCTTTGAACTGTTTGCTAAGCTTGCAGCACTGGATGCTGTATGTGACTCTCTGAACTGGCTGTCCATTTACAGAAATGTGCAAATGGTGAAAGTGGGTAAATACATGCCAAACACCTGATGGTGCAGAACATGCCACAAAAGCCTGTTGCCTTTTCTCCCCCGGAGTCTATCTCTGGAGTCAGCTGTGGGCCAAATCCCACCTACCACCTGTTTCTGTAAATATTTTATTGGAACACAGCCAACCCCCTTGGTATGCATTGTCTATGTCTGTTTTGAGCTATGAGGGCAGAGCTGAGAGTTCACATCAGAGAACATATGGTCCGCCATTTCTTTTTTTTAAATTAATTTTTATTGGTGTATAGTTGATTTACAATGCTGTATTGGTTTCTATTGTACAGCAAAGTACATCAGTTTTTTTATATAGAGATATAGATATATGTATATACACTTTTTTTTAGATTCTGTTCCCATCTAGGTTATTATAGACTGTGGAGTAGAGTTCCCTGTACTATACAGTAGGTCTTTATTATAATCTATTTTACACATAGTAGGATGCATATGTCAGCCCTAATCTCCCAGTTTATCCTGCCCCCACCCTTTACCCCTTGATAACCGTAAGTTTGTTTTCTGCATCTATGGCTCTGTTTTGTAAATATGTTCATTTGTACTATGTACTTAGATTCCACATATATGCGACATCATATGATATTTTTCTTTGTCTGTCTTACTTCACTCAACATGACAATATCTAGGTCCATCCATGTCGCTGCAAATGGCATTATTTCATTTTTTATGGCTGAGCAGTATTCCATTGTATGTATTTCCACATGGATAAAGATCCATTCCTCCACCAATGAACTGGCTCACCATGTTTTAAAATCCACCCATATTTTTGGAAAGATCTAAGAGAAATTAGTGACATCGTTTGCTTCCAGGGAAGGGAATTGCCTGGTTTGGGGCCACAGAGAGAGATTTTTAGGTGACTTTCCCTTTGCATTTTTCACTCTTTTATGGTTTACCTATTCACAAAACCAGATAAAGTTTAAGTTAAAGATTAAAAAAATATATCTGGCCCACAAGCCAAAGATATGCAGTTCTTGCTCTAAGTGAAAGAAAATGCCTGGACTATCAGATATTTTTGCCATCTCATTGCCTTTCCTCAAGTGAGTGTCACAAAATGACTGCACAAGTATGAAAATATGGAGTGTCCGTTTATGATATGGGCCTTCTTCATACTTTTACTGGTAATTGCACTTTCAACTTCATCTAAGCTGGAATATGATAATAAACTGAATTTCCTTATGTTTGAGATTTCATGCATCCTTTATTGAAAGAAGGCTCTAAACTTTTTCAATATATTCTCAAAAAGACAATTTTGGTCAAGGCACGTCTTGTCAAGTAGGATATGCTCAGCTGTGAGGAACAGAGCACACGACCCAAAGTGCTTTAAGAATACGGTGCTGATTGACTTCACAACCTAGGACGCCCAGGGGTCAGGACTGTCTACATATCCAGGGGTCCCATGGTCTCACTGTTGTTAAATCCAAGTTCATGCACCCAACTCACAGTGAGGTAAAACAAACTAAAACATGGGAGTCTGGAGCAGAGCATAGAAGGGAGAATGTTCTAAAAGTGGTTTGGGGGTAAGAGTTGTGATAGACACAGTCTGGGGGGAAGGCTGCATGGTGTGTGACTATTCTCCAGTGGCTCCTATAACTCAGAGAGAAACATCAAATTGTTTTATATATACCTGGAGGAGGAGCCAGCACCAGGCTCCATCCTCCACTGCTATTTCTCTCTGTTTTCCTCAACTCCCCTAGCTAGTCACTGCTTGAATCTGCCGTTTGGAACTCAGGGAGGGTCTGGCAGGCTGAAACCTTCCTCCTGCTTACAAGAAACAAGGGACTTGGAGGGGCTTTCGTGCCCGGGATGGGGGGCCAGGGCCCTGCTTAGTTTCTTTATCAGTGATCTCAGTTCTTTTTATCCTGCTGCTCTGCCATCCTCGGGGCTTTGGAAAGAAAGTGTTAGTCACTCAGTCATGTCCGACTTTTTGCAACCCCATGGATTGTAGCTCACCAGGCTCCTCTGTCCATGGGATTCTCCAGGCAAGAAAACGAGTTGGTTGCCATTTCTTCCTCCAGGGGAATCTTCCCAACCCAGGGATCGAACCAGGGTTTCCTGCATTGCAGGCAGATTCTTTACCATCTGAGCCACAAGGGAAACCCATGGGGCTTTGGATTATCACCTCTGTGCTTCATGGTCAGCTCTAGACACTCATGAACAAAGACAAGAAGTATAATTGGGGAGGGATGGGGAAGCAGGAGCAAGAACAGTCTTCCCCACTTGCCCCTCTCCCTTTATTAGAGAGAAATTTCCCCCAGAAATCCTGTAGCAGCCCTTCACCTCACCTCTCATTGGTCAGAACCAAGTCACCTGATCCCCGCTGACTGCCAAGGGTTCTGGAAATGGGTGTCTGGGTTAAGACAGGGACTTGCCTATTTAGCTGAAGATTTACCTATTTAGACAGGTTTTTGCCTATTTAGGAAGGTATTTGAGTTTGATAACCATCTGGGTTGAGAGAGGTACAGATGCCCCTGCGAGCAAATGAGAAGAGTCAGAGCTTGGGCAACACTGTGCAGGTGGACTCACATCCTGGGTTATCAGGCTGCTAACCCTCCTCTCGGTGGGTCCTAGCCTCCAGTCCCCCATGCTGTCCACATGCAGTCATTGGAAAGGGGTATTTTCGAAGGTGGTTTTCAGAAATGGAAACAACAGTGATGGTCTATCCTATGCTCAGAAAATGGGAGCTTTTGTGTCCCTCCTTCTGCTTTTCCCCTTGGTCCCCTGGAATGATGGGACTCTTCACCCAATAACAGGGACCCAGCCAGAAGCCACCATGCTCTGTTCCCTCCTCATTGAGCCCAGCTTCTCCTCCAGGTCGAGGTGGACAAATGTTTCCCCTTCCCACTGAGCATCGGTCTCGTCCATACGTGAAGCTTTTATTGCTTTTGGCCAAAGGCCTGCTGCAAGATTTATCAGGAGCCACGGGCTTGTGCAGTCTTCAGAGCTGGAGGGAATTTCAGAACCGGGAAGTAGCTGTATTGCAGAAGTGGTGTTGACTCAACAAGGAAATCCTGAGGTCTGGGGCCCCACTTCCCCGAGGCAGCTGGTGCATCGTGTCGAGCTTACAGTCCTGATGTGTGAAGAGTCCTCTTTATACTGAATAAAGAACCCTTCCCTTCGGGGTTCCCCAGTGGCTCAGTGGTAAAGATTCCACCTGCAGTGCAGGAGACACAAGAGACACGGGTTCGATCTCTGGGTTGGGAAGATCCCCTGGAGGAAGGAATGGCTACCTACTCCAGTATTCTTGCCTGGAGATTCCCATGGATAGAGGAGCCTGGTGAGCTACAGTCCGTGGGGTCACAAAGAGTTGGACATGATTGAGTATGCACATACATACACAGAAGTTTCCCTTCTGACCAAGTGGACACACAGACGAGGGTGACAGCCGTGCCCCAACATACGTCCACGAGGAGGAGCCTGATGTGATGTGACAGTAACCTGACCTCTACCCATGTTAGGGAAACACACAAATTTAGAAAGCAGTTTTTTCAAAAAGAGAGTCACAGAGCCTCCAGACTCCCAAACCACCGTTATTAGTGTTGATCCTTGCTGTGTGTTTCTTAAGAGCATAGTATATGTATGTCTGGTGTATATATATATGTTCAGTTCAGTTCAGTCCCTTAGTCATGTCCGACTCTTTGCGACACCATGGACCGCGGCACACCAGGCCTCCCTGTCCATCACCAACTCCTGGAGTTTACTCAAACTCAAGTCCACTGAATCAGTGATGCCATCCAACCATCTCATTTTCTCTGTCATCCGCTTCTTCTCCCGCCTTCAATCTGTCTCAGCATCAGCGTCTTTTCAAATGAGTCAGTTCTTCCCATCAGGTGGCCAAAGTAGAAGAGTTTCAGCTTCAGCATCAGTCTTTCCAATGAATATTCAGAACTGATTTCCTTAGGATAGACTGGTTGGATCTCCTTGCAGTCCAAGGGACTCTCAAGAGTCTTCTCCAACACCACAATTCAAAAGCATCAATTCTTTGACACTCAGTTTTCTGTATAGTCCAACTCTCACATCTATACATGATTACTGGAAAAACCATAGCCTTGACTAGACGGAACTTTGTTGGCAACGTAATGTCTGTGCTTTTTAATACGCTGTCTAGGTTAGTCATAACTTTTCTTCCAAGGAGTAAGCATCTTTTAATTTCATCCCTGCAGTCACCATCTGCAGTGATTTTGGAGCCCAAAAAAATAAAGTCAGCCACTGTTTCCACTGTTTCCCCATCTATTTGTCATGAAGTCATGACACCAGATGCCATGAACTTAGTTTTCTGAATGTTGAGCTTTAAGCCAACTTTTTCACTCTCCTCTTTCACTTTCATCAAGAGGCTTTTTAGTTCTTCTCACTTTCTGCCATAAAGGTAGTGTCATCTGCATATCTGAGGTTATTGATATTTCTCCTGACAATCTTGATTCCAGCTTGTGCTTCATCCAGCCCAGTGTGTTTCATGATGTACCCTGCATATAAGTTAAATAAGCAGGGTGGCAATATACAGCCTTGACGTACTCCTTTTCCTATTTGGAACCAGTCTGTTGTTCCATGTCCAGTTCTAACTGTTGCTTCCTGACCTGCATACAGTATTGGATGCAAATTTTTTAAGTTGTTTTGCAGATGTGAAAACCCCTCACCCAATGAAAGATGTTAACTACTTGATGACCAGGAACACACAGCCCCAGGCCTCCTGGAGCCTAGTGAAGCGTGAAAGTCACTCAGTCCTCAGTCCTGTCTGACTCTTTGCAATTCCATGGACTATAGCCTGCCAGGCTCCTCTGTCCACGGGGATTCTCCAGGCAAGAATACTGGAGTGGGTTGCCATGCCCTCCTCCATCCTGAAGCCTAAGAACTGACAATATTCACTCCTGTGACACCTACTGGCTGCCTCACCATCAGTGAATCAGAATTGTGCACAAGCTGATCACAGACCCTGCAACCCTCCCCGCCACACACAACCAAACACACACCTGGCTTTTAAAAACACTTTACCAAAACCCTTCTGGGAACTTGAGGCTTTTTATGGCATAAGACGTCCCATCTACTTGCTGGCCCTGCAGTAAACCTTTCTCTGTTCCTAACCTTGAAGTTTCAGTTTGTTTAGCCTGGTTGTGCACATGAACTTGTGTTTCCATCATTTTCTGATGTTGTAGTATTTATATTTGCTTGTTTGTGTGTTTTGGGTAATATCCATCTTCATGAGTGTAGAATATCTCACCATGGTTTTCATTTACATTTCCTTAACTACTAGTGATGTTGAACATGTGTGCTTATTGGCCATTTATTTATCTTTGGAGAAATGTCTTTCTTTGCCCTTTTTTACTGGGTTATTTGTCTTCTCAATGAATTGTAGGGGCTCTTTAGGTATTCTGGATGCTAACCTCTTATCAAATATATGATTTGCAAATATTCTCTCCAGTTCTGTGGGGTAGCTGCTTATTCACTTTGTTGATAGTGTCTTTTGATGCACGAAAGTGTTTAATTTTGGTAAAGCCCAGTGGATTTAATTTTTGTGGCTGTTGTTACCTGTGCTTTTAGTGCCATATCCACTGTTCATTTTAGGTGTTTGGAGGCAAGTGCGTTTCCATCTGCAGTAAAAATGTTGGCAAGCTTTGCCCCTTCTCTGTTTCTGTACCACCCACAGTTAAGCCTTGGGAATCTCTTTTCTTTTTAGTATTTATTTGTTTATTATTTATTTAGATGTGTGAGGTCTTAGTTGCAGTATGTGAGCTCAGTAGTTGCAGCTCATGGACTTAGTTGCCCCGGGAAAGTGGGATTTTAGTTTCCCAACCAGGGATTGAACCTGCATTCCCTACACTGGAATGGGGATTCTTCCAGTGAACCACCAAGGAAGTCCCAGGCCTTTGGAATTTCTTAACTGTCAAGTTGGTTGTGATTTTTAGCATTTCTGAGTCATCTTTCTTCTTATTTGTCTCCCAGCAAAAGGGTGCCTCTGATGAAAATTAGCAACTTTTCAAATTTCTCTATGACATTTCCTGGGGAGATATCCCAGATCTCAGTATGTTTTAAAATTAATTGGATAAATTGAAACATTTATTTATTTTCATTGTGGTTTATGATGCTGTCCATGAGAATTAAACAGACAAAATATTAGTGAAGTGTTACAAGGCGTGGATTCCTTCCAGTAAGTGGGGCTATCGAGCTCATCAGCTGCTGGCCACTGTCAGCCCTGAGCTCCAGGAGTGGCCAAATATTCACGAGATTCCTCCTGGGACGTGCCTGAAGGTCCCTGTAGAGGGTGTTTCTCAGGCATCAAGCACCATAAGTGACATTACTGTCCAATAAGTAGGGCCACAATCGATGAAATAGAGTTACAGTCAGACAACACAATGTAGCCTGAGAATAAAGCACACAGGGAGCAAGAACCAGGCCAGTCTGAAAGGCCTGCAGTTTGAAAGGGACCCTGAGACACAGAGATGGGTCGTGTGGACCTGCTGTCCTGCCCTCTCACGTCTCCCCCTCAGGCTGAACACCCCGAGGCATGCCCCTTCCCCAGAGCCCACACGGTGCACCCTATCCATCTGGACAGCCCTCCCCTGCCCGGCCTCACTTCTCAGAGTGTGATAGTGTGATGTTCTGGTAAAAACAAAACTACAAGTATAAGTCTGATTTAACTTAAAAATATAAAGGCAAAAATTGTAAAGGTGCTAACTGTGGCTCTACCTGAATTTTAGCGAAGTTGCTCAGTTGTGTCCGACTCTTTGCAACCCCAGGGACAAGGTTCCTCCATCCATGGGATTTTCCAGGCAAGAGTACTGGAGTGGGTTGCCATTTCCTTCTCCAGAGCATCTTCTCAACCCAGGGATCAAACCTAGGTCTCCCGCATTGTAGGCAGACACTTTACCGTCCGAGCCACCAGGGAAGTCCACCTGAATTTTACTTTCTCATAGTTTTCCACATTTCTATAGAAAATATAAATGGTTATGCACTGATTTTCACATTAGAAATAGAAAATGTTTGTTATAAGAATGCACCCTGCTCCTCCCCTTCCTCCTTCACCGTCCCCTCCCTTGAGGGTTGGGGCTCTGCACGGGACCTCCCGGCCTCTGCAGCTCCCCACCCTACCCATAAGAAAGAGACAGAGGACCCTTCATGCAGCCCTAGAAGCAGATGCTGTCACATTGGCAGAGACATGGGAAATGCAGGGATCTCACCCAATTTCACCAAGGAGTAATTGTAAAAGATATTTCAGGGAGACTTCCCTGGCAGTATAGTCGTTAAAACTCCGTGTTTCCAATGCGGGGGAGGCAGGTTCAATCCCTGGCCAAGGAACCAAGATTGCACATGTCATGAGGTGCAGCAAAAAAAAAAAAATTATTTAATTACCATAAAGTAGGTGCGTGTGCACTCAACCACAGCAAAAAAAAAAAAAAATATATATAGGTTGTGAGAATAACATACAAAATGTATTTCTTTCTTTGGGGGCCACTTATTTCCTCAGAGTCTATCAGAAAGCTTACCTACATTTTCCTTTTTTTTTTAATTTTCAAAATTTTTTATTAGAAAACTGAAATTTACAATGTGTTTATATCACTCACTCAGTACATGGCATTTTAAAACAATATCATTACAGAAAGATAACAAAAATACAAAGTCGTAAAACCTACGGGATATGGAAAACATTATCCACTGAGGCCTTAAATGTAGTAGACTTTACATAAAAAGGAAAAGCAATCACTATACAAGTATACAGCCAGTTTAAGAAGTTAGCAAAATAAGCAGAATAATCATAAAGAAAAGAAAGCAACTAATACATACCAGGTATTAATGTAATAAAAATAAAGATAAAATTGAGAGGCTCAACAGAGTCAAAGCTGCCTTAAAAAGCTTCTCTAAAAAGGGTAACATCAGGTAACAATAATCAACAAGAAAAATCTTGCAAATAAACAATACTCAAAATGGGAATTACTCATAGAAGCATTAAGAATATAAATAAGAGAAACAACTTTATGCCTATACATTTGAAGATTAGTTGTCTCGTATACAGGGTGAAGGTTACCATCTTTCTAAATTCCATATATATGCGTTGGTATACTGTATTGGTGTTTTTCTTTCTGGCCTATTTCACTCTGTATTACCTACATTTTATTTTGTTCCCAACCCCAGCCTCCAAGTTCCCTTTTAACTATTGGAGGTTGAATAAATGCCCAGACACGTGTGGTTTTCAGACAAGAAATCCATGTCCTTGGCCCCATGCCACTCTCCTGCCCATCCCAGTTCACACCTCCTGTGGCGTGACCCACTGACCCTGCGGTTTGCACAGGCCAGCACGCCCACAGGACCACATGGCCTCATTCCCTCCACGCGGGACACCTGTGCCCTCCAGCCTGTGGTCCCCGCCTCCTCCAGCCTGTGGTCCCCGCCTCAGGGAGGGTGGGCCCCATGGGCCCCTCATCCTCCTAGGTAATACAAACAATCTGGTCTCATCACTTTCCCAAAGACTGGTTTTTGCTCCAGAACCCACCACGGGTCTTCATTTCCCTGCCATGTTTTCCTGCCTTGGAATTTATGTACTGAAATGTGCGCGTGATTATCACAACTTCCCACCTGGTACCTCTCCTTCATATGATGATTAGGGTATTAAATTGATTTGAAATTTGAATTCTTTGAAATGATGCATGCATATGAGTCAAATCATCTAGAAGCTTCATTTTACAAGGTTAGAGTGGATGTTAGTTATTTTTCCTAAAAGTGAGCTGAGGACCAGTGCTGTTACCGAATCTCTCTGACTGTCTGAATCAGCTCCCTTCCCTGGGCAAAAAGTATGAGGCCTCACTTCAGCTATGTTCTCTGGGTTTCATTTACCCGTAAAACACTGAGATGCTATCCAACAGTTCAACTGGGGTATTAGTCAAAATGGTCCAGAAACCAGAAGACTGAGTCTTCCAACCAGCCATGTGAACCAGGGTCATTGGACAAACTGCAAGGCCAGCAAGGAAGCCTTCTCTGAAAAGAGGTAAGGTGAAGAAAGCCCAGCCACCAACCTCTCATCTACTATTGTACCTGGTGGGGACCCTGTCTGGAATTTTCACGGCCTCACTGTAACCAGGCTTTTCCTTCTCTCTGCCGACCTTCCCCTGCAAAAGTGCTGGAAATCAGAGCCACGTCCTAGGATGAGGAAATGGATGTTAAGCGACTTGTCCAGGGTCACAGAACGTGGATGTGAACCCAAATCTCCTACTGCACCCTGCCAAGGGCGCTTTCACAGGTTCCCTTTCCAGAATTCCGGCTTTCTTGCTGTGTTTAGGTGACTGTAAAGACTCTGCATGGAAGGGAGGCAGCACCCTGGGCCCTCTGCCTTGCCGTGGGGTGTATGTGTGTGTTGGGGGGGGCGCAGATTCTAGACCAGAGGTGCTGAGGCAGCCCCTCCCTCGGGAGCTGTTCTCCCCTCACTTCAGGCACTTCTGACCCTACTGGAGACACACAGACGGGTCGTGTGGACCTGCTGTCCTGCCCTCTCTCGTCTGCCCCTTGGACTGAACACCCAGAGTCATGTCCCTTCCCCAGAGTCCACACAGTGCACCCTATCCATCTGGACAACCCTCCCCTGCCCGGCCTCACTTCTCAGGGTCCCTTTCAAACTGCGGCAGCCAGGGCCATCCTGCTAAATTTATTCTTCTCAGTTTGGGGCCAGCTCCTGGCTTTCCCAGGCCATTTGGAATCCTGCAAATTTGTTCAGAGAATCAGCAATGTCTGTCTGTCCTTGTACGCCCAGAATGTGTGTTTGGGTCTGAATGTAAGAGCAAGAGCCAAGCCGGCAGCACAAGGATCAAGATCCTCCCCCCACCCCAGCTGACTCCCGCCCTCCGCCACCTGCGCACTCACACTCACACATTCACATTTACACACCCACACACTCATACTTTCACACTCACACACTCACACCACTCACAGCACTGTCCCCCCGCCGCCACTGCCCCTCCTGGACACGCCCGTTCCTCCATCCTCTAGGCCACCTCTGCTCTGTCTGCTGTCCTCTGCCAGCCTCACTCAGATTTATCTTGAAAAAAGTCCAACACCTAACCCACTTTCCAAGGGCAGGTCTAGGAGGGAATAATTGCTGTTATACAGGGCGAGCCCCAGCGGCTCTCGGGAGATGCCCTGGTTTCCATAGAGCTGGAGCCCCGCTCACCCCCTGCATGGGTGCTCCAGCCCCACCCCCACCCAGAACCCACTGTTGAGAACAAAGACAGAGTCCTCCCGGCGGGAAAGGGGACCCTCCTGGCCAGCATCAATGCTCAGAGGGCAAAGTCTGCAGAGGCTGCTCATTGGCAATGGGGCCCAAGGGCAGGGATTCTTGGCAAGGGTTGAAAAGTGTAGAAGTGTTGGAAATGGGCGGCACATTTGATGAAGCAGCCTTGGCTTTGTTGGGCACAGCATAGGGAAGGTCTCAAAGGAGTCCTGAGAGCAGAGTCTCTGTTGGGACTCACCTTCTAGGACCAGGGTCCCTCCACACCTCAGGAACAGGTACCCTGGCTGTTGGTTTGTCTGGGGGTTTCTGTGCTTGATTCCAGTATGGTGTAACATGGGGTTGGGAAATCCAATTGGTTTCAGTGCTTGGTATTAATCAGAAAGAAGGCAAGCTTGAATCCATGCAAAAGGAATTCTATTCTTGCCTAGAATATCCCATGGATGGAGGAGCCTGGTAGGCTGCAGTCCGTGGGGTCGCTGGGGGTCGGACACGACTGAGCGACTTCACTTTCACTTTTCACTTTCACACATTGGAGAAGGAAATGGCAACCCACTCCAGTGTTCTTGCCTGGAGAATCCCAGGGACGGGGGACCCTGGTGGGCTTCTGTCTATGGGGTCACACAGAGTATGACACGACTGAAGTGACGCAGCAGCAGCAGCAGATGACAGTCCATACATCCACAAGGAAAGAAGGGATCAGGGATCCAGTGATTAAGACTCTGTCTAATGCTGGGGGCACAGGTTCAATCCCTGGTCAGTGAACTCAGGTCTCAGCCAAGGAAGCAAGGGGATCAGACGAGAGAAACTTAGTGGCCTCCACAATCACAAGGGAAGCAGACCAGAAAGCATCCTGCCCCTCCAAATTAGCTACTAATTTTTATTTTAATGTTAAACCATGGCATTATTTACCATCGAACTCCACCTATTAAGCACAGTTTAATGAATCAATCCAATATTTTTACAACAAGTGAGACATATTAAAAATATGAATGTATTAGTGAATCAAATGATTTGTTCAAAATAATGCGACGTGATGATGGTGCATCTAATTAGAAATTAAAATCAGGAACCTGATTAGAGGCAATTGTAAAAGTATGCAGATTTTGTTAAACAAGTAGAAGGTGGTAGGCTGGGAGAAGACACACAAACTGTTCAGAACAGTGCTTTGCCAAAGGTGAGTAGAAGCAGAGGTGAGCCTGAGGCTGTATCACCTGTGGGCCTCACATGGGCCACAACCAGAATGCTCAGCTGTGACGGCACAGCCCCAGGGTTGACCAGGAAGATGTTGATAAATGCTTTCTCCCAGTCTAGCCACCACAGCTAACTAACCACCTCACTGAGTCTGGGCACCAAATCAAGCGTCTTAATTTCCATCCCTTCCTCTGCAGATTCGTGAGGTCATAAAATAGAATCTTCTTTCTGGGGGAAAAAAGAAACAAACTTTTGTATCATGAAAATATTTACATTGATCACAAAGTTATACAGAAATAAAATGAAAAGCAACGTCTGCAAGTACACCTAGTTTTCAAGTTTTTTAGATCAAATGTTAAATGTGTTTGTGAGGAGACCATCGGCCTCATCGCATGGGCCTGGAACAGCTGGCTGGGCCCAAGGCCACCCCACCGGTGGGCAGAGCCCACCACACTAGAGTTCACCTGTTCTGCAGAGCACACCTCTCTTTGCTTTGCACATTCTTGGTCCTATCTCCCCAGCCTCAGCCTCCTAGATTAGGAGCCCTCTCCAGGCAGAGGCTGAGTTGGAACCACGTCTATATCCTCTGCAGCACCTAAGGAGACACCGTGAACCCCTAAATGTGTGAGGGAACCATGTCTCCCACTGCCCGCTGGCCTAGAGGAGGGAGGGTTTGGTGGATTCAGACCCACCTCCAGTCACAGCCCGAAGATCACTCAAGACAATGAAGACTCAGCCAGCGCTTCAGGAGGATGGCCTGACTAGGGGCTAAGAAAGGAGACAGGAAAATATAGTAGAAAAGAGCCGTTGTCCCAGCCAATTGAAATTCAACAGATCCCCCGGGGATTCATTTTGTAAATGGCTTCTAATTTCCCTAAGTGTTTTGTCCTTTTCTGTCTTATATTCGGGCATCCAATGAGCAGGCCTTGGTGCCATAAATTTCTGACATTCCCTCCCTGGCAAAATCCACTAATTATAAAGCACCGCTCGCCACAGAGAGCCCGAGGGAAGAGTAAATGACTTCACTTTTGTTTTTACCATCGACTCCAGAGATGCCTGTCTTCTCATCCCTGCAGAGAGAGGCCATCCTCCTTCCCTTTATAGCCGTTGCCGGATGCCTGCGCTCAGCCCACAGCCCCGGTGATGGGAGGCCTGGAAACTGTCCAGCATTTCCCATTCCCAGTGACCCTCTGCAGAACGTCAGACAGTGTCCCCTCAAGGATGGGTCTCACCACCTTCTCCCAGCCCTGGGCATCAGGAGAGGGGTCCTCCCAGACACAGGTATCCTCAGGGTTATGACCTCAGCAGGACAGGTATGAAGGACAGAGGGTTAAAGTGAGTTGAATGAATCCTCCCAACAGAGAGGATTAAATGATGAAGAGACACTGTTTCTGCCCCCATTTTACAGATGAGAGCCAAGGATTGGAGAGATGAAGTGTTCGCCCAGGGTTTCTCTTTCTCTCTCTTTCACGGATGTACACACACAAACACACATATATACAGAGTCGCTAAGTGCCAGCACCGCCTTCTGACTGGGTACCTTCCTGCTATACACAATGTCTTACCCCTCATAGCAGCCTCCTTTTGTGATCTTGGCCACAGAGCCTCAGGAAGTTAGAACTGATAGAAACTCTAGTTCAAGTGAGAAATCCAAGCCTGGGAGCAGGTGGACAGCACACCAGAGGTCACTTGGAGAAGCTTTGCCAGAGAGACTGTTGGGAAGGTGAGCAAGTCCTGAAACCCAGCATCTCAGGTGGGTCTCCCTGAATCAGCCTTGAGATGAGGCCCCACAGGCAAGTGACTGATTATAGCACAAGGCCCTGTCGGGGGTCAGGAAGGAAGCAGGACAAGGGAGGCAAGCCCGCCAGGGCAGGATCTCAGGGAGGGGGAGGGCATCCTGCAGCAGGGAGCCTCATTGGGAAGACCCCCAAGGCTCTGGAGTGTGGGCAGCACCTCAGGCTTCACCCCACATGGAAGTAGGGGAGCCAGACTGTGCCTTGTTCCACCCTCACCAGCCTCCAGGGAGGACATCGCCCTTAGACAGTCTGGCTGTCTGAGTTCACAGGGCAAGAAGTCCCTGTGGCCTGAGTCTTCTGAAGACAGTACCCATGCTGGCTTTCGAAACGTGGTGTAGGGGGCTCTTGTTACGGCCATCTCAGCAGAGAATCTTCAGTTCAGTTCAGTCGCTCAGTTGTGTCCGACTCTTTGTGACCCCGTGGACTGCAGCACGCCAGGCTTCCCTGTCCATCACCAACTCCCGGAGCTTGCTTAACCTCATGTCCATGGAGTCGGTGATGCCATCCAACCATCTCATCCTCTGTCATCCCCTTCTCCTCCTGCCTTCAACCTTTGGAGGGTCTTCAGTGCCTGTCTTAGGCCCCTCCCACTGGGAACAGTGGCAGTCATGAGGAGCCTTGCCTTGTGTGGCAGGAACACAGATGTCATCAGAGCCCAGAGCAAACAGTGGAGGGTCTACCAGGATGACTAGAAAGAAGCATAGGCCTAGGCCCAGTGGAGGGCAGCACTCATTGCTGCTCAGAGGGATTAAAACACTCGTCTGCTCGAGCAGAAGTCATGTTGAGTCAACACAGTGGTGTGAGGGGTCCCCCCGAGGCACCCTGAGGATGGACTCTACTGCTTCTGTTTTTTCCAGCCATTGAAGAGGCACCTTGATCACTTCAGGGCTGTGTGGGTCTCAGGTCCATCATTCCTCCATTGCCCTGTGGGGACGGCTTGGGCGGGGGACAGGGGCAAGGCACAACCTGGAGACTAGCACCTCCACTTTACAGACACAGAACCCAAGAAAGGATGGAATTGCCGTTTCTTGAATCCAGAGCATGAGCAGGTTTTGCACCTGCTCCTCACCTCCAGTCTCACGCTTCCCTCCTCTCCCTGTTCTGACTCTTTTCCCCTCAGACCCAGTTCTCCAAGGTCAGTGAGTCAAGGTGCAGGCCATGGTCTGGAGAAAACCGAGTCAGGAGGCTCAGATGCAAGCATCAATCCTGTCACTTGGTAAATGTGACCCAGGGGCCTGGCTGGGATCCTGAAGGCCACAGGGAGCTCCAAGGGCGGCCTGTCCCACTCCCAGGAAGAGGGCTGAGCCCCCGGTTTGCAGGCAGGATGGTTGAGGTCCGGCCCCAGACCTGTGGTGGGAGAAGCTGAGGTCTAAAGCCAGAACGCGGCTCGAAGCCAAAGACCAAGGAAAGGGGGAGATGCGTAGATGGGTGAGCTGCCAGGAAAGAGAACAGCCAAAAGAATCAGGGGCCAAACCGGGCTTAGGGTTATGATTCAAAGCCAGGTTCCTCCTCTCCGCTCCACACAACAACCCAGGAGCCGCGCCTCTGCACTCAGGTCATGATGCCCGCAGAGGAGATGGACTAAGTGTGTAGCCCTGGAGCCCAGAGACCAGCCCAGTGCCCAGGACAGCCCAGCACCTTCTCCCAAAGTGGTCAGCAGATGTACTCGTCCATGTCCCCAGGGCCAGAGTTCATCCACACCCCACAGCAATGCAGAGCCAGGGGAGGGGAGGGAAGGAGACACAGCCCAGCTGACACTGCTCCCACGGCCACTGGACCACTGCCTTGGCCAGGATCCACCTGCCCCTGGGATGGGAATGTTATCTCAGTCTCCTCCAGATGATGGCGGGAAGACACCAGGTAATTCTCAGGTCACCATCTTGGGTTTGGTGAGAAGACTATTTATAGAAAGGTGAGGGCTCATGAGTCTGAAGCCTCGGGCTGGGCTGGAACTGAGAAAAAGCAGGGACGCACTGCTGGCCTGGCACCTAAACTCCCTGGGCGCTCAGCATGGAGGGGAGGGCCGGCCCCCATCACCATGGACACCGCAGGCACTGGACACACCAGGGCTCCTCCCGCTCCTCCCCACTTGAGCCCCTTGGAAGGGAAGCAGACTGAGCTGAGGTGACCTGGGGCAGCTGGAGCCAGAGGCACCAGAGCAGAAATAACCAAAGAGGAGATTCCGGAGGGAGACGGACTAGAACAAACTGTCTCAGCACAAGCCGCTGCTTGTTCGGGAAGGACGGGCCGGCCTGTCCCTCGGAGACGGGGCCGCCCTCCTCTGCCAGGTACCACCCCCACCTCTGGCCACCCCAGCTGTGCTGGGACGTCTGTCCGTGAGATTGTGGTGTCCAGTCAGTGGAAGCCATGTGACCCAGGAGCTGCTGCCAAAAGCCCACAGCAATTAAAAACCTCCACAGAATGTTTCAAAATTATTGTTATGGCTAATTTAAGTTTTTAATTATCAAATGCATTTGCCTGGGAAGGAAAAAGCCCTATAATACACATAAATTCTAGGACATGCGTAATTTTGCAGCAAGAACGCCCCATAGTATTCAAATCGTGTGCACCCTGCTCACTTCTGCTTCTCTGCTGCTACCATGGACAGCGCCCGGGCAGCTGCAGCGGGGACCCTGGGGAAAAACACAGGCCGAATAACCCCATGCACACGGTCCTCCCCTCCCCGTAGAGGCCTTCCAGGCTTGCAAACAGAGCAAGTGAGATGGATAAAGAACGGAATAGTGCTCCAGGCAGGAGGCAGTCTGGGAAACAGGCACAGAGGAGAGGGACTCCCTTCCTGAAGGGAGGACGAGGCCCCAAGGTTGTGTCCAGGAACTGGGGATGTCGGCAGTGGGCCTGCCTGTGGGCAGACGCAGTGCAGGCCAGGGCCGGGTGGAGACACATGCCCGACCCAGAGCACAGAAGAAGCCAAGGGAACTTGAGATCTGTCCTGAACTAGGGGCTTGCTTCATGGCACCTGGTCCAGAGAACACTCTTTCCTTGTGCTGTCAGCCCCGAAGTGGGTTATTCTTGTGGCCACACTCAGCTCCTGCTGTGGGAGGACACCCTCCTCTCCCCGCACACCCTGATATCCAGCAAAGCACATCCAAGGCACCCCAGGAATGATCAACGGCTGATACATATGACAGTCACCCAAGGGAGCAGAGCTGGGCACAGAGGGCAGGTTCCAGCATTTGTCTGAATGAGTTCCTTTGTTCCAGAAAGGAACATTCTTTTCTTGAAAAATGAGTGATAAACTGGGAATCACAAAGACAAAATTGCTTACCTTTGTGGGTTTTCCCCTCCAGTTCCTCATCCTGCAAAATTACAGAAGTGGTTATCTTTGCCACAGAATTCACTTTTTTTTTTTTTTGCAGAAAAAAAGCACAGACAGCAAATATATATATATATATATATATATATATATTCTTGAGCCAAAAACTAGTTTGTAGGCCTTTTAGAAAATGCCAGAAATCACGCTAATAATTAACGATGTGTTTGAATGCTTAGTTCTGCACCAGCAATGTTTTCGAGGACCCCAGCCTCTCAGCTTCTCATTAGTTTAGATCGGTATACACAGTTCTTTCATTTGGCAAGAAAAACAGTCTTCTTTCATCTGAGTGAAGGAGGTGCAGTGTTCACTTTGGTGCATGGATAGAAGTGGATTTACGAAGCCCCGTTTTGAGGCTAGTGTTTCTGAACACAATGATGTAAATTCTGACCTCCCAGTCCATCCCAATAGTAAGGTTTTGTAAAGATCAGCTTTTCCTAATTATTTTTCTGTCCAACTGTCCTGGAACCAATCCTATTTCCAACTTTCAGCTAAAATACATTTTCTGAACAATACCAATTATGCTGATAGTATCCTCTGTCATGATAATAGATATGGGTTATGGATCATTAAATCATGGAAATGAGTCCCTAGATGAAGAAGTCACCTGCTGAGGCAGGTCAGGGGGAGCACAGAGGACCAGTGCCGCTGGCCACAAAGGGGTGACAGGCTGGGTCATCATCTGACACCACGTATCCAGGAGAATGAGAGGCCAGATCTGTGCTCAAGTCAAGTGACAGTCCAGGAAAAAGAACTAAACTGTCAAAATCAGGAGACAGAATGGTTGAGGGTGGGAGACTCTTAGTGGGAAGGGCCCACAGTATCTGCCTGGAGAAGAAGCAGGCCCTTGAACTTGACCTCTTTCCCAGTCGGTCTCTGGCCTCCCGGTGTGTATGGGGTGTTTCCTGGGAAAGGTGCAGAATCGACCCCTGCCGGACAGTGTCACCAGGCCTGCCCCTTTATGTCCCCCCATAAGTCCCGTGTGTGTCCAGTGGTCCTAGACCCACCGGGTCATCTCTCCAGGCTCTGGCTTTTAAGTCTGGAGCTGTGTAGAGCAGGAGCCCATGGGCTCACACTCTGATATGAGAAATGAAGGCTGTCCCAGGAAGACAGACTGAGACATATGCTTGTGTGAGTCCTGAGCAGCAAGGCCCATGGAGCCAGGGGCCGACAGAGGGACCCGGGGGATCTGACAGGTGTCGGCCTCACTCAGCTTCTGTCCCCTGAAACAAAGAGGCACTTGGATGAAAGAAAACATCAATCGCCCTCTCATGCGGCATCTGAAGGCCTTCTAGCAGCAGCATGCTTTGTGCCGAGAATCTAGATTTTGCCATTCCCCTCGACTTCCTTGAGAAAAGTCCCCAGCAGCCCTGGCAGTCTTGCCAACTGCCTTTAAGAACAATAACCCACCATCCCTGCCCAGGGAACAGCCGGTGCACAGAGCACATGCCCATCTGTACATGGCCAGGCAGCAGATACAACAACCACAATCATTAAATACGAGGAAACCAGGCTCCCTGCCTGAGGACAGGTGACAGCAGTGGAAGACCCCCAGGCTTGCTGAGCCCCTCACCGTGGTAAGCCATCAGCCCACCCTGAGGCACACCCTGTGTGAAGGTTGGCTGTTCACAGAGCCAAAAACATACCAGACCTGAGCCTCCTCTTCACTCCCTGGCCTTGAGACCACCGTGCCCAGCACTCAGCCTCTTCCTCTCCTGGGGTCAATCCTGCCACCCCACCAAGCTCTGATGAGGATTCAGCAGCAGCTGATTGCAAAAACAGCCTGGATGCCTCCCATCCCCATGCCTCCGATCTCCAGTGGGACCTCAAGGCCCCACCATCAAAGGCTTGAGGCCATCTCCCACCTCTCGACCTTGGGCCATGTGATGACTTTGGTCAGGGAGACCTCACTATACAACATGAGCTTGGAAGACCGTGGGCACTGGGCCTGAGGTGTTGGGCACCACCAGCCGGGGCCAATCACCCCAGTCTGCAGTCACCACTCCCAGACAGGTGAGGAAGATCTGGCAGGCAGCAGACCACGGATGTCCACGGGAGCCCAGGTGACACCATGGGAGTCAGAGGTGCCCAGGGGTTCAGCCAGCACCACCCTCAGAGATGTGAGCAAATGGAAGGCTGCCATTTTCAACCACAATGTTTGGGCTGGTTTGTTTGCAGCAGCGAGTAACTGATCCACTGGACCACACAGGTGACTCACAATATGTTAGCTTCCTGCCCTCCTTGATTCATTTCCAAGTGATGCAAGGAAATGGCACAGATAGACTTGCTCAATACAGAGTTTCCCCAAACCTTCAATTTGTAATAAAAAAAATCTGTGAAACACAATACAGCTAAGCCCAATTTTTAAAAAGTGATGCAAGGGATCCAGAGGCCAGACCACAGATCTGAAAGTTGGACCTGGGTTTCACATACCACTCAGGCCGCCTAAAGATCAGAGGGCCATGCCAGGTGAGCACCAGGAACTCCATTGACTCCCATGTTCTGGAGTTCTGGTGCATCTTTTCCAGTTTTAAACTCCCACTTCGACGTTGCCTCAAAATTTTGTCTAGGTTCTGACTCTCTCTCCCTTTATTTCTGATACCAAATTCATTTTTTTTCTTAGAGCCTTGCCCACCATTCCTACAATACTTTGGCCACCTGATGTGAAAAGCCAACCCACTGGAAAACACACTGATACTAGGAAAAGATTGAAGGCAAAAGGAGAAGAGGGCGGCAGAGGATGAGATGGTTAGATAGCAGCACCAACTCAACGGACACGAATTTGAGCAAACTTGGGAGACAGTGGAGAACAGGGGAGCCTAGTGTGCTGCAATCCAGGGAGTCGCAAAGAATCAGACACAACTTAGCAACTGAACACCTGACTGGTCATCTTTCTGTCCTTCTGAGTCCACAAGATTCTCCTGGGACAAGACATTTTCAATTCCTGGATGTCATCTATCAAGACAATTTATGTAATAACAGATTGGACGGTTGGAACAAGATGAATGACACGGCCTTAAAATTGAGTATACCTGCTCTATTGCTCTATCCTTAGTATTACAATCAGCACATAACAAGGCTGAGCACTTCACACGTTTGATCTAAAGGTGGTTTAAAAGGGGCCTGCTGAGCTGCAGGCACCATGCAGGGCACTTTGGAAGCTCTGCCTGGGGTCTGGATGCTTTCAGTTCAAGATGTGCTGAGGAGTATCTCCTACCTGAAGACCTCCAGTCCACGCATCCTTTCATCCTCCCGCCTGCCTCTGGGCACTAACAGCTTCTCCTGAAAGTCACGCAGAGCCTGACAGCTGGCTGGCGCCTGAGCGACGGTTCACAGCACAGGAACTGGCCCCCTGACCTCTCTTAGCTCTGCAAGTTCTGTAATCGCTCCTAAGAGATAAGCCTTGTTGAGAAGGTTACTTGACACCCAGGAGATCTAGTGACTTCTGCTGTGTCCCACAGCTCCATACGTGACAGTCCCTCTTGTGTCTTCCTATCTTAACACTCATCACAGCGTTAACAGAGATGACGACATTCCGAGCAACACCTCGGGATCCAGGCTCAAGAGAAACAACCCTGTAGGTGCAGCTGGCTACCATTCCAGACCAGCCAGGTGCCCACCTGGCCCTTGGTGCCTTCCCCAAGAGGCCACATCTGCCCAGAGCAGGAGATACCCCTCTCGTCATCTGAGATTCCTGGCCCTGGCAGGTTTTTCATGCAGTGAATGCTGACACCCAACAGAAATGCAGACAGTAAAAGATGTCTGTGCACGTTTAGAGGTGGGGTCTAGAAAAGAATATACTTCTGGAATCCTTGAAGCTATGTGAGTGGCATGGGAGAAATGAACAATAATAATAACTTACTACATCATGAACTTTCCCCTTTTCCTTCAAATTACCCTCTTTCCTCAGAGACATCTAATTTTACCTATGCCACCCCCATCTAGTACAGTCAATCACTATTTGTTCAGGACCTGGGATGCAATGGGACCAAGAGCCGTATGAGAATAAAACATAGTGACTTAAGGGGCCCACCATATTCATCCCACAATAGAAGACTATCAGACTGTTTAAATGCTAAACTGAGTAAGGTGTGTTATGAAAACAAAGCTTTAGAAAATGCTAGGAAATGCAGCACACTGACCCATGTATCCACTCTCCACATGTCACCTGGAAGAGCTTGGGGACTGAGTTCCAAAGCACCAGCATGGAATGTTCCAAAGTACCAAGGACACGACACAGGCGGACCACAGAACTCCACACAGGAGGCCACTGAGAAGAGGCTCCCTTCCTTGCTCTCTGCACCCCTCACTTCTGGAGGGAAGCACCACGCAGGCAGTCAGCACCACGCAGGCAGTCAACACAGGCAGTCAGCACAGGCAGGGAGCACCATGCAGGCAGTCAGCACAGGCAGGGATCAACAAGTTACACCACACTCAGGAGGTACCTGCCTGCTCTATCCAGAAATGCCCAGTGGAAAAGGCCTGTTGTGCTCTGGAGGTATGGGCAGATGCAGCTGTGCCCCTACGCTGGTGTTCTCTGGAGCAGAAAACAAAACAGGCCCCCGAAGCCAAGGCAAAGCCTGGACAAGGACAAGTGCAATGAGAGGTGAGAACCCGCATCAGCTGTACTTCGGGGGCTGCAAAACTCCCAGGTGATAAACAGGAGTCATGCCTGTCCACCTCCAATGAGTCTAACAGTACCTGCTCAGCCCAGTGGTTCAGATGACAGAATGTTCTAGTCAGGAAAGGATCCAGGGTCAGTGGCAAGTTCACTAGGGTAAGATGGCATCTTCCTCCCATCCGAGAAGTTCCTCTAATGCCCTTTCCAGAGAGTTCCAGACCACACCCCTTTCAGGGACCTGGAGGAAGAAACCTGGCTGCACTTTGCCACCCTGCAAAGATGGAGAGGGGGTGGCTTTCGGGTGGATAAAGAAAGAGTACGGATGGAGCCGGGTCTGCTGACCCATGCCCCACCCCCATGCCCACTTTGAGCATTCTCTCTGGGCTGCCAGGGACCCAAAAGGAGCCAGTCCCTCAAAGGGAACTCAGGGAGAGACCTCTGTTCCAGCCCCACCTCCCAACCCGGCCATCCGGAAACTCCACCCTAGGCTCCTGGCAGAGGAAAAGATGCCTTCTTGGGGGCAAAGGGTTAGTGACCAGGCAGGGACAGACAGTGCACCCTGGTGGGTCTCCTGAATGAAACAGACCATAACCACCAGCGCACAGCCAGTGCCTGCCCGCCTAGCACCTCTGTGCCTGGGACAGAAGTGGGCTCACAGATTCTTTCCCTACATCACTCTTTCTGGTATTTCTTTCTCTGTGAAATCCCAGCTGAAAACACCACTTCCCCCGCCTCCCTCAACCTTGGAAATGCAGACTATCTTGGGAGGTGCCCTCCCTCCCTGCCTCCCCACTACCCACTCTCCTCATCAGGATTTGCCCACCCACCCCCATCTCCTTCTTCACCCGCCCTAGTTTCCTCTCAATCCCCAAGGCCCAGGCAGATGCTGGGCCGGGACCCGAGTCTGAGCCCCACTCCAGGTTTCGCGGGAATGGCTGGCTGGTCAAGACTCGGGCAGATCAGGCCTGTAAAGGGGGTCCTTAGGAACCTCAAAAAGAACGAACCAGAGCCTGGGGAGGCCTTTAGGACCGAGGGGAGCCATCTCTTCTCCCAGCCAGGAGGCAAATCCGCCCCACTAGTTTCCAGGGGCCTCCCCCTTCCCCCCCAGCCTCAGTCACCCACATTCCCAGACACCGGCCCGGGCCACCTGCCAGACGCGATCCCCCGCGGGGCCCGGCCGCCCAGGGCAAAGTTGGCGGAGCCTTCACGCGGAGCCGTTCCCTCCTTCCTTCTCCTCCCTGCCGCCCCCCGCGCCCGTGGCCGCCGCCTCAGGCACGCGTGCCTCCAGGCTCTGCAGCCGAGCCAAGCGGCGCGCCCCGGGCGCCCCTCGCCCACCCGCTCGCCGGGCGCGCGCCGCGGGAGTCTCCCCGCACCCTCTTCTCCCGGGGACCGAGGGTCGGGCTCCGCCCCGCCGCCGCCGCCGCCGCTCGCTCGCTCAAGCCGCCCGGGCCGCCGCCGCTGCCCCGCGCCCCGGCGCTCCAGGACGCGCGGGGCAGCCGGGGGCGCGGGCGGCGAGCGCAGAGCCGAGCGGCGCGGAGGGGACGGAGGGGAGGGCCGGGCGGCGGGGGAGGGAGCGGGGAGCAGAGGCGGGCGCAGATCCCCGGCGCCCCGCGCGCTCGCTCGCTGTCTCCGGAGACGCGCGGGCCGCCGCCGAGCGCACTAGCGGGTCACCTTGTCCAGGAGGTAAGTCCCGACCGCCCCGGCCGCGCGGGCAGCGGAGGGGTCGGCGGGAGTGGGGCGGGGGCCGCGGGCGGGCGGGCGGCGGGGAGGCGGCCCCCGCGCGGGAGGGAGTCCTGGCTCCGCCTCGGAGCGCGCAGACCGGCGGCGGCGCGGCGCCGGGGTGAGTCCGGGCGGTCCGGGCGGCGGGACCGGGGAGGCGCGGGGTCGCCAGGCGCCCGGGAGAATCGGAGCAAGCGAAGAAGATGAGAAAGAAGGGGCCGGGCGCCGGCAGCCCGGGCTGCAGCCTGGCGCCTCGCCACCCCAGGCACCCCGGCGGCGCCGAGGGGCCGCTGTGCAAAGTCGGAGGGAGCTGCTGAGATCGAGACCCGGGAGCGCGGTGGAGCGGGGCTGACCGGGCGGTGGAGGCGCGCGGCAGGCACTGGCTCTGCGGGTCCGGGAGACCCCTTCGAGTGACTCACAGGAGACAGACGGGGGCTGGTGAGCGGGGCCGCGGAGGGGGTGGGGACCGAGGTTCATCTGGGACCGGGAAGGGAAACGGGCTTCGCTTCACCAAGCGGAGGGAAAAAGGAAGGCGAGGGTGAGAGCGCGCTGGGGCCCGGGACTCCGGGAGCCCCTCGCGGCCGCTACAGCCCGCAGCGCCGGGAGCTGCCAGCCACCGCGCGGAGAGGGCAGAGAGTGGATGCGTTTGGGGGTTCAAGTTGTGGTCACGATTTTCCTTGGTGCGATTTCTGTCTCTTCGTGCGCGCTCTCGGAGGTGAGGAGCGAGGGAATGGGTTACAGGGAAAACTGGGCACTTTTCCTAGGGAAGGGGCTTTGATGGCGATGCGTTTGCGGCGGTTCCAGTGGAGTGAGCCCTTCGAGTCCTGCTTTGGGAAGGCTGCCAGTGGGGTCGTTCGGCTTTTCTGAAGGACTAGAGGAAGGGGTCCTCTGGCCGCCTTCGTTTCCTGGGGTGGTCCCCGTGCACGCAGAGCCTTAGGCGCCTGTCAGCGAGACTTTAGGTGCGCACAGCAATCCTTCTGCGGTGTCAGATGCGCTGGCGCCCGCCAGGCTCCTGGCCGGACTCCTGTCTGCGCCTTCTCGGCCACGTCCTGGGTTCAGGTTCGGTGCGGCAGACAATGGCCGAGGGTTTGGCGATTTAGGGACCGGGAGTAGGTGGCTCCGTGCTTTAGTTAGAATCAGGCTTAGGCGGTGGGGTGAGTCCCCGGTTCTGTGGATCTTGTTGACCCTCCTCCTGCTGGCCAGTGTGTTTGGTCAGAGCCCAAAGGGAGCGGCTGCTGCGCTGCGCAGACCTGCAGCCTGTGGGGTGAGCCGCTGGTAACAAAACCGGGAGCCGGCCAACTTTTCCTTGCTGAGGAGAAATGGCGGGGCAGTCAGAGTTGGTGCTGGGATGTGGTCTTCTGAGGGGCTTTGGCTAGCTGAATGCTCCGGGCAACCAGAGTGCAAAGCCACCCCAGCGGTGGTCTGATGTCCATTCTGGCTAGGACAGGAAGTGGCTGGAGAGGTTTGGGATGAATTATTGCATGCTATGTGCCTGGCGGTGCTGTGGAATGTCTTCCTGGAGATCAGACCACAGGTGCTGGCCTGTGAGCCGTTTGAAGGCGAGTCCTCACCTCTCTCCGTCCCTCTCTCCCTCCAACACCCTGGGGTCCCTCTGCTCCCAGCAGAGGTTAGTTTGTCTCTCATCTGCTGCCCTCTCCCACCCTGCCCCCACCTACTGCATGAAAATGGAATCCTGGTCATCAAGAAGGCCTTGTCAGATACAGAAAAAACTGGGGAAATCTATGTCTGAAGTTTTTTACGATGGAGAATGTCAGTGGTTCACAGAGGGGCAGCGCCCTTCCTCCAACCCTGTTGCCTTCCCTCCTGTTTACCACTCTCTTGCGAGTTGGAGGCCATGTCTGAGGAAGGGTTTGGAAATCCATTCGCAGCTCTCTTCACCGCTAAACGCGGACCCATGAATCTCCAGCCGATGACGTTTCATTTCATTTTCACGTAACCAGGGGCAGAAACAACTTCTTCGAATGATTCTATGAGAAATAGGTGATGTTAAAATAGAAACAAAGATGCCCCCATGTCCATTTAGGGGTAGAAAAGAAACCTGCTAACCTACTGGAGGTCCGAAGAGGGGAATTGAAGGAGGAGAGAGAAAAATTCAGATGCTGAGAAAAGAGACATGTGGAACAATTGCATTTGGCTTGTGCCAGTGGCCGTGCAAGGGGTAAACAGATCCCAGTTAAACCAGGAAAAGCAAAAGAATACGTTTTGGTAAAAAAAAAAAAAAAAAAACTTGAATCATTAAGCAATCTCTCCCACATAAAAGTGCTGCACTGACTTTGCCTCCGCTCCTCATTAGCTCTAGTGCATATTTTCTCAGGAGTTATTACTATTGTAATAGAATAAAAAGCTATTTTCTTATGTAAGTTTTCTATGGGAGACACTAGTCGGTGCTATTCTGAGGTTCATGAGAGTGCTGACATTTCATCTCTCAATTAGAGAACATGTGCTGGTCACCAGGCCACATCTGGAAACTGCTCGCTCTGATGGATTCCGACTGTGGGGTCTGTGGACTGGAGAGGGTCACCTGGGGCCAGCCTCCAGAGACTGTGGGAGGGAGCCCCCAACCTGCACGCCCTTCACACTCCCTATGCCTCTGCTGGCTTTAGAGAAAAGCTGCTCCGAAAAATTGCCAATAATGCGCTTGGAGGACTGATTGGGCTTTTGGACCCCTTGATAAGGTGTGCTCTTGAACGGGATCCTCAGCCAACCTGTTGGGATGTGAACAACCAGCCCGTAGACCAGCACCTTTATTCCTCTGCCACTAGCAGACAAAACCAGCATGACCCCCAGCGCCTCCCATTGGCCTTTTCGGGACCCACGCACAGTGGGGATCCTCACAGCCAAATGGCCTGACTGAAACACTGTGACCTGTAGTCACAGCAACATCCTTGGACTGGGCAGGCAAAGGTGCAAAGATTGAAGGATGGGGTGTTGGTTTGTCAGCATCAGCACAGCCTCGGGCTAATGAGAAGCAGAAACGCCTGGTCCTTCGGTGGGAAGTCACATGAGGCTGTTTGGGGGAAAAAGGCGCTGATCGGGGGCAACACTGGGGCCACAGCTTTGACCCAGCATCACTGCGCTGGAGGCCTTGTGCCAACACGTCAAAAATAAAAATAAAACATGAAAGGTATTCAAATATTAAATATTCTGAACATTGACCCAGTTCCTGCTCATGTCACCAGAATTGGAATAACGCAGGTAGCACCCAGTGGTTTAAACAAATGTGATTTTTTTACATTCTCTGTGCAAGATATTAGGACATTTCACATTTGTTTCAGAGAGCTTATGTTTTAAACAGGAACAGCTGTAACTCTTTCAGGCATTGGACTACAGTTCAGGTCAGACAGCCTGAGGACTTGGGCTGGGAGGGAGGAGGAAGTGGAGAGTGGGAGGGGAACAGGAAGGGGAAGGAGGAGGGGGAAAGCTGGGAGGAGGTGTGGGTCTGCCCCAGGACACCTTCTGGAATTTCTGTGCCGAAACAGGCTCTGCTGCTTGCCCATTGCATGAGCTGAGCTCACTTAACTTTCCTGAGATTGTTTCTTTCCCTCCATGTTCTTCCCAGGGTTTTGAAAACAAAATATTAATGGTTGCCACTGTCTTTAAATGGGAACGACTCTGGTTTAGGAGCACTTCGGTTAGAGTGTTTGGGTGTCTCTCCGGATGAAGTTCGTGTCCCCAAGGTTCTCAGGACACAGTGTGAGCCCCGGCCTGTCCTTGCTCCCGCATCCTCCAAATTCTTATTGGCAGGAGTCAGGATAAGGTTGGGGAGGGGGCCACCGATCCACAGGGACATGTCCTCAAGTAGGAACCGCCTGAGCACTGTCAACATCGCCGCTGTGTGGGTTCAGAGGTCGCACGTGGGAAAGGCTCATGAAGGACACCTCTAACACAACTGTGTTCAGATTCACATCAACTTAGAAAAGTTACCTTAGAAAAATGAGGCTTGTTCTCTAGGATGAAACGCTTCCAAGCAGATCATCAACCAACCACAAAGCACTGCTTATCATAGGCGATGATTTAGTTACAAATGTTTTGGTCAAAAGTCCAAGTTATCTTCAACGATGTTATGACAGATAACCTGTTAAATTGCATGAAATGAAGTAAAATCAAATACTAAAAGGAAAACAAAAACAAATAAGCCTTGGGACCCAAGAGAACCATTAGAACTAAGACTAACACAACCAAGGAACAATATGTGTGCATAGAAAATAATAAACAGAAAAGCCGCTTCTGAGAGACCAGCCCAGGGGACAGCTCTGGACATTGGCTTACTTAAAAAGAACTTACCACTGAGTTCAATTTACATTATCCCAGAGAGGTGGGAGTTTTGCTCTTGGGGGTCAAGTCAGTGTTCAATGTAAAACATTTTGAGTTTTTAGCTCCCAGCCACATCTTGTGTTCATCACAGTCATTTTTAAACATAGGTCCTAACAATGCTACCGGAGAAGGCAATGGCAACCCACTCCAGTACTTTGCCTGGAAAATCCCATGGACGGAGGAGCCTGGAAGGCTATAGTCCATGGGGTCACTGAGGGTCTGACACGACTGAGCGACTTCACTTTCACTTTTCACTTTCATGCATTGGAGAAGGAAATGGCAACCCACTCCAATGTTCTTGCCTTGAGAATCCCAGGGACGGGGGAGCCTGGTGGGCTGCCGTCTATGGGGTCGCACAGAGTCGGACACGACTAAAGTGACTTTGCAGCAGCAACAATGCTACAGTGACATTTTGGGGGTGTGACTCTGAGGAAGAGAACGTGGGTGTTAACTGATTGCAATCTGTGTCTTTCATCAAGGGCCTGCTTAGCTTAAATTAACGTTTTTAAAAACATCAGTTCAGTTCAGTTCAGTCGCTCAGTAATGTCCAACTCTTTGCAACCCCATGAATCACAGCACGCCAGGCCTCCCTGTCCATCAACAACTCCCGGAGTTCACTCAAACTCATGTCCATCAAGTCAGTGATGCCATCCAGCCATCTCATCCTCTGTCGTCCCTTTCTCCTCCCGCCCCCAATCACTCCCAGCATCAGAGTCTTTTCCAGTGAGTCAACTCGTCACATGATGTGGCCAAAGTATTGGAGTTTCAGCTTGAGCATCAGTCCTTCCAATGAACACCCAGGATTGATCTTCCTTAGAATGGACTGGTTGGATCTCCTTGCAGTCCAAGGGACTCTCAAGAGTCTTCTCCAGCACCATAGTTCAAAAGCATCAATTCTTCGGCGATCAGCTTTCTTCATAGTCCAACTCTCACATCCATACATGACCACTGGAAAAACCATAGCCTTGACTAGACGGATCTTTGTTGGCAAAGTAATGTCTCTGCTTTTTAATATGCTATCTAGATTGGTCATAACTTTCCTTCCAAGGAATAAGCGTCTTTTAATTTCATGGCTGCAATCAGCATCCGGAGTGATTTTGGAGCCCAAAAAAATAAAGTCTGACACTGTTTCTCCATCTATTTCCCATGAAGTGATGGGACCAGATGCCATGATCTTAGTTTTCTGAATGTTGAGCTTCAAGCCAACCTTTTCACTCTCCTCTTTCACTTTCATCAAGAGGCCTTTGAGTTCCTCTTCACTTTCTGCCATAAGGGTGGTGTCATCTGCATATCTGAAGTTATTGATATTTCTCCCGGCAATCTTGATTCCAGCTTGTGCTTCTTCCAGCCCAGCGTTCCTCATGATGTACTCTGCATAAAGTTAAATAAGCAGGGTGACAATATACAACCTTGATGTACCCCTTTTCCTATTTGGAAACAGTCTGTTGTTCCATGTCTCGTTCTGTTGCTTCCTGACCTGCATACAGGTTTCTCAAGAGGCAGGTCAGGTGGTCTGGTATTCCCATCTCTTTCAGCATTTTCCACCGTTTATTGTGATCCACACAGTCAAAGGCTTTGGCATAGTCAATGAAGCAGAAATAGATGTTTTTCTGGAACTCTCTTGCTTTCTCCATGATCCAGCAGATGTTGGCAATGTGAACTCTGGTTCCTCTACCTTTTCTAAAACCTGCTTGAACATCTGGGAGTTCACGGTTCACATATTGCTGAAGCCTGGCTTGGAGAATTTTGAGCATGACTTTACTAGCGTGTGAGATGAGTGCAATTGTGTGGTAGTTTGAGCATTCTTTGGCATTACTTTTCTTTGGGATTGGAATGAACATTGACCTTTTCCAGTCCTGTGGCCACTGCTGAGTGTTCCAAATTTGCTGGCATATTGAATGCAGCACTTTCACAGCATCATCATTCCGGATTTGAAATACCTCAATTGGATTCCATTACCTCCACTAGCTTTGTTCGTAGTGATGCTCTCTAAGGCCCACTTGACTTCACATTCCAAGATGTCTGGCTCCAGGTGAGTGATCTCACCATCGTGATTATATTGGTCGTGAAGTACAGTTCTTCCGTGTATTCTTGCCACCTCCTCTTAATATCTTCTGCTTCTGTTAGGTCCATACCATTTCTGTCCTTTATTGAGCCCATCTTTGCATGAAATGTTCCCTTGATATCTCTAATTTTCTTGAAGAGATCTCTTGTTTTTCCTATTCTGTTGTTTTCCTTTATTTCTTTGCATTGATCGCTGAGGAAGGCTTTCTTATCTCTCCTTGCTATTCTTTGGAACTCTGCATTCAGATGCTTATATCTTTCCTTTTCTCCTTTGCTTTTCGCTTCTCTTCTTTTCACAGCTATTTGTAAGGCCTCCTTAGACAGCCATTTTGCTTTTTTTGCATTTCTTTTCCATGGGGATGGTCTTGGTCCCTGTCTCCTGCACAGTGTCACGAATCTCCGTCCAGAGTTCATCAGGCACTCTATCTATCAGATCTAGACCCTTAAATCTATTTCTTCAGTTCAGTTCAGTTCAGTCGCTCAGTCGTGTCCGACTCTTTGCGACCCCATGAACCACAGCACGCCAGGCCTCCCTGTCCATCACCAACTCCCAGAGCTCACTCAAACTCATGTCCATCGAGTCGGTGATGCCATCCATCCATCTCATTCTCTGTCGTCCCCTTCTCCTCCCGCCCCCAATCCCTCCCAGCATCAGAGTCTTTTCCAGTGAGTCAACTCGTCGCACGAGTTGGCCAAAGTACTGGAGTTTCAGCTTGAGCATCAGTCCTTCCAATGAACACCCAGGATTGATCTCCTTTAGAATGGACTGGTTGGATCTCCTTGCAGTCCAAGGGACTCTCAAGAGTCTTCTCCAGCACTATAGTTCAAAAGCATCAATTCTTTGGCGATCAGCTTTCTTCACAGTCCAACTCTCACATCCATACATGACCACTGGAAAAACCATAGCCTTGACTAGACAGACATTTGTTGGCAAAGTAATGTCTCTGCTTTTTAATATGCTATCTAGGTTGGTCATAACTTTCCTTCCAAGGAGTAATCTATTTCTTACTTCCATTGTATAATCATAAGGGATTTGATTTAGTTCATATCTGTGTGGTCTAGTGGTTTTCCCTACTTTCTTCAATTTCAGTCTGAATTTGGCAATAAGGAGTTCATGATCTGAGCCACAGTCAGCTCCTGGTCTTGTTTTTGCTAACTGTATACAGCTTCTCCATCTTTGGCTGCAAAGAATATAATCAATCTGATTTCGGTGTTGACCATCTGGTGATGTCCATGTGTAGAGTCTTCTCTTGATTTGTTGGAAGAGGGTGTTTGCTATGACCAGTGCGTTCCTTTGGCAAAACTCTATTAGCCTTTGCCCTGCTTCATTCCGTGCTCCAAGGCCAAATTTGCCTGTTACTCCAGGTGTTTCTTGACTTCCTACTTTTGCATTCCCATCCCCTATAATGAAAAGGACATCTTTTTTGGGTGTTAGTTATTACTTCTCAAACATTTGACCTGATTGAGTAATCACTTTTCAAACCTGCCTTCCATTCCTTCCTTCATCTTTTTTGTTGGGAGACATCAGTGCCCAAAACAAATCCAAAAAGCAATCAAACATTTCAGATAATTAGATCCACAAAGGTTTTATTCCATTGGCTCCGTGTTAAACCAAAGATACTCCTTAAAGAGAAAAATACCTTACCTCAAATATGTTGAGGCTTCAGCCCTGTTCAGGAAAGCAGAGGAACAAACTTATGACATAAACTTAACCTTTATGCCCTGGTACAACATGCGGTTTTTATGTGACCCTCATGATTCTGGCCTTCTCACCTTGGTGTCACGGGCTCTCAACTCTGCAGTGTTTGAAATAAAAGGGTTTGCTTTTGAGGATTGCAGTGTGATTAAGTCCTAGGTCAGGGCAGGGAAGGGCTTCCCAGGTGACGCTAGTGTTAAAGACCCCACCTGCCATTGCAAAAGACATAAGAGATATGGGTTTGAAACCTGGGTTGGGAAGATCTCCTGGAAGAGGCCATGGCAACCCACTCCAGTGTTCTTGCCTGGAGAATCCCATGGACAGAGGAGCCTGGAGGACTACAGTCCAGGGTCTCAGAGTCAGACATGACTGAAGCGACTTAGCCTACATGCATGCAGGGCTGGGAAATCCAGCACTAAGGGCTGGGCTTAAGCTCCCTTTAGCATCAGAAGGGCCCCACGGATGTCCAAGTCATGCTACCAAAGATTGCTACCCGTTCTTCTCTTGTTGGCAATGTCTCAGGTTGCCTTAAATAAAATATTCACAGGGACTTGCCTAGTGCTCCAGCAGTTAAGATTCTTTGCTCCCAGTGCCAGGGGCACGGGTTCAATCCCTGGTTAGGAAACTACCATCCCACATGGCAAGCATTGTGGCCAAAATAAGTGTTCTCCAAAAAAGAGTGGGACAGAAATTTTTTAAAGATGTAATAGTAAAGGTAAAGTCTTTGCCTTTCTGTAGCCAGTCTTAGTATCTGAAATTTCAGCCCTTGGCCGTTTCCCTTGGGTTTCCTTTAGAGGAAACATTTCGGTGCCAGTTGGGGTGAGGCTGCTATGTCATGCAGGTCAGCAGGAAAGGTGAGCTGAGGTGGGTCAACAGTGTGCTTTGGGTCTGAGACACCATCTGAGCACAGGGGCTGGCCTGTGCCCACAGCTCAGCCATTGGTAGACTCAAGAGCCAGGGTCTGCTCCAGACTGTGCCCAGTATGAGTGCAGACAGTGGAGAGGACCCTGCATTGGGCAAGCCCACCCCTCCCAGCCCAGCCTGGAAAGGCCTTCCAAGACCTCTGGCCTGCAAACAATCCCATCCCGTCTTCTCTCTCCCACTCTCTTCTTCTCTCCTATGTCCTCCCTGCAAGCAGCTGCAAAACACAGGCTCCAGGCGGACGAATTAGCACGCTCACTGCCCACAGCTTTTCTCTTCTGCAGTGAACCCAGAGACACAGCACGCCTGGCTCAGGTCTCAGTGCAGGGCCATACCCCCAGTGCCATCACTAAGAGGGATTCCTGTTAAACGCCACATTTAACTAAAGGGAAGTCATCTCTTTTGTTCTAAGTCCATTCTCTGCCTTTCACCCTTGATATTCTGTTGGCTGTGGATGGAAGGCCCCACCTGACACATGGGGACCCTCTTCCTTGCCTGCTTTGCTCAGAATGAGATCTCAGGGCTCTTGCTGGCATCAGCCCTAACATCCCCTGCACTCGGCACAACACACCTGCCCAGCGGCTCAGAACACAAGGAACACCAATGTGTCCACGTCCCAGACCCTGTCATCCCCCTTTGACCCCAGTGTTCTTGGCAGGATTGTTGATCTGAGTGTTCAGGGTACAGGGTCCTTAGCTGTGAACAGAGCCACTGAGTTTATTTGAGGCCATCACAGTCTGTTCTGAAGCCATGGAGGACAATGGGCTGTGGCCGAATAATGCACTTTCCTTCTCTGTTGCTGGACTCCAGCGGTGACTTTCCAGGTCCCTTTCTGGGAAGAACACGTACTTCAGGTTCTTGGGTAGTAGACATGAGTTCCTGCCTGGATTCTCATTGTCTCTGCTTGTGTGTAGGACAAACCCACCCTCCAGGGTGAGTGGCTCCAGAGCAGCTCTGACCACTTGGCTGTGCCTACTGTCCACGGGTGTTTGATCCCAGTCCAAAGTAGAGAGGTTTTCATGTGTTCAAGTCCCTGGCCCCCGCACTCCATCCACCAGGAGAGTGGACGCTTTGAACACACCACCGTCCCCCCTTCCTGTTCCCCTCTTTGGCCCTTGACTTAGAAGTTCCTTGGTGGGTGCAGCTTGGGGGGCGGTGGGCTCTGAACTCATCCCGCCCAGAGCTGCTGTGCCTCTGCCAGCTGCTCTGTGGACAGACAGCAAGACAGTGGCAGCCAGCCTCCCAGATGTGTGAGCAAAGGGCTTCCCGGTGACCTTGGTGAGGGTGGGCTCCGGAGCTATGGCCCGTCTAGAGCCGCCCACACAGCGATCCAGCTGCCCCAGGTTCCTCGGCTCCTGCCCGGATGTCCAGTCACTTTCAGATAGTCATTGCCTAGTCCAGTTTAGAAGTGCAGCCCCATCATACTGTGGACTGGAGAATGCTGCCTACTGGGAGTGTGCCCGGTCCGTCTGCCATCAGCTCTTCTGTTCCACTCAGGCATTAGAACACCGTTGGGGGGGGGGGTGCTGGGGGAGGAGAGGAAGGGGGCAAACAGCTGTCCCTTCACTGGAGCTGTGGTCATCCCCTCTCTGCTGTTGGGGAGGCACCACTGATCTGTCCCCAGGACCTTCCCAGGGCACATCTCCCTCCCCCAGGCTCGGGGGTCCCTGCTCCATCTGGGAGCACCATCTGTAGAATGGTCTCCACTCTTACAGCCACCCCAGCCTCAGCATCCGTGCTCCTGGCTTATCCAGCTGGTCCCCAGGAGAAAGTGTGTGACCTCTAGGGAACATGAACCCAGCCAGACCTGTATACGTCTCTCCATCTTCAGGCTGAGGGACCGGGAGCCTGTGGACACATGTGGGGGCTGAAGGCAGTGTGGGCCTGACATAGGGCTACTCCAGATGGGGCTGAGCCTGAGAGGAGAGCAGTGATCAGGGTGCCCAGGGCCTTCTGGACTGTGAACCCTGATCCACCCACAGGCCAGGACAGTGAGTCCCATGGCCCCGCCCTCCTGGCTGCAATGGATCCAAGACTCAGGGGAACTGGCAGCCCTTTAGTGGAAATGAGGGCTGGGGGGCGGGGAGGGTGGAGGGAGGAGGGAGGCGGGGCCCAGGAAGTCCAAGAGCCACCAGAAGGGCCCCTCCTCCACTTCCCGTGGCAGAGGCTCCCCGGGGGCGGGGTCTGGAACGGGCGCAGGGACTCAGCCCTTGGCTTCCCCTCCCTGGTTGGCAGCCCTGCTCTCTGTCTTTTCTCGGGTGGAGCTGCTGTGCCCACCTGAGGTATGGTGGACCGGTTGCACCAAGGGGGCCCCATGGCCCAGTTGCCAAGTGAAGTAGATTGAGTTCACGCACTTGGAGGAGAAACATCAGTGCACGTCTGAAGGGCCAGATGGAAGCTTTCACAACAAGGCAGCTTCTTCAGGGCTCCTTCAGGGAAACCCACAGAAGCTTCTCCTGTTTGCCCCGTGTTGCATCTCCCTCCCAGGCGGGCCAGGAAGAGAGGGTGACCATGGGAAGTGTGTGTATCACGTGGTTTTATCTAGATCTCCCGTCTTGCACTCGGTGGGGTGAACCCCAGGGTGTTCCCCGCCAGCTCTGTGGCCTCTGGTTGCCAGAGGAAGGGCCCAGTGCATGGACCCTTCAGGGGTCTGCTGCTTTGCTGTTTGTCTCAAGGTCACGTTTGCCCACCCCCACACTCAGATCATGAACTCCTTATTGCCAAATTCAGACTTAAATTGAAGAAAGTAGGGAAAACCACTAGACCATTCAGATATGACCTAAATTAAATCCCTTATGATTATACAGTGGAAGTAAGAAATAGATTTAAGGGTCTAGATCTGATAGATAGAGTGCCTGATGAACTCCGGACGGAAGTTCGTGACATTGTACAGGAGACAGGGACCAAGATCATCCCCATGGAAAAGAAATGCAAAAAAGCAAAATGGCTGTCTGAGGAGGCCTTACAAATAGCTGTGAAAAGAAGAGAAGCGAAAAGTAAAGGAGGAAAGGAAAGATATAAGCATCTGAATGCAGAGTTCCAAAGAATAGCAAGGAGAGATAAGAAAGCCTTCCTCAGTGATCAATGCAAAGAAATAGAGGAAAACAACAGGATAGGAAAAACAAGAGATCTTTTCAAGAAAATTAGAGATATCAAGGAAACATTTCATGCAAAAATGGGCTCGATAAAGGACAGAAATGGTATGGACCTAACAGAAGCAGAAGATACTAAGAAGAGGTGGCAAGAATACACAGAAGAACTGTACAAAAAAGATCTTCATGACGAAGATAATCACGATGGCGTGATCACTCACCTGGAACCAGACATCTTGGAATGTGAAGTCAAGTGGGCCTTAGAGAGCATCACGACGAACAAAGCTAGTGGAGGTGATGGAATTCCAATTGAGCTATTCCAAATCCTGAAAGATGATGCCAAGAAAGTGCTGCACTCATTATGCCAGCAAATTTGGAAAACTTAGCAATGGCCACAGGACTGGAAAAGGTCAGTCTTCATTCCAATCCCAAAGAAAGGGAATGCCAAAGAATGCTCAAACTACTGCACAATTGCACTCATCTTACACGCTAGTAAAGTCATGCTCAAAATTCTCCAAGCTAGGCTTCAGCAATATGTGAATCGTGAACTTCCAGATGTTCAAGCAGGTTATAGAAAAGGCAGAGGCACCAGAGATCAAATTGCCAACATCCGTTGGATTATGGAGAAAGCAAGAGAGTTCCAGAAAAACATCTATTTCTGCTTCATTGACTATGCCAAAGCCTTTGACTGTGTGGATCACAATAAACTGTGGAAAATTCTGAAAAAGATGGGAATCCCAGACCACCTGACCTGCCTCTTGAGAAACCTGTATGCAGGTCAGGAAGCAACAGTTAGAACTGGACATGGAACAACAGACTGGTTCCAAATAGGAAAAGGAGTACGTCAAGGTTGTATATTGTCACCCTGCTTATTTAACTTATATGCAGAGTACATCATGAGGAACACTGGGCTGGAAGAAGCACAAGCTGGAATCAAGATTGCCAGGAGAAATATCAATAACCTCAGATATGCAGATGACACTACCCTTATGGCAGAAAGTGAAGAGGAACTCAAAGGCCTCTTGATGAAAGTGCAAGAGGAGAGTGAAAAGGTTTGCTTGAAGCTCAACATTCAGAAAATGTAGATCATGGCATCTGGTCCCATCACTTCATGGGAAATAGATGGGGAAACAGTAGAAACCGTGTCAGACTTTATTTTTTTGGGCTCCAAAATGACTGCGGATGCTGATTACAGCCATGAAATTAAAAGATACTTACTCCTTGGAAGGAAATTTATGACCAGCCTAGATAGCATATTAAAAAGCAGAGACATTACTTTGCCAACCAAGGTCTGTCTAGTCAAGGCTATGGTTTTTCCCGTGGTCATGTATGGATGTGAGAGTTGGACTGTGAAGAAAGCTGATTGCTGAAGAATTGATGCTTTTGAACTGTGGTGCTGGAGAAGACTCTTGAGAGTCCCTTGGACTGCAAGGAGATCCAACCAGTCCATTCTAGAGGAAATCAATCCTGGGTGTTCATTGGAAGGACTTATGCTAAAGCTGAAACAGCAATACTTTGGCCACCTCATGCGATGAGTTGACTCACTGGAAAAGACTCTGATGCTGGGAGCAATTGGGGGTAGGAGGAGAAGGGGACGACAGAGAATGAGGTGGCTGGATGGCATCACCGACTCGATGGACATGAGTTTGAGTGAACTCCAGGAGTTGGTGATGGACAGGGAGGCCTGGCGTGCTGTGGTTCATGGGGTCGCAGAGAGTCGGACACGACTGAGCGACTGAACTGACTGACTGACTGACACTCAGGTTTCTTAGTGCTGCGCTTAGTGTAAAGCTCAGGACAGTTGCCTGTCCTGTGTCATCTTGGACTGACAGACACAGACAATTCCATTTTGTGATAAAAGCCAAGTGGGACAAACATCACTGGGTTGTCTGTCCTTCTGTGCTGAGTGGTGGTTTCCTGGGAGGAGAGTGTCCATGCAGGTGAGCAAACAGTGACTAGGGGTGAGGGGAAGGCCAGCTGTGGACCGGTCAGGGGTTGCGTGCCCACAGACGTCCAGGAGAACAGTTGTTTCCTGTACAACACATGATAGTCAGAGGGGAAACTGCTTCCTCTATTGCTACAGGCTCCAGATGACACAGTTCAGTTCAGTCGCTCAGTCGTGTCCGACTCTGTGCGACCCCATAGATGGCAGCCCACCAGGCTCCCCCGTCCCTGGGATTCTCCAGGCAAGAACACTGGAGTGGGTTGCCATTGCCTTCTCCGGATGACACAGAGAATGTTTAAAGACATAAAACAGGGTGGGAGGTCACCCAGCAAGACCTGCTTTCTGCTCTGGCACAAGGCTTTTCCCAGAAGTTAGAAATGTCTTTAGATGCTGCCCAGAAAGGCTGGTCTTCCTCTAATTTGTATTCAGAGCTTCAGATGTTTCAACAATGCATTTCAGTGAGATGGGACTCTGCTTGTTGCTTCCCTTTATCCTTAAGACCAATTTGGTCCCTTTCTTGGAGAATAAAACCAAGCTGAGCTCAGTTGTTTCTCGGAGGCACAGATCAGAGGACCATCGACTCCGCTGGAGCTCAGCTCAGCCTTAGAGGACATCTTGGAAGCACAGTTCTGATCTACACCTCTCTTTCCTCTGAATCTTTCTTCCCCACCTTGACCTCCTTAGATTCCCTGACCAGGTCCTCTGGGCCAGGACAGGTGAGCCTGGCAGGAGCCCACTGTTTGTACCCTCCTCATACTCTGAGCAGCTGAACTGTCCTGGAAACATCACACATCTTAATTTCAAACTATACTACAAAGCTATAGTAATCAAAACAGTGTTTATTGACATAAAAACAGATGCATAGATCGATTGGACAGAAGAGAGAACCCAGAAATAAACACATGTGTATAGGGTCAATCAGTGTATGATGGAGGAGACAAGAAAATGCAATGGGGAAAAGACAGTCTTTTCAATGAATGGTGTTGGGAAAACTAAATAGTCACATACAAAAAATGAAACTGGACCACTGTTTTACACCACACACAAAAAGCAGCTCAGGATGGGTTGAAGATGTGAATGTAAGAGCTGAAACCATAAAACTCCTAGAAGAAAATGTAGGTGCTAAGCTCCATGACATCACTGTTAGTGATGGTTTTCTGGATTTGACACCCAAAGCAAAGGCAACAAAAGCAAAAATAAGCAAGTGGAACTCCACCAAAGTTAAAACTTTGGCACAGCCAAGCAAACCATTCATTGACAATGAAAAGGCAACTGACCTACTGATTGGGAAAAATATTTGCAAATTATATATCGATTATGGGTGCATATCCAAAATAGATAAGTACTCTACAATTCAATAGCAAATAATAATACTAATGACCTTATTAAAAATGGGCAGAGAATCTGAGTAAAGATTTTTCCAAAGAATACCTGCAAATGGCCAGCAAGTACCTGAAAAGGTGCTCTACTCACCAGTCATCAGAGAAATGGAAAAGCTAATAGAGTTTTACCAAGAGAATGCACTGGTCAAAGGAAACACCCTCTTTCAACAACACAAGAGAAGACTCTACACATGAGCATCACCAGATGGTCAACACTGAAATCAGATTAATTATATTCTTTGCACACAAAGATGGAGAAGCACTATACAGTCAGCAAAAACAAGACTGGGAGCTGACTGTGGCTCAGATCATGAACTCCTTATTGGCAAATGCAGACTTAAATTGAAGAAAGCAGGGAAAACCACTAGACCATTCAGGTATGACCTAAATCAAATGCCTTATGATTATACAGTGGAAGTGAGGAATAGATTCAAGGGATTAGATCCGATAGAGTGCCTGAAGAACTACGGACAGAGGTTCATGACATTGTACAGCAGGCAGTGATCAAGACCATCCCCAAGAAACAGAAATGCAAAAAGGCAAAATGGCTGTCTGAGGAGGCCTTACAAATAGCTGTGAAAAGAAGAGAAGTAAAAAGCAAAGGAGAGAAGGAAGGATATACCCATTTGAATGCAGAGTTCCAAAGAATAGCAAGGAGAGATAAGAAAGCCTTCCTCAGTGATCAGTGCAAAGAAATAGAGGAAAACCATAGAATGGGAAAGACTAGAGATCTCTTCAAGAAAATTAGAGATACCAAGGGAACATTTCATGCAAAAATGGCCTCAATAAAGGACAGAAATGGTATGGACCTAACAGAAGTGGAAGATATTAAGAAGAGGTGGCACGAATACACAGAAGAACTCTACAAAAAAGATCTTAACAACCCAGATAATCACAATGGTGTGATCACTCACCTAGAGTTAGACATCCTGGAATGCGAAGTCAAGTGGGCCTTAAGAAGCATCACTATGAACAAAGCTAGTGGAGGTGGTGGAATTCCAGTTGAGCTATTTCAAATCCTAAAAGATGATACTGTTAAAGTGCTGCACTCAATATGCCAGCGAATTTGGAAAACTCAGCAGTGGCCACAGGACTGGAAAAGGTCAGTTTTCATTCCAATCCCAAAGAATGCTCAAACTACCGCACAATTGCACTCATCTCACATGCTAGTAAAGTAATGCTCAAAATTCTCCAAGCCAGGCTTCAAGAGTACATGAACCGTTACCTTCCTGATGTTCAAGCTGGATTTAGAAAAGGCAGAGAGAGGAACCAAAGATCAAATTGCCAACATCCGATGGACCATCGAAAAAGCGAGAGAGTCCCAGAAAAATATTTATTTCTGCTTTATTGACTATGCCAAAGCCTTTGACTGTGTAGAATACAACAAACTGTGGAAAATTCTGAAAGAAATGGAAATACCAGATCACCTGACCTGGCTCTTAAGATATCTGTATGCAGGTCAGGAAGCAACAGTTAGAACTGTACATGGAACAACAGACTGGTTCCAAATAGGAAAAGGAGTTTGTCAAGGCTGTATATTGTCACCCTGCTTATTTAACTCATATGCAGAGTACATCATGAAAAACACTGGGCTGGATGAAGCACAAGCTGGAATCAAGATTGCCAGGAGAAATATCAATAACCTCAGATAGGCAGATGACACCACCCTTATGGCAGAAAGTGAAGAACTAAAGAGCCTCTTGATGAAAGTGAAAGAGGAGAGTGAAAAAGTTGGCTTAAAGTTCAACATTCAGAAAACTAAGATCATGTCATCCAGTCCCATTGCTTCACGCAAATAGATGGAGAAACCACAGAAACAGTGGCAGAGTTTATTTTTAGGGGCTCCAAAATCACAGCAGGTGGTGACTGCAGCCATGAAATTAAAAGATGCTTGCTTCTTGGAAGAAAAGTTATGACCAACCTAGACAGCATATTAAAAAGAAAAGACGTTACTTTACCAACAAAGGTCCATCTAGTCAAAGCTATAGTTTTTCTCTATGGAGAACAGTGTGGATATTCCTTAAAAACCTGGAAATAGAACTGCCATACAACCCAGCAATCCCACACCTGGGCATATACACCAAGGAAACCAGAATTGAAAGAGACACATGTACTCCAATGTTCATCGCAGCACTGTTTATAATAGCCAGGACATGGAAGTAACCTAGATGTCCATCTGCAGACGAATGGATAAGAAAGCTGTGGTACATATACACAATGGAGTATTACTCAGCCATTAAAAAGAATACATTTGAATCAGTTCTAATGAGGTGGATGAAACTGGAGCCTATTATACAGAGTGAAGTAAGCCAGAAAGAAAAACACCAATACAGTATACTAACTCATATATTTGGAATTAAAAAGATGGTAATGATAACCCTGTATACGAGACGGCAAAAGAGACACAGATGTATAGAACAGTCTTTTGGACTCTGTGGGAGAGGGCGAGGGTGGGATGATTTGGGAGAATGGCATTGAAACATGTATATTATCATATGTGAAATGAATCGCTAGTCCAGGTTCGATGCATGATACAGGATGCTCGGGGCTGGTGCCCTGGGATGACCCAAACGGATGATATGGGGAGATAGGTGGGAGGGGGGTTCAAGATGGGGAACACATGTACATCCGGGGCAGATTCATGTCAATGTTTGGCAAAACCAATACAATAAAGTAATTAGCCTCCAATTAAAATTTTTTTTAGAAAGGAAAAAAAAAGTTATGGTTTTTCCAGAAGTCATGTATGGATGTAAGAGTTGGACTATAAAGAAAATTGATCGCCGAAGAATTGATGCTTTTGAACTGTGGTACTGGAGAAGATTCTTGAGAGTTCGTTGGACTGTGAGGAGAGCCAACCAGTCCATTCTAAAGGAGATCGATCCTTGGTGTTCATTGGAAGGACTGATGCTGAAGCTGAAACTCCAATACTTTGGCCACCTGATGCGAAGAACTGACTCATTTGAAAAGACCCTGATCCTGGGAATGTTTGAAGGTGGGAGGAGAAGGGGAAGACAGAGGATGAGATGGTTGGATGGCATCACGGACTCAATGGACATGAGTTTGAATAAGCTCCAGGAGTTGGTGATGGACAAGGAGGCCTGGAGTGCTGCAGTCCATGCGTTCGCAAAGAGTCGGACGTGACTGAGGACTGAACGGACTGACTGGTGAGGCATCACCTCATACCTATCAGAAGGGCTCTTATCAAAAAGAGAACAAATCAGTTGTTGAAGAAAAGGGAACTGGCGCACTGATGGTGGAAATGTAAATTGGTACAGTTGCTATGGAAAACAGAATGGAGATTCCTGAGAACATAAAAATAGAACTGCCATACAATCCAGCAATTTCACTTCTGGGTTTATCCAAAGAAAATGAACACAGTGGCTCAAAAAGATATATGCACCTCTGTATCCACTACAGCATTATCTACCATAGCCAAGATATGGAAGCAACTGATAGATTGATAAAGAAGATGTGATATACATACAGCTATAGACATATATATAGCTATAAATACATACACACATATACAGTGAAGTATTATTTAGCTATAAAAAGCAGGAAATCCTGCCACTTGCAGCAACCTGGGTGGAGCTTGAGGGCACTGTGCTAAGTGAAATAAGACAGAGAAAGATAAATACCATTGAGTCTCACTTGTACGTGGAATCTGAAAAAAAAAAAATGAACAAACTCCAAACTTTGGATCTGTACTGAACCACCAGTCTGTACAGATCGAGTACAGACTGGTGGTTGCCACAGGCAGGCAGTGGTGGAGGGGTGGAGAAAATGGGTGAAGGGGGTCAAAAGTTAGAAATTCCAGTTATAAGATGAATGTTATGGGATGTACTGTACAGCATGGTGACTGTGGTCAACAGTACTGCATTGTATATTTGAAACTTGCTAAGAGAGTAGATCTTAAAGGTTCTCATCACAAGAAAAATGTAAGTATGCCTGTGATGGATGTCAGTTAGACCTATTGCGATCATTTCACAATATATACAAATGATCATATGCCACTCACTTGAAAGTGACATAATGTTACATGTCAGTTATGCTTCAGTAAAACAAAGACACAACTGTGGCAAGGATTGCTTGGCTGCTTCTTGTACTCAGGAGAACCCGTCTCTGGGCATGAGTTGGGGTGGGTACCAGATGACCCAGAAGCCCAGGGGTTGCGGGTGAGGCCGCCTGACTTTACCGCTGCTTTCACAACTGTAAAATGAAGAAGATGCTTCCCCACTTCCTTCTTGGAATAACTGAAAATACAAATAAAGGATGAAGTGGAGAGAGAACTTAGGTAGGGAACTGGGGAGGTTTGGAACTGAGGAGGTTCGATCCTAAAAAAAAAAAAAAAATTTAAGTAGTTCTAGAGATCTGTTTGACAACAGTGAGAATACCCTTAGCACTACTGAACCATACACTTGAAAATAGTCCAGATGGTAAATTTTATGTTGTGTATTTTTACCACAATAAAAAAAGATTCATATTAATTGGAGCTCTGAGGTTCTAATTACTAGCAAATAATTGATGTGGACTCTTCTGATGTAGCCTCAGGAGTAACTCCTGCCATATCTCATCAATTATGTGTGAGTCACAAGTCACACTGTTTCTCAAAAGTATCTTCTAGAATGTGCTGCTATCTTAGGCCCATAGTCAGAAACTGGGGCAAAGATTAATAGCAGTGATTTTGTACATTATGTGGGTGCATTCGTTATTATGTGATTGAATTCTGGGTCTTGGGAATTTTGTTCCATTCCATCATTCTCCAGAGATAAAAGGGACAGGTGAGAAAAACAGAAGTTTCATGTCCTCACAGGTCTAACAACTTCTCCAAATTTACACAGAAATCAGTGGCAACACTGATTTGGATCTGCCTTTACATGTCTTATTTTCTCCTTTTCCTTATTTGTGTGCAAAATAAAAAGACCTGTTTAAAGAATTGTGTGACTTCATAGGTTAGAAATGAAGCAGCCACAATGACAGAGAACCAGGGTCATGGGAGCTGAACTATAGGGATTATTTTTCTGATGTGATATAAGCAAAGTGGGAGGTTGTGCCTTGGCAACTCAGTGGAGTCAGGGATACATCTTTCCCACTTCTTGGTTCCCAGGTGGCTGCTTCAGCTCCAGACATCACATCTGAGATCAAGGCAAGAGGTGGGAGAGGTGGACACAGCCCTTCCAGAAGACATTAACCCACAGCTGTCTTGGGCCTGAAGCTGTGTGTGTGACCTCTCTCGGTTATAAAAAAGCCTGGGGTAAGGAGGAGGATTTAACTTTTCCAGCCTCCAGGTGAAGGTGGGCAAAGGCGATAGATATCCTGTGGTGGATTCTCCATTTGGCCAGTGACTGTCATCCGCCTGTCAACAAGAAGAGTGCCGAGGGGTATTATGGGATGCAATGGGATGGGAAGACCAGACCGTGTGTACAGTAAGTCCCCTACACGTGAACAAGCTCCATTCCAAGAGTGCGTTGGTAAGTCCAACTTCTTCATAAGTTCAACAAACATAGCTTAGGTACCCAACTAACACAATCAGCTGTACAATCCTGTACTGTAATAGTTTATGGTGCTTTTCACATAAAAAAAATTCAGTTCAGTCGCTCAGTCGTGTCCGACTCTTTGCGACCCCATGAATCACAGCACGCCAGGCCTCCCTGTCCATCACCAACTAAAAAAACATTAAACCATGTTAAATCCTATAGTACGATACCTTGAAAAGTACAGCAGTACCAACTACATCATGCTTTCATGCTTGCTTTCAGACATCCTGGACTTGAAATAAAGATATCGTATTACCGTCTTCTGTTCAGTAACGTACAGTAGAGCACACAAAAGCCCAACCACCTGTAGAGGATGCACGCACGTGACAGTCTACACCAGACAACATGAAGTAACTTATGTGATTGGACATGGGAATGCACGTTCACTTCTTTGAAAGGGAGCATTTTGAAGGTTCATGTGTAGGAGACTTACTGTACATGTGAACACAAGGGACCACGGTGGTTTGCTGGTGACAAATTGCATGTAGTGTGCAGGGGGAGGGATGGCAGGCAGGTGGAGACAAAGGAGGTGACAAACCTTGGGCTTGAGCCCGGCAGACAGGACCACATGCATCTCCTGGGGGCTGGTAAATGCAGGCTCTGGGACAGCAGATCGGGGAAGGGGACACTGCATCCCCACCAGGCACTGAGCTGATGCTGTAGCCTCCCTCTGAGTGGCCCAAGTCCAAGTGGTTCTCAGAGTTGGCAGCACAGTGGATTCACCAGGGGATGCTGAAAACTGGTTTATACACAAATAATGTACAGAATACAAATTGAGTTCAATAATGTTAAAGGAGCAGCTGAGTCGGCTTTTCTTACCGAAACACCTGTTAAAGCCACACTCACCAAACTCTAATGCACATGAAAGCCTCAGGGATTTGCAAGATGGGCCGAGCCGGGCTCAGCAAGTCTGGGTCAGAGCCGGAGATCTTTGTTTCTAACAAGTGCCCTCTGATGCTGCTGCTGCTGGTCCCAGGTCACACTTTGCAGGCAGGTGATGGGAAATAGATGGGGAAACAGTGGAAACAGTGTCAGACTTTATTTTGGGGGGCTCCAAAATCACTGCGGATGCTGATTGCAGCCATGAAATTAAAAGACGCTTATTCCTTGGAAGGAAGTTTATGACCAACCTAGATAGCATATTAAAAAGCAGGGACATTACTTTGCCAACCAAGGTCCGTCTAGTCAAGGCTATGGTTTTTCCAATGGTCATGTATGGATGTGACAGTTGGACTGTGAAGAAAGCTGAGCGCCGAAGAATTGATGCTTTTGAACTGTGGTGTTGGATAAGACTCTTGAGAGTCCCTTGAACTGCAAGGAGATCCAACCAGTCCATTCTAAAGGAGATCAGCCCTGGGTGTTTATTGGAAGGACTGACGCTAAAGCTGAAACTCCAATACTTTGGCCACCTCATGCGAAGAGTTGACTCACTGGAAAAGATTCTGATGCTGGGAGGGATTGGGGGCAGGAGGAGAATGTCATCATTGCCTCGATGGACAGGCGTTTGAGTGAACTCCGGGAGTTGGTGATGGACAGGGAGGCCTGGCGTGCTGTGATTCATGGGGTCGCAAAGAGTCAGACACGACTGAGCAACTGAACTGAACTGAACTGAAGGGCTGAAGGAGTGGGAGAGGGTGGGGGCATAGAAGAGGCGGACTGTATCCCTTGTGCCTGGTGTGAGCTGAGGAAGGGTCCCAGCTGCGTAGCAGGAGATGCCAGTGTGCTGATGACCCTCTCATGTGGGCTTATTCACCATATGTAAACTTACAAGGGCTTCCCTGGCGGCTCCATGGTAAAGAATCCGCCTGCCAAGGTAGGAGACATGGGTTTGATCCTTGGGTCGGAGAAAGAAATGACAACCCACTCCAGTATTCTTGCCTGGAAAACCCCATGGACAGAGGAGCCTGGGGGGCTGCAGTCCATGGGGTCACAAAAGAGTCAGACAAAACTGAACAACTCAACAACAACAACAAACTTGCACAGCCTGGATTTAGGGTCAAGAAGTAATTACATTTAAAATTTATCTTATGTAATATTTTTTTAAAACCAAATGCTAGAAAAACAAATGCTAGAGTTGGCAATTGCTGTGCCTCTGGGTTGACTGGGGTGAGTGTTGCGGGTCGCATGGCTATGGACCAAGCCCAGGGGAGCTGTCCACACCATCCTACAGTCTCTAACATCTGTGCTCCACTCTCTCCACTTCCAAACCAGAGACCAGTGCTGTTGGCTCTAAGGATAGGATAGAATATCTCACAAAGGCTCCAGAGCACTCCTTGGCCAGCAGGGGGGCTAAATAAACACAGGAATGCAAATGTGGACACACCACAGTGTGTATGTGTTCACGTGTGCATATGTGCACATGCGTGAATCATGCATGTCTCCTTCCTTCCATAATATCTTGACCCATGGGAGGTATAGCAGCTTATTTGCAGACATGGGTTACAGCAGGGGTCCCCATCCCCAGTCCTCAGCCTGTTAGGAACTGGGCTGCCCAGCAGAAGGTGAGGGACTGGCAAGCGAGTAAAGCTTGCCCTGTGCCTCCCCATCCCAACCCCCCAACGCTGCTCCCCATTGCCTGCTTTACTGCCTGAACCATTCCCCCTTCCCGCTTTATAGAAGGATTGTTTCCCACAAAACAGGTCCCTGGAGCCAAAATGTTGGAGACCACTGGGCTGCCAATTCCTCTCCTCTCCCCACGCCCCTCCTTTGCACGGTGACACCTGTCCCTCCCATTGAGAGGAGGAATCTCTTTCTCCACTCTTGGGTGGGGCCTGGCCGCCTGCCTGGGTTTGACCCACACTGTCATGTGGGAGAATGATGTACTGGTTCTGAGAAGCCCTGGCTGCTTCTGCACTTGCCCTTCCGGACCTTGCCTGACTGGTGAAGGAGCCCTGGGAAGCGCGAGGTCCAGCCCCCAGCCCCCAGGAGCCACCAGTTGTGCCGGTGGGGCTGACCTGAGCTTCCCGGTCCCAGTGGAGCCCCAGTGATCACAGCCTCGTGAGTGATCCCAGGAGAGACCAGCCAAGAACCAAGGAGCCCGGCTCAGCCCACCTGGTCACCCAGAGGACTGTGAGCAAATGAAACAGCTGCCATTTTAACCTGCTAACTTTTGGAGTGTTTGTTACACAGTGAATAATGACTGACGCCCATGGCTAGAAAAACCTGGGCTGGAAATATATCTGCATAAAAATATGTGTTTGAACAGCATTCAATACTGCGGCTCTGTTTTTTGTTTTGTAAATTTTGGCCATGCTGCGCAACTTGCAGGATCCTGGTTCCCCAACCAGGGATTGAACCCAGGCCATGGCAGTGAAAAGACTGAGTCCTAACACTGGACTGCCAGAAAACTCCCAATACTGCAGCCCTTGAGCAAACATCAGATGGGAGTTCAGCATGCCACTCGCTACCCTGCAGAGAGGAAAAGTGGGAAGTGACATGGCTGGCACCCCTGAGCCCCTGCAGAGGACCTGCCCCATGTGAGCTGCTGCCTCCTCAGGCGCTGGACCTAGCATCCTGGGCAGACATCACTCCTTCTTCACCCACACAAAGTGCTCAAAACAGTGCCGTGTGGACTGACCTCCCTGTCAGTGACCTAATTGTGGCTTCACTGCCCCGGGGTGGCTTGAGAACAGGTAGACCAGATGGATGAGCACTAGAGCAAGGTGGTGATAATCATCCAAGTCCCAGACTGTCCCCTGGGCTCCAGGAACAGCTGAGGAGGGGCCGGTGTCCTCTGTGCCATGACCCAAGGATGTGGGTGCAGGGAGCCCACGCCATGGGCATACCAGCTCTGCCTAGAGAGAAGCATCCCACCGGGTCGGCCTTCGCTGAGGGCTCTGCATCCTGGGCCCACATGCCTTACCGACAAGCTGAGTGGGACCAGATGTGAGTGTCTGCGGAACAAAAGTTGAATATGGAGACACCCTCTCTGCCAGGATCCTCAGCTAGAAGCACGGCTCTGGGTCAGCCAGGACTGAGCCCAGGCTCTGCTGGCTCTGGGACAAAAGGGGGTGACATGTAAAAAGCCTCCTGGGTTGTCATCATTTCTCCGGCAGTGACTCAGCCCTGTCCATGGTCTTGGCAAGTCTGAGCTGCCTGTGGAGGCCGAGATTTCTGCCCGCACCCTGACCTAGAACTGGACGTCCAGCTCCTCGTAGAAGACAATAAGGTTGGCAGACGAAGGTCACGTTCCTTCCCTGTTCCTTTACACACACACAGACTTGCATATGCACACACTGACATATTCCCACACGTGTAGACACATATAGAATACCAACATAAACATGGGTACACTCACTTACAGAAACACACACACTCACACCCTGAACAGTAAACTCCACTGTGTGAACATCACTGCTGGATGGAGCTGTTTTGGGGGGCGAGCCAGAGGACAGTCCTGGGGACACAGAGATGCCTCACCGGGCTACTCGATCCCTCATCAGGCAGCCCTCTCTCCAGGGCACCAGAGCTCCTGGCCCGTCCAGCTGGCAGATCTGAACATGGCCTCCAGGGGTGGGTGCCTGCAAACAGCAGCAGAGGGGTGGTAGGAGGGAGAGGGCAGCGGGAGCCTGAGAGCACATGTCAGGCAAGGATGTGGGCGGATGTGGGGCCCAGGTTTTCAGGTAAACGGATTCTCTCCGTTCTCCCCGCATGATGAGCAGCTGCAGGCAGAGTCTGCAAGGGGGTCTCTTCTGTTGTGCTTGGACCTCCTGGTGGCTGGTCTGTGTCCACACGGGGTTGGGGTTGGGGTCGGGGGAAGAGTACAGTTCCCAGAGGAGTTTATGTAAGACTTGTCTTTGCAGCTTCTTGATTTTTATAGAGAGAGTTATTGCACCTAAAATAGCAGTCATGCTTTGCCTGTGAGCTCTTGGGATGGGGCTGGCTTGGGGCATTTGGAAACTGGAGAGAGGCTGGGCCGGAGGGGCGGTGGTGGCGAGGCGGGGGTGCGCAGAGACTGTACTGGGGGCTGTGCGGACCACTTGCCCAGGGCTGAGCCCCGGCTTATCCCGCACCCTCTGCAAAGGTATTCAACCTCTCTGTACCTCGGTCTTCTATGAATGAAGAGGAGGCCCCAGCTGCTCCACCTAGGGTTGTTACGTGAGCTGAGATGAGGCAGCGCTCAGCGATGTCAGCTGAAGTCAGGGCCAGCTCGAGGGGGCGTGTGCTGCCTCACACGGGGCCTTGACCAAGGGTGGGCTTTGCACGGGGGGCCAGGCCATTCTGGGAACCTGGGCAGCCAGGGCCCAGCTGGGCACAGAGGAAGGTGGGACAGATGCCCAGTCAGCAGCCACTCCAGATGCTCTGTAAACTTGAACCGTCCATGTGGAGCCGAGCCAGGGAGGAGGAGAATCCCAGGGGATCCTAACCACCTCCCAGGCCTGGTAGGGGGTGCCCAGTCCAGATGGTCCTGGACTTCCTCAGAGTCTGAATGCCATGCAGGCGAGGGTGGCTTTTGAGAGCAAGTGCCAGGAGAGGACTTCCCAGGTGGCACTAGTGGTAAAGAATCCACCTGTCAATACAGGAGAAAGACCTGGGTTCGATCCCTGGATCGGGAAGATCCCCTGGAGAAGGGCACGGCAACCCACTCCAGCATTCTTGCCTGGAGAATCCCATGGACAGAGGAGCCTGGTAGGCTACAATCCATAGGGTCACAAAAAGTCGGACAGGACTTAAGCAACTTAGCACACGCACACGCCAGGAGAGGGCAGGTGGAGTCCTGTGTAACATGAGGCTATGGAAGCATAGTCCTCACAAAAGTTAGGGAAACCCTGACTATTTTGTAAATATCATTCTCTTTCCAGTTGCTGTGAAATCAGTTTTGTTAGAAGAATTAATTACACCAGCAAACCTGACCACACCATCTTCCTTGCTCTGAAAGTCTATACATTCATAATTATCTGTAAACCTTGTTAAAGGTTAAATGAACTCACTTCCTAGGTCGAGTTCCCCTTGGGGCAGGAAGCCCACATGTGTACACACTTCTTGAAGATTGGTTCCTGATTTTAGTGTATTTATTTTAGCTATATTTTCCTCCAAATCCAAACTATCCTTGAAGTGAAATGAAAGTCACTCAGTCATGTCCGACTTTTGCAGCCCCATGGACTGTACAGTCCATGGAATTCTCCAGGCCAGAATTCTGGGTAGCCATCCCTTTTCCAGGGGATCTTTCTCCAGGGGATCTTCCCACCCAGAGGTCGAGCCCAGGTCTTCTGCATGGCAGGCTGATTCTTTACCAGCTGAGCCACATCTCCTGTATTAATATAAGTTCTAGAGGTGTTCAGATGGTGCTTCCCTAGAGTCTCCATGTGGAGCTGTGGTTGGTCTGACTTCCTCGGGCCGCTCTGCTGACCAGGAACCCGGAGCTGACACTATTTCCTAGTTACTGCTGAGTCCGGGATTGTGGATAGGCTGAAGCCAGAGCCTGGCAGCAGAGGCATGTTGCCCACTCACAACCAGACCAGGTCAGAGCAGGCTGAGTGTGACGAGTGCCCTCTTTCAGGCCCAGCAGTGGCTGATCTGGTGGTGAATCATGAACAAGCAGATTGAACAAGCAGAATGATCATGGACGTGAAGCAAGCACCTGGGACAGTGTGAGCTAGAAGCTTCCAGAAAGACCACTTCTCCATCCTGTGGACCACTGAGCATTTTTATGAGCCAGGCTATGATGTGAGCGACCAGAGAGTGAGGCTGGTGTCAGCTACTGGGACATGCATTCCTGGGTGGCGTGGGGATGGGTAGGCAGTGTAGACTGTAGAAGAAGTCTGCAGGTTCACATGACAGGTAGACCAGCCACTGTTGTTCAGTTGCAAAGTCGTGTCTGACCCTTTGTGACCCCGTGGACTGCAGCACGCCAGGCTTCCCTATCCTTCACTATCTCCCAGAGTTTGCTCAATCTCATGTCCATTGAGTCAGTGATGCCATCCAACCATCTTATCCTCTGCTGCCCCCTTCTCCTCCTGTCCTCAATCTTTGCCAGCATCAGGGTCTTTTCCAGTGAGTCAGCTCTTCACATCATGTGGCCAAAGTATTGGAGCTTTAGCTTCAGGATCAGTCCTTCCAATGAGTATTCAAGGTTGATTGCCTTGAGGATAGACTGGTTTGATCTCCTTGCAGTCCAGGGGACTCTCAAAAGTCTTCTCCAGCACCGCAGATAGGCCATTGGAATGGTATCTATGTGTTGGCCATGGATGGTACCTGTAAAAAAAGGACTTTGGAGCTGAGACCCTAAGGACAAGAAGGATCTGGCCAAGACCAGACACGTGTCGAGGGTGTGGGCACAGCAGATGAGACCGAGCAGATCTCACAGAGCTAGCCTCACTGATGGAGAGGTGGGATCATGTGGCATCTCTAGGCGGAGGAGCCAGAGCCAGGCTGTGTTCTGAGTCCATCAAGACCCTCACAGGCGGTTGGAGCAGGAGAGAGAGGCTCTGGTTCCTGAGTGGTCCAACTCTGACCATGAAGGGGAAGCAGGTGGGTGGGGCGGGGCCAAGGATGCCTGGTTGGGATTGGGCTGCTGGTGTCACGCAGGAAGAGGCAAGTGGAGGATGGCTCAGGTCTGGGACCACATGGCTACGAGACTTGGATGCCCTTAAGGCCGGGCTCCTGTCCTGTTTGCTCACTGCCAGGGCCTGAAATTCATCTGAATCCCAGAGGATATTCTGTGCTGTGCAGAGGTTGGGGAGGAATGCAGGGAGGACAGGCAGATCCCCTGAAGTACCAGGAGGTACCAAGGGGTACCCAGCTGGCTGCCAGCTCAGAGGGGACATGGTGCCTGCCATTGTGGACACCATCAGCACCACCAGGCTCAGAGAGGGGTACTGAGCTCAAGGACTGGCTGAGCCTAGCCAGGGGAGAGGGAAGAAAGGAAAGATGAAGGAAGGAGCTGAAGTTCTCCTGGCTTGTAGAGTCTGAGTCCTGGAGACCCAGGATCAGCCCAGAAAACAGAAATCAGGAGCCACAGACTCCTCAGGCTTGGCCCTTGGAGATCTGAGGCCACAGGGGCCCAGGCTGGGGCCTCAATCACCCCCTTCATTTACTGAGTGTTGGGGCCAGGGAGGCTGGAGAGGAATAGAGGCTTCTCCAAGAAGGTGAGGGAATTGTGCATGTGAGTGTGGTTTGTGATAGTGCATTAGAGATCATGCTGTGGGGTTGGGGTGTGAGGTGATCAGATGATCAGAGACATCGGGTCCCTGGGCTGGAGTTCAGCGCTGGGGGCGATGGTGGAGGCTTGATGCTCTGGAGGGAGGATTCAGAGAGGGGAGTTAACCCCTTGAGAAGCCAGGGAGCTGGGTGAACCCTGAAACCACAGAACAGTGATATAAGGGGTGGTTGGTGGAGTGTGTGACATCGCCCACTTGTGAGTGGTTCCTACAGGTGGGATGAGGGAGCGGGCAGGTCAGGGGCTGCCAGGACCGGCCACAGGGAGGACCTGGGGCTCCAGCCTGGTCACTGTTCCCTCTGCTGTGCAGAAGCCCGGAATGATTGCCCAGTGGAGCCCCTGCATGCTGGGGCGGGGACCCTGAGGAAGCACCACGTGGTTCTGGCTCTCAGGACACCCCTAGGGTGGGAGGCACTTGGCAGCCGTCCTCCCCCTCCAAGGTGGACCCCCAGATGCCCTCTATCCCATGGGTGGGTGTGGGGTCCCTCCCAGCACTCAGAGTGTCTGTGTAGGTGCCCCTGCTTGGAACGGTTTGCTGCTACTGCTAAGTCACTTCAGTCGTATCCGACTCTGTGTGACCCCATAGACGGAAGCCCACGAGGCTCCCCCATCCCTGGGATTCTCCAGGCTTGGAACGGTTTACACTGCTCAATTCAAGGTCCCAGAAATGCCAGTTCTCATTTGTTACATAGCATCGGTCAGTTAGAAAGAATTTCTATTTATTGGAACAGGCACTCTTGTACCTACTGTGATTGTGGTCATTGACACTGTACTTATTACACTTACCCTGAATAAGGTAAGACAAGGATCTGGCCTGGCAAAGAACACGTGTATCCGAGTTCCACTAAGATGGGATGTGCCAGCTCAACTCTGTGACCTGAGGCCAGGGAGAGCAGGTCCCTCTAAGCCACTTCAGGTGACAGGCTGCCCTCCGTGGGCAGGAAGCATCTTTCATACCCACCTGCTTGCTGCCCCACCTTGCTGGAGGTCGGCTACATGACCACCCTTTGGGGGGTACCCTCCACATCGCTGCCTTTTGGGGAGATACAAACACTCATCCTTTGTTGCCCTCACCCCGCTTATGTCTTGAGCTTAATCCAGTTTATAATCTGAACCCATGTCATTCCATTCCCCTGGTTACCTGGTTTATGAAGGGTGATGGCAACGAGGCTGGGGTGTCACCTGGGTTGGGACTGGAAGGCAGCTTGGGTGAGACTCACCTCAGTGACATTCTAGCCTCTGACAGTGTTGGTTAGGTTGGAATAAACATGGTGACGAACTTTCCTTTATAACAAACCAGTGGGGTTTTACTCAGACCTAAGGTTGAATCCTGGCGAAAGAAATGGCAACCCACTCCAGTATTCTTGCCTGGAGAATCCCAGGGATGGAGGAGCCTGGTGGGCTGCTGTCCATGGGGTTGCACAGAGTCGGACATGACTGAAGCGACTTAGCATGCATGCATGCATTGGAGAAGGAAATGGCAACCCACTCCAGTATTCTCACCTGGAGAATCCCAGGGACGGAGGAGCCTGGTGGACTGCCGTCTGTGGGGTCACACAGAGTCGGACACAACTGAAGTGACTTAGCAGCAGCAGCAGCAGCAGCAAGGTCGAATCCTAAAACTTGGCCTTCACTTTCTTCAGACTTAAAATGGGAGTGATTCTGAGTAACCCCAAACTTTTGAGGGCATTGAACAAGATCACTTGGGGGAAGTATATGAACCCCTAGCCTGACAGTGACTGTCCGATAGGTGGGATTGTTACTGTTTTGTGTTCAGTAACCATCAGATTGCCCTACATTGCATGAGCAGCAGGAGAGGAACCCTATGTCTTGCATTTCTGTGCGCATTTTCGGGTAAGTTTGTCACTTTCTGCCAAAAACCCTGCTTCATGCTGACAAGGTTGCCCAGAATCTGCTGTCTGACTTGCGGGCCCTTCCGACCATGCAGTTTGCAGTCCATGAACACAGAGAGTCTCTGTCTCTACTTAGTTCTGTGATTGCTTTAATGGTGTCTCGATAGTTTTGAGTGTACACATTTCAGCTTCTTTTGTTAAATGTATTTTATTCTTGATTCTCAAAGCATGGTGTTGTGTATGATGGTATGAGGGTAGGCTTCCAACAGACCTGGGTGTAAGCTCTGCCTCTGTTCCTGACCAGCAGCTTGAGGCAGCTTCTCTCATGTCTGCTTCCTCCTCCATAAAGTGAGAGTCAGGTCCATTAGTAGTGGGGTCAGCAAGGTGATCACCCAGGGTAATGAACGTAAGAGTGCTCATCACCGAGCAAGTAAATTCTAGCTGTATCCCTTCCTTTACTGAGTCTGCAATAAAAATTATGATTTTCTTTTCCTACATATGACATCTTGCCTCCATACAGTAAATTAAAAGCCCCAATAGAGTTGAAGAAAAAAATATCTACTTTTGTACTTTAGATATTTTAAAATATTCTTTCATTTTTTTCTTTTGAGTGATATAATTTTTATCTAAGATTCGGTTTCTCTTTATCTCCCACTCCTGAAAAATCCCTTTGAGGTTTTTGTGGTTTTTTTTTTTTTGCCCTTGATCCAGCTTTTATGGACTGATTAAAAAATTTTCTCTCTTCCAAGTAGCACAAATACAGTTTCCCCTGTTTACTACCTCATTGCTGGCTCATGCACTCTCAGAAGCGTGGAATTTTTACAGGACGTAAAATCCAGGGCAGCACTCGTGTCCTGGCCCCACAGGGCATTGTGTTTCCCACACGGCTTCACCGTCTGACTCCGGGAGGCGCTTGGTTAAGCACAGCTTTAAAGATGCTGACACAGATCAGCGTGTCTATCTAACATCAGCGCTGCCCCGGGAGGAGCAGCAAACAGAGGTTGTGGGATCTGTGCTGGGAAGACGCTGCTGGGGGAGATCCATTTCCCACGAAGCGGAATAAGCCACACCCCAGCTCTGCCACGCACAGTGGGGGCCTGTGCTCAGGACCCCAGGGAGGCCCACGGGAGCGTTTTTTAATTAGTGGAGAAAATTGAAAGCGGAAGCAGATGGCTTACCAACTCTACCATACAAACACTAAAAACATGGGGAAAAAATGAGATTTCCTCAAGCTAGCAAGCATCTGGAATAATTTGGAGTGGCTTTTAAGAAAAGAAATATATCTAGGTCTCCTGATCTAGGTACTGACGGTATTTGCGTATTTCATATATTTAAGTATGTTATTTATTTTATACTTTAAATGGTAGCATGCTTTGCTTTGGATATAGTTTCATAGGTAACATACTAAAACTCTTGAAAATTCCTACTTAATGGTGGTACAGGCTGAGTGTTTGTATCCCTCCCAAAATTCATGTTCGAAGCCTCAACTTCAGATGTGATAGTATTGGTGGGTGGGGCCTTGGGGGGTAATCAGGGAGGGATAAGGTCTTCCCCAGTGGGTCAGCGGGTAAAGAATGCACCTGCAGGAGATGCAGGAGACACAGGTTTGATCCTTCACGATGGAATTGTGTGTGCGTGCCAAGTTGCTTCAGTCGTGTCCAACACTGCAACCCCATAGACTATAGCCTGCCAGGCTCCTCTGTCCATAGGATTCTCCAGGCAAGAATACTGGAGTTGGTTACCATTACCCTCCTCCAGGAAAATCGTCCAGACCCAGGGATCGAACCCAGGTGTCTTATGTCTCCGGCATTGGCAGGCAGGTTCTTTACCAGTAATGCCACCTGGGAGGCCCTCATGATGGGCTTAGTGGCCTTAAAAGAAGAGGAGGAAGCAGGTCTCACCCTCTGCAGTACAGGCACCCAGGAAAGGACACGGGGAGAAAGAAGCCCTGGCAGACAAGGAAGAGACCCTCGGTGGAAACCCACCACACTGGCCCCTTGATCTTGGATTCCAAACTCCAGAACTGTGAGAGGATGCATGTCAGTCATGTAGGCCTCCCTGTCTCTGGTGCTTTGATGGCAGTTCAGCTGACTTTGTACCGCCCTTGACACCAGCCCTGGGTGACAGTTAAGATGTCATCCAGCCTCCTTGTTTGTTCCAGACCCCAAACAAGTCTGTGCACAGCCCAGCCGGGTCCGTGTCTGTGTCCAGCTGCCTTCCTGACATTGTAGCTGCATGGAGAAGAGGATGAAGACAGGATCTGAGGCCACATGGGCCATTTACAGGATGCCCAGGACAGAGAGGCTGTGAGGAGCCTGCCCACTTCATCCCTCGTTATCACCCACCACACTTCGGCTATTCCCATGGAGGTAAAGAAGACGACCACTCGAAGTCTCCTCCAGGAGTCTTGTGTGCAGATGCCTTTGAACCTTCAACTCTGGGAGTCCAGTCTCCTTAGAGCAAACACCTGCCACTTCCTAACTGTCCAGCAATAGAAGCCCTCAGTCTGCAGGCTCACAGGGCCAGGGAGCAAGGGCTGGAAGTGGCCCTTGACCAGTGATGGACCAGGGTCAGTGTGCAGAGGCCCCTCAGGTGGGATAACTCCACCTGCAGGTTTTGTACGATCCCTGGACTCCCTGGTGGGATGGGGTCCAGCCGCCAGCAGCAGGAACAGTTTAACAATGCACACCTTCTTGCCCTCTGCCTTGCTCCCCTCTACCTGCTCCACATTTCTGGAACCTCCTCCCTGATAAACCCTTTACATGCCAGTCCTTGTTTCGCAAACTGTGGACGTGGAGTTATAGCCCTACTAAGATGGTGGTACTGCCAAGATTATGCTTCTCTGCTGCTCAGGAGGTGAGCTCTGTCCTGGACCGGTGAGGGCAGGGCTGGTGTGTCACTGGGAGCTGGGAGGCAGTGAGCCTTGGGAAGCGGCCTTGCTTGTGCATGATGTTGTTGCTCTGATTCACAGAGCATCACAGCCTCTCAGGATGAATCATCTCCTGGGCACAGACGGGAGTGGATCTGGAGGAGACAGAACCTCTCCAGATTCCCACAAAGGAGCCTTCTCCTGCAGAGCCAATATGACTGTGAAACAACTATTCAATGCCCTCTGTAGGCATTTTAGTGACTTTTAAGGGAAAGCATCAATCCATAGATGGCCCAGCCAGAATCCCTTAAGAACACGTTAACTTGCGTTTCCAGATCAAAACTGCATCCCTACATGCAGGACCATTTGTCCTCTGGTTAGGAAGGCATGAAGGCTTGCCAGGCTGTCCTCAACCATCCAAGGTGACAAAAATCAAAGGTCATAGAAGAAAGAAGAGAGTGCCAGCAACCGTGTTACAAAGTGTCAGCTTCCAGCATGTCTGGAAAGCACCTCGGAGAGTTTTATCTGTATCTGTATTTATTCCACTTTCAATTCTGACTAGTTAAGGTCGTCTCTGGATATTAACTCTGACAGATCCACTCCATGCTCATTCAGAAGTCATGGCATTGAGCATGACACACTTGTGCTCCAAGTTTTGAGGATGTGTGAGCCATTCTTTGCCCCAGATTCATAGCCGGGGTCTCAGAAGCTCTGTGGCCTTGAAGCAAAGCTGGGCAGTGAACCACCCTCATCTCTCCTCTGAGTTGCTCCTCCCTATGGGCCATGGAGTGGAGCTGGCTTCCCTGCTGCTGACAGCCAGGAATCCACCAGATGGGTCATGCATGTTATAATCACCTGGGCATGACAAGGATGCTTGGCAGTTAACAAGACTGGTTAACCAACCATTCAGGTAATCCATAGGTGATACTAATGGGTAAAGAGAAAAGATTAGGGGAAAAAATGAGACAGACCCAGGAGAGAGGTCAACGCCCCACATCCTATCATGGTGTCCAGAGTGACCGAGCGCTCACAGCCACAGTGCAAAGGAGGGAGACACTGTGAGCAGCATGACTCACGGTGTCCAAGTGGTAAAAATAGCCTGGGCTCATGCGAGGCTCGTCTATTTCTGCTCCTGAGATGAGATGCAAAGTTGTCCTGGAAGCAACATCACACTGCGATGCACGGCATCTCCCAAACACCCCCAGGTGCCTCCCCACCCCGCCCCCAGGCCCCCTGCCCTACTCCACCTTGCCCACTGCTCCCAGCCTCATCACCCATGTCTGCCTCCCACCCTCAGGTAGAGCGTGGGCTTCACAAGGATGGGGCTTCCTCACTCAGGCCCCCATGTGGCCTTCAGCACCAAGGACAGCGTCTGGCCATGCATGGGTGCTTGCCGGTGTTACTGACTGACGGGATTGAAGAACTCCCTTTCCATCAAGTCTGACCTTGCCAAGAAGACCCCAGGCTTTATCTGGAGCGCTATTCCGACAAACCCAGGAAGCCCTAAGCAGGATGGTCAACTGACCGTGGTCCCTCATAAGAGCCCTGGCCTGAAGGGGCCGCTTAGGCATAACTCGAGAGAAGAATCTGGGTCTCCTGAAGACACAAGTGGGCTTAAAAATAAAGGCCAGAAACAAAGGAAAGAAAACCCTTTAAGAAGAGAAAGGGGTAAAACAGACTACGGGGACTTCCCTGGTGGTCCAGTGGCTAAGACTGTGCACTCCCAGTGCAGGGGGCCTGGGTTCAATCCCTGGTCAGGAAACCAGATCCCACATGCCACAACTAAAGAACTCAAGTGCCTCAACAAGCATCGAAGATCCCAGATCCCATGTACCACAGCTAAGACTCGGCACTACTACTGCTAAGTCACTTCAGTCGTGTCCAACTCTGTGACCCCATAGATGGAAGCCCACCAGTCTCCCCCATCCCTGGGATTCTTCAGGCAAGAACACTGGAGTGGGTTGCCATTTCCTTCTCCAAAGTGTGAAAGTGAAAAGTGAAAGTGAAGTCGCTCAGTCATGTCCGACCCTTAGCGACCCCATGGACTGCAGCCTACCAGGCTGCTCCATCCATGGGATTTTCCAGGCAAGAGTACTGAAGTGGCTTGTCATTGCCTTCTTAAGACTTGGCACAGCCAAATAAATAAATATTTTTTAAATAAATAAATAAAATCTACCTTTTGGGGAAATTAAAAACAACAACAGACTAAGGAAGTGGGAAGGAGGTTAAGAGGTGACTCAGTATTAATGGTGGGGAAATGGAAAGTTAGAACTAGGGATGATATTTAACCATCAGATAACGTAAAGCTCCACGGAGGAAAAAAAGTCGATGAGTTAAAAAAAAAAATTGAAAATAGATGTGAAAACAAGCAAATAAAAAGCATAGGGGCCACAAAACTAAGAGGAAAGCCAAAAGTTAAAGATTAAAATTTTAAATAAAAACAAAAAACAAATGCTAAAGCAATAATAGAAATTGAAAGCTAAATAGATACAGTTCTTCAAAACAATACATTTTTTTAAAAAAAGGACATGATTTTTCCAGCTCCCAACCCCACCTCCCTGCAGTCTGGAATGACTGTGAGAATTGAAGGGAAAAGAAAATAGAGGTAGAAATAAGGAACCTACAGATTAACTAAAGAGTACTGCTACCAGGCCAATAAGAAATAAAAACACAATTGCCAGGACACAAGGTCCTACAACAGAATGCATTCATTGTGATTTAAGAAAGTAACACTGCGTAAAAAGACTGTAAATAAAATATATGAAGGACAGCACAGCCTTGAGGAGTAAATCTCTCTGGAGTGAATATCAGTTTACTGTAAGATGTCACTGGGTCCCTGTAATTTTTGCAGAAACCCCTGGCACAGACACCAGTCACTCAGAATTTATGACCCACTGGGCTGCAGGCCCAGAGGGATTCAGGGATTCAGCGAGTGCACACAGACACACGCAACTTCAACTCGCTGTCCTTTTAAAGTAACTGGGTCTCTGGATTCTTGTGAACTGTTTATTCTTTTTTTTCCCCCCTCAACTTATTTAGAAGGTATACTTTTTATTCACATTGCTAGATGTGATTCTTAAAATTTTATGTGTACTCCTTAATTAGTTAGTGCTGCCATCATCCTGCTCCTTAATAATGTAAGGATCTTAGAATTCTCCTCCCACCTTACATGATTGTTCAGGATTTTTGTTCCCTCCCACTCCTCTCAGAATTCGTCATTACTGCTGCATGGTTGCAGTCATCTTCTGTAGTCAATGCTTATTAACGATTGACCACATTTCTCCCTTCTTTACATCTTCATTTCATTTCTTCATCTGTGATCGGTTTTCTTTGGCTGGAGGACATGCTGCAGTAGCCCTTTCAGTGAGGGTCTGTTGGTGGGTCTCAGTGTTTGGCCAAATGCACTATGTTCTCATTTGTGAAGAATAGTTTAGGTATTGAATTCTAGGTCCAGTGTGTTTTCTCACTTTCTCTGACATCTTGATTTTTTTTTTTATGATGTCTATGACTGTTGGTGAGACATCTCTTGGTTTGCTTTTTTCTTGGAGACTATCTATATATTTTCCTCTGGTTAGGATCATCTTTCTGTGTAGTTTTTCTCTAAGATGTATAAGTATGGAATCACCTGCATTATTTGCTTCTTTCACTAGTTCTGTGAAAGTGAAAGTCACTCAGTCATGTCCGACCCTTGTGACCCCATGGACTGTACCCCGCCAGGCTCCTCTTGTCCGTGGGATTCTCCAGGCAAGAACACTGGAGTGGGTTGCCATTTCCTTCTCCATCACTACCTCTGAGAAAATCTCAAATCTCCTTAGACGTTGCCTCTTCCTTTCTCAGTGTTCCCTCACCCTGGAATCCCAGTCTCTCCCTGCAGCATTTCTATCAGTTGATTAAAGGACATGCTCGTTTTATCTTCCTGTCTTCTCCTTGTGCTTCCCGTTTCCCACCCTGTGCTGACTGCAGGCCATGTCAGTACTGCCGTGTTCCTGTGCTTTAATTCTCTCATCAGATACATTCAATTTGCTCATTAACTCATCTGTCCTGTTTTAAATTCAGTGCATATTTTTACTTTAGGAAATTCCAATTTGCCTCATCTCTTTTGAAAGTGTGCTTCCCCCTTCATGATTTATTAATGCTTCCTCCTTGCATGCCTTGAACATCTTGAAAGAGACTTACCGAATCACTTCTTACTGTCCCTAAGTTTTTGGGAGGCATCTCTGTCCACTGACACAGGCACATGGTGGGTGGTTTATTGGTAAATTGTAAATGTTTGTACTGTGATCCTTCTCTGTGGAACTCTGAAAATTCTAACTGAGGATTTCCTGATGGGAAGGTGTGTCTGGCTGGTGTCCCAGGGATCCCTGACTTGAGACCATGTTATTGGCTTTTTAATGTGAATCTCTCAACTTGAGAGGTTTCCTGACCACATGCATATTAACATTGCAGACCTCAGTTCTACATGACATGGAATTTCCAGCAGAAAACACGCCCCGGTCTCAGGCCCAGAGGATCACCCCCATTGTCCCCCTCCCTGTGCCAACGAACAGTGATTCTAGGCAGAATCACTTTCACCGGACGTGTCATCCTTTGCGAGTCCCATCTTTATGTGGGGCATCCGTTCCTACTCTTCCTGGAGGAGTACAACCCAAGCCTTGTTTACCGAGACTGACCTCTCCACAGGGAGGCAGTAGCCTCAGCTCGGGTGTCAGGCTCTGTATTTCATGTCTGTCTTTAACATCTCTGCCCCGGAATGTTCCCCTTGCTCTCTCATGCGCTCAGCTCTGCCTTTGGCAGTGTCTGCTGCTACGCAACCTGGTCAGAGGCTCTATCACAGGAGGTTACACATCGCACGCATGGACTGTCTCAAAGCAGATTTCTCCCAAGAAAAACAGTGATCTGGTGACACCAGGACTGAAATAGGCAGAAACAGGGTGGGGCAAGTGCCCTGGGTTCAGCCTCTGATTCATCACTCGGAATATGGCCTGGTCCCCGTGCTGGCGTCTGTGATCCAGCCTCCTGTTGTGCCTGTTTTTCTGACTTTGAGGCTCACTGTGTCCAGGCCCTCCAGCTAAGGCCAGAAGGAGCACAGCCTGGGATCAAATGAAACTGGCCATATTCAGCCGCTGCCGCAAGTCAAGGGGGGCTGCATAGACTGGTGGGGGCACCCTCAGAGGGGGAGGGTCCTGAGGACTGGGGTCGGTGCTCAGTGATTTTCAGGAGCAACTGGGGAGGGGGCAGAGATGGATGTGACTTTGCAGTGAAGCCCGGACTATAATCTGTGTCCAGGCAGCCGGGCTGGGTGGTGGGAGAGGCGTCACTCAGAAGCAAAGCTTGAGGCAGGTTTGGGGGTTTTTTAGATTGAATTATTATATTTTATTGAAGTATAATTGCTTTGCAATGTTTTGTTAGTTTCAACTGTACAATGAAGTGAATCATCTGTGTATATAAATCTATCACCTCCCTCTTGGACCGCCACCCCCCAACTCCACCCTCTATCCCAACCCCTTTAGGTCATCACAGAGCACTGAGCTGAGCTCCCTGTGCTGTACAGCAGCTTCCCATGAGCTATACATCTTACACATGGTAGTGTATATACGTCGATCTTTTTAAAATTTATTTTATTGGAGGATAATTACAATATTGTGATGGTTTTTGCCATACATCACCGTGAGTCAGCCATAGGCATACCTGTGTCCCCTCCTCTCTGAACACCTCCCCCCACACCTCCCTCCTCACCCCATTCCTCCAGGTTATCAGAAGAGCACCAGCTCAGGGTTCCCTGCATCAGACATCAAACTCCCAAGGCTGTGTTTTACATATGATAATGTATATGTTTCAATGTTGTGTCTGCAGTGGATTTCTCATGCAGAAAGAAGAATTTTTGCAGGATTTCTCCCTGTCCTGGTGGAAACATTGTTAACCACCAGCAGGGCTGGTTTTTCCTTTTCTTGCTTCCTGGGACTTAGCTAGCCTTTCAGGGAAATGTTTTCAACAAATAGAAACTCCTTGTTCTGAAGCAAAGCCCAGCTCTTCTGAAGTTCCTGGCCCTGCCTGTGTCCCTGACTCTCATTCTTGCTTCGTTCTATGTGTGACCCACTGGGAGCTCAGCATCTTCACTCTGTAAAGTCTCAGGCACCAAATTTTGAAGAATTCCCCTGGGAAATAGCCGGTTCTGTCCTGCTGAAAGCTAATGAGATTGACGAAGCAGCAGGTGACCTGCAATGAGGATGTCCCCACCCCAGCCTAGTAAGGTTCACCTTCTGCCATTGGTCCAGACCAGCCCAGCGGGTTCCCTTACTCCAGTTGTGTTTGCCAGGTCTGTGAAGATGCCAGACTGGCAGAGAGACTGAAAATATATGGCAGGGAAAAACCTGAGACCTCGCCTGGGAAGGCTGGGCTGAAAGGCGGCTCGCTATCTCTAAGGCAGACTCTGGCAGATGCACCTCAGCTACAGATGAGCTGGTCAGTGCTTCCTTCATGAAGGTCCGAGGCAGTGTGAATGTTTACTGTGTCCATCAGTTAGAAGGTGGGCCAGGGACACAGCGTGAGATGGTGCTTCCATTTCTGAATCTTTGTAATAAAGTGTTTCTGGGTTGAAGAAGTCCTTCCTTATGAGGAAAATGTAAGGGAATATCACTTTTAGTTTTTAGGCTCTTAGTGTGCTTTAGCAAATCTGAGGTTTAGGAAAACCTCATTGTACAGGGAAAAGCAAACCCCGTCTGTTTTTGTGGGTCCCTGAGATCGCGTACTGTCCTATAGGTGTCTTTTAGTAGCTGGTTTACGGTGTGAAGGAGGAGCTGGCCGTGTTCTCCTTCTGGATTTATTTCTGCGAACTTGGGAAGGTAAGAAGCATGTCATTGTTGCAGCCTTCTTTTTACCCTTTTCCATGAAATGAATCCTAGCAACAGCCAATCCACAGCCCACTTCAGTGTGTGTCTTTACTGTGGATATGGATGGGCTGCTGTGCTGCTGCTTTGATCCTTTGGTAATTTTATTCCTCATGAAACTCTGGTTTGCTGGGTACACGGTCGGGTTCTCTCTCCCTCTGTCTCTCTCCCCTGTGTGCACGCTCTTACACACACACACACACCCCAACACACTCCTGCCACCCCTCAAAGCACAAGATGTAACTCCTGCAGGTGAAACCCATTTATTAACTGGCCAATGTGGAAGGATTTTCTGGGAAGATGTTGCAGTTTGAGGTTCTCTTTAATATTTTATTTCTCCAGTTCTAGCATGCACTGTCTTCACACTTTAATGTTTTTCTAAAATTCTGAAATAGGGATGTGTTTTACAATCAATGGCTACTGAGACTTGCTGAGTTATGACAGGGATCTTCCCTGAGCATGTCTTTATGTATGTGAGCAAATTTAAGTGAATATTGACCTCATGAAATAATAATAAATTTAGGCTTTAAAATATATGTACTTCACATAATTATATATTTTTAAATAATATATTGTATATATTATATATACACTTTAAAATAAATGCAATAATAGTACTAAATTGGGAGGTCATAATCAGAATTAACATGTTCTAGAGTTCTTGTACTTTCCAGAAAATGATAAAAGAAATAATTTATTTTAAACTCAACTAGCTTTAAATATACCATATCTTATTGGTCAGGACGCCAAAGTCACTGCTTCTTGTTTTGAAGAAAGCAATTTAAGTTTTTTTTAAATATTCATTTATTTATTTGGGTGCATCGGATCTTCATTGTAGCACACAGACTCTCTAGTTATGGCCCGCTGGCTCTGCAGTGGGAAGCGCATGAGACCGCGGGCTTCAGTAGCTGTGGCTCGTGGACTCTGCAGTGCCCGGGCTCAGTAGATGTGGCTCGTGGACTCTGCAGTGCCTGGGCTTCAGTAGATGTGGCTCGTGGACTCTGCAGTGCCCGGGCTCAGTAGTTGTGGCTCGTGGACTCTGCAGTGCCCGGGCTTCAGTAGTTGTGGCTCGTGGACTCTGCGGTGCCCGGACTCAGTAGATGTGGCTTGTGGGCTCTGCGGTGCCCGGGCTCAGTAGATGTGGCTCGTGGACTCTGCAGTGCCCGGGCTTCAGTAGTTGTGGCTCGTGGACTCTGCGGTGCCCGGGCTCAGTAGATGTGGCTCGTGGGCTCTGCGGTGCCCGGGCTCAGTAGATGTGGCTCGTGGACTCTGCAGTGCCCGGGCTTCAGTAGTTGTGGCTCGTGGACTCTGCGGTGCCCGGGCTCAGTAGTTGTGGCTCGTGGACTCTGCGGTGCCCGGGCTCAGTAGATGTGGCTCATGGACTCTGCAGTGCCCGGGCTCAGTAGATGTGGCTCGTGGACTCTGCAGTGCCCGGGCTCAGTAGATGTGGCTCGTGGACTCTGCAGTGCCCGGGCTCAGTAGATGTGGCTCATGGACTCTGCAGTGCCCGGGCTCAGTAGATGTGGCTCGTGGACTCTGCAGTTTCCAGGCTTCAGTAGCTGTGGCTCGTGGACTCTGCGGTGCCCGGGCTTCAGTAGATGTGGCTCGTGGACTCTGCGGTACCCAGGCTCAGTAGATGTGGCTCGTGGACCCTGCAGTGCCCGGGCTTCAGTAGATGTGGCTCATGGACTCTGCAGTGCCCGGGCTCAGTAGATGTGGCTCATGGGCTTTGCAGTGCCCGGGCTCAGTAGATGTGACTCATGGACTCTGCGGTGCCCGGGCTTCAGTAGATGTGGCTCGTGGACTCTGCGGTGCCCGGGCTCAGTAGATGTGGCTCGTGGACTCTGCGGTGCCTGGGCTCAGTAGATGTGGCTCGTGGACTCTGCAGTGCTCGGGCTCAGTAGATGTGGCTCATGAGCTCTGCGGTGCCCAGGCTCAGTAGTTGTGGCTCGTGGACTCTGCAGTGCCCGGGCTCAATAGTTGCAGGATAGGGGCTCTCTAGGTGTGATGCACAGGCTTAGTTGCTCCACCGCTCATGGGATCTTAGTTCCCCAACCAGAGATTGAACCCGTGTGCCCCATTCTGCAAGGGGCATTGGATGACCTAACCACTGGATGACCAGGGAAGTCCCCAAAGTCATTTTTTTTAATATGGTAAAATGCACATTACTTAAGATTTGCCATTTTGACCATTTTTAAATACGCAGCTTCGTAATGTGAAGTATTTTCATATTGGTGTGTAATCATCACCTCATCCATCTCCAGAACTTTCTTATCATCCAAAATTGAACTTATAGCTATTAAATAATCATTCCTCATCCTTCTCCCCTAGCCCTTGGTAACCACCATCCTACTTTCTGTCTCAATGAGTTTGACCAAAAGGTATCTCATAGAAGTGGAATGTCATATGGTGTTTGTCCTTTGGTGTCTGGCTTATTTCACTGGGCATGATGTTCTGAGGTCTCCTCCATGTTGTTAGAATTTTCTTCCTTTTGAAGGCGGAATAATATTCCACTGTATAAATGTAAAGCATTTTGCTGATCCTTCATCTATTGATGGGCGTGTGGGTTGCTTACCTTTCGTGCCTATTGTGAATAATGCTCATATGAACACAGTGTACAAATACCTCCTAGAGACCCTGCTCTCAGTTCTTTTGGGTAAATCCCACAAGTGGAATTGCTGGATCATCTGCTAGTTCTAGGTTTAATTTTTGAGGAACCACCAAACTGTTTTCCACAGTGGCTACATCATTGTACACTGCCAGCACCCATGTACAAGGGTTCCAATTCTTCTACAATAAGTGACTTGAAAATTATTTTTGTGGTTGTTTTGACTCGGATAACAAAGACACAGCAAGATATTAATAGTAGGCAAAGATAGCGGTGAGAAATTCAGACCTCTCACCTTGAGTCCTAACATATCAGCCATATCCCCAACCTGCTCTCCAGAGGCCACCAGTCCCTCTCGACAGCCAGCACCACGCCTGGACTGCTGGATGCATCCAGTTTTTTCTTACTTCATTGACTTTATATTCTGTCCAGTAAACCCTTTGTTTTGAAAGGGAAGTTTCACTTACTTAAGGCTAGAATGTAGATCACTAACATTACTGCCCATCTCCTTCCCCCAAGCTTTCTGGTGTGTAATTTTGAGTCCTTCCATCTATCATTATTGTATCTGTAAAGGGACTTGATTAAACCCCCATCTCCCATCTTCCTACCAGGCAAAAGGAGGCTGTGGGCAGCATGCTTGCCCACTCTTCCTCCCTTATGCCATGTGCCTTCCCATGAGCTCAGCTGTGTCCTGACTTTACACCAGAATGAATGAGTCTCGCTTAATGGCTGTGAGTCAGACCCTAAAATCAGGCTTCCTGGATGTGATTCTGGCTCTGCTCATAGGTGATGGCATGAAGCAAGGTACTCATCCTCTTGGTCCTTGTCAGTGGAATGAAGATAATGGTAATACCTACCTCAAAGGGGTTATTTTGAAAATTAAACAGGATAATCCAGGGGACGACAGAGGATGAGATGGTTGGATGATATCACCGAATCAATGGACATGGGTTTGGGTGAACTCCGGGAGTTGGTGATGGACAGGGAGGCCTGGCGTGCTGCGGTTCATGGGGTCGCAAAGAGTTGAACACGACTGAGCGAGAACTGACTGACTGATCCTTATAAATACTTTAGCACAGTGCCTGATGTTTAGGAAATTCCCAGCACTTCTTGGCCAAAATGATGATGGTGATAATGCTGATGACAACTTTGTTAGGACTGGTAACCTTTAAAATCTGTTTTTTAATTATGTAGATTCCAACTGTTGAATTATAAAGTTATCATCATAATTCTTTAAACATCGTTGACTGTAAACCCAAGTTGTAATGATAAAATACTATTCCCTCTACACGAGTTGCCAGGATCAGACCCCGTGTACAAGGAGAAGTATTCTTAGTGTCCAAGTCAAACAGGATCTGCCCTTTTATATTCCATAGCTGCCCAAAATAATGGGAAGTTTAGGGGAGTGGATTTTTGTTCTTAGACTCACAGAACTCTGGCAGTTTTTCTGGTTGTGCGTTTCTCCTGGAGTTTCTGAATGACCTTCTTTTAACATTGCGGGAATAAGCCTGTGCCTTCTTCGAGCATCACTGATGCCTTCCCGTGCCGTGTTTGTGCTCTTTCCTGTTGTTGACGGAAACAACACGACAAATACAACTTGCCTTTGTGAAGCCCACAGATGTTCGTTATAAATTGGACAGATTGCTGCAGGAGAGCTGCTAGACAGGGATTTCTTTTTATGATTTCTGGATATTCACTCTTTCTTTTATCTCTGATTACCCACTTCTTTGGTTTTCCACTGTTTTTTTTTTTTTTTTTTTCTGGAGTAAATTTGTGAGCTACTTATTTAGAGTGGGTGTGAGTGAGATAAATTTTCTGAGTGCTGAAAATATTTACTGTTGTTGTTTGGCTTCCTTTTTATCTTTGCTCACACTTGAGTGATCGCTTGTGAGGTGCATAACTCAAAGTTTGCACCCAACTTTGAAGGCACGACCCCACTGTTCAGCATGTGTTGTCTTAATGGAAAGTCAGATGTCAGCTTGTGTGCCTGTCTCCCCAGCCACCACTCACCTCCTCTCAGATTCCAGGCTGGGGCCACCTCGTCCCTTCCAGTACTTTCCTTCTTCAGGAAAGAAGGAAATTTTGCTGTGGCCTTTCATCCTTTCAGTATTTGCGACTATTTTCTCTTCTAGTAAGGCCTTTCTTTTTTTAAATCAAATTTTTATTGGAGTATAGTTAGTGTACAATGTTGTGTTAGTTTCTGCTGCCTAGCAAAGTTAGTCAGTTGTACATCCACATATATCCTTCTTTAGATTCTGTTCACATGTAGGTCATTACAGAGTATGGACTAGAGTTCCCTGTGCTGTAACAGCAGGTCCGTATTAGTCATCTGTTCTGTATATGTGTGTGCATATGTCAATCTCAATTTCCCAGTTTATCCCTGCCTAGAAGATCTTTCTCATTCTTTCAGTAGTATTTTAATGAGGTTTTCAAGACACAGAAGACAATCAATGTGCCAAATCCTCCTCCTGGAGTCAGAAGCCCGGCTCCATCATAGCCTCTCATCCAGGTTACCAGAGGCTTGTTTTCCAAAGAACAGACTGGCTTTGCTGGTTCCCAGTGTAAAGTCTCTGCTTTCTATTTCACTAGTTTTGCTCTTATCTTTATCACTACCTGTCACATGTATCTTTTCCCTTCACTATTATTATTTCGGCTAACTTATCAATTTGGATGTTGATTCATTTATGTTCTAACCTTTATTGTCCTCATATGTGCATGTAAAGCTGTTTTGTCTAAGTACCCCTTCACCTGCACCCCTAGGTTTTGGTATGTAGTTTGCTTTAATACGTAGTTTTTTCAACAAGATTCAGTTCTAAATAATTTTATTCTTTCGTCCAATGGTTATTAAGAAAGTGTTTGTTTTTTCCTTCACTTCTGACTGAGAGTGGCTTTTGCTAAATGCATTGACTTTTCTTTTTTTTGGCTGCACTTAGTTCCCTGACCCAGGCCCTGAGCAGTAAAAGTGCGTGCTTGTCCAACTCTTTGCAACCCTCATGGACTGTAGCCCACCAGGCTCCTCTGTCAATGGAATTTTCCAGGCAAGAATACTGGAGTGGGTTGCCATTTCCTCCTCCAGGGGAATCTTCCCAACCCAGAGATCAAACCCACATCTGCTGTGTCTCCTGCATTGGCAGGTGGATTCTTTACCACCAAGCCACCTGGGAAGTTTCCTAAACGTATTGACTTCTGTATCAACTGTACTGTGGTTCCAAAAAACAATCTGTAAGATACAAAATGATGTGAGATGTATTGGTGCTTCCTGGCTTAGTACTTGATCCACTTTTGGAAGGGAGAGAGGAAGGGAATGGAGAGAGAGAAGGAAGGAAAGATTAGGAGAAACAGAGAAACAGACAGCATACAAGTGCCTGGAGGAATCTATTCTATAATTGCTGGATGCAGAATTTTATATGTGCTCATTGCTTAAAATTGCTACTGTTGCTTTTTGAATATTCCACATCTTTCTTATTCTTGGTCTGTTTATTTCTTAACAAGGTTTAGAGAGTGTTTTCAAGTTTCTAGTTCTGCTGGTGAAGATATTCCATTATCCCTGTAATTCTTCCAGTTTTGCTTTGAGACCGTGATATGAATTGATTGTGTGCCGGGAAGTCAAGCATTGAGCCAGTGGATTGAACCCGTTACTGTGTAGCATCTATGCTGCTGGGTGGTAGCTTTCTTACTCCTTGAAGTCTACTTTGTTTTATTTATCTTTTTAAAGATTTTTTTGGACAGTGGACCGTTTTTAAAGTCTTTATTGCATTTGCTACAATATTGCTTCTCTTTTACATTTTGGTTTTTTGGCCTTGAGGCATGTGAGATCTTGGCTCCCTGACTAAGGATAAACCTGTATTCTCTGCATTGGAAGGTGAAATCTTAGCCACTGGACCACCAGGGAAGCCCCTTCTACTTTGTTTTAGATTCATTAAGTTGTGTCAGGTTTATTTTCTGCCTAGGATTTTTCTTGTATACATATTTTCCATCCTTCTGTTTTCAGCGCTTCCACTTCCTTATGCTTTAGGTATGTCTCTTATAAATAACATATGTCAGGATACTGTTTTAAACCCAGAGTGAAAATTAATTTTAACTAGCAATTTCAACTAATTAATATCTATTGTGAATGCTGATCTGTTTTCACTTGTTACCTCAATTTTTATTTTTATTTTTGTCCTGCTTTTTTTTTCAGTTTTACTCCCTTTTTCTCTCTCTTAATTTGAAATGTGTATAGTGTTTTTATTCTTTTGGTAGTTATCCTTGAAATTTACCCAGGCATATTTAACCTAAGCCTAAAACTGAATAATTTAACACATTTCTAGAACACTGAAAAGATGTTAGTATCACCCACCTCCTGATTTACATACTATTGTTTTCCAGTGTTTAATCTATTTAAATGAACCTCACAGTTTAGGGGCGGGGGTCATGTAGCCTCGTTATTTGTTTGGATTCACGGACAAGGTGTTGGTTTCTCTGTTCACCAGTTCCTGCCCCCTAAGCTGCCCACCAGCACTGTTTCTCTTCCTCCTTTAGAATTGTTTTTGGCTCAAGTCTCTTCATTTCTTAATCTATCTTATTTCACTTTGTTCTTGAAAGACAATTTTCCTGCGTTCAGAGTTGGCAGCTAGAGACATGGGTGGACCTAGAGACTGTCATACAGAGTAGAGTAAGTCAGAAAGAAAAGCAAGTACTGTACATTGATGCATATATGTGGAATGTGAAAAAAAAAAAAAAAAACTGGTGTAGACAATCTTATTTACAAAGCAGAAGCAGAGACACAGATGTAGAGAACACATGTATGGACCCCAAGGGGGAGAGAGAGGTGGGGTGGATCAGGAGACTGGGATTGCCATGGATACACTATCGATGCTGTGTTTCACATAATGAGAACCTGCTGTACAGCACGGGGAACTCTACCCAGTGCTCTGTGGTGATCCAAACAGGAAGAAAATCCAAAAAAGAGGGAATATATGTACACATAGAAACAATTCACTTTGCCATGCCGTAGAAACTAAGATAACACTGTAAAGCAGCCGTACTCTAATAAAAATTTTTTAAAGACACACAAAAAAATAAAGTCAGCAGCTACTTTCTCTCAACACATTGTCATTCTGATGTTTGTTGCTGAGTAAATTGTCTGCCGTTTTCCTGTGACTACTTATAAGATCTCCTTGAAGTTTACATTCAACAGCTTGACTGCAGCATGTCTGTGAGGCATTCCTGGGTTTATCTCTCCATTCTTTCTGGAACTCTTACTAGAAATGGGTTGAACCTTCTTATTCTGTACTCCACACTCTTAACCAACCTTTTATATTTTCTGTCTCTTTTTCTTTTAATAGTGCAGTCTGGATATTTTCCTCAAAAGTATCTTGTAGTGTTTTTTTTTTTTCTTCAGCTGTGTCTATTTTGCTATTTTTAATTCTGTTGAGTTTTTCTAACAACTGAAATGTTTTCACTTTTTAAAATTCAAACTTTTTTTTCTGTCTATTTCTGATAGTTTCCTGTTACTTGCTCATCTTTAAATATTTCTATTTCTTTCATAAATATTTCACAAATTATTTCTATCATTTAACTCTGTATTTCTATAAATATTTCCATAAATATTTTATAAACAATTGTTCTATATTCCTACTATCTAATATCTGAAGTCCTTGATTGTCCAAAGCTATTTTTTCTGTTGATTCTCACTCATAGGGACATGAAGTCTTTGTGTGGGAGGAACCTTAATTGTCAGCTTATTGCTTGATCTTATTTTTTTAATATTTACATTTTCTGGCTGTGTCAGATCTTAGTTGTGGCACACAGGATGCATCATGCAGGCTCTTCTGTTGCCAGGTGAGGACTTCATTGCCCCATGAAATGTGGAATCTTAGTTCCCTGACCAGGAATCAAACCTGCATCCCCTGCACTGCAAGGCAGTTTCTTAACCACTGGACTACCAGAGAAGTCCCTGTTTGATATTTTGTTGTTATTGTTTAGTCACTAAGTCGTGTTCAACTCTTTGCAACCCCATGGACTGCAGCACGCCAGGCTTCCCTGTCCTTCACCATCTCCCTGAGCTTGCTCAAACTCCTGTCCATTGAGTCAGTGATGCCATCCAACCATCTCATCCTCTGTGTCCCCCTTATCCTCTTGCCCTCAATCTTTCCCAGCATCAGGGTCTTTTCCAATCCACTGGCTCTTCACATCAAGCGGTCAAAGTATTCAAGCTTCAGCTTCAGCACCAGTCCTTCCAATGAATATTCTGGGTTGACTTCCTTGAGAATTGCCTGATTTAATCTCCTTGCTGTCCAAAGGACTCTCAAGAGTATTCTCCAGCACCGCAGTTCGAAAGCATCAATTTTTCGATGCTCAACCTTCTTTATGGTCCAACTTTCTTATATGCTTAAATTAGGAGAGCTTTCCATTTTAGAGCTTTGATTGTATTTCTGCCTGGAGCCAGGGGTCATCACTTACTTGACACTATGTCAAAATCTACAGAACAGTCTCAAAGTGTGGTCCATGGATCTGCATATCCACATCCCACTGGATAAGAAACTGCTAGGGGCCTGGGAATCTGTGCTTGGTGATGCTAGTCCTTACACTGAGGCCACTTCCATCGAGTCTCAGCTGAGAATTAAGGGCCGAGTATTAAGTTCACCGTCTTATGTCTCTACCAAAGCTACGTAACTCACTGTCACTATTATGGTTGGCATCCTACATCAGTGCAACTCTGCCCCTCCCAGTAGTTCTTAATGGAAAGGCAGTGGTCTTTGGTGATTTTCCTCCACAACCAGCATGTCTCCAGGTGTGTCCTAATCCTGGGTCTTATTTTGCAGTAAGAGAAACCCTTGGAGCATGCTGTCAACTTTAAAGTCAGAAGGGATGGTCTGTTGAAATTTTAATTTCACAAATATATATTTTTTACTTTTAAAGTTCTAAGTCCTTCATTTTTAAACACAGTAAGCGTGTTTATCCTGTACCTGTGTCTGACATGTGGGCCCCAGTTCTGAAGTGTTCACTCACCTCTGCTGAAAGTGAAAGTGAAAGTCACTCGGTCATGTCTGACTCTTTGCAACGCCATGGACTATACAGTCCATGGAATTCTCCAGGCAAGAATACTGGAGTGGGTAGCCATGCCCTTCTCCAGGGGATCTTCCCAACTCAGGGATCAAACCCAGGTCTCCTGCATTGCAGGCGGATTCTTTACCAGCTGAGCCACCCACCCCTGGTGACTAGGGCTTGTTTCCTCAAGTTCTTACTCCCAGACTCGAGTTCCACAGCATGATCTGTGTACGTTTTCTGAGATCTGCCTTTAGCACATTCTTCCAGAGGGGATTTTCATTTGTTCCTGCCAAGAATCAGGGCAGAGGTGAGCGGGATTTCCCAACCCTGGACCCTCCAAACTGAGTGATCAAGGCACACGAAGAGTGAGGGCTTGGGGTCCAAGTTCAGGCTTGTGGCTGCAGGTTCTCTGAGTTGAAGTCGCCCCAAGCTACAGGTCACTTGCAAGATCTAAGGGACAAGAATATACTTGCAAGACTGCTGTCTCTACCACTCACTGGTGAGGAGGAAGAGCCTTGCTTGAGTCTGTGTCCTCACTCACAGCCCTCTCCAGGAATTCTTTGGCCGCGCAGGTGGCCTCCATGCCTCTGAGCCGCAGCGTTGTGTAGGGCTGGGGTGTCATTGCTATTGATGGTGCTGGTAGTGTCCACATCACTGGTGCTGATGTTAGTGGAGGTGGCGGTGGTGGAATGGGAGGGGTTATGGCAGGAATCAGTCAGCTTTTCCTGTGAAGAGCAGACAAAAGCTCTTTTAGGCTTTGCAGATCGTATGGCCTCTTGTTACAGGTGTTTAACTGCTCTTTTAGTGAAGAACGGTTAGAGGCATACGTGAATGAACGGATGTGGATGGGGTTCAATAAAACTGTATTTATGGATACTAACAGGCTTCCCTGCTGACTCAGGTGGTAAAGAATCTGCCTGCAGTGCAGGATATCTGGGTTCAATCCCTGGGTCGGGAAGACCCCCTGGAGAAGGAAATGGCTACCCACTCTAGAATTCTTGCCTGGAGAATCTCATGGACAGAGGCGTTTTTAATTTCTCAGTTTTCATGTATCATGGAATATACTTCTTATCTTCAGTCATTTGAAGATGTATAAAATATTTCTTGCTTGTGGGTTGAATCTGTCTGATGGGGTATAGTTTGCCAATTCCTGGTGATGATAGTGGTGGTGGTAATGTGATGATGATGGTGAAAATGGTGATGATGTGGTGGTGGTGGTGGTGGTGATGGTGATGATGGTAATGATGGTGGAGATGGTGGTGGTGATTGTGGTGATGGTGGAGCTGGTGAAGATAGTGGTGATGGTGATGGTGGAGATGGTGGTGGTGGTGGTGATTGTGGTGATGATGGTGGAGATGGTGGTGGTGATTGTGGTGATGGTGGAGATGGTAATGATAATAGTAATGGTGATGGTGGAGATGGTGTTGATTAAAAGCTAGAGGTGGTGAAGGTAGACATGGAGGTACTATTGGAAAGGAAGACTCTTCCCACAACATCTTCCTTAAGACTGAGATAGCGACCCACAGAGCTAAAGGAAGTTAGCACAACTTTCACAGACAGCAGAGTCCATGATACACAGGTTTACACACTTCTGATATCACAGCATTTCCTCTCCACAGTCATGAATCAGGCTCAGATTCCTGTGCTCTTCCCGGAGGTGCTGTGACAGAGCCTGGCTCCCCACAGGAGTCTGAATCAGCTGTGTGAGCAGAAAGTCCCCAGCCACCCAAAGTGATGAGTTGGGTGATGCAGCATTTTGCAATTGTAATGTGCCATTTAAACGTTAAATAACAATAACCGATCTGGTTCTAATGCTTCATTAACTTTCTCCACTGCCAAATCACAGGCTTTTCTGTGTGTTTATGCTAAAGGCAGATTTTAATTGTTTTAATGAGAATTTGCAAGCAGATCTCTTCTCTCGACACTTGGGCATTGGTGAGAATGCATCTATTATTTGCTTAGCAGGAGGGAAGTATTACTGTTGACACACGAGGCGTCTGATAGTGCTGGGGTTTAGGGAAGACCCCGCACCTGGTGCCCTCCTAACGCTTTGCTGATTGAGCCGTGTGAGGGCAGATTGTGTGAGGAGAAATCCAGGCCTGTCACAGGGCCCAAGCATCGTGCTCAACGAATCTGCTAATTAGTTTTGTTTTTCCCATTGACTGCCTAGTTCGTTTGCTCTGTTCTCCTTTGATTCAAAGATGCTGCTCTAAAGGTAGTTTTACATGTTAAATGTGACTCTTGCTGCACAAAATCTGGCTCAGGTAAGGGTCTTAATCAGCCGCAGAGGCACAGACATCAAGGACTACTCTACGAAATTTCTTCTTCCCCCAGTAGACACACACTAACAGTGCAGATGCTCCTGTCTTCCAGGGGATGGGGGAGTGAGTGAGAGGAGGTGGGGAGATAGACTTTTTTTCAAAGTCTAGAATTGTTTACAGGCTCAGAGAAAAAGACAACTCATAGGAAGATGGTTTAGTTCTTCACTTGCATTTACTTCATTGCTCATACCTCTGGAAATTTTTACACTTACAATTCTGGCTCCCAAAACTTTCTTTAGATTTTTTTTTTTCTGAGTTACTTCCTCAGAGCAAAACATTTATGATATATTGGAAACAAGGTTGAGAGAAACACAACCTGGAATATACAATCCCAGTTTCTGCACGGAGAGGTCCATGTATAATTCTGCCATATTCATAATAAAGGGTCCTGGGGGTGCGCGTGTGTGGTGGGGCCAGATGCAGACAGAGCTCAGCATCGCTCAGACCCTGTTTCTGGTGAGGGATATGGAGGCTGGGGCCGCAGTCCAGGCCGCCTTGTTCTGAAGCCCTTGCTGCGTTGGAGTCAGACCTTTCTGTCCAACGAGGAGGCAGGCTCAGCCGGCGGTGTGCCCTCCGTCAGCAGGTCACATGGCCTTTCTGCCCGCAGGCTTTCTTTGGTTCAGCTGAGGTGAGGGAGACCCTGCCTATGCTCTCCACACTCCTAGGGCATCTGTCACTCCATGTTCCAGGGTCGTACGTGAAATGCCTTTCCTGCACTCCAGAGGCGCATACTGAGAGTTCATTTTGCTTTGTTCTGTTTTGAAGACATTTTCATTCTGACTTGGTTTCCCTTGTGGTTCAAACGGTATAGAATCTGCCTGCAGTGCGTGTAACCCAGGTTCGATCCCTGGGTGGGGAAGATCCGCTGGAGGAGGAAATGGTAACCCACTCCAGTATTCCTGCCTGAAAAACCCCATGGAGAGAGGAACCTGGAGGGCTACAGTTCATGGGGTCACAAAGAGTCGGACACGACTGAGCAACTAACGCAGTCAAGTCCATTCTGACTGCGCATTTGCCAGAAAAAGAAAGCTCTATTGTATTAACAACTCAACAGGAGAGGTGCAGTCGTAATTAATCCAGTATTACATAGGATGTCAAGGAGAAAAACCATCCCCTCCAACAAAATGTCATGCAGCCACACAACGGATGACCCCCTCGGCCATGGAAGGAACAAGGCACTGACACCAACACACCAATGCACCCTGAACACATGATACTCAGTGAGAGAAGCCCGTCACAGAGACCACATGCGTGATTCTTTTTATGTGAAACATCCAGAGTAATCAAACCCATACACACAGCAGGCAGACTGGCAGCTGCCAGGGACCGGGTGAGAGGGCAGTGCTAGCTGCATAACAAGTGATGGAAATATTCTGAAATTGGACGGGGGGGACGACTGTACACCTCTGTGAGTATGCTACAGCCCTAGGTCTGTACACTTTAAAAGTCAGGTGGGGCCTTCCATGATGGTCCAGTGGTTAGGAATTCACCTTGCAATGCAGGGGGTGTGGGTTCGATCTCTGGTCGGGAACTGAGATTCCACGAGCTGCGGAGCAACTGAGCCCATGTGCCACAACTACTGAGCCCACACTCCGGAGCCTGTGAGCCATGGCTAAAGAGTCCGTGCACTGCGAGGGAAGAGCCCACATGACACAGCAAAGATCCCTTGTGCTGCAACTAAGAGCTCGCGCAGCCGAATAAATTAATATTTTAAAATTAGTTTTAAAAATAAAAAAGTAAAAGTCAGGTGAACATTATGATGTTGGTGCATGTGTGCTGGGTCATGTCCGACTCTCTGCAACCCCATGGGCTCCTCTGTCCATGGGATTTTCCCAGCAAGAATACTGGGAAAATTCCTTCTTCACTGGGTCTTCCTGACCCAGGGATCTTCCAGACCCAGGGATCGAACCTGTGTCTCTCCAGATTATATCCCAATAATGTTGTTATATTTTAATGAATGAAGTTACTAACTAAAACGAGAGAACAACAGAACTGGGATCTTCCTGAAACAGCACGTACCCCTCAGCTGTGAGGGCTGACAGTGAGGTCCACAGTCCGACAAGCTTCCCCAACTTTCTGGGTGACATGTGGGTGTCACTCCAGCTGAGCAAGGAGATGGTACACCTTGGAGTCAGATGTACCTGGTTCAAATCCCACCTGTTTCTCTTCCCGACTGGAGCATCTTTTCTTTTTTTCTTTGCTTTTTTAACACACTGTCTAGGTTTGTCATCACTTTCCTGCCAAGAAGCAATCATCTTCTAATTTCATGGCTGCAGTCACCATCCACAGTGATTTCAGAGCCCAAGAAGAGGAAATCTGTCACTGCTTCCACCTTTTCCCCTCCTATTTGCCATGAGGTGATGGGACCAGATGCCATGATCTTAGGTTTTTTTAATGTTTAATTTTAGATCAGTCTCTCCCTTTACCCTCATCAAGAGGTTCTTTAGTTCTCTTTGCTTTCTGCCATTACAGTGGTATTATCCACATATCTGAGGTTGTTGATATTCCTCCCAGCAATTCACTAGACAGCATTCCCTAAAAATTGCAGAATAGCCCTTGTGGTGGTGTTCGTTCAGATCTGAGTCAGTAGCTCCAGGTGGTCAGGACTCCACCTTCCTGATTGAATCCCAGGAGGTGCTGATGCTGCAGGTTCTCAGTGGACTCCGGGTGGTGGAGATATAAGCTCTGCCTACCTCCAAATGCCACGATTTCAACCAACATCAGGATTGGCGCAAGGCAAGGAGATCCCTAAGCAGCGTTAGTCCAGTCCTGTAACCCTTGAGACTGTTACTTTTGACAGACATTCACTGAACACTGGCTGTACACCAGGGCAAGAACAGGGAGGGAACTGTGGTCCTTTTGTCTCAGGCTCTGGGCAGGGCAGAGCTGAGGAGGCGGTGACGTTGAGTAGCTGTCACATTGGCGGAAAAGGATACACCAGGAGCTATAGGAGAAACTGGAGCCCAGCGGCCAGGAACACACCAGAAAAGGGAGGGTCACACTGGCTACGCTGGAACAAGGGACTCCATCCAAGAAGAGGATTTTAAACAAATGCAACCACATGTCATTTGTAAGATACTCACTGCAGATCCTGGCAGAAGGAGATGAGTCTGAGAAGCCGATCTGAACTTCAGGAAGGTTTTTCTGGGCTTGGTGGTACATCCAGCCCTGCACAGGGGCCCCATCAGCTTCTCTGTGGAAGGATGAAGATCAGAAAGGCTGGATGTTTGGACCAGAAACACCTGGAGGAACTGGGAAGGTGACCAGGTGTGGAGGTGGTGCTCACACACAGGATGTGCTTCACAGGTGCTCCAAATTCCTGGTTTTAGCTCTTGGTTGTTACTGGGCCCCGGGGCTGAGGGTTTAGAGGCCCAGGAGCAGAGCGGGCGCTGTGTTCTGACCTCTCTTACGTGTGTCACGGTGTCAAGCTGGTGACACCCACACCTCTCAGTGCATACCCTGCCCTCGACCAGTCATCTGTCGACATGATTAAACTGCTATTTTCCCATTAATCGCAAGGGTGTCTTCTTTCCCTCCTCTGCTCGGTGTGAAATTTTAGATCCTGTGCGTGTGCATGCTCAGTCGCTTCAGTTGTATCCAATTCCTTGTGACCTTATGGACTGTAGCCCCTCAGACTCCTCTGTCCATGGGATTCTCCAGGCAAGAATACTGGAGTGGGTTGCCATTCCCTTCTCCAGGGGATCTTCCCGACCCAGGGATTGAACCCGAGTCTCTTACGTTTCCTGCATTGGCAGGAACGTTCTTTACCACTAGTACTGCCTTAGATTCCTGTAGCTACCCCCAAACAAAGCAGTTATAATGTAAGACAATTCTTAAATCTCCTAGAAAGCAAGACCAGCAAAAGCCTCAAGATGGAATGTTGCTACATAATAGTTATTAACTTGCAAAGAGGAAAAACTGTCTCCCCAAAATCGTAAACTTTGGTGTCTTCTTCTTAACATTTGAAACTCTAGAAAGGAACGTGATCTGGGGGGAAATAGTTTAGAAGAATTCTTAATTGTATCCCAGATACACTGGTGTTTCTTTAAGCCAAGCAGTATTGAGGCAGGGAAATTTTCAGTCCACTTCCTGGGACCATGCTGAAGGCGAGTGTTAGTGTCAGAATAATTCTAACGTGTGTGCTGCTGCTGCTGCTTAGTCACGTCAGTCGTGTCCAACTCTGTGCGACCCCATACAGCAGCCCAACAGGCTAACGTGTGTAGAACATACTAAAATGTGCGTGTAAGATTTCCTCAGCTGCGGAGCTTAGTCCATGGACAGCACCAACATGTAGGTCTTCTTACCACTTACCTTCTAAATCTGTGTGGGGCATTTTTGTTTTTATCATACAAAGGCATTTTATGGTAAGTTATAAGCAAAAGCAACTTAGTTCTTCAGAAAAAAGAAAAGACAAAATAGGTCAATATTTAAGATATACTGGATATATACTTTATATATATACTTAAGATATACTTTATATCTGAAAACATAAAGATAAAAATACATTACTCAAAAATTTTGAATTTATTAATATACAAAGTTTTTCAATCCCTCTAGTCAAAATTTCATTCACAAGAGGTTATAGGTTGGTTGCTTGTTGAAAATCTATTTGAAAAGATCAAAAGCTAAAATAATTCTTTATTCCTTTGTTGCATTAGTACTAAGTCACAAGATCTTTGTAAGTCTGCCCTCTCTTCCTTGGTGCGAGTTTTTCTGCTGGGATGAGGAGCCTGGGAGAGTTGAATGAATGGCCCCACTCGCCCCATGGTCGAGGCTGGTGTGGGTGGGCTTGCCTGTGGGTTTCAGGAGTCAGATGAAATCCTGGGGTTCTCCGGGGCAGCAGTGGTCCTAATTCCTGCACAGCCTCCTTCACTGGGAAGCAGAATCTGACCAAAGATGTACAGAGTCTATCTCTGCCTCGCTCTGGCCACTGCCCCCACCGAGCCTGTCTAAACCATCAGGGTAAGTGGGTTCAGATCAGTGACTGTTCACCCCAGCGACCAGGACACACTGGGACAATCAGGGTCTGACTGATGAGCTTTTCAGATGTGATTTCCTTGTCTCATCTCTATTTCTTCCTCCTCCAGGAGAAATGGGCCCCGTGAGGCAAGCGTGACCCTCAAGTCCAGCCCGCCAGCCCGACGACCAGCCGGGAGGACAGCGCCATGGCTGGAGTCGTGGAGCAGAAGAGCGGGCTTGTGCACGGGAAGCTCAGCGAGGCCGGCAAGAGGAACGGCCTCATCAACACCAGGAGCCTGGTGGCCGAGAGCCGGGATGGCCTGGTGTCCGTGTACCCCGCTCCCCAGTACCAGAGCTGCCGGGTGGTGGGCAGCGTGGCACCGGCCGGCCCAGATGGTGCCAGGAACGAGCCGCTCCAACAGCTGCTGGACCCCAGCACGCTCCAGCAGTCGGTGGAGTCCCGCTACCGGCCCAACCTCATCCTCTACTCGGAGAGTGTGCTGCGCCCCTGGGGGGATGGCATGGCGGCTGACTGCTGTGAGACTACCTTCATCGAGGACCGCTCACCCACCAAGGAGAGCCTGGAGTACCCCGACGGCAAGTTCATTGACCTCTCGCCCGAAGACATCAAGATCCACACGCTATCCTACGACGTGGAGGAGGAGGAGGAGTTCCAGGAGCTGGAGGTCAGAGCGTGTGTTTGTCACGGGCCGTCGGGAGTGAGATGTGGGGCTCTGGGGGGATGGGAGCCAGGCAGGTGCAAGTCAGGACGTGAAGCCAGTGAGCGAAAGTGCAAGGAAGCCACAGCCTCCTGGGCGCCCTTCACTCAGAATCCATGTGAGAGATACAAGGATGGAGAAGGAGGTGAGGACTGGGACATAGGGCTTCAGCAGGGAGTCTGCTTAGGGGACACAAGGTCGAGGCCATCAGGATGGGACTAAGACGCGTTTAAGGGTTGACCGTGCTGGCAGCTCACGGGGCCGGGGGTTTCTGCTGACCGCCCGGCCACAGGGGAGAGTGCTGTGCTGTGCTAAGTGGCTTCAGTTATGTACGATTCTGTGGATAGTAGCCCGCCAGGCTCCTCTGTCCAAGGGATTCTCCAGGAAAGAATGCTGGAGTGGGTTGCCATGCCCTCATCCAGGACTCTTCCTGACCCAGGGAATAAGGAACAGTGGCCACCGGCCAAAGCCCCCAGGGGAAGGAGGTTCCTCATGAGCCTGGAAATGCATACTTGGGGACAATTTGGGACGTTTTGGCTGCCACATGTGGTTTCCTTAATTTGACATTCTGGAGTGTTTACTAAGGATTGTTGGAACAGCTGAAACCTAAAACCAGCTGGAAGAAATAGTTGAAATTGATAGCGTAAGGGGCAGGCAAGCTGAATTACTGTAGAGTCCCGTCTCTCGTAGGGCAGGCACAGGCATCAGATCACACTCTTAGAAGCGTGCATGTTGGCCATGGCGTGCCGCACAGTTGCCCCCGTGGCGGGGCGAGAGCAACGCCACAGGGTCTGAGCCCAGGAGACCAGCACCCAGGCTGGGGGGCAGTCATTTCACGGCTGTGGGGATGGCTGGCAGAAGGCTGCTCCACTGGGCTTGCCGGGTTCCCCTACGGGCCTGAGCCTGAGAATGCGGGCTGGCCACTGGCCCCGGAGACAGGACCACACACCTGTCATCACGTGGAGCACACATTACATCTGACCGTCCCAAGCAAGTCATGTGGCCAAGACCAAAGTTGGTGTGCAAGGGGCTGCTCAGGGTGACGGGACAGGAACATCTCAACTGGGGGCCAGGACGGCAGCAGCCCCCAGCGAGCAAGGGTGCAAACCGCTCAGTATCACTCTTTAATCGTCAAACTGAATGGAATGAGAACAGTCGTGCTCCTATTGTGAATGAAACAAAAAACTCAGTCCACACTGACCTGAGGCTCTTCCCAGGAAGCAGCTCTACTTCGGACAAGAGAGAAAACGTGGTTTTGCATCCTTGGGGAATGCCATAGCATCACTCTGTCTACAGCAAAGCGATTCTGTTTCCAGGAAATCGCAGTTTACAGAGAGCTTTGCCCAGGTAGGAGCAGGGTCTGTCGCAGGAGCTTCCCCTCTGCCCTCATCTCCTGCCTGATCGGGCTCTCTGATCTGCACTTGCAGCAGAGTGGCCCTAGTGCAGATAGGTCTGCTTGCCAGGCACACATCTGCTGGAGCTCGTGTGGCTGCATCCTCTGGGGTCTGGGGTCGGCGGTGTTAGCAAGCAGATCTGTAGCTGATTGTAAGCATCTCATAGAGGGGCCTCGGCCACAGCATCTGCCCTGCACTGTCTCACAGCGGAGAGTCGTCCTGGGGGGTTCTGGAGGTGCACAAGTATGGAGGGTGGCCAAGCAGGCCACCTTGGGGGCCCTGGGGATTCTCCAGGTGTGTGATCACCAGGCTGGGGCCCTGCAGCCCTGGGGCCTCCTCCTGGGAGGAGCTAAACCTCATCTCCAGGACCCCAACTGCTGGAAATCACATTTCCTTGTCACAGAGACAAATTTAAATGGAGAGATGCAGGCACACCTGATAAAGCAGTTCTGCAAAATGTCAAATTCGGGTTTAAAGCTGTGAAAAGAAGTGGCTGCAGGTCAGGACTGGAGGGCCTCGCCGCGTGTTGAAAGGCTGATTGTCACCCCTTTGTGACAAAGCCAAGTCTGCGCATCCATCAGAGAGCCCTTGGAATGTCATCACTGGGAACCAGCGATGCAAGAGGAAAGGAGAAGGAGATGCACACTTTTGGAGCATCTTCCCTCCCTCCTCTCACCATCCTGTCTGACCCCAGCAGCCACGCCAGGCGGCAGGCTCTGTCCCTGACACTGCACATGGGAGGCAGAAGCTTGGAGGGCTCCCAGGTGCCTCTGCTGGCTCCAGACGCCTGTGTCCTGTGTGGTCCCCAAACGGCTGTTTCGGATACAGCCGCCTCCTCACGTCTGAGCCCTCAGCTGGTCCTCGCTCCCATGAAAAAACCAGAAGTCCCGGAAACCTGTCTGGAGAGATAGGATTTCACACTCCAGGTAGCACCTGCAGAGGCTTCTTCACACACAGGAGAAGAGCTGGGAAGACGCGCAAACATCGGACGAGAACCCCAAAGCGAGAATGACAAAGAGCAACAAAAACAGAGGAGGGGACCCAGAGGAAACAGAAATCACTCAGAAAAAAGCAGGCAGTGTTTTGAACACAATCTCATGTCCCGTGAGGCTGGGAGAGGCTGATCTGGGGTGGGGCGAGGAAGCAGGGTGCAGTTTGGTTGGTTTGCCTGGCTGCCCCGGGCTGGACCCTCACACACAGTCATGACAGAGGTGGTGAGTGGGGGGTCCTCCCTTCACTCCCTGGTTCAAGGGCAGTGCTCAGACTCTTGAATGACTGAGCTCTTCAGGCTCTTTATCAGATGTAGAAAGTTGCCTTCGTCAAGATGTGGTTGAACAGAGTTTTTAAATATAAAAAACAGGTGTTTAACTTTGCCAAATGTCCATTTAGATCATCCTGTGTGTTGGGGGGTGGTCTTTATCCTATTGATATGACCTATTACATTAATTGATTTTCACATGTTGAACTATCCTTTCATATACTAAGCTATCCATTACATTTGAGGATAAATTGGCCATGGTGTTTGTGCCTCTTTAAATATTGCTGGATTCAACATGCTAACAACTTGGTAAGGATTTTTATTTCTGTGTCCGTGAAGACCCTTGGTGCTTGACAACTGCAGCTTTCTTTTCTTGTGTCTTTCTCTGGTTTTGGTGTCAGGGTGACACTGGCCACAAAGGATGAGTTGGGAAGTGTTCCTTCTTCTTCTGTATGAAAGATGCTGCCCTGCGCTGGGACTTTTTATTCTCAGATAGTCATTCATATTCACAGTGAAGCCACCTGGACCCAGGCTCTTCTTTGTGGGAAGATTTTTTTTTACTACTGATCAGACCTGATTTCCTTATGATTTGAAAGAAAAATCTTTAGGTTTTCCTTTCATCTTGACTCAGCTTTAGTCATTTGTGCCACTCTAGGGATTTTCCCCTTTTATCTTAGTTACCTAACTTGTCTGCATAAGGTTGTCCGTAATAGTGCACTTAAATCTTCTTGCTTCCTGCACGGTTGGTGACGTTTCCTCTTTTTCCTGCCTAATTTGGTGATTTTCCATTTTTTCCTTGCTCAGCCTAGCCAAAGGCTTATAAATTCTGATGATCTTTTCAAATATCTGTCATCTGGTTCCATTGATTTGTCCTTCATTTCAGTTTTCCATTTCAGTGATTTTCACTCAGATATTTATGATATTTTCCTCTCGGTTTTCTATAGTCTAAATTTGCTCTTCTTTATCTATTTCCTTTAGGCTGGAGCTTAGTTATCGCTTTGAGATTTTTCTTCCTGTATAATATATGTATTTAAAGCTGTAACTTTCAAACACTATTTCAACTGCCTCCTATAAACTGTGATATGTTGTGTTTTCATTTCCTGTTTAGTTCAAACTAGGATGTGAGGAGAGCTTCCCAGGCGCTGTGGTCCTCTCCCTTCCAGGAGCTCCTTGTTAAATTCCTGGGTCATCCAGCTCTCTACCACTTGGCCCAAACAGATTAGAGCCATAAGTTGGGAGAACTGCAAACTTTCCCTTTTGTGGCTGGGAATGGAGCTTCCGGAGAAAGCAATGGCAAGCCACTCCAGTACTCTTGCCTAGAAAATCCCATGGACAGAGGAGCCTGGTAGGCTGCAGTCCATGGGGTCGCTACAAGTCAGACACGACTGAGCGACTTCACTTTCACTTTTCACTTTCACACATTGGAGAAGGAAATGGCAACCCACTCCAGTGTTCTTGCCTGGAGAATCCCAGGGACGGGGGAGCCTGGTGGGCTGCCGTCTATGGGGTCACACAGAGTCGGACACGACTGAAGTGACTTAGCAGCAGCAGCATGGAGCTTCCACCCTGTGCTCCCCAGTCAACTCAGCTCCATCTAACAGCAGAGAATCTGGTCTCCAAGAGAAGCCCCTCCCTAGCAGAACTACTTCATGGCCAAGCGGGTGATGGGTCTGGATGAGCTCAGGGCAAGAACAACCAGACTCACACTATTCTTTTTTGTTTTTATACTCCATGATTTTGTTTATAATATCCTTGTTTTAATTTATTTATTTTAGTTGGAGGCTAATTACTTTACAATATCGTAGTGGTTTTTGCCATACATTGACATTAAATCAGCCATGGGTGTACATGTGTCCCCCATCCCAAACCCCCTTCCCAGCTCCCTCCCCATCCCATCCCTCAGAGTTGTCCCAGTGCACCGGCTTTGAGTGCCCTGTTTTGTGTATCGAACTTGGACTGGTCATCTATTTCACATATGGTAATACACATGTTTCAATGCTATTCTCTCAAATCAGCGCACCCTCGCCTTCTCCCGCAGAGTCCATGTCTGTGTCTCTTTTCCTGTCTCGCATACAGATACAGACTCATACTACTCTGACTCAGGATTCAGCAGTGGTTGTAAGCAAACACCCCTCCATTTATCACTGACCCGGGGTCATTGCTGAGCCCTCCAAGAAGGCTGTTTTGAAAATTCTCTTCAGTCATTTCTCAGGGACAGGATTTGCCTGCCTCCTGGCTCTGTCATACTAGAAGTCTTACAGGATATTATCTGAAGTGCTATGTGCATTTTCCAGCAGGCACTAGATGTGGACAAAGAATATGTCCACAGATGGCTTGTGCTTAGGTTAAGAATCTTAATCAAATTAATTATCTTCAAATAATCTGACATATATCCACTTAAAGCATTAGGAAATTTAATTACTCATTTCCCTCCCTTGAGACAGTATGTTCAGTTCAGTTCAGTCGCTCAGTCGTGTCCGACTCTTTACAACCCCATGGACCACAGCATGCCAGGCCTCCCTGTCCATCACCAACTCCTACAGTTTACCTAAACTCATGTCCATTGAGTCGGTGATGCCATCCAACCATCTCATCCTCTGTCGTCCCCTTCTCCTGCCTTCAATCTTTCCGTAAATAAAAAAATATATTTAGACATCCCAGTTTCTTATGGCTCTAAGTGCAGATCATTCACCCTTGCTGCTGCTGCTGCTGCTAAGTCACTTCAGTCGTGTCCGACTCTGTGTGACCCCATCACGGAAGCCCACCAGGCTCCCCCGTCCCTGGGATTCTCCAGGCAAGAACACTGGAGTGGGTTGCCATTTCCTTCTCCAATGTGTGAAAGTGAAGTCGCTCAGTCGTGTCCGACCCTTAGCGACCCTACGGACTGCAGCCTACCAGGCTCCTCCATCCATGGCATTTTCTAGGCAAGAGTACTTAGATGATCTGAAAATCATTCAAAATGATCAGGAGATCTGTCTTAACTCTCCTTATAGTCACATCTGATCTAGTGCTGTCCAACCTGCAGCAAACTCCTCTTTCTGTAAACAGGCCTATGTGAATAACTTCCTATCTGGAAATTAAATTTGCCTTTATGGAATAAATATTTTGAGGGCATCCTACATACTGACAATTTCCAAAGACGAATTCAAAAATATCATGTGCAATGTAAGCATGATCAGAATAGTAGTGTGCCATTTACCGTTTTCATTTTCTGTGTCAAGGGAAACTCTCATTTAAATGTGGGACTCGCAGCATGTTTCTTAAAAAGTAAAAATCAATATCTTTATATTCTCATCTTACATTTGCCAGTAAAAGGCACTGGAGTGTGTAATTATAGCCATTTGATGAGGGGAGAATCTCTGAGATAATAAATCCATCTGTCATAAGAACACAAGGGGATCATTCATCATGTTCCTCTGAAATACTTTACGATAAGCAGAAGGCTTGGGGCATCAGATTGAATTTGTATGCCAAGGAAATAAAACCTTTTTACTTTTTCAAGCTCCCACTGATCAGATCTCTCATCTGTGGCTTCTGAGCCCCTGCTCAGAATCACAGTTGGGAGAAACCTGTTTATCTGTTTTGACAAAGGGAAAATCTTTCATCATTATAAGACTACAGTTATTCTGGAACTTACCTGGTGGTCCAGGCTTCACACTCGCAATGCAGGGGGCCCGGGTTTCATCCCTGGTCAGGGAATTAGATCCTGCATGCCGCATCGAAGTTCAAAGATCCCACATGCTGCAACTGAGACCTCGATCAGCCAAATAAAAAAAATTTTAAAAGACTACAGCTATTCTAAGATTGCCAGGAGTAATATCTACAACTTCAGATATGCAGATGATACCACTCTAATGGTAAAAAGTGAAGAAGAACTAAAGAACCTCTTGATGAAGGTGAAAGAAAGGAATGAAAAACTGGCTTGAAACTCAACATTCAAAAAACTAAGATAATGGCATCCAGTCCCATCACTTCCTGGCAAATAGAAGGGGAAAAAGTAGAAGCAGAGACAGATTTTATTTTCTTGGGCTCCAAAATCTGTGGATGGTGACTGCAGCCATGAAATTAAAAGACACTTGCTCGTTGGAAGGAAAACTATGACAAACTTAGCATGTTAAAAAGCAAAGACATCACTTTGCTGACAAAGGTCCATGTAGTCAAAGCTACAGTTTTTCTAGTAGTCATTTATGAATATGAGAGTTGGATGACAAAGATCGCTGAGCACCAAAAAAGTGATGCTTTCTAATTATGGTGTTCGAGAAGACTCCTGAGGATCCCTTGGACAGCAAGAAGATCAAAGCAGTCTATCCTAAAGGAAATCAACCCTGAATATTCATTGGAAGGAGTGATGCTGAAGGTGAAGGTCCAAAACTTTGGCTACCTGATGCAAAGAGCCAGCTCATTGGAAAACTCCCTGACGCTGGAAAAGATTGAAGGCAGGTGGAGAAGAGGGTGACAGAGGATGAGATGGTTAGATGGCATCACCGATTCAAAGGACATGCATTTGAGCAAATCCCGGGAGATGGTGAAGACAGGGAAGCCTGGTGTGCTGCAGTCCATGGGGTCACAAAGAGTCAGGCACAACTTAGCAACTGAACAACAATTCTAATGAAATCAGCTTTCCTAAGATTACAGAGAGCTGTGAGTCAAACACTAACACAGTAAATGTGATTTGAATGACAGTGAAAGGAGAGTCCGTGGCTTTGGTGAGTCTCTGTCATGCTCAGTTTGAACAACACTGGTAAAACTTGATTCTAAACCACACTGGAGTTTAATAAAATTTCTCCAAGCTTAACCAAAGGTCCACCTATTTTAAGCAATATTCATTCAAAACCCAGTGCCAAGAGCATCCTTTGGGGTCCCTGAGAGACAGATTTGCTCAATGCGTCATGAAACATCTCTCCTCAATGCGTGCCCCTAACACCCATGTTCAGTGACCACCATGCATGCAGAAAACACTCGTCACAGCCTGGAACCCTGGGGAAGACATTTAACCTGGACCCATGCTGACAAAAACCTCATCTCCCACTTACTACAGTATAATGTTATCAGAAGAGGAAGTTCATCATAAGCATTCAAGTGTGTTAGAAGAATCTCAGCCTTTGAATTTAAAGTTTTGGTGATGACAGCGTGCCCCACCCTTTTTTGGCTGGATTGCGAGGCATGCAGAACTTCCCAGGCGAGAGATCAAACCCATGCCTCCTACAGCGGAAGCTCAGAGTCTTAACCCCCGGACCACCAGGGAAGTCTGACAATGTCCTTTTTAAGGGAATCATGGGAAGCATCACCCCTGTATCATGGTCTGTTCAGCTTTTTGTCCGTCGTGCTTCTGGGGAACAATGGGAGAATAACCACAGAAATCAAGCATGAGCCCAGCTTCATGACTGCCAATATTTTCCTTTTTTTTTTCCCTTGGCAAGCCATTTCACAGCATTTCCTAAAAAGATAAGGAAAAGCTCACAAGGCTGATATGCAGATGGTTGTTCACAGACATACTGTGAATTTTGAGATGCAAAAAGAAACCAACGCAGGGGAAATAGTGCAGGTGGCTGGCCCTTGTGTGCTGGAGTTATGCTAGATTTCTGTAACAAGAAGCATTTTGCCGATGCAAGGATCAGCAGATCATTCGGACTATTAGCAGGTGAGAGAGACTCCATCCTTATGGACAAAGAGCCTGCATGTTGTCCTTGTGGTCCCGGGCATTGGGTCCGTGGTGCTGATACTCACCAGGAGGAAACGGACACAGAGAAGACAAGAGAGAAGCCTCACTGTGCAAAGTGCTGAGGGTTCCTGTCTGGCTGGTCTCCAGGGAGGGTGCTGTCCCCGTTCGGAATTAGGATGGTCCCACCTTGGCTGTCTTGGATGTCAGCTGAGGGTCCCAGAAGGAAGGATCTTTTCTCCTTGATAATGAAAATCACACCACATATCACGCCCCTGTCACCAGAGAAATGCGAAACTGAGTTAGGAAAACAGCCTCTGTTCAGTTAAAAAACAAATCCACACAGCAAGAGGTGCGCGCTGCTAACGGCAGTGTCCATAGGAAAACACAGGAAAATGTCCCCTTTGCATGGTTCACCCGAGGTGCCCATAAATATCCACCTGATACCTGTCAGCAAAACATCTGCCAGCCTGCAGTGGTGCTGAGCAGACAAGTCATCAGAAACCTCAAGCCTGGAAAAGTGAGAACCACCAGGGGGTCTGGGGGATGGTCAGTGTCCTCAAACAGGTAGAACCTGAGAAGTCGGAGGACACTCCTCAGAGTGGAGAGAAGTATATTTAGAAACAGAACACGTTGCTTGGAACCATAACCTTACATAAGACGTGCCCACGGAGGTCTACACCGTGAAATACAGATTCAAGAAGGATTTAACAGAGAAAGCAGTGGTGTTTCAGGGAGGCTTGGTGGAGGAGAGTCCGGGTTGTGAAGGGGGAGCAGTTATAACTTGAGGTCAGATCCCAGAGGACGGTGGTCTTTCCAGCACACCATCCAGTGCTCTGCTGGCCCAGGCTGGGTGAAGTCTGCACATGTTTCAGCATGGCATTGGGTGGATTTTCCTCTTGTGTTTCTTCTAGGAAATAGGAGGAAGATCTAGCTTTCAATAGGTTAGCCAGTTCCTGAGTCTCCTCTTCTAGTCCTTTTGTTTTTATCCCTTTTGAAAAGTCAGTAAGCAGCAGATCACCCAGAGTTAAATAAAGTGCAGACTCTTGAGGGTCCTTTGAGCAGTCCCCTCCCCCATCACCTCACCTCTCATTCATTCCCCCCACCCCCAGACTCCTGATCCCCTCAACTTCCCAGCCCCCCACATGGCTTTGCAGCCCCTCCTGCACCCGGAATAGTCTCTCTTCCCCTTCACTGAGCTAGTTTCTCATCAGCATCCAGGTCACAGTGTTCGTGCCCCTGCTGACTAAGTCTCTGTTCTGGCTTGTTTATTTTCTGTCACACTGGACACCGCCAAGCCAACTTAGGTTGAGTTTCCCAGAAGTGGTCAGTGATGTGAGGACTGATGAGCACCTGATTTACTGGGAAATGCCCCCTGGAGACCAGCTGGTCAGCAGGGGGAGCAAGATGGGAGGCGTCCAGGAGGGACGGGCTTCAAAGCACAGAGGCGCCCAGCCTGACCGCGGGACCGGGGATGTGGGCAGTGTCCTAATGGACACTGTGGATGCAGCAGGCCATGGGTGAGTTGAGTGTAGCCTCTGAGGTGAGGACCGGAGGCAAAGTTCCTAGATACGTCCCCAACTCAGCACTGAGTGGGCGCCTGATGACCCGTTGTGCTGATCAGTCTATCAATGAATAAATGACTCTGTCCGAGGGCCCTCCAGGCCAGTGTCGTCCTTTTTTATAATGAAAATGCAGTCAGACTCTCTCTGTGTGAGCACCCAGGCTCCTTGAGCATTTATGCTCCTGGTGAGCATTTATGTGACCTGGACTTTGTTTAATAGGATGCTTTAAAAAGTCTCCAAAGTCAAGTCCACGGGGCAGACACGGGAACAGCGCTCCACAGGGCCTGCAGTGGCCCCAAGGCCTCCTGGGAGCGATCGGCTTGGTGCTGAGACACAAAAGCAGACTGTGTTTCCCGCGAACCACAAAAGCAGAGACGGGCTCCAAACAAGGAAGAAGGAGAAAGCAGAACAGGAAGACTGTTACTGACATTTCATTAGAGAAGAGAGAAATCCCAAGGTTGTTCTAGCTAATAGACCTTCCCCGTGACTGCGGAGGAAAGAAGAGAGGGTAGGGGGGCCCCACCAACCCCACTCAGCCCCCTGCCCATCCTTAGAATGTCCATGGGGTTGAGTAAGATCGAAGCTCCCAGGGACAGCCTTGCGGTCCCTCTGAAGAGGACGGAGTCAGAGGTGCTTCATATGGAGAAGCTCGGCAGGGCCACCGGACCACTGTCCCCTGCAGAAGTTTGTCCATCTTGGAACAAGATGAAGAGCCTCGTGGAGGCTGAAGAACCCAGGAGAATTGAGGACAGAGAACAGAATGAGTGACGGTGGGCTTGCCATTGTTGTCGTTGCTGCGTATTTGCTGAAGCAGACATTGGTCCAGAGGTAGATGCCAGGGCAGACAACTTGGGACATTCCTGACATGTGATGGTGGAGAGACGCCCCCAAGACAGAATCCCCATGACTCCCCATCCAAACACCTCTCTTGAGCCCAGCAGCCTCTGTGTAGGTAGGTCCCAGCTATCCAGGGTGAGGCCTGGGCATCTGCATTTCTGACACCTTCCAGTGAGGCCGATGCTGCCACCCCTTGACCACACTGTGAGCAGTGAGGGCAGAGAACACCACTGCTCAGTAGTCCAGGCAACTTCTAAGCCACTTCATTGAGAAGCTACAAGAAGGTTTCTCTTGCTAAAGAGGGGCTGCCCCCAGTGCCCCCTTGGGATGCCTGCGGATGCCTCTCTCCTTCTTCTAAAGAGGGCCTTTAACCCATCGACAAGGCTCACCCCTTGAGCTCCCTGTCCCAGGACCCCACTCTTCCCAGTAAGGCATCACTTGACCCTCCGCATCATCCTGGTCACTCTGGATCCTTCTTGAGATAAGGTGAGAAGTAGATCACCCAGAGGTGATCTATGCAGTGTGGGGCAGATGGGAGCTCCTGCCCCTCCTTCTAGAACCTCCCTCCCCAAGGCCTGCTGGTGCTGCCAGGCCTTTGGCGTCCAGGTGGCACCGGCCTCACTCGCTGCCTCTGCCCAGGCACCTCCTCCCCAGACTCTTCCCACAAGTCCTCGCTGCCTCATGCTTAGCCTCAGGGGGCAGTGAGGATGGCTAAGAATCCTCTTCATGTGTCTTCTAGAAATGTACCAATGAACTGGTACAGCCTCACAGAGGAGGCAGCTAAGCTCCTTGCTGGGCAGATGCCAGTGGCTCGGGCAGGGTCCTGGCATCGGGCAGTGTCCACTGGAGGTCAGTGTGTTCCTAAGGGGCTCACGGCTCTGTCCTCTGTTCCAGCTGGAACTACCCACCCCCCTCCCTGGAACTGCCCACCCCCCCGTCTGCTGTCCTTGGCGCGGGCTAGGGGTCAGGTGTGAGAATGGCAGACAGGAGAATGTCAGACAGGAGGCTGACCTCTGATCCACCAACTCTGAGTCCCTTCTCACAACACTCAGGGTCCACCTGGCCAGCAGGACGTTTGCATTTGGGAGGCAAAAGCTAAGGGAAGGATGCCAGGGACTTGGAGGAGAGTGTGGAAGGAGCCAGCTGCCGCATCAAGGAGAGAACAGATGCCTCCCCAAATAGGAGATACAAATGGCAAATAAGCATGCAGAGATGTCCACATCACCACCTCCAAAGAAGTGCGAACTAAAGCCAGCACAATCAAGCCCTGCACAGAGAGTTGGAGGGCAGGACGCCGGGAACCGACAACTACCACGTGCCATGAGGATGCAGAAGCCAGTCGGCTTCCCCGGAAGACAGTTGATCGTTTTCCTATAAAGTTAAACACCGTGTGACCCAGCAACCCCATTCCTGGTATTTAAAGACACGAATTCTATGTTCAAGCAGAAACTTGCACGAGTGTGTCACAGCTTTTATTAGTAAGAATCAAAAACTGAAAATAAAAAGCCTTCGGTGGACGAACGGATGAACACACAGCGGCACTTCCTTATCGTGGAAAATCACTCGGGAATAAAACGGAGTGAACTGCTGACACCCCCGGCAGCCTGGGTGACCCTTGGGGCCTGGTGCTGAGGGGGCTGGTCAGGGGTCTTGCCCTGGGCAGAGCTGTGTCCTAGTTTAGGCTCTGGGCCACGCTTATGTAAGCGGTGCGGTCACAGATGTGGGGCTGCGTTCTATCTTTGCAGTCCCTCCAGGAACTCTGTTCTAGTTTTGACACTTTTATGTGAGTCTAAAATTGTTTCAAAGTGTGTGTGTGTATGTCTGTTTGTGTGTGTATACACATATACATCTCTGTGACCTAGACTTAGTTGAAGAGTTTTTAGATGTGACTGGGCTTTCCTGGTGGCTCAGAGGTTAAAGCGTCTGCCTGCAATGCGGGAGACCTGGGTTCGATCTCTGGGTCAGGAAGATCCCCTGGAGAAGGAAACGGCAACCCACTCCAGTATTCTTACCTGGAGAATCCCATGGACAGAGGAGCCTGGTGGGCTACAGTCCATGGGGTCGCAAAGAGTCAGACACGACTGAGCGACCTCACTTTCACACACAGACACAGTGAGTAAAATAATTTATTCATATACATACACACACATACTGTGCAAGGCCATCTTTAATGAATTTTAATATTCTATAATCTTCAAGCTAACTAAAATACAATTTAAATACATGCATTCCTTTCAATAAAGCGAAGTATTTCAGGACAGTAAAGAAACTTGGGAAATGAGTGATTTTTTTTTTATTTTATTTTTTAACTGAAGGATAATGGCTTTACAGAATTTTGTTGGATTCTGCAAAACATCAACATGAATCAGCCATTGCTGTTGTTCAGTCAGTCACTCAGTCGTGTCCAGCTCTTTGCAACCCCATGGACTGCAGCACACCAGGCCTCCCTGTCCATCACCAACTCCCAGAGCTTACTCAAACTCATGTCCATTGAGTCGGTGATGCCATCCAGCCATCTCGTCCTCTGTTGTCCCCTTCTCCTCCTGCCTTCAGTCTTTCCCAGCACCAGGGTCTGGGGAGGTATACATATGTCTCCTCCCTCTTGAACCTCCCTCTGGTAACTGATGACTTTGAACAGCCCAGCCAGGGCCTTGATATATGGCCATAGGTTTACTGTGGTGGGATCTTGCACAGAGGCATCCCTTGGTTTAGAAAATGCTCTCATTTTACAAACTAGGGGGCCCACCTGTGCCACAGGCGCACGCAGACATGCGGGGCAGTGGCCATACTCGGTGGCAAGGGGGTGAGGCACACCAGGTAGGCAGGCCCTGGGGTCCCTGCTCCTAGACAGATGGCTTTCTTGTTGCTGCAGAGGTGGGGCACGGAGCTCTGAGGACCTCACCCTGCACAGGGGCTGGCATCCTTGGCCAGTCCCTGATGCTACAAGAGGATGAAGGAGTCATTGAACAGGCAGGAGGTTCACAGTCAGCCTGTCCAGAGCACAACAGCTGTGGCCCCACTCCAGCCAGAGAGGCTTCTGGAGCCTGGCCAGGTGGGGGACCCAGGAGGGAGGGGGCAGCTGGGCTCTCAGAGGAAGGCCCTGTGGTTCTCACTGGCCCCTCCCGAGGCACAAGTAGCTCCTGCACTTCCTCAGGGTGCAGACCCTCTGTGGTGGGTGGGCAGACGGGTGAGGATGGTTGGATGATGCTGTGTTCCCACAGCTCATTCCCAGGAGGAATGCGCCCCACCTCTCTGGGCAGACAGACGGGTGAGGATGGCTGGATGGATGCGTGTCCCCATAGCTCGTTCCCAGGAGGTGAACGCTCCACAAGGGCCCCCGCTCCCTGCCCACCCTCCTCTCCTCTCAGTTGAGGACAGCGTCATCCTCGTGGGCCCAGGTGAGCTGTCCGCCACCAGGTTCACCTGGGAGCCCTTTGTCACTGGCCCCGAGGGTGGACATGCAGCCACCCGTCGTCTCGGTGACCCGGCTTTGTTCCAAGAGCTGCCTTGGGCTCCACACGTCTCCGAGCTCCTGAGAGAGCAGGTGTGTGACACTGACACGACTAAGTGGCTTCTCTGCAGAAACACGAAAAGGACAAACTTGATGAAACGCCAAATCACAGTGTAAAATGAATTATTCATGTGTCATAAAAAGAGTGAATTCGATATTTTTTTCATTTCCCCCCATAACTCTCACAGTGTTTCCATTAAAGTGTAATGAAGAAAAGAGGGTAAAGTGAATGCAATGCTTAATCCCCAAAAGAAAGAATTCAATTTAAAGTATAATTTTTTTCCTCCTAAAATGGCACGTGTGAGGGATTTTTTGACTTTTTATTTCCGAAATAATTTCAGACAGAAGAATTGCAAAAATGGTATGAAGAATCCCTATATGCTTGTCACCCGGTTTCCTTTGGTCTTAACCGTTTACCGTTGGGTGCTTTACCGTTCTCTCAATGTGCATATGTTTTCCTGAGCTCTTTGCAAGAAAGTATCAGACAAGATGTCCTTTTACCCCTAAATGGGCGAGGTATGTTTTCCAAAAACAAGTGAAATTATAAAAGTCAGGAAATTAAAATCATTCCAGTACTGTCATCTCATCTATAGACCTTATGTACATTTTTCCAGTTCTTTCAATATTGTCCTTATAGCAAAAATGGGGAAAAAATCAGACCCAGTTCAGGACCCAAACCTGCATTTTCTTGCTCTTCTCTTTTTGTCATTTTTGTTGTTTAGTTGCTAAGTCGTGTCTGACTGTGCAATGCCATGGACTGGCTTGTCTCTCCATGGGATTCTTCAGGCAGGAATACTGGAGTGGGTTGCCATTCCCTTCTCCAGGGCGTCTTCCCAACCCAGGGATCCAACCCATGTCTCCTCCTTGGCAGGTGGGTTCTTTACCACTGAGCCACCAGGGAAGCCCTGAGGCTGTTCTCTGATCTCCAGTTCAGTTCAGTTCAGTCGCTCAGTCACGTCTGACTCTTAGTGACCCCATGAATCACAGCATGCCAGGCGGCCCTGTCCATCAGCAACTCCCGGAGTTCACTCAAACTCATGTCCATCGAGTCAGTGATGCCATCCAGCCATCTCATTCTCTGTCGTCCCCTTCTCCTCCTGCCCCCAATCCCTCCCAGCATCAGAGTCTTTTCCAGTGAGTCAACTCTTCGTGTGTGGTGACCAAAGTATTGGAGCTTCAGCTTTAGCATCAGTCCTTCCAATGAATACCCAAGACTGATCTCCCTTAGAATGGACTGGTTGTCCTCTATAATCTGGAACCTTTCTTCTGCCAACACCTCATGTTCTTGACATGTTTTGAGAGTCCAGGTCAGTTGTTTCACAGGGGAGCCCTCCTTCTGGGTCATCTGGTGATTCCTGCTGGTTGGATTCAGGTGATGGTGCTGTGGGCAGGGCCCCCACGGGGAGACACCTGCCTCCACGTGTCCTGTTACCAGCGTGGCATGTCCGTGGGACACTTGACAAGCAGTGATTCCATCCCCCTTTGCAAGTGGCATCTGCCAGGTGTCTCCCAGCCAAGCAGCATTTCTCTGGAATTAATAAGCATCTTGCAGGGAGGTGCTATGTGAAGATGGAGCACCCCACTTGGCGCTAGTTGTTCACTTACTGGTTTTAACATTCTTTACAAGCTCCTAACCTCATGGCTCCTTCCGTCTTTGTTAGCTGGGCATTCATCCATGGGGTAGAGTTTCCCCTTCCCCCACATTTATTTTTTTACACATTTATTGCTTCATACAAACTGGACCATTGATTGTTACTTGATAGGTTCCTGTCCATCCTTACCGTATTCATGGTATGTTTATTCTCTTCATCACACATTAGACAGCAGGTGCCCCTTCTGGTTGGCTCTGTGTCCTTTTGACGCAATTCGTCATCTCTTACCCATTTTATCATTTCCTGTGCAGTGAGCTGTCCCAGGTCTGTTTTGGGTTTGTCAGCCCTGACCCTGAAATGGGTCATTTCTTCAAAGTGCCCCGATTCCACATATTGGAGAACCGTGTTTGGAAACTGATGTCTAGGCATAGGGTCGGCTCATCACCTGGGAGTGGGTGTGTTGTCCCAGGCTCTCTCCACAGACTGAACTGGAAGAAACGTGCAGCACATACATGCAGAAACACATCTATGTAACCGTGTGTGTATACGGACATACTTATTTTTTAATCTATTTATAGATAGATGGAAACTAACATCCTCAGTCTCATGCAGTCTGCTCACATCAGTATCACACACTCTTTTTTCAGCCGCTCTTTATCCCATGGGATGGACACCTCACTGTTTATGTAATCACTGTCCTTCGAATGAGCGTTTAGGTCATTCCCAATATTTTGTAATTACATACAAGGCTGCAATGAATAACCTTGAGCATGTGTATTTTTCTATTATCAGAGGTGAATCTTCAGGATAAATAACCTAGGAGTGAGATTATTGGGCCAAAATTCAGCACATATTTAATTGTGCTGCACATTGACAGATCTGCTTCCTAAGGTGGCACCAATTTGCATTCAACCAGCCTGTGTCCCCACAGCCTGACAGGATGGCTGGTTTAGGTAGAACATGGTATCTTCATGAGGTTTTACTTCTCCTTTCTTCAAGTGAGGATGGACATCATTCCACTTGGATGAGACGAGACCATCAGAGCACCCAGGCCAGGAATTTCAGACGCTGACCCTGCACTCATGTGACTCTGAGAGTCAAGTCCTAGTTCAAACCAATCCCAATCCATGGTGCCAAAGCTACCTTGGACTTTCCACCTGCAAAGAGTAGGGAACCCAGTGGATAACGTGTTATATCTCTCTGACAGGTGTAACATAAAGAGGAAGAAGAAGATCTAAAGGGATGACCATTGCTTTATGCTATTACATGAAACTCTTATGTGCAGAAAGTCACACATGAAGAAAATCATACTGGAAGGGAAGCTATGACAAACCTAGAGAGCATATTGTTTTTTACTTACAAAAGTTATATTTATACATCTAGTAGGTAAAGCAAATTACACCCACTTCAAAATACATATTTAAATACACATCTGAGTACCTTTCAAAAGGCAAGAAGTTTTTAAGAGAACTTCAATTTAACAAACAAAGCTAAATGGGGAGAATTTAAGTTTGCACTTGATGTGGTATTTAAACAAAATCAAAGGACTAAAACTCAGTATTTAGACAAAATATGCAGTTCACTAGTCACTAGGCAAAGAAAATGGCCCATGGCAGATGGCACACAGAATGTCCTCCAAAGAGATATCACTTTGCCGACAAAAGTCCGTCTAGTCAAAGCTACGGTTTTTCCAGTAGTCATGTATGGATGTGAGAGTTGGATTATAAAGAAGGCTGAGCACTGAAGAACTGATGCTTTCAAACTTTGGGGCTGAAGAAGACTCTTGACAGTCCCTGGACTGCAAGGAGATCAAACCGGTCAATCCTAAAGGAAATTAGTCCTGAACATTCATTGGAAGGACTGATACCGAAGCTGAAACTCCAATACTTTGGCCACCTGATGTGAAGAACTGACTCACTGGAAAAGACCCTGATGCTGGGAAAGATTGAAGGCAGGGGAAAGGGGATGACAGAGGAAGAGATGGTTGGGTGGCATCACTGAGTCAATGGACATGAGTTTGAGCACGCTCCAGGACATGGTGAAGGACAGAGAAATCTAGCAAGCTGCAGTCCGTGGGGTCGTAAAGAGTTGGACACAACTGAGTGACTGAACGACAACAACAGTAGACTCGGGGCAACGCCGCCATGCTGGTCTGTGTAAACATGCACACTGCGGGCTGTCTTAACCCTCCGTGGGTCAGACCCGCGTCTCAAGGAGTTCCAGTGCTGTGCTGAGTTCTGATCTGCTCCACTGGCTGCTCCTTGGGCCCCTGATGCAGTGTCTCCAAGTGGACCACATTCCCTGTGCTCCACGTGAGGATGAAGGACGGGGGAGCCCCACCTGTCAGCACGTCTGCTCCTTTGTAAGTTTCATCACCAATAACCTTGCTTCTTGTAGGAAAAACTAGAAATGCAAAAAGAAAGGAAAGAAAGATCACTGATGTGCCCCCTCATCTGGAAGCAGCTTAATTTCTGACATTTTGGAGGAAATATGATTTGTTCCACGTTCTTTCTTTCCCTCAGTTATTATAAACATCTTTCCAGGGCAGTGAATAAGCACCTACATCACCATTTTCCATGACTGTGTAGAAGTCCACATTGAGTCCTCTGTGATTTTGCTGTTTTGAAGCAGTGCTGTTGGGAGCACCATACAGACTTCACAGGAATTCCTGATTCCCAGTGTCTCCTGGCCTCTGCCTCCCAACCCAGGCCATGCAGAGATGCTCCCTCCCAGCAGACATGATCCCCCCAGCAGAGATGCTTCCCCCCAGCAGAGAAGGCCAGGGGATGAGGGGGCAGTGGGGGCCCAGGGAGCTAGTGTGGGGGTGAGGCCTTGAGAGAGATGAGTGACAAGGGGTGCAGCCCCCTGCACCCTTGCACCCTCGTGGCCATGCTCACAGGGCTGATACATGTCCAGCCGGGCTCTGTGATTATCCTATGAAATTTTCCCAAGGAAGAAACCTCAGGGGCGGAGAACCAGCTCTCTGCATGGAGGTCACGGCTGAAGGTGGACTGCCTGGCCATGGGGAGGGGGTCCAGACCTGCTCTGCCCGCTTGAAGCATCTGTTCCTCCAAGCACATGGACAGTGAACACCTTTAGATGCTTGCATCCTGCCTTGCAGATATTCTAATCTAATGACCCGTGAAGAGGATTTTCAGAAACAGTTGCTGTGTGTGGCTCATGCCTTGGTGGTGGCAGTTGTGTGTTTTCTCCTCTTGGTTTGTTGGTGTCCCTGTCACCCCCCCAGACTCCCACCCCCATCTGATGGCACAATGCCCAGGACCAGTTGTATCTACAGAACTGCTGTTGATGGGAGGGAGAATGTACAGAGAGCTGGGCTGGTTTTGTCTGCCCTGTAATTTATCTGAGTTTTTAAAAATCAATTCTAATCAAAATTGACTAGTTGTTTTGATGCCATGTAGCCACAACTTCGGAGAAGGCAATGGCAAGCCACTCCAGTACTCTTGCCTAGAAAATCCCATGGATGGAGGAGCCTGGTGGGCTGCGGTCCATGGGGTCGCTACGAGTCGGACGTGACTGAGCGACTTCACTTTCACTTTTCACTTTCACACATTGGAGAAGGAAATGGCAACCCACTCCAGTGTTCTTGCCTGGAGAATCCCAGGGACGGGGGAGCCTGGTGGGCTTCCGTCTATGGGGTCGCACAGAGTCGGACACGACTGAGGTGACTTAGCAGCAGCAGCAGCAGCCACAACTTTGTAGTTTACAGAAGTGGCTCCCTTATACTCTAAATAAAACTCTGTGAAGATTTTGAGGGGTGCCCCTTACATGGTTGTGTCATCAGAAGCTGTTTCCAGAGAGGGGAGTCGAGGCCCAGGCATCTCTGTGGGATCTGTGGTCACAGCTCGCACTGCACTGCTCTTCAGTTGGAAGACTCCCCAGTGGCCCCTCTGGCCACCCGCCTCCCCGTTGCCACCATGAAACTGAGCATTCAAGAAGTAATCATCAGAATCCCAGGGCAGAAGGGTGTGGAGAAGACACCCCAGCTTCAGACAAAAAGCCACTGAGGCCAGTAGGGTTGGCAGATGACCAGACCCTGGTGTTCAGACAGTGGGGAGCACAAGGTCTAGAGTGACCTGGCCAGCTGGCCAGTTCTGTGGTTTGGGGATATTGTAACCTCCCAGAGGCCAGGGTGTCTTTTGCCAAATAGAAATAACAGGAAAAATAGCCACAGCCACTATTTCCAGAGCTGCTGTGAGAATCCAGCCAGCCCACATATTTAAACTCATAGTAAACTAAAACAAAACCTAAGACCTCCACTGAAGCCCGAAGCCCGAACAAGTACCCGCAATCAGAGATGTCACACAGGCACCAGGATTCCCACCTGCATAGACTGACCTGTCACATGTCCCGCATCCTTTCTGGATCTGTCCTTCAACCCCATCCTCTGTGTCTCTCCTGGGCCCTCAGATCCTGCCCTAACTGTGGGGTCCCTTCCCCAGACCCCATGCAGAGGGCCATCAAGGGCAGTGTGGCAGTTCCAGCCCAGTGCTGAGGTTTCTGGAGACCCTATCTGGCCTCCCCATCCCGGATCGAGGGTTCTGACCTCCCTGCAGGGGGGCACATGTGTGTCTGCCACAGCCCGCAATCCCAGACCCCAGCATATGAGACGCCTCCCTGGGGCTGCTGGTTCCGCCTCTGCAGGAATGAGGATGGGTGATCCCCTTCTCTTTATTCTTTGGAAGGCAATGCTACAGAGGAAAGACAGGAGCTCTGCAAACCTGCCCCAGCGGAGGGGAAAGGGAGGGGTGCTGGGGACCCGAGGTGTGTGTGTGTGTGCATCTGGATGTGTGTTTGGGTGTGGTTGTGCATGTATGCATGCGTCTGTGTGTATCTGTATGTGTCTGCGTGTGTTTGTGTGTCTGTAACTGTGCGTATGTGTTTGTGTGTGTGTGCATGTATCTGTGTGTGTGTTTGCATGTACATGTGTCTGTGTCTTTATGTGTCTGCGTGTGTGTCTGTGTGTCTACATGTGTGTGTGTAACTGTGTGTCTGTGTGTCTCTGTATGTTCAGATGTGTGTTTGTGTGTGTGCATGTGTCCATGTGTATCTGTGTCTGTGTGTGTAACTGTGTGTTTGTGTGTGTGTGCAGGTGTCTGTGTGTGTCAATGTGTACGTTTGTATGTCCGTGTGTATAACTGTGTGCATGTGTTTGTGTGTGTTCAGATGTGTGTTTGTGTGTGTGCATGTGTTTGTGTATATCTGTATGTGTCTGTGTGTGTGTTTGTGTGTGTGTGCATGTGTCTGTATATCTGTATGTGTCTGTGTGTGTAACTTTGTGTGTGCATGTGTCTGTGTGTGTCTGTGTGTATGTTTGTGTGTGTAACTGTGCATGTTTGTGTGTGTATTTGTGTGTGTGCTTGTGTCTGTGTATATCTATGTGTCTGTGTATGTAACTGTGTGTGTTTGTGTGTGTGTGCATGTGTCTGTATGTGTGTCTGTGTATGTAACTGTGTGCATGTGTTTGTGTGTGTTCAGATGTGTGTTTGTGTGTGTGCATGTGTCTGTGTATATCTGTATGTGTCTGTGTGTGTGTTTGTGTGTGTGTGCATGTGTCTGTGTGTGTCTGTGTATATGTTTGTGTGTCCGTGTGTGTAACTGTGTGCATGTGTTTGTGTGTATGCTTGTGTCTGTGTATATCTATGTGTCTGTGTGTATTTGTGTCTATGTGTGTTTGCGTGCCTGTGTATGTGTTTGTGTGTGCACATGTGTCTATATGCGTGGAGGGCAACTGGGTGCTCTGTGGACAGTGTGTCACCTGCTCCCACCCTGGGGGGCCAAGGAGAAGGTCACTCCTTGCCATCGGGGTGAGCCCCTCCCTGTGTGCCTGTTTCTCCCCCAGACAAGACACAAACAGTTCAGCAGGAAGCTTCCTACACAGGCACAGTGGAGGCTCCAATTTGCAGTTTTATGTGCGTTTGATTAAGCAAAACAGGAGGGACACCGGGGCTCAAGACCAGGCCCATGACGTCCTTATTTAGGTCACAGTCTAAGGAAAGATGGGATTCAAGGCAGTGTCCTGGCCCCGACACCAGTCCTGCCTCAACCTGAAACCAGGCTGACGTCTTAGAACAAGAAGTGGACTCTACACCCCGCATGTGTGCTCCCCCAGCCCAATTCTCCAGTGGACACCCCGCTGTCCGCACCCCATCCCAGAGGTCCACTGGGCTGTGGGTTTGATCTCCCTGGAACAGCCCAGAGCCCGTCCTTGGGGTCCTTCTCTTCCTACGGGGGACGGCACTTGCCGGGCAGGCTTGCTGGGCCTGACCCTCGCGTCAGTGATGGTGGGAGACCCCTGCTGACCCTCGTCCTCCCATCCGTCTCTCCCGGCAGAGTGACTACTCCAGCGACACGGAGAGCGAGGACAACTTCCTCGTGATGCCCCCGCGGGACCACCTGGGCCTCAGCGTCTTCTCCATGCTCTGCTGCTTCTGGCCGCTGGGCATAGCCGCCTTCTACCTGTCCCACGAGGTAAGGCCTCCCGTTGGCCACACGTATGCGGCCGGTGCACCCAGGCTAGCGAGGACGGGGTGGGGGTGCTGCGGGGGGAACCTGGTCTCAGGGGCCCAACTTCACCCCAGCAGACCCGGGCCCATTCTCAGAGGGCGGCCGTGGGGAAAGCAGCACATTGGGATCCGGGCCTCCAAGCAGACAGTCGTGGGGTGCCAGCAGGACAGACCCTGTGTTGGGAGAGTCCATTGGGGGTGCTGGAACAGAGGTAAAGTGGGTTCTGTTTTCTTTGTGAAAGGCTCACACATAAAATAGGGTCCTGTGACATGGCGCCTGCGCACTCATCCCAAACAGCCTGTCTTGGCCAGTAACTGGGCCCTCTGTCCAGTGGCAAGGCTCTAAGAGAGTCAGTTCCTGGCCCTTTTTCATGGCAAACCTCCTCCTTGTGCCTTCATGGAGCCCAGGCTTTAAATACTTCCTCTGTGTTCCTGTCACTCAGAAATTATCTATGTTCCCATTCTTATTAATCAAAGGAAGACATGTACTTGTCAATTAAAGAGGGAGTTTCAGCCTCACCCGTAATCCCCACCAGATGGGGAGAAAGGCAGCCCCTTCTGTTGCTCCAGAGCCCACAGCATCCTCAAGGCACCTGGGGCTCCCTCTCCAGTGTCCGGGACTCTGGGACCGTCCAGCCAGGCCTTATGCTGGAAACGTTCATTCCTCTTGCTTTGAGAAGGACCCTGGCCTCTCACTTCTTGCCGTTGTCTGTCCCGATTCAGTGTGTTGGGTGAGAGTCCCCTTGTGTGCTCCTGTGTCCCCTGCCCCCCTTTCCTGATCCTACAAAGAGTGAGGAGGGAGGGGGGAATCCACTAGTGGCCCTCAAGGGCAGCCCCTCTTTGCAAGGAAACCAAGAGGCCCCAGAGGCCCTTCCAGGGGGGCGTGGCGCAGCCGCAGCTCTGAGATCTTGGTCCCAGAGGATGGACGAGTGTGGGGAGGGGTGATGGAGCCGTCCTACTTGGCCAGAGTTGTGCCCAGTGGTTGTTCCACATCCAGGTTTGGCCTGGAGGGTCCGTCTGAGCCTCTCTTTGGTGAGTTGGTTCTACACATGCCAGAGGCCCTTACACTGGGGTGCACAAACCCAGGCTGTAGAACTAGACTCCAGGCCATCAGGGCCCTGGGGGTGGTGAGTGGAGTGAGTGGCCATGGGTGCTGTGTGCGCCCAGGATTGGGACCCACAGTGGGACCTGGACAAAGGCACGTGGGCAGAAGGGGCCCCCAGAAGACCTCCGGCCTGGAGCCCACCGCTTGGTGTCAGTAGCACCCTGATCCTGTGCTCCTGCAATGCAAACAGGCAGGAGGGTTCCACCAGGTGAAGGAAGGTCCAGGAGGGTGGAGCCAAGGGAAGCCAGCTGTCTAGGAGCACAGGTGTGACGTCAGCGCCCCCTGCATCCAGAGTTGAAGGCAGGTGGCCCATTCCCAGCCTCCCGTCCTGGCCTGTGACTCACCCCATCCCCCACAGAGGGTGCCCTCCACACTAAAGCTGTGTTTTAATTGCCAAATTATAGGACGGGGCCAATATTTTTACTCTGCAAGTGGACATTGGTGTCACCTGCCAGCAGGGGCTGGGTGAGCCCTGGGTAAGCAGAGGTGGGGCCCAGGACAGGTCGCCTACAGACGATCAGGTCATTCCTGATCTTGGCTTCTCCCTGTCCCTGGGGAGGGTAGGGCAGGCATAGCATCTTTGTCTGAAAGATGATAAATACAACAAAAATCCAGCCACAATTGCAGAGACTGGCATTAGATCCTCCTTCTCGGGTTGGGAAGATCTCCTGGAGAAGGAACTGGCAACCCACTCCAGGACTCTTGCCTGGAGAATCCCACGGACAGAGGAGCCTGGTAGGCTACAGTCCATGGGGTTGTGAAGAGTCGGACGTGACTGAGCGACTTCACTTTCACTTTCACTTTCTCGGAGAGTAATGTTATCTTTCACACCTTAAGAACCTCCTAGACTCAGGCCTGAGCAGTCAGGATGTTTAATACCTTCCATGGAAAGGGTTCTGATCATATATTAACAGCAAATGAAATGCCGTCTCCGTGGAAGCTGCTGGCCACCTTCTTGGAGTGAAGAGCAAGTGTTTGGAGGCCTGTGGGATTGCCTTCACGCTTGGAACAAGAGGAGGGGCTCTGAGGTCCCCCGCTCTCAGCCCCTCTTCTCTTTGTGCTGTGAGTGTGGATTGCCCCTTAAGGAACATGGGTCCGTGGGAGCTTGTAGCTGAGACCCGGGCACTGCAGGCCCGGGAGGCAGGCAGCCCCAGGCACCAGCGCTCCAGCCCAGCCCTGAGGCCCCCGGGCCTTCTGTCCCTGCCTCTAAAGCCCGACTGCAGACACTGGAAATGGGAATTGTCAGCACACACCTGAGTTCCCAGGTGAAGGGACAGATGGACAGACGTGGGGTCTTTTCTCCAACAGATTTTATGATTTGAAAAAGGCCTTAAGTAGCAGTAACAGCAGTCAAAGTATCAGTGAGGTAGGCAGCATCTGCACCTGCTGGGTCCTGGTCCAGGTTAAACACCCTGCACCTGCCTTCTCGGGCAGTCCTGGCCAATAGCTTCAACAGCCTCAGCGGGGTTAGAAAGTCATGTTGTCTGGCCCCACTGACCTGCTCCATAAGAGCCACCAGGGTGGGGCGTGGAGCCTGCATTTGAACAAGCCCTCCCTCGCTCCTGATGCTGCTATAGTCTGAGCTGTTACACATGCACGTTCTTTCCAGAAGTCCATGACAGGGCGCTGCCCTCACATTGCTTGGTGGCTATGCGATCAGGGAGGGCAATGGTGTCCCAAGGCCAGACCTGGCTGGCAGTGGGCCTGACCCAGAGCCACCCCCAGAAGAGGCAGCGAGTTGGAACTGACAGTGTGGAGGACTCAGCATGGAGGCCCAAGTGTAGTATTTGTCCACAACTTCATTTATTCCAGTGCTAATCATTTGATCCAGCCCCCAGTATAGGCACGTTTTATACACCAAAGAGAGAGAGTGCTAGGTGTAGTTTTGGTTGGTCCACCAAGGGACCGATGCTGTGAGTGATGTTGAGGGTGGAGAGGAACCGAAATTTGCTGAGCGATGCTAGGATCTAGTTGATGTGCTCACTTTATCTTATTTAATCTTTGCAATGAGTCTGAAAGCTGGGAATTTATTATCCCTATTTAATAGATGAAAAAACTGAAGTTTCAAGGGATTAAATAATTTCCTGAAATCAGAGATGTAGCAAGTATGGTACATGATGCATATATCAATGTTTCTAACCCTCAAAATCAAATTTCCTGCAATATAACTTTTTTAAGACTTTTTTATTTTATTTTTTGGCCAAGAGGCATGCAGGTTACCCAGCCAGAGATGAAACCCACACCCCTGAAGTAGAAGCACAGAGTCTTAACCCCTGGACCACCAGGGAAGTCCCCTCCTTCCCCTCCTGCAGTATAACTTTGACTTTTATCTGCAAACAAAAAATAGAAGCACAGTTCTCCTGTCTAAATCCACTGTCCCCACTTGCTTGGAGTGTGTTACAGTGAGGAAAGGAACCCTTCTAGAAGGGACTGGGCATTTGCCTAGGCGTCTTCACCTGCATGGCAGGTTCGAGCTTGAGACTGGAGCTGGAAGACCCTTCCGTCCCCCCACCACCCAGAGGCCCTGAGTCTGGAGCCAAGGGAAGCCTGAGGGCTCCGTGCGCTGTGTCTGCCTCAGGCATTGTCTACATTTGAGCATTTATCATGTCCTGATTTCATTTCATTTCACAAAATGTTTCTTTCCTTTATTAACTGCACTATTATAGCAATAATTAAATGAGAAAAGGGAATTAAGAGCCAGATTATGAATTTTATGAATAGCGTCAGTGCTTAAAAGTATTATTTAATATTTCATAAAGAATCTGTAGCTGTCTGCTGCAGAAGACTTGTCGCGTCAGGAGAAGCAGAAATCTGTATTTGTCTCTTCCCTTAATTACTTATACAGAGAATGTGTTCCTCTTACAACAGGAATATTTTTAATTAGCAAACTGAAGGCTTGATTGAGGAACTTAGATTATCTGTCACCTGAGTTCCCGTTCCTTCTGGCACCAACTGGAACTCGCCCTGGCTTTTCAGGCTAGGGGTCAAGTGCACTGGGACATACAGAACGAAGCCCATCAGAGCCTCATTCAGACTCAGGGAGGTGGCACTGCCGTGTGAATATGGGTGGGAAGCCCCAGGCCCGGCCCTTCGAGGGGCTCGCATGTGTGTCTGATGCAAACACCTGCACACCCATTTTCTGTTTGGTCGTTTCATAAAGATGAACCATGTGGCTTATAAACGTGGTGTCTCCTGAGGGTGTCCAGACACAACCAGGAGGAGCTGCCATGACGAAGATCAAGTCAAGCCACCAAATACTCTGGGCACACGCCCTACTCAGGGCTATGGGAGCCAACATGAACCCCCCACCTCGGGCCCCCTGGAGGCAGTGCCAGCCTCCAAGCTGCCCACCAAGGAGGGGCTTCCATCAGTCATAGACTGAGGGCTCCCCACTGGAGGAAGCCACAAAGACAGAGGTGATTTGAGGGTCCAGGGAGGGCAGGGCAGGGCCCAAGAGCCCTGAACGCACACTTCTGTCGGTCTGTTAACTGAGGGTTTTAAATCAAAGGATAACGATGGGAAATAAAACAGGTGTCAGAGGGCACCACCCAGAAGCAAAACGCTCTGGAATAGTCAACTCAGAGCAGAAAATCCTTTCACAAGAAAGCAAGCAGATGCATGCATAAGGCACTGTAGGGCCTCCGTGGGTTTCTGCTTTGCACCCTGGGGGTTGCTGGAGACAGATGGAGGGAGACGGGGCCTTTCACCTCCCTCCGCCCCCACGTCAGCCAGGAACTTGGTTCCAATGGAGTCTTGACTGGCAGATGCCGCAGGCGTTTTGAGGAGCTGTCACCTGTCCGTCTCTAGCCATTCATCTCATCAGAGGGACCGGCATTTCCATGCTCTCCCAGCTAAACCCTGTCACAAACGAGGACAGGTTTTTGAAATGCTCTTGTTTGTTCAAAGCTGTGTGCTTGGAACAGGTGCATCACGTAAAACTGGACCCTGTGTCCTCCCTGCACTGAGTGCTGTGGTTTATAATCATCCACAGGTCTGGAGGTAATGTTTTATGTATGTCACCAGGTCCCTTTTTTGTCCTCAAGTTTGTTATTCCCGAATGCCTTCTGATTTATAGGAAGCTGAGTACCGCCGGTGACTGCATTGGTAAGTTCTAGCAGACTCGGAATTAGCACAAGACCCGGTTTCATATATGAGAGTCCCAGGTCCTCTAACAGAACTACCATCTGGTTCAGCAAGGCAACAAAGTACTGGCAACTAAGTACTAAAGCCATGAACCCTCTGGAGTCACAGAGAAGGACATGCCAAGACCCCCTTCCAGTCTCAGTAGGTGTGGAGAAGCAGGAGTGACCAGACAACCTGGGAAGGAAGATGCTACCAAGGGGCAGAAGGGGTGGGAAGGATTTGGACAGACCAACCTCTTCCCCGCAACCACCAAAGTTATGGTAAAGGAACTACTGGGGCTGCAAGAGTCCCACCAGGCCCGGGAATGGTGTTGACTTTGCAGAAGTGGAATGAAAACATGACTAGAAAGATAGCCTAATATATCAGACGGATATATTTTAGCCTGTATCTCCCCCTCCACCCCTCCCCCTCCACCCCTTTCTCTGTCTTCCTCTCTCCCTCCCTCCTCCCTGAGCTCTCCTCCTCCGTCGCTATCTCCATCTCTGTATGTATATTTAATATGCTGATTGTAGCTTCCGAGAGCTGTTTTGCAACTTCTGGATCTAAACAATTCTTTATAAATATTAATGATCCGGTGCAGCCAAGACAAACCAGATTTCTGATCTATTTTTCTTCCTCCGGGATGCATGCTGGAGTTGAGTCACTGATCTCAGCTTGTTTTGGTGGATAAATGAACAAACGCATCATGTCTGTTCCATTCCCTGGAGTAGGTTAGTTGAATTTTTTTTTTCAGTTATAGGATATGTATTGTCTCAGTAATTAGTGTCCTGATTTTGTGCTTATTTGTTCGGAGCAGAGAACCCTGTGTGTTGATTGTCCAAGGGCAGAGCGCATGCAGTGCCCGGCAGTCTGGAGTGAAAATCACAGCAGGTGTTACATTCTTCCCTCTGGCCTCATGCTCACCTCTGACTACACTGGCGAATGCATGATCTTTTTGCTCTGGGACGGTGTGTCGAAAGCTCTGAGGACATAGCCTCTAAAAGCAGGGCTGGTCTTTTCTTTCGCCTCTCTTCTGAGGCTGAGGCTCTGCATGGGTCCTGTGACAACTTGAGAAATAAACAAACTGAACAGCTGTGGTCTCAGGAGCTCTCGCCTCTGTGCAGTGGCCCGTGACCTCTGTGGCCCGGCTTGTGAAGGCTGAGTCCAGCCTGAACACATTCAGCCAAGAGGGCCCTGGTCTGTGACAGATACCAGTCTCGGCCAGGCCACTGAGCCATCTCACTGTCCGTAGCACGAACGGGCTGGACAGTACCTCCTGTGTCTGGACTCACGATACAGTGACGTCAGCAGGACATAGAAATCTGGGGGCCGTTGTGATGACTCACTGCTCAGTGAAGTCTGCTGAGTGGACTCTAGTGGGAATCAGGGCCATTGTTGGTACATCTCTGATGCTGTGATGTTGGCATTAGTGGAATTTAGCCTTTTGCACTGAGAGACCCCTCACTGGGCTGCCTCACCCAGGAGACCAGCTGTACATGGACGTTAAAGGTCCGGATGATGTTATACAGGTACCTCGGGCCTAGGAATTGGTGCAGCGAGAGGACGGGACCTCGGCCCCTGACTCAGGGTGGGGGTGGGGGTGCTGCTCTCAGCAGGGCTCCTCTTTTCTTGCTTCCTTGATGAGCTTTGGCATTTTCTGGTGCTTGAGAGTTGCATGAATCCCAGACACAGAGCTTTAGAGGATGCTGAATTTAGAGCTGGAAAATTACCTTGAGCACAGCACGTACTGTGACCTGCAGAGCATGTGTGCAGCGCTCCTCGTTCTTATTTTTCCTTCTCTCCTTTTAGACGGGGGATTCTTCATCCTTAACCTTTAATTTTATTTAAATTACAAATAAATAGGAAGGAGTCCTTGAAACAAAACTGCAGCCTGTGTTTACATGGGCCTAAGCTTTTTGCCTCACTGTCATGTCCATGCACATACAAGGGCAGGCTCGAAGGAGCCCTGTGTGCCCAGCCCAAGCCAGTTGGGGAGAGCGTGGGGCCAGGTGCCTTAAAAGTAAAGCAAAGATAAAGAAGCAGTGAGTTCTTAGGTGACGTGATGCAGGTGGCTTAGGGGTGCAAGATGCAGCAAGACGCGTAGGTGGAGAGTGTCCTTTAGAACTGGCCCTGCTCTGGGGGCAGAGAAATGCAGGTAGTGAATGTGGCCCTGGGCCCCTCGCATCCCACTTCTGGCACAGCTGGGGTTCTCCAGGAAGTTCCATGGTCTGGAGCCACTTTGGCCCATCTTAGTCCCAGGTGGATAGTGTCAAAGCCCCAGCAACTGCCCTTTCCATCCAAACTAAGTGAGGTGTTCAAAGCCAGCCTGAACCCCAAAATTTCCTCCTACCCACATTCTGCCCTCACCCCACCCCCTCCTGCCACTCCCTCCAAGACTTCCACCCCATCCCAGGCTTGCACTGCCCACCACCACCAGACCGGGTTTCTGGTGGTCCCCTTTTGGTCACTAAGAGCCTCAGAAGCTTCCAGGCTGTCCAGGATGGGTTTACAGGCACACAGAGTACTGAGAACAGGGACTTCCCTGGTGGTCCAGTGGCTAAGACTACGCTCCCAATGCAGGGGACCCGGGTTCCATCCCTGGTTCAATCCCACACGACACAGCTAAGATCCAGTGCAGCAAAACAAATAAAAATCAACAGATAAATATTTTAAAAGGGAAGAAAGTACTGAGAACAGGCTGGCAGTACTTTGTGGTCATCCCAGGAATCTAAGCATAGTGAAGTCGTGTTAAGTCCATCCTGAGACCCTGGCCCTGGAGCTCAGTTCTAAAATGAGTCACTGCCTTCCTGAGATGACTGCATCATCTTGCCTGGTCCTTAGAGGTGTATGAATTGCCTTGCATTCCTCTGGAAATGACAGGCAGCCTTTCAAAACCACAGTGGAGCTTGTAAGCGACAAATGTTCATCTAGCGCCCTCCGTGTCCACATAAGGCTTCCTGGGCCTCGCCCGTCGGGGGCGCTGGGAGCGCGTTTGTGCCCATCACGTTGCATAGGGGGTGCATGCTGATCCAACTCAAAGAATACACCTGATTTCTCTGGCCCTTAAGCTGGTTTTCAGATAACTGGCTGGTATCTCACAAGGACGGCTTACTGTGAAAGTCAGTTTATTATGCACAAATTTCAGATCAGGAGAGGGGTTACCGTAATTCGGCCGACCCTCTGGAGTCTGAAGGAGGCTGGAGCCCCGAGGACGGCAGGTGCCCTCAGGGTGCGTGGCGTCTCTTCCCAAAGCTGTCCGGGGGCTTCCCCGGGGAGGCGGGTGCCTCGGGTGCAGGGAAGCACCGTCTGCAGCCTGGCCTCCCAGAGGCGTATGTGTCTGTCTGCGGTGGCAGGTGCAGGAGCTGGCGGCTTTGTTGTGTGGTCTAAGGGCTGTCTCTGCCCCGAGTCGGCTTCCGTCACCAGTCCAGGAGGAGAGTCTGGAATCTGCTCCCGGGCCTGGACCTAGAGGTGCTCAGGGCGCTCTGAATGCCAGAGAGAGTGTTTTCTTTCCTCTGTAGATGGACGCAGCGCTGGCCCACAGTCCAGGCTGCAAACAGTACACAGATGCCCGGGCCTCCCCGTCCGCATCCCACCCACTGCGCTCACTGGGCTCTGACTCCTCACACCCTCCAGGTACCAGCCTCGTCCTTACTGCTCGCCCCTCAGCCCCTTCGCCCAACTCCTGATCTCATGGCCCCTTTTCTGAGGCCTTTGCTGTCCCGGTTCAGGATGCTATTTCCAGCGCCTCTCCTCCCGGGACCCCATGTGCAGATGGGCCCAGGCTGGTCCCCAGCTCACAGACCTCAGTGACTCCACAGCCCGCAGAATAGCCAGTGTTCCCCACCTGGAGCCCAGAGCCCCTTAGGCCCGGACTCAGGTGTCTGCCCCCCAGGACCCCACAACCCACCCCTACAGCATCACCAGACCCCAGCACCTCCCAGAAGGAGGCCCCAGCACCTCCCAGGAGGCCTCTCTTGACCCAGAGGACCCCTCAGTGTTCAGAGCTCTGTGCAGGCACGCTGTGACCCCGATATGCAAGGGGGACCATCAGGGAGACGTACTGGGCATTTCTGGCTGTTTTGCTCCGTGGCTCCCACCTCACTGGTGTGGGGACCAGTTCTGAATGCAAGATTCACAGGGAATCGGGCCAGACCCGCACTTCGTCAGCTGAAGAAATACAGCCCAGGAAGAGAGGACTATAACTCGGGAGTTCTGGGCTATAACCAGATGCACCCATCGATCCCCTGCTTTGTCCGAGTCTGTCACATCTGTGCTGACAGCTGCAAGGCCGCTTGATATCAGTAACAAGGAAATACTGCCCCGTGGATGTTACATCTGTTTATCATCAAGCTGATAAGCACCTGATTGTTTAAATGCAGACAAATTCCACTTGCCTCCATTCTTGGCATAAGAGCGTTTCATGAGAAAGGCCAATTCTTTCTGAAATTTCCCTGTTATATCATCACCCTGGGACCAGGGAGACCCAGAGCAACTAGGTTCATTTCCCTAGAGAGCAACCCTTCCCCAGCAGACAGGAGCTGTCTGGCTGCAGCAAAGAGACTGGAGAGAGCGGACTTAGCCCTTTGGTGCCAGGACAGGATCGGGTGTGCCCAAACATCCCGCCTGTCTAATCAGGAAGACTTTGACCCCCTCCGGAGCCCACCTGCTGCCCTTGTCTCCCAGCAGAGAAATGAGACATTCCAGGCACAACGCAGGTGCCCCACGAGCCATAAAACTGAAGAACGGCCTGGGCTGCAGGATGTAAAAGTGCTCTTGGCACAACCTTTATGAACCTGCAAGATGATTAACTTTATTTCCCAGGAACTTAACAGAATTCAAAAGCCAGGGGAAGGCTTCAAGCAGAATCGGGCTTAGCTATATTTCTAAATTTATCTAAACTCAGAGCTCTTCCCTCTTAGCTCCCAGGATAGAATTATAATGATAGTCTGTCGTCAGAAATCGTGGCGGAAGGGTTTCAGCTCATGATGGGCTGTGGACGGATCGGGGGCTGCCTCGCTGTCCAGTCAGCTGCATCTCCAGGGTGTGGTATTTGTGGTCTGTGGCCTAAACACACTCCAGTTGTCTGCCTGGTTGGTGTGAAGACAGAAACAGGGGAGCAGGTCCAAGGACAAGGGGCCTGAATGAGAGAGTTCTACCTCAAGTCGCCCGCTCTCCTCGGCTGAGATGAGTTCCTGAGCTGAGAGGATGGGGACAGTGAGTTCACTGAGACCTTGGGAAACAGCTGGGAAACGGGATGAGAAGGGGCCACTGGCCTTCAGGACAGTCAGGCTTCCTTAGCCCTTCTTGGAGGCAGTCCGTGAACAGATAAGACAGACACACAGTTAAAGTCCTCGCTGACAAGCTGTTGTCAAAGAGGAGTCCTGCTCACCCATTTAAATGCTCGCAATAGAGTTATTTATTACAGGCAGATGAGTGTAGCCCAACGGGCATGTCAGGGAAAGAAATGAACAGAAGGTAATGATGCCTTAGGAGAAAAGTTCTAGAAAGCATGGATGCTCAGACAGTTCCACGGCGCCGGTACTGCCCCCAACGACTTCTTCTGTCCCCTAGAAGTCAGTGGCTTACTTTTTGAAGGAGTTCTTTCAGGGGCCTATTTATCGAATTCTTAATGACATTAGTACCTTAAGTAGGTGAGGCAGCGTCCTTGTGATATTTTAACATCCGTTTAATCAACCCCCCTGGCTCTGTCCATCATGCTTCCGCACAGTCATATGACGTTCCTTTAAACACCGACGCCCTAACACCGAGGGACATAGCCTGGGGGGACACACCCATGGAGGCTGAGCACCAAGGGAAGCCCCTGAGCCCGCTTGTCCTGTTCAAGGACCCGCAGATTGAGGGCCTCCCCTCCATGGCCTCCCCTCATAGGTGGCTTTGCTGGGGACACAGGATGCTGTCACCCCCACACACCATCCCTGAGGTAGCACCCACTTTCACCCCCACCACCTCCTCTCCCCAGAGTCCTGGACTTCCTCTTTCAGCTCAGGGAGTGTGGACAGCTGGGTGGTCTTCCGCTCCCCACCCTCCTCCTCTACCGGAGGGGTGCGCACGTATGCGTACACGCTATGTCGCTTCAGTCGTGTCTGACTCTTTATGACCCCATGGACTGTAGCCCTCCAGGCTCCTCTGTCCATGGGATTTTTCAAGCAGGAATACTCAAGTGGGTTGCTGTGCCCTCCTCCAGGGGGTCTTCCCAACCCAGGAATCGAACCCTTGCCCCTGTCATCTCCTTCATTGAATGGCGGGTTCTTTACCAGTAGTGTCACCTGGCAGGGGAAGGGGTTGGGGGCTGGCGGGTCCTAGATCCCACCAGGGCAGGCAGGCAGGCCAGCGGGGTCATCCATGGGCTTGGGTGGGAAATGAGTTCATTATGATGTTCACCAACTTCCAACTGAAAGTTAGCATTTCTCCCCATTGTGAAAATGGCCCCCAGCCCCAGGGGAGTCAGAGGGATGGTCCTAGTGGAGTCCTGAAGGGGCTCCCAGAGGGGCCAGAAGGTGGTCCTGCAGCATGGCTGCGGGTCAGAACCGGGACAACAGTACTGAGGTCTCAGCCTGAATGTCTTTTTCTTGCCCGGGTCACTTCTGGCCCACATAGTATGCTCCTTCCAGCCTGTTATTCTGCCAGCCCACAAAGCCCCGAGGAGAGAAAGGCATCATCCCATTATCTTCATATTTCGCTCTCATCTTTAAAGCTGGCAAAAGATGCTCTGTATGAAAATGTCCCTTCCCGCCGTGCGTAATGCTAATGTCTTCCACATAATAAAGCTAATGGAATATGTTACACGCTGGAAATAGCTGCAGTGACCTTTCTTCTTTGTGGAAGACGCTCTTACTTCTTTCCCTCTCACTCCTTCCCCTCCTCCTTTGCTTCCACCCCGCACCGCCACCCTCCCCCCTGCTCTACCTTTGCATGTCAGCTTTCAGGAGCATCTTCCAGAAACAACAGCAAAAAGAGTCATCAAATGACATGGAGGAAGCACTCCTTTCCTCCAGTTACGGCCTCTGCAAAGTCCCAGATTCTTCCAGGAGGAGGAGCAGACCTTGGGGGCATAGTTGGGGGTGCAGGGCACACCTGAGCCCTGGGGCCCTTGTTTGAAGTCCCTGTAACTTAGAACTGCCAGAAGGTCTAGAGGGAGGTTGTGCTCTTGGGTTTATCACTTCTTCCAGCTTTATTAAGTATAAATGACAAATAAAACTACATATTTAAGGTGTATAATATATCACTTACACTGCGAAAGTGGAAAAGTGTGTGCTTAGAGCAGGCATCTGAATTGTTGGAACCCTTAGCTGAACTTGACCATTCCTGGTGGCTGGGAAGGACCTGGACTGGCCGGGCCCCTCTGAGCCGGCACCCTGGGCCCCCCAGGATCCACGGTCCCTTGTAAGGGTTCAGGCTGTCCTCTCGGTGCAGCTAGCACTAAGTGAACAGAAGGTGGCAGGTCCCTGCGTGCACGCCATTCATCGGTGTCCTTTCCTCCTCGGCTTCTAGGAGGTGACGAGAAAAGCAAGACAGAGTTCAGCCGGTTTGTACCTGACCCAAAGGTGGCACCCAGCAAAAGGAATTGTCTGGAAGGGGTGGGTAACAGGGAAGAGCGAAATTCAGACTAGGATGTTGTTTCTGATTCCCCAGCCAGAAAGGCACGTTCATCCAAAAGATTTTGCTTGTTTCTCACAATGGAGAACGGAGAAGAAGATGGCAAAACTATTGAAAAAGACTGTTTCCAAAAGGGGCAGACACACCAACGAAAGGAAAAGCAGAGGGACTTCCCTGGCAGTCCAGTGGTTAAGACTTTGCCTTCCAGTGAAGAGGGTGCAGGTCTGATCCCTGGTCAGGGAGCTAAGATCCTACATGCCTTCGGGCCAGAAAACCAAAACAAAAAACAGAAGCAATATGTAACAAATTCAATAAAGACTTAAAAAGAAATAAAGCAAAAATATATATATTTTTTTTAAAGAAGGAGAAACAGAGAGAAAGTCTGTGGGCCCAGGACAGCTCTCCCCTCCCTTCTCCATCTGCCCTTCCCGTGCTCGTGGCCACCGACAGTCTCACAGGAACTGGCCTTTACGTGGCATAAATGGGGCCATACATGTGTACACACACACATGCAGTTTAAGGGCCTTACCCACATATTGTGCTTGCAAGGTTTGTAAAGTCAGAGAGATATCATATTGTCACTGTGTAATAGTCTAGCCCTTGTCGTCGTTGTGTTGTTGTTTAGCCGTGTCCGACTCTTGTGCGACCCCTTGGACTGTAACCCGTGTCTCCTGCATTGGCAGGAGGATTCTTTACCACTGACCCACCAGGGAAGCCCCAGTCTAGCCCTTACTGGCTAACTTTTCTTATCTTCATGAGCTTATCTGACTACAAAGCTCCAGAGATAAAAGGACCATATCCTGGGCAGTGACCAGAACATGCCTGACCCCAAATCCCTGCGGTGTGACCCAGCCGCACTTTCTCATCTAAACTCGCAGAGGGTGGAGTTTCCAGCGCTGGGGCAGAGGAAACGTGACCCTGAGCCTTCCGCAGGGTTTCAGACCCTGCAGGGACCACAGAACACTGGCAAGTTCTGCACACGATGAAGCTGAGGCCCCCATGTCTAAGTGCACTCGTTAGACGTGCACCAAGAAATACAAGGTGCAAACCCATGCCTCCCCAGAGAAATGCCCTGAGACTTCTACGAAGGGGTGAGTCCTGCTGCCTCAGGGAGGCTGGTGTGGTTTCCTCAAACACTTGCAGTCTCCATGCCTCCTGCCTTGTTCTGCGGTGAAAGTGTTTGACACACCACACCTGCCCCTGGTTTTCTGAGAAGCCTCTGCCTTTTATTCATTTCTGCAAAGCCAACCACCCTGCACCTCGCGGCATAAAACAACCTTTACACCGTGCTCATGGTTGGGATCCAGGACGTACCGTGGGGAAGACCTGTCTCTGCTCATCGTGACTGGGGTCTCTCAAGGCCAGGACACATGTGGCTTCGTCACACCCATGTCTGGGCACCAGTGCTAGCTGTTGGCTGGGACTTCACGTCTGTCCACAGGAGCACCCAGTACATGGCCTTTCCATGTGTCCCTCCATGTGGGCTGATTTGACCTTCCTCACGGCGTGGCAGCTGGACTCCCAAAGCGAGTGTCCCACAGTACCAGGACAGCACCTTGGTAAGACCCAGCCTCTGAAGCCATGCTGCGTCACCGCCACCAGTGGTCCACCCAGACTCGTGGGAGGGAACATAAGAGTCAAAGCTCTAGAAGACTGTGAGGAATGGAAAACATTGCAGCTCCCACCCTGGGGAAAATAGTCTGTCATGGCTACACTGACAGGGATGAAAGAAAATTAGATATATAACACTGTGATACTCTTAGGTTCATAGGAAAATGAAAAAGGACAGAAGAGCTTTCTTTCCTAAATACTATATTCAGAAAGAGTACATGAAATTAGCAAATCCTCTGAAAGCTAAAATGCCTTCTAGTTTATGAGGTCATGGCATTATTACAGTAAAAAGTAAAGGGTATTTTTACTCCAAAGCAATTATACTTATCAAATGCAAATTGGCACGCATGACACTGATGATAAACACATTGCCTAGTGTAGACAGAAGGGCTGAGAATCTTGTAAATTTTCAATTAGCAAACAGCACTGTGGTGGTAGGGCTAAATGACAGTATTAAATATGCTAAGTGATTTCTTCTGGCTCTGCTGGGTCTTCACTGCTGCTCGCAGCAAGCAGGGGCTACTCTCGAGTTGTGGGGGCATGGGCTTCTTGGGGTGGTGGCTTCTGCTGTGTGAAACACCGGCTCTAGAAGGCAGGCTCAGTAGTTGTGATACAGGGGCTTAATTGCTTCATGGACATGAAATCTTCCCAGACCGAGTTGAACTCACATCCCCTGCATTGCCAGATGGATTTTTAACCACTGGACCACCAGGGAAGTCCCTACATGATTTTTAAAATAAGTTAACATATTTCTTCAGATATCTACAGCCTTCCAATATATGTGTGTAGGGAAAGAAATAGAAACTCTCTCAATAAAAGACACTCATCTTAAAGCGTTTATTTATCTTCAACATGCATCTAATTTGTGATTCTAAAAGCAGAGTACTGGGAAAGATTGTTATATTTACTTTTGCACTTAAGTAAAGAATTTATTGCATCATAAGTGCCTTGTGCTTCAAAGGTTTGAGCTTGGCTGAGCACACCGGTAACACCAATTTGGTTCCCTCGTGCTGTTAAGTGGCTGTTTACAAGATGTATCCTCTCAGATTTACTCAAATACTGCATTTCTAAGTCAGCACCCTGCTTATTCGTATTTTGAAATAACTCTTTTGTGATTTGGTTTCATTTCCCTTTGTTGGTGGGTCTGCTGGAATCTCATTACTTCCTTTGTAGTCATAGCTGATACCGGGTGGTCTCTGGCAGGCTTTTGATGTGGGAAGCGATCTTACTCTGGAGGAGGGACAGAAAGATCATGGAATTCATTCCTCTTTGTGGAGTACACCCTGACCAACTGCATGCTCCAGTTACAAGACGAGCTCATCCCCCTCTGTGGAGTACACCCCCTGACCAGCTGCATGCTCCAGTTACAAGACTTAGTGGATCAGAGAGCTTTCCCTCCCCGACACCTTTCCATCTTGTGGATTTAAGCTTCCAGTATGTTAACCATGGATGTGAGTGGGGGACATGAGACATATACTCTGTTTAAGGAGCAGGACACAGGGAAGTCCCAAAGCCAAGAGGAAAGACAAAAATAAGGACATTAGGGTTTCCCTGGTTGTCCAGTAGCTAAGACACTGAGCTGCCAATGCAGGGGGCCCAGGTTTCATCCGTGTTTGGGGAACTAGATCTCACATGCGACAACTAAGACCCAATACAGTCAAACAAGTTAATCAAAAAATAAACATTTTAAGATTAGAAGACTGTAAATTTTTTGGTACAACAAAATTTTGAGTTATGACAAACATCAAACACGCTCCACATCTGACCAGATTAACATAAACACTCATATGAAAGGCCTATTTGCTTTAATATCTACTTCCCTATAAAGATGTCTATCAGCAAAATATCACAAGGCGTACTGGGTGTCCAGAAAAGTCTGAAGAGACAAATCAATCATTAGAACCAAACTTGATTATGGCTCAGATGTTAAAATTATCAAAAAGAGGATTTGAAATAACTGTGTCCAATATGTTAAAGGGTCTAAAAGAAAAGGTAGACAATGCATGAATACCTGGGTAATGTCAGCAGAGAGATAAAAGCTAAAAGAAGTGCTAGAAGTAAAAACCAGTAACAGAAATGAAAATATTTTGCTGGTAGACTTGACGCAGTTGAGAAAAGAATCAGTGAATCTGAAGATGGGCCAAAAGAAATTACCCAAACTGAAACATATAGTGAAAAAAAAAAACACAGCATCCAAGAACTGTGGGCTGTGAGAACACAGGAAATGGTGTAACCTGTGTAACTGGAATACCAAAAGAAAAAGAAATATTTGAAGAAATAATACCAAAAGTTTTCCAATGTTAGTGACAGATACCAAATCACTGTTCCAAGAGGCAGAGAGAGAGCATCAAGCAGAACTAAACAAACAAGCAAAAATCAACAACAACAAAACCTACATGTATTTATTTAAAGTGTAGGAAATTGAAAACAAAGGGAAATTTTTGAAGATTCCCAAAAAGGAGAATAAAACACCTTACCTACCAAGAAACTAGGATTAAAAATTGTGGCCAAAGGACTTCCCTAGTGGTCTAGTGGTTAAGACTCCGCAGTCTCAGGGCAGGGGGCCCACGTTCAATCCTTGCTTAGGGAACTAGATCCCATAGCCCGCAACTAAGAGTTCTCATGCTGCAACTAAAAATCCGGCATGCTGCAATGAAAATGGAAGATTCTGCCTGCCACAACTAAGACCTGGCACAGCCATATAAATAAATAAGTATAAATTGAAAACATAAAATCCCTCCTTTAGAAAAAAAAAATTGTGGCTGACTTCTCTTCAGAATCCGCATAACTAGGAATATGAACTCAATCTTGAAAGTGTTCAGAGACTAAAACAAATAAACAAAAACCTGCCAACCTGGGCGTATATCCAGGGAGAATATCCTTCAAAAGTCAAGGATAAATAAAAATGATTTCAAAAAAACAACTGGGGGAATTCAGTGCCAACAGACCTGCGGTCTAGAAAAATATTCAAATTCTTCAGGCATCAGGAAAACAATATTGGTCAGAAAACTGGATCTACATTGATTTAAAAAAGAACAGCAGAAAGTGAATAAATAAAAGTGAGATATAATTTTTATTTTTCTTAATTTATCTAAAAGATTGCTGCCTGTTTAAAGCAATAATAGGAAAAAACGCAGTAATAGTAACCATGCTCTGGCAATTAGGGAACATGTAAAAGTTGAAAAGTAACAATGGTTTTGAAAGAGTGAAAGGAATGATTTCGGGAATATTCCATCATAAGATACCGGCACTATACTTGAGACAACATGGTGCTGTTTTTCAAATAGTAGGCTTGGCAGCTGAGATATAAATTTTAAAAGGAAGTATAAATGATAAGGCAATAGAGGAAGTAAAATGGAATCAAAAAATGCTCAGTTAAAACCAGACAGGACTGAAAAGAATGAAAAAAGAAATAAAGCAATGCAAGAATATACAAAGGTGGTAAATATTAATTCAATTATATTGTGTGTGTGTGTGTGTGTGTGTGTGTGCGCGCGTGCTAAGTCACTTCAGTCATGTCCAACTCTTTGCAACCCTATGGACTGTAGCCCACCAGGCTCTTCTGTCCATGGGATTCTCCAGGCAAGAAGACTGGAATGGCAGCCATGCCCTCCTCCAGGGGATCTTCCCAACCCAGGGACCGAACCTGTGTCACCTGTGGCTCTTGCACTGAGGCAGATTCTTTACTGCTGAGCCACTGGGGAAGTCCTCAATTATATTAATAATCATTTATGTGTTAAATGATTTGTATAGTCTAAACACACCAGTTAAAACACAGAGATTATCAGACTGGTTTTTAAAAAACGAGATCCAACTATATGCTGTCTACTTGTAAACTATATGTGGTCTACATTTAAAGAAACTTGTATATAAAGCCTAGACAGATTGAAAGTAAATACTAAAAGCAACGATATGGGGAAAGGTATATACTATGCTAACACAAATCAAGATAAATCTGGAGTATCTTATGTTAATGTCATACAAAGTTGACCTTAGAACAAGGCAGATTATTGAGGATAAACAGGTTATGTTGCATGATACAGGGATTGATTCTCCAAGAAGAAATAACAATTGTAAACTAAAGTGAATGCACTAATCACAGAGTTGAGATATGAGGCAAAACTACAGAACTGAGAGAAGAAATAGATACAATTATAGTTGGAGACTTCAGTCCCCTCTGTCAGTACTTGATAGATCAAGTAGACAGAAAATCAGTAAAGATATAGACAGCCTGAACAGTTCTGTCAGTCAGCCAACACCACCAAATCCATATGCTTCCGAAGAGCATATGGGACGTTCACCAGGATACGCTGTATCCTGGACCACAAAACAGCGCTTAAACATTGTGAAATATATATTAACACATACATATGGAGTCTAGAAAAATAATATAGATGATCTTATTTGCAAAGCAGAAGTAGAGACACAGATGTAGAGAACAAATGTATGGATTCCAAGAGGGAAAGGAGGGGAGGAGTGGGAGGAATTGGGAGATTGGAATTGACACATATACACTACTATGCGTAAAACAGTACACTAATGAGAACCTCCTGTACAGCACAGGGAACTCTACTCAGTGCTCTATGATGACCTGAATGGGAAGGAAATCCAGAAAAGAGAGGTTATATGTATACATATAGCTGATTCACTTTTCTGTACAGTAGAGACTAACATAAAATTGTAAAGCAACTATTCTCTGATAAAAATTGATTTTTTAAAAACTTTAAAGAAAATGTAAAGTTCATTCTAGACCACACAGGAATTAAAATAGAAGTCAATAACAGAAAGATAGCTGGGATTTCCTGAATATTTGACACTTTAAAAATATGCTTCTCAATAACCTATGGGTCAAAGATATCTCATGGGAAATTTAAAAATATTCTGAACTAAATGAAAATAAAACATTAAAATTTGTGGGATGTAGTTAAAACAGTACGTAGAGGGAAATTTGTAGCATTAAATGCATATATTAGAAAAAGAGAAAGATCTAAAATCTATAACCTAAGGGGCCAACTTAAGTTACAGAAACAAGAGTAAATTAAAGCAAACAGAATGAAGGAATTAGCTACAATTAGAGGAGAAATCAGTTAACACTGAAAATGGGAAAACAGAGAAAATCAACAAAATCAAAACCCAGCTCTTTGAAAGAAATCAAAAAGGAAAAAAAATCAATGCAATTTGAAAAGGTCAATAAAATTCATGAACTGCTAGCCAGGCTAACCAATAGAGAAAGAACGAAATTACCTGTACCAGGAAAGAAAATATAGTCAATACTAATGCCCTGGACTTTAAGAGAAGAATAAGAGATTTCAACAGATTGAAGAGTTCTGTGCCCATAAATTCAATAACCCAGATGAAATGGACCAATTCCTTGAAACCAAGGAGACTTGACTCTCCTTGAATTGCCATCTCTCTGTGCAAATAATGGTTCCCTCCTTGGCTGTATATTGGTATTACCTGGAAACCTTGACTAGCTCTCAGCATCTGGGCCCGTCTTAGGCATTTTTATGTAACTGGGATGGGGTCTACATGTGGCCAGGACACTCAGGCGTCTCCATATCCTAAAGTCTTTTGAGCAAGATGGCATTTCCGTGCTCTTACAAAGTCTTTCTCTTGGTCGGTCTTCCAACAGCTAAAAAGTGTGACATCTCCCCAATCCCAATGCCTGGAGCTGACCCTGGTTTTCATCTTCATCCTTAGAAATGGGAAAACTTTCAATTCTCATCAGCAAGATACTTTGCTCCCGAAGTGGAAGGGACCTTTGTGAGCTTGTGTTTGATGTCCAGGTGAAGGAATCATAAGGAGGGGGCCCCTCAGGACTCCAGATCTTCCCCAGGAGCGGGACCCCCAGTCAATGATGTACATGCTCGCAGAGGATGAAGTGCTCACATCACTGGGCACGGAGATCCTCCAGGCTCAGGGCAGAGGTAGAGAGAAAAAAATGGAAGAACAGTGCTCTCCGCTGTGGTGTATCTTTAGATCTTTTATTCATGTCCTGGGTGTACAATGTGGATATTAAACCATTTCCATCATTTGTACTTAACGCGCTCGGATGAGAGAGGAGCAGTCCCCACTGGGAACCAGGAAGCTGAGTGAAGGCGGTGGATGTGGGCGAATCGTGGACACATCGTTCCTGTTCCAGCTCCCAAGCCATCCTTAGCTGCTCAGCCCCCTTCCGATGGAAAAATCCCCAGCTGCCAGGGCTCGTGGGAAGCTTTTGGGGGTTGCATTGGAAGGACTGATGCTGAAGCTGAAACTCCAATACTTTGGCCACCTCATGCGACGAGTTGACTCACTGGTAAAAGAGTCTGATGCTGGGAGGGATTGGGGGTGGGAGGAGACGGGGACGACAGAGAACAAGATGGCTGGATGGCATCACCGACTCGATGGACATGAGTTTGAGTGAACTCCAGGAGTTGGTGATGGACAGGGAGGCCTGGCGTGCTGTGATTCATGGGGTCGCAAAGAGTCGGACACGACTGAGCGATTGAACTGAACTGAACTGAAGGGCTCTTCTGAAGCAAACTCCAGCTGTGAACCTAGCGTCTGGGGGGGTGGAGCATCTTCCTTGTGGAGCCCCACATGGCCCTTCTTCCCAGCCTGTGTGTTGATGGGGGCCATGAGTGGGGGTCAGCCCCCTTGTTCTGAGCCTTCAGGACCAGTTTTGAGCACCACCTACTCCTGGAACCACTCCTAGCACCACTTGCTTCTAGAACCCCCAAGCTGTGGAATCTCCTGACCAGAAGGTAGGTGGTTCCGAAGCAATCAGCTGCAGTGATTTTACTACTGCTGCTGCTACTAGACACACCAAATTCAAGGGAAAAGCCATAAAGAGCAACAAAGAATAAGACTCCACAGAGATAGAGGACAGCAAGATGGAGCCCTGAGAGAGGTCCGGAAGAGCAACGACTGAGGCTCCTGAAGAGTGGGGAGAAGGTTTACTGGGGAATGTCACAGTCAACCCTGTGTCATCCACGGGGTGAGGCTGAGAATTAAAGGCTGGCCTGGGAGCCTGTGTCTGTGAAGCCAAGGAAGGCTGGAAACCCAGGAAGAGATGTAGTGTGCCATGGACTCAGTGTCTCTGTCATGTCCAACTCTGCAACCCCTTGGACTGTAGCCTTTCAGGCTCCTCTGTCCATGGGATTCTCCAGGCAAGAATACTGGAGTGGATTGCCATTTCCTCCTCCAGGGGATCTTCCCAACCCAGGGATCGAACTTGAGTCTCCTGCTTTGGTAGGCGGATTCCTTACCACTAAGCCACCTGGGAAGCCCTTGAGATGTAGTGTGGGTAGCTTCAAACTGACATTTGGAGTGACCTGGGAAGAGCGGCAGGACGTTGCCCTTTTCTTCAGATAGTTCACGAGTGTTTGGGGGAAAGAAGGCAGCAAACAGCAGTGCCTCCAGGAGAAAGCAGGTCTCCTGCAGCCGAGAGAGGACGAGGGTCTGGGAGAGATGCCCGGGCTTCCAGAGACAGGGGCTCACGACCATCTCCCTCCTTCTAGAATGAATCCATGAGAAGCCATGGCATGTTGGAAGTCCCTGGAGTGTACACCAGGGCTCTTGTGACGTTTCTTATTTTCTTCTTGGTCAGTAAAGTTGCCATCAACATCCACAGCTCAGAACAATCTTTCCCATCGTTTCTGGTGGTTCTTCTTATTTCTGCTCTGCTCCTCATCCCCCACTAGGAAATCAGGAGAGAGGGATGGGCCAAAGTTAATGTGAACATGGTGTGCTCGGGGGCCTGCAGCAAGCTCCTTGCCATTGTAAATATTCACCAAGGAGGCGGGCCTGGAAATGGTCTGCCTGGCGAGTTCACCTCCAGACAGACCCAGCATACCTTTCCTTCGGTCTGGACAGATGTCACAGCCCTACATACAAACATGAGGTCTTGGCCTTCCACTGTGTGTGGATCCACCAGTGGCTGCCAACCCCGGGCTCTGCCACTCAACTTGTAGCCCCTACCCCACTGCCACCCTAGTGTCCCTTTGTCTGCAACCCCAAAATACCCTGGCCAGGAGTCAGGCAATTTTATTTATTATAAGGGGAAAAGTGGTATTATTTTTTTCTTTCTCATTGAACAGATTTCCTAAGAACCTAAAAAGAGCCAGTAGATTATGGTAAAGGTGGAAATCAATGTTTGGTTCATTAGTGAGACTTTGAATGGATGGGCTCCTCTGCTATTGAGTTTGAGGATGATGTGCTGCTGACCCGAGGCCCTGGCAGCACACACTGAAGTGCAGTTGAGGCCAGGTTTGCCCACTTATGGCCAATATCTGGTGGTGTCCCTGGCACCAGCAAGCTCGGGACCCCTGGGGGCACAGGCATAGATGTCGGGGCTGGTCCTTACAGAGGGCGCATTTCCAGATACTTTGCTGACTCACTTCTAGTTCATCATCCTAGATGGAGCCCCAAAGCTCAGTAGGATGTGCCCACTTTACCAAGCATTGTGGTGGGTCTCAAGGTGCTTTTCCCTGGACCAGCAGTGAGGCCATTCCCAGTGCCCCCTGAGAGATGCTGGCCATGCACTGCAGCTGGAAGGGGGCACTGGCCTGCCAAGAGGTCTGGGCCTAGCACCCACAACACCCGCTACACACAACATGGCTGCCATATACATAGCGAACAGACCCGTGGGTACAGAGCAGACCCGGAACACAGTGCGTATGTGTGTCTCACATGTTTGTGTTCATCTCTCAGTTGTGTCCAACTCTTTGTGACCCCATGGACTGCAGCCCTCCAGGTTCCTCTGTCCATGGGATTCTCCAGGCAAGAATGCTGGGGTAGATTGCTATTTCCTTCCCAACCCAGGAATCGAACCCAGGTCCCCTGCATTGCAGGCAGATTCTTTACCATCTGAGCCACCAGGGAAGCCTGTGATACCAGTTAAATATCAGTTCAGTTCCGTTGCTCAGTCCATGTCTGACTCTTTGCGACCACATGAATCGCAGCATGCCAGGCTTCCTTGTCCATCACCAACTCCCAGAGTTCACCCAAACTCATGTGCATTGAGTCAGTGATGCCATCCAGCCATCTCATCCTCTGTCATCCCCTTCTCCTCCTGCCCCCAATCCCTCCCAGCATCAGGGTCTTTTCAAATGAGTCAGCTCTTCACATGAGGTGGCCAAAGTATTGGAGTTTCAGCTTCAGCATCAGTCCTTCCAATGAACACCCAGGACTGGTCTCCTTTGGAATGGACTGGTTGGATCTCCTTGCAGACCAAGGGACTCTCAAGAGTCTTCTCCAACACCACAGTTCAAAAGCATCAATTCTTCGGCAGTCAGCTTTCTTCACAGCCCAGCTCTCACATCCATACATGACCACTGGAAAAACCATAACCTTGACTAGACAGACCTTTGTTGGCAAAGTAATGTCTCTGCTTTTTAATATGCTGTCTAGGTTGGTCATAACTTTCCTTCCAAGGAGTAAGTGTCTTTTAATTTCATGGCTGCAATCACCATCTGCAGTGATTTTGGAGCCAAAAAAAATAAAGTCTGACACTGTTTCCACTGTTTCCCCATCTATTTCCCATGAAGTGATGAGACCAGCTGCCATGATCTTAGTTTTCTGAATGTTGAGCTTTAAGTCAACTTTTGCACTCTCCTCTCTCAATTTCATCAAGAGGCTTTTTAGTTCCTCTTCACTTTCTGCCATAAGGGTGGTGTCATCTGCATATCTGAGATTATTGATATTTCTCCCGGCAATCTTGATTCCAGCTTGTGCTTCTTCCAGCCCAGCATTTCTCATGATGTACTCTGCATATAAGTTAAATAAGTAGGGTGACATTATACAGCCTTGACAAACTCCTTTTCCTATTTGGAACCAGTCTATTGTTCTGTGTCCAATTCTAACTGTTTCTTCCTGACCTGCATACAGGTTTCTCAAGAGGCAGGTCAGGTGGTCTGGCATTCCCATCTCTTTCAGAATTTTCCACAGTTTATTGTGATCCACACAGTCAAAGGCTTTGGCATAGTCAATAAAGCAGAAATAGATGTTTTTCTGGAACTCTCTTGTTTTTTCAATGATCCAGCAGATGTTGGCAATTTGATCTGTGGTTCCTCTGCCTTTTCTAAAACCAGCTTGAACATCTGGAAGTTCACAGTTCACGTGTTGCTGAAGCCTGGCTTGGAGAATTTTGAGCATGACTTTACTAGCGTGTGAGATGAGTGCAATTGTTCGGTCGTTTGAGCATTCTTTGGCATTGCCTTTCTTTGGGATTGGAATGAAGACTGACCTTTTCCAGTCCTGTGGCCACTGCTGAGTTTTCCAAATTTGCTGGCATATTGAATGCAGCACTTTCACAGCATCATCTCTTAGGATTTGAAATAGCTCAACTGGAATTCCATCACGTCCACTAGCTTTGTTCATAGTGATGCTAAGGCCCACTTGACTTCACATTCCAGGATGTCTGGTTCTAGGTGAATATAAGGCAATGTAAAACCCCTTCTACCCAGAGCAGGGTTTTCCTGGAGTCCCCCCACGCTCCCTTTCTTTCACTCTAACAATCTCTCCCCTGAGACAAGCAACGATGCTGGCGAGATGGGTAAGGTGAGCCTGCCAGTTCAGAGAGGTCTGTTCTCAGGATCCCATCTGGCCCTTGGATCCTCTTCGTGAACCCTCTTACTGACCTAGAAAACCCCAGCATGATTGGGCTCCGGCCATGGGGTGAGTCTTCTCCAATGCTTCCCTCCTAGATGTGGTACCAACCAAGTCACTAGTTTCAAATCAAGGGAACAAGAAGCAGGTGTTCCAGAAACAAAACAAACCAGCAAAAAACAGAGCACATGTCCCCCTGGCAGGCACTCTCCAGAGATCCAGCAACCAGCAGGGCAGGGCTCACCAGCTGAGCACCTCCAGGACAGGCCAAGAGGGACAGGCTGTGACAGAGAGGCCAGGATGCAGTGGGACAAGCCAGCCATCTCATAGGAGGGGAAGGGACTGCAAGCCCTGCTCCAGGCGGATGGGGAAGGCTGTGGACTGGGCAGAGAGGTGGCCACAGGTCACTATGAAAAGACGTGGCCAAAGAGCTGGACATGGAACCAGACTCCCAGTGCGACCACTCACGGAGAAGAGGGGACTTCGGGGAGGTTGGCTTCCTGAGTGAGAAGACAGAACCTGCCCTCCCTTCCCTTCCCTTGACCAGGAGGTGGAAGCCATTGCCAGCGTTCATCAAAGGGCTGAGAAACAAACCCTCCTGACCTAGCTTGGGAACACAGGCTCTTCAAGGGAACAGCAATCCCAGTGGGACTGCAAAACTGCCCTGCCGCCCATGGCCCAAGACTTTACCCCCAGGGCTTCAGGACCCTGCTGGTAGCCCTCACCTCTGGCTGCAGATGCAAAAGTGGATTGTTTAAAGGAAGGGCAATCACTGATAAACGTGCACCTGTGTTTAAAGCAGAACTATGGTGGGAGGTAAAAACAGAAATATATGTTTTTCTAATTCACCACTGGATGAATATATGCAAAAGTGATGGCTGCTGAAAACAAACAAACCAACAGACTAGCCAAGGCAGCTGGGGGGCCAAAGGGCAGCTGGCAAGATAAATGGTGGATTAAGTGTAAATCCAGAACTCATGGCTCTGGTGGTTTTGTTCTGAAGAATTTTTCTTGTCCTCAAGGGGTATTTAAAGAGAAAGGTCTGATTTTCCCCTCTTGGATTTTAAAGATCTTTAATCTCCTCTGACCTGCCTACCCCCAGGAGATGATGCTCCCAGGGTCTGGCACTGGACTGAATTTCCCACAAGCTTTGGCCAAAGGAGGGGCTTTCTATGGAGTCTGAGGGCCCCTGTCAGGAAGGTCATTTTGTAGGGAACATGACAAAAACATCAGCAGGAGCAACAGCCCCTGTGCCATCTTGTGTGGACGCCTGAGTGGCCTCGTCTCCATCCTCCATCCTTCAGCTGAGCTTTTACCTTTTCTGTGTGTTTGAACATCTTCATAATTCATTGTTGTATTAAAGGTATATTCATGGAAACCAATATTAACAACAGTCATTCTCTGTGGTGTCAGGAAGGAGGAAATGAGGCCAGGCAAGTAAATTGTCTGTGTGATTCTTACCGCAGAGCAGTAAGTCAGGTTGTCCTGTGCTGACATCATCACATACCCACTAGACAGGTGTTATAACCCTGCTTTAGGGAAGAAAGTAGAACCAGACACTCAGAGAAATAGTAACTAGTTCAAGGGCTGAGCAAGATCCCACCAGGGCTGGATTTGAGCAGGTACGTTTGTCCCAAGCTCCCCGCCTCCCCCAGGCTCTCAGGGATGGAGCCCAGGGAAAATGCACCTGTCAGGCCTCTCACCTGCCCTGTCCATACCCTGCCTTTTAATTAAATGGCTTATCCTAGGCCAGTTTAGCTCTGCAGGAAATGGACAGAGGTGGTGCTGAACTGACAGCTTCCTCATCAGCATCTCACGTGGGGCTCATCTGTCCCAGGTGATGACCAGGGGGGTTACCACATCATCGTACTCTAAGCACCCTGTCCAGATTGCCATAGCAGCTGCCTGGTGCCCTCTTTCTGCCCCAAGGTCCCATCCAGGATCCACCCAGCACTGGGTGGTCAGACCTCCTTGGGTTCCTCTGGGCTGTGACTATGTCTTAGGCATCCCTTGTTTCTGATAACTGACAGCAGCGAGGAGCCCTGGTTGGGTACAATGTGGGATGCTGCTGGATGCTTTCCTCCTGCTTAGACTAGGGTTACGGGTTTGGGGAGGAGAAGCACAGAGGTGAAGGTCAGGGCTCTACCCCATCAACATGACCTGTCACTGAGGATGCTGACCTTGGTCACCTGGACGGGGTTGTGATTGTCGGGTTTCTCCACCTTGAGGTCACTCTTCCTCCCCTCTCTGTTTCATCATCAGCACTAAGAAGTCACTGTGCCGCCCACTGTCCATGGGTGGGGCTTGTCCTTTACTACCCTGAAGGTGGAGGAACTACCTAGATGATTTGGAATTTGTCTGTATGGAAGATTTGTCTCTTCTCTCCAGTGAACTGATCCATCTGATCATTTATTATCAGTATGGATCAAACATCCATACCAAATATCAGTATGGATGTTTATTTTACACTTTGACTTATAATCCAATACTACATTATTGGGTTGGCCAAAAAGTTCATTTGGGTTTTCCATACTACCTTACAGAAAAACCCAAGTGAACTTTTCAGACAACCCAATGTTTTGTCACTTGGCTATTAGGAGAATTTCCTATGTCCCCCTGACATGCCCCTCTCCTTTTGATCTTGGAGTATTTTTCCTTTCCTATACTCTAAAATGCCGCCCCAGGATCATCTCATATATTTCCTGCCCAAGTTGTAAAATCAGCCACTTCCCCACAGAGGTCTAGTCCCTTCTCTTGGAAAAATGGTTTTAGAAACCACAATCTAGGCATTGGGTGTGCTTGTTGCTACTGGGGTGTCATTGGTTCTGGATTTTCTTGGTAACAGATCTAGGAAATACACATGTATATACTCACATGTTATTAGTTCTGTATGTAGAAATACATGTGTCTACCCCTGGAGAAGGAAATGGCAACCCACTGCATTATTCTTGCCTAGGAAATCCCACAGACAGAGGAGCCTGGCAGGCTGCAGTCTATGGGGTCACAAAAGAGTTGGACACAATTTATTGACTGAACAGCAACAACATCTTTGTATATAGAAATAGTCTATTTATAAAATTATTTTTGTATGTATCCATCTGTGCCTATATTAAGCTAAGCATGAGTTCATAATGATTCGTCACCAGGGAAAACCAAGGCAGGCTTCTGTCCGGCTGGGCCCCGTGACCAGCACGGGGAGAGGCCTGCGGGGAGGGAAAAGCAGCACAGGGAGTGGGGTGCCTCTCAGGAGCATGAGGTCTGGGACTCCTCCAAGCTCAGCTGAAGGATGAAGGATGGAGACAAGGCCACTCAGGCGTCCACACAAGACGGCACAGGGGCCATTGCTCCTGCTGATGTTTTTGTCATGTTCCCTACAAAACGACCTTGATGACAGGGGCCCTCAGATGCTATAGGAAGCCCCTCCTTTGGTAAAAGCTTGTGGAAAATTCAGTCCAGTGCCAGACCCTGGGAGCATCGTCTCCCAGGGGTAGGGGGGTTGGGGGAGGTATCCCCCAGCAGGAATGGAGCTCTGGGCTTTGCCACGTGTCACTGAGACTTGGAGCCCAGCATCAGCCCCTGAGAGGTTCCATCTGTGAGCAAGGCCAGTGGAATCCGGTCAGGATGTCCACTCCACGCCCTGGTTCCATCTGTGACCCAAGCCAAGGCCAGACTGGGGGGCGGCCTTGCAGAGGGGGACTGTGTTCCCATCAGGTTTCATTCATGCATGGGGGATTCATTTGTTTCACAGTTGATCTGTCTGCCATTCAGACCTAACTAACAAGGTTTATTGTTCTTAATGCGTTAAAATAGAAAAGTTGCTTTATATGGATATATGGAGAAAGTAACATGGAAACAGACATTACCCTGTGTAAACTAGATAGCCCATGGGAATCTGCTGTATGACTCAGGGAATTTAAACCCGAGCTCTGTGGCAATCTAGAGGGGTAGGATGGGGAGGGAGGTAGGAAGGAGGTTCAAGAGGGAGAAGACATATGTCTACCTATGGCTGATTCAGGTTGATGGATGGCAGACACAAACACAATACTGTAAAGCAATTATCCTTCAGTTAAAAATAAATAAAATTTTAAAAATAAATAAATAAAAGCAGGAGAGAGGAGTCATAGCAATGCACATGGAACTGAACACACATAAGAAATGTGTGTGTGGGGCTGAGTGAGACGTGGCTGCAGAGGGTCTCCCTCCCCGAAGGAGCCTGTTAAAGCGCCACACGGTCGCCTCCTCCTCCCACGCAGCTCCAAGTGCCCGTCGGCGCACAGCGAGCGGGAGACAATAATAAATAAGGGAAATCAGCTTTGCGATAATGCAAAGAAATGTAATCCAGCCCGACAGATATTGGTGCTAGAGGAAAAATGAGCCATAAAGTACCCAGCGTGCTCTAAATTTCCAGAGAGATGGTTGGGAGGCAGAGAGTGCGTCCCTCACGCACCTTGGAGGTGGGAGTCTGGCACCAGCCTTGTGTCCTGCCCAGTCTGTCCCAGCTGTGCCTAGACCCGGCCCCTCAACCCAAGCAGAGAGCCATGTGGATGTGGACTCATCCAACCTTAGCAGTTCCTGCTCCTAAAATAAGAGACCATAGAAATAACATTAATAATAAAAATACAAAATACCATAAGAAAAACAAAGCAATGGGAACTTCTTGGTGGTCCAGCACTTAGGACTTCATGCTTTCATTGCCAGGGCCCAGGCTTGAACCCTGGTCGGGGAGCTAAGATCCCCCAACCCATGTGATCCAAAAAAAAAAAAAGAAAGGAAATCAAAGCAGGGATATATTACAGAGAAAGTCATGTTTTTCCTGAACCTCAAACAGCAGTAGGTATTTTTTAGCCAAAGGAAATGAGGATTTTGGCAAAAGCTTGTGGGAAAGTCAGTCCAGTGCCAGACCCTGGGAGCATCGTCTCCCAGGGATAGGGGGGTCAGGGGAGGTATCACCCAGCAGGAATGGAGCTCTGGGCTTTGCCTCATGTCACTGAGACCTGGAGACCAGCATCAGCCCCTGAGAGATCCATCTGTGAGCAAGGCCAGTGGACCCCGGCCGGGATGCCCACTCCACGCCCGGGTCCTAAAGCCCCCATCATCTGCAGATTTCATGGGCCTTCCCCCATCACAGGGTCACCCCAGCCTCCTTTATCTTACCTCTGTTTCATTATCTCCGCCTGACACTGAGCCACCAAACAAATTCACAGGTAAAGGCAGAGGCAGATGTGTATGTGGAACAGTTTCTTGTTGCAGGGACACTCCCCCCCAGCTCCTCAGCACTGATGCCTGACCCAACCCTACGGGGTTTCCACCTCCTTCGGGTTCATCCTGCCCCCTTCCTTTGGGCTTCCTCTCCTCCCTGCTCCCCATGGGACCCTCTGCTCATTTCTTCTGGGTGTCTGCTTCCCAACAAGGTGGCCTCTAACATTTGGCTATTTACATTTTAATTAATTGAAATCAGATGATATTAAAAACACACAGTCACACTCACCACAACTCCACTGCCCTGTAGCTGCAGGTGGCTTGTGGCCACCAGGCTGAGTGGCACAGACTTAACCACCTCCATCACTGTGGCCACCAGCCTGGGTGGCACAGACTTAAGCACCTCCATCACAACAGAGTTCCCCTGCCTTGGCAGACAGATTTTTTTTTACCACTGAGCCACCTGGGAAGCCCACTGCATCAGGTACCATTGCTCTCTATTCTTCTGCTGTGGCTGGATGTTGGGATGACTTCCAGGTCAGGGCTACAGTGGTCAGTATGGCTACAGACATTCTTGAAGGTGTCTTTGGTGCACAAATGCATCATTTCCCTTGAGCGCTTGCCGGGGAGGGCGGACGACGGGGTAACTCTTGTGTCTTGTGTATGTCTATACATCCAGCTATAACAAGTGCTCCGTTTCCCAAATAGTCTAATCAGCCCACAAGCTTACTCCTCCTTAATCAATTTAATGACAATAGCCTCAACTTCTCATTTGTTTTCTTCTCCATCTACAGGAATTCACACTTTCAACAGGATCAAATGAGAGTGTGGGTTCCCGTTGTGTCTCTTTCCCTTGGAGCCATTCTAGGGGTAGCATTTAGCTCTGTTCTTTTATGATGTACTCTGTGGGGCACACCTGAGCCATTCCTGGGACAGTGGTCTGTCCCCACCCCTGGCCTGCCCCCATGGGGTCTGCCCCTTTGGGGTGAGGCATGCCACCAGGGATGGCTCGCCACTGAGAGTCCTGAGAAGGTCACTCTTGTCCTGGGAGCTTCCCACCGTGTTCCCTTCACTCCACTTCATCAAAGATCATCCACAGGGAGTCCCCAGGCTCACTTCCAAGCCCCCAGATTGAGAAAGAAGACGTAAAAACTCAAGATCCAGAAGTTAGAGAAGAAAGGAGTCCCTTCTCCAGCCGACATCTCATTGGGTGCGGGAGGACCGTGGAGGACCGAAAGCCATTTCCTAGTGACCTCTGAGTCTGCCCTCTGACCACATCAAGTTTACTGTTTGAGTAAACAGTATGCCACCTCCCATCCTGCCCACAAAATGTAGACATACAAGCAACACACACAGAAGTGGGATCTGGTGAGAGGCCAGTCTCTGGAGATGGGTCCTGAGGGAGTCGAGATGTCCCATCTGGGGAGCAGGCTCCACCTTTGCCTTGATGAGGACTCCCCTGCCCCCTGCCTGGGGTCAGCCCTCCTGGCCGTTCCCTGGGGCTCCAGGGGCACCTGCCCTGGGGGGCCTCCACCCTCACCAGCCATCACTCAGGGGGCTGGCCCCCCATGATGTCATACGGTCCCCACAGCCCAGTGCCTCCCTGGTCAAGGGGACAAGGAGAACAGGGTTGGCGGTGGGGAGGTGGGCAACACCACAAAGGCCAAATCCAACACAACACCCAAAGCCTCCACACTCCCCTCCAACTCATGACCCCGCAGAACATAAATCTAGTGAAACCAACGTGTCGTTGTGCAACTGGGTGACCAGAAATAGAGATGTTGGTCTCACCCAGAGTCATTTGCCCAGTGGGTGAATTTACCACCCCCTCCATGGCGGGAAGGGGGCATGGGGCACACATATCCCTGGCCACTGGCTGAGGAGTGCAGTCTCAGTATCCTCAGTAGACTGGACAATCTTAGATAGCAGGTTCCTCTCCAGGTCTAAGAACTACAGTTTCCTTCCCTGTGGGCCCCTATGCTGTAAGGACTAGAGGAGGTGAGTGTGAACACACTGTAGAACCATCATCCGAGTGTCTACCGGGCAGAAGGAGGCACCAAGCTGTAATGTCCCCACTCTCCATCCTGGTGCCTGAGACCCAGGACTCCAGTGGCTGATGCTCAGCTGACCACTGCCAGCCTGGGCATCCCTGGGCTTCGCTTTCTTTCTTTTAAGCTTTGCCTGCCTTGCAGGGCAAGGATGCAGGGCAGGCGGGGGACAGTGGTGAGTGACAGCACCTCTGCCTCCCCTCCCATAGGCTGGGAGCGAGCATGGCCTCCCATCGGCCAGTCCCCTCTCTGTTCCCCTCGCTCATCTCAGCTCCCTTTCTCTTCTCCCTCCTCCCTCTGCAGACGAACAAAGCCGTGGCCAAGGGGGACTTCCACCAGGCCAGCACCAGTTCCCGGCGGGCCCTCTTCCTGGCCGTGCTCTCCATCACCATAGGGACCGGCATCTACGTGGGCGTGGCCGTGGCCCTCATCGCCTACCTCTCCAAGAGCAACCACCTATGAGCTTCCCGGGTGCACGAGGAGCCTGGGCCAGTCGTGTGGGGGAGCAGAGGAGCAGGGCTGGCCAGGGTGGACACACAGGCGGAGATACACCTATGTGAGGCTGTTACAGTGTAAGTCATCGCCAATGACGCCACGAAGCCCTGGGATTTATGGATTCCGTTTGTTTTCACCCTTTCATATCATTTTCACAGCACTGTGTAGAGCTTGGGACAGATGGGGCACCGCTGACCCATTCCCAGTGGGTGCTCCAAAGATCCTGACCCTCAAGTCTGTCTCCGCATGGATCCTGGTGGATTAATGGCCAGTGCCCAGGATGCCAGAGCATTAGCAACAGACAAACAGGAACATGTGTTCATTTATTTATTTATTTATTTTGGAATATGGTGCAACAGGAAGAGGGCAGGGGACACATGCTCTTCTGCCGGTGGCCCTGCCTGACTCCACTGGCAGCACCGCCCCCTCCGTCCACGCACCTTCCCTGCGGGAAGAAAATAGGCCAGGCAGGGGGAAAGACAGAGCAGCTGCTGGAAGAACCCCCAGCTGTCACGGGTCTTCAGACGAGTCCAGCCCTGAGAAAGCAAAACCAGAATCACCCCCAGGCCCAGAACGTCGCTCCCTCCATGCTGTCCCCGGCCGAGGAATGTCAGGCCACCTCCGGAACACGTCCCACCTCCGCAGCCACCACGCAGCAATATGCAGTCCTGGGGTCCTCGTTGATCTGGGGCCAGGAGCAGGCCGGCCCCTCCCCAGACTCCTCCCCAGAGGACCCAGGTTTGCTCCAGGAACTCCAGGCCCAGGAGCCGCGGACACCCCGGGGTACGCTTCTCCCCACCTGCTGACACCTTGGTGAGGACAGTGACACTAGTGATCTTACTGAGGACACGACTAAATGAATAGCTATTTTCTTGTCATTTTTTTAAGTGCAACTATTGCTTCCTGCTGCTTCAGTTATCAGATGAATGCTGAGAAATAAGTAATCACAGACATTTTAATACCATTCATGGCTGTTTCACGAGTGTTCATTATTTAACAAAAATTATCTTCTAGGTTGTTTTTTTTTTGGCTTAGACCTTTTCTTTCTGATTAATTTCAATCCTTGGGTTTCACTGAAGCTTTCACCGTGTTGTTAAAGTGGCTGCAGAGCAACCAGGAGCAGCAGCGGGGTGTCCTGAGGGCACCGGGGGGTCGCAGTGTCCCCAGGCGCTGAGGTTCCCACGTGAACGTGTCCGTAAATATTTTTATCCTGATACCTCAGCGCATGCAGAGGCCATCGCTCCAGGGCAGTGTTCCACCCACGGCACTTAGGACGGCCCTGCTTCCTGGGTCCCAGCCCCAGAAATCTTATGTGATTGATCAGGGGTGCAGCCTGGTGATTTCAGGGTGCAGTGGAAATTAAGAACCACAGTCTTGGGATAAGGGATCAGGTTTGATCCCCTCACCTGCTGCTCTTCTCGTCGACCTTAAACACTTCCTGGTGGCTCAATGGTAAAGAATCTGCCTGCAATGCAGGAGACACAGGTTCGATCCCTGGGTCGGGAAGATCCCCTGGAGAAGGAAATGGCAACCCACTCTAGTTATTCTTGCCTGGGAAATCCCATGGACAGCAAGCCAGGCAGGCTACAGTCCATAGTGTCGCAAAGAGTCGGACATGACTAAAGCGACTTAGCACACGCCCATTCTGAAAATTATTAGCACTGTCCTCCTCGGTCAAAACTGAGATCCATCAGGCATTTGTATCTATGGATGCTCCAAACACATGCCCTAGGGACTTCACTGTTGGTCCACCAACCAGCATGGACCAACTCAGGGGGCACAAGTTCAATCCCTGGTCAGGGAACTAAGATCCCACATGCCACACAGCATGGCCAAAAAAATAAAAACCAACCACACTCAAAACAGGATATATGGAAGAAGCCCAGAGATTTCTGGAAGAGTTGGAGTAACCTGATGAGAGAGGCTGGATTTGGGACCAAACCAACCCAGGTTTTAGCTGTGATCCTGGGCAGGTGGGCACACTTCTTTGTTCTCATCTCTCCGGGAGGATGATGAGAGAGGATGCTGGTGAATGCAGGCTGGAGGCCAGGTTTGGCTGCCAGGTGCACAGATGGGTGGTCACAGGCCCTGAGGACCCATCCCCAGGCTTGGTGCCATCCTCCCATCCATTCAACTTAGCCTCTCCAGTTCATTCATCGTGAGCCATTGTGTGAAGTGCTCTTCTTTGTATTTGTCCTATAACACCTGTTTTTCACTCAAGCAGTGCCCAAAGTTGCCTATCTTTGGATTTATGTCCCTCTCACCCCCCGCCCTGCCATCACTGGGGGCTCTATTCCCCTCAGGGCTGCTGCCACACCTCCATCCTCTCTCCCCTCAGCCTCCATCTAAAACGCTCAGACACCCCATACCCTCATCTCCTCCAGGCCTTCCCAGGGCCAGCACCATGACCACACACGGTGCCTTGTAGCCTTGAGGGTGTGGGGGTCAGGGCCAAGCCATCAGAGGACAACAGATGACCGGCCGCGTGTGGCCTGAAGCTCACTTAAGGGTGGCCCCCGCGGCCCCCTCGGCCTTGCCGGGGAGGGGACTGTGTCAGTCGCTGCTGCCTGCACACCATCTTCTAAGAGTGTGAGGCCACCTGCCTCCCTAGACCTAAGCTGACCTGCAATCACGGCGACCTCCACAGGCACCGCCCAGGCAGGTCTCACCCCAGCCCTTGAGCCCTTTCCCCACAGAGTCCTGAGAGCGCCAGAGGGTGGGAGTCAGAGCTGAGGGTCAGAGAAGGTGATGCGCCTGGCACCACCTACATGGCAGGTGTAGAGCGAGGATAGGCCCACCCCGGCAGCCCCTGCAGGCCATAAAGTGCCTGGTGGAAGCCACTTCCTTGGTCTCCCTGAGGGCACAGCCTCCCCTTGGCCAGCTCACTGCATTCTTGTCAAAACCCTTTCTGCAATGGAGACCAGCGCCTGTAATCTCCCCAAAGGTACACTCCCCGGAAACAGCAAAGTCAGGCTGCCCCCGAACAGCCAGATCTTAATCCGTCACCCCTCCTATGGCACATGGCCTCAGCCGTGGTTTTCAAAGAGTGAAATCACATCCGGGCCCAGATGTTAGTGGGTCAGGACTCTTAGGGATCTGAAAAGACTTTGGTTTATGTTCTCAGCATGTCTCTGGCAGTGGTGGTGGAGTGAGTGGGGCAGGGCGGGCAGGAGCCTAGGTGACCTCCATGGAAATGTCATCTTCGCATGAGTGAGGCCCTCCCACATCCTTGCAGACACCTGTGATCTGCTGGTCTCCTGCTGCCCCAGGTCCCTCTCTCCCCTGCTTCCCTGGGCATCCTGATTCACCAGGTATCCCCAACTCACCAAGTGTCCGCCCCCAGCCAAGTGTCCCCACCTCACCAGGTGTCCCTTCCAGTCAAGTACCCCCGCCTCACCAGGTGTCCCCCCACTAGGTGCCCCCACCTCACCAGGCTTCCCCGCTTGCCCAGTTATTCCAACTCTCTCCAGGGAACGAGCCTGGGTCCCAAGGAGAGACTTGCGGGAGAAGCCACGCCCCTCAGTCACTGGGCCATTAGCACTTGCCAGAGACACCGCAGTGGGGCCACACAGCTGCCTGGGAACAGGGCCCGCTGACACCAAGAGCCGGGCAGGCCATCCCTCAGCTCTACAATCATCCTGCACCTCTCCAGATACTAGAGGCCACCTCTCATTTGGGGCAGACTCGGGGTTTTAAATCATCCATGGACTGCCTTCTCGTTGACCAACAGCTGCTGTCCCTTCCAGATATGAATGCCCAGTGGCCACTGCACTAAGCTGCCTTTCTGGGGCCCCTGAGACTTTGTAGGAGCCCTCAGGGGCCCTGCAGACTGGCTTCAGCACCAGCCCTGAAGAGAGTTTTGTTTCATCCCCTCAAAGTCCACCTGCCTTTGTTGCCACGGATGTTGACATCTGTTGACCCACTTTGTCAATAAACCATTAAGTGTGGATTCAGACCCTGAGCTAAGGCTGACCTCTCCAAAAGGCAGCTGTCCCATCTCTGACCAACTAGAGACCAGGCTCACATCGGTGCTCTGCGGTCGATGACCTTGGCACCAGAAGTGGCGTGAGGCCTGGGCTGTGATGACTCCCCCTGACCTCTTGAGAGCCCCTCCCTGGTCTTCAGGATCAGCTGAGCTTCCCCCCAGGGTCAGGGGTCTTACCTCCTGGGATTCTCACCCCCTGAAGATTCTGCTCCTGGTTGCAAAGCAAAGGCAGATGCCAAACCCACAGACACCTGGGCCTGCAGACAACTGGCTCCCCACTAGACAAGGGTGCAACTCAAGTAAAGAATCTGTCATCTCGCTGACCCACGGGAAGGGACTGGAGTTCCACGTGGGTGAGGATGCACCGGGCGTCTGAGGAACGACAGGTGGGGTTTGCCTGCCGCAGCTTTAACACAGGCTCCAAGGTGGATGACAAGGGCAAGTACAGCTGCCCCACACAGTAGGATGTGGTGACCCCTGGGAGTGGGGCTCCCTGCAGGTGTCTTGAGTGAGTCACAGGGCAGGGAAGCCCCTCGGGCTCTAAAGATTTGACTGAATTTGCTGGATGGAGAAGACAGCATGGGGATCAGGAACTGTGGTTGGGTTGATGGGAGCAGAATGTGGGGACCTCCAAGGAGAAACCCCAGGTGGACATCCCCAGAGGTGGGGTAGGGGGAGGCCCGGGCTCTCCAGGGGGCAGGTATACTAGTCTGAAATGGTTCTGGCTTCCCGCCCACCCAGCAGCAAGCAGCCTCCAGATTGCTCTGGCCTTGGGCCACGGTTCCTCTTTGCCTCTACACCAGCTCCCAGCCACCAAGTTGACTGTCCCTTCAGCTGACCACAGCCCAGCATCCTCATCACCCAGGGGTGCACTTCCCACCAGCAGCCAGCAAGGGGGGCTGCACTTCCCTGCCAGAGAGAGAGAGGTTCATGCATCTGAATTCCGCCTCCGCCAGGCACTCTACTGACCGGCAGAGACTGATTGAATTCAAGGTGCTCGATGGGGGCCATGGAAACACCAGGGAGGATATTCACTGCCCCATGGCCTCTAGAGGACCTGAGCTTTCACTGGAATCAGGTCATTTGGGGCCAGTTTAATGATAGGTAGATAGACGATAGATAAAATACCTGCAAGTCTTTGGTGGGGGTTCCCACAAAATCCTGGCGTGACACGCGGCTCTCCATTCCCTCAGGCCTTCAGTTGTGACTCCTGAGGGCACCAAAGTCCAGCCCATGACTCAGCTGAACAGCGTACAGTGACTTGGGCTGCTGTCTGTATCTTCACCAGAGAATCTGTATTTGGGCTCCAGCTCCTCACAGGTGGGACAAGTTGGGGAAGACTGAGCACCTTCTCAGTCACTTAGTGCAATATTTTTGTTCCCCGGATGTGGCCCCAGCACATTCTATAAGGTGTGTGTTTTCTGGCCTTGGGAGCAGAGTTTCCTAGTGGATAGAGCTCTTGCCCCAGGAATGAGGTGAGTGAAGGGCTATAAAACCTCCCAGCTCAGCTACATTTTCTCACTCAAGAGGGCCTGTGAAAGAGGAGCTGGAAATGACCAGTGTTCAACAACAGTGTCAGAAACAGATTCAGGCCACTTCAGCCTCCCCAGCCCTCACGTTGGCCCATATGGGAGAAACGTGGAACCCCATGACGGAGTTCCCCAGGCCCAAAGAGAAGCCCAGCTGGTCCCACTCCCAAACCAGCCCTCCATCTGGCATTTTGGGGGCTCTCAGATCCCAGGTCTTCTAAAAATCACACGAGCCTTACATTTGAAGAGGGCGTGGCAAGTAGACTCAGTTTTATACCCACAGCAGTCCTGTGCCAGGACCGTCAGATCCACAGTTTCAGACGGAAATGGAGATCATGGAGGCCGTTGGCCTCAATGTCACCTGCGAGGACGGGACAGACCTGGCCTCGGGCTCAGGTAGGTGGCCTGGGGCCACACGCCTCCACCCCTAGCTCATAGCTGGGATGTCAGATCCTATGACCAGAGCTTGCCCTGGTGGGGTGCCATCCCTTCCCCCTCTCCCAGAAGAGTGAGGAGGGGGTTTGAAAACCAGGTTGGACGCGGGTCAGCAGGTCAGCACAGGACATATCTATTCTGGGTCCTTCCAAGTCACTTCGGCACCGGACCCGAGGTGTAGCATCTCAGGGCTGCCGGACAGGAGTTTGTTGAGCACCTACCACATACAAGGATGGCGAGGGGCCCTCAGGGGACCAAGGCAGAAGGAGGTCAGATCTGGGGATATGCTCGGTCTAGTTTGACCAGGCCCACTGAAGTTTTTGTCCATCTGTATCTGGTGGACATGCATCCTGGAAAGGTCTTAGATGGGAAAAGGCCGAGGACCTGGACACGACCCAGGCCAAGCAGACAGCCGGACAAGCCCCACCTAGAAATGCCGTGACCAGTGACGCGGAGCTCACTGGGGGACCTGGGAATGGGCAGTTTAGCCCTCACTCCGAGTGGAGGCCCCCTCTGAGGGTGAAAGGTGGGGGGCAGCCATGTGCTCGGGGACTGATTCAGGCCTTGGCCCCAGGAGGTCCGTCCCTGCCCCTGCCCTTGCTGATACCCCAGCATCCCGTACACCATCTGGTCGGGGCCCTGGGCTTCCACACCCCCCGGCCCCACCCACACAGGCACCTAGCTGAGACAGGCACACCCTCCAGGGTCCAGGCAGTGTAGCTGTTGCCAAGCTTGGCCTTCGGGCTCCCGCGGGCTCCCAACTCTCTCCTCCTCGGCTGAGCACACAGGGTGTTTGCCCCCACAGCAGCATTGACTGCACCCGCCACCATCAGTCCTGCCCCAGAGGGAACGTTAACTGAGTCTCAATATGGCGGAGAGCAGAAACACACGTCCCCAAGATGCCTGCTGACGTCCATTCAGACCTGGTTCAAAGGAGGAAAAGCTAAATGGTAGTGACTCCTCCTTAGGTGATGAAGAAGACGGGAAGCAAGCGGGGTGGGGGAGGGTGGGGCTGTGGTTCTCAAACTGTTATACTGGTTACTGTGCGTCTAGTTTGCTTCATAGTTAAAAAAAGCTCAGAGGTTGAGCTTGCGCCAGGTACTCTGCTGGGCTTGAGGTACCAGGAGGTTCAGAAGACACAGCCCCTGCACCCAGGGGTTACCGTCTCCATCCTCAGAAGCACGGGCTGGGTTCTTCCCTTTGTAAGCGTGTGATGGACCCTCATCATTTGGGGGCAGGGTGGGCACAGGCCAGCAAGGGCACAGCCTGCTATGGAGACAGCGATCCCGGGGCCGTGGTTGCCTCACGATCACTAATTCAGCCCTGCATCCTGCTCGCTGACATGAGTGTACCTTCCTCTGCATTTTCCATTTCTTCTGAGAACAACATCTCATTTTATGCATGCGTGTATTCCCTCAGCACCATTCATTTGGGAAGCAGTTTCAGTGTTGTATTAATACACAGCTTGTTGAATCTGATTAAATTTGATCCTCTTGAGAAAGCCCTGTGATGCAGTTGCAGGGGGGGATTAGTTTTCAGTTTCACAAACAGAGAAACTGAGGCTCAGAGGCTGAACAGAGCTCCTCTCAGCAGACAAGGCACTTCCTGTTCCTACAAGGGACACAGAACGGCCACTGAACCAAGATGTGGGTTTTCTCTGCATCTGAGAACCCACGCACCCACTTAAAAAGAAACATTCAAGGTGTTCTGTAAGGGAGGCTCTAGTCATTTCCCCCACCCCTCGTCCCTGTGTGCTCTGGCCTGCCAGCATCCTCTGAGAGCCCAGAGCTGCAGCTTGGGGAAAAGGTGCCCTTAAAATTAGAGCCAGAAACCTTGGTGGAGGCATTCGGTTTGTGGTGCCAAGCTGAGAGGTTCCACCTGGAATCTTCGAGAAGAAGAAAGTATGCTCCTGGCGCTGCTGTAGGAAGGAGTGGCGGTCACCGCAGCACCCGTCCTCAAGGCAGCGTGTGGGCACGACTGTCTGAGCAGCAAGGACACCGGGGCAGCCAGATGGGGTGCTCGGCTGTACGTCTGACAGGTTCTGTGCCAAGAGCCCTAGACGCCACAGAGTGGTCACCTGAGGGGATGGCAGGCCGGGCAAGTGGCAGAGTCTGCTCTCTCCCGGCAGATGCTGAAAATGCGAAACGAAACAATTAGCAGCTTTCGCCTCCAGACAGGGACATCACGTCTCCCAGCTCCTATCTCCCCAAGGCGGGCACGTCCTCTCCACTCTGCCCCAGGGCCCTCATAGATCCTGTGGGAGCCGGGTGGGGAGTGAACCCACAGCGCTGCCTCCTTGTGGGCCGCGGATACCTCTCCTTGGACCTGGGGCAGAACCGGGGCCAAGCATAGGGGCTGGGACAGCTAGACCTGCAGGACTTTTTACCTGCAGGCACCCAGGTCCCACCCTGGGCCTGTGAAGCAGCACAGTGGGACCTGGGGCCAGGCATCTGTGTCTGCAGAGAACCGTAGTGATTCTGACGCACAACCAGCTTGGAAATAGCCAGACATCTGGGGAGATGGCCAACTCTGGGACAATCTCCTAGCGGGTCACAAAGAAGGAAGACATGCAAGGAAGGTGCCGAGGACAGGCCTGTTCCGGGCCCCAGGAGCCTCCCTCTTCACTCACACCTGCTCCCGAGGCCCCTCAAGGCTGTGTCCCCTCTTCCTCCCAGCACCCAGAGCACCACCTGCCACCTCCCTGCAGGCGGCAGTGATGACTGCGTCCTCAGCCCAGGGATGTGGGCCATTGAGGCCAGCCAGCACCTGGTCCGGGATTTGGGAAGTGGCTGTACCTTCCCCACACTCCTCACCACCTGCAACTGGATCCAGGGACAGGCCACGAGACCTGAGGTGAAAGACCCAGAGAACGCACCCCTGGGAGGAGCCTCCCAATGGAGGCAGCCACCTGCCAACCCACTCAGTGAATGAGCACCAACATCTGTGCTTTAGAGTCTGGACGTTGGTCTTTCTGCTGCAGCAACCTGCAGCCCCCCACGGAGACAGGACCTGGGTTACCTGCAGAATGTCTCATGGAGGAGGTTGTCACAAGACCCACCCGTGTGAGCAGAGTCAGGCTTTCAAAAGAGAAAAGAGGACTGCACACCTACAACCAGGTTGAGTCCAGGAAGACACACGCCTGGGGTGGGAGAAGCAGCCCGCCAGGGCTCTGGGGCCTCCGTAAGTCTCGCAGGTTCGGAGCCTCCAGAACACGGACAAGGGGGAAAGGCGACAGTCTCGCGCTCTGAAGACCCAACTTCCCAGAATAAACATCTGACCACGCGTGACCCGTGATCATCTACCGTGATGAGGACTAACAGCCCTGCCTCTGCTCAGCTGGGTGAAAAACAGTCCGGAAAAGCTGCAGGGGATACAGATGACCACGTCTCGCTCTAATTGGGAGACCGGGAACAGCAGGGCGGGCAACATTCATGACATTCATGATGAGGACGGGGACCCAGCTGTCAGCACCCCTCTGGAGGGCATCGGGCACTCACTGCCCCACCCCCTGTGTGCCCTTGGCACGTCCGCAGCTGGCATGGGATGTGTCACATATCTGGCCTGGCCCTCAGACCATCATGCGCGCTGGCAGGAGCCAGGAAGCCTCAGCCCCCTTTGAAGGAGACTGTAGGAGCTGCTGGGCTGAGGCTGGGGACAGTCTCCATGGGGCACTGAAGTGTGAAACCCGCCCTGGGTTGTGGGTGCCCATGCATGGAGCACCCCGTCACCCCCACTTTTCCTGCCTCATGCCATGGTGCCTTGGCCCTCGGGGCCACCACAGAGCCAGTGGAGGGGGCAGAAGGGGAAAACCCATGCTCCAGGAAGACCCAGGAACTGCAGCAAACCCTGGGCCCTGCCTCTGCTCCCGAGAGCAGGCACTGGCAGTCCCGGAATCCCACCTCACTTGCTCCGTGACCTGAGGCAAGTTACTCAGCCTCTCCGAGCCGCTCACCTCACCTACAAAGCAGGGATGGCTACCTGCACTTACTTCACAGGCGGCTGGTATTCAGGCCAAGAGCCCACATCTGATGCCATGTAACTGCCATCACGTCCTCACCCGGCACAAGCCATGGACAGTCATCACTGGGCTTAGGTACATCTCTGGTCCTTTGTGAACCTCTGTTTCCTCTTCCACCGCCCCCAGTGGTACTACTGGGAGGGCCCAGAGGACACACCATATGGTAGCCTGTGGTGATTGGTTCCTACCAGAAGCACCCAGGGACCCTCGGGTACCACAGAAGGAGGAGCTGCCAGGAGCTCCAGGAGGCGCCCAAGGCTCGGAGCTGAGCTGCCTGAGCTCCACATGGGTGAGGTGACTGATGTGAAAGTGTGGCGGGCCCTTCACTCACCAGAGCCCTGTGGCCATGGCAACCCTCATCAGGAGCTCTATCCAAGGATGATTAAGGAACATTCACACTAATTAAGAGTCCAAATATCCCCAAGCCACATCCAGGGAGGACTGTGGCTCACACAGGCTCCTATCCAGCCTCTTGGGCTCAGCTCGGGGCTCAGGTGCTGGGTGGAGGCTGACCCTGAGGGTGGGGTTCTAACTCTGATCCCAGCCTCCTGAGCGCTGAGGGCGTGGGGTGCACTCAGAAACCTTCTTGTATTAACATGTCCCCATCTTCCTCCCTCCTCCCACCAGCCTCCTTGCCCCTACCTCAGCCTCTAAACTGCCGCCTCAAGGTCACGCTCGTGCCCCCATCTCTCCATCACGAACTAGAGTCACGTTCTGTTTGAACAAAAACTGTGCCAAGATAGAGTCCCTTTTAGTCATCTGAGGATGCGTGACAAGTGGAAAGAGAAGCCAAGCCCCAGAAACCCCCCTCAAATGACAGCAGTGAGCCTGAGTGTGTGGGCCCCCAGGAGGAGGAGACCAGGGACACAGGGTGACACTGAGCATGGAGGTAGGGGTTCCAGGGGGTCCCTGCATCTGTAGTGGGGTCACCTGGAGCCTAGACTCCACCTGAGAAGCTGAGGCCATGCCCATGGCCCCAGCAGGGCAGCACTTTGTGGAGACAGTGGGTGTGAGGGCAAGAGCCAGGCAGGTTGGCACCCTTGTAAGTAGCAGCGACTGGTCCAGGAATAGGGCTCCCCCAGGAGGGAACAGCCCAGCCATTCCTCCAAACCCAGGCTGCAGTTTCTCCCCACCAGGGTCCGCCCTGCTCAGGGTACAAGTTACGTAAGCCTCCTTCCCACACACTGGGGAAACAGCCGCCAAGCCTGCAGCCCCATTGTTCCGGGGTGGACGCGAATGAGCATGTTCCTGCCCACAGGACCAGAGCCAGGGGCCGAGGACTCAGACAGGCTCCCGACACGTGCCATTACCGCTTCCCTTTGGATGTGCAGGACACAGCACCCTTCACACCCAGCACCCTGCCCCCTGTATGGTAACCACAGTCTTGCACTCTCCACCCAGCAAGGCCTGCGAGGGGGTCTGGGCTCTGCTGTGGACCAGACAGCACTTAGTGCCTGGAGGACTCGACCACAGGCTCACCTTGAAACAGTGGGTGCTCAGGGCAGAGGCCGGAACCCTGTTTGCAGGAAGTCACGGAGGGCTTCCTGAAGGAAAGGGAAAATGGGGGGAAGAATCCTGGGATGTTTTTTAGCCCAGCTCAGGGCAAACCACTGAACCCTGGCTTTGGAGCCACATCGAGCGGGGGAGATTGTAGTCTCAGGAGCCCTGCCTCCACCCAAGTTTCATCTGAGAGATGACCGTCTCCTTGGATACCAGACAAGTAGGCGAGCCTCAGCCTTCCCCACCCAGCAGACCTACTAGAGGCCCCAGCCTGTCCTCCCAGCAGAAAGGCCTTTGGCTCGCTGTTGGATGGCTCTTGGTGTGGGGAGGCTCCCTGGACTAAGAGATAGGGCTGATGGAAACCTTGCCTCTTGCCTTTGTCCAGCTACAGAGCTTGGCTGCAATCTTGGTGGCATGGTTCCCTCCCTACCCACTCCCTTTCTTCATCCTCTGCCACTGGCTGGCCTCCTGGTCAGAAGGAACTGATGATTCACAAGCAACAGGGGGCCCTTCATCATGAAGATCCACTTCCTCCCCTGCCTGGAGCCTCCAGTCATCCCCCTCCACCTGGGGTATCGTTAGGGTCTGGGTAGGCCGAGGACCCTCCAAGACACCCTGGGTCCTCCCTGGGACAGTCCCTGGCCCCAGCCTGTTCCGTCCCAGCCCAGCAACATGGTCCCTGAGTGTCCAGTTTGCACAGCTGCTGGGGTCACCTCTGTGAAAACGGCGGCCTAGACGGTGAATTTCTAAAGGCAGCTGTCAAATGCGTCTGACCCTGGTGCCCCTCATAGGAGGTGATGCTGATTTCTGAGGCTAAGCCACCTCTCTCTCCTGGGGTGTAGCCTTCACGTGGGGGCCGGCCCCCTCCACCTCGGAGCTGGAGACCATGTGGAGAGCGCTGTGTTTGTCCACATTCCTGAACCACACGCTCAAGGTCAACAAACACTGTTGTTTAAAACTGCTGAGGCCTGGGCTGGTTTGTTGTGAAGCCATAGCAACGGAAACAACGGGTGTGTCTCCAAGGACAACTTTGCTTGAGCTCAAAGCCTTTGGGGACACACTGGGTGAGGAAGGCATTACAGGCCAGGGGCAGCAGCTCATCCTTCAGCCTCTGCTGGCCCCCCTTATGTCACATCTCCTGGTCCAAACATCACAGGGGTTTTTCTCAGGTGGCTTTAGAGTCCCTGATGGCCAACAACAGCCAAACAGGCAATGTGCCAAATGGAACAAAAGGCAGAGCACCCCTCTCAGGGCAGGTAATGGGGTACAGAGCGCTCCTTGCAATCCTATGGACTGCAGCCCACCAGCCTCCTCTGTCCATGGAATTTCCCAGGCAGGAATACTGCAGTGGAGTGCCATTTCCCTTCTCCAGGAGATCTTCCTGACCCAGGGATTGAACCCACATCTCCCGTGTGTCCTCCATCGCAGGCAGATTCTTTTCCACTGAGCCACTTGGGAACCTTATATAATTTATGACTATGCTGCATGCTAATGTTATAATAAATATATATGGGAATTTGGGATTTGGAGAAGATATTAAAAGGTTTGTAGAAAGCAAAACTTTCACGTTTTGGTAGCTTTTCTAACCCTGGGCTCTCGGGATGATCAGAGCTGTTGCTGCCCGGCTCTTGGAGTTCATCCTGCCTGAGGTGGGTCAGGCTGCAGGGCGGGGCGCTCAGGCATGGATGTCCGGCCAGGGCAAGGACACTGGACCTGCAGGGCGGGGCGCTCAGGCATGGATGTCCGGCCAGGGCAGGGACACTGGACCTGCAGGGCGGGGCGCTCAGGCATGGATGTCCGGCCAGGGCAGGGACAGGGGACCCTACGCCCCACGTCACACCGGGAAGGGCAGGCAGCACAGGGGCGCCAGCGGGAACAAACACTGGGCTCAGTTTCTGTCCCTGTGAACCAAAGCCTGGGACAACAGCCCCGCCCTGACACGTTCCCGGGAAATGCGCCTGCAGGACACAGCAGCAAGGCAGGGGTCCCGAGGCTGGGCAGGGGGCACAGACCTCCTGGGACTTCTTCCGAACCCTCTCCCGCTGATCCAAGCTCACCCAGGACATGCCCAGGTGGCACCATCTGGATCCCAGATGCACCCGGACGTGGGGACCCCGCCGCCAGGTGGCGCTGGAGCTCCGGGAAAAGATGTGCCAGGGATCTTCTCTAGGCCAGCAGCCACCGGGGCCCCGGGCTCCCTCCTGGACACCCATCCCAGGCCTGGGCGGGAGTTTAGCCTCGGTTGCCTTCATCCCATCTGCCTGGCAATTGTGGTCAGGAGTGGGGTGGGGTGGGCCAGCACCCTGACACCCCCCAACTCCCACACACCCCCACCCTTCTGTGAGCATCCGACCAGGGTTCCGGGCTCCCCCAGGCTAGTTTTAGGGAGCTGTCAGTTAAGCTGTTGGCGGCTTGGAGTCTGTGCTGGTCAGAGTGTCCACACGGCAGACATCAGGGACACTGCACGGCAGCAGGGCTGTGGGTGTTTCCATCTCGCCTTGCCAGTTCACAGCACACTCCTGCCTTACTGCTCAGGTTAAATTAGGAAGGATGGTCCCGGAACTGCCTGTCAAGCCTGCAGGCCCCGTCTCAGGTCCACCCCAGCCCCTGGTGCAAGGTCTGCACCAGGGGCAGGGCCTGGCCTCTGGGTTCTGACCAGCGATGAGACTTCCAGGGGCCACTGGGCCAGCCTTGCCATTGCGTGACCAGCGGCTCAGAGACGTGGAATCCTCACAATCGACCCCCCTTCCCAAGGCCCCTCACAGGCCATCACCTTCCTGGAGGACACAGTGCCTCTGCATTGGCAGTGAACAAAGCCCCCTCTTACTGATCTTTTCCGAGGATGGCCACATGACCTAGAAACGTGTGCTCCTGGTTGAGAATGTGAAGGCTGATTATCTGGGGTGGGGTGGGGTGGGTTGGGGGGCGGGCTGTGAGAACTTCAGTGGATGAATCACTCCTTCACAAAGGTCTCCAGGGAGATGGACATCTCAGAATCCATCTGCGTACAGATGGTCATGACCTGCTCACTGCCCAGAGTGTGGCAACCCCAGGGCTCACAACCTAGAACCCGGGCCTCTGAGACATGAACCTCCTCGTGGAGTGCCTAGACACTACGTGGATGGCTAGGTTTCTGGGGCAGGGCCCCAGGTTTGGGGTTTTCTAAGAAATGAACAAGCTCCCAGAGCACGTCTGCGCTGCAGTATGGGGACCACACTTGAGTCATATGGATCTTGGCTAAGCTGTCACCCAGAGAGTCCTTGTGAAGCAGTCGGAGTTCTGACCACCTTACGATGACAGGATTATCACTCTTGCTGCATTTATTTCCTGCACCTGCTCCCTTTCCTCCAGGTACATCTCACCTCGGACCCCTAGCCCTTGTCTAAGCTACACAAGATGCTTCAAAACTTAGCAGCTTGAGCAACAGTAAAAATTTGAACCTGGGCTCAGCTGGGCAGTTCTTCTCTCCAACTAACACACACTTGGGCCGTAGGGCTTCGGCCAGACCAGCTGACCCAGCCGAGAGCTGATGGCACAGAGCTCTTTCCATGTGACCTTCTACTGGGCAGCCTGGGCTTCCTGACAGCAGGTGGCCTCAGGCCACTGGCCTTGACACATGGCAACTGGCTTTCACAAAGCAGTGTCCCAGGAACTCAGATCCCAACACAATGGCACTTAGCAAGCTCACGGTTGTTAATACCTCACCCTGAACAACCACATGGCCAACCTAGAGATCAACAGGGAGTAAGGCCACCATGGGGGCCACCGAGACAGCAGCCTGCCACGGTCTCAGACTTTTTCACCTATGTTCATTAGTCTCCAGATCAATTCCCTTGGAGAGTATCTCACCAAACAGCTCCTTTAGGGGAGCCTTGTTTTTCGTTGTTCAGTCGCCAAGTCATGTCCGACTCTTTGCAACCCCATGGACTGTGGCACAACAGGCTTCCCTGTCCTTCACCATCTCCTGGAATTTGCCCAAGTTCATGTCCATTGAACTGGCAATGCCAACCAACTGGGGAGTCTTGGATCTTAGAAATTATTATCAGAGAACCAAATTCAGCTCAAACACTTTAAACAGTTCATCAGAAGTTCAGAAACCCTCATTGTTATGCAAGATTTGCTTGCTTAAGTCATTACATCGAAAATGAATTAATTCTTTTTGTCATACTTTTAATGGAGGATGGATTTAATTCTGTGTATAATATGACAAATTTCTGCTAAAGACTGACAGCTGTGGGCATTCATCACCATTCTCATTTCAGAAACCATTCTGCCAACCCAATTTTATCATTTCACCATAAAGGGATGGGTTAGAACTGCTACTGGCCAAGAGACCTTGGCCACAAGCCCGGAGTGTTACCAATGCCAACAGAGTACTTGGCCAGTGAGACACATGGGGCCATTACAGGAGACCAACATCAACACTCCAGTCAGGACACTCTGCACCCTCAGCTGACATACCCAGCTCCCCTGAGGCTTGTATCTGAGGGTGTTTATCAGAAAAAGGTATGGAGAGACCTCTTTGGCATTTTTCCATGGAACTTCCCCCACCCCCCTTTTTTTTTTGCATTAGTAAATGATAAGAAGTGGCAAAAATCAGCCAGCTGGATCAAAAGGATGTGCAGTGGAAATCAGTTCCCACCTGCACACCCGAGTACCCCAGCTCAATATGCCAGGGTTGCTCCCTGGGTGCCCAGTGTGCCCGTGTACTCAGGTTACAGCCGCGGCCACACATGTGGGCATTCACCAGTGTGCTGTGTTACCGCAGCTCACAGGGCACCTTGGAGATGTTTCCTGGCCACGGTCACCCCTCTCACAGCCCCTCTCTTGAAGGTCATCTGAAGGACCACTCAGCTTCGGATGTGGCCACTGACCCTTTAGTTTCCTGGGTCTTTTGGCATCAGTCATCCAATCCACAGAGTTAAGCAAAGTATCCTTTTCCATTTGAATCTGACAGTGTTTTCTGCATCTGTGGTTTCTTACACTTTCTCATCTTGAATTGTCCTTTGAGGCTGAGTTTACCGAGCATCTGTACATGTGCGTGTGTGTGTGGCAGACACAGAGTTTGTGAGTGACACACACGTGTATCTTCAACTTAAGATTATTTTTTACTTCTCATTTTCTGTTTTCAGATTCATCAGTTCCTGCTTTTATTGTTCTTAATTTCCTGTCTTGCTTGGTGTTTTTTCCCCTCTTTGCCTAAAATGAACGCTCGCTCTGTTTATTTTTCTTCAGACTTGTCAACAATTCACCAGGAAAGCCATCTGGTTCTGGGGTTTTGTGTGTGTGTGTGTGAAGCATTTTTATTACCAGTTCAATCTCCAGTTATAAACTGATTGACTTTATCTCTTCTTGCAGCTGTCTGTGTCTTTCTAGGAATGTGTCCATTTCCTATAAATCACCTAATGTGTTGTCACACAGTTATTCGCAGTGTCCCCTTACAATCCTTTTTATTCTCTGCGGCACATAACAATGTCCCTTTTCATTCCTAATCTAGTATATGACTCCCTCTTCCTTTCTTGATCAGTCCAGCTACACAGGTTTGTCGATTTTGTTCTTCTTTACAAAGAACCGATTTGAGGGTTTGTGCGTCATTTTCTCTACTGTTTTCCCATCCTCTATTTCATGGGTTTCCGTCTGCTTTATTTATTTCCTACTGCGGCTCTGCTTATTCCAGTTTCTTAAGATGAATGGTGAGGTTATTGACTTCAGATATTTCTTCTTTTTTAAAGTAAGCATTTACGGGTATAATTTTCCTTCTGACACTACTTTCAGTGTATCCATAAATTCTGGTATGTTGTGTTTTCATTTTCATTCTTCTCAAAATATTTGCCAGTTCCTTGTGGTTCTTTTTGAGCTATTGATTATTTAGAAGTATACTGTTTGTTTTCCACATTTTTGTCAAATTCTCAAATTTCCTTCTCGTATTGATTCCTAATTTCATTCTATTGTGATCAGAGAACATACTTTGTATGATTTTAGTCCTTTTAAATGCACAAAGACTTGTTTTGTAGCCTGATAAATTGTCTACTCTGGGGAATGTGCTTGGAAAGATGTGTCTTCTACGATTGTTGGGTGGGGTGTTGTACAGACAATTGTGAGGAGTCATTGTTTCATGATGTTGGAAGTCTATTTGCTAATGTCTGTACAGCTATTCTATACATTATTGATAATGAGCTATTTAAGTCTCCAGCTATTATTTTGAATTGCCTATTTCTTCTTTAAATCTGCCTGTTTGGCTTCATATATCTGGGACTCTGTTATCATAGCTATGTCATTTTGATGGATTTTCTATTTCATCATTATAAAATGTACTTAATTTTCTCTAGCAACAATTGTTGCCTTAAACTCTTTTTTGTCTGCTCTTAGTACAGTTACTCCAGCTTTCTTTGGGTGGCTGTTTCCTGGGAATCTCTTTTCTCATCCTTTCCCATTCAATCGATTTGTGTCTTGAAATCTCCAGTGTGTCTTTTCTTAGTTATCATATCACTGGATCATGGTTTTTGTCCTGTTCTTCCGATCTCAGCCTTTTAATTGGAACATTTGTCCCATTTACAAATCTGCCTCCAACTGGAGATACGGGAAGAGGGGCCTTACTTTACCTTCTACCCATGAAGCATAAACGATTGCTTGTTCTACTCCTTCGCCAAGGCATCTTCAAGAAAACTGCCACCCACCTAGTTGGTCACCTTGCCCATCACATTACCCCTCTGGCTCAGCTCCCTCCTTTGTAAAATAAGAAATTGGGGTGGATGTTTGCTATTCTTTTGTCAAGCCCACTTGCATGCCTACCCAGGCAGGGACCTGTCCAGCCCTCTCCTCCCACTTCCATCACTGAGAGTAGAGTTCAGAGACCAAAAGGAACATTTGTATATGTTCAACAAGATGCTGGTGGCTGTGATAAGACCTCATCTTTCTTTAGGCCCAGGAGAGCTGGAGGTGTCACCTGAGGACTCCGGTTGTGCTACCATCCCCCGCACCATTTGTGCCCAGAGATGATTCTCGAGCCTGAGGCTGGACCCGCCCCACCAACACCTCTTCCTTGTGAGTCACAAGCACCTGTCAGTTCTACCTGCCAAACACGCGTGCTGCCACCTCTCTGCTGCTGCTGCCGCCCCGGCCTGAGCCCTCCCGCCTCCCTGGGGCCTGATCCGTCATCCTCCCCACACACGATCAGTCGGTCACTGCCTGCCACGGCCTCCACCATCGCTAGCCTGCCACCCAGACACTCCCGTGGCTCCTCACTGAGGACTTAGAGACTCCACCCTCCCCCTCTGGTCTGGGAGGATTCCGCATGCCAAGGAGCAACTAAGCCCATGCACCACAACTACTGAAGCCCGTGCTCCAGAGGGCACAAGTCACGACTCCTAAGAGCTCGAGCCTGGAGCCTGTGCTCTGCAACAAGAGAAGCGACTGCAATGAGAAGCTTCAGAACAGAAGAGCAGCCCCCACTCGCCATAACTAGAGAATGCCCTCGCACAGCAACAAAGACCCAAAAAATCAGTTCAGTTCAGTTGCTCATTCACGTCGGACCCTTTTTGATTCCATGGACTGCAGCACGCCAGGCCTCCCTGTCATCACCAACTCCCGGAGCTTGCTCAAACTCATGTCTATCAAGACAGTAATAACAAAAACAAAATAAAAGATAAAGCATACATGAGCAGGATTTCCCAGGTGGTCTGGGGGCAACGACTCTGCTCTGTTGATGCAGGGGGCTCCAGTTCAATCCCTGATCTGCAAACTAAGATCCCGCATGGCTAAAATATAAAAGTAAATAAAATAACAGTGAGAATAACTAAACAATTTTTAAAAAGAATATTATACTTAAGAATAAACACACTAAGTATTAAAAAAACATACATGAGAAAAATACTACTACACAGGCAATTTTTACTCCAGGAGTTAGAAATTTTACCTCTTCCTCTTTTCTCCTTAAATATAGTTTCATTACCTTCACCTCACAGAATTTTATCCTAATATTATAGAATTTTATGCCTGAACATGCTTTATTATCATTCTCATAAAATCCTTCAACAGAAACACATGTATAAATGGAAATTATTTGGGTTTCTTATGATCAAAAAGGTCTAGGTGTTTTAAATGTATTCCTTGAATTTTATTATGATTATTACTGATATTATTGAGCAAGTCAAGACAGTAGAGATTTTGATAAGTGATTACATGTAGAAAGTGAGGCTGTGCTGGGAAAGCGTCTCTAAACAAGATGGTGGTTCTGTAGCTGCTGCTCTGTTTCCTGAGGCAGTGCCCGCTGTCTACCCCCTGTAATGAGGCCAGGAGTGGCAGCAGGATGGGTACAGAAGCCGCTGGAGCATCTTCTCCTGTGTCTCATGTCAACGCAAATCCACTTTGCTGGGAGTCCTGTCGTCTTTTCAGCTGGGGCCTCACCATAGGCGCATATTGTTTCATTCTGGCATTAGCAGGGCAGGCTTGGCATTCCCTTTATCCTCACCTTTTGTTTTCAGGGTTTTATGTTACAGCTGTAAGCACCAAGGAACTGTACTCACACCTCCTTCCACCGCCAGCATCGCCCAGCTTGGAACCCCTTCTGAGTTACAGCAGTTAAGTCTCCTTTTGACTTTGTTGGAAGCCGAGAATTAGAAAGCACTTGCCTTAGAGAGGGATTTGTTAGCCTGACAGTAAAATCATTCTTACACCTTTTCTGGAAAGACTGCCCCAAAGCCCCATTATAAGATTCCCAGGGGACCATCAGGTCTGCCCGCTTGGTCCAAGCCACCAAGAGAGAGTTAGACTTTGTTTTATCGTAGGCTTAAATCTCTCAGCCAACCCATATATGGGTATGCCACCCACAGGTGCTTAGAAAGCCAGACACTGTGGTTTCAAACAGCTCAAGGAACTGCCAGTAGGACTTCTTCCAGTGATGGCGTAAGACATTTCTCAACTCAGACGAGCGTGTGAATGTGTGTTTCAAGAAACAGTATGAAAATCATTGAGAAATAAATTGTGAAATGTATCTTACAAAAAAGATTACTAACAGCCGTCAAGATTGAAATTATAATATCTGATAAGGGATTAATATCTGAAATATAGAGAGAACTAAAACTCAACAACAACAACAACAACAAAAAAAAAAAGCCCTGATTCAAAAATGGGAAAATGGGCAAAGGACTTGAATAGACATTTCTCCAAAGAAGCCATATTAATGTCCAATAAGCACTGATGTCCAACATCACTGATCATTCAGTTCAGTTCAGTTCAGTCGCTCAGTCGTGTCCGACTCTCCGCGACCCCATGAATCACAGCACGCCAGGCCTCCCTGTCCATCACCAACTCCCAGAGTTCACCCAAACTCATGTCCACAGAGTCGGTGATGCCATCCAGCCATCTCATTCTCTGTCATCCCCTTCTCCTCCCGTCCCCAACCTTTCCCAGCATCAGAGTCTTTTCCAGTGAGTCAACTTGTCGCATGAGGTGGCCAAAGTATTGCAGTTTCAGCTTCAGCATCAGTCCTTCCAATGAACACCCAGGAGTGATCTCCTTTAGAATGGACTGGTTGGATCTCCTTGCAGTACAAGGGACTCTCAAGAGTCTTCTGCAACACCACAGTTCAAAAGAATCAATTCTTCGGCGATCAGCTTTCTTCACAGTCCAACTCTCACATCCATACATGACCACTGGAAAAACCATAGCCTTGACTAGACGGACCTTGGTTGGAAAAGTAATATCTCTGCTTTTTAATATACTATGAAGGTTGGTCATAACTTTCCTTCCAAGGAGCAAGCGTCTTTGAATTTCATGGCTGCAATCAGCATCTGCAGCGATTTTGGAGCCCCAAAAAATAAAGTCTGACACTGTTTCCACTGTTTTTCCATCTATTTCCCATGAAGTGATGGGACCAGATGCCATGATCTTTGTTTTCTGAATGCTGAGCTTCAAGCCAACCTTTTCACTCTCCTCTTTCACTTTCATCAAGAGGCTTTGGAGTTCCTCTTCACTTTCTGCCATAAGGGTAGTGTCATCTGCATATCTGAGGTTATTGATATTTCTCCCAGCAATCTTGATTCCAGCTTGTGCTTCTTCCAACCCAGCATTCCTCATGATGTACTCTGCATATAAGTTAAATAAGCAAGGTGACAATATACAGCCTTGACGCACTCCTTTTCCTATTTGGAACCAGTCTGTTGCTCCATGTACAGTTCTGACTGTTGCTTCCTGACCTGCATACAGGTTTCTCAAGAGGCAGGTCAGGTGGTCTGGTATTCCCATCTCTTTCAGAATGTTCCACAGTTTATTGTGATCCACACAGTCAGAGGCTTTGGCATAGTCACTGAAGCAGAAATAGATGTTTTTCTGGAACTCTCTTGCTTTCTCCATGATCCAGTGGATGTTGGCAGTTTGATCTCTGGTGCCTCTGCCTTTTCTAAAACCTGCTTGAACATCTGGGAGTTCACGGTTCACATATTGCTGAAGCCTGGCTTGGAGAATTTTGAGCATGACTTTACTAGCGTGTGAGATGAGTGCAATTGTGCGGTAGTTTGAGTATCTTTGGCATTGCCTTTCTTTGGGATTGGAATGAAGACTGACCTCTTCCAGTCCTGTGGCCACTGCTAAGTTTTCCAAATTTGCTGGCATATTGAGTGCAGCACTTTCACAGCATCATCTTTCAAGATTTGAAATAGCTCAACTGGAATTCCATCACCTCCACTAGCTTTGTTCGTAGTGATGCTTTCTAAGGCCCACTTGACTTCACATTCCAAGATGTCTGGCTCTAGGTCAGTGATCACGTTATCGTGACTGTCTTGGTCGTGAAGATCTTTTTTGTACAGTTCTTCTGTGTATTCTTGCCACCTCTTCTTAATATCTTCTGCTTCTGTTAGGTCCATACCATTTCTGTCCTTTATCGAGCCCATCTTTGCATGAAATGTTCCCTTGGAATCTCTAATTGTCTTGAAGAGATCTCTTGTTTTTCCTATTCTGTTGTTTTCCTCTATTTCTTTGCATTGATCGCTGAGAAAGGCTTTCTTATCTCTCCTTGCTATTCTTTGGAACTCTGCATTCAGATGCTTGTATCTTTCCTTTTCTCCTTTGCTTTTCACTTCTGATCATTAGGGAAAATGCAAATCAAAACTGCGATTAGGATGGCTAGTATTTTGGGGGGGGGGCGTGTGGAAACAGAAAAAAGCAAGTATTGACAGGAATGTGAAGAAACTGAAATCTGTGTGCACATTGGTTGGACTGTGAAATATACAATTGTTGTAGGAAACAGTATAGAGGTTCCTCAAAAAATTAAAAACAGAACCATCATACAATTTAGCAATTCTGCTTCTGGGTCTATACCCAAAAGAATTGAAATCTCTTAGAACCTCTAGAGATATTAGTACATCCAAGTTCATAACAGCATGAGTCATAAGAGTAAAACCGTGGAGGCAACCTAAGAGCCCATCGATGGGTAAATAGAGAAGCAAAATGTGGTCCATACATACAGTGACTTATGCAGCCTTATATAAAAGGAGATTCTGCCATTTGCTCTAATGTGGGTGAATCTTGAGGACATTACACTAATGAAATAAGTCAGCCACAAAAAGACAGGTAGTATGACTTCACTAAGTGCTCATAGTCGAAACCACTTTCACTTTCTATTTTTAGACCGTGAAATGGTGGTTGCCAAGGCCTGGAGATCAGGGGCTGGGGAGACACTTTAATGGGTGCAAAGTTTCAGGTTTACAAGATGAAAAAAATTCTGGAAACAGATGCTGCTGATGGTGGCACAATGTGGGTGCACTGTGCCCTGAACTGTGCACTGAACAAGCGTTAAGATGGCAAACTTTATGTTACATTTATTCTACCATGATACAAAAATAATGCACACTTTTAGGTATAATTTATAATATTTTGAAAGTATATTTAAAAACAATGCGAAAACTGATACAATTAATTCATATCTATGATTGACTGTGAAAATAAGTCTAAAGGCTGTGTCTCATAACTGGATTTGTCATATATTATGTTATAATGTCAGATGTAGGAAAAATTGCTATTTATGAAATAAAATGTATGATAAAAGCCTTGATTATAATTTAGCATAATCTATTAAAATCATAAATAGCCTTATCTACCTTATGCGACATAGTAACTAAAGTTTCTTTTTATATTTAAGAAAAAGAGAAGGTGAAAGTGCTAAAAATCTAAGGGTCTGTTGGTTGCTTACAATTTTATTTTTTTAATGAAAATAGTAATTTATAAATTTAGTAAATATTTATTTTGATAAAGATGAGGATTGACTATAATTCAAATAAATATTTCACTCTATGATTTGAAAAAAAATGGATTTAGCTTCTTTTAGAATAATGTACACAAAATCTTAATCAGCAAATTTCAGCCTGTTTATATTGAAAACAATGGTTATTCCTCCCTAAACTCAAAATACATTTAAAACCATAATCTTATTAAGCTATAAGCATCCCTGTTCCATGCTCAAAGATACTTGTCTTTCAGCCAAATGACACATCCAGATGACAAGCACTGCCAAAGTCAGGGAGAAAGCTGATATTTTTAAATTCGTGAAAGAAATTGATTTCGGTGTTTCTTACCTATAATCTCTCTGCCTCACTCCCATGTGACTGTCCCCCGAAGCAATGCTGACTTTGGCTGTACATGCACAGCCCCGCTGCTCCACTGCCTGCATCTCTGGGTGCAGACCATTCCAGCACTTCTCCCAACAGAGCAAGTTTCATGTGAGAAGGCTCCCCACACTCCCTTGTCATCTTCCAGCATCCCTGATTTCCAGAACAGGAAAGATGAGGTATCAGTGGGCACCATGAGTGGGGAATGGGACAGGGGCGCTGCGTGTCCCCCGGTCGACTTAAGAGGCCAGCATGTGGATGCTAAGGATCTGGGAATCTCTCCCGTGTCTGTGTGCCCCAGGGTGCAAGTGCCCAGGTGAGAATTCACATCTGCTGCTTATTCCCAAATTAACGTTGAGTCCGCATTGCCCTCTGGTTCATGACTTCCTCGGTATCTTATTCAAGACCCAGCCAGCATCCAGGGACTGTGTGCAGAGTCACTGAGTATTAAAAACAAGCCCCACTTGCTAAAAGGCCAGAAAGCCCTGCCCACCCCCGGGGACATCTGGGCCTAGGACCAGGGCACCCCAGCTCTAGCTAAGAGAAAGACACACACACACTGCCTGGCAGGGCAAGCTCTGAGCCCACAAACAGCCTGGGTCTCCAGGCCTCAAATCTCCATCTCCGGGGAGGCCAGGTGAGCACCCTTCCCTCCCCTGAAGGCCACTCAGAGCCCCAGAAATCCTCTCTCTTGCCGCTAAGCAGCTCATAGCCTGTCAAACTGGAGTCGTCTCATTAATCATTCACAAACTTTCATCTCCACTGGTATTTGCTATTCTTTAATTGAATAATTAGGTATAATTAATAACCTCACATATTAGCATCATCACAACATTATGGGTGTCAGGAGGATAGAAGTTAATTAGAGGTTAATGGTGTTGGCTCCAAATCAGATGCTTAAGCTGTGCGTTAGGCTCCTGCCAGCTGGGGAAACATGAACTGTGCCCCTTTAATTAATTTTTCAGTGTTTCTAGGGTCTAGAAAAGCCGATTTTAAAAAACCTACTGATGTCTTTGGACTTAGTGGTTTAAGAGAAGTTCCCAGAAAACCACACCAACGTTGTATATCAATACTTTCACCAAAAACCTGCCTTTTAGGGGACTACATATAAGCCACCTTGGGGGACACAAAAATCAGTCAGATGCAGACCCCAGTGAAATGCCTGCAGCCAGGAAGGTAAAATCGGCTGGCACTCGGGTCCCCGCAGGGGGAAGTAGAGACAGCTGATGACTGGCTGAGGGGTGCTGAGCTGCTCTGGGTTTGCTGTGTGTGAGCTCAGGGAACAGTGGTTCTTTCATAAAGGTGACTCTTTAACAAACCACTAATTTCCTGTAATGAAACTTTCAGGTCAGGAAAAGAAACTCTGTGTCAAGGCATTGATCATAATTTCAGATTTAGAAAATCTGGCTTTTCAAGGGATATATGACAGACATAGGCTGTGGGAATTGTACGGAAGATGAGGTTGTCTCTGTTTGAACATGTTAGAACTCTTGCTTGTAAGTGAAGGGACCCCATTTCAATTTGGCTGTATCACCTGGACTCCCCAGGGTGTTGCTAGTGGTAAAGAACCCGCCTGCCAATGCAGGAGATGGAAGAGATGCAGGTTCCACCCCTGGGTCTGGAAGATCCCCTGGAGAAGGGCATGGCAACCCACTCCAGGATTCTTGCCTGGAGAATTCCATGGACAGAGAGGAGCCTGGTGGGCTATAGTCCATAGGGTCGCAAAGAGTCAGACACGACTGAGTGACTTAGCACGCATGCAGTGGCCCACAGCACTGAAAACTCCAGAATTGGATATCAGGCATGGCTGCCTCTAGGAACTCAGGAAGTATCCTCAGGAAGCTCTTTTTGTCTTTTCATTTTTTGGATGGGTGAGGCTTATAAAGAGTCTTCCCTGGTGGCTCAGATGGTAAAGAATCTACCCGCAATGCAGGAGACCTGGGTTCAGTCCTTAGGTCAGGAAGATACCCCAGAGAAGGGAATGGCAACCCACTCTAGTATTCTTGCCTGGAGATTTCCGTGTCCCTCTGTGTTGGCATTTTCTCAGCCAGGCTCTCCCCTCCTATGGCAAAATGCCCAGGTTTAACTCTCTGCCCCCTCAGGTACTCCAGAAACAGTGATGGTGAGAGTGAAACGGAAACAGCTGGCACTTATCATTCCCTGTGCTGTGAAACGCAGCACCCAGGGGGTTTATGTGGACCGACTCCTTTCATCTTTGACTCTTGGAAGGAAAGTGGTCGTGTAATGGGATGATAAGAATCTGAGTTTAGAGCCAGACACTTGGGTTAAATTCCAGGTCTTCCTCTCACATCTGGTTGAACTTGAACCATGACTTCACATCCAAGCCTCAGTTTCATCACCTACACAGTAAACGCCTCATTCAGAGGAGGCCACTTCAGCCAGGCTTGTGACGCAGGCTGGCTTGTGTGTACTCAACAAACATTGGCTATTTGCTTTACCAATTATTTGTAGCAATGATGACAGGGGTCATGTGTACATAGCAGTAGTCAGCTCGGACTTTTCAAAATAGGCCCCGTGTCAAATCCTCCACTTTCCCAGAAATTGTAACCAATATTTTGAAGTCCAAACAGCATCCTTCGGACAGACCTTTCAACTGGGGAAACCACACAAACTCCTTTATAAGACGTGTTCCAGGCCGGGGTCAGGACCACAACAGAAGAGTCACATTCCTTGGGGCCACCACCACCGTAGCTGACCATCTGCTGTACAGCAGGTACCAGACAAGCCACGTGGCAAGAGCAGCAGCCTCTCTGAGCAGGTGAGGAAGAAGCCTGGCCCGAGGTCCCCGCAGGCAAGGATGCTGAGCTGACACTGAGCCCGCAGCCTGATGCTGTTTGGCACCTCCTGAAGTCTCCAGCAACCGCACTTGTCCCCCAGCAGCGGCCTCCCTGTGCCACCCCAGCCTCATCTCGTGAGTGATGAGCAAGCTTGATGCTGCCTATTTTCTCTGCTGGTTTTCCTGGGAGAGTGCTTGCTTGCCACAAAATGGCCATCTAATGGCCACATCTAAAGGCGAGAAGCACCATTAGAGCCAGATGTGGGCGGGTCACGGGGCTTCCTGCAGATTCCACCTGGCTCTGCGAGGTAATCACCTCGTGATGTGCAGGCTGGGATCTACAAAAACTGAAATGTTGCTGTCTCAGGAAAAGAGATGCTGATAAAATGTGTCTGGCTGCACGTGGAAGCAAGCACCTGTGTCCACATTAGCGCCCTGAAATATATACCTGCCAGGACTGTGAGCTGGGCTCTGTCTTGACCACCCTCCCCAGATATTCCCTGTCTGGGCCGGCAGCCGGCTGCTCCAAAAGGCTGCAGAGCCATAGTCAGACAGTCCTTAGGCCCCGTCTCGAAAGATAATTGGACATTTGCTTAATGGCCTCAATTTCTATTTCTGGCTCATGGATGCTTTTTCTGGCTTTTCCTTGGCTAAGAGACAACAAGAGCTCCCCTAAGAGACAGCGGCCCAGGCTCCTGATGGCCACACAGACGCCAGCCACCTGGAACGCTGCTGCAAAGGGATCCCAGGCCACCTGGGCAGCAAGAAAATAGAGTGAAAAATTAGCAGCCTCCAGGCTTGTGCCTGGCAAGGTCGGGGGAGATCCCCTCCACCAGCCCGGGGACAGAGGGCGACATCACCCAGCTCTAGCCTGGCATCGAAGGTCCTGCTCAGCCCCAGACTTCTCCCAGTTTAGCCTCTGCCGGTCAGTTCAGCAGTCACACTGGACCCACTGAGGACCACCACTCAGGGGTTCCTGCAGCCTCCCTGATTCACAGGGAGCACTCCACCCTTTCTCCCCTCAGCACCCGAGTCCCTGGAAAAATGTCATGCCCTTGGCTGATTAAATAAGGACCCTGACCCAAGCCTTGCATGAGCACGGGTGCAGGGGTGAGCCTTCTGTGTGCAGAGGGTGCTCCCCCACTGGGACACAGCCTCAGCCGTGCTTCCCCGAGATGAAGGGAACACAGGGCCTTGCCCACCCCCACCCCCGCCCCATGGCTCCATGTGTAGGCTCACAGCATCCATGTCAACCCCACCTGTGGGCCACGCCGGGAGATGCTGATTCACAGGAGTTCCTTCCGTCCTGAGGGGTGACTGTTTCCTAATGAGTCCTTCTAAGGCCGTGTGTCAGCAGCCTCGTGCCCCCAGACTGTGCGCTTCTGGTGAGGCAGACCTCGATAGGCCCCCTAGGCTGCCCCAGGGCCTCTGATCCTCCTTAGCCAGAGCTTGGGGCAGCACTGGCACCCACACCCGCCCCCTCCTCAGCTGCCGGGCGAGGTGGCTCGGGGTTGGAGATGCGGGGTGGTTAGGGTAAGGGGTATTGATGCCCAGGCGCACAAGGCTCCCTGAAGACACAGAACGGTGACTGGACCCACGGGCAGTGGGAAATGGGATACACACCCCTCCCCGCAGTTTCTAAGGCCTCTCTGAAGGTGTCCACCCACCCAGTGGTCCATTTGCTTGCTCCTCCGCTTCCCTCCTCACCCCCACTGCCTTACTCCCCCGGGATCACACTCCCCAGCCCCCAACTCCACCGCTTCCTAATCCCTCCCTATAAAAGGGGAACACGGGCTCTGTGTGTCTCAGGCTCTGCTTTCTGTGGAGCCAAGGCCAGGACAGGCCCCACCGAGAAGTGACCCCACACTGGGAGTCACTTCCTTCCAGGAGTAGGGTTATGACTGCGTCCCCACTACCCTGTCGCCTGCTTCCTCCATGCTGGACACAAAGTCCAGGCCGCTACAAAGGCAAATGGCCCTGGTGAGGATAACCCACAGACAGCCTCCCACCCCAGTTCTCCAGAGCCTCTGGTTCCCCCCTCCCAGAAATTCTGGCCCATATCAATTCAGAGTCCAGCAGAGAAGCCGCCCCAAAATGCCTGGAAAGAGGGGACAGGTTTGAAAAGGAGTTGATGAAATGGAGTTTAAATCATTCATTTGAATGTTAAATCACAAAATTGGTTATTTTTATCGCATACCTTGGGAGCTGAATATTTTGACATATTAATCAGTTCTCCAAAACGGCATTTACATCAAAATTCTGGTTGCTTTTGCTAAGCTTCTGTCCTGGCTGTTACAGTTTCTCTCTGCCCCAGCTGGGTGAGAGGTGGATGCCAGTGGCGACTTGAAACCCATCCCTCGGCTTCCTAGGACATCTCCCCCCCATGAACGGGGGAAGTGGTCCATTCCCTGGAGTTCTTGGAGAAGTTTCCCAAACTTCTGTTCAGAGCTGGGGGAGGGGACGGGGTGGGGCGCGCCTGCATCCCTGCTGCTCCGCCGGGGCCAGCACCCTTCAGCCTCGGCCCTCCCCAGTCTCCCTCCCTCCATCATCAGTTCTCATCTCCTTCCTAGAACTCACCAGCCCCCAGCAACCTGTGCCATGTTCTTACCTGTCTTGTCCACAGCCTTCCTCTTTTCTCACTGGGATGAAACTCTGAAGGGACAAGGAATTTTGTCCCTTTATCTCACCACTTTCTCCCCAGGCACCCAGAAAAGTTCCTAGCCCCTAGGCAATACCCAATATATATTTGAACAAATGGATAAACTAGGTACCAACAAAAGAAGACAGCTGAATTTGCACATTATCAAAGGCCAACCCTTCAGGCCAGAGGAGGAGACTGTAAGGATGCAAGTCCACGCCAGGTTCCACCCAGTGAGGGCTTGTCATGTCCCAGCCTCTGAGAGTCTCTCTAGTCACAGTTCAGGATGAACAAGCTCTTGTTCAGAAACACCTGAAACCTCAGTCCCCAGGCCTGTGCTGGGGCCAGTCCCTCACCTCTGTGCTCCAGCTGCCACCCTCATCTACAAGGGAGTCGGGCAGAGCCTTCTTTCCCAAACTGCTTCCAGGGGCTCAGGGTCGATGGCGCTGCCTCTGCAGGGAGTGTCCGGAAATCACGCCCCCGTCATCACTGAAGGAGTAGAAACGGAACCACCAGTGCACCAGAGGACTTGGCACTCCGTGGAAGCCCCATAGCAACCCTGTGGTTTGGGGACAATTATTAACCCACTTGTTCATGAGAACCTAGGTCGTAAGAGTCTTTCTCAACATCCTAAATGCACAGAGAACTGGCTCTGCACTCACTCCTATGGATGCCTTGGGGTGGCTTCTGAGCCCCAGTCTAGCCTGGCCACTTCCCACCAGGGGCTTCCACTCTGTCCCATGTCCCCTTGGCCTTGGCTCATCCTGGGGTGAACCAGGGGTGCCCTCCATGCTCCCGGCTCCCATCCCTCTGCCCTCATTCCAGTAGCCAGTGCAGCCCAGCAGTCAGCCCGAAATTAATGGGGGAAGCACCGCCTCATCGCGCTTCGCTCCCTTAATTTCAAAATGGCCGCCATGCTGCCTTAGTACCCGGACTTCAGAAAGGGCACTGCAGGGCTGGCTGTCTCTGCCCTACACCATCTGGGGTACCTGGGATCAGGGCAACCAAGAGATGCAGATGCTAGCCGTGCAGTCTGGCTGGCATGAGCTGCAGGGGTAAGGGCAGGCCCCCGGCAGCTTCTGGCACAACATGAATCCTCAAAATTAAGTCACAGACGGTGCATACTTTGTTGACAAGATGTGAGGAGGAGGGAAGGATTGTCACAGCACGAGTTAAAGAGCAGCTGGTGGGGAGGAAGTGTATCAGCTAGAATGCTATGTTCGTAAGAACAGCTCCAACCCAGAGATTTCATCAAAATGTATAGGAAGCCCATGGGTCCAGGGGCAAGACTGGGGACATGTCCCGCAGAGACCAGGAGAGAAATGAAAACTCACTGCAGTGGGCAGTCTCTCCCAGAAGCCACTGTTGACACTCGATGCAAACACCGTAGTGGGAATACCTGGTGGTTTGGCCTGAACCGTCAGCTACGCCAGCCCTTTGGAGAACACGTAGTTCCTGAAAAGGAAACCAGGCTGCAGAAAGGACAGAAAGAGGGACACGAGTGCACACAGTGATATAAGACGGAAAGAATTCTCACTGGATTCCAGCTCTGTTCTTTTCCTCCAGGCATGCGCCAGACCCAGAACTGCCTCTCAGGGGAGAGATCTCAGGTTTTCCCCGCCACAAAGCAACTAAACATCCAAATACCAAACAGTGCTGCGTGTCTCTCCTCTGAAACAAACAAGCAGTTCCTTGCAATTTTTGTGCCTACAAAGTGCCGTACAGTCTTTGTTTACAGAGGCATTTAAAGATGGATGATTCCTCCAAGCTCCTAAAAGTGTGAACTCTTTTACCACTTTAAATAGAGTTTATAATGTATTATTTTAGATTTTCAGCAACCATATTTATTCAGCAATTAAGTGCTGCCAAGTGATTTTGGAAAATGAGCGTGGTGACTGGAATAATGCAATGCGAAGCCTTGTTCTGTTAAATGGGAATCCAGATCACATTCCAGTCTGGGAAGCCTTATCACAGTCCTCTAGTCCCTGAGTCCCCCAGTTAACTAGAAGCACAGACAATATGCTTCTTCCCATCCTAAATAGATTCTCCTCTCTATTAATTCTAAGTTTTCCACTGGTCACCATATTCCCAAATTGTCCAATGCAAACCATGGTAACCTTGTGCACGCTGGCCACAGACCCCAGCTCTCAGGGCTCCCGGCACATCCACAGATTCCTCTGTGAGGCCTGGAGACTGCCTGGGGGCTTTCCTGTCGTGGGGTCCAGCAGGAAGGGACAGAGGGTGGATCCCCAGAAGCAGACCTTCAGTTCAGTTCAGTTCATTTCAGTTCAGTCACTCACCTTAGCCAACAAGAAATGGGGGTTGGGGGAGATAGCCCAGTTTCCCAGCCCCTCTACCCATCGGCTGGGACGGCGCTGGCAGAAAGGAAGATGTTCTGAATCAGGAAGCCAGTGGCTCCTGTGGGAATCCACAGATAAATCTTTGCCTGGGCCTTAGGTATTTCCCAGAGAGATCTAAAGGTCAGAAGGTACAGGAAAGAGCTGCCAGTTTCATCAGAGGTGAGGAGTGAGTACCTGCAGGCCCCTCCCTCACTTTCCACCCCTCCATCCCCCACCACTCTCCAGTGGTCCACCCTCCCCTGGCCTTTGTTCTTGAGGCTCCGGGAAGGAAAAAAAAAAAAGCAAATTCCGTTCAATCACCATAACCTGTCCTTGCAGGAGCATAAAAGCAACTGATTGCTTATTTTAAACACCTAACCTATCTATTGCAGCAGCAACTCAGAAAATCTGATAAGGTGCCAATGGAAAATGTGTCACACATGAATATCCATTTTAAAAACACGCTTATGTCACACTTCACATAAAGGTCAAAATTAATGTTATGTTGGAAACATTTTTCAAAAGTACAGTTATTTGGACTCGTGAAGTGAACCAAATTCCTGTTTGGTTTACCATCTTGGATTTCAGCTACACACATTTCACCAGAAGGGCCTCGCCATCAGACTGTAGGCTGAGTTGATGTGCTGCCCCGGGTCCCCCAGCCTCTGTCCAGGTCCCTGCTTAGCCATCTCACCCTCCATGAGAAGCAAGCACCCTTCCTCTGCCTAGCCAGATGTATCCCCTCCCCACTGGTGTCATCAGCTCTGAAGCCCCTGACCCAGGAGCCACCGGCCTCACATCCTGTAGCAGTGAGAAGCCCCTATGGCATCCCAGGCACACAGACAAGCGCTCAGCTGCTGACGGGTGTCCAACTGGGGGACCGTCTTCCAGAGACAGATGGGACTCGCTTTCCCCTAAAACAGTGTTGCCGCGTTACCTGGGGTCTGCAACGGGGGAGCTGGTGAAGAAAGCAAGAGCTGTTTTACCCTCTCTGATTTCTGAAATTCAAGTAAAACAGACAGGCAATGAGGCCAAAAACATAAGAAACTGTAGATACCCATCTTGAGAGACGAGTTGCCCTGGGGACCTTCCTGAGCAAGGTACTTAAGTGGAATAGAAAAGACGGCAGGACACCCCGGGGCCTAGAATTCGGTGGTTAAACACAGGTGTACCCACACAGGCAACCCAGGGATTCTGATCAGACACCCCCACCGCACCCCTCACTTCAGCATCCAGACCCTTGGGCTCCGGGGCTCTGTCCTCTGCTGTCCCCTGGTGTCTGGAAGATTGCCCACATGGAACAGACACACTAGGGATACTTGCTGAATTTAAAGCCAACAGGAATAGCCAACCCTATAGGAGCGAGCTTTTCGCCTGCCGTGGATCGAGCAGGGGACAATTCCAGGGCACACGCCCACCCCCTCCACCCCAGCAGCCCCCACCACTGACAGGTGGAGAAAAGTTAGACAAGTCACCTTGGATTCCACCTTCTTCCATTGCGGCCCTAACAACCTGCATCGTCGAGCTGTTAACCCCAGCAGGGGTCATCCCTGCAAGAGCTGTTCCAAACCCTAAGGTGTTGTGCAAACGAGCTGGTGATGATGATGGAAAAGACACAGCAGGTGTTTCAAGTTCATTTCAAACAAATAAAGGCTAAAGTCCAAAAAGACAGGACAGATTTCTATTTATGGAAGGTTCAGAGGACAGAACAGACCCCTGTTGTCAGAAATGGCTGGGCTCCAGGCCAGCCCTGACCCTAACCCCTCTTCTGGACAGTATGTCTTTGGGGGGTCCAATGTCCCATTTCAAGTGAGCATGCCGAGTTTTAATCAGACAATCAATTGGCAGAGTAACAGCCAGACTGGCATGGATGAGGCCGATGTCTGTCGCCGTCTCTCTGGCCAGCAGGTGATATGCTTAGCTAAGCCTCTTCTGCCTCTGGTTCCTTGGTGTGAAGGGAGAGGAGGACATGACTTCAGTGCTTTTCTACCGTTCCAGCTGCAGAACTATGTTTTCAAGCAGATCCTTGCACACACTGAAGTCAACGTGGCTTACCCATAGCAGGCACCACGTAAACATTGTAAATGGACACCTCTGCCACAGTGAATGTTTTCCCCCACCCGCCCCAGCCTGTCCCCTTCGGTGTCATCCTGAACACGTCTGAAACACCTGAGCAACATGACCCCTGGCACTGCTGTCCTGCTGCAGAAAGTCTGGGCACACGAGACCCCAACCAGCTGGTTTCCCATCTGCCAGTCTGTCCTCCCCGCCAGACACAGTCCTCAATTTCTTTGGAAATATGTCTCACTGCCCTTGTTTGAACGAGATGGCCTGAATATATGTGCAAAATCAAAAGATCATTAAAAAAAAAAAAAAAACCCTCTCCAGAAACTGCTTGAACAGCCGTGAGCCCCAGCTCCCATAACCACAGAGATGCTTGTTGGATTTTCCTTTTGAAATCACACCTGGTGCAACCACAGGAGTCCAGAGCCAGCCGCCTCCCAGCTCAGAAACCATTCCAACCATCTGCTGATGCCACCTGGCCGTGGGGCTTCCAGAACCATGTGCTCTGTGTCGTGACCAACATGCGATAAAGTCCTGCTTCTGTTAGAAAGATCCCCTGGAGAAGGGAAAGGCTACCCACTCCAGTATTCTGTCCTGGAGAATTCCATGGGGTTGCAAAGAGTTGGACACAACTGAGCGACTCGCACTTTCTGCACAAACGCCCACCGGTGGTTGTAGAGCAGGTCAGTGTGTCAGTTTGGGGCACCTTAGAGGGAGATGAAGGACCCCTGCTCTTTAATGGTATTATTAAGGTGGCTCAGACAGTAAAGAATCTGCTGGCCATGCAGGAGACCTGGGTTTGATCCCTGGGCCAGGAAGATTCCCTGGAGGAGGGCATGGCTACCCACTCCAGTATTCTTGCCTGGAGAATCCCATGGACAGAGGAGCCTGGCGCGCTGTCGTGCATGATGTCACAAAGAGTCTGAAATGACTGAGAGACTAACATTAAGGTGCCATCCACCTAAGTCTTTGTGCCTGCTCTTGGTTGATCTCCCCCAAAAATCAAGCATGAGCATCAGTCAACTTAGGGCCATCCTCACAGTTGTCCACTTGCTGGCGTCACTATGGCAGGTGAGGGCTGCTGCTGCTGCTGCTGCGTCACTTCAGTCGTGTCCGACTCTGTGTGACCCCATAGACGGAAGCCCACCAGGCTCCCCCATCCCTGGGATTCTCCAGGCAAGAACACTGGAGTGGGTTGCCATTTCCTTCTCCAATGTGTGAAAGTGAAGTCGCTCAGTCGTGTCCGACCCTTAGCGACCCCACGGACTGCAGCCTACCAGGCTCCTCCATCCATGGGATTTTCTAGGCAATAGTACTGGAGTGGCTTGCCATTGCCTTCTCCAGCAGGTAAGGGCAGTGGGCAATAATTAGATAAGAGATGACCAGCTTTTCCCTAGAGAAGACCAGGATGACCTCCTTACTCTACTCCTGTGACCAAAGACAGGGGGGACCCAGGACAGACGGAGCTCCACTTGGAGTCAGCCCACACCAGCAGCCTCTCCCCTCCCACCCACCTCCCCTTCCCTCCAGCCTCACCTAGGAGCACTTCCTTAGAAACCACCTGCCTGTGAACCACAGGGTCTGGTTCCAGGGCCTCCTCTCTCCTCAACCATGGAGGGTCAGCCTGGGCTGACAAAGCTTCCGGAGACTTTCAGAGACTGTATCTGCATTAGGGGCGCTGCACCCCTGGACAGACACAGGCATAAATCCTCTCTCCCTACGTTTGGCCCTGCTGGCTGTGGGGACAAGCTTTTCTGTCCAAAGAGCAGCAGGAGCTGTCTTACCGTCTTTAGCGGCCCCAGGAAATCCCAGTGCCTATCGTCCAGCGAGGGTCCCATGGGACAGAGGCAGAGTGGGGAACAGAGTCTCCAGGTCAGAATACTGGAGCAGGTTGCCCTTTCCTCCTCCAGGGGATCTTCCCGACCCAGGGATCAAACCCATGTGTCTTGCATCTCCTGCACTGGCAAGCGGGTTCTTCACCACTGCGTCACCTGGGAGTAACTGGAAAGAATTTGGAAGCAAAGTTAGTCTTCATACCAGTAACATATTGAAAAATCAGCACATGCTTGCAAATTCTAGGTTATACACCAATAGTATTTGAAAAATGGGGTTCAACGTATTAATTAACCAAGCCCATTATCAGTATGAATGCTGAGGTGCTTTGTCATTCATTCCTTATCTCATGCCTCTCCTTGCATGTTTCCAGATTACTATAGATGCTTCCTTTCAAAGGAATAAACCACTGGACAAAGAAAAATAAGCACGTACCACATTGGGATACAAGGTATGGGTTGCAGGGTCAATAAATTTTGACATTTTAGGTTTTCAAGTGGAGACAGGAAAATAGGGAGTGGGAAGGATTTAAAAAAAAAAAATTTAAGCTGAATATGAAAAGCTTGGTGACTCGGGGCTTTAAATTCTTAGTTTCCAACTGAAGATGGTGTTTCTGTCTCTATGAATTTCTGTTATATAATATAACCTAGGATTTGTGAAGTTTTATTTTCTTTTTAAATTAAAGAATGTCTTATTGCTTTACAAGATTAAAAAATAAAGCCAAGGATGAGATTCCACTATATCCCCCAGTGCAAGAAAACAGACATTGTCAAACGCCAGCAAGGTACCAACAGAGGAGAGCTCGTGTCTTTGGGAACTTGTGACAACAGAACCACCTGGAAACTGACACTTTCCTGTAAAGTCGTACCTCTGTCGTCACTGTAACCTAACACCTCACACCTGGGTGTGTATTCAAGAGAAGAGAAAAACAGTGTCCAGAGACAAAAATTCCCAGGCTCTGCATCGCCATGGGGGCGACTCAGTAACTGGAAGGAGGGTTCTGACCTCAGCCCCAGCCTGGACAAGGCAACAAAACATTCAGACAACAGCAGTCTGATGTAAAAAACACCACCGCCTGTGACAGCAGGAACAGGAAACCAGTCTGGGCTGAAAGATCAGAACAAGGATCCCGGGTGGGGAACAGGCTGGGGGGGAAGAATCAGAGGGAGACTCCTGGGATGATGAAAACCTCCTCTATCTTGCCTGGGTGATACTCACACAGATATGTGAAATAATCAAAGCTCATCAAACTGAAAGATCTGTGTATTTTACTCTGTGTCAATTATGTTTAAATTAAAAAAAAAAAAAAAAGATAAATGTGGGCCCCTGACTGACCCAGGCACAGACATGCAGGCCCCTGGACTGTGTCCTGCTGATGAGGCAGGGAGGTTTGCATAGTGTTTGCCCACCTGTCTCAGGTCCCAGGGCAGCAGCTTCAGTTACTGTGTAAACAAATGAAGTCAGGATCACCACATCCCCTGGCTTCAGCCCCATGCTGCTTTGTCACTGCTCCCACCGATTTCATCCTGACCTTTCCAAATCATTAAGTATTGGACACCAGGTCTGACGGCAGAACCATCCGTCCCACTTGACGGGCCGCACCCTGTGTTTGGGGAGGTGGTCTGGGTCTGGGTCTAGTGGCCACATTGCCCACGTCCAGAGTCAGCTGAAGTCCCTTCACTGCTCCGTGCCCCAGTGTCCTTACCTGTAAGGTGCGGACAATGTGGGTACCTACCTCCCAAGGGCTGCAGTGGAGGGCAAAGTGGATCGTTTCTGCTGTGTGCTTATGGGGCTTGCTCAGTAACATTTAACTGTTTTCCTCTCTGCTGGGCACGTCGTGTCTTTCCAAGTTTCTATAAACAAGGCTACAGTGAACAACCTGTGATTTTACTTGTTCTGAAATGCTTCCTAAAGACACATTCCCACAAGTGGAAACCCTCTCCCACAAGGCGCAAAGCTGCTTTCCAGAAGGAGTCTTCTAAGTTCTGCTGTGACCAAAAAGATGAGACAGGACCTGTTCCCCATACCTGTGCAAGACTCTGCATTGCTGTGGGGGTTTTTTGTTTGTTTCGGGGTTTTTCATCTACATCATATGGCATGCAGGCTCTTAGTTCCCCCATCAGGGATCGAACCTGTGCCCCCTGCATTATGAGCACAGAGTCTTAACCACTGGACCAGCAGGGAAGTCCTGACTCTGTGTTTATACTTGTTTGCAAAGCTTTCCCATTGTTGGCAAAATCACTTCCTCATGCTGCCTTCTTTTTTATTAGCAGTGCTTTCCAACATGAGCTGACCATCTGTTTTAATCTGCATACACAGTACCTTTCATGGCTTTACTTCACATTTCCATCCGGGTGTTCACCCATTTAACACAGAAAGACTCTTCATATATGACACGTATCAACCATTGCAGGCTAGCTGTGGGATTTATCCTCCGGATGAGGGCACTGGGTAAGTACAAAGGTGGCAACGGATAATGTCACAGGACCACAGGCATGAGCCAGCCTCTCTGGAGCAGATCAGGGCTGCGGCCATCTAGTCTTCTGCCTCTCACTGCAAATGTTCCTGCCGTTCTGCAGACCGAGGCTCACAAGGCGCTCTGTCAACTCGGGGACAGAAACCACAGCCGCCGCCACGTGGGTGCCTGGCTCCAGCCAGCTGGGCTTGCAGCTGGGCTGTCGCCGACCAGGCTGAGCCCCCTGCACAGGATGCTCTGGGTCAACAAAAATGCTTGAGGAGAAATAAATGGCCCTCCTCTGAGATGTCATGCAAGCCTAGTGGAACCACAACCCAGACAGCTCTTTGTCCTCAGTGTCACTTAAGCTAATTACGGGGTGGGGGGGCAGCTACAGAATGAGCTACTGATGTACCATCCCTCGTCTCAAGTCAGTGCCTTGGTGACGGCCACTAACGTCTGAGAAGGGAGGGCCCACTCCACGGACAGGCGCAGGATGAGCCCTGCCCAGCAGCTCATGGAGACCCTGCCCATCCGCCAATTTCATGGTGGGAGTGTCACACGGAGTGTCTCCTGGTGGAACCTCCAGCCTGGTCTCTCTATACTGGCACCCCCAGCTCCCCAGGGTCGTCCCCGGCACCAAGCTCCAGCAGACTCTACTCCTGGCCAAGCTTCCTGCCATGTGGGGACCATAGTCCTCCTCCCCAGGCCAGAGCGAACCCGATTCTTGCTCAGGGAGCCCCAGGGAAAAGTTGAGCTCATATTTCCTCCTCAAAAGTCTCTTATTCATCTCTTCTTGTCAATGGTGTCTTTAATGTCTCCAGAGCAGAACAATTTTTTAAAATGCCCTTCACCTTTACAATAAAATCAGTTTCAAAGATAAGCATGACCACAGAGCTACAGAAGTAAAGACAGTGTGGACGGGCATGCAACCTTGCCCAGCACCCCTCCAGCACCGAAACCCAGACAGCTTTCTGTCTCAGGGAAAGCCTGAGATGTCGCAGAGACTGAGAAAGGTGAAAATGCCCTGAGCACATGGATTTAGCCCTTACTGTTTGGAGCCGACCTCTCAGGAAGGACGTGACCAGAGTGATGGGGTGGGGGCCACACTGAACCGACCAGCTGGCAAGAGCTCCGTCCGCGACTGAGGAGACCCTGGCCCATCGGTCCACGCCGGATGCCTCCCCTCTGACCTCAGAAACACCTCCCAGAACCTTCCTCACCCACCCCACTCCCCAGCAGCGCCTCTCTCCAGAGCCCTCCCGAAGCCCCACCCTCCCTGCATGGGGCCGGAGTGTCCATCAGAGGCTCAGGTCCCTTTAAGAAGACAGCCCCCGAGGCTGAGCAACCCTCTGAGAGGGAGCCAGATAGGACCCAGCTCGGTGGGCAGCATCGACAGCTGCTTTGGGGAAGCGGCCACAATGACCACCCTCACCTGCGGAGGAAGGGCGTAGCCCCCACCCCAAGGGTGACGCTGCATTACTGCCTGGGTCCGAGTGGATGGAGCAAGACCCGGCCAAAGGCGATGGGATAGACACAGGGCGGGGGACGTGCAGGAAGGACAGGTTGAGGACCCGCGTGGGGGCAGCTGCTCCTCACAGCTCGTCGGCATGTCTCACGGTCCCCATTACACACAGACGAAGAAGAAATTGTTTATTCCTGACGTGTAGCTTTTTAACCTGCCAACCGAGCACAGGAGATCTTCCTTGCCGACACTTCTCCTCACCCCTGACTAACGTAAACAATTTAGCGTTGAGCGAAGAGGCGGTAGGAGCCCCTTGTCGCAGGCTCCAGCCCGCCGCACAGAAGTTCTGAGCCAGTCACATCCTGCCCCTAACGACCAGGGCAAGAGTCATGAGGACAGAACCCCGGGTCCCAGTGAGTCTTGGGGTGGGGTGTCTTACCCTGGAATGCGTGTGCTGCTGGGAACAGACCTCACAGCTTCACACTGGACACCCACACGCCACCCACACGCACGCACTTCCCTTCAATTTGCCTGCCAGTCTTTGAAAATCTGCTATTTAAGAAAGGTGAAATAAAAGATTTTAACCACTTAATACAATTCCTCTAAATTCTTCACCCTCTTTCCACAAATAACAAAGAAATTGTCTTGTGAATTGGGTTGAGATAGCCCCTGAAAGAGAAGGGGGGAGCTGGTTTTCCATCTTCTGATTTCCCCTGAACACCGTGGGCCGTCAAAGCCACCTTCCAATTTAAAATTCCAGGGACAGGAAGAGAGGCCAAAACCACAGCCAGGCGGGTGCGTCCAGGATAACTGATGGCACACGGCCTGACCTCTGCTGACATGCTTACGTGAGGCTGTCATGATAGTGAGCACTGCCCCTCATGCAGAACTCGGAGGCACAGAGTACCCAGGGCCCTGCTCAGTCAACAGCCCACTGGTGGGCAGCAGCAGAGACCCCCACCACAGCCCGGAGGCAGGGGCCATAGGATTCAAGGGCCAGTAGCATGACAGCCAGGCCCCAGAGGCCAGTGTCAGACCAGAAATAACCAGATGGAAGGCCGTGCTTTTGAACTCAAGAGATTGGTCACTCAGAAATGAGATGGCAGAGACTTGAACTGTCGGCACTTCTGATGGGAAAGTCCTAGGTTTTGAGTTCACCACAAGCTTCACAGGAACCAACACTGTGACGTGCTAGAGAGATATTAATTAATAAGCTAGGCCCTTTGCATCTGGAGAATTTCTATGGCCCATCACCTCTGTGTCTGGAGTACCCATCTTCCCGTGTCTGTCCTCCCCATCAGCCCTGAGTCTGTCACTCCTCTTCCTAAGCACAAATATGTTCACAACTGTCTGTGAGGCCTCCTCACCTCGATGCACACAGACCCTTAAGCCTGAACTATGTGCACTGACACCCATTACCCACCCAGCACACCCATACCCATACTGCCTGCAGCCCATTTTCTGGGTCTCCAGGAGCCCCAGTTGCAGTCCCTGAACCTCGTCTCACCTCCGTCCATGTGTCTCCCTCACCTCCTGCCAAAGCCTCTTCCCAGGGAGCCCCTGCTCACCTCCACCACACCCCACCCCGGGCTCAGCATCAGCACCTCCTGCCTGGACAGTGGCTTCCCATCTGGCCCCTTTGCCTCATCCACCAAAGAGCATCCAGGACGATTTTTCAAAATGTGGTTCTGATTGTTATCACATCCCTTCACAAGATCCCAGCTCCTGTAGAATAAAGTGCAAGCCCTGTAGCCAGGCCCCTGGGGACCTCATGATTGGCAGCTGCTGTCTCGTCCAGGCTGCAGGCTACACTTTCATCCGAGCCAGACCCTCCTGGGGATGGCACCTCAGGCCCTCCAGCCCCTAGTCCAACACCCGGCGTGAAGGTGAACTCTGGCGCATCCCCGGTCACCCAGCCCCACTCCTGAAGCTCTGTCCTCCTCTCCACCCTGATGCACCCACCCAGTGACGTTCACACTGGGCCGTGAATCTGTTTATGGGTCACTCTGGCCCACAAGACTGAGCAACATGAGAACAAGACGTGTCCTGTGTTTGTAACTCCAGCACCAGGCTTCGAGCCTTCACGTGCCCACTGAAGAGAAAAGGATCTAATTAAGCCACACTTAGTGCATGAGTGGATGGACAGATGGACAGCTGGGTCCCACCACCATCCCTTTACGTATTGCATTGCTCCCTCCCGCCTACACCAGTGAAACCTTCCCCAGGCATCTTCTCGGGTGCTGTTTACAGCAGCAGGACTCCCCTTCCAAGGCTCCCTTGTGTGCAAGCGTGTCTGGAGGGGGGTGGGTGTTTCCAAGATTCTTGAAGCAGAGAAGCCTCCGGACACAGCAGCATTGCCTCCTAAGCTGCCACTTCTAAAGCAGAATCCCCAGCTGCTGGAGGATAAACGGGCCTTATCCAGACAGGTAAGTGAGCCCAGGACCAGATAGGAGTCGTCATGTGTCATCTCTTGTAGGAAAATAAGGCCGTGACGGAGAAGGAAGTGAGGGGCCTGCCACCCAGAGAAAATGACAAACAAACCTCCTGGATATCCATAGCTGTGACTGCCAAGCAGCCCGGACTATGCAAGGAGAGGAATCCCAGATCCTAGAACCATCACAACCAAAATGGGAGGGAACTTCACTGATGGCAAGTTAACATCTTATCCCCCTTCAGAGCATCTGGCAGTGGAAGCAAAGGCTTTTCTCTCATGAACAGAACTCAAAATAGATGAGCAGTCAGCATATTTTATCTTTTGAGAAACTTCAGAGGGACACCCCAACAGAGCTTAAACACCAACTCTGAGAATACCTTCCCAGGGCGGCAGCCCTAGGGGCTGTTCCTCTGCCTCGCCCCATCAGGACTCAAAGGCGAGAATTACCTGAATTTCAGTGGAAGATTTATTACGCCGGCTACCAAGAGACTTTTTATATTGAAGCCTTTTGCTTGGTTGTTCTGCCCTCTTGACAAATCAGAGAATCAATAAGGCAACAGCAGAAGAGATAAAAAGGTGGAACATTTTCAGGACTTCCCTGGTGATCCTGTGGCTAAGACTCTGTGCTCCCAATGCAGGGGGCCCAGGTTCAATCCCTGGTCAGGGAACTAAATCCCACGTGAGTTTGCGTGCCACAACTAAAAGATTACACATGCTGCAATGAGGATCCTGCGAACCACATCTAAGACCCCGTGCAGCCAAGTAAATAAAAAATAATAAAAATATTTAAGAAAAAGTTGAAATATTTTCAAAGAATCATTATTATATTGTAAGTAGTGTTTCAGCCTAATTTAATACACAGTTCAGTATTTCTAATAGTCTTGGCTTAATAGTCGCTCTAAGTGAGCGAAAAGTGGATGTAAAAGAAGAGAGAAAGGAAAAGGGGAGAAATAATTTAACTGTCCTCCAGGGGCTGACTCGTGACCACATAACAGATGAGGAAACTGAGGCTTAGAAAAGCTTTTTAACAGCTAACCGAGGTCACAGAGTCATTGAGCTTTGATGGCAGAATGCAAGCCTGTGTATTATCAGAGGGGATGAGGGGGACGAGGCCCCAGGACTACAGAGGTAGAGGACTAGCAGGCAGAGGGGGTGGCCTGTCCAACACAGAACCCACCAGAGGACAAGGACAGAGGTCTGCCTCCCCCCAGGGCACAGTGAGCATCCCTGATGCTCGACAGAGACTTGGGAGTAATCATGAATGAGGAAACCACCCATTTCAATCTACAATCAATGATGACACCAAAAAGTGAGGAGAGAGGATCTGTGAAGACAGAAGAGAAGGGAATTATCAAATTCAAAAATATAAAGGTGCTCCACATGCTGAAATGGACAAAAATCAAAGGAATGAGAGACTCTCAAAATTGACCACAGAGTTCTAGTAAAGTACAAAGTGGAATTTCTGAAAATGAAAAATACAATCATTGAAATTTAAAACTCCATGGGTTAAAGAGCAGAATAGATTTAGCTGGAGAGAGAAAAAGTCAACTGAAGAGCAGAGTGACAAAATTACACTGAAGTCATACCTGGGAGAAAAGAAATGCAAAATAAGAAAAGCACTAATGGTGGAAATCCTACCAACAAAGATAACAAAATAGTCACGTCTGGAATAGGCCTGTGGACCTGTCCGCAGTGAGGCAGCCTCAACTGGTGAGAAGTGTTTTTAAATAGGGGCGACAGTACCAAGTGCTGACAGCACTGCTGCTGGGGGCGAAGATCAGTCTAGCTGCTCCAGAAAGCAGCCTGGCAGTTTCTGAAGAAATTGAAAATACACCTACCCAAAGGCTCACCAATCCCCCCGCCCCCAGGAGAAACAAAAACAACATCCACACAGGGAATTGTGTGAGGACATTTATAGCAGCATTTTTCATAACGGCCAAACCTGGACAAAATGTTACACACATCAGCAAGTAATGGACAAACGACAGAAGCCTACTCCTCAGTAAAAGGAAAGGACACTGACACAGGAACCACAGGTTCACCCCAGGGACATCCCATGACACAAAAGAAGGGGGCTGGGAAAACCATTCAGCTGTGCAGGTCCCCCACGCAGAGCTGCAGGTGGCCAGGCCAGTCTCTGGGGACAGGATCAGAGTACAGTGCCTGGGAGCCAGCAGACTGAGGCCAGGACTCGTGGGAACCCATGGCTCTGTACCGAGTGCATGGATCTGCAGAAGCTCATGGAATCATCACATCCACTGCACGTAAATGTGCCCTCAATCAAAAAGAAGTAGCAAGCCTCAAAAATCAACATTAGGATAAATTTGGACTTGGAGTCAAGGGGAAGAAGCGGCCCGGGGAAGTAGGCCTGACAGCCTAGGGTGCCCACCACGGGCAGACCGCCACCTCCTCCACCCCAAGAATCATGACGAAATTTGGCTTGTCGCCCTTTGGCCCTTCTGGTCCTGTGGGCAGAGGCAGGGGCTGTGGGTGCAGGTGGAATGGGCAGGTAGCTGCTGCAGGGGCCACGTGCTGACAATGTCCGTCCCCCTGGCTCCCAACTTGAGAGGCCTGGCAGCCTCAGACCCCAGACCCCCGAGCCAGTGGAAGGCAGCGCTATACCTGTGTCCGTGAAGATGCCCCCGCACCTGAACCCCTAGGGGCAAGGTTCCCACCTGGGCCTTCAAATGGAGGGAAAGGGAGTGGGAGGTGGGGTGACTGACCCTCCATTCCATAGCTTCCAATCAAAGGTCAGGACCCAGACTTGGGGCCTTCCCAGACCCCACCCGGCCTTCAAGGTCATGGCCAAACTTTTATCTCCAAGTTCAGCCCCTTGGTTCCCTTATTTTTTTATTGGACCACAGCTGATTTACAATGTTGTATTAATTTCTGTTGTACAGCAAGGTGAGTCAGTTATACATATACATATATCCACTCTTTCAGATTCTTTTCCCATAAAGGCTATTACAGAGTATTGAGTCAAGTTGCCTGTGCTATGCAGCAGGTCCTTATTAGTGGTCTATTTTATAGACCTATATAAAGTGGTCTATATAGTAGTATGTATATATCAATCCAACCTCAGCCCCTCCGTTTCTAAAGCAACAAGTTCTGACTCCCCAGAGCAAAGTGCTCCCGCCACCCCACCCCAGTGATCATCTCTGATGGACATGCACTGCCCTTGAGCTGTAACCCATAAAGCAACGCAATCCACTCCCGTCAGCCAGGAGCATCGGCCTTCACGAGAGCAGCTAGGAACATCCGAGTAAATTAGTCATGAGGGAGCCTGTGGGCTGCGGAAGGTAATAAAATATATTGACACTGGCAAGAGTTAATTAAAGCTTTACAAGAGTTCACTCACGGAGGGCCTTTGAGTTCAAGCCAAACTCCAAAAGCCTGGAGAAATTAATGAAATTCACAAACGTCCCCAGCCTGGCCATCCACATAGGTACTAATAAGCCATCGACAATTAACACGAGTTTACTCTTTTGTTAACGACTTAATTTGCAACAGCAGAGTGTGAAAGACGGTGTTGTGCGGTCTGCAGAAGGAGGCAAAGGCATTCTCAAAGACACACGCTTGCTTTCCTACAGCACGTTTTCCTTTGGGTGATGAGGAAATAAATCAAGCAAAGAAAGGTCATTGGTGCCAGGGTGTGTGCAGGTCTAATGTTGACACCTCTCTCTCTGGGGCATGGCTGGACCCCCTCCCCTGTGGGTCAGTGGAGCCATGGACACTAGGAGAGCCACAGAGGGGCTGCAGGTGTGGCCCGAGGCAAGCCTGCAGAGACACACAGCCTGCAGAGGAAACACACCCAGAACAGGATCAAGTCACCGCCCTGAAGGTGCTGTCCCAGAGCCAGCATCCAGGGGCATCCGGGCCAGGGGAGGGGCTGGCCTGGCCTCCCTTGGGGGTAAAGACTGTAGCACCCTTAGGCCAGAAGTATGTGTCCATCTCTACTCCAAAAGGACACCCCGGACTCTGGCTAAGCAGTTATTTTAGGGATCATTGGACTTCCAAGGAGCCGTGCCAGCTTAAACCAGATGTTCTCAAAGTGGAGCCTCACCTGCCAGCTTGTTAGACCCACATATTCGGGGCCTGCCAGAGCCCTGGGCCAGGGTCAGGACAGGCCCAGCTCCAGGCTCTAATTCCCCCACAGGTTCTGCCTCTTGCTTCCCTTCAATGCCTTCTTTTAAAGAATCACCCTGGGAGAAAGGGAGCCTGTCACTGGGCCCCTGGCATGAAAAAGGGCCTGGTGACAGCTGGAGTGGTAGAACTGGGCTATAGCAAGTTTGGGAGGCTTTACTGATTCTGGGAGAATTTAAACCAAGGCCCTGAAGTCATTGGGCAGGATGGGGTCCCCAGAATTCAATATCAACTGAAGTACAGCTACTTTGTGAATAATGTGCAAAAATAGCAAGAGGAACCGGGGGATGATGGATGGATAAATGGATGGGTGGCTAGATGGATGGATGATGGATGAATGGAGCTGAGACTGTTAGGAGTCATTCCAGGGGCTCCAAAGAGCTCCACTACCATAGTCCTCTATGTCTTAGCACAGAGAAAAATTCAGTGAGGGGCAAAGTGATTTATTAAAACAGGACATTTGTGAGGCTTGCAAGCAGATGGGCAAGGAGGTACCACACCCCAGGAGCTTACTGGGCTACAGTTTTATAATCAAAGGAAAAGAAGGGAGGGGGAGAAGAACTTCTTTGTCTTTCTCGAGTAGACCTCATGCTTCCATCATCAACTCCTCCTCCAAGTTGGGCAGGGGAGTTTTTTTGTCCCTACATGGTCCAGCTAGGTCCACAAATTATTGTTTTTATGCGAGCAGAGAGCATGTCCTAGGGATCATTAACTTATTGAGCTCACTGGGCAGGATGTGGGACTCATGCTACTATTGTTTTATTGTTTGGGGGCATGCCCCGTGTTTCTATTGTATGGTTTTGTTTAGAAGCAACCTGCTTTCTTGAATAATCATTAACTTACAGGGGTCTCCCATAGTTTTCTTACTTACAATTCCCTAGTGGGATTAACTATTTAATCATCCAGTTTGTGCCTTTTCTCTTTCTCTATCAAAGCCAGTATAGAAGACGTTAACTGTGGCATCTAGGGGATGGCACATGAGTATCCACAGAACAATGCATTCAGTTTTTCTGAAAAGGCTTAAACATTTTTCTACTAAAATGTTGCAGAAGAAATCAAGTGAGAACTGAGTTTCATGACCAACCCTTTGACCCTGGATTTGTGGTTCTGTGACAGCTGCACCCACCACACATACAACATGTTAAATCCAGCCAGCCCCAGGTCGGGCCAGTCCAACAAAGTTAAAGGAGGTTGCAAAACCAACCGTAGCTCATGACACAACTTGGGGTCAGGAAATTGCTATGTGGAATTTTACACAAAGGCTGTGGAAACTAACGGCAGAAGGAAACTCAGTGAAGCGTGTTATCCATAACACCGTGGAGTCAAGCGAATGAGGCCGAGAGTTACAGATGCACAAGGAAAGGTACGCCTGGTGTCTGCATGTGTGTGTTAATCACTTCGGTCATGTCCGACTCTTTAGAAACCCATGGACTGTAGCCCACAAGGCTCCTCTGTCCATGGGATTCTCCAGGCAAGAATCCTGGAGTGGGTTGCCATGCCCTCCTCCAGGGGATCTTCCTGACCCAGGAATCGAACCCATATCTCCAGTGACTCCTGCATTGCAGGCAGATTCTTTACCACTTAGCCACGGGGGAAGCCCACCCGGTGATGAATTAATGGTAATAAATGGGTCATCAGATGCCGAGGAGGGGCAGGACTGAGGCAGAGAAGCCACCTTCAACCATTCCAATCCACGATCCTCCTGAAATATAAGGAGGGAGGAAGGCAAACCCAGTGGCGGGATGGGCAATGTGTCTGCCTGAGCGGAGTATCTGGTGCGTCTGCCCAGCAGGAACCTATGCTTTAACCAGTCTGCGCAGGCCATGTCCCCAGTCCAATCCCCACCCACATCTCCTGGTGAGAAAATAAACAAGGACCACCCAGATGAGAGCAAGCAAAAGCCACCTCCCTGATTCAGAGTGTGTGACAACCAGCGAACTCGGTCACTCGCATGTGGTAGGGACAGGCATGCAGGCCAGGGTGGGGGACGTAGAAGGTTTCAGGTTGCCAGGGGGATGCTGGCAGCAGGCGACCAGAAGTTGGGCCCGGCTGGGGACACATTCCGCTTTCTTCCAGCTTTCGACCCGCAAAGGAAGGGCGAAAGCAGCAGCAGGATCCCATCCCATCATAGCAGGCGCTGCTCCAAACCAGGACCCTGTGCAGCCGGTGTGGTCGGCTGACCAGGCTGACCCACCAGGGCCCTGAGTTGAGAGCCCCGCATTCCACCCAGAAGAATCGCGTGTAAAGAGCTGGTGAGTCTGTCCTTCTGCCCAGGTCACCAGGCCAAGTGAGTGAAGGGCTGCCAGGGTTAGCACATAAAAACACACAGAATTTGACTTTTAGACAGTGAATGATTTTATTGTGTATGTATACCTCATGCAATACTTAGAATATATGTGTGTGTGCTCAGTCATGTCCAACTCTTGCAACTCCATGGATTGTATCCTGCCAGGCTCCTCTGTCCATGGGATTTCCCAGGCAAGAATACTGGAGTGGGTTGCCATTTCCTCCTCCAGGGAATCTTCCCGACCCAGGGATTGAACCTGTGTCTCCTGCATTGGCAGATGGGTTCTTTACCCACTGAGCCCCCTGGGAAGCCTACTTAGGTTATATTATACTGTACTTATACTAAATTATTACTTTAGTTTCTCTAAAATTCAAGTTTATGGGGTTCCCTGTATTTTAACTGGCAACCTTAGGCAATGGGTGTCAGAAGCCAAGCCAGGCCTTTAGGTGACCTCTGGACAGAAGCCACAGCACTGCCACAAGTAAGACAAGTTGTGTGCAGTGTCCAGGAGCCAAGTCCCACTGTGCCTGCAATCATCACTGGAAAATCTAGCAGCATATGAGCTTCAGGGTGGGTTTGATCCAGGAGTTTGTTCTGGCTGAGTCTCTAAAATTCTCCTGTCAGAGCTTCCTCCTCAGCCAGGCTGTCCTCCTATACCAAGAAGGCTACCAACAGCTCTGGGGGTCTATGTGCTGCTTAATTGATGTACATGAAGAAAGAGGGGGGAACAGGATCATGAAGTAAGACTCATCTTCTCCCCCCCACCACCACAGACATAAGTCCTTTGGTCATTTGTCCACCTGTTAACCCACTGAGCTGACATGGGCCAATCAGAGCCCACTCCAAGAGCTGGTGTCAGCCCCTCCTAAAGAAAACCCCTGAGCTGTGGGGCCCGATGGCCCACTGCCCCACTGCCCCGCTGCCCTGTCCTGACCTAGCAGACAGCAACAGGTGTGGTAAAGGTTGGTAAAGTCAGGGAGGCAGGGTCCCTTCCAGAGAGGTTTAGCCTTTGATTCTCTCCGGAGCCACCTGAGACAGACATGTCCCCTCCCCCATGCTCTTCTTACGGTGACACTGGCCCCGAGAGATAGGGCCAGCTTTGTTTCCTGTCCTTTGAGTCTAAGGCAGTCTGCTTCCCTGGTAGCTCAGCTGGTAAAGAATCCGCCCGAAATGCAGGAAATCCCAGTTCAATTCCTGAGTCGGGAAGATCCTCTGGAGAAGGGATAGGCCACCCACTCCAGGATTTTGGGGCCTCCCTGGTGGCTCCGACGTTAAAGAATCCACCTACAATGTGGGAGAACTGGGTTCGATCCCTGGGTTGGGAAGATCCCCTGGAGGGGGACACAGCAACCCACTCTGGTACTCCAGCCTGGAGAATCCCATGGACTGTATAGTCCATGGGGTGGCAAACAGTCAGACACAACTGAGCGATAAGCACAGCACAGGTCTGTGGTTATGACAAAAGTAACCCTGTGTGACTTTGAAGGCTAGTTCATAAAAGGCAATGAAGCTTCTGCCTGCCGCTCTAGGAGCCACAAGGCCAACAGCCCTGCAGAGATCTGTCCAGACGGGGCATCAGCATCTTAGATGACTCCAGACACCCACTGGGGATCTCCCCAGGGACATCCCAGATCTAGTGGAGCAGCTGTGCACAGCCATGCAGCCCCCACGTGCAGAAGCGTAGCCTTGACGAATGGTTGTGGGTGGCACTGGGTGTGGGAACCCCACCCCCACGAGCATCAAAATCCCCCAGGATGAGGCCCGGCCTGGGGAGGGTGAAGAGCCCCCAGGCCGAAGATCTGCAGAGTCCTCCCTGCTGAGAACTGCGTTTCCCCAGAGAGGGCCGAGGTCTGCCGAAATCCATCACCAAAACAGTGCAGACGTGAGGACAGGAGCAGGGGGCTCCCAGAGCAGAAGAGGAAGCCCCCAGCCCCCAGCCCCAAAACGGAAATGCCAGGCTAGACCTGCTTGTTTCTTGGGTCACAGCACCACCATGTGGGCAAAGTCTGCTCGCCCCCCACTCACACCAGCCGCTCTTTTTGGACCAAAAAGCACCCTCCTGCTTCTCCATTCAGACAACTACCGTGGACTCTAGAAAATAAAGTACATGCAGACATAAGGGGTCAGAAGCCCACTGGATAATCTTCTCCAGGGGAAACCTGTTTTTGTGTTTCTTCTGTACATTCTTTGGGCGCACAAAAGTCACACACACACACACACCACCTACTCCCAAGGCTCCCATACTCTCTGTTCTGCAGGGCCTCGTAATGCTTTTGCTAACAGTCGTGCTGGACAGATGTCAGCCCCCTTGGGCCACCATCAGGGACCCCCATGGCCAAGCTGACGTCTGTAGGCTTGCCAGAACTTCAGGCTCGGGCCCCTGGGCAGGGTTGGGGGTGGGGTGTGCAGGACAGCAACTAGGACCACACTGCTTGCCTGGGCCCCAGCTCTTCAGAATGTCCTGTAACTCCTCAACCCTTGTGTCTCAATTTCCCTGTCAAACAGTGTGGGGATTTAAAAACTGGAGCTTAGAAAATGGCTGGGCACAGAGCCAGTGCTGGAACATACCCTCTAATCGTCACCATTGCCGTCATCAGAACTAATGCAGCAGCACTGCAGGCAGAGCCCCAGCTCCCTGAGCCCAGCCGTGGCCAAGACAGGCAGCACAAGGCAGGAAGTTTAGGAACCGAGAGCTGCAGGACGGCTCCAGTGTCCCATTCACTCCATGACCTTGCGGCTGGGCTGCCCGGGAAGGACAGTCTGAGAACTGGATGGCTCCAGCCAATCAGCAACAGGCACGGCGTGGAAGTCTGAAGGACACCATGCATGCCAATGACCCTCCAGGCCAGAAAGCTTGACTTTGGAGACCAAAGGTCTTGTGGAGGGTTTGTGGAACATTCCTGGGTCTCCCTCACAGAGCCTGATCAGGAGTAGAGCCTAAGAAGCTGCACTTACATCCAGGGCCCAGGGAGTCCTGACCATACCGGGCAGGGAACCACAGGCCACGCTTCACACAGGAAAAAGTGGCAGGAGGTGAGTGATGAACAGACCCTCGAATGGGAGTGCAGAGTCCGAGACCCCCAGCAGCCAGGCCACAGGTGGGACAGAAAGAGTGCATGTACACACCTACACACAATCACACATATGCATACACACACATGAACAGGCAGACTCTCAAGCTGTATACACTCTCACACAGATACACACACATGCATAGACACACATACGTAAACAGGCAGACTCTCAAGCTATATACACTCTCACACAGATACACACACATACATAGACACACACATGAACAGGCAGACTCTCAAGCTGTATACACTCTCACACAGATACACACACATACATAGACACACACACACAAACAGGCAGACTCGCAAGCTGTACACACTCTCACACAGATACACACACATACATAGACACACACATGAACAGGCAGACTCGTAAGCTGTATACACTCTCACACAGATACACACACATGCATAGACCCACATACGTAAACAGGCAGACTCGCAAGCTATATACACTCTCACACAGATACACACACATACATAGACACACACACACAAACAGGCAGACTCGCAAGCTGTACACACTCTCACACAGATACACACACATACATAGACACACACATGAACAGGCAGACTCGCAAGCTGTATACACTCTCACACAGATACACACACATAGGTAAACAGGCAGACTCTCAAGCTGTATACACCCTCACACAGATACACACACATACATAGACACACACAAAGGAGCAGCAGACTCTCAAGCTGTATACCCTCTCACACAGATACACACACATACATAGACACACACACATGAGCAGACAGACTCACAAGCTGTATACACTCTCACACAGATAGACACACATATGTAAACAGGCAGACTCGCAAGCTGTATACCCTCTCACACAGAAACACACACATACATAGACACACACACATGAGCAGGAAGACTCTCAAGCTGCATACACTCTCACACAGATACACACACATACAAAGACACACACACATGAGCAGGCAGACTCTCAAGCTGTATACACTCTCACACAGATAGACACACACAGACACCTGCCCAAGGGTATCAGTCAGGTTCTCCAGAGAGACAGAGGCAGTGGGGAGGGATTTATCACAAGAATTAGCTGGTGGAATCAAGGAGGCTGAGAAGTCTGGACCCAGGACAGTCCCAGTTCAAGTCTGAAGGCTGGAGAAGACAGATGACCCAGCTGGAAGACAGGCAGGCAGGGAGGATTCCTATTCCTCAGCCTTTGTTGTATTCAGGCCTTCAACTGATTGGACGAGGCCCACCACACAGGAGGGCTGGGTGCCTTAGTCAGTTTACTGGCTCCAACGCTGATCCCTTCTAGAAACATTGCTTATGAACACAAGGGGATCATGCTTGACCAAGTGTCTGGGCCCTCAGTGGCCCAGTTAAGTTGACGCATAAAACCAACATCACAACATACAAACAAAACACCCACTCACAAAAACTTACACACATCTGCTCATAAGCACATACGCACCTTTTATTCACACTCAGAAACACATGCTTACACATGGGTTCACATTCAGACACATGTCAAGACTGAAACAAAGACTGTTGGATGTGCATACACAGTATACACACACACACACACTTCCCCGGGATATACATGCATACACAGGACACATGTAACACAGGACACGTGTAACTATACACACACACATACTTCCCCAGGGTGCACACGCATACATTTAACACACACACACTTCCCCGGGGTGTACATGCATACACAGGACACATGTAACACAGGACACATGTAACAATACACACACTTCTCCAGGGTGTACATGCATACACAAGACACATGTAACACAGTACACACACACACACACTTCCCCAGGGTGCACATGCATACACAGGACATACAAACACACACTTCCCCAGGGCCCATAAGACACTGTAATCCCCACTCCTTCCCTGTCTCTGGGCCTCTGCTAATCCACAGGCCTGGGTGGCGAGGTGGACCATCGCCCACATTCACAGACAACAGGGCTGAGGCCCGGAGATTGGCCGTAGGCAGGTCCCATAACCACTCTGAGCCCCCCTACACACTCTGAGCTCCCCTACCCCAGAGCTTCTGAAAGTGGGAATGACCCCTGGCCCTGAGGACTGGCAGCAGTGACCACAGGCCCCTGAGTTACTGCAGGGTCAAGGCCATGAGCACAGGGCAGCCCGACTCCCTGCCGCACCTGGTGGAAGGCGCAGGTAGTTAGTGGCTCAGATAGTAAACAATCCGCCTGCCATGCAGGAGATCCAGGTTCGATCCCCAGGTCAGGAAGATTCCCCTGGAGACGGTAACCCACTCCAGTATTCTTGCCTGGAGAACCCCATGGACAGAGGAGCCTGGTGGGCAAGAGTCCATGGGGTCGCAAAGAGTCAGTCACGACTGAGAGACTCACAGTAACTAACACTAACAGGCTGTAACAAGGGCTGTTACATTCACAATGTCCCCAAATCCTCACCACAAGCTAATTGAGGAACTGAGGCTTGGAGACCCTCGCCCCAGGTCACCCAGGTGTTCAGAAGCTAAGCCGCAGGCCACATGGTTCCAGAGCCCACTCTCCTAACCGCAGGTTGGGCTTGTAGAGGGCGCTTGGGCAGGGCACCAGGACCACAGGGCCAGGCCCTGTTCCTTCCTCTCCTTTGCCAGCTCTGAGCCAAAGGTTGGAGGATCAGTCACTCATCAGCAAACCCTGCTCCTCACCTGGCTCCTCTGAACTGCAATCTGCGCCCTGGTTTCTGGCCACTTCCCAGGGAGACTGGCCCGTTCATGCCAGAGGACGGTCTCCTGCAGGAGGCCACTCGGACCTCAGAATCTGGGCCTTTGGAGGAGAAACCCCGAGCATCTGTTCTGAAAATCCCTGCTTGTTTTTCTCTAGACATCTCTTCCACGTGTTTCCAGGGCAGAAAATCGCAGAGGTTTTGCTAGCCGCTCTCACTTCTTCCTGCTCCCTCTGCAAATAATCGTTGTTTGGAAATTCTTACAAAGGAAGTGGTTGAGTTTGTAGCTAAGAGATGTGGAGGTGAAGAGCAAGAAACCACCAGCCCGCCCCAGACAGGCGGTTCACTGGGCGGGGCTCCCCCACCACCTCGGGGAGGCGCCCCTGCCCAGCACAGTCTGAGAACAGCCATGCACCCCGCCGGGGCACTGCTAGCCGTCTGTGGCCTGGTCCTGGGTGTCTTGGGGAAGCCTTCACCAGGTAAGAGGGGATCTCCCCACTGCCTGGGTGCCGTGAGCTTGCTGCTCACACGTTGTCACCAAGGCACGTTCCAGGGGAACTCACAGTGGCTGCCTTTGTAGGGAGCAGGCTTTGGGGATACTGGGGGCTCTGGGGACCAGGGAAGTGCCTTCTGTTCCCCACCACTCCTGGTGTCTGTGGGTGCCCAGAGGAGGCCCCCCCAACAGGGCCCCTCCGTGGGGACAGCTCGCAGGGTCAGGCCATTTCTATCTGAGCGCATCCTTCTGGTCTCCACTGTGGCCCTGTGACTTGTCTGGAGGAACCTTTATCCTTCCGGCCAGGCCATCACTAGGGGAAGGCGAGGGGAGCCGCCAGGGAATGAAGTCCTGAGAGGGTAGGTGACTTGCCCAGTCACACAGCCCCTGAGCACCTGGCCCCACGTGCACGAGGAAGCTTGGCCGGAGCTGAAATGACCAGCAGCAGTGTGAGGGGTGGGGGCAGTGCCCAGGCAGCAACTGGTCTCTGCCTTCCTCCGTCTTCAAAGGGGGCTGAAGCATGGCCACAGGTGACCAGATGGAGATGCCTGGGCAGATGACAAGGAGACAGTCCGATCCTCTCAGTCCCTGGACGGGTCATAGCCTCGGGAGTGGGCGACACTGCCTGGGGCTCTGGCCCATCTCAGGAATCCCAGGGACCAGACACCCCGCCTCAGTCCCCTCCCCTGGGCCACGGTCTTAGCTCACACTGTGAACCCCATGGGGCCTCTCTTCTGGGCTGTCTGTCTGCCAGGGACCCCCAAGTGCCCATCTGAAGGGAAAGCCTGAGTGAGGGGCCCATGTCTCCACCACACTGGGATGGGCATTCCTGCCCTCCCCTGCCCTAAGCTGCTTCTGCTGCCTCCCTTCCTCCCCTAACAAGGGGATGGCAAGGGGAATCCTGCCCAGAGGCACTGGGCACGGGCCTCTTCCCTTGGTGGGACTGCCTGTCCTCTGCCGGGGTTTGGCCCAGGACCCAGCCATCTCCATCCCTGCGGGAAAGGGACCTATCCTTGCCGCTCCCCGGCTCTGGCTGGCCAGGCCCTCCCCTGTCAGTTCTGCTCACAACCCTGCAGCCCAAGATGAAGGAGGGCCCAGGGTCCAACTCACATGCAGAGGCCTTGGGAGCTCGAGCCTCTCTGAGCCTCAGTTTCACTATCCATGAAATGGGCAAATCACCACACTCCCTGAGGCCCAGAAGGAGCCTGGCTGCTGTGGCCCAAGGAAGGCAATACCCCTGGGTCTGGGGCGCTACAGTCGCCTGCCCAAACCCCAGGTCCTGAGCCTCTGCTGGCCACAGCCCCCACGCCACACAGACTCTCTCTGCTGTGACAGAGGCCAGGCCCAGTGAGTGGCTTAGAGGTTCCTAGCTGGTGGTCCAGCAGAGACAGTTCAGGCCCGGTCCCAAGTCTGCCCTCACCACAGCCCTCCTCCATGAATAGATTCCAGAGCCTTCCACAGTGGGGGGACAGGGGCCCCCAGTGTCGCACCCTGGGCACCTGACTTCTCCCCTCCCCTGGCACTGAACTGCACTGACCTTAGTCCTTCAGAACCTAGGAAACCGCTGTGCTGATTTCTTCAGCTGCTCTACCTTTGGTTGGAAATGGAAAACCCTTCTCTCTCAAGCTGATTCTCACCTCTCCTGGGAAGCCCCCCTAGTCAGGCTCCCAGGGGCCCAGCTTCCCACCACAGGCCACCTGGGCAGGGCCTGGGGTCCAGCCCATCAGCCACCAGTGACAGGACCTGGGCACACCCAGAGACCACCCTCCACAAGGGAGGCCCATGCTAGGCTGCATCCCGGGGGGGAATGCCACATCTCGGCATGGGGGCCCCTGACACCCCCTCTGCATTCTGAGGTTTCTTTTTTCCAGCTGGGACACCCTTTACCCCCACTGCAGCCATTTTGCATATTTTACATTTGACAGCCGCGACACTATTACACACCCGTTAGCGACAAGACCTTCTTGCCGGTCTCCTGCACTTTCACCCCAACTCTGAGGGGTAGGTGCCATCAAGAGAGACTCAGAGAGGTCAAGCAATTTCCCCAAGACCACACAGCCTTTGACAGACAGCTGGGACTCACTCTTGGCGGGTCCCGGTGGGTTAAGGCTGGGACTAACTTGCATCCTGTCTGTGCCGGGGGATACACACAACCCCTAAATGAAGGGCGACTCATCCCTTAGAGCCCCCAGAGCACTGCCGGTGGGTGTGGCCCCACAGAACAAAGAGCAACCACTGGCTCACTGAGATGTGATGTCACATGAGTGGGCGTGGCTCGGGGTGAACCTCCAGGCAGACCATGGACACCAGCTCCCCAGGTCCTGGGCACGACCCCTCCCCCCCGGTGTGAGCCCCAGGCCCTGCCCACAGCAAGGGCCCCATGAAGCTGGCAGGGAAGCAGCCACCGGGAGGAAATCCCCTGGGACACGGGGTGGGAGGTGGGCCTTCAGCAGAGATGCCAGAGTGTTCCACTCCTGGGCACCCTGGTTTTCTTCTCAGGTTCCCCCCTGCTCTCAGGCACACCTAGGACATCCCTGAAACAGGAAGGGGTGGGGAGCCTCGAGCCGCCCAGGAGCCCCCTAGCCCTTCCACACCAGGAAACTCCCCTCCCCGCAGGGCCGCTCATCCACCCACGGGGAGGGACTGCGAGGCCGGAGGGACGGACTCCCCGAAGGGCCCCGCCCCTCCCCAGCTTCAGTGCGTGGACCACGGCCAGCGTCCCAGGCTTCAGTGCCTCTCACGTGTCTTCATTTTTTAGAAAAGCAAGTTGAGGGACGTTTGTTTATGCAAAACATTTGCTACTGATTCATTTTACAGCTGGTCCTTGTCAGGAAGTTGCTTTCCTCTCCCAGGGTGCTTTCTGAACGTTTGGTGGTGATTCGAGGGCAGACCCCGTCCTCTGTAACTTGCATGGGAACAGTTAACTGTTGCTGCCACTCATGGGGCTGTGGACAGGGTCCCCTGAGCGCCAGTCCACCTGGTCAGCAGTGGACTTGCCCTGGCCCCTAGACGCCTGTGAAGCGCCCACACACTCCTGGTGGGAGCGGAGTGCCCTACCCCATGAGGGCGAGCACAGGGCCTGGCCACTGAGAGCACAGAGGGGGCAGCGTTGGTTCTAAAAAAGGGGTTGTCCAGCAGGGAAGACAAGAGCTGGAGGAGTTGTCACTTGGGATTCTGATGGAAAGTTAACTTTTCAGCCAGAAACATCAGAATGGTTCCTTGACGCTTTGCTTCCCACTCTGATCACCAGGAGAGGAGAGTCCTCAATTCCCTTGAATCCGGGGCTGAAGGGAGGCTGGGGTGACTTCACAGAAGGGTGTAACCGGGGAGTCCACCGGGATGGCCTGGTCCGAGCCGCCCGGCGGTCAGTGGGAGAAGCCTTGGTGGTGTCAGGGTGGGCGGGCAGGGTCTGCCAAGAGCCAGCCCTGCGCAGATTCCTGCCCATGACCTGTCCGGGCCCAGTTCTGTCACCCTGGTCACAACACCCCTTCTTCACCGGGAGCGTCTGCTCTGGCCGCAGGAAGGCTGGGCCTCTGCCATCCTTCCCTCCAGGCCTTTGTGCTCCTGTCCAGGGGCTTATCCGGGTGTCATGATAACTTGTGTCCCTGGGGGCGGCCAAAGCCCCCACTCAGTGCCCGCCACCTGCCACCGTTCCCCTAACCTTCGCAAGTCCCTGGCCCCTCCGTGTCTTCTTTGCCGAATCTCCTGCCGCCTGAGTTAATTCTTCCAGACCAGTTGAAGAGCTCTTTCTCTCCCAAGAGTCGTGAGGGGACCTCCTCTCTCCTTCCTGACTCGGCCCACCCACCTCAGAAGTCTGCCCACCTCCGTCTCGCCTGTGCCCCTCGGAGCCACAGCCCCCATTGCCCCGCCTCATCCAGAGGCCTCACTTCCCTCCACGCTGCCCCTGGGTGTGGGAGGCAGAGCATGTGTTCCTGCTCACAACCTCGCCTTCTGGTGGTCCTCTCAGCCCATGTGACCAGGCCACAGGCCACCACCTGCCACCAGGGTGAGTCACAGTCACGCCCCGGGCCCCACACCCAGCCTCCAGCTCAGGACACTCCCTGCTCTCCCTTTCCACCCTCCACCCCCACGCACCTCCTGGCCCTCTAACTGGTCCCCACCTGGCTCCCTCCTGAAGCCCCTTCTGCCAGGTCACTGTCACCATCACTGTCCCCCACCTTCTGGACTGTGTACCCCTGCAGCCACCAGCATCACTCCCAGCACCCCTCCAGAAATATTTCAAGAGAAAAAAAGAGCGTGGCTTTAGAACCTGGAGTTAAACCCGCCCTGCACTCCTTGGAGGTCTGTTTTCTCCCTGTAGATGGGGTAGATGTGCAAGGAAGACAGCCCCCGGGATACCCTCAGGGGGGTGGGAGGACGGGGTACATGGCTGGGACCATGGCCCCACCTGGCTGCCTCTCTTCTGGAAGAAGACCCCCCAACATTTCCCTGTTGATCTCTTGAAGAATCATTCTGAAAATAGGTTTGACTTTTCAACTTTTTCAAACTAAAAATGAGGTTCCATCGTTTGCTTCAATAGCTCTGCTGACAAGGCCTCAGTGAACTGAAGCCTATATTTTAGGAAATGTAGTTAAAAATAAACCAAGTTCAATGATTCTCATAACCTCTGTAATTTTACCGAAATCACTTAGGAACTGACGTCACACCTTTGGGAGGGACGTTCATTGGAAGTCTGGCCTTGCCTAGTTTCACTTCGTTATTATTAATACAATCATGTTAAGTCCAAGTGAAATGAAATTTAATACATTTTATTTAAAAAACATTTGACAGTGATTATCTTTCCAACACTGAGAGTGAGTGCTAATGTTTTTGTTATACTTCTCTATATTTTTCAAGTTTCCTACCAGATAGGTAAGCTTATAATAAGAAAAGGCACCATATGTAATTTGTACAAAGGAAAACTCGACAGCCATAGATATAGATCTATAAACACACAGAAGACTGGGCTGTCCACCAGGCCCTCCTGCCGTTTAGACTATGCTGATGAGCAGAAATCAAGCGGTTCTCCCAAAAGAAAACCACACTGGACTTCCCAGAGTCAACAGCAGGCCAGGAGCCCTCCAGCACCAGAGTCAGAGCCATGGGCTCAGGGCCCGACGGCCAACCAACACAGCTGCCATGTCCAGAGACCTCAGCCATGGCCGGCGTCTGTGGGACATCACATGAGGGCCGGGTCATTGCAAAGGAGAGTCTCAGACACACTGGGGACAGGGCTTTGTGGGGGGTCAGTGACAGCATTCTGTGCTGGGAGGTTCTCACCAGGGTGGAGCAGGCCCCCAGCTGAGCAGGCCTCTCAGAGCCATCCGGAGCGCTGTCTCGACCAGGGACCCAGCTGGGCCCACCTGCCAGGAGAGGTCCCGCTCAGGCAGCCAGTGCCAGTCCCCCTGACAAAGAGGCTGTCACAGGCGCCAGGGGGTCACACGTAGGGTTGGGGGCCCTACGGAGACCCTACCCAGACCGATGGGGCCCACGCCTTCTCTGCCCGTGGCCCGCGCCCCCTCCATGTTCCACCCACACAGAGAGGAAACCCCTCAGCTGGGCTGATGCAGCCGGCCCGGCCGGCCTGGTTCTCACTCCTGGTGGGGCTCTCTTGTGCCTGCTGCCATGTCAGACACCCAGTTCTAAGGAGGGCTTCGTGAAGACCTCAGGTGACGGTGGAACCAGCCTCCTCTGGAGTCTCGATCTAAGCCATGGGATCACTGACACCCCAGCAAGACAACCCTGCCGAGCTGAGCTGGGCGTCCGCCACGTCCCAGCCTCTGCTAGGACCTGCAGACAGGCCAGCCCCAGGAAAGGTTCCAGCATCTCTGACTGACCCCAGCCCGGGCTCCTGGGCACACAGACCCACACAGGCCATCCTGCCAGGTTCCTGGGCCCCGGCCCAACCAGCCCACTGGGCCTAACCCCCACCCACCCCCAGCTCAAGTTGAAGGTCCTCTCAGCCCGTCAGCCTCATGACTGGGGATCTCTGTCTCCCAGTCTGGCCCCTGAGAAATGAAGTCCCCATGCGCTGCTGACCTCACAGCATGGTTTTCCTCCCAGGAGTCAAGATTTCTTCACAACCAGGGAGCTGTGTGTCCTCTGATAGTGGGGCCCACACCCAGCACCCCAAGTCTGTAATCCCAGCGAGTCCCCAATGAGGAGGGACCCGGACAGCACTGACCCCTTCTCTTCACACTCTACGCCTGGAAGCTTGTCCACACATCTGTGGCTCCGGCCTGCCCACCTTGTGATGACCCCAGCCCTACTGAATCCTCCACAAGGTGCTCCCCAAGGTCACGGCCAAGGGAGGCAGAGTAACCCTCCAGGCAGCACAGAGCAACAGACCCTCCACAATGGCCAGAACACAGCTGAGCCCTGACTCAGGCTGTGCATGAAACGGGGACCCCATATGCCACGCAACTCAGAGGAAGACCACAGCTGAGTGGGCACCAGGGGATGGGTCAGCTCCGGGTCATCTCGGGCACAAGATGACTTCAGAAAAATCAGGGGAATTCCTAGTAAAGAGAAGTAATCTACCGCCCAAACCCTCCTCCCGTTCTCCCTCCCCCACAATTTTGATTTTAATGCACAAGAAGTCTATGACCACCACAGCAAAACTGAGAAACGTCAGCTTGAAATCAAGTCAGCCTTGAACGGCCAACTACGAATTCTGCCATCCACCTGCTTCCTGAACTTCCAGAGGAGCAGAGCACAGGTGCCCCGGGGACGTGGCAGCCTGGTGGTTTCAGTCCAGAGTCCTGGGAGTGATGGATGGCCTCCAGGCACCTCCCCCTCGGCCACTTGCTGGAGACAAGTGGAGGGGTCGGAGCCAGAGGCGACTTCTCTGCACACCAGGGCTCATTCTGACAGAGGCTCTGGGGGAGCTGTCCAGGTTCCTGTGACTGTCAGAGACGACCTGGCTTTTGAAAGGGGCCAGGCGGGCAGGGACAGGACCTCTTCTTACCCATCTCTCTGCCCCCCACCACACTGGCCCTTGGCTGGGGACAGGGCAGCCACAGGGACGCACAGGAGATGCACCGGGAGGCGTGGGGTGGACGGACCAGGAGGGTACACGGCCGGGAGAGGGGGAGACATGCCAGGTGAGCAGATGGGAGGGATGGATGGGCGGGGGCCACACTGGAAGCAGAGGTGGGAGGCGTGATCCCTGGGCCAAGCCCCCACCCCTCAGCAAAGTTCTCGTCTGGTTCTGTTTCTCATCTAGATTTTTGCTCCCTGATCCTTAAGTCAGATGTGAAACCAGGATTTCCCAAGATCATCAAGACCAACGACCCGGACGTCCTCAGGGCAGCCCGACACAGCGCCGAGAGCTTCAACAACTGCAGCAACGACGCCTTCTTATTCCGAGAGTCCCGCATCAGCAAAGCCCTTGTCCAGGTGAGATCTGGGCTCGCGACAGCACAGGGCGGCCAGGTCTGACCAGACCTGACCTCCCAGAACCCGCCTGGGGCCACCAATGTCAGGCTCCAAGGCCGGCACCATCTCAGCAGACCAGGCTTCCCCAGGGTGGACATTGCAGTCCCTGGAGCGGGGGCACAAGCTGCACTGCTGCCCACCTTCAGTGCTGCCTGAGGGCGGCTACCCTGCGGACCCAAAGCACCTCTGGCTGCCCCCACTGTGCCCCATCCCCACATATGTCACATCTTGGGAGGTCCCCATGCTTCTCAGTGACCCCATATGGGAGGCCTGATGCTCCCCACACAGGGACCCCATGGGGCGGCCAGGCCTGGCTCCTGAGAACACAGGTCGAGGGTACAGGACCCAGTCAATCGCCCCCTAAAAGCAGGGGCCCAGGGCAGCCGGTCACAAGCTTCGCATCCACTGACCCAAGGACACAGGCTGCCCAACACCACCTGGCAGGCTGACACACACTCACAGTCACTCCCTGGGCACAGGATTGGCAGATGACTGTGTTATCTCTATTCTCTTTGGCGATTGCAAACTCTGAGAGCAGGATCGTGGAGGGCGGTCTGCACGGGTGAAAACTGCATCAGGGCTCTAGGGGCTCAGACTGGGGGATCGGGGTCTTCCCTCCCCACCGCCTGCAGGAACCTGGGCCTAAGCCTTGAGGGAGGGAGGTGAACCCCAGCTCACCCCATCTCTCACCATGTCCTGGACCCAGTGTCCCTGGCCCACCCTTTGTCCCCTCAGATAGTGAAAGGCCTCAAGTTCATGCTGGACATGGACATCGGCAGAACCACCTGCAAGAAGACCAGGCACCCCAACCTGGATGACTGCAGCTTCCAGACCAACCGCACCCTGCAGTGGGTAAGAGAGGGGTCTCGCCCCCCACCCCTCGCACCCCAACCCAACCACCTCCACAGCCTCGAGGTCACCCTCAGCACTTCTCTCCCCGTGAGGCTCCAGATCCCACCCCAACACCAGAGGGTGGGAGGCGGCCCCCTGGGACTTCCCAAACGCCCAACCCTCCCTGCTCCCAGAGGCACGACACACTAAAGGCATGAAGGTGTGGGGAGAGCAGAACCACCTTTGACATAATTCAGAAATTATATAGACACACTCAGGGAGAGCAGAGGCAGCAGAACTTAGGGTTAGTCACTCAGTCATGTCCAACTCTTTGGACCCCACGGACTGAAGCCTGCCAGGCTCCTCTGTCCATGGGATTCACCAGGCAAGAGTACTAGAGTGGGGTGCCAGCAGCAAAACATGGTAATCTATAGACAGAGGTACGGGCAATGTACTGTTTTTTGGTTTCGGCTGTACTTGGTCTTTGTTGCTGGAAGTGGGCTACTTTCTAGTCGTGGTGCAGGGGCTTCTCACTGCAGAGGCTTCTCTCGTTGCGCAGCACAAGCTCAGTAGTTGTGGTTCACGGGCTTGGTTGCCCCACAGCATGTGGGATCTTCACGGAAGAGGGATCAAACTCGTGCCCCTACGCTGGCAGTGGACACTTAACCACTGGACTGCCAGGGAAGCCCAAGTGTATATTCTTGAATTACTCTTGCAACTTTCCTGTAGATTTGAAAAGTTTTCCAAAATAAAGTCAGGGCAGGTAGAGAACTCTTCAGTAAAGAAAACACACACGCCTATGTGTGGGTGCACACACAGATGTGCACACATGTGAACACATGCACATAAGCACACGTGTGTGTACCTAATGCCCCTCTCCAAGGCAGTGGCACTGGGAACCTACTTCTGCAGCGGGTGGGGGTGCCCTGGTGGGGTGGACAGCCTCCGGGAAGGGAACCCTCAGGCCACTGCTCCTTTCAGACCCTCAGCTGCTACTCTGAAGTCTGGGTCACCCCCTGGCTGCAGACGACCGAGGTGTCCGTCCTGCACTGTCACTGACGGCCGCCTCCCAGCTCCGTCCCTGCTGTCACCAGTCCTCGGGGCAGCACCTGCCAGGAGCAGAATGCTGGCGCCGGGAGCCCACGGGCCACCACATCATTGCTGGGATGGGAAGCCGGTCTGCACAGCTGGGGCGAGTCCTCTGGTGCGAGTTACACAGGTTCTCGACCCCAAGGGCCCTCCCACCCGACTGCCCCAAGGTCCCAAGTCCTCGAGGTAAGCCCAGAGGGCCGTCCTTCAGCACTGGGCAGGGACCCGACCAGCTCAGTAATGACCTCCAAGGTGAACACTTAGGAATAAACCTGAATAAAGAACTCACCCCCTTGAAGTTCTGCCTGGTGCTTGACCCACTGAGGGGAGAACTGGAAAGGCAGTTCAGTGACGGGAGGGCCCGCCATACAGTGGGGCAAGCAGGAACCCCGGGCCCAGCACCAGACGCCTCGGGACACCCCCGTGGGGCCACCGCGACTGACGCAGCACAGAGGCTCTGAACTCCCCTCTGTCTTCATGCACCAACATGCACTGGAGCACAAGGCCAGGTTTCTCCCGACAACGAGGGGGCCACCCGGATGCTGCCCCACAGGCCTCACAGGACGTCAGAATGGAGAGGTGTTGGGGGAGCGGTCCAGGGCACCCCCGCCCGAGGCCCCCGAGCCCATGACGGCGTCACTTACCGCAGGGGGTGGGTATCAGGCAGCAGGGGCCTCAAGGCCCGCACTGCCACCCGGTCTGCATGCTTTTTAAAACACAGCGGCTCTGCCCTCAGAGAGAATGATTCTGACGCGACAAGCTGGGCCTCCATCTCATTCAGCGTCACCGGGAAAACGTCAAGTTAAGGACCCGGGATTCTAAGACGTACAGAGTTACCACCAAGAAGGAACACTCAGGTCTCAAACTGACCAAAACCACAAACTCCAGCCAGCCAGCCCACCGTGAGTGTTCCCCAGACTCCCTGCCAGGCCCTCCACCCCTGCATATCAGCCGTGGAGACTCTAGGATCCAGCTCCGGGCCCTCTCCCCATCCTGCCCCAGGCTGCAGACCAACCAGGCTCTTGAGGAACGCCCGCTGCCCAGTGGACTAACCACCCACAAGGCTTAGTCACTCCGCTACCCGGACTCAGTGCCAGGGACCCAGGCACCCATAGGTCTGACCCCTGGGCTGGGCGGTCACCCTGCCCCCTCCCCCCGGCAGCCTGCACCTCTGGGAAGGTCCCTCCCCGGCCTCAGCTCCCCAGTGAGACTCGGCCAGTCTCCTTGTATCATTAAGAGGTCAGCACACAGGAAAACCCTTTAGCATGGCAGAGCAAACGCTGATGACAGAACCTCAACGTGAGGCCTCAGTCCTATAAAAGGCAGCGACGGAGTACTGCCGGTGTTTTTGTAACAGATGATAAAGCAGCACACAATGAATGAATCACTTGCTTTAATTTTAAGAGCATGTTACCAGTTCACATCAGAACAAATCCATTTTATATTTACAACAAAAGTCTATCGTATATTTAAGACTAATGAGGCTCTACTTTACACCTTACCATGGCAAATAACCACAAAGCACACAGGAAATGACACTTTGAGACAGAAAAGCAACACCTGAGTCAGAAAAAAAAAAAAAAAGACACCTTTGCTGAAAACTGTGAAAAGCTACCAGCTCCTCTGCACTGACAGCACAGCCCTCGGCTCCCGGCTCCCAACCAAGAAACGTTCAGGGTCAGCGCGCTTGGGCTGCGTTTTCATGGCAGAATGGTCAGGTTTTACCCTACTGCTCCTGCAGACGTCATACACGGGTGCACTGTTGCCTATTAAACACCACTTCCCGTGAGGTTACATCACCTGACAGGACACGGGTCACCGCCACGCGGCCAGTCTGACCACTCTGCACAGCTGTGTGGGAAGCTGGCCCTGAGCAGAAGACGACCCAGGACGGGCCCCCGCCAGACTGACTGTTCTCCCCTAAAATGGGGGGGCCTGAGTCAGCACACGACACAATGGTCCAGGTTTCACCACTGCTGTCATCTATTCAAAATACAATCTTTTCAACTCACAAAGACAACTCCAGACACACAATCCCTGATGTGTTCTCACAAATACCAGGAAAGGGAGGAGCAGACATCAGCCCTACCTGGCAGGTTGGAAACAGGACAGCGGTGTCATGTGGACTGAGTCAGTGTGGGAGGCCATGGGGGAGGCACCAAGCAAATGCAAGCACAATGCCAGCAGAACAGCCCTCACGACACACGGAAAAACAGACCTCACTCCACATTTGCTGTTGGAGCAAATCAAAGCAGAAAACAGAGTCCCAGGCAACACCATCCACAGGTCAATCCACAGGGGTTGCCCACCACCAGGACCACATGTGGACACATCCGTCAGGCTTGTGACACTGGAGCAGAAGCGACTCCTGCACATGCACCATTCGCACTTGGGTCTGGGGACGAGGAACCAGCTGTGAACAGGACTCCTGGTGCCCAGCGCTCACCTCATGTGATTTGCACAGCAGGCTGTACACAGAGAAGCCAGCTAGTCCTCTGAGCGGCTAGAATCAATACGTTCTTCCTCCACACACATCCAGGTCCTTGCCTTCAGAACATTGGCGGGGCCCCAGAGAGGGAGGGAGGGAGGGGACTGGGCGGGGGAAGAGGGTGGGAGCCACAGCAGGGACGCCCAGGGCTGAGGCCCAGTCCCTTATGACTCTGGGGAAGAATCTTCGCCCACACAGCCCGTCTTGAGGTCCCTCCCCCAAAGGCAAGTATCACCTGTTTAACAGCAAAGACACCAAGGCTGGTGAGACACTGCCAGCAGCAGGGACAAGACCCCAGCTGCTCACCCACAAATCCATCCCCACCCAAGTACACAAAGTCCCCAGGTCCCAGAGACAATCACCACGCTTGGGGAGGTTTTTAAGAGAAAATGGCTTCACAAGGACTCATCTTCCCCTTGGCAAATTCAAGGCCTAGCCCAGGAGAGGGTGTCCTGGGGCCGCACACCTCCCAGACCAGTGGGCGTGGGGAGAAGGGCATCCACGTGCTTCCAGGCCCAGGGGCGGTGCATGGGGTGAAAACGGGCTCCGGGTGACAACGGGCACAGGGTGACAGCAGGCCTAAGCAGGCTACAGGCGGAGTCTGCACAGGTAGGGGGCCCTGAAGGAGCCCAGGTAGAGGTGCCCGCTGTGTTCGTGCGCCTCGCTCACGTAGGTGACCACCTGCCCTTCAGGGTCATGCAGACTTCTCTGGAAGGCCCCGCTATCACTGAGCTCCAGGACCAGACTGTACCGCGGCACGAATTTCATCACCGTCTCTTGGCTGAATAGCTGCAAAGGAAGCACAGAGCAGAGAGAGTATGGCAGGGCAGGTGTAGCCCCTGGAGCCCAGACAACAGGCCCACCTGGAGACCCACAGCTGGACACCCAATCCTGTCACCTGCTGGGTGCATCCCACCTGCACTGCCCCCTGCTGAACCACCTCGCCACCTGCTCCCCTCCACACAGGAGTGTGACTGCCTTTTTAAAATATTGGTCCCAAACATTTAGTCAAGAAATGGCTTGTGGGGCTGAGCAGGCTAGGTGTGTGCAGGGGTTGCCCAGACCAGGGAGTCAGTCTGAGTAGGGAGCATCCACCCTGGAGGAGAGGCCATGGCTCCAAGCAGGGGAGATGCTGTCCTGCAGTGGGGCCCCAAGGGGACAGCAAGCCCCTGCCCATGGCTGGGAGGAAGGAGAAGCTGGGAGGAGGGAGAAGGGCTGGCCTGGGTACCAGAGCCCTAGTCAGGGCCGTATGATGCTGGGGACAAAGGCTACAAATGTGGACACCTGGAGAATCCGATCAAACAGGCGTGAGGGAGCATGGGACCCAGGTTTCTCACCCTTAGAGAAAGGAAGGACCAACATCGATGGTAAGAAGACAGGCATAGATCCTGTGGCGTTGGACCAGAAACACCAGTCTTACTTAGAGTTTTCAGTTTAAAGGAACAGATAAAGATATATGAATGTAGGTACAAAGGTCTGTCCATGAGCACGTGTGCACAGACTCACTCAGGAACTGCCACCTGGCACCTTTCAGGACCTTAGGTTACAAGCAGTTCAGTACCAGTAACTGGTACTGGTACTGGGACATGGGCAGGATCCCAGGGAGGGCACAAGGAGGCAGGAGGAAGGGGCACCTAAACCACTCGAGGAAGAGCCAAAGGCTGGGCATCCGGGGAAGAGCAAGAGGGACAGGCAGGACAGAGGCCCAACAAGTCATGATGGTGAAGGTGACAATTCCAGACGAGGAAACCAGGAGGGAAAGAGTCAGAGGGCTCAAAGATGTAAATTTACATTTTACGCCAAAGGGTAAGTTTAAAGAAGTCACTGAACGTATCAGATATCATAAGCAGAACTAGAATTTTTAGAGCTTTCAGTTCAGTTCAGTTCAGTCGCTCAGTCATGTCTGACTCTTTGCGACCCCATGAATCACAGCACGCCAGGCCTCCCTGTCCATCACCAACTCCCGGAGTTCACTCAAACTCATGTCCATAGAGTCGGTGATGCCATCCAGCCATCTCATTCTCTGTCGTCCCCTTCTCCTCCCGCCCCCAACCTTTCCCAGCATCAGAGTCTTTTCCAGTGAGTCAACTCGTCACATGAGGTGGCCAAAGTACTGCAGTTTCAGCTTTAGCATCAGTCCCTCCAATGAACACCCAGGATTGATCTCCTCTAGAATAAGGGTCAAAAAAACCCACAATGAGATGCAGTTTCATTTTGTTTCTTGAAATCATAGTTTTCATGTTTACCTTAAATATCACTTTTTTAAGAAAAGGCCTCTCAGATAAGAAATCCAACATGGAGAAACCAGGATTGGCGCGGATGGCCGCCATGCTGACCCAGTACCCCCCGGAGCTGCTGGCTCGGATGTTGTCCGGAAAGCCAGGCAAATTCTCCACAAACACGTCAGCCCCTCCCTTCATCAGGCCAGACACGTAGAACCTGAAAAAGTCAACCAAGGAGGCAATGAACAGCAGCCCCCCAAAAGAAAAAATTGGAGTCAAACACCAATGCATCCATCATGACCGAGGGCACGTGATGCAAGGGCCTGCTGCACGGGCCTCGGAGCCCTGGGTCCAGCAAGCAGCAGGGGCGGGATCCAGGCCGGGCCAGGACCGCAGTCATTGTTCTGCTGAGACTCGCCCAGCCCGCAACACTCAGGAAGCCTGAGGGAGGGAGAGAAGACAACTCTCCGCTCACAAAGGCCCAGCCTCTGCCACGTCCCAGGCTCTGCAGCCTGCCTCTCACACCTGCCCCGCCCTGCCCCTCACGCCGGCGCGGCCTGCTCACGCACCTCCTGATCCTCACCATGGCCAACTCAGCCACCAGGACAAAGTCCTCTGCAGGAGACAGCTGCACCCCGTTGGGGAACCGTAAGTGGTCCAGCAAAACCTTCACCTCCTTGGTTTGGGTGTCGTACTCCAGCAGGCTGCAGGCACCAACGCAGAGGGTCACATGGGGCATCTGGGAGCCCTGCTGGGCAGCCAGGGCCTGTGCAGGGGCACTTGGCCTCCACTGGAGTGGCAGGGCCCCCATCCTCCACTCAGACTAGTTCCAGGCTGGCCCTGGAGGGCCACCCAGGCACCCCCACCCAGACAAGCCTACCATCAGTTCTCTCGCTGACCTGGTCGCTAACTCACACCAGGGTGGGTCACCATGGCTCCAGCCTCACAGGAGTTGAGGTTCCCCCTCAAGTGCCAGACCACCCCCTACACCCTCAGATGGCCTGGCTGGTCTTAGCTTCATTTCTCCAAAGAGAAGTGAGAACATCTAGCTGCCCTGTTGTGTCCACCACCTACTTCCAGGAGACATTAAGATCCTCCCTTAAAAGCTGAGCAGATGCTCAGAAACACCCACCAACTACTGGGCGTGATACTCTCCAACGTCATCCTGCCTGTCTACAGCCTCCCTGGGCAGAAGGTTCAGGAGGACACTCACCGCCCATCATCCGTCCCCTCCATCAACAGGAGCAGATAATCTCGTCTTTGCCATTTGCTGCTAGAATCCGTAAAGTAAATCTTCCTCCCGTCCCGAGTTACTGTAAGATCGTTCATGAAGGACATTTTCCTCCCCTCAATGGGGGTCTCAGAGGACAGCAGCAGTTTTACTTCACCTGCGGGGATGGGAAGGAAGAAAAGGAAAGACAGGAAGAAAAGGAAAGACAGGAAGAAAGAAAGAAGAAAGCAGGGAGACTTGCTTTCACTCTAAGAACATGCAGCTCAACAGTTTCAAAATATTAATCAACCTAACTTGTTTAAAAGGAAAAACTTAAAGGAGCTTCCCCACTCCCTATGTCAGAAGACGCAGTACTTCTCACAGTGTTTCCCTCCTTTCTATTCAGTGATGAAGTTTTTAGAACCCCACTAAAGGCAGAATCCTCCTTATGGAAGAGGAACTCCTTTCCCCAAGACCAACTGACTTAAAAATCTGTCAAGAGTCACGGCAATTTTCTATTTGAGAGAAATACACAATGCTCCCCTCACCTGCTTTTAAATGTGAAAAGCAGGAGTAGTAGTAAGTCTTTTCAGACTGTAGCACAGACACTCATGGAGTGCTCAGTTCTCTTTAGTCCAACCCCATTTAAACCCCTACAACGATCCCCCAAGGCAGGCCCTCCTGTCAGCCCTACTCTGTGGTGAGGCAAGTGGGCTCAGAGACTGAGTAACTGGCACACGCCAGCACCCGGCAGAGTGGGGGCCACCCAGGGGCCCTGCGCACCACCCACGATGACAGCTCCTCCCTCCACATGACCCTCCCCATTAAGCACACACAGCAATATCACAGCACTGGTCCACAGGACACCATGACCAGTCAGGGGAGGGAAACAGCAAAAGGAGCTGGAGGAAAGAAAAGTAAAAAGACAAGAGATGAAGGGGAAGGAAAAAGAGAAGTCTGAGAAGCAGAAAACAAACAGGGAGCCCAGACGGACACACAGAAAAGTAAAGATAGGAAGAGGAGCCTCACACCCTCGGAATGAGACCTTCTGGGACCTGGTGGTCAGGGAAGAGGAAGGTATGAACCTGAGGCAGGCTCAAGTGAGGAGCCACACGACATAAATACTGGTGGTGCTCTCTGCAGGCAAGACCTTCAGTACCATTCCGTAGGTAAGAAAAATACGAGGGTCTCTGGTAGGCTGTACTGAACAAGTTCTACTAAATCCACTTAGAAATAAATGCACATGTTGTTTAAAAGATCCGCAATCATCACAGAAGGAATCAAGTTACTGGCACGTACGTTTCCAGGGATTTACTTCAAACAGCCCTTTGTACGCATCAACCACAAAAAGGGTCCCGTTGGGCCCGGCCCGGATGCCTAGGGGTCTCCCACAAGCAGGCTCGTCATCTCGGGTTTCTAGGGAAACAGACAGGAATCAGTGGCTGGCCCCAGATTCTGCCTGTGGCCCATCAGTGTCCAATCACCTCATCTATCCTGTCCTAAACCTGCATCATGCTGCAGAGTACAAAACTGAGCATGGCGTAAGAGACCAACTCAGCCCTCACCATGTCCCAGGCCCCGACAGCTTAGGACGATTGTTCAGTCTGTCCGGAAGGTCCACCGGAGAGTCAGGATGTGGACACACATACAGCAACTGGCACTCAAGAATCACGCTCACATCAGCGTTTGGAGACTCAAACAGTCAGCACAGGCATAGGCCCCACCCCCGCATCTCCCAGCAGGCACAGGCCCCACCCCCGGATCCCTCAGCAGGCATAGGCCCCACCCCCAAATACCCCACCAGACACAAGCCCCTCCCCCGATCCCCCAGCAGGCACAGGCCCCACCCCCGGATCCCCCAGCACTCCAGGAGTGGGGTTGAAGCCCCACAGCTGGACCTGAATGCTGTGCCCATTAAAGGACATGGCAGGGTCCCTCCACCCATCATAAAGGAAAAGCTACCATATTACTCCTTAGATCTATTCTCCTGCTCTACTACCTATATTCTTTTTAAACCTGTGGCAGAGCATATTTAGTGCTGGGCACTCACTGCATGGCACTTACCACAGGGTGCTTACTGCAGGGTATTTACTAATGATTGCTTATTGCAGGGTGCTTACTGTTGAGTGCTCACTACTCAGTGCTTATCGCAGGGTGTTTACCAGAGTGCTTATTGCAGGGTGCTTACTACAGAGTGCTTATTGCAGAGGGCTTACTGCAGGACACTCATTGCAGAGGCACTTAACATGCGTGCTTACATTAGGATGCTTACCACAGGATGCTTACTGCAGAGGCACTTATGGCCACAATACGGAGTGGGAAAAGCAGGTTAAATACTCATATGCAGAGTAAGATCCCATCACTTATAACCACGTGTGGGTGTGAGTCCATGAACAGAAAGAGATCTGAAAAGTTATTCATTACATTGTTAACAAGTTACACCTGAGAAGACTCTAGGTGATTTTTACTTTCTTCTTTGTGCTATTAGCATTTTACTATAAAAATGCATCATTTTTACAAAAACATTCTAGCTCCTAACAAAAGGATAGTAAGTCTCTGCTACCAGTGCTTAAATAGTGAGTTTCTAAAACCTGAGGGACCTAAGGGTAATTCACTCTGAATGAAGGGCTGAGGTCCATGGTAGGCTAGTGTGGGAATGCACTTCGGCACCTGTGAAACAAAGCCTAGCACCTTCCACTGCAGCTCTGGGGTGCATGCTGAGGTGAGGGGTGTGAGGGGCCTGGAGGGAAAGTATGACCACAGGGGGCCTCAGCTGGGCAGTGGAGCTCTCCTCTTCTGAAGACCTGACTTCCAGGAAACCCAGCTCCTCTCAGCACCCTCCTTGGGTGCCTGGAAGAGACATGAAGGCGGTCACCAAAACTTACTGCACGGGCCTGAGCCAAATCGAGCAATGGTCTCTACTTCACCATTTTCAAGTTTTACAACTCGGCCATCCGCTGTACCCGTGAACATCACATCTGTTCAAAGACAGGAAGGAGTAAGGGTGTTACTAGGTTAGCCTAAGAACTATGCTCTCACCACCACCTACAACAGAGGTGGCCAGTCTGTGCTTTGTCTCCAGAGAGGAAACGGCAGTATTGAAAATGAAAGCGAGAGGTGTCTGGGGCCAAAAGCCTTAACACATGCAGCAGTAATGCCATAGGGGCCTTGGAACCAGCATGGGCATGACCCTGAGGCTGGGGAAGGGCACCGCAGACACCAGTCAGAGAGAAAAACAGGACTTCCCACCCTCAAAGAAGCGGGAACCCTCGGGCTGATGCTCAGCGCCTGGGTCTGTTCACATCTGACTCATGCTGCTGCTGCTGAGTCGTTTCAGTCGTGTCCGACTCTGTGCGACCCCATAGACGGCAGCCCACCAGGCTCTGCCGTCCCTGGGATTCTCCAGGCAAAAACACTGGAGTGGGTTCATCTGCCTCATGGCAGTGTCTAATTGCTGAAGGTGACTATCCAACCAAAGGGAAACAACTGCTGGGAAGGCCCCTGGGTATAAAATCAAGTGCTCGCTTCAGCAGCACATATATTCAACCAGAATCATGCAGAACTTGCAATGATGTGCAAATTCATGAAATGCTCCATATTTTTAAATGTAAATATTGCAAACTCCAGGGGAGCCACTAAAAAAAGTATTTAAAATAAGTATAACTGATAGGCAAAGAATGGACAGAAAAAAGAATCATACAAGATGCTCAACTGAACTACTGAACTCCCAAAGTGGATGAGAAAATAAGAAGAAAAAAACATAAGCAATGAATAGAAAACAGTGACAAACAGGGGACAGAATAATTCAACAACAGCTGACCCTTGAACAACTGGGGGTTAGGGGGCGTCAACCCTCTGCACAGTCAAACATCTGTGGATAACTTTATGGTCAGCCCTCACATCCTCAAGGTCCTGAATCTGCGAGGTTTCTGCATCGCAAGATTCCACACCCATGGATTCAAGCAACTGTGGATGGAGCAGTGCTACAGAATGTGTTCAATGAAAAAAAATCCATGTTTAAGTGAAACTGAGTTGTTAAAGGATCAACTGTGTATCAACTATTTTAAATGTTAATGGTAAAAAACCTCAATTAAAAGACAGAGATTGTCATCGAGTGTATTAGAAAAAAAAAACGCAATGAAATGCAGTCTGTAAGAAGCTCTCTTTAAATATACAGACACATACAGATGAAAAATGAAGGGGTCAAGAAAAATATACCACACTAACACTAATTAAAAGAAAGCTGCAGGGCTAGGAACATGATCAGGGATAAAGAAGACCATCAGGTAACAACACAGGTCAACCGCAGGGAAGACACAACAGTCCTTAACATGTATGCGCCTGACAATCATCATCAAAATACACGAGGCAAAACCGATACAACTGCGAGGAAGCACAGGAATCCATGATTCGAGGAGGAGAGAGACCTCAGCATCCCTCCCTCAGAAACGGAAAGACCCTGATGGGCAACAAGATCCGACTGCACAGCACAGTCAGAAAACAGGGAGCCATGTGCAGTGTCGTGGGGTAAACCAGAATGAAAAATAAAATGGAAAAGAATGTACATATACATATAACTGAGTCACTTTATAGTGGAAATTAACACAACACTGTAAATCAACTATGTCAAAAAAAAAAAAAAAACGGACAGATCCTGCCAACAAAAAAATCATCCCTAACTGAAGCCCATTCGCCTATAACCAGTGCTCCACGAGAAGCCCTCACAGTAAGAAGCCCATGCACTGCAACAAAATAGCCCCCACTCACCACAACTAGAGAAAGCCCTCGCAAAGAAAACCCAGTGCAGCCAAAAACAATAAATAAATAAGAAAATCAATAAAGACACAGTTGAAGTCAACAGCACCATTGATTAACTGGATATAATTGACACCCTTCAACACCTCATCCGACAAACAGAAAAATATATATTTTTCTTGAGTTCACATGAAACATTCACTAAGACAGACCACATCTTGGGCCATAACATATGCCTTAATAAGTTTAAAAGAACAGAAATGATACAATGTCTGCTCTCACACCAACATGAAATTAAACTGCTGCTGCTGCTGCTAAGTCACTTCAGTCGTGTCTGACTCTGTGTGACCCCATAGACGGAAGCCCACCAGGCAAGAACACTGGAGTGGGTTGCCATTTCCTTCTCCAATGTGTGAAAGTGAAAAGTGAAAGTGAAGTCGCTCAGTCGTGTCCGACCCTTAGCGACCCCACGGACTGCAGCCTACCAGGCTCCTCCATCCATGAGATTTTCCAGGTAAGAGTACTGGAGTGGCTTGCCATTGCCTTCTCTGTGAAATTAAACTAGAAAGAAAGAGAGCTGAAAATCCCAAAATACTTGGAGAATAAACAACACACACTTCTAACTAACACACAGGTCAAAGAAGAAATCTCAAGAGGAATTACAAAACATTTTGAACTAAGTTAAAATGAAAACATAACTTATCAAAAATTTCATGGAGGCAGAGAAAACAGTACTTAGAAAGAAAAATTACAGCATCAAAGACACATATTAGAAAAGAAAGAGACCTAAAATCAGTCATCTAAGCTTCCATCTTCGGAAACTAGAAAAAGAAGAACAAAGGAAACCCAAGGTAAGCAGAGGAAAGAATAAAAATTAGAGCAGATATCAATGAAATTGGAACAGGAAATCAATAAAGAAAAATCAACAAAACCAAAAGTTGGTTCTTTGAAAAAAATCAATAAAATGAATAATCCTTTAGCTAGGTTAACAAAGATAGAAATTACAAAAGACCCCCCTGGGCATTAAGAGGATACTAAAGAAACACTATAAACAACTCTGAGTCCACAAATTTGATAATGTAGATGAAAGAGTCCGATTCCTTGAAAGACACAATCTGCCAAAACTCACACGAGACAATTTTAGGTCTGTATCTATTGAAGAAATGAATCAATAGTTAATAACTTTCCAAAACATCACCAGGCTGAGATGGGTTCACTGATGAATTCTACCAAACATTTAGGAAGGAAGAAATGGTACCAACTTTCTATAATCTCTTCCAGAAAACAGAAGGAGAGGAATATTTCTTAACTCATTCCATGAAGCCAGCATCACTTTAATACCAAAACCAGATAAAGTCATTTTAAGAAAACTACAGACCAATATCTCTCAAGTACAAAGATATGAAAATTCTCAAGCAAATCAAATCCAAAATGTATAAAAGGAATTATACACCCAAACCAAATGGGATTTATCCCAAGTACATAAGGCTAGTGTAGCATCTGAAAAGAAGCACAAGCTGGAATCAAGATTGCTGGGAGAAATATCAATAACCTCAGATATGCAGATGACACTACCCTTATGGCAGAAAGTGAAGAGGAACTCAAAAGCCTCCTGATGAAAGTGAAAGAGGAGAGTGAAAAGGTTGGCTTGAAGCTCAACATTCAGAAAACAAAGATCATGGCATCTGGTCCCATCACTTCATGGGAAATAGATGGAAAAACAGTGGAAACAGTGTCAGACTTTATTTTTGGGGGCTCCAAAATCGCTGCAGATGCTGATTGCAGCCATGAAATTCAAAGACACTTACTCCTTGGAAGGAAAGTTATGACCAACCTTGATAGTATATTAAAAAGCAGAGACATTACTTTGCCAACAAAGGTCCGTCTAGTTAAGGCTATGGTTTTTCCCGTGGTCATGTATGGATGTGAGAGTTGGACTGTGAAGAAAGCTGATCGCCAAAGAATTGATGCTTTTGAACTGTGGTGTTGGAGAAGACTCTTGAGAGTCCCTTGTACTGCAAGGAGATCCAATCAGTCCATTCTAAGGGAAATCGATCCTGGGTGTTCATTGGAAGGACTGATGCTGAAGCTGAAACTGCAATACTTTGGCCACCTCATGCAACGAGCTGACTCACTGGAAAATACTCTGATGCTGGGAAAGGTTGCAGGCGGGAGGAGAAGGGGACGACAGAGAATGAGATGGCTGGATGGCATCACCGACTCTGTGGACCTGAGTTTGAGTGAACTCCGGGAGTTGGTGATGGACAGGGAGGCCTGGCGTGCTGTGATTCATGGGGTCGCGGAGAGTCGGACACGACTGAGCGACTGAACTGAACTGACTGAACCCATAATATTAAAAGACTAAAGAAAAATTACATGAACTTATCAACAGATGCAGAAAAAGTATTGACAAAAATCCAACACCCATTTCATGATAAAAACTTTTAGCAAATTAGGAACAGAGGGAAACTTCCTCAACTTGATAAAGAATATCTACCAAAAAACCTACAGTTAACTTAATGGTGAAAACTAGAAGCTTTCTCACTAAAATCAGGAACAAAGCAAGGATGTCCCCTTTCATCACTTCTTTACAATACTGGGCTGAAAGTTCTAGCTAATGCAGTAAAACCAGAAAAGGATATCAAAGGTATAAATTAAACTATCTTCATTTGTAGATGACATGACTGTCTATGTAGAAAATCCCAAAGAATCAAGAACAATAAGTCTTGGAAACTAATAAGCAATTATAGGAAGGTTGCAGGATACAAAGATAATATACTAAAGTCAATCAGCTTCCTATATACCAACAATGAACAAGTGAAATCTGAAATTAAAATCAGAGTATCAGAAGGTGTTTCACTACCTTCCAAAAAGAATGAAATATTTAGGTCTAAATATAATGAAATATATATAAGATCTAGATGAGAAAAACCATGAAATTCAGATAACAGAAATCAAAGAACTTAATAAAGGGAGAGACAGTCCATGTTCATGGATTAAAAGATACAACATTGTCAAGAGGTCAGTTCTTCTCAACCTGAGCTCTAGATTCAGAGCGATCCCAGCAGCTATTTTGTAGATAATCTACAAAATGATCCTAAAGCTTACACGAAGAAACAAAGATCTAGAAATGCCAATACGATTCTGAAAAAGAACAAAGTTGGAGGACGGACACTACTTGACTTCAAGACTTAAGGGACTTCCCTGACAGTACAGTGGTTAAGACTTCACCTTCCAATGCAGGGGGCACGGATTTGGTCCCTGTTCAGGGATGCCTCTGGGACAAAAAAAAAAAAAACAGAAGCAATATTCAATAAAGACTTAAAAACTTACTATAAAGCTACAATAACGAAGCCAATGTGGTAACAGCAAAACAAAAAAACAGATCAATGGAACAGAATACAGAGCCCAGCAGTAGACCCACAACTCATCTCTAACAAAAGAGCAAAGGCGACACAATGAGGTATAGATGGTCTCTTCAACAAATCTTGCTGAAATAACTAGACATCCACATGCAAAAGGATGAACCTAGACACAATGAACCCTACACCCTTCACAAAAATTAACTCAAAATGGATTTCAGACCTAAACTACAAAACTCCTAGAAGATAAAAAAGGAGAAAACTTAGTTGACTTTGCGTATGGTGATGACATTTTAAATACAACACCAAAGATATGATCCATAAAAGAAAGAACTGATAAGCTGGACTTCATTAAAACTTAAAAACTTCTGCTCTGAGAAAGACACTGTCTAGGGAACGGGAAGACAAGCCACAGACTGGAAGAAAATATCTGTAAACAATGCATCTGATAAAGGACTTGCATCCAAAATATACAAAAAATTCTTTAAACTCCACAATAAGAAAATGAACAATCCAATTTTAAAAATATCCCGAAGACTTAAGACACCTCACCACAGAAGACCTACTATGGTGGAAAACAAACACATGAAAAGATATTCCACATCATATATCATCAGGGAACTGCAAATTAAAACAGCCATGAAATACCACTTCACACCTATTAAAATGGCCAAAATCCGCAACACTGACAGTACCAAACACCAGAGGTATGGAGCTACAAGAGCTCCCACTCATGACTAGGGGGGAGTGCAAAACAGTACAGCCACTTCTGAAGACAGTTTGGCAACTTATAAAACTAAACAAGGTGAATGGAAAAATGAACTATGATACATCCAGGCAATGGAATATTATTCATTAATAAAAAGGAATGAGCTATAAAGCTGTAAAAAGACTTGTGAATGTGAAAGTCACTCAGTCGTGTCTGACTCTTTGCAACCCCCATGGACTGTAGCCCATCAGGCTCCTCTGTCCTTGGAGATTCTCCAGGCAAGAACACTGGAGTAGTAGCCTTCCCTTCTCCAGGGATGTTCCCAACCCAGGTCTCCCACACTGCAACCAGATTCTTTACCATCTGAGCCACCAGGGAAGCCCAAGAATACTGGAGTGGGTAGAACCTTAAAATGCATAACAATAAGTGAAAGAAGTCAATCTGAAAAAACTACCTGATGTATGATTCTAACTCTAAAACATTTGGGAAAGGCAAAACTATGGAAACAAGGAACAGATCAGCGGTTGCCAGAGGCCTGGGGACACAGTGGGATGAAGAGGCTGAACACAGTGGATTTCAAGGGGCAGTAAAGATTCTCTGTATGATAAATCTCATGATGGATACATGTCATTAAACATTTGTCCAAACCCGTAGAACGTACACACCAAGAGTAAACCCTAACGTCAGCTATGGACTCCGGTGATGATGATGTGACAATGAGGAGTTGTCAACCGTACTCTCAATAAATGTACTATCTTGGGGGAGATGCTAACGATGTGGCAAGTAGCGGGTAGGGGACATATGGTAAATCTCTGTATATTCCCCTCCATGTTCCTGTGACTCCAAAATTGCTCTAAAAAGTAAAGTCTAAATGATGTTCATCGGTGACTCCTCTCCTGGCACCTCCTGAGGTGAGTGCCTCTCTCCACTGTCAGCAGCAGTGAGTCCAGGTGCCCTCATGCAGTTCACACTTGCAGGGGATAACCAGAAATGTCACCAAAGGACAAGCAGTTCCCTTAAGAGAGAAAAGGAGGTGTGATGACAGAGCAAGATAAGGCATCAGGCCCAGTGGAAAAGACCAAAAAAAGCATTCTCTGGGAGATTTGACGGGGAGGGGGCACGGGGGATCACTGGGACTCCTCAAAGTTCCAATTTTAAACGTGATTTCTTAACCAAAAACACAAAATTTGTGAAATGAATAAACATCAATGTCTTTTTAAGAGAAACACGAAGCTCAATCACAAAATGCCATCTCTCTTGAGCAATTCTGACTCTGTCAGACAAAAGCAACAACCAACTACAGAAACAGCCAGTCCTCAGGCCGGACAGAGAGCAGGGCTCACAAAGTGGAGGCACGGGCCTAACGGCCCTTCAGAAGGAAACAGAAGCATGGCAGCCACGCATGACCGTTCCACCGTGCTCCGGGGTGATGGCCAGCAAGCTGAGGTAACAAGCTGCAGGAAATCCTCACGTCTCAATCCTCACCAACCTCTTCAACCGTATCTTTTGACTCTTAAGCTTAATTCTCATTCTAACAGACAGGAAAGGCCTGTTCCTGGTTGCTACAGACTCAAGAATTAGAACCAGACCCTCTTTTAGTCTGCAGGTTCAGGCAAGACTGAAGCAGATGGTTACCCTTAAATGTACCCACCAAGGTGACCGTTAAAAAAGTGGAAATACTGAGAACGGTTCCTGTTCTTGTCAAAAATGAAATCTACACAAAGACAACCTGTGCTACATCAAATAATACCTACCCAATTGTGACAAATGAACTAAAACACCAGTGTTCACATTTTTCCTTTCTCCTTTCATTTTAAAGGGTCCAACAGTTTGAGCAGAATAAAGCTTGTCAGACAGGAACTCAAAATCACCCAGCACTAAAGCAGCCTGCAACTCAGAGAGACAAGAGGCTCCCTCGGGGCATCTGCTAGACAAACAGGCACAATCGCAGCCAAGAAGGCTGCCCGGGACTCCCCTTGGCACTGTCCCCACAGGACCCCGCTCAGACGGCAGACAGTGCCAAGTCCCAGGGGTCTACTTACCCCCAATATTCGCTATGGACTCTGGCCCAACAAGCTGATTTTCAAATAGCCTTTCCGCCTGTTGTAACTTCGTATTTGGTTGCAGCACACCAAGGAAGAGGGGGGGCTCTTTGAAGCTGCGAAATAATGCAAGCATAGGGGTTTGTCTATAAAAATACATGCAAGGACCCACATGCATAACTCCCCATTCTTTGACAAAGGGCACACATTTCAATAACATCCTTAGTTGCACTAAAAGAAAAAACCTCCCAGGATATCAGCAAAAGTCATAGCACAGAAGAAAACTGAAGGCATAAATGTGGCCGACGTAAGAACACTCTTCTGCCACCTGAGGCCCGGGGAGCCAGGCCTCCCCAACCCATCCAACAAGCTTCACCCTCCAGCTCACAGAGCCCGGCATTTATTTTGCCACTGGCCATCCAGGCCCAACCAAGACAGAGAGAGCAGAGTGCATGTTTCACAAGAACGGCCTTGGCTCCTGCTCCATGGAGAGGACAGAAGACAGCTGGGCCTGGGGCCACTCCCCCTGCACCCGCACAGGCGCAACCCTCTGTGACCTGGACCGCGCCCCCCTCCCAACCCCGGGCTCACGCAGAAGTGCCCAGGAGCTCTCCCGTCTCCTCCATCCACAGGCAAACATGCTGTTTCTCCCAAGCCATCAGCAACTGCTGCCACCCAGGGCCACGCCACCATCTTCCCTCCCCGCTTCCTCCCTCATCCCCCCCCACCAAGTCCGCTTGCAACCCAGCAGCCCACCTGTGCTGTGAAACACAGATCAATGGCATCCACCCCTCAATACCTCCAAACAGGCCCTCTCCCTGGAGCCAAAGTCTCCCATGAGCTCCTCGCCCAACAGTCCGGCCACGGCCTCCCCTCGCTCTGCTCTCCCAGCCGGTCCCCCAGGGCCCTGGGCACCTCCCATTTCAAACCCGCTGCCTCCCCCCATCACCTCCTCAGTGAAGGCTTCTCTGACCATGCAATGTAACACTCAGCACTGCCCCCAGAAGCCCAGACCCCACACCACTCGACTGTGTTTGCAGCATCGACTCCTCGCTCCTGTCAGCTGCCTGTGCCCCGGACTTGCTGGGTTCTCACTGCTGTATCCTGAACGCTGGCTCCCAGGGAGGGAGGGAGTAGGGGAGGGAAGTTCCCACGTGTCACACCCTCCCCCACCCCTTCTGAGAGTAGGAGAACCAAGGAGGCGGGTGGGGGGTGGCAGTCTGGGAGCTCTCCATCCCCACCGGCTCCAGACAAAGCTCTTTACTTGCTGCCGTCCCTACTCAGGGCTCAACACAACTCTCCTGGAACTAAAGCGCCCCCTCCACCTTAGGCCCTGTCTCACAAATACAGCTTCCTAACTGCTCTTCAAATGCACACTCCTGGTTCAACTAAAGAGCTTTATTTCCAGAGGGGGCGAGTAGGACTGGGACCTGCAACACACTTGGGTTCAAGCTCTGTGTGGGAAGGTCACTCCTCAGGAGGGGCAGGGACGTGTGCAGACAGACAACAGACAAGCACACAGACCAGGGGCAGAGGGGGCTCCCTGAGCCCCAGCCTCCCCGCCGTCCCCCTGGGCACTGCCAGATTCCCTGCACGCAAGAAGGCCTCAAAGGGCTGCAGCATCAAATTAGTCAGGGTGGTGCACTGTCCCTGCTCCCAAGGGGAGATGAGAAAACACAGGAGAAAATGTAGCAGCCTGGCAGAAAGGCCCGGGCACCCCGCTGGGCACAAAGGCGCCAGGGACAGCAGCCCGGGCACCCATGTTAACTCTTTAACTGTTCCCCCCTGCTCGCTCTTGCTGACTCTCCTAGTTCATTCACCGCCTATGCTCAGTTTCCAGTTTTATCCTGTTTCTCCCCATGGTTCTTTCTATCTGATTAGAATCATTCTTTAATCTTTCTTCTGAAATCAAACTGATAAAAATGTCCCACCAGCTGTGAGTGTGTCTCACAAGCACGGGGCCAGGACACGGCCAGTGGCCTCAACTCAGCAGCGGTCACTGTGGCCTCAACCCCAACTCTGGGGAAGGACTGGGTTTCCATCCAAAAAGGAACAGAAACATGAGTTTTCACGAAAAGACAGGACTGTTTGTCATATTTAAAACATATTTCAGTTACTGTAAAATTTAACATAAAAGACACAGTAGCATTATAAAGAAGAGATTTTGTGCCTATGATTTTAAAAGCCAACAGGGACAGTAACTCTTCTAGCAGCTGAAAGCTATTACCGTTAACTGTCAAAAATTTGCATTTTATTAACAGGGTAAAACTGTAAAACTCAAAGATAATAAATAAAAAGCAGCAACAAAGTGCTACGGGTGGTCAGGGATGTGAAACACAAAAAAATAAAACTTGGGCAAGGCCCACGAGAGACCTGCGGGGGAAGGAGCAGGACGGTGGCCCATGCCCCCGACCCTCAGGCAGGGAGACAGCCTGGGCTCCTCACAGATGCTCAGGAAACCCGTGGAGCGGCCCCCCACTCCGAGATCCCAGACTCTCTGGCTCCACAGGTGGACACTCCCCTGTGGTGAGCAGGGAATATCCACCAAGCGGATATTCCTGAGCCCACATTACCCAAGCCTGATGACACCGCTGTGCTCCCACCTCTGGGAACACAGGTGTCCCAACAGACACTGGGCAACACCCTCCAGGAATCAGGACGTCGCAGGTGTCGTGTCCACCAGCCCCAGATCTTCCTAACGAGGAAAAGAAGGCTGATGTGCACAGCAGGGTCTGGCCAAGCCTGGCAGCCTCCCTGCTGACTCTGCTTGCTAAAAGGCTCCCACCATCTGCATAACCACCTGGGAGGGTTCTCCCAGGTCCCGGGCCCTCCAGTCTGTCTGTCCTGAGTCTCCCGAAGGCACCCCGCCAGCAAGGAGACTGCACCACTTGTCCCAGGCAGTGTGTCTGCCCCTTTCCTTGCTCTTTCTGCTCTGATCAGAGTTTCACAAAAGCCCTTTTTGCTGTTGTTACCAGTACTTTTCCCCAAACTTCAGTTCATTCCCGTTCTCACTGTCTGCCAGTCTTCTGCCTTTGTTCTGGCTTCAGGGGCCCACACACCCAGAGCGGGAGCCAGTCATTCCCCAACTCTGAGCCCAGGAGAGACCCAGCAGCCTCACCAGTTTCCAGGGGTTTCTCCTCACCGGGCACATATACTCCACTGACAGGGCTCGTTGTGCACAGTCTCAAAGCCTGCCTGACCTGGCTCCTCTCCAGGCTGCCGGGACGTCACACTACCTTTCCCCTGAATTTCTTTACCACTCTTGGCACAATTAACGACCACCAATGAGATCAAAGGTCTTGGGTCCCCTTAGGAGCCGTATGTCCACCTGCTCCCCACCACCTTGCTCTCCATGGCCAGCTCTCCAGCCCAGGTTTCGACCCCCAGCTTTGGACACAAATCTCACTCCCACCTGGCGCACTGGATTAGCAGAAAGGCCCAGGCAGTCTGCATTTGAGGCCGGCTTAGCCACCTCCTTCTACACAGTGGGTGGGGGGGGGGGGGTTGGCAGGAGGGAGACCTGCAGAGAGGATGCCCAACACATTGCCCACCATGAAGCCTCAACTCTCACTCAGAAAACAACACATCATTCAGTTATCCCTGTTAGCCTCCCTCTACACTGAGACAGGGTTCTTATCTGAACTTTTCAACTTCACATGAACTCAAAGCAAACTTCAGGCAGCTTCAGCACCCTGAGCAGCTCTGAGGGGAAACCAGACTGCACAGCCCTTGACGTCATGAACAATCACATCAAGAGGAGCCTGGCTCTGCATGACTGTAACTACAAATGTGAAAACCTTCACAAGACCTGAGGTGCACACTAGTTTTTCAAGTTATGATGGACTGCATTACCTACATGTCCCCACTGATGAAGGGTAATTTAGGAAAAATAGAACAGTAATTATTACACAAGGTTTACTAAAAATTCCGTTCCGTTCAGTCGCTCAGTCGTGTCAGACTCTTTGCGACCCGTGGACTGTAGCCTACCAGGCTTCTCTGTCCATGGGATTCTCCAGGCAAGAATACTGGAGTGGGTTACCATTTACTTCTCCAGGGGATCTTCCCGACCCAGGGATCGAACCTGGGTCTCCCGCATTGGAGGCGGACGCTTTAACCTCTGAGCCACCAGGGAAGCCCACTACTCATAAATCCTTACTTCAGGAAACATAATTGTGACTGCCAAATAAATAGCACTTACCAATAATTTTTAAAAATCAGCTACTTAAAAAATTTAAACACGGCAACTTGAACTTAACCTTCGTTTGTTTGTCTGTGCTCTCGACACTTCAAATGAATTCAGGTTAATCACCTCTAATACTTAAGCTTCTCTTGTTTGGGATTTTCCTAGTTTTTCAGTTTGGTTTGCACAGTTCTGTTTTTGAAAGAGCAGCATGCATGACACTGGGCACATGTTGTGTAACACCTGATTCAGCACAGACCACAGGCACTAAAGAGCGCACGCACTCTGCTGCTCAGCGTAACCCCCACTGCCCGAGCTGCGCGGCGACTCACCTGAGAGGCGACTCACCTGAGAGGCGACTCACCTGAGAGGCTCCGGCTCTATCGGAGAGTCCAGCAGCACCAGGGCGCCGAGCAGGGGGATGGTGAGGAAGGCTGCCAGCATGAGGAAGGTGGCTCGGAACACTCTGCCGCTAAAGGAGCTGCCGGACACAAAGCACACGAAGGCACCCGTGGGGCTCAGACCGACTGGCCCCGCCCTCAGCCTCTGGGCAGGGGCAGCCCTCCCACCGAGGCTGCCTCTTTCGAGGCCACCACCTCTGCGGCAGTGACTAAAGGTCAGCACTGTTTGCTAGGATGGCAATCATGCCCTTGTTCTTTTTTTAATCTTCCGGGGTGTGGAACACTCATCAGTTATCTCCCAGGTAGTCTGATGAGCGGTATCCTGGATCCTCCAGCAGATGCTAAAAGCCAGTAAACCCAAAGAACCGATGGGCACAAAGTGACGGAGGTGTGAGTGAAGCTATGTGAAGGAGCTGCCCTCGTCCACCGGGAAGACGGCAGCCCTCAGTCACCACCTCTGGCCACCGAGGCTCAGAGCAGCAAGGATCAGAGACACATTCACAAAGGAAATGGAGGCAGAACATCCTGAAGGTCCAAACCCAACCATTACCAGACACTGGAGAACCAACAAAGCCACACCTCCAGACCAGCTCTTCAAAAGCCATGGGGAGACCTGACAGTGGCCTGGGACCTCAAGCAGAGTGTGTGGACAAATGACCACTGGGGGCTGAAACACCCTCCAACAACCTTCACAAACGACTTCACTCACTCATGGGCCAGGCAGCACGTGAAGCCTCCTGCTAAGAAATAAACTGCTGGGATCACTATTTGCCTGCATCAGGATATTCTGATTCACTAAACACCTGAAGTCAAGAGTAACTTAGAGCAAATTAAAATCCTGAGCTCCTAAAGTGGAAAATCTTTTTCTATCCAAAAAAGCTGACTTGAAAAAAGTTAGGACTCACACCTGACAAACTAAGGGCAATGTTTCCTTTGATTTCTGACAAGACGGTTTCAATGTAGAATGCAGAAATGTGTGGGCCGGGGATGGGCAGTCCGCTGCCAGAAGGACGGGACCAAGGGTCACGTCTGACCCCAAGCCTGAGGTCACCGCTAACAACACCACCTGCTGAGCACAGGAGGAGATGCCTGGACCTGGAGCCCAGAGTCAGGTTTCAAACACGCTGCACAAGCTGACCATGTCTGCTCTACTGGGGGATTTTGGGGTGAAGGCAAACACCCAGTGTGGCCCCTGCGAGCCTGCACTCAGCACCGTGTGTCCCACTTCATCCCAGAAGAAGCCCATGGCAGCGCCTCCTATCATGCCTTCCATGGCTCAACAATACAAAAGTTTTCCACTCATCTACTAATGGACACTCGTTGGGAGGGGAGATGGGAAGGGGTTACTTAATGGCAACAAGGAGTATCATGGGATGAGGACAAGTTTTGAAACCAGAGAAAAGTGGTGGTTGCCCAACAGTAAACATCACTGAACTGTGTGCACTCTAAGGAGGTTCCTTTTACGTTATGTACCCCACCTCAAAAAGACGTTAATGGTGACGAGAATGTTCACTTAGACTGTGGTGATTTGTCACTTTAGCAAATCTCTCTAAATAAGCTAAAAATCCCTGAATTGGACATTCTAAACCAGTGACTGATGATACACGAATTACAGCTTCACAAAGATGTCCACAAAGTAAAAATCAGTGACCACCCGTCCAGAGGCTGGGACACGTGCCACTCAGGACTTCCTTGGGTGCCCGGTCTGTTAGTGCGACGACCACAGCCGGCGACTGCAGGGGCAGAGGGTGTCTGCAAGGACTCGGGGCAGGAATGACATGGTCCTGTGGTTCCTTCAAAAGTAGAGTCCCAAAAAGAGGGCCACATGGTACTGCACAAACCGTCCCTCAGAGCCCACAAGGAAGGACAGGTGTTCTGCCAAGGGGGCTGATGTAATCAGCCCGACCCCACCCCGCAAAGAGCTGCAAGCCCCTGGGAGAAGCTGCCTTGTGCAAACTTACCAACGAAAGTGGTGACACTGGCCAAAGTGTTCCTTTCCCTTTTCCTTGCCAAACATATTTCCACATAAAATAGATCCTTCCTGTCTAACTTGGACTCTATGCTAACTCTTCTTTTCTATGTGGTAGTGTATATTTTAAAATCTTAATTTAGGAATGTGATTCAGAGCTCGTGGCAGCGTGCTTGAAGACCTGGTTGCCCCTTCCTAAAGCGGGGAAAACGAGAAGTCCAGCCTGGATAGAAAGTGACTGCTGGCAGCTAGAAAGGCGGCTGGAATTTTGGCAAAGCTTCACGTCCACACGGTCCAACCAGCCGGGCAGGTTCTAGCCCTAGTTGTTCCTGATGTGTGGCTGGACACCGCCGACCTGATCCAAACCCTCTCCAGGGAAAGAAGTCCATCAGCACCCTGGCTGACCGCCAGCCAATTCCTATTGGAAAGCTCTGTACTGGGTCAAGTTTTAGAACGGGCAGCTTGGCCCCACGCTGTTTACTTCCTCACTGCAGGCTGAGACTCTAGCTCTGCAAGGCCATCAAACTCCAACTTCACATATCCAGTAACTTGACAAATGGCCCAAACACAAATTTTTTAGCCATTCAGAACCCGCCTGCTTTATGTGTTCAGTGAAACCTTCCCAGACAGTGGCTCGGTTCAGTTCAGTCACTCAGTCATGTCTGACTCTTTGCAACCCCATGGACTGCAGCACGCCAGGCCTCCCTGTCCATCACCAATTCCCGGGTTTACTCAAACTCATGTCCATTGAGTCGGTGATGCCATCCAATCATCTCATCCTCTGTCGTCCCCTTCTCCTCCTGCCTTCAATCTTTCCCAGCATCAGGGTCTATTCAAATGAGTCAGTTCTTCGCATCAGGTGGCCAAAGTAGTGCAGTTTCAGCTTCAGCATCATCCTTCCAATGAATATTCAGGACTGATCTCCTTTAGGATGGACTGGTTGGATCTCCTTGCAGTCCAAGGGACTCTCAAGAGTCTTCAACACCACAGTTCAAAAGCATCAATTCTTCAGCACTCAGCTTTCTTTATAGTCCAGCTCCCACATCCATACATGACTACTGGAAAAACCACAGCTTTGACTAGACGGACCTTTGTTGACAAAGTAACATCTCTGCTTTTTAATATGCTGTCTAGATTGGTCATAACTTTTCTTCCAAGGAGTAAGTGTCGTTTAATATCATGGCTGCAGTTATCATCTGCAGTGATTTTGGAGCCAAAGAAAATAAAGTCTGTCACTGTTTCCCCATCTAAGGTTCATCAACTTTTTGGCAGGCACATCTCACTGCTGGTTCCTATGAACTCAGAGTCAACTACAGTTCTGCGTCTGCTCTGTAACTGCCCGACCACACACTGCACTGTGCTCCATTGCGAAGTCACGTCTAACTCTATGCAACCTCAGGGACTGTAGCCCGCCAGGCCCCTCTATCCACAGGATTCTCTAGGAAAGAATACAAGAGTGGGTTGCCATTTCCTCCTCCAGGGGAATCTTCCCAACACAAGGCTCGAACCGGCATCTCCTGCCTGCGTCTCCTGCACTAGCCAGTGGATTCTTCACCACTTGAGCCACATGGGAAGCCCTGCACACCTGCACTATGTCCACTCATCTGAAGGACCTTCCGTTTATCCAAACCATCTTCACCAACAAAGTGCTGCACAGCCTATCCTACTCTCTTCAGTCTGTGCTGACACACCCCGGAAGGCCAGCCCCCTCCCTCCCAGGTGCCATCCGGGAGGTCAGCTTGCTTGCCCCAACCCCTACACCTGCACCCTCAGAGCCATGACTGGGATGCACAGAATCTAACAACTACCAACGGCTCAGTCACAACTTACAAAATCCTGTCAAATGGTATTTAATGGGGCAAAATGTGGTGAAGGGTGTCCTCTAATGGCTTCTGCACACAAAACATTAAGGCCTCGAGGCACAGACTGAAGTCCTGACCCACATGCTCCATGAGATCAACACAGACTTGTGAGTTCAGGCCCAAATCCACAAGAGACCGGAACCCCAGGTGCTGAGGTGATCCCTGGAACCCGAGACTCACACACAATGGCCCAGTCCTTTCAAGTGACCGCGCACAGCATTGGTTCACTTTCCACAGTCCTTCATACCAGGGCTCCGAGACTGCAAGCATTGCTTTTGCACTGACACCAAATTGAAAACAAGGTAAAAGAGCAATTTGAAAACACACACCCAGGGGAAGAGCTAAGAAAACTCTGGAATCCTGGCTCCCCACCACCTCATGAATTACAACAGCCCCAGCTGTCTCTCCCCACTGCCTCCCTTATGGTTCAATCTTAAAAAGGAAAATGGACCTACGAGAGATTTTTAATTAGTCTGAAACCCTTTGGAAGCTTATTGAAAAAGAAGCTGGTAACTTTTCAACTCTTCATTCCTAAACAAATATACATGGACATTAAACAGTTGTTCTCTCCTCTCAGACAGAACTATGTTCCAAAAGGGAAGGAATCCTTTCTGGGTTACAATCACTCTGTCAATAAACTTCTTAAACCTGTGGGGAAACTGATGCCAAATGACAATCATTAGAAACCTGCACTGGGGACTTTCCTGGTGGTCCAGTGGTTAACACCCTGCAATCCACTTCAGGGGGCACGGGTTCAATCCCTGGTCAGGGAACTAAGATCCTGCGTGCCACGGCCAAAAAAAAGATTACTGTTCAGATACAGACACTCAACAACTTTGAAATAAAACATTATCTCCAAAGCCTAATTTTAAAAATACACTTCTCATTGTCCAGAAGCCAATTCTGTCCTTCATTTGTCTTCATGTCTCTTGCGACTCCATTCCTCTGTAAATTTACCAAACCATGTCACTCACAAAGACTTCAATGACCTCACCAGTAAAACAGAACTAATGCCACCACTCATGCCAGAAGCCAGGAGACTGGGTAAGGTATCATTTAGTGTTCCATCCACTAAAATCTATTGTCCTGCTTCTGTAAGTTGAAGCAGCAAATTTCCTGCTTCTGTAAATTGTCCTTTCTTTATTCTATTCAGCACATCTAAAGTTTACTATAGAGTCATCACATTTCTATTTCCTTCAGATTCCTTTTCTTCACTCATTATACACAATACTTTGTCTTAGAGTGAACCCTCAAATTTTAAGGTAATCAAGATGACAGTCAGATGAACTACTAGAAACCACTACAAAAGAAATGAAAACTAGAAAACTGCATGATAAAAATAATAAAAAGCTAAAGAATTACAATATACACATAGGAAGGAAGGTGGGTGACAGGAAACAGACTGTTACAAAGATCCAGAAGAGGATCAAAGAGAAGGGGAAAACACAGGAAAGCCAAGCAAATGTCTTAAATCAACAGAAAGCAAAAGGCACCCAGGGGAAGACTAGCAACAGGTGAGGACTTTGGAACACAAAGTAACCCTGCCATTGAGGAGGAAATCCCAGAGAAACTGAGAAACAATTAAATTAACTCTGCCCCCTGCCCTGGGGCCTATAGGGCAAAGCAAAGAGTTGGGCCCATCCAACTACTGCCCTTGGGTGCTCTATGCCCTGTGCCTCACAGCAGACCCAGGCCAGCTGCCCCCTGGTCTCCTGGGCACAAGTGTGTGGCAATGCGAGTGGGCACAGTTGCACAGCTCTGCTAGTCCCAGTCTGTCTGCTCTGAAGGCCCCTAAGTCATCAGCAGATGATCTCACAATATCCACAGTCAAAAGGGTGACCGACTGTCATTGTCTGCCCGGGGTCAGCACTGAAAGTCCCACATCCTAGAATCCAAAGCAAACCAGAATGGCTGGTCACCCCACAAAGAGGAGTTTATTCCCGACCTTTCCACTGGTCCCGGGACTCTTGCTCATGAAAAATCTACTCCGAGAATCGTAGCTTTTTAGAGACCAAACACTCCTTCCTTTCATTATCATCAGGGAATAAATTCAGTCTCTCTCAGCAAAAACTGCTGCATTCAACATATACCACACCCAATGGCACGGCAAAAAATATCCCAATGTTACCATCAACATATAAGTCAATCAGTTCCAAACTTTGAACCTGGATCTACGTGGGGCCTCTTGGTTCTTAAAAACCCAAAGTTATGCCACTCGGGGAACAAAGTTAAGAGGAGAATTTTAAGACTTTAAAGGCTTATGGTTCAGTTTCTAGCTAACAAAGCAAAGTATATTTACACTCGGGAAGGTTAGAAGAAGCGAAGTTGGGAGAAGATCTGATATTCCCTTTATCAGGCACCAACACTGCCGCTGCCCTATGCATGTCCGTCCCTACAGGGAAAACGTGCAAGGCTGGACCCTTACAGAAACTGCCCAAAAACGTCCCTTCTTCTTCCCGCTCCTTCCGAGAAGGGCAGGTGCGGAAGCGGCTCCGCGGACGCCCCTGCGGCAAAGTGCTGCAGGGCCGAGGCCGGGGGGCTCTGGGGCCGGGCAATGACGCAGCGGCGGGGCCGAAGGGCCTCAGGTGCACCGCGCGGCGAGAGCCCGCTTCCACCCGCGAAGCGAGGCTGCCGAGGACTAAATGAGGCGCCAGCTGCTGTCGCCGCCTTGGTGGCACGGCCCCGCTCCAGTCCCGGCCTACCTGCCGCCCTTGGCCTCCGGTGTCCGGTTGTCGTCCGTGACCACCTGCGGCCGCAAGGGCCGGCGCTGCCGCAGCCCGTCAGCCTCGGTCATGATTCTCAGCCGCCGGTCAGCTCCCCACCCTGACCACCTCCCGCCCGGCGCGCGGAAGTGACGACCGAGGCTCCGCCTCCCCGCTCGGGCGCGCGCGGGAGTGACGTAGGGCCCGCCCCTTCCGGCCGCCCGGGAGTTGGTAGCTGCAAGGCTCTTTGGCGCGAGTCCTAACCAGCGCGCGGTCCCCGAGGCGGTGGCGGCTTCCGGGGTCCGGACTGCAGCGTCCCCGCCCCCGGCGGCCCCGGCACCTCATGTCCGATCTGACCGCGAGGCGGGCCCACGGGTGGCGGGCGGGACGCGGCCCCCGCAGCGGGAATCCCGGGGCCGTTTCCGAACCGGCGGGGTTGAGGGAAAGACGCGCTGGAAAAGGGCGGCTGGTCGTGTCCGTCTTTGTGACGGCCACAGCGACGGTGGGAGGTTTGTAAGCGTGTGGCCGGGTCTGTCGCCGGGCGCAGTGGGCAGGCCGAGGCCCGCGCCCGTCCACGGGCCCGCACGAGGTCCTCCCGGAGGAGCCGCCTTTAGCCGGTAGTCAGACTTGGAGGTATTGAGGAGCACTTGCGCCGAAGGGAACCAGCGAGCTCGTGGAGGCGTTTGGCAAATGAAGGAGTGAAAGATGGACGGGATGGGAAAGACACTGGGAGGGGGCTTTTCCGGCAGAGGAAACCGAGTCCTGTTACTGTGCAGCGTCTCCAGAAAAGACCGCTCAGAATGAAGCCCTGAGAATCGCATTCCTTGCTGCTCCACGAGGCGGTCCCCAGGCCAGCGTGCTCCCCGGGCCTTTCTGGGTGCTCGGGGTAGGGGGGCGTCAGACCCCCGCACTCGACTGCCCCCGAGAAAAATCTGCAAGACCCAGCGTGAGGGGATGAAGCGTTCTTGGTGAATCGAGGTCTGCAGGGTTCCAGGTTATATAATTAACACCTGGGCAACATCTTTGCTGATGCAACCAGGACGCCGCTGTCCCAGGGATGGGTTTTAACAGCGCTTCAGGATGGGCCCCTTCCTGCCTGTCTGGAGCATCGCTCCCGCCCTGAATCCTGTGTTTCAAACACTCAGGATTGCTTGCTGTTTCTAATTCTGTGCTTTCCTGCCTTGGTCCCTATTCCTTGTCTCTCTGCTACCGTTTTCCTTCACTTCCACTTGGACAAAACCATTTTTATGTCTCAGGACCCATGTCATTTGCTGAAAATCCTTCCCCTAATTGCACAAGCAGGACACCTTCTTTGTGTCTAAGGCACTCACACTGGAGTTTTTTGTATTTCACACCAACTGGAAACAGGAACATGGCGGTACAAGAAAATAATAAAAACAGGTTTATTGAACTTGTTTCAGCAAAGAAATGCACCAGAGGACACAAGTCTCCTCCGGACAGCAGTGTAATGGAAGGGTCTCCGAGGGGTCTGGGCTGGAGTTAACCATAGATGGTCTTGGCAAGGCTGGGTCAGAGTTTGTAACCAGAAGAGTCACTGGAGGGGGTCAGTGGTTTTGTCTTGGGGCATGTGCTCTGCACAAGGAGCTGCGTGTTGCACGCCACTGTTTAGGCCTGGTTTCTGTTCAGGTGTCGTAAGAAGCTAAATCAGCACTAACCTCTTAAGTTAGTGCTAGTTGTGGTTTCTTCTTAGAACCCCGCACACCCCTTACCCTCCAGGAAAGCCTCCATCCTGTTCCTGGCAGGGGGGATTGGGCCCCCAGGTTGGTTAGATCAGGTTCCTGAACCTCTGCACTGTTGACAATTTGGGCCAGATAATTCTTTGGAGAGAAGAGAGGGAGGAGCTGTCCTGCACATTGTAGGGTGTTGAGCAGCAGCCCACCTACTCTTGGCTGCACCCTGAGCCTGGGGCTGAGGCCCACTTCCAGCGGTGCTGCCTTCCCAGTTGCTTGCTCTTAAGTCATTTGGGCCAGGAGGACCGTCCCAGCAGCGAGACGCCACAGTCTCTTGAGGCCTTCAGTGTCAGCAGCTGGACCCAAAGGCATAACATGAGGGTGAAAATAAACATGTTTGCCAGGCAGCAGTGACAAATGCCCTGCGGGTTGCTGTGATTGCAGTGCCATCACTCCTTAAGACTGGAGTTCTTAACTTTAGCTGCACGTTAGATCATCCAGGAATCTTTGAAATATACCGATGCAGGAGATGTAGAGATGTAGGTGCAGAGCCCGGGTTGGGAACTTCCCCTGGAGGAGGGCATGGCAACCCACTCCAGTATTCTTGCCTGGAGAATCCCATGGATAGAGGAGCCTGGCGGGCTACAGTCCGTGGGGTTGCAAAGAGTGGGACACAACTGAAGCAACTTAGCACACACGTACACATACTTAACATTATACTGGGAGGGAATAAATAATACAAAGTAGTATGTAAACAACCTCAGTAACTGACAGGAAATGCTTAAGTGAAATGGATGCTGGAATTCAGAACCTTTAACAGGTAAGGAACATTATGCATGACTTTCTATTCCTGTGATGGCAGATTAGGTAATAGAGTCACACCTACAGTGGGGACAACGATGAACTCAACCACTGAGCCCAGCATGGTGATCACGATCCAGGAATGACAGAGGCCCAGGGCTGGGAGCCACTTTTTCCCCAAGTGCACTCAGGTCTAGAGGAGGAGATGAGAGGCTAGCCAGTTCAGAGACCCAGGTGTACTCCTGAGTCCTGGGAGGTCAGCAATGGTTGTCATGGCACTCATTTGCCTGCTTTCCTGTTTCACACCCTTATCCCTCATGCTTGTTCCTGGAATCACATTCCTAAGTAAGTCACATACAAGCCTTTATCGCAGCTCCTTCAGGGCAGGTGAGACCGAGGCAGGAAGAGAGATGAGAATGTGAGAAATTGCGGGAGACGTGTGTCCTCAGAAGAGAATAACAAAAATTATATTTAAAGATACAGTAAATGACTGAGATACTTCTAAAACTGATTCAGGTGGACATCAACCCACAGACTCAAGAAGTTCTGTGGAGCCCAAGCAGGATAAATAAGTTTTGTGAAATGAAATACCGTGAAACCAAGGACAACTGGGATTCACCAACCAGAAAGGATTTGTTTGCTTGGTTTCACCGTTATGCAGCAGAATTCCCAAACAAGGATGAAGGAAAAAGCTCCTTAACTCAGGTTAGAGGTCAGCACCCTGCCTCCTCCCACCAAAGTCACCGTCTCCCGGAAGGCTTACCGTGGGCCTGCACCTGCCTTGGCTCTCCCCATCCCAGATAGCATTGCAAAGACCAATAAGATGCCTTCAAAATTATAAAAGTTAAATATTGATGCTCCCCTAAGCTCTCAGGAGGGGTCTGAGCATGGAGGTCAAGGGTGGAGTCAGACAGGCTCCATCCAAACCCAACTCCACCACCTTCCCACCTCCTCTGCCAAGTGGGACAGGTGTCTCTCCAGAAGGCGCCATGAGGGTGAAGTGGGCTGAGTCGAGCACCTGGCAGGGCCTCCTTCAGTGGCAGAAGTGGTTTTGTTGTTTTGTCTTAACTCGCATTTATTTTGGCTGTGCTGGGTCTTCGCTGCTACTCTCTGGCTTTCTCTAGTTGCAGCAAGACGGGGCTACTCTTGGCTGCGGTGTGCCGGCCTCTCTTGCAGAGCATGGGCTCTAGGCACTCACGCTTCACTTGGGGGGTGTGTGTGGTGGTGGCGTGTGGGTTTAGTTGCTCCACAGCATATGGAATCTTCCTGGGCCAGGGATCAAACCCGTGTCCCCTGCAATGGCAGGCAGACCACTGGACCACCAGGCAAGCCCCATGGAAGCATTTCCATAACGACATGGGGTATCTTGAGGGCTGGAGGTGAGGGCGAGTCAGTCTGGGAGGACTTGAATTAATTGCACTCGAGTCAGGCTGAGGCAGTGGAGTGACAGTTGACACTACCACTCCTGTTCCACAAGTGCAGCCACTGTGGGTGACCCAGGACCAGCATGTGTGTCCTGGTTTGCCTGTGTCACCTTGAGATCTGCCATTAGGTCGGTGTCGTGCCGTCACAGCAGTGGTTTCTCTGTACCTCTGGTCCCTGCTCTGCTTCCACGCCATCAGTCACCCATCTCCGCTCTGCTCTCTGTTGTTGGTGGCCCCAGGTCAGGTCTTTGTCAGTCTTGACAGAAGAGGTAGCGCAGGGAGGGAAGCTTGGGGCTGAGTTGGGCAGGACAGTGTGCCCCACTGCATCCCAGGCGGCCCTGCTGGAGCTCTGTCCGAGTCCTCTTAGAGGCCAGGCACGCCACACAGCCAAGAACTGTGACGCCAGTGTTGCCGAAACTTGGCCTGTTTCCCAGTGCCAAGTAGAGACACGGAGACTGCGTTCTGGATGAAGTAGCAAAGAGTAGCTTTATTGCTTTGCCAGGCAAAGGGGGGGCAGAGTGGGCTAATGCCTTCAAGACCAGGTGACCCCCCCTGGAGGGAGTAGGGAGGCATTATAATGTTCAGAGGGCAGGGCAGGATCAGCTCATGGAGAGTTAGGTTGGTTGGCATCAAGGTGGAGTTTCAAGTATCATCAGCCTTCTGGTTTCAACCAGTCTAGGGTCTGTGTTCTTGGGATCAGCAGTTTTCACGCGGAGGGGATCTACTGCCTGTAAAAACAACTGAGGAATGAATGTGTGTCAGACGTTTAGCCGTATCTTTCAGGGAACTGAGAGTTCGATAGTTCTGCCATAACAGCTCCCTGACCCAAGAGCTATTCTTTGCTTCTACATCTTCACATTTCCCAATCATTAACTCTTGAATCAGCCTTTTACTTCAAAATACAAGGACACAGGGGCTTGTACATGGTTTCCCTGGGAATGATGGTCACAAGCCCCAGGAGACTGAGATCAGGGTGGCTTCACCAGAAGGGGTACGCTGGGCAACTGGACTTGTTAAAAGTCGGCCTGTAACCCTCTCCCACTGCCCTGCCTGGGGCCAGACTGCTGTGGCTGGGACTTCCTAGGCAGCCAGAGGTAGATCCAGGTCTTGCCCGGGTGAGCCGCCTTCATAAATTCAGCATCCTCCCAGCCTCCTCCCCACACCTGGGGCTCCGGAGGGACACTGTCCCTGGGCCACCGGGCTCCAGCTCTGAGAAGCATTTCTCATCCCCACCTCTCAGGGCACCCGTTCGACGTGTCTTTCTCTGAAGCCTGCCTCTCATCCACCGAAGGAAACAACTCCTGTCCATCTCTTGGTGGCGGGGAGGGTGGCGCTGTCTGGGTGGGCTTCTGCCCCCTCGAGCTCTGTGCTCTAGATCAGCCCCCACGGCTGACAAGGGGTCTGTGTGATCCAGCCTGGTAGCTCCCAGCCACATGGCACCTGAGCATTACTGGCTGGCGCCACTAAGGAACTACATTTTTAGTTTGTTTTTTTTTAACATATCTAACTAGACACGTGTAACTAGTGATTGGCCAGCACCAGTGGTCTAGAGACATATTAAGTTAGCCAAATAACAGCCTAAGATAGGTGAGGTTCCTGGAGTTGTACTTCCTCCAGGAAGACAGTGAATTTTTTAAGTTTTCTCTTTTGAGTGAATGGGTCTCTTCCAGTTTTGTTCCAAGGATTATATTCAGCAACCAAAAATAGCAATTTTTTTTTTAATCAGAAAACATCACCACAAAAAGAAGAGAATGAACAAAATAAAGCTTTATTTGAAAGGCCCTGCAGATCATTTTGAGGCCCTGGTCACTATCCCAGTTTATAGTGAAGTCATTTCCCCAGTAGTGCCCTGACTATAATGAACCAAGTCCAGCGAAACTCTACAGGTGCAGGTGTGGGTTCTGTTACAGCCGTGCACTACAGCCGAGGCCACCCATCCTCGCCTGGCCACCCAGCACAGCCACAGCAGGTGTTAAGCAACCCGATGCCCTGTGAACACCTGTACACCTGCAGGGTACCGCCCACTGTGGGGCACAGGGCCGGGTGGGGGCAGCCCTCCCTGTTCTCCGGGACCCAGCTCAGCAGGCCATCCTCCCCTTGATCCACAGGTGAGCCCTCATGTGCTTGGCTATAAATAGATACTTTGCAGTCTACCAGTCCACATCATTTTGTTAAGTCCAGAGGACTCAAGGCACATTGGCAAAGGGAAAGACTGGCTCAGAGCAGGGAGGTAGGGCGGTTATCAGGGACCCAGTTTCAGCTGCATTAGTGAGTCCCCAGCTTCCCTGAAGAGCCCCAAGAGTGGAGCACACCAACCGGCGGCTAAGAGGGTCCCAGGCCAGTGGAGGGTGATCGTCCCAGACCACAGCCTGCACAAACACACACGACCAGAGCCCATCCCCACAGGTGCTTCTAGCAGCTAGGTTTCATCACACACACACACCAAGAAGTGGAAACACACCAAAAATAGATGCTGTGGGCTTGAGAGGTTTCAAGATAGCTGTGTTAAGACAGAGGCACAAACATTTCCAACTTACATTTCCAACAGGCCAAACAGTAACCCAAAGTGCACCCTCCAGCCCGCCACGCTTCCCCACGAGCGGAGGCAAAATAGGAGCTTTTCATAACTGTTAAGAAGAGTGTGTACAAGTAAAGCACACACTGCACGTGTGTGGGCACCATGTTTCTTCTAAAATATAAAAGTATAAAAATAAAATCTTCATTTGTTTCTAGAAACATCTGGAGGAAACATGACTGCTGTTTGCTCCCAGTCCACCTGAGCAGACACAGGGGCTCCACCTTCCTGTGCTGTCAGGGAGACAAGGGGATGGGCTTTTCACCAGGAAACCAGATTCGGGACAAGTGGGAGGACACTCGCCGTGGGAGGACACTTGCCCTGGGCAAGGACCTGTCGTGGGTCCCCGGGAGGGGAGGCGGGGACTTCAGGCTTCGCGAGGAGGGCAGCCTGGGTTCTGCTGGGGCATCTAGGAACAAGCCGACCCGGGAGCTGTGTTCTAGGAGCACACATTAGGGGCCTGGTCTCAGCAGAGCCATCACTTGGCACCCCCCCGCTTGTCTTTGTACTCCTGGTAGGCACTCAGGATCTCCGTGATGACACCAGGGTCCTCCAGGGTGGTAGTGTCCCCCAGGTCCTGAGCTCGGCCTGTGACGATCTTCCTCAGGAGCCTCCGCATGACTTTTCCAGACCGAGTTTTTGGAAGACGCTTCACTACCTGGCAGGGAAGGCGCAGCATTAGCCTTTGAGTGGTGCTCCGACTCCCAGCCGGTGTCCAGCTGTACTGAGATGAGGGTGTCCTGGAGGAAGACACCCCTCCCCGAGGACCCAATAGGAATGGCTGAGGTGCAGCAGCCCCCACGCCCCCCAGAGAGCGGCGGAGCTGTGGCCTCCGGTTTTATTCTCCAAGCTGCATCCTAAGTCACTTCAGTCGTGTTTGACTCTTTGCGACCCCACGGACTGTAGCCCACCAGGCTCCTCTGTCCATGGGATGCTCCAGGCAAGAATACTGGAGTGGGATGCCGTGCCCTCCTCCAAGGGATCTTCCCAACTCGGGAATCGAACCCACATTTTTTATATCTCCTACATTGGCACGTGGGTTCTTTATCACTAGCTCTATCTGGGAAGCCCTTGTTCTCCTCCATCTGGACCTAAAGCTGAAATCATCCACTGCCAGCTGAATCTCCACCACGGAGGCTCTACCCATACCTGGTGGACCTCACTGCTGACACCCATTTCTCCCACCAGTTAAGCTAGGAAGGCTCTCAGGTGACAGCAGAACCAGGTGTTTGAGGGGCACCTTGTCTCCTCCCCTGGCTGGGACCATAGTTGGCTTTTCTAACATAGAAGTAGGAGCTGCTTGAGAGGAAAATGTCATCTTGCTCAGTGTTTGAAACTTAGTGTTTGACATTATCCAACCACAGGCATTCAATGTCAAGGCAATACATGAAGGGCTACATTTAGGGCCTATAACAGTGGCCAGTCCTTAGAAACTTAGTCATCGACGGGGAGTTCAGGTGAAGCTCTGATTACCAGGCCAACAGTGTGACTCGGACGGCACCAAGCGAGGCTGGGCCCTCCTGCCTTGGAGGTCTAGCTCCCAGCTAAACAAGGTCATGGGCTGGTGTTGAAAGAAGGATTGAAAAGCCAGGGGGGCTGAGAAGATGGCCCAGTCCTTCCCCAAAACCCACCCCAGCAAAGGCTCCCAGGCAGATTCTGGTGGCATCTCCCCACCAGCCCGGGGACATCTGGTCCGGACCAAAGCCTCTCTATTTACAATCCCTGACCCTCTGCAGCCCAGCCAGGCCTAAGTCCCTGGCGCTGTCCACACTGATACAGTCTCCTCCCCCATTCCAAGGATGCAGCAGCCACCCCCTCACCCACCTCCTGCTGCCACCCTGTCAATGGAAGGAAGCAGAAAGGAGGCTGAAAAGCAGCACCTCAGTGGCCCCTAAGGGGCATCCACTCACCAGAACCTGATCGGGCACTGCGTACTTGGCGATCTTGTCGGCCACCACCGACCGGAGCTCCTTCACCACCACATCCACATCACCCGCATCATCTTTCAACACAACGAAGGCGAAGGCGGCTGGAAGGAGAGCAGAGGTTCAGACCACGAACCACCTCCCAGGGCAGCGTGTTTTACACAATCGCCGTTAAGTTCAAAGGGGTTTTAGATCAGAGGCCAGTGCACCCGTGGCCACTGGTCCCTGTAGCTGCCTCCCTGAAGATGCATTTTCATTCAAGGTGGAAGTGACTCCAGCGGCTCCTCTGAGTGCCCCGGGGTGGCGGACACATGTGGAGAGACCCTGGAGCTGTGACTCACCTCTGTCCTTAACGCCTGTGACACAGCTGTGACATGGGCTGTCAGAGACTCACTTTCCACCGTGTACCCCGGGCATGGAATCACTCCCCCAGCACTAGTCTGTGGACCTGTGTCCAGCCCGTAGGCACCAAACCCATAGCTATTTAAACGCAAGTTCAGTGTAAAATGAGCTGGGAGCCACTGTGCGGCCAGCACAGATAAATGGCTTGGTCGGCAGGAAGCTCTGTTGGGCTGTACTGGTCAACCAATAGTTTAGCATAAACACCAGGTTTTGTTTTCAGTACTCCAGCGAGGATCAGAGGGGCTCCCGGGGGGTCTCCTTAACTACTACGTCACATAAGGACCCAACTCCATTTCTCTCGTGTGAGCGGTCACTGTCCCAGGGTCACTTTGGACAGTCTGACCTGCACTGCCCCCTCCCTCCGCAGCTCCCTTCACATGCAGCCTCCATATTGCTCGCTGGCCTGCCTGTGCCTGCCCCAAGCCCACCCCTAATCAAGGCACCCACGAACCCTGCTGAGCCGATCCAGCTGCCTCTCCCCTCTCCCTGGGCCCCTCCAGCATGTGAGCCCACAGGGCAGGGACTTAGGTCGCTCCCTAGGTCTACGTCCTAATCACACAAGACCTGGGGTTCTCCCCTCCACCAGGTCAAGTGCAGAGAGAGTGGGGAAAAATACACACCCACAGTTTTTGTTGTTCATGTTTTATAAGTGGACAAATGCTCAAATGTGTTAGAAATCAGGAAAATGCACATAACCATAGCCGATACACAAATTCTCTCCCAAAGCCTGGCAGGCAACACCCAGAGCCACTAGGAGGCAGGGGAGACTGGTGGAACGTGGCATGGCCCAAAGGCCCTAAGACACACACACGAGGACTTGTCCTGTCTCATCCCTTCAACCCCTGGCCTCCCACCCACCTTGAGTCTCAGCCAGTTCACAAGGGTGACGGCCTCATGGGCATGTCCTTCCATGGTAAATGAAAATGCTTTTTTAAAGCACTTAATAAATGTTCAGTTTTCCTAAAGGTTGGCTTAGAGACAGTGAGTAAGTCATAGAAGAGCAGCACGCAGACATGGCCGAGAGGCTGGTGATGCTGGGACCCCAGGAGGAAGTGTGCCTAGACTGCTCCAGGCAGAGAGCTCCATCTGTCCTGAAGAGCAACACGGAGAGCCACTCAGGCCAGGCCAGTGTGGCCACTGCCCGCCTGGCATTACAGCGCTCAGATGAGCCTGCCCCTTCCCAGTCCCACCGCTTAGAAACTGGCAGGCTTTGAAACAAAGTGTGTGTGAGGATCAGTCCTGTCACGAGCTCTGCACTTCCCTGGCCCATCTCTGTGCAGGGAAACGCAGATCAGACTTCCCCAGAGAGAGTCTGGGGTGTTGAGGTGCCGTGACGTGCGGTCAGCGAGGGGCACTTGCACACATATCCCTAGCAGGGCAGCCAGGGGAGCCTGTAGACCAAGAGGAAGCTCCCCGAGCTCGGCTGGGCCGACAGGTCAGGGCTGCTTGCCGCGAGTGAGTGTACCTCAAAGACAGAGGAGCTGAGGCACTGCAGAATCCGGACTTTTTTCTACCATTCATGCTGTTCGGCCCCCTCCCCCAAACCCCGCTTGAGGGAGGGATGAGCCAGCAGCCTGACCCCAGGGAAAGCCCTGGCCGCACCCATGAGTCCGTGCCTCCTAGAGGCCCTGTCCCCAGGGCCGGAAGGTGGGAGACGCACCTTCTCCCTTGATGTCGTGTGGGTAGCCAATGACGGCGGTCTCGGGCACCGCTGGGTGGTCAGCCTGGGCAGGACAGAACACGCAGAGGTGAGGCACTGACTCAGACTCAGCCCCCAGACCAGCGGCGGTTGTGCTCACCATAGCGTCCTCGATCTCCGCTGTCCCCAGCCGGTGGCCGCTGATGTTGATAACGTCATCCATGCGCCCAGTGATCTCATAGTAGCCCTCCTCTGTTCGGTAAGCCCCGTCTCCCGTGAAGTAGTAGCCTGCACCACAGCATGGGAGTCGGCCCCAGCTCCCAGCCAGGACCGGTAGGGCTCCCGTCCTTCCACGAGGGACCCTCTGAACAGGAGGAAGTGCCGAACCCCCCCATGCAGACCCCCGCCGGGAGACACCCCCTAGGTGCTGCCTGGCTAGTGCCAGTAAAGGGCAGAGCAGCTGCCAGACGGCTGGAGGCTGAACCTGGAGGCAGGAGCTGCAAGGAGACCATTTCAGCTTCCCCAGTAGTGTCTCTGACGGGCTTGCCACTGCTGGGCATCAGTTCCCACAGGCACACATGTTTGCGAACTTCCACCCAACCACACTACACAAGTCAGGAGGTCAACAACAGGGGGACAGGGAAGGCCTGGAGCCACCACCATCATTGCCAGGGTGGTGTTCTTGCGCTTCTCCTGGGAGCTCACAGCCTGAGCCCCCAGGAGGACCCCGAGCGGGGCCACTTCCGGCTCAGAGGGAAGGAAAACAGGGACAGTTCACATAGCCCTTGGCCCCTCGGAAACAGTTCCGAGACTATCCAGCAGCAACAGCGGGAAAAGACTCACCAGGGTAGGCCTCGAAGTAGGCATCCAGGAATCGCTGGTGGTCTCCGTAGATGGTCCGGGCCATGCCCGGCCAGGCCTGGGACAGGCACAGAGCCCCAGACACGTCTCCGCCCTCCAGGACATTTCCCTGCAGACCCAGGAGACAGGGAGATAGAAGGAGTGACCATCTCCTGTTCTCCAAACTGCTGGGCCCAATGCAGGAACAGGACAGGCACCCCAGAGGGGCTTTCCCCTCTAAGAGGAGACCCTGCGGTGGGTGCCTCGTAAGGGGGAGAGGGCAGCGGGGGCCAGGGAGGCAGGACAAGCAGTGGGGCTGGGCAGGGCGCGTGGACGGGATGATTCACCTTCTCATCCATGAGAACAGGAACAATGCCGAACAGGGGCCTCATCGCCATGCAGGGCAGGATCTCTGCCCCCTCCTCTGAGGGCCGTGGAGAGATGCAGATGCCCCCCGTTTCTGCAGGGGGTGAGAAGAAACACCAGTGGGCCTGGGGCTACTGACATGTGCATCCAGACTTCATGGGCACTGGGTCCGCACCGCACACAAGGGTGCGCTCCAGAGAGGGAGGGGAGGACACATCATCTGGGACAAGGAAATGGCCCTGGTGACTAAAGGACCTCTGCCTGAGGAGAAACCAGGCTGGAGTGCTGGTCCCTCCACTGTGGGAACAAGAGCACACCTGGGGCAGCCCCAGGAGCTGAGGTCCCCAGCCTGTGTCATGGGGACAGCGGAAAGGATGATGGAGGGAAAGAAGTGCTCAGGGCAAGGACCCCAGACCAGAAGAGCGGCCCCAGGTTCTGCCCCTGGGCATTTCTCTGGATCCATCAGCCTGCAGGGAAAGGCCCACCGGGGCTCTGCTGTAGGGAACACCCAGGGCCTTTCTGAACCACGAGGCCTGCACCACCAGGAACATCTCTTTCTGGCTTCTTGAAGGATGAGACTTCAGCCACTTCAGTGGGGCTCTCTTGGTCCCCAAATCCTGATAAGTCAGACACCCCAGAGGAGAGGGGCAAATCAAAGCAAAACAATGCAAATAAAACTTCTTTTCCCACTATCATCTAATCCTAGACTCAAGGTCTCTTAAACGGCAGACCCCAGGCTGAGCTGTGCCTGGTTCAGGAGGTGGGTCGCCAGGGACAGGACCCTTGTGGGCTCCTGTGTTGCCCCCTCCATGCCCACCCAGGCCCCACCTAACAGACAAGGAAAGGAGGCTCGGGGAAGCCTTCACACCCAGGTGTCAGAGCTGCAGAGCGGCAGCAGCCCCGAGCCCCTCTCCCCACATGCCAGGCGCGCGTGCGGCTGAGCCTCCCCCCGCGGACGGGCTCACCTGTCTGCCACCAGGTGTCTACCAGCGTGCACCGGCTGTCCCCCACCACCCTGTGCAGCCACTCCCAGGCCTCGTGGTTGATCGGCTCTCCCACTGCAACCAAATGAGACAGAAGTGTTAAGAGACTCAGCAGGGCTGAAACCAAGGAGGGGATTTCATGAGGGAAGCAGCTCTGTCAGCTGTCCTGAAAGGCACACGGGAGGCTTGAGAAAGCAGTGAGATCATCCTACTTGTGACCATTGAAGAATACAAATAACAGTGAGATATTTTCTCCACCAGAGGGTCAAAAACCAAGAGGCTTCAAGAGTGTGGAGGAAACACCAGCACATACACCAGCCGAGTGCAGCTTGGGAGCGATGCAGGCGTTTCTCTTCCTGTTTATGGTCATCCCAACTGGGGACCGAACCCATGCCCCTGCCGTGGAAGCTCGGAGTCCTAACTACAGGACCACTAGGGAAGTCCTTCTCTTCCTGTTCAGGAGTGACACTCCTGCTGCCACTGCTTTAGGCGCCTGCTGCTGGCAGAACCCATTAAGCCACACTCGTTCTGTGATGAGAAGGCCGCTCCCAGCACCCAGCCCCAGAAGGAAACATGGACAAGGATGTTCCTGCAGCCTGGAGCTAAAAACGGTCCATGGAGCAGAGAATGGCGAAGTGAATCATGGCACTTTCCTGATGGACCAGCACCAGCCAAAGCCCAGAGCGGTCCCAGCACAGGAGGAGCCATGCTGGTCACCCCTCTGCTGGCGCAGCCACACGTCGAGGTGCGGAGAAGTTGTTCTGGCTCACATGCCATTTAGCTTGGATTTAGGCTGACGACAACAGCCCGTCTGTGGCCTGTCAAACAGACCCTGTAATCTGCTTTAGTCATTAAAGAAAAGGGAAAAGGGCACACCAACCAGAAGTTTAGGAGATAGAGATAAATGCTCCCTGCCTGGGATGCCGACGCTGGGACTCCTTTGATGATAAGATTCTTCTCCCAGGGCCACGGCTGTACTGACTCTCTGTGTACGTGCTGATGGGCTTCTTCGGAACCTTGAAGGCATGTATCCCTTACTTGTTTGATGTACTTTGTTCTGATAAGACACAGAATTGCTAAAAAGCATACTTCTCTCGAACAGCTCCTCAGAGCTATTCTCCTCACCTTGGCTTGAATAAAACTCTCTTCTATTCTTATTAGTCGCTCACAAAGAGTCGGACATGACTGAGCGACTAAACAACAATTCGTATTATACACTGGTTACTGATTATTTTCCTCGACAATACCCTGGTCTCAGAACACCCCACAGGCCTCTGCTATTAGCGCTGGTTATGTGGCTGGGCTGCCCCCTGTTACAGAGGCCCAGCTAGCCTGTGAGGGCTCCCTGGGGCAGGGGGTTTCGGCACACTCCTGGTCCGAGAGAGTGGCTCTGGTCACGGGCTTTAGGGAGGGAGGCCAAAGGAGTCTGCCAGGCCTGGGGGACACACAGACCCTCAAGCAGCATCTCCCTCATTACCTGGTCCTGCTTCCTTAGCAACTAAATCCCCCACAGGAGAACAGGCCTGAAACCTTCCCCCTCCCGGGACCACGTCAACTCAAGGTCACCTAGGTCACCTTTCCAAAATGCCCTCACATGACCCGGCGACATGGATCCAAACTATCATACAAGTGAAGGTAACCTCTGCTCTCCCAACACCGTCCCTGCCTGGAGACATGCACCCAAGGGCAGAACAGCACGGATACCAATGCTGGGAACAGAGTGGGTAAAATCCCGGGCAGCCGCGGGGAACCAGCGTGGGCCTGACCTTCCCACACTGCTGAGTTTTCATAATGAAGACAGAGCACAGACAAGGTCGCAGTGCTGAGCTCCAGTCCCTCCACGGCTGTGGGCTCCAGGAAAGGGCTTCCAGGGAGGACATCTGCTTTCTACCGGCTGTGGCTGCGTCAAGTGGACTCAGCACAGACACGGCCATCGTGATGAAGCATCCAGAGGCCTGCGCGGCTCCGACACACACGCGCCTGCAGTCACTCACCTGAGCCCAGGGTCCGTAGAGAAGAGCGGTCGTACTTCTTCACCCAGGAGTCCTCAAACTTCAGCAGCAGCCGGTAGGCCGTCGGGGCGCCATAGAACTGATTGATCTTCAGCCTCTGCACCGTCTCCCAGTACCGACCTATGAGAGGCCCCAGGTCCTGTCACCTCCGTGAGCCTCACTCAGAGGTGACCCATGTTACCATGTGTTGGATGCATGCAAACACCTACAGTACCCACAAAACCCACTCTGCACCACTGCTGGAAGGGGAAGGGCTCCCCGTGCGCCACCTCCACACACCCCACATGGGGGACTGGAGCTGACAGCCCACGTCCTGACCCACATGACACAGCAAGGAAGCGGTCAAAGGGATGTTACGGTGAAGAAGCACCAATGCAGAACCCAGGTCCAGGAGCACATAAACGGCCACCAGAGGTGACCAGTGCTCCCTGGAGCAGCGGTGACACACAGAACACACAGGCCCTATCACCCCCAACACACTGAGGCCACCTGAGATGGGCCTCCCATCCCTAGCCAGGCCCCCTGCACGTCTTCCAAGAGCACAGCTGGCCTCTGCAGGAGGCTGGAGAGGACCCAGGCAAGGGACCAATGTTCTGGGCACGGAGCCTTCATCGCCATGGACTGCCTGGGTGAGAGCCTCAGCACAACTTCCAACATCCGGTCACGTTTGAACAGATGCTGGAGGACGTGGTGGCATGAGGGAGGGAGATGCCAGGAGAGCAAGATGGGGGTCCTCAAAGGGATGCCACTCCATGGCAGCGGCTCCAGGTCACACTGCCCAAGTGGCCCATGGACAGGCAGCAGGGGACCCAGGAGGCTGGCCACTGGCCTGGGCTTCGAGGAAGGGCAGGATCCAGTCAGGTAGCCACAGAGGTGAGAGGGACTTTAGGGTGGGTGGTCTCTTGAAGCCGTCAGAGGTCAGACCCTCTCCACTGCTCGTGTGACCCCTCTGCACACCTGGCCCGGGCCCGGCAGCTTCGTCACCAGGACCCTCCACCACTCGCCCCACACCCCCAACCTCTGCTCCTTCTTCCAGCCCCTCCTGCAGCCCGCACCCGCATTGGGGTAAACCGGAGTGCTCTCAAAAAGGACGCTGGTTGCTCCATTGCAGAGGGGCCCGTACACCACATAGCTGTGTCCCGTGATCCAGCCGATATCAGCCACACAGCCGAAGACGTCACCTGGCTGGTAGTCAAACACAAGCTGCAGAGACAGGGGAGGGGCTATCAGGAGCTTGGCACCAGTCACTGGGTGTGTTCTGTCACCGAGCCCAGCTGCTCCCACGGCCCCCAAGAGCAGCAGTGAGGGCAGAGCAGCCACGGCAGTGAGAAATCGGGTCACTGGGGACAGCAGAGGGAGCCAGATCCCAGAGAGGACACTCCGGGAGCCCAGCAAAAAGCCCACCCGTATGCCAGGAGCCACCCAGGACTAGTCCTGAGGTGGGGTTGGGGGACAGAAGTCAGGGGCTTGGGGTAGCCGGAGAAGCCTGTGTCCTAACACAGGTGGTAGCCACACGTGTACCCAAAGGTGAACTCCATCCAGTCCTATGTCTAAATTAAGGACACCTCTGCCTTTAGTTAGTCGCTAAGTCATATCTGACTCTTGTGACCCCATTGACTGTAGCCCACCAGGCTCCTTTGTCCATGGGATTTCCCAAGCAAGATTACTGGAGTGGGTTGCCATTTTCTTCTGTATTAAGTTACGCCATAATTTTTTTTAATCTTTTTAAAAGGGCAAAAAAACAAAAGCCAAATCGACCAAGAAACACATCAAGCATCCTCAGCTTTTAAGAGCCTGAGACATGGCTGTCTCCTTATTCTTGCCAAAGGGTCAAATCTGAGCCTGACTCAGTCTGCAGGTCCACCTGCCCATTTGCAGGAGACAAAGGGATAGAGGGACACAGGGCCGGGTGCTACGACTGACAATGTTTAAGGCAATGAAGGGATGGAGGAAAACCCACCAGTTAAACAGGGCTTACCCACAACCATCAGTGTGCGGGAGACAGTGAAGGACAGGGAAGCCTGGCATGCTGCAGTCCATGGGGTCACAAAGTCACAGCTGAGTGACTGAACAACAATCAGTGGGCAACAGTAAGCTCTAGGGATGCACATTAGGGTGACAAAACTAGGAAAACAGGGCAGGGACACTATAAAACCCAGGATACATGTCGAGGGGAAGGGGGGATTGTGATCAGATGGGCCACGAAGGGGCTTCTGTGTCAGGCGGAGATATTACGGTTTTTGACTGAAGTGGGTTTGTTGAGCAATCATTTGTGAAATCACACATTTCATTTCGATGGTTTTCTGTATCTGTGTTTTTGTTTTATTTATTTAGCTGGGCCAGGTGTTAGTTGTGGCAAGCAGGATCTTTAGTCTTCATTGCAGGATCTTTAGCTGCAGCATACGGGATCTCGTTCCCTGACCATGGATTGAATCTGGACCCCTTGCATTGGGAGCATGGAGTCTGAACCGCTAGACCGCCAGAGAAGTCCCTGTGTCTGTGTTCTCTTTTGCAGTAAAGGTGTTTTTTAACCTTTGGATGAGCAGTCCCATCTCCTGCTGCCACAGACACACCCTGAGGTCCCCCAGCAGTTCCCCAACAGCACAGTGGTCCCGAGTTGGCCGGGACCCTGCGGAGCTGTGAGCAGAGGCTGAATCTCAAGGAAACAGCACTCCTGCTCCACCAGTGAAGCAGGACACCCACACCCAAAAGCCCACAGCATCCTGGGACTGAGAGGGTTTTAATACAACGCATACCCACCGTGCTACGTCTTTCAAGAGACTGGTGTTGTGTCTCCTTCTGTTCTTGGAAGGAGAGCAGGTGCATGGGACCAGCAAGGCACCCCGACACCACCACTCACCTCCCCAAAGCCTGTTCACGTCCCCACCACCCCTGCAGACTCAACTTCCCTTTCCCTGAAGAAACCAACAGCCCTAACACCTTCAGCACATGCACAGACACACACATATGTGCACACTCACAGAAACGCTTACGTACAAAAGGCTGAAAGTTTCTATTCCTAATACTTTAAAACGCCCTCACTGTATTGAAGAGAAATTCAAAAGATGGTCCCACCCTTGCATCCCCATTGCTTCTGCTCATGCAGACAGTACCCTAGTAACGCTTGAAAACAAATGAAGACTATTTCATCACACTGACAGCTTCCCTAATGCTGTGTGTGTGTTAGTCGTGTTCATGCTCAGTTGTATCTGATTCTTTGTGACCCCATAGACTGTTGCTCACCACACTCCTCTGTCCATGGAATTCTCCAGGCAAGAATAGTGGAGTGGGTTACCATTCCCCTCTCCAGGGGGATCTTCCCAAGAATTGAACCCAGGTCTCCCACATTCAGATTCTTTTCCATCTGAGCCACCAGGGAACTCCTAATGCTAATTTCCTTAGCATTAGGGAAATAGGGAAACACTTTGACCCATTCTTCGACTTCCTTAGTGTTCAATCTCAGTAGTTACATTTTCCAAAGTGTTCTGACTTACCCAACGTTTCAGTCTTTGCAACACACCTACCCAGAGCTGAGCAAGGGACTTTCAGGCAAGAACGGCTCTGTGATGATCACGGTCACCCAGAAGCCAGAAGACAGGGGCTTTAACATGGATAGCGTCAAGCATAATACCTCGTCTGCCTGGTTCTAGCCATATCTGTCGTTCTGTCTCACTTCCACATCCTCAGTGCTGCCCACGAGTGGCCGGCACTCACAGGCCGCATCTCTGCCTCCCAGCACTGGCTCCTAGTCCACACTCATCCATGAGGTCCACCTCCAAGTGACTGACCTGGCTGATCAGCATAGTCCGCCCCCAACCCCTCCAGTGACTGAAGGGACGGGTCCTGGACCTCAGCCAGACTATGGGTACTCTCAGCGTCCAAGCCTTGCTTGGATGGACCTCGGCTTCCGGGTCACCTGGCCAGTCTGCTCTACTGCTGCTTACTCTGGTAGGGGCTGAGTTTTGCCTCTGGCCAGAGAAAGTCAGATCCACAGACAGTATCCTGAGAGCCCGTCCCTGACCCCTTGGAAATGGTCAGCTCCTCCCCAAGGCAACCAGGGATGCACAGTAACCAGAACCCCCTACCCACCCACTCATATTTAAATGAGTGCTGATTTTTAAATGCATTTACTGGAATAAAGCTGTTCCAGATCATTTGCTTCATAATCCTTAAAGGATGGCCCCCTGGATGCAATCTCCATGCACTAAATTTAAGTCTCCTCATAAAAGCAAATCTTTTAAAAAAAAGTTTTCCTTTTAAACTGAGGCCCCAGTAAGCAGAGCCTAGAGGCCACAGCACTTTAGAGGCCCATGAAAATGTTTTACTTTCTTTTAAAATCAGACCCAAAAGATCTCTTAAATAGAAGAAAGCATTTTAACAAATAACAGCAATGTATTTGTCCTTAAACCAATGCAGTCATATGGGAGAAGTGCCCAGGAAGGCTGGAGTGTTCAGGGCACTCAGCACTGGAAAGCAGCCGTACCAGCAGCAGGGCAGGCCCCACAAAGCCTCAGCACACATGTGCTGGGCTGAGGACAAGCAGGAGACACGCGTGCGGGACCAGGCCCTTCTGACAGGCACAGACACTCTGCCTCGCAAGCCTACCCCTCCAACCACACTGGTGCCAGGACTCCTGGCCCTGCTCTTGAACACAGCAACAGTTGTGCCCCCCCTCAAGTCCAGCCTCCCCTAGCCCCTCCCCCAGATCTCCCCAGGGTGGCGCCTTACCCGGTGCGTCAGGGCAGCATAGAGCAGATAGCCCGCCTGGGTGTGGACGAGCCCCTTGGGCTTCCCAGTGCTCCCCGAGGTATACAGCAGGAAAAGTGTGTCCTCACTGCTCATGCTCTCCGGGGCACACACTGGCTCCTCCTTGGCCATCTCCTATGAGGGAGAGGACCATTAAGGATAGAGACTTTGCCCCGCACCCGGCTTCCTCTGCCCCCTGGCCGCAGGACTTGGGAGACCAGGCTCAGAATTCACCTTATCTAGCCTGCCCTAGTTAATGCCAAATAAAAGGATGGATCCAATCATTTCATTATGTGAAGTGTTTCCCTTTGTGGACTTTGAGTTCCATCTTCCCCACCAGGATGGAAGCCCATCATATAACACAGAGGAACACTGGGCACCTCTGGGAGACCCAGATTGAGAACCACACTCTGATAAGACCCAGTTAATCGAATGACAACCTCTTCTCCTCAGACTATAAAAAAACAAGATAGACTCACCTGCTCAAGGGAAACATCCAGATCCCCCATGTGGACCTTGTTGTCTGTCCTGTGAGCCACCAGGACATGCTGGACAGATGGGCAGACCTTTATGGCTTCGTCCACGATCTTCTTCAGCTGCACCACGCGCCCTCCCCGGAGTCCTTGGTTAAAGGTAATAACTACCTTGCACTGGGCTATCGGAGTCAAATGCAGGAATTTCTGGTCAGTTTCCTCCCCACTCTGACTCTCACAGCCCAGACCACCACACGCCCCAGGACTAAGGGTGTGATGGAGGAAGTCCATCTTTGAGCAGGAGAGTCCACACAGAAATGTGAAGTTCCGTCTGCTTTGGGAACTTCGTGCTCAGAACCTTGGAGGAGTAGGTATAATGGAGAGGAGCCACCAGAAACAATTCTTCCAGATTTCTGCTCCCACCTGCTCTGGGGGGACCCTCCACCACCCACCCTCCACCCACGACACCCCAACCCAGAATAAACTGAAGGGATCAGGGCTAAGGTTGTCTACTGTACAACTGGCCCCTGAAGAAGAGCCTGGAACAAACATCCAGCTGCCCTGCTGACGACCACACACGGCCCTCAACCTATGGTGTGGGCACAGAGGCCTGACTTGGAGCCATGGGCAGAGGTGCTGGGGAACCACCCCACCCAGCAGCCCTCAACCGGGTCCCTCACCCCTCGGGGGTCATGCTGATGCATGGGGCCCCATCGCCTTGGGGATTCCCGTGCGGTCTGAGACCTGGGCACCCACGGGGGCAGCTCCCCGGCCTCACAGCCCACAGTGCCTCCCAAGACCCCGTCCCCAGTGAACTGTTTGCACTTGAACTCTCACTCCAGGACCAGCTCCTGGGGCCCTACCTGAGGCACTAGTCTCCCTCAGCTTTGCAGTCCGAAACGTGCTTTCGAAAGGCACACTCATAGCCTCTCTTCCTCCCAAGCAAGAACCCTGGAGGTGACACAGCCCTGCCGGCCACCGGAGACAGATGGACAGAGCCTGCCTGAGACTCTCAAGGCCTGCCTCCCTGGGCTCCGCATAGGGCAGGAAGGGAGATGGGCCAGCAGAGGGAAAGGGACCCTCTCAACAGCGTGTGAGGCAGGATGCTCAGGATCCCCTGGAGGAGACAGCAGCCCCTGCCCATCCTGGGTGCTGGGACCCCGGCCTCCGTGACGCAGGCCTTACTCCTGGTGCCCACCTGTGAGAGGCCTCCCTGCCCGAGCGGTCCTCCAGGACTGGAACCTCCAGGCTGTGGCAGGTCCAGTCCCCAGGAGGTGCTTGGGGAGCCTCCACTCCCTGAGGCCCCTGAGGATGGGCAGCAGGGCCACAGCAAGTGCATTAGCACAGGCGGAACCACAGACACTTGTCTGTGGGAATTTGCTTTCACCCTAGTTTTTTTTTTTTTTTTTTTACCAGATCTCAGCACCTGTATTTGTCCTTGTTTGTTTTAATATTTAGTAATTTTCCTCTATGCTGGGTCCTCATTGCTGTGCATGGGCTTTCTCTAGTTGCAGTGAACAGAGGCTACTCTCAAGTTGCCGTGTATGGGCTTCTCATCGTGGTGGCTTCTTTTGTTGCAGAGAATGGCTCTTGGACATGAGGGCTTCTTGAGATGCAGCTCGCGGGCTCAGTGGTTGTGGCACATAAGGTTAGTTGCCCTGTGGCATGTGGAATCTTCTGGGATCAGGGATAGAACCCATGTCTCCAGCACTGGCAGACAGATTCCCAACCACTGGACCACCAGAGGAGTCCAATATTTGTTTTTAATTGCTCCCATGGCCAATTACCACAAATTTAGTGTCTCAGAACACCCATTTTTTTAGCTTATGGTTCTGTAGCCTGGGTGAGCTCGGCAGGGTTCTCTGCTTAGAGGTTCACAGCCAATATCAAGGGGTCAGGGGTTGAGAATCTCACCTGAAGCTCAGGGTAGAATCTGCTTCCAGGTTATTCAGGGTGTTGGCAGAACTCAGTTCCATGTGACTGCAGGACTGAGGCCCCCACCTTGCTGACGGTCAGTCAGGGCTTGTCCTCAGCTTTTAGAGCCACTACACCCCCCCCGGGGCAAGACCTCCTCATCCTCAAAGCCAGCAAAGGCAAGTCAAGTCCTTGCCCCACTTTGAATCTCTCTGAACTTCCTCTCTGCCACAGCTTCAGCCAAAGAGAGTTCTTTGTTTTTAAGGACTTGGGTGGTTAGATTGGGACAACTCGCATCATCCCCCATCTTAGCACCCCATCACACCTGCAGAGGCCATCTGCCACAGGAGGGACATATTCACTGGGGATTTGGACACTGGCAGTCGCTCGGGCCACTATTCTGCCCCCATAGCCTTTGCTATGAGGGAGTTCACATCAATCATGTGCAAGACCACATGAAGAGGAAGAGACCCCTGGCCACCCCCAACCATTCAAGCCAACCCAGCTGATGTCCCAGATACCACAGAGAACGGTGAAGCCACTCCCACTATGCCCACCTGACTCCTGCCCCACAGAATCATGAAATATAATAAGTAAATATACTATTCTAAGTACTAACTTTTGGAGTAGCTTGTAATACAGCAACAGATAACCAAAACACTGACCCAAGAGAACATAGACACTTGTCCCAACAGGGTCTTACCCCGAGGAAACTGACACCTGAATGGAGGTGTAGGGTATTGGGGAAGAGTTGCTAATGGCAAAGTTCTGGAGAAAAGCTATAGGAGTTTTCCCTACTGAGCCTCTTGGAGCTGACTGGGCCTCGCCTTCCCGTGGCCTGACTATTTAGGACTCCTGAGGTCTAGGAGTTGCCCTGCATCCAGTTACCAATTCCCCAGAATCAGTTGCTTTTTCTTATTTCAGAGAATCTTAACAGAAACATTTGGTAACTATGACCACATCAGCGAGACAGAAAAGGAACAGCCTAATGTAATATTAAAAGCATCAGCAGGATGCCTGGGTTCAAACCCTGGGTCTGTCACTAAGCAGCAGTATGATCCTGGGCAAGTCACTTCACTTCTCTGTGCCTCAGTCCCCAGGACCAGATGACTTCATTGGCAAATTCTACCAAACAAAAATAAATTAACATCAATCTTTCTCAAACTCGTCCTAAAAATTGCAGAGGTGGAAATACTTTCTTACTCATTCGATGTGGCCAGCATTACCCTGATACCAAAATCAGACAAACACATCACAAGAAAAGAAAACTACAGACCAATATCCCTTATAAACACTCATGCAAAAATTCTCAACCAAATGCTAACAAACTGTATCCAGTAGCATAGCAATAAGGTTATATATCATGACTAAGAGGGATTTATTCCTGGAACGCAAGGATGGTTCAACATATGAAAATCAAGGATAGATATATATATATATATATCAGTGGAGCATAATAAAGAACTCAGAAGAGCCCTCAAACATACAGTCAAGTTAGTTTTGACAAGGATGCCAAGACCATTCAACATGGGAAGAATGGTTTCTTCAACAAATGGTGCTGGTATCACTGGATATGCACAGATTGAAAAAAAATGAAGTTGGACCCTTACTTCCCACCATATACAAAAATAACTCAAAATGCATCAAAGACCTAAATGAAAAAGCTAAGACTGTTAAAACACTCTTAGAAGAAAACACAGAGACAAATCTTCTTAACATTGTATTCAGCAACTGAATCTTAAATAATACACCAGAAACACAAACAAGAAAAGGAAATAGATGAACTGGACTTTATCACAATTAAAAATTTTTGTGCATAAAAGATCAATATTGAGAAAGCAAAAAGACAACACAGAGAATGAGATAATTGTGAATCATATATCTGATAAAGGTATAGTATCTACAATATATAGATAACTTACAACTCAACAACAAAAAAAAGACAAATGACCAATTAGAAAAAAAGCTAAGGACTTAAGTAGACATTTCTCCAAAGAAGACACAAATGGACAACAAGCACGTGAAAAGATATCCAGTGATATTAGTCATTTGGAAAATACAAATCAAAAACTACAATGAGATACCACTTCAGACCCACTGGGATGGCTATAATTTTTTTAAAAGGAAAATAAGTGTTGATGAGGATTTGGGAAAATTGGAACCCTCACACATTGCTAGTGGACATGGAACACAGAGCAGTTCCACTGGAAAGGTTTTGCAGTTCGTCAGTAAGTTAAAATAGATTTACCACATGTGCCAGCAATTCTATTCCTAGGTATACACTCAAAACAATTGAAAGGAGGTGTTCTTGTACATAAACATTCATAGCAGCTCTATTCACAATAGCCAAAAATTAGAAACAAGTCAAAATGCCCATAAACAGATAAATGGATAGATAAAATGTAATCTGTCCATACAGTGAGATCTTATTCAACTACAAAAATAAATGAAATACTGATTCACACTACAACACAGGTCCACCTTGAAAACACCATGCTCAGTGAAAGAAGTAGGACACAGAATGCCACACATTGTAGGAGTTCGTTTTCACAAAACATCCAAAACAGACAAATCACAGAAACAGAAAGCAGATCGGTGGTTGCCAGAGGCTGGATGAGGGGAAATGGTGAATGCCTGCTTTGTGGGTATGAGATGTCCATTCGAGGGATGGAAAATTCTGGAATAGTGATGACGGTTGCACAACACTGTGAATGTGCTTAATGTCTCTGAATTGTATACTTTAAAGTGATGCAATGATAATAGGAAAAGGGAGAGGGTGGAAATGGCGAAAGTTTTATCTCATATGGTATTTATGAAGACTAAATTAAAATTATAGGAGATGACCTTCACAGATTGCTTAGACAGAGCCTGGCACACAATAGGTGCTAAAGTTGAGAGAGAAAGAGAAGGGAATGGCAGCACCAAACCTGAAAGCAACAGGAAATGTTGAAAGGAAGCAGAAAGGCTCCCCAGTCTTTCCTAAAGAGGGTGGTCAGCAGAGGTCTGAGAACTCTGCCCTTCAGTTCTGTCCACTACTCAAAGGCAAGCCTTCTGTGAGACACAAAGAATTCCCAACAGCCCCCAGAACTTGGCACCCTCCTGGGGAAGCCAGCTCAGCAAGACTTCCAGGATCTCAAGGGAGCAGGGATCTGGCTGTACAAACACGGGGCCACCAAGCAGACACTCTGCCCTCTGACACCAGAAAAAAAAAGGAGACGATATTGCTCTACCCACCTATCTGGAAGCCTCTGACCTACCTGCAGACAGAAAGTCTTAAAGATACACCACATACCTGACTCCATCATTGCTCACCACAAAGGCTTTCATCTGTTGACTGCTGGAACCTTTCCCATGCCTCCCCAGCCTCCTTTCACCCTATGTTTCTTCCTGCCTCCACTGCAGCCACATGGCCTCCTCCAGCAGATACCTATGCCATTCCCTCCACCTGGAATCCTCCTTCTTCACGTGGTTCAATCCAGTGCACTTGGATCTCAGCTCATAAAGCAAATGCTCATTCAGCCACACACTGTGCCTGGCAGTGCCCGTCATATGTCTCTGTGACTTTCAGTGATGTCTGCCACCACCCTGAGTCCCTGAAGGCCAAGGGAGACCCAGATTTCTCCCTCCATCCCACTGCCCACGTGCTCACCATCGTTGATTCTCCCAGCCAAGGACCCCGCACTAAAGCCAGCAAAGATGACATTGTGGATGGCTCCGATCCTGGCGCAGGCTAGCATGGCAGCCACAGCCAGCGGGGAGACAGGCATATAGATGGCCACTCGGTCCCCTCGGCGGACTCCATACCTCTTGAGTGTGTTGGCCAGGCGGCACGTGGTCTCCAGTAGCTCCCTGCGGCACAAGGGAGGGAGGGCCATCAGAGAACGGGGAGGGCTGGAACAGTTCTGCAAACTACAGGTGCTGCAACCCCAATCAGCCTGGAGAGGGTAGCTGCTCGAACACCTGGTGAGTGGAACAATCTTTTCAGAAAATATTGTAACTTTGTAGGCTGGCACTGACATGGATTCAGATCACACTGCTGAGGAAAATCACCTGCCCCTCATCCACGGAGAACAGGGACTGGGTTACCCAGTCCCGGAGGCTTCTGACACATCCACCCTGAGAAGCCCCAGTTCTCTGGGTCAACACAGGCCTTGCTGAGCAGGGCACCCCCAACTCTGTGAAGCCACAGAAATTCGGGGAGGAAAGCAGCCCACAGCCTGGGGCAGGGTTGCAGGGGTGAGTGATGGGGACACTGAACACCGTGCCCTCACCTCATGTATCCACGAGGCCCATGCCTCCACTCCCAGGCTTAGGCTCGGCTGGCCGATCAGAGTGCAGCATCCCCCTGAACAAGCTAATTGATTGGCCTAAGGTATGCATGTGACCCAACCCAACCCAGAAAGGATGACATTCCCCCAGAAACCAGGGGTCTGCAGCAGAACCAGGGGTGGGGGAAGTACAGGAGGGCAGAAGCAGCTGCACAATGAGTTCAACCCTGTTTCCCAAGTGGTCCTGCTGAACTTGGGAAGTGAAGTTCCCCATTTTTGCTGATCTTGTTTTATTGTATTTGTTATTTAACAGAAAGAGCTGGCATGGAAGGGCAGAGTGAGTTCACCCCACACACATGGTTCCACCCTTGTGGCCAGGACCCAGGAGCGTTTGTGGTTGCCCCGTGGTCAGAGACCCAGAAAGGGGCAGCCTGGCAAGGGCCACCAGGAAACAAAGGGTGGGTGGCGATAGGCTTTGGGGGAGACCAGATGAGAGCAGATCGCTGGTGTAATCAAGCAGGACCTTGTGGGACACACCCCTCCCCCATATTCTCCACTTTAGCTCCTCTCTGAAACACTCAGATAATCGTATCTCATACATGTTCCTGAGTTCTCTTACAGATGCTAAAACCCCCACCAAATGGAAGAAATGAACTACTTGTAGCCTCTAGACCTACTGGAACCTGAGGACTGATCATGTTAACAGCCCCGTTACCTCTCCATCAACCAATCAGAGAACTGTGCACAAGCTGGTCACAGACCCTGGGGCTCCCCTTCCTCACCTGGACTTTAAAAGCCTTTCTAAAACCCATCGGGGAGTCCAGGTATTTTGAGCACCAGCTACCCTGGACACCTGCTTGGCACCCTGCAATAAATGCTGCACTTTCCTTCACCACAACCTGCTGTCAGTAGGCTGGCTTTACTGTGCACAGGTGAGCAGAGTGACTCAAGTCTGGTATGGTAACACAAGTGCGGCCTGCACTCTCCCCCGACTCCTGCCCAGAGTGGCATAGACCCCATCCCCTCTCTTAAGGCTTTAGGACAAAAGTACCGCTCACTGGCACCCCATCTACCCTACACCTGAGCTTGTGGTGAAAGAAAGAGCACCCAGAGGGCCCCCAACAGCAAACGCCCCAGAATCAGGGCCCAGAAACATGCCTCCTGCATGTGACAGCACTGAAGAAGCAGTCATGGTCAGTCACCCAGAAGGTGACTTAAGCACAGCCCAAATGACTTACGCGGTTGGTGCTGAGGAGATGGAGGCTCAAGTGTGTCAGAAATCAGTGGCGATGAAATCCTGTCCTTTTTCTACAGACGGAAGGATGGAAGGCAGCATTCTGAAGTGAAAGAAGGAACAGAACGGCCCAGAGCCCTGGGCTATCTCTAGAGTAGCTGCACAGGCGTGGGAGCTCAGCTTCCACAGCCGGCACGAGATCGCCTGAGAATCAGCAGGCCCCTCCACCATGTCGGACTGTCACACGCGTGACTGAGAAGCATCACCCACTCAGGATGAGGGACATTCATTCAGTAGACAAACATTCAGTAGAGATTATCTCTACCATCAGGTGTCTTTGTTTGAAATTACTTTCTAAAAGTACTAAAATCAACTCATTCACTTTGGTGAATTCATAAGATGTTAAAAATTCTGTTCTCGGTACCATAAGGGCAAGCTGGGCACCAGACCAAAGTGTCCTCTGGCAGCACAGCTCTGATGGGGAAGTGAAGGCACGTGAGGGCGTGAAGGGCGTTCACCGCCTCAGTTTCGGGTACGATTGCTGAGGGCAGCAGGGAGAACTTTCGGGAAAGGTTGGCTGTGGGGAGGAGGAGGAAGGCAGCAGAAGGGAGAGGATTCCTTCCAGCCAGAAGCTGCATGGCAACCAGAGGTGGGCAACCGACCTGTGTGGCCCTGGGAAGGTGTGGAGACCAAGCGGCGGTAGCCAAGGTGTTCCCTGGAGGATCAAGGGGCCTCCCCACGGGCCCTGCAACTGAGTCTGCTAGGTCCCACACTTTTTTTATATTTATTTATTTTTGGTTCTTCTGGGTTTTCATTGCTGTGCAGGTTTTACCCTCATTGTGGCGAGTGGGGGCTGCTCTCTAGTTGCAGTGTGCAGGCTTCTCATTGTAGTAGCTTCTCTTGTTGTGGAGCACGGGTTCTAGGCACACGGACTTAGTTGCTCCATGCATGTGAGATCTTCCCGGACCAGGGATGGAACCCATGTCTCCTGCATTGGCAGGCAGATTCTTTACCACTGAGCCACCTGGGAAGCCTGGGTCCCGCACTCTTGCTGCTGCCTCTAGAGAAGTTTCTGATAAAGAATCTGATCCGGGTAAAGCTCTTGAGTTCACTGCCCTTCCTGTCCTCTCCACCAAGGCCATAAAACTCAATTTCAAAGAAATCTTTGACACCTCTTTGGGGTTCCTGGCCTCAGCAGTCCAGCCTCTGCTTAAACAGGGGCTGGGAGTCACCTTGCACAGCACTCCCTCTTTCTTTGCTACTTCAATAGAGAAATAGTCTTCCTAGAATCAGGCCAAGATTTGTGGCTGTTCCACTTCCAGCCCTTGGTCCAGCTCAGGTCTTTAAAGATGTTCAGAATAACTCTAGCATGCAATAACAGCCCTTCAGATTCCTGGAACACTCCCTCCACCATCCCACAAAGCCTTTCTATCCCAGCTTCTCTCCCCCAGCCCTCCAGGAACCCACTCTCACACCCTAGAAACTCCCAGGTAACAAAACAGACCCCAGCACTCCCATGGTGTCTGCCCGGGTCAGAATAAGGAAACCCAGACCCTTGACCCCAATTCTATATTTAACCATGTAAATGAAGAACACATTTATTTTTAATGCCTAACACAGGTGGCCCCAATTCAACATGAGGTCACTAACTCACTAACCATCGCCACACCCCGAACAGGACTCTAACCAGGGCTTTGCCCTATCACAATCAGGGAATTAATTCTCAAAATCAGACTTTCCGGACTATCTATTTGTCCCTATTTAATTCCACCTCAATTTCTACTCATCTTTCCAGTTCACCCATTATTTTTTTTAACTTGGATTTTCGTTAACAATTTCCTCCAGACTTACACCACTGGAGAATAAGGTCAGCAAACCTAGATCTTCAAATCACGAAAATAATAAGTGTTATGCAAGCAATCCTCCAGGTACTTAAAAATTTACTCCAGGGTACTCAAAAATCATCCAAAAGCTGTCCTTGGATATTCATGACTTCTCAGACTTTCACAAGCCGATATGCTGCTTCTGTATCAAATAGATAGTGCAGTCACTCAGTGACCAGTGCTCTGGGCTGTCCCTGCAGGAAACACTACTTCCTCCTTGCCTGCAGGGTTTTTCCCAAGGGACAGTGACATGCAGCTTTCTGAGAAATCACCTAACAAAATAAGTTTGAGTTCTATCTTCCAGTACGAGGAGCAATACATTATTTGTCAATCAGGTTCTGAACAAGCTATCTGTGTTTGCCAGGAGACGCCTCAGGGCCACGCCTTCCATGTGGAGGCATGAAAATGACAGGCACAAATACACAGACTGGCCTTGCCTTCAGGGTGTTGAACAGCAAAAGGCTGCCTGGCCATGGGGGAAGAAAGGAGACCTTTCACAGCCAACTCAAAGTTTCAGCTGGGAGGAATGTCCATCCAATGCTAATCCAACCACAAGTATGTGCAACCAACACAATACCTGCCTGAACAGAGACAGAAGAAAGCCATCTCTGGTCCAACTCAATCCAAAACAGGACACAGCTGGACAGACCCGGGGAAGTAAGATAAGGGATGGGGTGTGTGTGTGTGTGTGTGTGTGTGTGTGCACATATGTGTGCGCACACATGCACTGCTGCTGTATTTAAGAAACTAATGTGGAACGCACAACTTGCTTACTTGCTACAATTACTGTGGCTCTTGTGTTCATTAAACACTAGCTAAGAGGCTACCTCCTTCATTGTCCACCTGCCCCACTGCGTATCAGCTTCCCTTCAGCAGGGACTTGTTCACTGCCTTCCTCCCAGTATCCAGAACCGGGTCTAGTGCAGAAAAGGTGTGTGACAGATGTCTGTGGAATGGAAGAGACCAGCAGGTAAGCCTGAAAGAGCCCAGGCAGGCACAGGGTGACTGGAGCCTGGGGTCTAACCGTGAGCGCTGGTCCACCTGCAGATGCCTCCCAGCCTCCTGCACTGAGAGAGGGTCACATTGGAGGAAACATCCTGCCCCTCAGAGAGGGCGATGGGCAGGACAACCCCACTGATAGGCCAGCCCATGGCTACTCCTCTGTCTACATTTCCTTTTGCCGAGAAGGGAAGGAGCCCAGGGAACGGTGTCACTGGGTGCGTGGAAGGCACGTGACAGTGTCTTCTCTCCCCTAGCCTGGTGCTGAGGGGAGGGGTCAAGCCCAGAGTCCACATGCAGGACCGGACAGGACAGGTCTTCCTTCAGTCTGCTTCTCTAGACTTGACTTCTTTGGCTGCCCCAGATCTTAGGTGCAGCATGCGGGATCTTGGTGTGGCGCACAGGCTGAGTTGCTCTGCAACATGCGGGATCAGAGTTCCCCAACCAGGGGTCAGACCCACCTTCCCTGCATTACAAGGCAGATTCTTAACCACTAGATCACCTGGGAAGCCCCTACTTCTCTAGACTTTGCTATTCTCTTCAGTAAGCCATTTCTGGAAGGTGAAGGTGGTAAGAGAAAAGAAGGTTGGCAAGAGAAGAAGTGGGGCATGGCAGAAAGAACCCCTTCCCACAGGAAGAGGCTTGCCAGGCCTCAGGACCATCCCCTTCCCTCTGGCAAAACTCCTCTGGCCCAGACATTACTATAGCCACTAAATCTGATCTAACGCAAGGCCATGTGCTTACTCTGATACTTACTGACACCAGAGGACAGAAGCCCAGGAAATTCAGCTGAGCGGGCTCATAACCCAAGTATGAAATTCCTCTCACGTCATGATTTGCTCTCGTGACCATGACCTTGAGCAAAGGTAAGCTGCAGGGAACTGTAAAGCCATTGCCACATGTCAACACGAATACGCCCAAGCTGCCCTTCCCAACGAAGCCCCAGACACACTCAGGGTTCAAAGCAAACAAAAGCTGAACCACCACTGCTAACTCTGGGCCAGCCAGCTCACTGAAGCTGCATGTTTTCTAAATTCCTTACAAAAAGTAAATATAGTCTCCTTGAGGCTTTGCTATACTCTGTGAAAAGTTCTGGACTCAGAGAATTTCCCTCTCAGGAGAGTGTCTCAGTGAAGGACATCTGATTAGAGGTGGGGCTCCCCCCACCCCCCAACTCCCCATACACCTGGGTCTTGACTGACCCAACCATCAGTTCAGTTCAGTCGCTTAGTCGTGTCCGACTCTTTGCGACCCCATGAACCACAGCACGCCAGGCCTCCCTGTCCATCACCAACTCTCGGAGTTCACTCAAACTCATGTCCATCGAGTCGGTGATGCCATCCAGCCATCTCATTCTCTGTCGTCCCCGTCTCCTCCCACCCCCAATCCCTCCTAGCATCAGACTCTTTTCCAGTGAGTCAACTATAGTATGGTCCAATAATAGGAGTACTTCTAAGGCAGTCTCCGGGACTCCTGTGGTCTGAATGTCTGCACAGTCCTTATCCCCAAAGAGGGTAACATTAGGAGGGAAGTCTTTGGGGGGAAATTAGGTCATGAGGGTGGAGCCCCATGATGGGATTAGCGCCCTTATAAGGGAGACCCCATGGAGCTTCCTTTTTCCTTCCACTAGGTGAGGACACCGGAGAAGGCAATGGCAAGCCACTCCAGTACTCTTGCCTAGAAAATCCCATGGATGGAGGAGCCTGGTGGGCTGCAGTCCATGGGGTCGCTAGGGGTCGGACACAACTGAGAGACTTCACTTTCACTTTTCACTTTCACACACTGGAGAAGGAAATGGCAACCCACTCCAGTGTTCTTGCCTGGAGAATCCCAGGGACGGGGGAGCCTGGTGGGCTTCCGTCTATGGGGTCGCACAGAGTCGGACACGACTGAAGTGACTTAGCAGCAGCAGGTGAGGACACGGAGGGAAGGCGCTGGCTATGACCAGGAGAACCCAACCAACAGACGACCATGTTGGCACCTTGATCTTGGGCTTCCAGCCTCCACAACTGTGAGAAATAAGTCTCTGTTATTTCTCAACCCCATCGGTCAGTGGCATTTTGTTATAGCAGTCCAAACAGACCTAAGACAGGGCCTGTACAGCCAAAAATCACAACGTTGTAAAGCAACTACACTCCAATAAAAAAAAATAAAAGGACAGAACCAAATCTGAAGTTCTAGGCACATATAAAAGCATCCTATAAACAGTAGCTATAATTACTGCAGAAAAAGGCAGAAAAAGAAAACGGGTGACAATGGGTGGTTCCTTAACAGCAGGAAGGAGCGTGAGGATGTCAGTTTGCTTTTGTGTGAATCGCAGGCAGCTGCGTCATTGGCTCAGGGTGAATAAGCGTCACCACTGTATCTGAATACAGTTATAGAACCCCTCCCCTGCAGCCCCATGCCCTGCAGTGGGTACTGATGGGAAGCCCTTGCTTGAGGTGGGAGGGGTCTGAGAAGGATACATAACCCACAGTCGGGGCCGCTGCCAGTGGCAGGTTCTAGGCACTCGGACGCAGCCCGGGGTTCTGAGAGGCTGGGGGAAGGCAGGTGCACCCTGCCCCTCCACCACCTGTCGTGTCTCCCCCCACCCACCAGCTCCCCCATCTTCTTCAGTCACGTTGACCACCCACTGTGAGCACAAGAACCCTGCTATCCAGGCAGCCTCAGCCACCCCCAGGCCCCTGAGGCTTCCCCAACCCCCAAGTCACTGCCCAGAGCACTCTCCTCCTACCCACCCCACCCCACTCCCATTCACAGTCCCTTCATTGACAACAGCTACTGAGCAAATGTCCTGTGCCCAGCACTGCTCTGAATCCTAGGCACATCCATGGAACCTCAGACAGCCCAAGGGTTGGAAGTTACCATCACCCATCCCATTTTCCAGATGAGGAAACCAAGGCACAGAAGAGTTAAGTGGCTTCTCAAGGCTATTCAGCTGAAAGAGTCAAGAATCAGGTCAAGATTAAAACCCAGTCTGGCCCTAAGGGCTGTTCTCAAAACCCACAGCTTCAGAACAACATGAATCCTATTATAAAGGTTCCCAGACTTGACAATTTTGCCACTGGCCAATTCCAATGTAACAATTTTTCTTTGTTGTTGTTGTTTAGTTGTTAAGCTGTGTCCAACTCTTTGCCACCCCATGGACAGTAGCCTGCCAGACTCCTCCATCCATGGGATTCTCCAGGCAAGAGTACTGGAGCGGGTTGCCATTTCCTTTTGCAGAGGATCTTCCTGACCTAGTGATCAAACCCAGTTCTCCTGCACTGCAGGTGGATTCTTTACCACTGAGCCACCAGGGAAGACCAACATTTTTACTTGGGTTGGTTCAAATTAGCAAGAGAAGTATTCCAGGCCGCTCACAGGAGTTGAATTGAGCCTAATCAGGACAGACGAGAATGGGGTGGGGAATGGATTTCCTTCATGATTCAGTGTTTGGCCCCACATTCAGAACCACCTGCCCCAAGTCTTTCCCACCCAGACACCACCCTGTGGCACAGAAGTGACAGGTCAGACTTCTTCCCCAATTCACGCCTGATTTCCCTTGGACCTCAGCACCAGCCTTCAGCCCAAGTTTTGTCTCCGGAAAAGGAGTTCTTTCCTTTCCAGACTCAGAGCCTCATTCACAAGGAGGGAGCCAGCACCAACCCACTAAGAACCCCTGAGGTTCCTGCCAGCCCCGGGCAAGAGCGGTCTGCGGCCCCAGTCCAACCATAACCAGCAGGGAGGATGGGGCTGTCAGCCCAGACCAAGCAAAGGAATCCACCCTCCCTATGGCCCAGAAACCTTGCGCTAGCTTCCCAGAGGACACTGAACTGGATTTGCGGATGGGAAATTGTCATGCCTCCCCAGATCCAGACCCTCCCCTTCCCAGGTTTGAATGAGGTCCAAAACAGTCACGGGGGGGCCAGCAGAGAAAATTAAGGGCCAGGCAGCCCCTCCTCCCTCCCCAGGCCATCACCCCTCCCCTGGTACCCACAGTGACCCCTCCTGCCTCTAAGGGCCTGAGATCCCAAGCCCCGCCCCCCAGCCGCTCCAGCCTGTACTTTCTTCACCTTAGCCCACGGCCACACCAGGACTCCACCGCCCTCAGGCCCACCTGCTCTGCAGCAGTCCCTTGTCCCTCCTGGAGGCCAACTGGAACTCTCTGGCGCTGACCCCTTCAGTCAGTATTCATGGTTAACTTTGTCCTGGGTTGGGCGCAGGGGGCCAGGAACACACTGCCCTGGTCGGTGAAGGGATGTGTTGTCTGCACACAGGCGTGCAGGCCTGTCACCAGGTTCGGCCACCCTGCAGCCCCACTGTTCACACCTTCACCACCTCCGAGACTCCAAAGCACAACCCACAGAGCAGACACTGCACTGTCCGACCCTGTCTCTGGCTTTTCCAGCTCGGGTAGCCTGAGAATCCTCGAGGCAGGCTGGGCGTCAGGCCCCACCCTTTACAACTGAGGACGACCGCGAATCCCAGTGAAGATTGTAGGCGTTGCTGCTGCTGCTGCTGCTAAGTCACTTCAGTCGTGTCCGACTCTGGGTGACCCCATAGACAGCAGCCCACCAGGCTCCCCCGTCCCTGGGATTCTCCAGGCAAGAACACTGGAGTGGGTTGCCATTTCCTTCTCCAATGTGTGAAAGTGAAAAGTGAAAGTGAAGTCGCTCAGTCATGTCTGACTCCTAGCGACCCCATGGACTGCAGCCTACCAGGATCCTCCGTCCATCGGATTTTCTAGGCAAGAGAACTGGAGTGGCTTGCCAAAGCAGAGGCTGCCCAGCCCTAGGGTCAGAGCCAGGGTCGGGGTCAGGTGACCAGAGGACAGCAGGCCTCTGGCTGGTTATAGGGAACCCTCCAGGCAGCAGGTCTTGGGCAGCAGAAGGAAGAGTCTGGCACCATGGGCACTGGGGGCTGCATGTCTGCTGATCCTCGAGGTGGCCCTGTGGGATCTCAGGGCTGCCAGCCCCCTGGGCTGTTCCCTCCAGGGGGCCTTGATTTTCTACCTCCTGGAGTCTTGAAGTGGCCAAGCATGGGGCGGGGAGGGTGGCAAAGGAGCGTGGCCGATCCGGCCTCCACACCGCCCAGGCACAGCTCTGGCCCCACAACCCACAGCCCACCGGGTCTGCAGCCAACAGAAGCCCAACCACACAGCTGGAACAGAAGCCCCTCCCCTCCCAGAAGGCTGATCCCAAGGGGCCAGGCGGAGTCCTTCGCCCCTCCCCTTCCCCACCCCCCGGGTGCCTGCGCCCCGCCCCTCCCCTCGGCAGGCTGCTCGTCCTCCCACAAGGCGAGCCCCTCCCGCATTTCACACAGCCGAAGGGGGCTCACAGAAATAGGGGTCAGTGCCAAGGCAGGCGATTGTTATTCACACTGAACGTCAGCCAGGGGCTTCCCAGAAGGGCCCCGTCAAGAAGGTCGACTCTCATGGAGGTCATTCCCACTGCAGTCCCAAAATAGGGCCATTCTAAAATGTGAGATTCCAAGAGCTTGCTCGAAAGAAGGGGGAAAAACAGTACCGTGTAGAGAATTCAAAGCACTTGCCAGCTTCAAACTAAAGTCTCAAGGAAACTTAAATACTGGTTTAAAACCAGCTTGATCCAAATAACCCAGGACTCCTGCCGGATTCTGAGAGCCTGCACAGGGATTCCTGATGGAGTTCTGCAGTCAGAGTTACTCAGAGGCCGGCAGAGGACACCGCACACAAGTCTGGCGGCCCTTGGCCTCTTGTGCCCCTGCCCAGAGGAGCCCACCCCCTCAAACCCACTTCCCCTGCCTGACAGGTGCCCCTGTTCTGGTGCCTCACAGTAAAAGGCACTGGTTCATCCCAAAGCACCCCACCTCTCCACCTCACTATACCAGTTAATAATCCTCCCCTTCAGTTGCCCTAATTTGTTAATATAGGAGTTTGCTCACTGCAAACTGTAATTAATCTGCGGGTGAGAAGCACCAGGTGCAAGGTTGGGGGCTGGGAGGGGCATAAGTGCTGTCTTTTAGCCGACCCTAAATTGTTCTCCCAAAGTGAGGTCCTCTCCCTGGAAAACCCACCCACCCCTCCCAGCGCCAGCAGCAGCAGGGCCACCAGCCCTTCCCCTCGTCAAATCTGAAATCCTTTCCTGTCATCCCTTCGCTTGGCCCCAACCTACAGCTAAATGAGGCTTGCATCCTCCCAGATCCTGGCCTGGGCTTTCATTCCCCTGGGCTGCTCAGCACCCAGCACCCAGGGGAGGAGAAAACAGGCTCAGGGAGCCAGAAATGTTCTCTAGGTCGCCCACAGTCGGGGACAAAGTGGGTGGGAACACAGGGCACCCACCTAGCTCCCCCACCCTGCAGTGCACTGGCCTGCGAAACCCTCCTGGCCTCTCAAAACTCACTCCCAGGACTTCCTCAACGTCGTCTCCAGCCACGTCCCAGCCAGACTTCCTGCTTCCTCCCGCCAGAGCCCAGGGGGCCCTTCTGTGACAGTAACAAGTGGCCACAACAGGCACACGAGCCAGCCTCTGAGGAGGTACCTCCAGGCTTCAGACCTCGCCACTCCCTCTGCCCAGGGCTGCTGGTCTGACTGCCACAGACAAGAGGGGCACTTCAAAGACTGGGACCCATCCTGTGTTCTCAGTGGCCCCTCCACACTAGGAGCCAGTAATGCTCAGTGCCTAGTCGGCTGGCCCAGGGAGGAGGCGTCCTCCACGGGGGTTGGGGGGGAGATGGGGGGCTATGTGACTGCTCTGCTCTGTGCCTCCACGGGGGCTCCTCACTGTGCACCCTCTACATAAGAAAGCCCAGCTGGAACAACCACAGAAATCACCCCCTCCAGGGCTGAAGCCACAATGGAAACTCCACTCAGCTCACGTGTGGGCACAAGGGGGGCGGGGGGGACCAGGCCTGCTCTCCTCACTTCAGCCCAGCCGCCCAGCTCAGCTGCACAGCCTGACCGCAACCGCAGCCGCTCTGCCCTCACAGTAACCCACATTCACAGCGGAAGGCCAAGCCAGGGCTAAAATCTGCTCCAGCTTTTTTAAAAGGTCACGTCTTGGATAAGTGACAAGGTTCTACTGTAGAGCACAGGGAACTATATTCAATATCCTGTGATGAACCATAATGGAAAAGGATGTGAAAAAGAATATATATATGCATAACCGAATCACTTTACTGTACAGCAGAAAGTAACACAACATTGTAAATCTACTACACTTCAATAAAATAAATTTTTTAAAAAACTGTAAAGGGCTCATGTCTGGACCCCTCCTCAGAGAGCTTCAGATGGGAGATCCTGGGCCAGGGCCTGGTGAATACTCTCAGCCCACTCTCTGCTCTGATTGGGCACCAGGCTCAGAGGCACCCCCACTGAGAGGCCCCAAGTGCAGTACACAGGGACCAGCCACAGCTGTCCACTCTGCTCCATGCCCTCTGTCCATACCCCGCTTGGTAATCCTTGGCCCAGACCCCAGGCTCCAGGCAGGCATTGGTCTTGAACTGCCCCCTACCTGTCTAGAGGAAAGGGATTTGTGTTTGCGCACATCCCCACACCCAAGCATCTCTAGAATCTGTCTGCTTGAACTGCCCGTGAAGGACCAGCTTGTGAAATAGGCACGTGGACGGCTGGGAGGAGCAGCGGCCAGTGCTATCTGGCTGAACCCCCTCAGGGAGACACCCAGGTTATCTGTGCCTGCCTGACATTACAGACCTCAGGCGGTGCCAGAGGGCCCAGGATTGCCGGCCTGCTGGCTCCCTCAGACGGGTTCGGACACACCTCTGTGCAGAGGCAGGCTGGAAATCAGCTGGGTGGCCCTCTGGCCCGGGCTCTGGCCTCAAGTCACAGGCTGCCCCTCCTCCCCTGGAGATGCTTGCCGGCCATCCCAGGCTGATCCCTGCCAGCAGAGATCCCTGCCCCTTTGCTTCCCATCAGGAAGTGAGCACCACGCCAGAAGGAAGTGCGTCTGGAGGACAGAATCCCAGCCAAAGAGGCTGTCGTTGTCCCAGAGCCACGCGGCCGGCACCAGCACAAGGCCCACCACACTGCCTAGCTGCCCCCGTGGCCTCGGCCCGGCAGGCAGGATGCACCTGGGAACTGGCACCAGCCAGCACTGCAGACAGGTGTAGGACAGGATGAGGACACTGGGCTGCCCTGGGGTTCCCAAAGCGGGTCCTGCCAGACCTCCCGCACCCTAGGGAGGTGCGGTTGGAAACACATGCCAGTAGCACTGAGAACTTGAAGGCGCGTAGAACCCACCTCCAGGCAATGGCCCAGCTCCCAGAGTAGGAGCAGGGCGGTGTCTCCGCAACCCAGGAGAGCAGTCCAGGGAGGATCCTTGGACATGAAGAGCAGGCTATAGATACGTGCATGTTTCGGGCATGTGTGCGAGGATGTGTGTGCACATGTGGACCCACGTGTCACTAGTATTTGGGGCAGAAGGGGGTTCATGTTACAAGCTCTCTGCTGATTCTTCAGATGCACTTCCTCAGAACTCAGCAGACTCAGGAAGGACAGGCCTGTGCCCCTGAGCAACAAGACAGGTCCCCCGAGCTTCAGAAAGACGAGGCAGGTGGGGTCCCGGGAAAACACATTGCCCTCGGCACCCTGGTCCCTGAGAACCTCAGTCCCACACAGCCTCCTTCAAGGGCTCTCAGGTCACGGGTCTGGAACTTTGTCTTCAGGCCACCAAGGCCTGTGACCGTCCTGGGGCACCTTGGGTGCCACCACGTGAGACACTTGGCAGGAGTGCACTTCAGTTTAGTGGCAGTTTGCATGCTGGCAGGACAACCAGCGCCCAGTGTAGGCAGCTCTCCTTTGAGACAGGAGGGAGAAAACCTCGCATTGAAAACCTATCATGACCAGGAAAATGATTAATCCAGGTCCCTCAAAAACTAGCTGCCATTACAGACAACCCGGTCACACGCTTCTCTTTTCCCTCAAACAGTAAATAGCAACAGTCACGGGGCATTAAGACTAGCTGAAGTTTGTAAAACCATTTTGTTAGGCTGAGTCTGTTTATTTTTAGAGAGAATAATAGATTATTTGCCTGCACTTATAGGTTTATACCTGCTCGGGAAAGCTTTGCAATGGAAATGAAGTTGTTCTTTGTTTTAATGAGCTGGCAATCTTCCTGAGACTCCCCCACAGTGACAACCACACACTCAGAGGCTCGCCCAAAAGCCCTCAGAGGCCCGACATGGCCCAACACCAGCTCATGGTCCAGGTCTACAGGAGGACAGGAGGAAATTAGTCCATAGCTGGACGCCCTTCACCTCCTCCACCCCCATCACAGAGCCTTCATCTTCTACTGAACAATCACACATAGATCAAGTTGGGCCAGTGAGGGTGAAGAACATTGGAGCGGCTCACCTGTTAGAGTAGCGCCCCTGACTCCAGTGTGCAGAGCCTGGGGCTCCCAGGCCACATGGAGTCAGGAGGGTATCTGTCCAGGGGACTCAGCTCAATGCAGTGACGGGCAGTAAAGGCTGAAAGGGACTGTGACAGCTGAGGGTATTGAGCACAGGGGGAGGGACAAGAAGGGCAGGGCACTAGGAACCACAGCAGAGTAACGAACGTCACTTTGCTGCTTCCAGGAGTCCACCTGAACACAGCTTCACCAGGCCTGGTGCACTCGATCTATGATAAAACCTGAGTCTGAGAAACAAGCAGGAAACCAGGGGTTCCCGGGGCCTGGAACTCTGAACTCTCCTCCTGCCATGTCCCCTTCCTCCCCTCCCCATCAGCCAAGCACACCTGCACCTTCTCTCTGTTCTTGGGATTCCTGGGCTAGGACTGGACATTCTCTCTCCACCTTGCTCAGGCTGCACCATCTTCCTGAGGCCGCTCCTCATCAGCAGCACCTCAGTGTGAAGGTCATGTAAAGCGACCTCTCCTGGGTCGCTGGCCCACACTGGGGCCATGGGCTTGGGCATGTTCATTACTGTAATGTACCCCAGCCTTCCCTGACTGCTACAGTGGCACTCAGTGACACCTGTTGAATGGCTGGCCAAGAAGCCTTGAGCCACCCACCAGGAGGGAAATCATGCCCACAACTACCTGGGGTCCTAAGGGACCACAACCTAGGCTCCCAGGGGGCCTGCAATAGCCCTGTAAAGGTGAACTGAAGCTTGAGCCAAGGGGTTTTCCCACGAGGATGTGGCCACAGACCAGACACCTCTGAGCAAGACGGTCCCGGGAAGGAGCAGGGCTTCAGAAAGACAGGTACCTGCTCCTGACGCCAGGTCTGCTCAAACCCCTCAGTGCACACACTTGGTGTACAGAATACGTGATCACAGATACCCTGCGATCCCTTAAATACCATGGCCCTTGTTTTATTTTAGCCCCATTTCAAAGTCTTGGGTTTATTGTTGTGCCACCATCATGACACACCAAGAGGGGCTGATTTTAGTTACCCCAGCATGTATGTGATTCAGCTCATGTTCATGTTCACTTTTCCTGAGACCAGAGAATACTTCCAAAGTGGAAATGCCCCCTGATACCCAAATAATGCCCTGCCCAGAACTGGTCATAGGCACACAGAACTGCTTGACCAAGAGTGACCCTGTGCCTTGAACATTTGTCATACTTGTTTTCGAGGACCCTGTTCTCTCCAGTGGAATCTAAAGACACCAAGTACGCCCGGGTGGATGAAGACGCCAGGCCTCCTCCCATCCACAGCTCGGCAGCAGCGTTTGGCACTGGTGCCCATAGGCGCATGCAGAGGCACCCGCCATCAGGGGACACACCGTACCTGTAGGTGATCCTCACTTCAGTTCCAGGCTCATCTCGCTCCCAGATCAAAGCGATGCTCTCCGGGGACTTCTGAACGTGCTGATCCAAGCAGTTGACTGCACAAAAACAGGTGCATGGACGTTACACTTGGTGCCACTGGAGTTGGAACGGGGAGGGTCCGGTTGGCGTGGTGTGTGCCGGTCTCCCTAGGTTGAGAGACCTCTCAGGTGCAGGTGACCACTGGAATTCTGAAGCAGGTGCTTCATGTGTAGAGCACTCCCCAAGTCCCAATCCCCAGCCTCATTCCCCGCCTCCCCCACCACCAGCGACCTGACCCAACTGGCCCTGTGGTTTCCAAGGCTCCCTGGCGATTCTGACACAGCCAGGGCTGACACTGCAGCCTGGGCTGCAGGAAAGAAGACTCAATGCAAACAGGATGGCCTGATTCCATGCAGTGCATGGGAAGGGTGCTCGTGGGGCAGGGGCGCGATCCAGGACAAGGACCCACATCCCTTCGCAGGTGTCCAGCCAGCACCCAGCTCCCAGAAGTGAGGCACTGGTTTTCCAGGAGGCTCGCTCCCCTCCCCCTCCGTTACCGAAACTCAGGTCATATGACTGCCCACAAAAGCAGGTCGGTTGTGGTGGTTTGAAGATCAGTAGGATCATGTTCATTGCTAACTTCCTGTTCACCACCACTGACTGGACTTCAAGGTGAGTTTGGCTCTGGCCGGTTTTTGCCAGAGCCCCTTCCAGCCGGCCCTTGTAGCCTGGCTTCATTCCTCACCTCCCCATCAGCAGGGAAATAAACAGCTAAGAACAGCTCTGGGACCAGCAGCCACTGCCCACCTAGTCTTCAGGGTCACCCTCATGTTGAGGTATATAAATTTTTCCTTTCCTGTCTTCTTGGGGCAGTTATTTATCTTTTCCCAAACTAATCTTCTCCTACAGAAATGGGAGATGTACCCTTTGCCACGTCTAACTCACAGGGCTGTGTCAGAATCAGATGGAAAGCAATCCTGAGAGGTTACAAGAATATGAGGTCAGTCACCACCCGATAATCACCCTGCTGGGAGTTCCTACAAATATTTCCTGATGGAAAACCATTCTGACAGAAGTTATGGGAGACTCTCCCCATAACAAGCCCATAATCCTCGAGAGGGTGAACTCCCATGGAAACATTTACAAACTTTAGCTTGCATCTGTGTGTGCCTGTGTTCATATGAATCACATTTTTTTCCCTCTCAGGATATTTTATCTATCACTTACTCTGGAAGGTGGGAAGGAAGTTCAAGAGGGAGGGACATATGTAAACCTATGGCTGATTCCTGTTGATGTACGGCAGAAACCAACACAATACTGTAAAGCAATTATCCTTCAATTAAAAATAAATTTTTTAAAAAATTTCAAGTTTCTAACAGGTATATAAGCTATACCTCACAAACTTGATAAACGAAGGGTGGATGTCATGGGGAAAATTCCTACTTACTGCCACAGCAAAGTTCTTTGAATTACTAGAAAAACAGTAGAGAACAAATGCCCCACCCCCAAAAAAAAAGAAGAGACAAAAGCAGAAAGACAAACTGAGAAGGGGCTTGGTGGCAACACTTGGATTTACACAATAAACCTGACGTCAGTCATTGTGTGTCAGTCTGGTCCAAAGTTCATTTTTTTAATATTTATTTATTTTTGGCTGTTCTGGGTCTTTATTGCCATGCTCAGGTTTTCTCTAGTTGCAGAAAACCAAGGACTACTCTCTAGTTGTTTGCACGGGCCTTCCATCGTGCTGGCTTCTCTCGTTGTGGAGCACAGGCTCTAGGGGCATGGGCTTCAGTGGTTGCAGCTCGTGGGACACACAGGCCCAGTTGTCCCACGGCACGTGGGACCCTAGTTCCCGGACCAGGGATTGAATCTGAGTCCCCTGCATTGGCAGGCAGACTCCCAACCACTGGACCACCAGGGAAGTCCCTGGTCCAAACTTTAGAAGAGTTTTCACACTAAGACCACAGATTTCTGACTTCTCTTGAACAATCAGCAGATGAGGCCATACCCACACCTGGCAGCTGAGCTGGTGACCACCTTCAGCAGGAGTGGGTCCTGTCACCTCCCCTTGCTAGCCATGCCAAGTCTGCTCAGGGTCCTGTCTTGGGGCCTGTGCACAGTTTCTCCCTGCCTCAGGGCCATCGTCCCACCCTCCACACTGCTGCACATTATCGGTACCCAGCCTCCCCCAGGTCTCAGCCAACACATCCTCACTCCATTATGGGGCACTACTCCTCCCTGGGACTTTATGCCTCCCAGACTCTAACACCCCCTGTGCTGTTTCCAGCCTGCTGCCCCTTTGTGGGCAGGGGTCACATGCCCGGTTCCTATTTGGACAACTGCAACCAGACCCAGGGCTCCAAGCACAGGAAGCCCTAAGTTCTGGATGATGGATGGACATGCCAAGTCCTCAAGTTGGAGGATGACGTGGGGTCCAGGTGACACCAGGCTGGGTGCGTGCCTGGGAGAGGGAACAGACCTCTTCTCATCTTCCTGACTTTATCTCTCAAGAAGTTTCCTTTTGGGGCCTACATCAAGGCTTCTGACTTCCTGAGGATCCCAGATGACTTGTGAGCATGTAACTTTCGAGGCCCCACCCTGAGTCTCTGACTAAACAGGTCTGGGTGGGCTTGAGGATTTCACTTCTACCAGGATCCAACTTGATGCTGTGACTGCAGGTCCAGGACCTCTTGCACACAGGCAGGTACATACACACATGCACATATGTCTCCTGGTATGTACAGTCCAGAGTCCCGGGGAGCTTTCTTTTTCCAGTGGTGGTGGTGGTGGTTTAGTCGCTAAGTCACATCCGACTCCGGGATAGGAGTAATTAAAGACCCTTGCCATCTCTGCAAGACATCCGGCCATGCCCTCACTGGATGGCAGCCTGGGGTCACAGTTAAAACCACACTCTAGAGTCAGGCCACTGTCCGAGCACTCACTAACCATAGACTCGCCTATTTATCTCTAAACACCACCTCTAAATCTTACTCTCCTAATTGGTGGTGGTAACGGTTCCAGACTCTAGGAGGCATGGTAGTAATTAGATGCCACTGGAGTTTTTCTGCCATGGGGTCAGATGGTGCAACTGTGTCCTCAAGGGAAACTGAGTTCACAGCTGGAACATGGACAACCCTCAGATGACACTGTCCAGAGAAAGCACAGGGCCGGGTCTGAGGCGACGTGGCTCTATGATGCCATGTGTATGTTGACTTTTAACACATCTGCATGGCCCCTGCTGTTGCCTCAAGTGCAGAGGGGAGAAAAAAAAAAGAGGAGGAAGGGAAGGAAACCCTTACATCTCTCATTTTTAAAAATAAGTCTCCACCAAAGAACTGGGCAGCAAGACAACAGAATTTCATTTCCAAGTATTTCCAAGAAAAGTTGGACAAGGAGATAGAGCAATTTAAGGCTTGCCTCAAACCCGACCTCTTATTTCGACCCTTTTCCAAATTTCCCAGCACACAGCAATCTCTCCTCCCACAACCCCATTCGGCACTGACTCGTCTTCCCAGCAGCCCCCATTCTGACACAACACCAGCTCTGCTAAATCTACCCCCATCTGGGTCACAAAGACCCTAGGGGCAGGAACCACGTCCCAAAGATTCCTTCACCTCAGAAGTGGGGCAGGGGATGATGGGACAAACTTCCTAATTCTCCCCTTAGCAGCTGTAAAACCTTGAGCACTGTCACCAGTGTGGACCTGCTCCTTTACTGATCTGTGGTCCTTCTCCTCATTAGAACGCAGGCTCCGAGGCACTGGGGCATTTTATGCATGATCCCCACCAAACCTGAGCTAGAGCCCTTACATCCACATCTGTACAATGGGACCACCAGACACTTCAAACTGGTGTCACAAGGATGTTGTGAGGTGAGGCATCACAAAGTTCACCTAAGGGCAAGTCTGCACCCGGGCCTGATGTGGCTCTGCAAGCAGGTAAGTGGGTGTGTGTGGTGAGTTTGAGTTTGTTTTTAAGAAGAGGTGATGAGGGACTTCCCTCCCAACCCAGTGGTTAAGACTTCGCCTTACAATGCAGGGGTGTGGGTTTGACCCCTGGTCAGGAGGCTAAGATCCCATAAGCCTTGAGGCCAAAAAAATCAAAACATAAAACAGAAGCAATGTTGTAACAAATTCAATAAAAACTTTTAAAAGATGGCCCACATAAAAAAATTAAGACATTATTAAAAAAAGAAAAGGTGACCAGAGGATCATCAGTTTCATCATAAACATGTACACACGAATGCAGGCATTTCCATCCAACAAACTTGATGGTTGTTTAAATGCATCCCTGCCCCTCCTCCCTTTACAAAAATTTAATTTTAATCCAAAGAGATGAGAGAGTTAATATTCACAAGAGGAATCACAATAGGTTTTCTTTAAATAGAAAACCTCCCTGGCACAATTTGAGGTATTACGTCAATCACAAAAACTATATTTGCCAACTTTCCAGAAACATCTGCTATTTAAAGTAAGTCATGTCTCTGACAACTGGGGAGGATTCAGAGCTTTCCGAGGGTACCTCCTCCTGAGACCTGAGGTCATGTGTCCACTGAGAGTTCCTTGAAGGACCTGAGTGAGCTACTTCAGCCACTGGGAGGAAATGCAGCCTAGGAGGCAGGCTCTTGCCATCTCAACGTTTCTGCCATCTGAATTATTCGAGGCACATCATGAAGAGGAGAGAGCTACAGCGAAATGGTTTCCACTGCTAAAAGGAATGTTCCAAAAAGCATCCAAAGAATCTCTGTGTTCAGTGCTAGTTATAAACAGTGTCCCTATCCCCTAGCTTGAAAGTAAGAATACACACACGTGTGTTTCAAATTAAGACTCAAAATAGAGTTTCGTTTTGTATTCTGAAAACAACATGTCACTACCCTCCACTTCTGCATCTGCAGCTTCCTGACGTCTCGAGTTTATACACACGGAGCAAAGACATCTGTTGAGCCCTGCGAGGGAAAGAGCCAAACTTCAAAAGCTGGAAAGAGTCCTTATCAGAACATGGCTTTCTAAAGAGTTTCGGGTTTCGTGCAAACCAGTTCACTGCTGGGGGTGTCAGCTCTACCTCCCCACCCCCACCCCACCCCTCCCAGGACCCTCTGACACCACAACCCACCCCCCAACCAGACTGGCTCTCCCATGGTCCAGGAGGGCTTTCAGAGCCACGACAACCACCTGCGTACCCTCCCCAGCCTGCTTCCTGGAATAGGCTGGTCAGATGGAAAACCTTCAGAGGTGAAGCAGCACGACAGAAGAGCAGATTCAAGGTCACAGCCTCCTCCCAGGATTCATTAATAAATAACAAAGGCCAGTGATTGGGTGCAAGGAATGTTCTGAAGTAAGTGCAGAGTGCTTCACAAGCGTTTTCACATTCAATGCTAAGAGCAGTCCCAGGTCACCTGCCGCTGGTCAGAAGCCTAGCAGCTTCTGCTTTGGTCTCTGGGACCTCTGGTAGCCAACAGCCTTGGGTCTAGTCACCACTCTGTGAGAAGCTCCTTGTGGGTGCTCCAGGCCACAGCTCCAGCTAAGCCCAGCCTGCAGGCCAGGCCGCAGACTTGGGAGTGAGCAAGGTAGATGACTAGAGTCCCACAGGCAGGGAGCAGAGGCAAGCCACTCCCGTCAGGCCCTGTCCAAAGTCCTGACCCACGGAATCCGAAAGACTGAGAAAACGGCATGGATAGGAACTGGAACAGAATTTCAGTTACGCACTGTTCTCACATTAGAAATGAGGAGATGCACCAAAGAACAGTCAGGGGAGGGCTGCTGCTGCTGCTGCTAAGTCACTTCAGTCGTGTCCGACTCTGTGTGACCCCATACACAGAAGCCCACCAGGCTCCCCAGTCCCTGGGATTCTCCAGGCAAGAACACTGGAGTGGGTTGCCATTTCCTTCTCCAATGTGTGAAAGTGAAAGTGAAGTCGCTCAGTCATGTCTGACTCCTAGCGACCCCATGGACTGCAGCCTACCAGGCTCCTCCATCCATGGGATTTTCTAGGCAAGAGTACTGGAGTGGCTTGCCATTGCCTTCTCCACAGGGGAGGGCAGGAGTAGTAAATTGGGAGAGTGGGATTGACACAGACACACTACTATACATAAAACAGTGTAAACTAATAAGAACCTACTGTAGAGCACAGGGAATTTTATTCAGTACTCTGTAATGACCTATATGGGAATAGAATCTGAAAGAGTGGATATATGTATATATATACTTGACTCACTTTGCTATGTAGTTAACACAATTGTAAATCAACTATACTCCAATAAAAAAATGAATTTTAAAAAATTAAGCACTTGGCAAGACTTTAGATATAAAGAAAAAAAAAATGGTCAGGGAAACAAGGATTCAAACCCAGGTATGAGTCCAAAGACACACCCAGCACTACTGAAGTGTACAGTACCACCCACAGACTCTGTTTGAGAGAGACAGATTGGCATTCATCCCAATCCACCCATTTAGGGTGCCCCACCTGCCAGTGGTTCTCAACCTTAAGTGTGTATCAGGATCACCTGGAGGACCCACTCCCAGGTTCCTGGCTCTGGCCATCTAGGGTGTTTCTAACAAAGTTCACAGGTCTTGCTGATGCTGCTGGGCCAGGGACCACACTTTGAGAACTATATGTACAGACCTTCCTGAAGGGGCAAACGGAGTTTAAAGTGATGCTCCTTTGGAATAAGCCATCATCACACGACCATCACACTGACAGAGCATGCCAAAACACACTCCCTCCCACCCCAGCCCACAACTTTTTAGTGGCTCCCAGGATAGCCATGACTTGGTCTGGTCCTTTTTCATATGATCACCTCTGTGATTTGCAGACACTGGCTACCATCAGAGATATTCCTGACAGATGAGTGGGTCACATACACATTTGATGAGAGAACGTGGCCGAAAGGCTGTTTTTCTACAAGGCAGTTTTCTGAAGTTCAGTTTCTGGCTAAGATAACCATAAAGGAGAAATAAATGAAGAAAAAGAGGCAGAAGAGTGTCTTACTGCACACCCTAACCCTGACCTTGAACCTGACCGAGTAGGGCTCACAAGGCCCTGGCTGCCCGTCGCATTGGATCTGTCATTACACCACCACCACCACCACCACCACTCCCTCCTTCTTATCTGAGAGTGAAAGGTGGCACATGTTCACCTTGAATGTCCCTGGCAGCCTCAGGTCTCCCAAGTCCAAGGCAGCCTCTAAAGGAACTGCAACCTTCCACCCCTTCCCTCTGCACGCGGCTCTCTCAATCCAGGGTGCATTCCACCAACCCTGCAAATCTAAGGGTTTAGTTTTTCTCCCACTAGTCCAAGGACACTTTCTGCTGACTCAATTTTAGAGAAGACACTTATCTACTGAATCATTTTTATTAAACCAGCAAAGCAATATACAATATAAAAAACCAAAGTCTGGTCCAAAGTTCCCTTAAATTTATTTGCTTGAAAAATAACTGCAAGATACTACCTGTAACTCTGGCTACTTCTAAATTTCACAAGTCAAAATCACTACCACTAGTCACTAGTAAGTGCTAGGCCTGTTCCATACCCCTGTGTGACTGGTCATCACAACCAGCCCCTCAGGTGGGTATTGTGACCTCTAGTCTACACAGAAGGATGCTGAAACTCAGAGGAACAGAAAAACTGGACCAGTAAAGAAGTGGAACCTAGAGACTTAGACCCCACTGCCCAGTTCAGGCCTTGGTCAGGAAGTCTTTCCTTAAACAGCCCCTAGACTCCCATCTATCCCATTACCCCCTTCCTCCTTGACAGGCAGCCCCTCTGACAGCCCCCCATCTGGCTGCCCACACCCCAGGCCTAGCCTGCCTCCTCCTTCCCTCAGTTGCTGGGCCTTTTGCCCCTGGCAGGCCGGGGGCATGGGTGGTAGTGTGAACCCCAGTACCAAGTCTGGACAGAACCGTAGGGGATTCAATCACCAGTGGGGACCAGAGAGGACAGACTGGCGATGGAGCTGGCTTCTGAGACCTCGGAAGACCGGCCCCCTGCGTCTTCGGGGCGAAGGTGAAACTGAGAGCGGGGAGGCCCCACCACTGCTTCCTTCCCGCCGGCCCGCCCGCCCGCGGGCTGACTCCGGCTGCCGGCGCTGCTTCCTCCTCGCCGCCACCCGGCGCGGCTCCGTTTGTTTACACGGGCAGGGCTGCTCCCTAGGCGGGTCGCCGGCCGGCACCTGGCGGTGACAACGGCCAGAAGCTCCTCGGTTCTGTCGCCGGTCGGCCCCGGGGGCGGGAAATCCTGCTCCTGGCGCGCCCCTTGCCTTCCACCCTCCGCGAGGCACGCTCGGAGTGCGGGCCAGTGGGGGCCACCGCCAGACTTGGGGGGGCGCCGGGGAGCCCAAACCACGACCGAGGAGCCGGGCCGGGCCGGCGGAGTGGGGGCAGGGTGGCCGCGTCGCTTTCCGGGGAGCGACGCCGGAGCGCCGAGGAGGGGGCGTGTGGAGCCGCCGCACGCCGGGCTCGGGGTCCGCCGGCCGCGCGACCTGGGGCGCCCCGGCCCCCAGGCCCACTCACCGGACACGTTTAACTGGCCTCCCAGGAACCAGCTGATCCTGCCGCTGCGGAAGTCGCAGTCGCTCACCGTGTGGTAGGGGGTGTCCCACACGAGAGCGTCCCGTGCCAGCGGCCCCCAGAAGGCGGCGGGCTCGCGAGCTGCCAGCGCGAGTCGCTCTTGGTAGGATCCGGACGGCGCTGCGGGGGCGGAGGCGCTGCTCCAGAGCCGGGGAGCTGCCAGAGCCCGCACCCCGACCCCGCGGAGGCCGCCCAGTAGCCGCCCGACGCCGCGGCCCAAGCACCGTGCCGCCATCGCGCCTCAGAGTCCCGCGCCTCAGAGCCCTGTGGCAACCGGGCGCCCGCGTGCCCGCGCCCCGCCCCGCCCCGGCCCCGCCCCGCCCAAGGCCCCGCCCCCAGGCCACCGCCCCGGCCCTCGCCCAATCCCGCTCCCGCTCCCGGTCCTCGCGCGCTCGCGCCCCTCCCTGGCTCCGCCCATGCCCCGCCCCTCCGGCCAACGCCCCGGGCCCTCCCTCCGGCCCCGCCCCCGCCCCGCCCCTCCCAATCCCTCCGCTCGCGCTCCAGAGCGGGGCGCCAAGGGAGGGGGAGCAACTGGGGTACGGGGGCCCCCCGGAGCGCGGGGCACGGGGTCCCGGGGAGGTCTGCCGGCGTTTCAACCGGTGCGTCCTCCAGCTCCGACGGCTGCGCGGCGTAGGGAACTGCAGAGACGGGGAACCCGGGGACACAGGCTCTCCCGGGCGCGGGAGCGACCGCGGAGCCAGGGAACCACCAGTTAGGTCCATTCAGCATCTCAGAGGCCGAAGGCATTCGTCTCTTCGTGCTCCCTGGAGAAAGAACCCGCAGGTCTGTCTGCACCGGACCCCCGCTAAAATATACACACACAAGCAGCACCCCCGCCCCGTGGACTAAAGGCGGTCCTCTGCCCAAGAGGCTGTAGGGGTACCCAGAGTGGTGGTCTAGGGTCTGCCGCATTCCTGTGGCAGCGAAGCAAACGCCTGGGGGTTTTGGCCCTCTGCTCCAGCTTCTGTGTCCTGGTTTCAAAACCTGGCCTCCGGTGAGTTCCTTAAACGTCTCTGTGCCTACACCACCCCGGCTACTGAGCTCCCTGGGTGTCCCTTGCACGCTGCAAGTTTCAGACACCAACTCATTTATTCTTATGCAGCCCTAAGGAGGGGGAAACGCATGATATCTCTCTCCCCCAGCTGTACCCAGGGAGCCGTGGAATGGAGGCTTTGTCCCAATTATCAAGCCAGGAAAGATAGAAGGGAACCCACAGAAACTTGCCTTAGCCAGACTCAAATATCACAACACCTACAAACTAAATACATAATAAATAAGATAAACAGAAGGGAAAGGGGAATTTTGAAAGTTGGTTGGTTGAGTTCCATCCCATTAGCTGTAAGAGGAACTTCTGCTGTCAGCCCCAGTGTGTGTGTGTGTGTGTGTGTGTGTGTGTGTCCTCCTCTTGCCCCAGTGTGTGTCTGTGTGTGTGTGTGTGTGTGTGTCCTCCTCTTGCCCCAGTGTGTGTGTGTGTGTGTGTGTGTGTGTGTTCCCTCCTCTTGTGTGCGCCTGCGTGCACTTGCCTGCTTGCCTGCTTGCACGTGGTGCCTGCTTTTTAAGGCTGGGGGGGCTGGGGTCCAAGGAGAACAGTTAGCACTTAGACATGGGCACTGCTCTGTGCCAAGTGCTTGACCTGCATTTTTCTACTTAATTTAAAAATTATCTGGCGCTATCAAGTCCTGCCCACTCTCAGCTCCCAAGTGGAACATATGAGGACACTGAGCCCTAAGAAATAAACACATGCTAGGCAGCAACCCCACTCCCACCTCAATTTCTGCTTCACCACTTGGCCTGAATCACTTTTTTTTTTTTAAGCCTCATCACACAGCCTGCAGGATTTTAGTTCCCCAATCAGGGATTGAACCTGGGCCCTATGCAGTGAGAGCACAGATTCCTAACCACTGGACTGCCAGGAAATTCCCTGAATCACCATTTTTAATAGCATAAATAATAAAACTAAAATAGAGAAAGACCATAAGTGTGTCCGGGGATCCCAAAGATGACTACAGATGCTGGAGCAGTGGGTGAAAACTCCTAGGCATTTGCTCTGTAAGTGAGAGGCTCCCCTCAAGAGGAGGGATCTGTTCCCCACAAGTGGATGTGCAATACTGCTCCAACTATCCCAGCCCACGCCCTGAGAGGCCACAGAGGCAAGCCCTAGAGACCCCTGCAGAGAATGTCACCAAACGCAAGTCCAAATAAGGCCAACCAACACCAAAACACCCGAGTCTGGAGCAGAGAAATGTTTATTGCAGTGCCCTACAAGGAGGGAGGAGGCTCATGACTTAAAAACCCTGAACTCCCCAAAACTTTTCAGCAAAGCCCTTTTCTTGGAAAGGTTGGGGGGGGGGGTAGCTGTTGCAGACTTCATGTTGTCAGAGCCTTTGTTCTTGAGGTCAGCTCATGGTCAAGTCATGATGTTCCTATAAACCTCCACCAAAACAAACGTTAGTATCTGTTCTGACCAGAAAGGGAAGGGGAGTCATTTAATTCTGTCTCCATGCCTCCTTGCAGCTGTTAACACATAACAAACCTCAGAAGCAAAGCAACATAATTACCCCTCATTTTACGGGTTCAAGATCCCAAGGCTCAGCTTTTGCCCTGAGAGGCCCAGGTCCGTGGTAAGAGGAGGGGTCCCTGTGCAGGCTAGTTACCCTGCCTAGGAGCAATTGTCCAGCATCCAGTTTGGGTCCTCCCACCAGTGCACAGTGTGCTGAAGAGACAGATCTCAGCAGGCAACCCCTCACAGCCCGGTCCCTAGATCCCACCCAGACCCAGATGGAACTCAGGCTCCTCAGGCCACCAAAAGTGGGGCAGGGTTCCACAAACGGCAACCCATGGAGACAGCTGCTGCCATCAGGTCTTGGAGGTGGGATGAGGGAGAGGTTTGCTGCCGCTTAGAGCCTGGGCTCAGTGGTGGGCAGCCGTGGTGAGGATTCTGCCAGACACAGTTCTCAGTCCATCCCTATGGCCCCAGGCTTACCCACCACCCCGAGGCTGGAAGGCCGGGAGGGCCCGGGGATGATGGCCACAATCCATTTCTCACTGCGCTCTGTACCACCCGGGACAGCTGCGAGCTGACTGTTGGTGGAGTGGGGCCTCTAACCACCGCTGCGGAGCGATAAGAACTGCTGGCCAGCCCTGCCCCGCCCCCTGCCCGCCCCTAATGCAAGAACAATAGGGAAAGTACACGGAATTGACTCTCAAGAAGTATGAAGCTGGCTTTCCTTCAGGCTGGATAAAGAGAAGTGATTGTGTGTACAGAAAACATTGCAGAGCCAACCAGGTGGTACAGAACTGCATGTCCTGCGGCCCAGGTTATCTGAGGTGAGGTCACAGAGGCCAAGGCCAAGACTGCCTCCTGGAAGCGGCTCTCCTCCGGGAACTACAGCAGGTGGAGCCACACCCGGCCTCATCCACAGAACAGCTTCCCTTGGGGCCTGGAAGGTTCTGAGAACAGCCGGCCCTCCAGGCAGCCCGCATAACAGAAGCCCCAGCCCTTAAAACACAAGCAGAGCCCTCCGCTGCAGAAAGCCACGCATTGGCAGGTGCAGACGTGGGAGGCCTGAGAGGGAAACTGGGCTCACTTTACCTCTCAGGCCCGATGTTCAAGTCTGAGACCGCAACCCTCACAATCCTAAGAGAAGGATGCTCTGATCCTCACTTAGCAAACGCAGAGAGGGGAAATGCCCACCCAAGTTCTCACGGCTGGCAAGTGGGGAGCCTCAGCCTCCAGCGCTCACAACTTGAGCAGCTGTAAGGTGTTTGCCTTCTTAAACCCCACCTCCTGCATTACTCGGAGCTGTGCCGCTGGACCCTTCTAAGGAGCAGCTTTGTAGATAAGGGTCCAGGAGCCCCTCAGCCCTGAGTCACTGGACCCCCTTGCTCCTCAGCCCGTTGTCATCACTCCCCCGGCCCCCTTCAGTGACAGGATTTGGGGAGTCCCTCCCTGCTGTGTGCGTGGGCCACGTGGAGGCTGTCAGCTGGACAAGGATGCACCGGACATGCCCCTGAGCCCAGGGAGAGGGAGGGGCAGAGGGACAGGCACCAGTGCAAATGACTGAAATGTGAAGCAAAACCGAAAAGAAAACTCCACACTAAGAGCCTCGCAGTGGGTTGGAGTAAGGAGAGGACGCAGCTGCTGGAGGTCTGGGACTGGCCCCACAAGGCTGTCAGGCTTCCTGCCCTCCGGGCCCCATGTCCCAGTGTCCCCATGACCTCAGTGGCAGCAATGGAGAGTGGGGACATGCCTCCATGGCTTCAGCAGTGGTAGGCTCCACGACCCCCACGCAGTGCCCCATAATATGCACACTGGATCCCTGGGAGGGAGGGTAAACACAGTGGTCCCAGGGTGAGAGTGTTCACCACCAAAGAGTGGGACAGACCACAGGTGAAAATCAGAGAGAACTCCAGGCGGCTCAGGGCTGGCAGTGGTGTCCGCCCAGAGCCAGGGACCCCCATCTGAGGAGCCACCAGACTTCCGGGTAGGTCTGTTCTTAGGCAACTCCCTCAGTGAGTTCCCTAATTGCTGACAACACCAGACCCTGGAAGCCCTTAACTCTCTCCAGCCCCCTGTGAGCAGGAAAGACTGGGGTGTCAACCACCCACACAGCACAGAAAGGACTTTGGCCTTGGGGTTCTCTGTGGCCCCCAGGAGACACCCCCTACAGCCCACAGTGGTCACAAGCACCATCAGAGAAGATAGTGGCTTTGCCTGTGAAATGTCACTAGTACCTGAAGGAACTGGTTCTCTCACTGCCCAGGTCCACAGGGACCTCACACCCACGGCTCTTCCCGCCTCTCTGCATGGCCACTTGCGTGACAGCAAGCCAGGGGCAACCACAGGACACAGGAGGTCCCTCAAGGCCAGTCTCTAACAATTGTGAGCCATGACCACTGTCATCCGTGGATCAAGCCCTGGCTTCCTCCTCCACCCACCTCAAGGAAGCCAGGTAGACAGAGGGCACTGTGGAGGAAACAAAAGCCCTGCACCAGGCCTTTTCACTGCCTGCAGCCCAACGTGTGTAAGGCAAGCACCTCAGTGTTGTCGTTTGCAAAATGAATGAATAGGAGAGAGATCCTGAACCTTCAGCTCTCAGATGCCTAGTGGTGAGTTCATCGCAATAAGGATGTGCTGGCTTTTTTGATTTATGTAAAATCATAGCTTCTAAGGTGTGGGGGCTGCACAGACTTATTTAAGGGCTGAGGGGCTTCAGTTCTGCATACCTTACACCCTCCCTACCCCTTCCTTGTCTTTCTTTGACTCCTAACTCAGCAGACTGCCATCTTCCCAGCTCGAGAGGCGCTGTTCCACCCCCAGTCTGCAGCCACTGTTTCTCTTCCCACTTCAGGACTCCAGTAGCCATATCACCACCCCCTTCCACCCTCCAACTCATCACTTCTAGTTTCCTGTTGAAGTCGGTTCCCCTGGAACCAACTCCATACTGGATTCAAGTGCAATCAGGAGTAGACCAACTGACAGATTTTGGTCCATTAGCTTCTGAGAAGGGTGGCTTGCAATTTGGGCTGGGAAGGTTTGTATTTTAACATGCTTAAAATTAACATTCAGGGGCTGGGAAGCTAGGGAGGATGCCCTCTGCTGAGTCTCGGGGTTTCCTTTGAGACCCAACCATGAGCAGCAGGCAGGTGGGGTAGGGGAAGGACAGTTCTACTGCCAAGGGCAAGGGAACAGGTTGGTCAGGATGGCAGTGGCCGCCCTGCCCCCTCCAGGTCTCAGGCCAGGGGATATCCTTACTTAGACGCTTGTTTGGCAGTGATCACTCTGGATGCTGGGCTCCTCAGGATAAGAGGAGGATGAGAGGGACAGAGTGAAACCGGGGAGCAGCCTCTGGGGTGATCTGAGAAGTAAAGTTCCTTTTCCTGTCCAAGACAGCAAAGGTAGCTGAAACCACTTCACCACCAGTCTCTGGGGCTCCCCTGCCTCTCGGCTCAACCACCCCAAATGTGGAGGTTTACAATAGGAGCATGACTTGGAGACAAAGGCCACAGCAGAGAAGGGTCAGCAGCAAACCTGTGCTGACCTCCTGGTGTGAACATCACTTCCTCTGGGGTCAGCCCCTGGGGGCCCCAGAATAAACAGAGCCCAACCCTGCAGGCGCCAGCTGAGGACCCAGGAGGGTTATGTGTGGATTGAGTCGGGGCCCTAGGAATCTGGATTGACAGATTGTGGACCGATTTAATGAGAAGGAGAGGGGTAGAACACAGTACTCAAATTTCTAGGCCTGCGAATTTTGACAAACTTTAAAGCAGGCCAACACTGCCACCTGGCGATGGATTCTGTGTGCTGTGCTCAGTCACTCAATCGTGTCCAACTCTTTGCAACCCCATGGACTGAAGCTCACCAGGCTCCTCTGTCTGTGGGGATTCTCCAGGCAAGAACACTGGAGTGGGTCACCATGCCCTCCTCCATGGGATCTTCTGGACCCAGGGTTCGAACCCAGGTGGCTCGCATTGCAGGCAGATTCTTTACTGTCTGAGCTGCCAGGGAAGCCCAGGGAAGTGATGGATTCTACCTTTAACTAAGCTGCTTCAGGACCAGGCAGAACAGAGCAGGTGTCTTGAAGAGACATCTCTATCAGGGAAGTCCAGGAGCATATCCTGATCAAGGCCTTCTAAACAGTCCTCATCTCTCTAGAAACTGATCAGCAAAGGTTGACTGTGCCCAGGGCAGCCTTGAACTTGGGAACGGGGAAGGAGGGAAGAGATCTACTGTACACAGCCATCAGAGATCAAGGTGGTGGACTGGGCAGAGGGAATATTGGGAATTACAGTTAGGTCACTTCAGTCATGTCTGACTCTTTGCGAACCTATGGACCATAGCCCGCCACCCTCCTCTGTCCCTGGGATTCTCCAGGCAAGAATACTGGAATGGGTTGCCATACTCTCCTCCAGGGGATCTTCCCAACCCAGTGATCGAATCCGGGTCTCTTATGTCTCCTGCATTGGCAGGTGGGTTCTTAATTTTAAATGACTATGAATTGAGAAAAGAAGAGGTTTTTTGTCTGAGTCCTATAACAAAATACCATAAATTGGGCACTTAACCACAGCAACGGGTGGCTAACAGGATAATTATGTGACTGAAGATATTTCAAAAGGGAGACACCCACAGTGGTAGGTGGGTTGGCAGGAAGAGGATAGAAAAACAGAAATTTCTCTAGACAGATGTGTTCAACCTGTGCATTTAGATGGATCAGACCTGTGGGACTTCCCTGGCGGTCCAGGGGTTAAGACTCTGCGGTTCCAACACAGGGGTCCCAATGCAGGAGGCACTGCTTGAATGCCTGGCTGGGGAAACTAGGATTCCCCCTGCTGCACTGTGCAGCCCAAGCTGTGCAGTGTGGGCTGGGGGCGGTGGGTTGTCTGACAAAACGGAGTCAGACCCTCGACTCAGGCCCAAGCACAGCCACAGTCCTGCCAACACGTGGCGCCAGCGTGTTATTCGTGATGTGGGATCTAGCTCCCTGAGTAGGCATCAAACCTGGGCTCCCTGCATTGGGAGTGCGGAGTCTTAGCCACTGGACCACCAGGGAAGCTCCCGTGAGGATTTCTTTACACGTTCATTTTTATGGAAAGAGCAAGAAGGCACTCAGCCTTGGATGAATTTTTAAGTGGAGAGGGTCCAAAGAAGTCAGAACAAAGCCATGGGTCCCTACAGTTCCCTGCTAACTGATAACTCCAGAGGAAGCCTTAATGTAAGATGCTCCTGGAAGAGAAGTCTTGCATCTGGGCCTTGCACTCGGATGTCATGGGTGCAGTTCTGCTCTCACCAGCTGGGTTACAGGTATGGGAAAGAGCACAACACACCCGTCAGTGCATTCTCTCTGGAAGTTGTTGCATTCTCTGCATCATCGGGGAGCCCTACACGAGCATGGAACGACCACTAACAGGGACTGTCAGTGGTGACAGGGACATGGCACCCTTGTTTGGGCTGAATACGGCTGCGTGAGAAACTCCCCAGAGGAGAAAACTTACACAGCATTAGAGGGTGTGGCTGAAGGTAGTCTTCACCCAAACAGGGTTTGGAACACCCTGTGGGCGCTCAGGTGCATGTGTGTGTGTGTGTGTGTGTGTTCGTCCCTAAGTCATGTCGGACTCTTTGTGACTCCACGGACTGTAGCCAGCCAGCCTCCTCTGCACACGGGTGTTTTCCAGGCAAGAATACTAGAGTGTGTTGCCATGCCCTTCTCCAGGTGACCTCCCTGATAAAAACCCGTGAACAGGGTCTGGGTAAGCAGAAGTTAACATTGGAAAACAAAGAGTTTCCCAGTAATTCTCTGAGAGAGGTTACCCTAGGGTTGTACACAGGACAAAATCCTTGATCCCATTCCCAGGATTCTGAAACCTTTGCAGCCCCTGCTTAGCTTCCACAGTGAGGCCCTAAGAATACCCAAAGCAAGATCAGATCCACAGCCCTGGGTTTGCTGGCTGCCATTACATGCCCAGCAGGAATATGGAAAAACAGAGAAGACAGAAGGCAGGACTCTCGACTTTCTGGGGTCTTCTGAGCATTTAGCAGACTCCCAGGACAGCAGCTGCAAGAGTCTGTAAATGCCAGGGGTGAGGGAGGAGAGTGGCTTTCTCTACTGGGCAGAAAGGAAGCTTTCCTAAATACTGAGTTTTGTCCACCTTTTTGGCCTACTCAAAGAATTCAGAAGATGATTAGCCTGCCTGTTTACCTCCAAACTAGGTGCCCTCCAGTAGTACCTTTCTCTTATGCTAAAAAACTGTATCGATGATGTGTGCTAAGTCTCTTCAGTCGTGTCTGACTCTGCGATCCTATGGACTGTAGCCTGGGAGGCTCCTCTGTCCATGGGGTTCTCCAGGCCTGAATACTGCAGTGGGTTGCCATGCCCTCCTCCAGGGGATCTTCCCAATCCAGGGATCGACCTTGCATCTCTTACATCTTCTGCATTGGCAGGGAAGCTCGATATGTTCCTGTTAAAAATTCAATCACACAGGAAGCTGTCCAGAAGGGAACTTGGGAGTCCCTGGCTTCCTGTCTCTCACTCTCTGCTCAGAGTCAGCCTTTCAGTCCTTGAAGCTGCTCACTTCAGTGCTGTTCCCACCAAAACTGGATAACCTGAAATCTCATCATGAAGGAACATTAGGCAGACCTAGATTGAGGGGATATCTTGTAAAATAATTGATCTGTGTTCTTCAAAAATATCAGTGCTGGGACTTCCCTGGTGGTCCAGTAGCTAAGACTCCAAAAACCCAATGCAGGAGGCCGGGGTTTGATCCATGGTCAGGGAAGTAGATCTTACATGCCACAACCAAGACCCGGTGCAGTCAAATAAATAATTTCTTTTAAAAAATGTCTATGTCACAAAAGACAAAGGCTGCAGAAGGACATCATGTCATAAAGGACATGATGGTTAGATGCAACGTGAGACTAGACTGGATCCTGGATGGACAAGAAAGAATCTGTGGAGGCCATTGTGGTCAGTTCGCAGAACTAGAATGTGAGCAAAGAGGTGGATAAAAGTCTTGTATTCAGATTTAGAATATTGTAATCAATACCAGATAAAGGTACTAAATAATAGCTTTGTATTCAAATGAGAGAACTATATTTAATCCAGTATTTGATATTATATCTGATTAACTCTGTATTTGTGTTGGATAAAAGTGTTGTATTCAGAGTACTGTATTCTACTCAGGTTTAGAATTTTGTATTGAGATTTCAAGCATTGTACTCAGGTTTTCTGAAGTTGATAACTACTCAGGTTATGTAAGAGAATGTCCTTATTCTTAGAAAATATGCACAGTATCAAGAGATAAAGGGGTAGATACAAAGAAAGCGGAACGCCGAAGAATTGATGCTTTTGAACTGTGGTGTTGAATAAGACTCTTGAGAGTCCCTTGGACTGCAAAGAGATCCAACCAGTCAATCCTAAAGGAGATCAATCCTGAATATTTATTGGAAGGACTGATGCTGAAACTCCAATACTTTGGCCACCTGATGCGAAGAACTGACATTTGAAAAGACCCTGATGCTGGGAATGATTGAAGGCGGGAGGAAAAGGGGATGACAGAGGATGAGATGGTTGGACCTTTCTCTTATGCTGGGCAGAAAGGACTTCATGGACATGAGTTTGTGTAAACTCCATGAGTTGGCGATGGACAGGGAAGCCTGGTGTGCTGCAGTCCATGGGGTCACAAAGATTAGGACATGACTGAGCAATTGAACTGAACTGAACTGAACAGCCACTATGGAAAACAGCATGGGGAGGTCTTCAAAAAATTAAAAATGGAACTACCATATGATCAGGCAATTCCACTTCTGGATATTTATCCAAAGGTGATAAAACTCACTGTCAGGAAAAGTTATCCGCACCTCCCATGTTCACTGCAGCTTCATCCACAAGAGTCAGGGTATGAAAACAATAAGTGTCCATTGGCAGATGAATGGGTAAAGATGGAGTGTGTGTAGTGTGTGTGTGTACAGTCGAATGCTAGTCAGTATTAGGCATTTTGCTAAGTGAAACAAGCCAGACAGAGAAGGTGGGACAAGGTATGATCTGGCCCATGCAGAATCTAAAAATATCAAACTTACAAAAATGGAGAGTAGGATGGTAGTGGCCAGATGGCAGAGAAATGGGGGAAATAGGAAGATGTTAGTCAAAGCGTACAGACTTTTAGTTACAAGATCAATACATTCTGAGGCTCTAATGTACAGCACAGTGACTAGAGGCAACAGTGTTGTATATCTGAAAGATGCTATGAGACTAGAGGTTTAATGTTCACAACAACAAAATAATAACCATGTGTGGGTTTAACTAACCTTATTCAGTTCAGTTCAGTTCAGTTCAGTCGCTCAGTCATGTCTGACTCTCCACGACCTCATGAATCACAGCACGCCAGGCCTCCCTGTCCATCACCAACTCCCGGAGTTCACTCAAACTCATGTCCATTGAGTTGGTGATGCCATCCATCCATCTCATTCTCTGTCGTCCCCTTCTCCTCCCGCCCCCAACCTTTCCCCGCATCAGAGTCTTTTCCAGTGAGTCAACTCGTCGCATGAGGTGGCCAAAGTATTGCAGTTTCAGCTTTAACATCAGTCCTTCCAATGAACACCCAGGATTGATCTCTTTTAGAATGGACTGGTTGGATCTCCTTGCAATACAAGGGACTCTCAATTCACAATTTATGCAGGTATCAAATCATCATATTGTATACCTCAAACTTACACAATGGTATATGTCAATTATATCTCAATAAACGCTGGAAAAACAGAGATAACAGCTTCCTTTCAAATGGTTCAGAAACATGTATCTAATGTGTGGACAGACAGATGAGATGATAGATGGGTGGAAAGAGAGGCTGAGGCTTGGTAAGCCTCATGCTGTAAAAAGACCCAGGAAACTGTGAGCAAAATAAAGTGGTTGTTTGCAACCACCGCTTTGGGGCAACTGAAGTATCTTCTAGACCCAAACCTCTAAAAGCTCCATAGTTCTGCCTTTCATGTTTGTCTGATTCATCTGGACGTATTTTCCTGTAAGGCATGAAACTGAGGTCCATTTCATTCTTCCCCATTTGGATAAACAATTGTCCCAATAATGTATCAAAAAGTGAACACTTTCAGGACTTTGCTGGTGGTTCAGTGGCTAAGACTCTGAACTTCAATCCCTGGTCAGGGAACTAGATCCCACATGCCACAACTAAGACCTGGTGCAACCAAATAACTATTTTAAAACATAAAGTGAACGCTTGCCAGCCTTGCCACCTCTGTATCTTCACACTCTGTATCAAGCTCTCGGGCTTGACCAGACAGCTTCAGGCAGGGCTCATGTGTGGCTGAGCAAGTCACCACCACCATCTGCTTCAAGGGTGACTTAGCTCTTATGGCCCTGAGCCCTAGAAATTGAGAATCAGCTTAGCAAGTTCACTTAATTTTTCTGCAGCTCAGTTTCTCACCTGTCGTGAGAATCAGAAAAGACAACATGGACATGATTTGTAGACCACCGAGAACAATAGTTTATTCTATTTATACTGGTTAACCCACAGAAATAACACTGATTGCCGTATCTTGTTCTTCCATCATTTCTGAAAATATCTCCTGGGGTCATACATGTTTCTTATGCACTGATGGACTGCTCCTGTCACCAGAAGGCAGCCAAGGTGACACTGGTTCATAGTAGGAATACGTCCAAATTGACCTTGCTAAAATTATAATTTTTTAAAATCTCATTTTAGGCTTTCACAGCCAAAATTTCAGCTGGCAAGCAATTTTGAAAGTTGGGAACAATTCTATCCTACTGTCAGTGGTCAGATTCCCACTGGCTGAATGATTTGAGTGAGGGTTTAAAGGGACCATGTGTTTCCTATCAACTTTGCACTTGTATCGACCCAACAAGAGATACAGGCAAAATACGGACCCTCTATCATAAAATATTTTCACTGTTTTTCAAATGAGATTCTTGTCCTGTGTATACTTAGCCCTCAATCGAGAAAGAGGAATTAGCATTTTAATATTATCCATATTAACTGTTTTATTTTTACATACTAAGTTTATAAAACATAGAAAATATGAAAAGAAGAAGTATCCATTAACCCATGATCCAAAGATAAATGCTCAGAACATTTCAAAGGATTTTCATCTGCTTTCTTAAGTGTCACATACATTATCTCACATCCTGCCTGTGGCCAGCCTGACCCTTGGCTGGTCAGAGGCCACTCCTTTTTCTTCTTTGCTGGGAGAAGGCCAGTGATACTTAGTTTCAGGTCCAGGGCAAGAGAAGCTTGGGGACCACAGGTGTGGATAACTTTTCCAGACAGTGAGTTTTATCTCCTTTGGATAAATATCCAGAAGTGGAATAGCCTGATCATATGGTAGCTCCATTTTTAATTTTTTTAAGACCTCCCCATGCTGTTTTCCATAGTAGCTGTTCAGTTCAGTCGCTCAGTCATGTCTGACTTTTTGCAACCCCATGGACTGCAGCACACCAGGCCTCCCTGTCTATCACCAACTCCCAGAGCTTACTCAAACTCATGTCCATTGAGTCAGTGATGCCATCCAACCACCTCATCCTCTGTCATCCCCTTCTCCTCCCTCCTTCAATCATTCCCAGCAACAGGGTCTTTTTCAATGAGGCAGTTCTTCACATCAGGTGGCCAAAGCATTGGAGTTTCTTTCAGCTTCAGCATCAGTCCTTCCAGTGAATATTCAGGACTGATTCCTTTAGGATGGACTGGTTGGAACTCCTTGCAGTGAATATCCGCTGCTGCTGCTGCTAAGTCACTTCAGTTGTGTCCGACTCCGTGCGACCCCATAGACGGCAGCCCACTAGGCTCCTCTGTCCCTGGGATTCTCCAGGCAAGAATACTGGAATGGGTTGCCATTTCCTGCTCCAATACATGAAAGTGAAAAGTGAAAGTGAAAAACGAAAGTGAGGTCGCTCAGTCGTGTCCGACTCTTCGCGACCCCATGGACTGTAGCCTACCAGGCCCCTCCGTCCATGGGATTTTCCAGGCAAGAGTACTGGAGTGGGTTGCCATGTCCTTCTCCAGCAGTGAATTTACGGCCTAAATCGAAGGGAGAATTCTGCCCCCTTGACTCACGATTGGTTTAGACCCAAGAGTGACAGTAATTCTGACCAACGGGAAGTGAGGAGGCCTGCGGCGTGTCCGGTGGCTTTGTGGAGGGGACAAGCCAGGGGGAAAGGCGAAGGAGTCAGGACAGACCCTGCCTGCATCCCCCAGCTGCTGGAAGGCCCAGCCCAGGTTCAAGTTCACCAGGCAAGGCACGTTTCTCCGTGTTGGGCACGTCCCTCTCCTGCGCCCGCAGACACTGAGTGGAGTTAAGCCGTTGCCCCCGGGGCTCTTAACAGCTCTTTGTACGGTGCTCCGACCTGTATCCCATGATTTATTTATTGAGTCCCATGTTGTTACATAATGATGATGGCAAGTATTTTCCTTGAGCCTTGAAGACTAAGAGGAGTGCTAGTAACAGTGGCAACAACAGTCCATATTTATTTTTCTCTTTCTCTGCCACACTGGAAACGGTGGTACGCACTTTATTCACATCTTTCCGTTCTCTTCGGGAACAAGGTTGTTCTGATTCCCATTTTATGACTGAAAAAACTGCGACATCGGTGTTCTTATATACTTTTTAAATGGCCTCTATCACTGTCTCTAGGACCTTTCTCTTTTGCTTCTACCTGCCTTCTCCTCCTTTAGGTAATTTTGCCTAGAAATTTGTCCACTATCTGTATCGTTTTTATGCCAGTTTCTTTATTGCATTTTTATTCTGCTTTACCTATTTTTTTCTACTTGTATCCTTTGGGGGATTCATTTAGGAGTTTTTCCATTCAGCAACATTTCATGAACATGTTTCCACAGAAATATGCCTCGTTGATATTTTTAGTAGCTGCATAATATTTTATGAGTGGGATATATATAAATTGCACAGGTTACTAGCTCTCTCCCTCAGACTCAACTCTGGATAAACTAGGAAGAGATGGAGGCAAGAATCCGAGAAATGGCTGGAGGCAGGAGACGGAATGGAATAAGTGTGGCCGTGTCACTTGGGGCCTGCTCTGTGAGTCCAATGGGAGGCAGAGAAATCAACTTCCAGATTCTCCTCTCAACAGCCCTCCCACCATCAGGCCCAGGCTTCTAACAAGATCTCCAGGTGTCAGAATGAATGAGAGAAAGCGGGGCTTGTGGTTTGCTGCTGCGACAGTAGGATAGGTGACATTTAATTTCCACAGTAGTCTGGGACAAGCTCAGGATGAGAAAAGAGGCCACAGGGAAGAGGCTGTGTTTTCTCATTTTCAGAGACTAAAGAGCCATGTCCGGCCTGAGGGGTGCTGCGCCCGTTCCTGGGGAAAGTCACCTGTAGAAGGTCCCCACCCTCCTTCCTCTCTGCCTCTTTGGGGGGCTGGGGGGCACGTTTTACCCTTCAGCTTCCCCATCAGTGAGCCGCAAGCTCTGTCTAAACTCTGAACTCAGAAAGGACTGGAGGGAAGGGATTTGAGATTGACATGTGGTGAGGGTGGTTTAGTTATTAAGTTGTGTCCAACTCTTGCGACCCCATGGACTGTAGCCCAACAGGCTCCTCTCTCCACCGGATTTTCCAGGCAAGAATACTGGAGTAGGGTGCCATTTCCTTCTCCAAGGGATCTTCCCCACCCAGGGATCAAACCTGTGTCTCTGAATTGCAGGTGGTCTCCTGCATTGCAGGTGGATTGAGATCAACATGTACACACTGCTATATTTTAAAATGGATAACCAACAAGTTCCTACTCTATGGCACAGGAAACTCTGCTCAATGTTACATGGAAGCCTCGATGGGAGGGGACTTTGGGGGAGAATGGATACATGTATAATATATGGTTGAGTCGCTCTGCTGTGTTCAGTTCAGTTCAGTTCAGTCGCTCAGTCGTGTCCGACTCTCCGCGACCCCATGAATCACAGCACGCCAGGACCTGGAACTATTACAACATTGTTAATTGGGTATGCTTCAATATAAAAAGTTTTCCTTTTTTTTTTAAAAAAAGGAGTTAGATACGGCCACTGCCCTATAGGAGTTTACAGAGCAATACAGGGTGAGAGCTGCAGCCAAGCATGAAAGCTTCAGGCATAAAGTCTGGGGCAGGAAATGGGGATGCCCTTGGTCTGGATGGCAGTAGGTGAACATGTGGACAGAGGGGGTGCATGAGAACCGAGCAAACCACAAAACGTTTATTTTTAAATAATAAATAAAGGAAATAAAGGCAAGGAAACATTCACGAAATCAAGTCTCTAAAGTGCTCTCAAACATAAATTTTAAAAAACCGAGAAGCCTGATCTGACCTTAAAACACTGTTTATAGATATTCAGCAGTCGTTCAGAAATAGTTCCCTGCTGTATCAGAAGGGAAGGGAGAGAGGGCTTCCTTGGAGGAAGCATTCCAAGACACACAGACCCAATCAAGTGACACTTAGAGGGACACAGAATCATTGTCTAACAAGAAAATGGAAATGTCTAAAGCCAAGTTCAAGGTAAGAATATCATATTTCATTCATATGGGGGCTGCACAAGGTCTTCACTATTTATGAAGATATATGATTCTCTGTAGATTAAATACTTCTGTATTTTTGGATTCAGTGTAAGGACAGCATACTTAGCCTATGAATCTACACAGTCTACTGAACCAAACCTCAGGATGTCTGGCAGTGAGAATGCGTTTAGGGCTTGAAATCCTCCCTCCTCAAGTTCTACCTACAGAAGAGAATGCAAGTTTTAGATCTAATTGATTCACGTGCCGTCAAGGAATGATTTCCATTCTAGAATGCAGTGGAATGTTCCAAGAGTCACCATGTGTCTTCTTAAAGCAAGTGACATTGCATTTTATCCTGACACAGGAAGAAGAAAGTCCAGCTGAGAGCATTTGTCTTGGACAACGTTTGTCTTTTGAAAAATGCTGGTGAGGAATGCGCACATTTCCAGCCTTTGCATGTTGGGGGTGGAGGCCTGCGATCTCATAAGGCCCCCTCCTTCCCAGGTTGGAGCTCCTCTAGCCCCTCCGAGTCTGGACGTCCTTGGGCCCCAGCCCCCTGCTGCACTCTCTCAGTCTCCTGGCGTGTGGAGCTGGAGAGATCAATGACCACGTCGTCCACACTGCTCACAGGACTGCCTTCCTCCAAGCCCCTCTGGGGTCCCACCTGATGGGGGCTAGAACCTTCCTTGAGGTGGTCAGAGCCCCAGAGTCCTGCCAGCTTTTCTTCACTTTCTGCTTTCCTTATCGTCCCTGTGGATTTTTTATGCATCCCTGGCAAAAAAAGAAAAAGAAAATAAATAAAAGCAGATATCTTTAAATATGTGCTTAGTCACTCAGTCGTGTCCGACTCTTTGTGACCCCATAGACTGTAGCCTGCCAGGCTCCACTGTCTATGGGATTCTCCAGGCAAGAATACTGGAGTGGGTTGCCATTTCCTTCTCCAGTCTTTAAATATAGCAATTAAGTAACATTTCTTCCTTGTCATTGCTCTCTAAATCCCATTAGGATTTCCATTGCTGGTGCCTGTCTGGGGCCTACTGGAGAGTCTTGTAGGTAACTCTCAACATTAGGGTTTGTACACTGGACACAGCCAGGGCAAATGCCTTATTTGGATGACATGGTGGTTTTTAAATTTTTATTTTAAAGTTTGTTGGCAGATTTCAAAATCAAAAGATTTACATCAAAAGCCAAATGTCCAGCTTCTCTTAAAAAGTCAGGTGTCTGGCAACCCGAGGCCCACTTTCCTGTAAGGCCGCAGACCTGTAGACTCAGCTCATCGCACCTGCTCATGTAAGCTCGGAAGGGTGGGCCGGGTGACCTGCCCAGCATTCCCTCTCAGGCTCTCCAGTCCTTGAGGGCAAAGATGACTTGATATCTCCAGTCCCAGCATAGTTTCAGGTGGGTAGGGGTTCAAAAAAGTTCCGCTAAACAAAAGCCCTCCTCCTCCCCAGCCTAAAATTGGCCCCCTGCAAGCATCCCCCTAATCCTGACTTTCTGCCTTGTTTTTTTCTCCACCTAAGTTGCCTGGATGCTGTCTATAACTCATTTTTCCAAGCCCATGGTTCTCCGGTAATAGCCAACAGACCAGTAAGGATGCCAGCTTCTCAGAACTTCCAGCCTCAAAGCTTGAACTCCAACAGAGCAGACAGTTCTCGCACAAAAACTAGGGGACAGAACAGCTATGTCACGGGTTGTTATCAGCTGAACCGGGACAGAGAACCAGACCTCCGGAGTCCGGGGTGCATGCGGTTAACAGCCTGTAGGTTCACTGCCTGCACCATCTTGCTTCCTATTGCCATGGGCTCTGAACTGTTTAGTTGACAGCACTCAACATTGGAAATACATATTTCACGTAATGAACGTGTATCATTCCACTCAGAGAACCAGGGCCTGCCTGGGCCTGTCCACACACTGCCTACACAGTTCCAGTGAAAAATAAGGCAACCGATCAGAGTCCAGGCCTTGTAATTAATTAAAAATCGAAGTAAATTTACACTGCTTGGCTTGGCAGTGGCCCTCCAGGCATAGGGACCCCAGACATTGCCTGTGCAGCACAGCCGCAAGGCCCTCTTCCTTACCCAGGAGCCAGGGTGCGCAGGAGCCCAGCAGGCCGCCCTCCCCAGAGCCCAGGACGGAGTCAGGCAGCGGGATGCAGTGGCGTACCATCGCCCCGTAGAGCCCGTACTCAGCCATCACGCTGCTGCCGCCCCAGCGCTTCTCTCGCTTCCGCCACTTGGCCCGCCGGTTTTGAAACCAGACCTAGATTGAGGTGGGAGGGGAAGCAGAGAGGCTTATAGGAGGAGAACCCCCACCCCCAGCACAGAGGGGTGCAAGGGCCAGCTACCCTCTCTGGGAGCACCTGGCCTGTCTCACAGCTCACAGGACTGGTAGTGCTAGGTGATCAGGATCAATTTCCACCGAAGTTTCCATGGAGTCAAGGATGACAAGACAAAGTCAGAGTATCCCACACTGTGCAAAGAAGCCAGTTTTCACTCTGATGGGAATGTTCACCAAGCAATGGTCCCTTTTAACCTCAGTTGTTGGATTGCTTTATCTTAACAAAAGATTAGTGTCAAATATTGTTTAAAAATAGTAAGTGACTCTGACATAAATCACAACAAGATCTTCTATGACCCACCTCCCAAAGTAATGGAAATAAAAACAAAAATAAATAATAGGGCATCTGATGCTAGGAGGGATTGGGGGTAGGAGGAGACAGGGACGGCAGAAAATGAGATGGCTGGATGTCATCACCGACTCGATGGACATGAGTTTGAGTGAACTCCAGGAGTTGGTGATGGACAGGGAGGCCTGGGGTGCTGTGGTTCATGGGGTCGCAAAGAGTCGGACACAACTAAGCGACTGAACTGAACTGAACTGAATTAAATGTAAAAGATTTTGCACAATGAAGGATACTGTAAGCAAGGTAAAAAGGCAGCCTTCAGAATGGGAGAAGATAATAGCAAATGAAACAACTGACAAAGAACTAATCTCCAAAATATACAAGCAGCTCATGCAGCTCAAAACTAGAAAAACAAACAACCCAATCAAAGAGTGAGCCAAAGAACTAAACAGACATTTCTTCAAAGAAGACATACAGATGGCTAATAAACACATGAAAACGACATCACTCATTATCAGAGAAATGCGAATCAAAACCACAACGAGGTACCATCTCATGCCGGTCAGAATGGCCACCATCAAAAAGTCTACAAACAATAAATGCTGGAGAGGGTGTGGAGAAAAGGGAACCCCCTTACACTGTTGGTGGGAATGCACACTAGTACAGCCACTATGGAGAACAGTGTGGAGATTCCTTAAAAGACTGGAAATAGAACTGCCATATTACCCAGCAATCCCACTGCTGGGCATTCACACTGAGGAAAGCAGAATTGAAAGAGACACATGTACCCCAATGTTCATTGCAGCCCTGTTTCCAATAGCTAGGACATAGAAGCAACCTAGATGTCCATCAGCAGATGAATGGATAAGGAAGTTGTGGTACATATACACAATGGAATATTACTCAGCTATAAAAAAGAATGCATTTGAGTCAGTTCTAATGAAGTGGATGAAACTGGAGCCTATTATACACAGTGAAGTAAGTCAGAAAGGAAAAACACCAATATAGTATATTAACATGTATATATGGAATTTAGAAAGATGGTAATGATGATCCTATACGCAAGGCACCAAAAGAGACACAGATGTAAAGAATAGACTATTGGACTATGTGGGAGAAGGCGAGGGTGGGATGATATGAGAGAATAACACTGAAACATGTACATGATCGTATGTAAAATAAATGACCAGTGTAAGTTTGATGCATGAAGCAGGGCACCCAAAGCCAGTGCTCTGGGACAACCCAGAGGGATGGGGTGGGGAGGGAGGTGGGAGGGGGCTTCAGAATGGGGGACACATGTACACCTATGGCTGATTCATGTCGATGTATAGCAAAAACCACCACAGTATTGTAACGTAATTATCCTCCAATTAAAGTAAATAAATATATTTTTAAATTAAAATAAAACTAAAAGAAAGGAGTGAGTGGCATGTCTTCTGACTTGGAGAGGATGTGCTGTCAGCACATAGGATGGCTAAACGCAAAGACAAAGACCAGTCTTCTGTGTGTGTGCGAGTGTGTATTTCAGGGTCAAGTGTGTATATGGCGTGGGGCTGGTGTGCAGAAACTCCTCATCAACTGCTTACACTAGTTTCTTTGAGGGTCTACCATGGATGGATAGTCATTTTTTTTCATTGATATCTTTACATAATTTCCAGATGTGGCATAAATTGTATAATTTTTAAGAATGATTTAATAAAAGGTAAAATGGCTGGACAGCTACAGGGGTCATCCTCTCTAAGTGAACACAAAGGAAGACTCTGGCATCTAAGTGACCCACAGTTTGTGGATGGAGGGGGCTGTTTCGAGGTGGCTCTGGGCTGACTCGCTGCGTGTGAGAACAGCGTGGTCTCTGGGTGTCTTTGGGAGGAGAGGGGCCCTCTGCACCTGTATTCGGTCTTCGGGGAGTTCAGTCTTCACGGCCAGCATTTCCCGGGCATACACATCAGGGTAGTGGGCCTCACTGAAGGCCTTCTCCAGCTCTTCCAGTTGGTGGGCGGTGAAAACGGTCCTGCAGGGAGGCACATGGGCACATGACCACAGGAGGCGGCCAGGCTTCCCAGCCTCAGAGGACCCCGTGCCTGCTCCCTACCTCTGCCCACCTCATGAGAGCTGGGTGCCCCACCTCCAAATGAGTAGCCTCTGGGAAGTCCACAGCTTGGTTCAAGCAAAACAGAGCTCTTTAGGTCCTTTTTTTTCTCCTCAATAAATTCCACCAACTAATTTTAAGAAGACCTATTTTAAGGGCCCACAAAATTGTGTCTTCAAAATGCTCCAGGGTCTAATAGCGCTGTGCTTAAAATGCTCTGGCAGTCTTGTGGTTAACACTTTGCTTCCGATGTAGGGGGTTCCATTCCTGGTTGAGGAACCAAGATCCCACATGATGTGGCAAAAAACTTTTTAAAATAATAATCATCATCATTAATAAAATGCTACAAAGGCTGACCTGAAGCCCCCAGGAATGGCAGAATTACATTCCCAGATGGCTACTGTGTCCTTTCCCATGCTGCCCCAAGGCAGGACCAGACCTTCTCAGGCACAGGGTCTCAAGGAAGGTGGGGTGGGGAATTCATGTGGGATCTTAGTACCTGTGCCTCCTCTTCTTCCTCTTGCTGGGGGCTGGGGATGCCTTCTGGTCACTCCTGTCTTCAGAAGGGCTGTCCTCACCTGTTAGCACAAGGAGAGGAAGAGGACTTTAGAGGTGAGCACAATTTTCATTTTGCCCTCTGGATTTAAGGATTGAAGCTATGAACTTGTCAGGGATGTGAATATTTAACAAGACAAGATCACAGTTTTCATATCTGATGACGTATTCCAAGTGCTGTGCTTAGCCGACTGCCCATGCGTATCAACATTATTCTTCATAAATTAAAAAAACTCCATGACAGCTGGTATTATTATCCTCTTTTTACAGAGGAGGAAACCAAGGTACAGAGAGATTAACTTGTCCAAGATCACAAATGTTGTCAACAGTGAAGTTGGGATTCAGACCCCAGATGTGTGTGAAGCTTAAGCTACTTGAACACTAATTGCATTTCCTGTTCCCTTCAGCTTCCAAATCATACACTTTCTTCTGCTTACAACTCACGTTCCTCATCTTAGTCATTACACCAACACTTCTCAAGGGGAAGACTGAGGTTTGTGACATCAAAACCCTCCTCAGAGCTGGCCCCCTGCCCTGCTTTACCAATTTCAAATCTATGAAAGCGGGACCTGGGAAACTCATTCTTGGCAAGGGTGCCCAGACGATTCACAGATGTGTGTGAAAATTTTTGAGAACCCACTCCACTATGCTTTATCTTTTGAAATCCATTATATTGAAAGATTTAGGCTGAAAGAAAGTTTAAAAGACCAATCTATGGCCAGGTTTCTTGTTTAAAAGCATATGTTTCAAAATACTAAATGTAAATTAATAAAAGCAAAAGTAGTAAAATAATATCAGTTTAACTCCTACATCAATGAGTTCACTAGAAAATTGGATTATGGTATTATACTATCTGTGCTGTCCAATCTGATACCATTAGATACATGAGGTTAGGGAGCCCTGAAATGTGGCCAGTCTAAATTGAGACCAGCTGTGAGCGTGAAATATCCAATGTACTGAAGACAATGGACCCCCCAGAGTAAAATATTAATAACTCTTATATTGATTACACATAAAATGACAATATTTTGTAGGTATTGGATTAAATGAGACATAGTATTTAAATCTGTTTCACCCATTTATTTTTCCTTTTTATTGTGGCTCTAAGAAACTTTCATTACACTCACAGTCACATGATGTTTCCACAAGACAGTATTGGTCTTGGTCCTGAGAAATACCCTCACAGGCTAGGATGTGATTGTATTTTGCCTTAGCTTTATGGGTCCTCACAGGGAAAAAAATCCACAGTATGAAATCCGTTCCTGCATTTTTAGTGAGACAACGAATGGAGGGGTCGGTTATTTGCTAGATACTGGTAGTAATGAACCCCCCCTGCCAATGCAGGAGACAGGAGAGATGCAGGTTCCATCCTTGGGTTGGGAAGATCCCCTGGAGGAGGGCATGGCAACTCACTCCAGTATCCCTGCCTAGAGAATTCCCATGGACAGAGGAGCCTGGTGGGCTGCCGTCCATCAGGTCTCAAAGAGCCGGACAGGACCGAAGCAACTTGGCACTTAGTAGACACTCGTGAAATAAAGTCCTCTCAGAGTGGGTGTCTGCTGACTGCGCCTGCTTCCTTTCATCAGCAGTGGAGACCAGCGCGGTTTCTGCATTCAGCCGCCTGGATGCTCAGCTCTGCGGTCTACTATCACATAGCTGCTCTCCCTCGAACTCTTCTGAAATTCTCCGTTCTCTTCCCCCATGCCCCAAACGTTTCGACTTCTCCGCCCTGTCTGACGATTTCCACTGCTTCCCGCTTTCCCCCACAGTCCGTGCCGACTTCTCTGAGGATCTGGGCACAACTGCTGTAAGACGGGCGAGCTCGCTTCTCCGGTGCGGGGAGGAGGGAAGTGGGGTGCCCAGACTCGCTCTTCAGCACCCGGAGGAGGACAGATCCAGGCCTCCGCCCCGAGCTTGTCAAGGACTTGTCAATCCGTCAATCAATTCGTCTAATCCCTCCTGGAGCCGGCGGGTACCGGTTCCGTGCCGCTGATGAACGAGGCAGGCCCACCCAGGTTTCCCGACCCCCGCGGCACCCAGAGGCCGAGCTCCGCGTGGCGGAAAGTGTCCCCCGGAGGCTAGGTCGCCGAGACCCCAGGGCGGGCCCGGATCAGGTGGTGGTGTCCGCGGGGTGGCGGCAACCAAACCCAGAGGAGAAGCGCGGGGGGTGGGGGTGGGGTGGCGCAGAGGGTGCGGGTGCGAGAATGCGCCTCCCGGCGCGGCTACGCTCTCGGGTCCCCACTTCTGTAGATCTGGGGGACTGGGGTGGGGCCCGACAGGGCGCCAGACTGTCACTCAGCCCACCCGAGCGGAGGGAAGAGACAGTAGGGGCGCGGGCTGGCCTCCTTACCGGACGTCGACACGCTCTCGCTGCGTTTCTGGCGGGCGGCCGAGGGCGGTGGGCGGCCGGGGAAGCGCGGGGCTGGAGGCTCAGGCCCCTCGGGCGGCAGGAAGGGCACGTCGGCGAGGAGCAGACAGGGTGCCCGGGCAGCCGCAGGGGGCTGCGCGCCGAAACCGCAGAGGAGGCCGAGGCCCAGCGGAAGGGTTCCGCGTGCCGGGCAGGAGCCTCCGAGCCCTGGGCCCGCGCAGGGCGCGGCTGCCGGGCCTTCGCACCCAGATCCCGGCCCGGGGCCCGCAGGTGCGGGCAGCTCGGCCTCCAGGCCCAGCAGGTCGGTGATGGCGAAGCCCCGGGGGCGCGAGCCGGTGGACGGGCCTCCGGGCACCAGCGCCCTGCTTCTGGCACGCCCGTCGGAAAGTGCGTCTCTGCCGGTCATGGCTTCCCCGGAGGTGAGGCTGGGCCCTCTGGTCCGTCACTTTCGCGAAGGGGGCGCAGCTTTGAGGGCGCTTTATACAATCGGGAGCCCGGAGGGCTCCAATCAGCGCGGCGCGGACGCGTCACGCCCGGGACCCCGCGACATGGGGACGCCACCTGCCCCCCTCCCTTCGGTCGCCGCCCTCCCAGCTGCGGTCCCCTCCATCAGCACCCTCTCCTCTCCTCTCCAGTCGTCCCCGCTACCAACCCCACGCAGGTTCTCGGCGCGAGTCGTCCCCTCCCTAAACCTCTAAACGTTCCAGATTCCTTCGGAGTCTTCTCTCCCCTTCCCGGTGGATTCCCCGGTGGAGGCCGCCCTCCCCGCATCCAGTTGCCCGTTAAGACCAAGACTCCGTTCCCAGCCACACTCTCCCCACTACCACCAATATGAACCTCGCCAGGCCTCCAAGGCCACCGCCTGAGCCAAGGCTTTCCCTGAAAATCCCCAAGAGGAAAGGAGTGGCTACTCCACCTCCAGCCAAACCCACCCCAGCGCTCCAGCGGCCGGACTGTCCCGCGTCGCAAAATTCACCGGAGCTGGAGAAGTAGAGACAGGCCTGAGCGGACTGGCCGGGCCAGGGCAAGGAAACCACGTTTAGCAAATCGCATTACAGAAGGTCCAGTGAAATCGAAATTTCAGATGAACAGTGAATTTTTAAATTATAAGTATGTACCAGTATATTATCTGCTGCTGCTGCTGCTAAGTCACTTCAGTCGTGTCCGACTGGCGAGCCCTAAATGGGGAAGGTAAGTTGGAAAATAGGGTGTGTCTACTGAGACACACCCCACACAGAAGTTAGCAAATTATTGTCAGATTTTCTAATTTTTCGAAGAAAGCCTGATTTTCACGTGAAGCGCCCGTATTTATTAAAGTTGTCTCGAAACGCAGCACGTGGGTAAACCTCTCCTGGTTCCCACTCGGAAAATCCGAGCCCACCCAACCTGAATCTCTCGGAGTCCATCCTTCTCAAACCCGGGATCCGGGAAGCCGAATCTCTCAGTACAGCCTTGAGAGGGCTAGCGGCGGGTGGGCACTCAGCGAGGGGTGCGGCAGCTCTCCCAGCCAGCGTGGGCGCCCGGTGGGTCTCTGCGCGCACCCCCGCAGCATAGCCCGAGCCGAGCCCGAGCTCGAGCCGAGCCGAGCCGGAGCCGGGACTAGCCGGAGCCGAGGATTCCGAGCTGGAGCTGAACTCGGCAAAGTCTGCGCCCCCGGGTGGGTCCTCTGCATACCCCAGGATTAAGCGAGGGGCTTCCAATAAAGATAATTACAGGAGGCTGCGCATTAACTTTTCATTATTAAAAGAAGACCCAAATCTCCCCCTCGCAAGCTGTTCCTGAGATTAGCAAAACCATAACTTTCCTTTAGGATAATTGTCTTTTGAGTCGCTCGGGGCTGGGGGCGGCTTAAGGACCAGCGTCGTTTTGGGCTCTGCCAGGAATTTCTCCCCAAATTTATCTCTGGGTTTAGAGGAAAGTGTTGGGGGTACCAGATCCAGCCACGATGCTCTGGCTCTCCGCCCGGCAGAGCAGGAGTTCGTAAATCAGGATTTGGGGCCGCAGTTAAGGAAGACTGCTAAAGATGCACACAACTGCAGACATCCCGGGCAGGAAGGCGGGACAACCGGCCTTGAGGTGGCCGGTCCTGGGGCCTTCGCAGGGGCTGGTCTCAGAGGCGGAAGTGTGTGCGCCCTGTCTGCAGCTTGGAGGCCGGACGGCGCCCGCTGGCCTGGGCCCGGGTCTCGAGGTTTCTGTCCCCCACTCCCTACCAGAGCAGGCATCGAATAGATGGCCAGGGACTCCTGGGGTACCAAAAGGCCGGCCAAAAGGAGCCCAATTTCGACCGCCACTGAGCGCCAACAGCACACAGGTTTCCAACCCCTTATGAAGGATATTCCAAAACCCGTTTTGCAGATGAGAGAAACTGAGGTGTATTAACCCGCTCACACCCGACACGCAGAGAGAAATCGAGAAAGCAAAGCGAAGCAGGGGAAAGATCCGGGATGGGAGTTATAAGGAGATCTTGCAATTCCTGGACGGTAGAGTCACTGCCGCCCGCCCCGGCCCCACCTACAGGAAGGGGCTCGCGGGAGGGACCAGGATGGAGGGAGAGCCGACCTTTCCGCCGCATGGTGGCTGCGGGGGCGCTGCGGGGGCGGGCAATCTCACTGCCCCTTCTCGCGTGAGGATCGTCCCCACCCCGCCACGCCAATCTGCGCCCCTACTCCCACCCGCAGGCGTTGCGTGGGATCGTTTATCCGCTAGGGCCGCAGCCCCTGGGGATAGGGTCTAGTGCTCCGCCCAAAGTCGGCGCAGTGAGGGAAGCGCGCCCCCAGTGTTTCAGGAGAGGTGGAGGGAGCGAGCCGGCCCTGAGCCCACCCACATTGCACTGTCCCCCGGCGCCCTGGTGGGTGCCTCGAGTCCAGGTAATATTGGGCTACAGCATTAGGAAACGGTGGAAGGGAAGCGCCTCCCAGCCCCCTCCCAACATAGACGAATCTGCGGACAGAGCCCGAGCCTGCTCCATCATCCCCGCCTGGGTCACCCCCCCCTCCCGCCCGCCGCAAGTCGGTTTCTGAAACCCTAAATCCGTTAAGGAGTCCGGGTCTGCCTTCATCAACCAGGATTATCTAGGATTTAACTAATCAGCAAAGGTTTCTCCGCTCATTATTTTCCAGGGAAGGTTTCCAGCCGCTGTCTGTGGCCAACCACCAACATGCGCTCTACTTCCCGCTCTCCGCCTGCCTGGAGGCGTCCGGGCTCTTGCCCACCAGGCCGAGAGACTGGCCCGGATGTAAGTGGCTCAGGGAAACTAGTCTCAGGCTTTGGGGAGCCACCCCCTCACCAGGCTGCTAGTATAAAGCCCAGCTGCGCTAGGAGAGGGATTCTCACTGCGGGAATAAAGAGCATCTCTGCGTATCTACACCAAGATGTCCTAGGGCTCTGCTCCTCTGAATTTTCCTCCTGACTCTGTCTCCTCCTTCTTTGCGTTTTTGATTTTTTTTGGTCGCCTTTAATGGCTGTTGTAGTCGAGGCTGTCTGGCCGTCTTCACATCGGTGCCCTGACCATTCTGCCTGCAGCCTGCAGTTCCTCCAGTGCCCAGGCCCCACATCTTTGCCTGCTGGCCTTCTCTGGTCTCCAGAGTCTGCTGGCCAGAAATACCAAGGGGTGACATGCCCTGAAAAGTCCAGGACCAAAGACAGCAGGAGTCGGAGTATAAACACCACCCCAGGTGGTGGGATATCTCAGACCTCCCCGAAGCCCCCAGCTGAGTCTGCACCAGTTACCACTAGTTGTGCATGGTCAGTCACTTCAGTTGTGTCTGACTTTTTGCAACCACGTGGACTATAGCCCGCTTGGCTTTGTCCCTGGAATTCTCCAGGCAAGACTGCTGGAATGGGTTCTCATGTCCTCCTCCAAGGGATCTTTCCCATCCAGACAAGGAACTGGAGTCTGCCTGCATTTCCTGCATTGCAGGCAGATTCTTTACCCACTGAGCTACCTGGGAACCCCTTATCACTATCACATCCCAAATTGCTTTCTTCCTAAGTGCTATGGTTGCCCCTTTCCAGAGCTCTTGAACCTCCCCCACCCCACCCCACCCAGTCCCCCGCTCCACACCGAACTCCAGTGCAGGCTCTTGCCCCTAGTCAGGAGAACCACCCCCTGCTGACAAAATCCTCTAATCGGAGCCGCACCACCCACAGGCACACCCACGTACACAGCGGGTGATCATAGACTGAACCGAGTGGTACAAGGCTGCCCCCTTGCTCTCAGAGGAACGACTCTGCAGAGCTCTCTCTGCTTCAAACCCCTCTCCACTCACAGGTCAGGCCAAGGCTTAACTGGACCCACATGTTCATCCGTGTCCCCACTTTCCCTCCTCTCTGGCCCCCTCACTACTGACTTCCGCCTCCCTCCATAAAGCTCATGCATCCAGGCCAGCTTTGTAGCTCTGCTTCTAGGGACCCGCTCCATCTCACTGTCACACTCCTCTACTGGTGTTGCCTGAAGTCTCCTCCCAGATAAACTCTTGTCCAGGGGCTCAGAGTCCACTCTGGATTTTGTGCAGCAGCAGCGGTGAGTGCCCAGTGGTTACTCTGCACTCCCTGGCACCCCCTCACTGTTCCGGCATAATTTGGCCTGGCCCGCCACGGCCCTATTCTTTTTCTCCAACCTTCCATTAGTCTGGAAAAAAAGAAAACAGCGATGCCATCCTGTAAACTTCTCTGGAGCATGAGTTGGCCAGATGTGGTTTGCATCCAAGAGCCCTGTCTTGGGCACTGGGCTTCCATCTCTGGCATCTCCCCCACCTTCTCTGTGCCCCTCCCCATGCCCCAGAAATCCATCTTTATTCCACAGCTATCATGACCCTGCCATGGAAGCCCTGTCCAAAGTGTTCCTCTGGCTGAGTCCTTCCCAGATTCCCTTCCTCCAGCTAGAAAAATCTCTTCTGGGCCGGGTGCTGTGCTAAGTGCTTGACACATGTCAATTAATTTAATACTTGTGATAACCCTAATGAGCAAGGTCTATTATTATCCCCATTTTGTGGTTGAGAAAACTAGGGCAGAGCTGTAATGAGGCTGGCAGGGAGTTGAGAGGCCCGGACCCAAACCTGACTTTCACACTGGAAGCAGCTAAGTCACGATGGGGAACATGACAATGTCAGGGGTTCCCTACACTTGTCTGAGCTTTAGCATTGGACTTGTCCTTAATGTCCTGTGAAGTCCTCAATCTTGCATTGCTCCAGGTGCTGTCAGTCCCTGGTGCCATGGGCTCGAGGCAGATTTCTTTTTTTTTTTTTCCTCATCTGTTAATTCACTTATAATGGACCTTATTACTTAACATAGATCATGACTTTGTGTATCATCACATATGCATTTAGGACATCGTTTTCAAAGGCTTTTATCCCCTCCAGACACACACTTTCAATCCATCCTTCATGGCTGCCTTTGGTTTATTTTCGAAGAGAGGTGTGAAGCAAACATCTTTCTCCTGGTTTCTGAAACTCCCTCACCTGCCACTCATTATGTGAACCCATGTGACCTCAGAGAGGACTGGGGTTGTGAGGACTGAAGGACTAGGGGGAACCCTGGGAAGAATTCTGAGAGCAAAGCATCACACAACCCCAAGGCCACCATATGATTTTGTCAACCACTAACCTCCCACCACCCTTTCCTGGAGGACCCAGGACTAGGCAATGGAGGGCCACGCCTCTTCCAGGGGAGTCACTCCCCCAGGGATCAAGCTGACAGGGTCAGGCAGGTTTCTGCAGGAGGCTCTGGTGCCCATGCTCCAGCTCTTCTTTTTAGGTTCTGAGATTAACAGGGAAACCCCAGGTAGGGACCCAGGTAACTCTTTGGCCCCCTAGAACTGTATTTTCCTTCTCTCTGCCCTGACTCCTCCCATGTCTGCCCTCTTTCCTCTTCATCCCCACCTCCTTAGCTCCTCCCTCACTTCAGAACAGCTCCTCCTCACTCCCTCAGAACAGCTCAAGTCCCATCCACTTCCCCAGGAATCCCAGGTCAATAGAACTCAGGAGACAACACAACACCCAACATGGGTTGAGGAATCCCTGAGCAGAGAATCCAGAAACGTTTGCATGGCCTCCGCAGGGGGATAGGGACCAGCAGATGGAAACAGGTGTGTTCCTTGGACATGGGGGTGGGGGAGGCATGACATTGGCCATGTCAGCCAAAAGGTTACAGGGAGAGATCACTAAGGGTAGGTGGGAGCTGTGGGTGACTTTTCCGGTGTCAAGCATTCAGTCATCTACTGGCAATTGAGAAACCTGTCTAATAGTAAACATCGTGGTGTTATTAGCCCGTTGTCAGTGACTGAACACACAATCACCATCCTGACTCACATGTAGTCACTCTTGACCAGGGTGAGAAGGATTCTCCCAGGGAGGTGGGGCTGCAAGTTCCCCATTGGACACAGCATCTCCCACCAGAAGGAGTCCCCCTTCCTCCACTGCGCTCGCTCCTGCCTGCTCCCCCAAAGGCACTCCTCACAACTGTAATCACTCCTTTACCTGCTGGTTTACTGCGCTTTACCTGGCCCCCTTATGAGATGCCCAAGCTGGCACTCTCTGCTGGTTTCCCATCAACCCACCCCTGTGCTTGACAATATTCATAGGCCCCAGGATTGCAGCGGCCAGGCCTGGAGGCCTGGGGAGGTAAGCCCCCAGCAGCCACTCTCCATGGGTGTTTGGGAGTTGGTGGGCAAATACACCAGCAGCCTTGTCCCCTGGGGCTGAAGTGGGCTTCACACAGTTGCCCCAAGGGCCTGATCAGGAGAGGACCTGCAAACCCCACTCAGTATCAGAGCCTTCTCTGTGTCCTGCCCCTCATCAGGGCTACCTCCTTTTACCTTCCAGATGAACTAGTTCACCCAGTCCCTGTTTCAGAGTCTCCTTTGGGGGGGAGGGGACCCACTCCTGGACAGTCCGTTCACTGCAGTTCAGTTGCTCAGTCATGTCTGATTCTTTGTGACCCCACGGACTGCAGCACGCCAGGCCTCCCTGTCCATCACCAACTCCTGGAGTTTACTCAGACTCATGTCCATTGAGTCAGTGATCAATGAGATGGCCATCCAACCATCTCATCCTCTGTCATCCCCTTCTCCTCCTGCCTTCAGTCTTTTCCAGCATCAGGATCTTTTCCAGTGAGTCAGTTCCTCGAGTCAGGTGGCCAAAGTATTGGAGTTTCAGCCGGTAAACTCCACAAAACCACGGCCTTCCAGGCGCCTGTGGGCCGGATACTCAGCGCACCGCCCAGATTTGCGGAGGAAAGGAATCCGCTGAGGGTGGATGACAGCTTGGGGGGCCTCCCTCTCGCCTGCCCCCCCACCCTGCCGCGCACCCTAAGAACTCCTCCCCTCCCGTCCTCTCCCTTCCCCCTTCTTCTCCCCTCCCCCACTATCAGGGCCGAGTCCGAGCAAGGTGGACTGAGAGCTCCTCCCGAGTACCTCTAAGGCTGGAGGGGCCGGAAGGACGCCCCCCACTTCAAAACCGCAGTCCAGCCGGGTCACCGGCCCTCCGTGCACAGGGCTGGGCTGTGAGCTTGATTCCTGCCTTCTGCCTCTGTACCAGGCTGTGTGGCTCACGGCTTCCAGCGGAGTTTGGAGACGTGTGCGCGGGCCCGCCTCCCCGGGACTGTGTTTGGTTCGAGCGGGATCTCCACCTGCGGAGGCCGAGGCCGGCGGGGGGCGCACGCGGTGACCTCCGGGGCCTGGCCGCGCGCTGTGGGGAACGGGTCCGAGCGCAGAACCGCACTCACTGTCCCAGACGTGCGATCTTTACTAAGAGTGGAGGAGGGAGTGGGAAGGGAGAAGGCATGACTGAAAGTCCAGACAGTCCTCCGTCGCGGAACCGGTGTTAGCTGAACCGTTTCCTCAGCGCCACAGAGATGCGTATGATCAGGGGAAAGGGCGATCTGTGGGACACAGCGTTCCTCGAGCGCGGTTACAGGCCAGGCTTTCAACTGCCCAACCGACAGAGCCCTCCCAGCGCGCTCTGCTCCTGGTCCTCTGGCCCTCGATCAGAGGGACACTCCTTGCCTCCCGGGTGCCCACTGTGAGTTCTCGGCCCCAGGTCCCCTGCATTTCCTTTGTTTGGATCAGATTTTATCCTTTTTCGTATTACTACTCCTCCATTACTTCATGGCAAATAGATGGGGAAACAGTGGAAACAGTGACAGACTATTTTGGGGGGCTCCAAAATCACTGCAGATAGTGACTGCAGCCACGAAATTAAAAGACGCTTATTCCTTGGAAGAAAAGCTATGACAAACCTAGATACCATATTAAAAAGCAGAGACATTACTTTGCCAATAAAGTTCCATCTAGTCAAAGCTATGGTTTTTCCAGTAGTCATGTATGGATGTGAAAGCTGGACTATAAAGAAAACTGAGCACCAAAGAATTGATGCTTTTGAACTGTGGTGTCGGAGAAGACTCTTGAGAGTCTCTTGGATTGCGAGGAGATCCAACCAGTCCATCCTAAAGGAAATCAACCCTGAATATTCATTGGAAGGACTGATGCTGAAAGTAAAACTCCAATACTTTGACCACCTGATTCGAGGAACTGACTCATTTGAAAAGACCTTGATGCTGGCAAAGATTGAAGGTGGGAGGAAAAGGGGATGACAGAGGATGAGATGGTTGGCATCACTGACTCAATGGACATGAGTTTGAGTAAACTCTGGGAGTTGGTGATGGACAAGGAGGCCTGGCGTGCTTCAGTCCATGGGGTCGCAGAGTCGGACACAGCTGAGCAACTCAACTATGACTATGGTTCCACCGTTATGTTAGTAGCGTGATGCTGGGAATGAGTTAGGAAGAGCATTCTCTCTGCTTCTATCTTCTGAAAGAGATGGAAGAGAATTAGTGTCCATTCCTCTTTAAATGTTCACAGTGAACCCATTTGGGCCTGCTCCTTTTTGTTTGGGAAGGATATGGATTGCCCACTTAATTATTTGACAGGTACAGGCCAATTCAGGTTGTTTATTTCTTCTCACAGAAGTTTTGGCAGGTTGCGCCTTTCAAAAACGGAGAAGGCAATGGCAAGCCACTCCAGTACTCTTGCCTAGAAAATCCCATGGATGGAGGATGCACTGGTAGGCTGCAGTCCGTGGGGTCGCTAAGGGTTGGACACGACTGAGCGACTTCACTTTCACTTTTCACTTTCCACTTCCACATATTGGAGAAGGAAATGGCAACCCACTCCAGTGTTCTTGCCTGGAGAATCCCAGGGAAGGGGGAGCCTGGTGGGCTTCCATCTGTGGGGTCACACAGAGTCGGAAACGACTGAAGTGACTTAGCAGCAGCAGCAGCCTTTCAAAAAATTGATCCATTTCATCTGTGTTATCAAGCTTGTGGGCATAGAGTTGCCATAGTATTTTTATTCAAGGGTATCTGCTTCTAAGGGAGAAACTGGTTCTAGTTGTCTCATGTTGCTGCTGCTGCTGCTGCTAAGTCACTTCAGTCGTGTCCGGCTCTGTGTGACCCCAGAGACAGCCGCCCACTAGGGTCCTCCGTCCCTGGGATTCTCCAGGCAAGAACACTGGATTGGGTTGCCATTTCATTCTCCAAAGTTGTCTCATGTTAGGGAAGTAAAAATCCAACCAACACAGAGAAAGAGAAAGAAAGATAACTGAATCACTGGGGGACAAGCTAATCAAACACAAGTGTGTAAGTAGCTTGCAAGAGACTACAAAGTCAGAATAAAATCCCACACAATTTATACAGCATAGAGACTCAAAGTCCACGGGGGAATCAAGACAGCTATTTGTTTAGCTAACTGACCTCCTCTGAAAAGGATAATAAAGCTTCCTTATCTCCAGAAAAACAAATGGTTACACCTTAAGATATGCTGCTACATCAACTCCGAATTTCAAGTGGGACCCAACAGAAGTGGCTGCATTTTAAAATTGAGTTTTTCTAGTCCCTGAAGAGACTTATCTACTTTCAAAAGGTTTGAGAAACCACTGTGTCTCCCAAACAGACACTTTAAGAAGGGGAGAATGAGGAAACCGCCTCGTCCCCCTTTATTCACTTTTATTTACCCTTACACTGCCTCATACAGACCCAAGTCCTTCCATTAAACAAAATCCGCTCCATGTTGTATTCTGGCTTGGGTTCCAGAATAGAAAAAGAGCATTACTTGGAAAATTCTGAATAGAAGGTGAGGTTAATTAATAGTGATGTGCCAGTGTTAATTTCTTCATCTTGATAAATGTACCATGGTTGTGTAAGATATTAACACTTGGTCCTGAAGTGTGTGTGATTTTGTGTGTACCCTTTAACACCAAGCTTTGTTTCCTACAGCCCTCCACTTCTCCTGTTTGCAAGCCCCACTGGCTTGCAAAGCCGGAGGTTCTGGGGGCCAGTCTTCCCAGTGCAGGACCCCCCAAGTCTGGGGATCCTGATGTGGGGTTTAGACCCCTCCCTCCTGGGGGAGAACCTCGGCAACTGTGATTATCCTCCTGTTTGTGAGTCACCTGCTTGGAAGATGAGTCTTGACTGTACTGTGTCTGCTCTTCTACCCATCTCGTGGTGGGTCCTTCGTTTTGTCGTTAGTTGTAGAAGATCTTTCCTGCTAGTGTGCAAGTTGTTCTCCTTGATTCTTGCTCTGTAGATACTTGTCATTTGGAAGATGGTGAATTCTGGGGTTTTCCACTCCCTCCTGTAAAACATATAGTCTTTTCAACAAATGATACTGGAATAATAATTGGACATTTGTAGGCAAAAAAAAATAAGTCGAGACACAGACCTTACACCTGACCCCAAAATTACCTCAAGATTGACCATAAACTTAAATGTAAAGCACAAAACTGTAAAACTTCCTGAAAATGATCTAGGAGAAAACCTGGGTGACTTTGTGTTTGGCAATGAATTTTTAGAAACAACACCAACAAAAACCCTATCAATGAGAGAGAAAAATAAGTTGAAGTTTATGAAAATTAAGAATGTCTGTTCTACGAAAGACACTGTTAAGAGAATGAGACGACAAGATGCAGACTAAGAGAAAATATTTGCAAAAGATGCATCTTTTTTTTTTCTTTTTTGGAGGGGGCACTCAGATTGAAAGGCGTATCTTTGAAGGATTTGTACCCAAACTATAGAAAGAACACTTTATACTCAACATAAAGGAAACAAGTGACCCAATTTAGAAACAGGCAAAAAATCTGCACAGACCCCCTCACCAAAGAAGAGAGACAGGTGGCAAATGATCCTGTGAAAGTGATAGTTAACATCATATGTTGTTAGGGAATAACAACATTGCAGGTTAATATAACGATGAGATGCCCCTACACACTTAGACTGAATCCCGGATGCTGACAGCAGCAGTTGCTGCCCAGTTGTGGGTGAACAACAGAAGAGGAAAAACAAGAGATCTCTTCAAGAAAATTAGAGATTCCAAGGGAACATTTCATGCAAAGATGGGCTCGATAAAGGACAGAAATGGTATGGACCTAACAGAAGCAGAAGATATTAAGAAGAGGTGGCAAGAATACACAGAAGAACTGTACAAAAAAGATCTTCACGACCAAGATAGTCACGATAATGTGATCACTGACCTAGAGCCAGACATCCTGGAATGTGAAGTCAAGTGGGCCTTAGAAAGCATCACTACGAACAAAGCTAGTGGAGGTGATGGAATTCCAGTTGAGCTATTTCAAATCTTGAAAGATGATGCTGTGAAAGTGCTGCACTCAATATGCCAGCAAATTTGGAAAACTCAGCAGTGGCCACAGGACTGGAAAAGGTCAGTCTTCATTCCAATCCCAAAGAAAGGCAATGCCAAAGAATGTTCAAACTACCGCACAATTGCAATCATCTCACACGCTAGTAAAGTCATGCTCAAAATTCTCCAAGCCAGGCTTCAGCAATATGTGAACCGTGAACTCCCAGATGTTCAAGCAGGTTTTAGAAAAGGCAGAGGCACCAGAGATCAAATTGCCAACATCCGCTGGATCATGGAGAAAGCAAGAGAGTTCCAGAAGAGCATCTATTTCTGCTTCATTGACTATGCCAAAGCCTTTGACTGTGTGGATCACAATAAACTGTGGAACATTCTGAAAGAGATGGGAATACCAGACCACCTGACCTGCCTCTTGAGAAACCTGTATGCAGGTCAGGAAGCAACAGTCAGAACTGTACATGGAACAACAGACTGGTTCCAAATAGGAAAAGGAGTGTGTCAAGGCTGTATATTGTCACCTTGCTTATTTAACTTATATGCAGAGTACATCATGAGGAACACTGGGCTGGAAGAAGCACAAGCTGGAATCAAGATTGCCGGGAGAAATATCAATAACCTCAGATATGCAGATGACACTACCCTTATGGCAGAAAGTGAAGAGGAACTCAAAAGCCTCTTGATGAAAGTGAAAGAGGTGAGTGAAAAGGTTGGCTTGAAGCTCAACATTCAGAAAACAAAGATCATGGCATCTGGTCCCACCACTTCATGGGAAATAGATGGAAAAACAGCAGAAACAGTGTCTATTTTTGGGCTCCAAAATCACTGCAGATGCTGATTGCAGCCAATAAATTAAAAGACGCTCACTCCTTGGAAGGAAAGTTATGACCAACCTTGATAGTATATTAAAAAGCAGAGACATTGCTTTGCCAACAAAGGTCTGTCTAGTCAAGGCTATGGTTTTTCCCGTGGTCATGTATGGATGTGAGAGTTGGACTGTGAAGAAAGCTGAGCGCCAAAGAATTGATGCTTTTGAACTGTGGTTCTGGAGAAGACTCTTGAGAGTCCCTTGGACTGCAAGGAGATCCAACCAGTCCATTCTAAGGGAGATCGATCCTGGGTGTTCATTGGAAGGACTGATGCTAAAGCTGAAACTGCAATACTTTGGCCACCTCATGCGACGAGTTGACTCACTGGAAAAGACTCTGATGCTGGGAAAGGTTGGGGGCGGGAGGAGAAGGGGACCACCGAGAATGAGATGGCTGGATGGCATCACTGACTCTGTGGACATGAGTTTGAGTGGACTCTGGGAGTTGGTGATGGACAGGGAGGCCTGGCGTGCTGTGATTCATGGGGTCGCGGAGAGTCGGACATGACTGAGCTACTGAACTGAACTGTGGGTGAACAGCAGGAATCCTTTTTCCCCTTTTCGGGATGCAACCTGGCGCAGTCACTTTGGAGGACAATTTGGTGGTTTCTGATACAGCTAAACATAGTCTTAAAGCACAATCCAGCAATCATGCTCTTTGGTATTTCCCCAATTGAGTTGATAATTTGCACCCTCACAGAAACCTATGTATGAATATGATAGTCACTTTTTTTCATAATAGTCCAAAACTGGAAGCAACCACAATGGCTCTTCAACTGGTGAATATATAAACAAAGAATCACATGTCCAGATGACAGAACACTATCCAGTGTTTAAAAGAAATGAGCTGTCCACCCACAGAAAGACACGGAAGAAACTCAGATGCTTGTTTGTCAGTGAAAGAAGCCAGTCTGACAAGGTGACATGCTGTCCAAGAGTGACATGATCCCCACTCTATGACATTCTGGGAAAGGCAAAACTCTGGAGACATAAGAACATCGGTGGTTGCCAGAGGGTGGGGGAAAGGATGGTGAGGTAGAGCACAGAGGATTTTCCAGTTGGTAAACCAATTCTGCTGTAATGGTATTTGGGGGACATTATGCATTTGTCAAATCTATAAAATCTGCAACACAGAGAGCAAACTCTAACGTAAACTATGTGCATGCGTGCGAAGATGCTTCAGTTATGTCTGACTCTTTGAGACCCCGTGGACTGTAGCCAGCCAGGCCCCTCTGTCCATGGGATTTCCCAGGCAAGAAGACTGGAGTGGGTTGCCATTTCCTCCCCAGGGGGCCTTCCCGATAGGGATCAAACTGTATCTCTTAAAAAAGTCTCCTGCACTAGCTGACAGGTTCTTTACTACTAGTGCCACCTGGGAAGCCCAATGGAAACTATGAACTTTACTTAATAATGTACCACCATTGGCTCATCAATTGTAATAAATGCAATTGTTAGTAATAGGTGGTACCTAGGGGCAGGGGAGAGGGAATTCTCTGTACTCTCTCCTCAATTTTTAAAAATAAAGAGGGAAAGAAAGTCTAATTACTGAAGCTGGCAAGGTCCACAGAGCTGGCTTCCAGCTCTCCTCATACCCCTGGTTCTCACCCCCATTTTTGGTCCTTGGAAATTCCCCCAAATGTTGAGAGAGAAGTTATAACTCTAAGAAGATGTGTGCTATATTTTCTTTCTAGGAGATGTTTTCCACTTAATCAGTTCACAAGTTGTGGCTGGAAATGGAACTCAAATGTTCTCCTTCAGATAAAATTTTCAAGACTCTCTGGTTACAAGTGTCAGAACCAACCTGAATCAATTTATGCACAAGGCAAGTTTACCGACTTGTGGAATGTGACACCAACTCTGATACCTGGGGTGGGGTGAAGGAAGGGGTGCAGCTGGACACACAGGAACCCCTACAGGCTCTCTTCCTCCAGCCCCCACCCCTGGGCACAGCTGGCCCTACCTTGCCCAGACCATGCCAGGCCACCGCCAGCCCTGTGGACCGTCTGAAGCTTTGGTGGGGGTCGATGTGAAACCTACCTGCATAAGGAACCCACCAAGCTAAAGACAAAAAGTTTTTCCTCTTGTCTATTATAGGAACAAAAGTCTGTTACAGGCACAAAACTGTAAAACCAAGGTAAAGTTGGAAAATGTACATTTTAGAAACATTCCTGGCAGTTCTGGATTAAAAACTAACACAGTCCATCGATTTCCATTTTATATGTGACCTTAAAGTGCTTAAAAATAAAAGACATGACAGATGGATGGGGAGGCAGACACACACATACATAAACACACATAGGAATTGACTCTATAGTTACTTTTATGATGGATTTAGCACAGCCCCTCCGGTCTGAGTGGGAGGAATTAATCCCACTCACATGAAGCTGGTTTTCTCAAATTCAGGGAATTTGTTCTTCAATGATGCTTTCAGAAGCTATTTTTGCTGGGGGCAAGAACTGTAATCCTAGCTTAGGCACCACTGGCCGCAGTCGCCTCTAAGTGCCTCCACCGCGGCCCCACCAGTGACAAGGCAGAGGGGTGCGCCTGATATTTTTACCCAAGTTTAAATATGTTTTGATTTACACTGAGTTGGACGAATTGGTTCATTTGGGTTTTTCCATGACATCTTATGAAAAACCTGAACAGACGTTTTGGCCAAGCCTATATATTTCATGAATTTTCAGTACCCAACAGCCTTTTGGTAAAAGTCAATGAAACTATCCCCTACCAGCCTAGATGAATGTCTTGTTTTTGTTTTTATTGATTTATTTATTTTTGGCTGCGCTGGGTTCTCCGTTGCTGCCGTGGGCTTTCTCTACTCTCTAGTTGTGGGGTGCAGGCTTCTCATTGCGGCAGCTTCTCTTTGGTGGCGCATGGACTCCAGGGCACGTGGGCTTCAGTAGTCAGGGCTTGTGGGCCCAGCTGCCCAGCCACATGTGGAGTCTTCCCAGACCAGGGATCAAAACAGTGTCCCCTGCACTGGCAGGTGGATGCTTCACCACTGGACTGCCAGGGAAGTCTTAGATGAGTGTTTTTAAAATATATAAACTAGGAACTTATTTCTAACATATGTCTTCTTTTTCCATGTGGATAGAATGTTGATCAGTAAGAAGTAAAGGTGATCATGCCCCACCTCTTTGTCCTGACATCAAAATGTCAGAAGACACACATGCTCCCTCTGTAAGCTTCCTCACGACTGGAAGGTTGGAGGTGCAGGGCGGGCGCCCTCCCTCCTGCACGGTGTTCCCAAAATGGCCTGTGTGTTTGTTGAATGTTCTGGTTCTCAATTGGATGCAGGGTGCCTGCCCAGGTGACTTCTGGGCTGGTGTGGCCATTCCCCAGCTGCCGTGAATGTCAATGGCCATGTGCTCACAGGGGCTCCCTCCCTGGAGAACCACCCGGCGGGCAGAGCCACCTGCCCTGAAGTGGCTGAGTCCCAGCCTCCCCTAGGACTGGCCACTGGCTGACCAAAGGGTCCTCCAGGGTGGCCCTTCTCTCAGAAGGGCTCTCGGTGGTACCAGCCCTTCCCCTGCCTCATCCCTCCTCCTCAGCCCTTCCTCCTGGGCCCCCTCCCTCAGCAAAGCCCTGCCTCCAGCTCTGCTTCCGGGAAACCCTCATGAGCCACAGGACTCCTAACAATGAACCTCCACGGCTTCTGACGGTCAGTGACCAGAACTCATGGATTATATGCTAAAAAGGGTGGCTCTTTTTTTAAAATTTTTATTGGAGTATAGTTAGTTGCTTTTCAACGTTGTATTATTTTCTACTGTATAGCAAAGTGAATCAGCCATACCTCTCTTTTTAAAGTTTCCTTCCTATCTAGGTTGCCAGAGAGCATCAAGTAAAAGGATAGATCTTACTGCTCTTCAATTTTACCTCCATAAAGTTACCTTTAAAAAAAGACGAACCATGGGAAAGAGTTGATGTGGCAAGGAGAAAATGTATCTGTTTGCAACACGTTAACCAAGAAAAAACTTCAGAAAAGCAAAGAGAAGCATGACCTGCTTCCTGTATTTGAAACTTTTTCCTGCCTCCGGGTGGAGATCCTCTCATGGGAGGGGAGGGAGACTGAGCTTGGGGGTAGGTCGTTCCCACAGGGTCCCCAGTGCTGACCAAGGGCAAGCATGGGACAAAAATCTCCCTTTTGGGAGGAAAAGAGGAAGCAGGAGACAAGGAAGGGAAGACAGAGGCAGGAAGGGAAAGTGTGGACCCAGGGCCATCCAGAGGCCTCTGGGACTCATCACACCATCGAGACTGCGGTCTCTTGTCTTGCCTTCCCTTCAGAAGAGCACCGCTCAAAGCTCTGAAGGCCAGTGTGTGATTATCTGGGGTCTGGCTTGGTTTCTCTCTTGTTTGTTCTAATTTTCACTTAACAGCTGTGTGCTAATAGAAAGTCCCCCCTCACTGAAGGATTTGCCAGGATTTCTGTAATAAAATAGAGGGATTTTCAACAAACGCTGGAAGAACCTTCTGCAAACGTGAAATTTTTCAAGTGATTATGAGGCTCAGAGCATATTGTCACAGGGGCTGCAGGCGGTCCTTCCCAGTGAGCACAGCGACAGATGTCCCCATTAATGTCCAACGACCAAACGTCATGCAGAGGCCCCTCCCCTGGTCCACAACCTGTCCCCCCTTTCCCGAGGCCAGTGTCACCGCTTATCAAGAAACCCACATTTCCCTGCAGGGATCCGACCTTCCCCAGAGGTGAGCCCACATGCCTTTCCTTGCCCATCCTCGGCCCAGTCCCGGGACACCATGCTGAGCACAGAGGACACTTGGGGACAAAACAGCACTGTTGCAGCCAATTGAAAATAAAAGTTGGTGTAGACACATCCTCAGACAAGTGTGGCTACAGTCCAGAAGAGGAATAGTGGACAAAGCTCATGAAGATGGTGGCTAGTCCTCTCCTGGGAAGTTATCCTAAGGAAGTAATTTAACAGAAGAAAAGATGCTTAGCATCACTGACATGTGAGGGAAGTGCAAGTCAAAACCACCACAAACTATCACCTCCCACCTGTTAGGGCGGACCTTATCACAAAAGGCAACACATGTTGGTGAGGATGTGGACCCAGAAGCTTCCAGGATTGGAGACAAGTCCCAGGGTGGGCGGGATGAAGCCTGCCAGCCCCTTGCACCATGGGCCACTCCTCCCTGCCCTCCAGAAGCTGGGGCTTTTTTCTGGAGAAGTTGACTCAGAAAGTCTCCAGAGATACAGACATGGAGCACAGTGGCAAGCAGGGCTGAGCCACCAGACAGGAAGCAGCGACAGTAGGAAAAAACCCTGAGGTGCCTCCTGCCACCACCTCTAGGCCACCCAGGGCACCAGCTTGATCTCTGTTTACCTGCAGGGAAACCCACCACCACACCCACACACAGAACGCCATCTCATTTTAGTTACTCGTTCTCGGTAGGAAAGGGTAGCTGAAGAAAGTCCTTAATATTGGAGACAAGGACCAAAACAAATCATCAACTAGGGATATACAGTGGACACGGAAAGTATAGAATGGACAGCTGTAAAAGAACTGTAGTTAATCTGCTCGATGTTATGCGGCAGCCCGGATGGGAGGGGAGTTTGGGGGAGAAAGGATACATGTATGTGTGTGACCAAGCCCCTTCACTGTTCACCTGAAACTGTCACAACATTGTTAATCAGCTTCACCCCAATACAAAATAATAAGCTTTTAAGAAAAATAAAAGAACCAAAAAAAGAACTATAGTTAATATCCTCAAAGAGATGAGAGATGTTGTGTCTATGAAACCAGAATAGACAAGCTTTTTAAAAAGGAGCAGTTAGAAAGTAAAAATGACTTCCAGAAATTAAAAACAAAACAACCAGTTAAGAAGAATTCAGAAAAAAAAAGGGAAGAATTCAGTAGTGAGAGTGTAAGATAAGGTTGAAGATGGCACTCAGAAAACAAGTGGAGAGGAGCAAGAGAATAAACAAAAAAAAATGGTGAGAAAATTAGTGAAATTAGTGAATCACTTCAGGGATACAACACATGGGTGATGAGAATTCTGGAAAGAAAGGGCAGAAAATACGGAGAGGATTTTTGGACGAAGCTCCTGAGATCATGTCTGAGGAGAGAAGAATTTATTTCTTCATCTAAAGCAAAATGGAAGACTGGATATAGCAGGATATTTTCAAAAACTGAGAGAAAGTAACTATCAGCTAGCAGCATGTACAACTGATATTATTTTTCAAAAATGAGAGCTAGGGACTTCCCTGCAGTCTAGTGGTTAAGAGTCTCAGCTTCCAATGCAAGAAACCCAGGTTAACCCTGGTCAGAGAACTAGATCACACACACCACAGCTGAAGATCCCACTTGCTGCAATTAAAACCTGACACAAATAAATAAACTTATTTAAAAAAATGAGACCTAGTTCACAGATGACATAATCTTACATATAGAAAACAAGATCACACACACACAAAAAAAAACTGTTAGCAGGACACAAAATCAACACACAAAAATCAATCACACTAAAAATGAACATCTGAAAAGGAAGTTGAGTAAAAAAATTCCATTTATAACAGCATCAAAAACAATAAAAGGAATAAACCTTTTATTCGGAATAAACCTAACCAAAGAGGTGAAAGACTTGAATGCTGAAATTACAAACCATTGATGAAAGACATCAAAGAAGATCAGTTCAGTTCAGTTGCTCAGTCGTGTCCGACTCTCCGCGACCCCATGAATCACAGCACGCCAGAAGATACCAATAAATGAAAAGACATCCTGGGACTTCCTTGATAGTCCAGTGTAAAGACTCTGTGCTCTCAATGCAAGGGGGCTCAGGTTCCATCCCTGGTAGAGGAACTAGATCCCACATGTGACAACTAAGAGTTCCCATGCCACAAATAAAGGTCCTGCATGCAGCAACTGAGACCTAGCTCAGCCAAATAAATAAAACTTTTTTTTTTTAATGAAAAGACATTCTATTTTCATGGATTGGAAGAATTAACATTGTTAAGTTGTCCATACTATCAAAAGTTATCTACAGATTCAATGCAATACCTATCAATAGGTCAAAGATATTTATGGTAAAATAGAAATTCTAAAATTCATATGAAATGTCAAGAGACCTGTACAAAACAATCTTGAAGAAGAACAAATCTGGAGGACTCATACTTCTCAATTTCAAAACTTACTACAAAGATGCAGTAATCAAAACAATGTGGTCTGTGAAGACAGACATGTAGACCAATGGAGAACCCAGTAATAAACCATTGCATGTATGGTTAAATGATATTTGACAAAGGTGCAGCATCCATAAAGGTATGTAATGAAATTCCCTGTTTAGAAGTTTCCCCCCTGCAGGTGATGAGAGGGAAGAATGCATTCATGAAACAAGAACAAGATGCTATCAAAAGAAACAGAAAATAAAAAGGAGCTCTTGACATTTGAAAATGTGGTAGCAGAAATTTAAAACTATATATAAGTGTTGGGAAGAGAAAAATAAGGAAATCTTCCTCCAACATATACAGCAAAAGGAGGTAGAAATAGGATACAGGAAAATTAGACAATCTAACAAGGAAGTTCCCCATCCAATAATGGGAGTTCCAGAAAGATAGAACAGAGTAAGCAGAGAAGAAAATGAAAACTGGCTAAATCAACTAAAAGTTCTGTCATCAACATTAAACCACATCAAATGAGACATCTAAACAATAACATGGATAAGCCCAGGCTGAACTTCAAAGGATTTTAAATCTAAACGTGTGAAGTGATGATTGCAAATTCAAAAGCACGGACACCACATGAAACCCATGAAATCCAGCTCATCACAGCCCTGTGGGAACAAGGGCCTGGAGTCTGTAGATCTTCTGATTGCAGAAAATAGCAGAAATCCCGATTTTTGTCATTAAAAAATCCCTATTTTTTAATGTAGCTCAAAGTTTTAATATAATCTTTGAGTCAAACAAAACATCCCTGGAAACAGCAGAGGACCTGAGAGCTGTCTCTGGTGAAAGGGCAGATCATCCTGTTTAAATCATTGTGGCCCCCACCTCCCAAGTGGATACCCACACTCCACCGCTAAAGGCACAGCAAAGCGCCCACCATTTTTGCCGTCGTGTCTGCTGAGAAGCTCGGAATATCTGGCATCTTGTCCCTGAGAACCCTGCACTATACCCTTACTGGGTGAACTTTATGTGCATGAATTATACCATCTGTCTAGTCAAGGCTATGGTTTTTCCCGTGGTCATGTATGGATGTGAGAGTTGGACTGTGAAGAAAGCTGATCACCGAAGAATTGATGCTTTTGAACTGTGGTGCTGAAGAAGACTCTTGAGAGTCCCTTGGACTGCAAGGAGATCCAACCAGTCCATTCTAAAGGAGATCAGTCCTGGGTGTTCATTGGAGGGACTGATGCTAAAGCTGAAACTCCAATACTTTGGCCACCTCATACGACGAGTTGACTCACTGGAAAAGTAAGTCTGATGCTGGTAAAGGTTGGGGGCGGGAGGAGAAGGGGACGACAGAGAATGAGATGGATGGATGGCATCACCGACTCTATGGACATGAGTTTGAGTGAACTCTGGGAGTTGGTGATGGACAGGGAGGCCTGGCGTGCTGTGATTCATGGGGTCGCAAAGAGTCGGACACGACTGAGTGACTGAACTGAACCGAACTGAACTGAAAGTTACTATGTTTTTAAAAGGCCACCCTAGTGGCTCAGCTGGTAAAGAATTTGCGCAATGTGGCAGACCAGGGATCAATACCTAGGTTGGGAAGATCCCCTAGAGAAGGGAATGGCTACCCACTTCAGTATTCTGGCCTGGAGAATTCCATGGACTATATAGTCCATGGGGTTGTAGAGTTGGACACGACTGAGCAACTTTCACTCACTCACTCACTCAACCCAAAACCTGAGGAACTTGGGCACCATCCACTGACGCAGGTCAGGCGCGGCCCGTGGCCTCATCCACAGGGAGGTCATCTCGAGTTGCCATTAATTCACTGTGAGTTCATATTGAGTGCCCATTAATTACTGATTTTTTCCAGATAATACTTGTTAAAGAAGAATTAATACTATTGTTTTAGAACAAATACTGCCCAAATACTCTCTTTAGTGGGATTGTAATCAGCTTTACCCACTTTTCATCTAATCTGATCGAAGCAGATTTTACACAAAGTCTGTTTCTTTTTTAATTTTGTTGCTATTGAAAGGTCACCTAGTTGTATCTGCCTCAAACTCTTAGTTCCTGAAATGAATTTATAATAATAATTTCATAGGTGACCTAAACAGGGGTTCAATTACTATTCTTTTAATTAAAATAGAAAAGAAAGGAGAAAGAGAAGATAGATTTTCACAGAGATTAGAATTTGTGGGGAAACGTTAGTACTACGTTACTGAGTATATTTTAGCCTATTTTTCCCAGCTCTGTGTTTTCAGTCTGTTCAGCATAATGTCCTTTGACTCTCCGCACTTACTCCATCATAATTATCCTTTAATACTCTTATAAATGAACTTTTAGCTTATCCTCCATTAATTCTCCAGAACAAGCACAGCCATCGAAATAAAGTGTTTAACCCTTTTGTGGTTGGTCTTCCTTTCCCTAAGGCAAGAAGGAAATTCCTAGAGGGGAATTTCATCACACGTCTGTATGGACGTAGCCAGGGTGACAGTCATCCACCCCTGCTCCCAACCCCACGTGAGGCTCACGGCTCATGTGTGAGGCTAATGAGTCAGGAGGGCCTCCTGGCACCTGGTGAGGGGAAGGCAAGGGTGTAGGGATGCTCAGCCCAGAATCAAAGACGCAGGAGTTGCTGCATGGGCCCCAGGATGGGATGACACCCACGGGAGATAGGGACCTGCCCACATCTTTGTAACATATGTCGTTCAGTCGCTCAGTCATGTCCGACTCTTTGCAACCCCATGGACTGCAGCATGCCAGGCTTCCCTATCCATCACCATCTCCCAGAGATTGCTCAAACTCATGTCCATTGAGTCAGTGATGCCATCCAACCATCTCATCCTCTCATGTCCCCTTCTCCTCCTGCCTCCAATCTTGCCCAGCATCAGGGTCTTTTCTAATGTGTCAGTTCTTCGCATCAGGTGGCCAAAGTATTGGAATTTCAGCTTCAGTCCTTCCAATGAATATTAAGGACTGATTTCCTTTAGGATGGACTGGTTGGACCTCCTTGCAGTCCAAGGGATTTCCAAGAGTCTTGTCCAACACCACAGTTCAAAAGCATCAATTCTTCGGCGTTTATGTTTCTTTGTCACCCAACTCTCACATCCATACATGACTACTGGAAAAACCATAGCTTTGATTAGATGGACCTTTGTTGGCTAAGTAATGTCTCTGCTTTTTAATATGCTGTCTAGGTTTGTCATAACTTTTCTTCCAAGGAGCAAATGTCTCTTAATTTCAAGCTGCAGTCACCATCTGCAGTGATTTGGGAGCCCAAGAAAATAAATTCTGTCACTGTTTCCACTGTTTTCCCATCTATTTGCCATGAAGTGATGGGACCAGATGCCATGATCTTTATTTTTTGAATGTTGAGTTTTAATCCAGCTTTTTCACTCTCCTCTTTCACTTTCATCAAGAGTCTCTTTTGTTCTTCTTTGCTTTCTGTCATAAGGGTGGTGTCATCTGCATATCTGAGGTTATTGATATTTCTCCCGGCAATCTTGATTCCAGCTTGTGCTTCATCCAGCCCAGAGTTTCTCATGACGTTCTCTGCATATAAGTTAAATGAGCAAGGTGACAATATACAGCTTTGATGTACTCCTTTCTCGATTTGGAACCAGTCCGTTGTTCTATGTCCAGTTCTAACTGTTGCTTTTTGACCTACATACAGGTTTCTCAGGAGGCAGGTAAGGTGGTCTGGTATTCCCATCGCTTTAAGAACTTTCCACAGTTTTTTGTGATCCACGCAGTCAAAGGACGTGTAACACATGAAGAAGCTCCAATTTAGACTCCAAGCAGCTCTGGTGGGCAGACCAGAGCCTGGGGCTGGGCTGGCCTGGGTCTCCCTCTGCCACCTGTGACCTTCAGCAATAGGGTGGTCCCTTGTCAGCTCCTGTTTGTAAAATGAGAACACTGTTTGCTCAAGGGGTATGGGAAGGACAGACAGAATCTGGAGTTTAAAAGTAGATAACAGGGCCATGTGGAGTCGCTTGTGCTGAGTCACCAAACCCACACCCAACCCAGTCTTCACTATCCCAGAGGTGAAATCTTAACTGTCAGTCAGCCCTAATGAGGTCATCTGCCTGATGGACCCCTGCTGTCCCCTATAGGGAAGTGATCCTTCTATAAACAACCTGCTTTTTTGTCTCGTGAAACTTCCTTGTTCCCACTCCCTTCTGCCTATGAAAGTCTCACTTGGCACACCTCCTCAGAGCTTTTTGTACCTACTGGACTTAACACACCATGATTCAAAACATTTTTTGCTCAAACCCCGTTTTTTTTTTGGCCGAGCATCTTTCGGGATCTTAGTTCCCTGGCCAGGGATTGAACCCGGGCCCCAGCAGTAAAAGCACGAAGTCCTAGCCACTGGACCATCCAGGAATTCCCTTAATATGCCTCAGTTTATCTTTTACCAGAGGTCAGTTGGAGCACCTAGCCCGGTAGGTGAGATTCACCAGCCTAGCAGTCCAGTGGTTCAGACACCATGTTTCCACCACAGGGGGTGCAGGTTCCATCCCTGGTCTGGGAACTAGCATGGCAAAAAAAAAAAAAAAAATGCTTATCCCACAGACTTGTTAAATGATCCTTTGACTTTAGACTCAATATTTCCCCTAGGAGGGAAAATATACATCTCCTGAGCTCCTAATGTATCCAGTCACGTCCCCAGGCTAAACCTTTGCACAACCAGCCTTTGACAAGGCAGTGCTGGAGCCATGGCTCACCGCAGGATGGGCTCCCCAAGGCTTGGAGCAGAGGACCACATTCAAAGGGTCAAGACTGCACTTGAATATCTCTTGGGAAGCTGCTGTGTGGAAGGCTGACCTACCATCTTTCAATAAGCTCAACCATCTGAGAATATCAGGATTCATTCAGTGTGCTTCACCTATGGGAGTGTTGGGCTCACACTCCACAATGATGTGGGGCTGAGAATAACCAGGGGAAGTGTTGTCTTTCTGGGCCACATGCTCACCAGGGGAGTGGTGTTTGAATGACCACTGATATTTACATTGTCCTTCCTGATGCTTTGTCTCACTCTCTCTGTTTCTCTGCGAAACCGTAGAAATTGTATTTACAAAAGTCATAAAATGTGACTGCATTTCATCACCTTCTTTTTAAGAATGATGCATATAGTGCTCAGAGAGTCTAAGTAACTTGCCCAAGATCACACAGTATTCAACACATGACATTCTAACCCTACAGGGCATGATTTTTCAGTCATACAACTTTACTTACAAAGCATCCAGGATCATCTTATACAGAATGGAAAAGACTCTTATGACCAGTAAGTTTCATGTATGTGAGCAAATCCTGAGGACACCAGAAGGATTTAGTGAGATTTGTATAGACATTCTTTGATATCTCAGTACTTACTTAGTTCTCAGCCATGACATTTTCCCCGGTGACGTGGAAAAAGTAGATTATACTCGAGTGCCCAGAAAATTGTTAAAGAAGCTAATGTCAATGGTTTATGGGTCAAAAGAATCATGTAAAATATCAATACTTGTTTATGTCTGAGCTGTGGCTTTCTCTTGGGTCAAACCTGCAACTGTCAACCGTCTTGGTATGTGGTTCTGAACACAGAACCATGAGTAGATTCTTCCACCTTGGAAGGGGTCTGCACTCAGATCCAGGTAAGTGGTGTCCCCCATCCTCCAAGCCCCCAGGAAACACAGCAGAGGAGCATAGAAGACCCCTAGCTAAGCTCTGGACTAGACTAGGGCTCCTGCTTGTCTCCAGTCAGGACAGGAAGTGGCCAATTTTTCTGGGAAACAGGTCCTCTCCTCTGGGCAGTAGCCTGGAGATAGAGAATCTGTTGTCACCTTCCTTTGGCCTGAGTGCCATGGCACAAGTCAAGGGGAATATCCCAAGATTCTGGACAACCCCAAAGAAAGGGTGGGGAAAGCAGCTATGGCCTACCATCTTCTCATTGGAAGCCTCAGGTCTCCAGGGGCTGGATGGGTACCAGTCAATCCCACCTGCACGACCAGACCACCAACACACTCTGACATTTTAAGCACAGAACCTGCACTCAAATCAAACTGCTGAAACACAACTAAGTTGCATGAATCTGATTTTACTTTAAGGCGTCAGTTTTTCCACTGGTTTAGGAGATGCTCTGGTGGCCATGGTAGGAGTCTTATCACCAAGTAACACTTGCTTAGGAAACTGAAGTCCCCCAAGGTAACTGGGCCAGGAAAACTTGCCGGTTTGCCATCAGTAACATTGACTGCCCTTGTTCTCAACCCTTCCCTCTTCCAAATTATTTTCCTGCGGGGATCCTATGACATCCTTTCTTGTGCCTTCAAGGTAAAGGGACCTGCGCATCAGGCCCTCTGAGTGGCAGGTTCCACAATGTGCACTGCTACTTTAAGAAAATTTTTAATAGGAAAGGAATCTTCCTAAAAGCATTTTGTGATCATTGTTAAAGAATTCAATCCTCTCTTTTAGCTTAGAGATAAATAAAGTCCTGATTACAGGAGCAAAGTACCTTGAGAATTTCGCGTTTATTCCCCTGACGACATAATCCTCTGCCAATGAATTAACCACGTGGCATACATGCTCCTATAACGCCCATGTGTTAGTATCAGGGAATAAAATCACAATCTGATTTGATTTTTTGAGGGGGGAAAACCTGAAACCACATAATCATCAGACATAAAATAAGCTGTTTATCCGATTTTACATACATTCACAATCGCATCTCACTTTTGAAATGACTACAAATTATTCTCTAAAATGATTTGTTTTCCTGATTATAAAAGCCTGCATGCCTTTTGTTGTAGGAAGATGGAACATAAGAAAGTAACAATCACCCTAAACCCATAACTCACAGATAAGTTCCATTAATGTGTTTAGTATATTTCATGCGTACATAACTTTACAACTCAGTGTCACTGTAGATACAGCTTGTTGCACTGATTTTTTTTTTCTTCACAAGCTGTCATCAAATTGTTTCAACATCTAGAAGGATATATCCCAAGGTAGAGACAGTGACAACCTCGGGGTGGCAGGAATATGATGTTTTCATTTTCTTATTTTATGTATTTTTATCTGATTTTTCTAATTTCCTACAATGCACATTATCATGAGGAAAGTACTTTTGAATTTGAAAATACTTTTTTCCCTTGGCTGTGTAACATTCCTTCTTAAGGATACATTCTGGTTTACTTAATCTTCACCCAAATGGTGGACAAATGCCCTTTCAAAGGCCAATAAGGAGCTCATGTGGTCATGTGCTTTTGTAAAATCCACAGCAATCAATTCCTGTGACTACAGGCATTTAAGACGCTCCCACTGGCCCTCCTTGCATTCCCATGTGTCAGCTTGTCCTGGGAGGTTGGAGGCATCTGGGGGAAGCTGAGTTGAAATGCAATCACTTCTGGTTGCAGCTAGGTTACTACAGTCGATCTAGCTTGGGGTGGCTTTCAGGAATGCTCCTATGTCATCAAATCGAGGATTTAGGGACCATTGAACCTCTTTAAATCCTACACAAAATGGCAATTAGATTCCAAAACCACACGGACATGGATGGACCTGGAGGGTATTATGCTAGTATAATAAGTCAGAGAAAGACAAATACTGTGTGATCTCACTGCAGAGACAGGTCCTGAGGGGCTGAGTGTAGAGCCTTTGTTTCCCAAGGAGCTTGACCTTGGAGGTGCAGCTGGGCTGCATCTACACCAGGGCACCAGAGGGCCCTGGGTGGGAAAGAGGATCAAGAAACCTTCACACCCAGTGCAGACTGGCCTGGAGTCATCACTGGCAGTGTCTGACATCTGCCCAGGGGGGACTCCCTGAGGGGCCAGGCCAGGCAGGTGCTGGTGGAGTGAGCCATGTCTCCAGGCTGGAACAGGGGGCCTGCAGGACCAGGCTGCCCTTCTTGCAGGTGCACGAGCTCAGAACCACATCCACATACTGGCTGCTGCCGCCTGTTTCTACGAGATCACCCTTCCAACAGCAGCAACAAGAGTGCACCCGAGTGCGCACATGCAGGATACAACAGTTTCAAAGGGCTTGGGAATCCACCTCAGGGAGGACTGCAGGGTGCTTGGCTGTCAAAAAGCCAGGTCTCTTGGACCAGAATGGCCAAAACCATCGCTGTGTCTGCAGCCCCCCTTGTTGTCAGCCAGCTTCGTTTTTTAAAAAATTAGTCAACACACTGCTCAAGGGTTCAGTCATGCAAAACAAGGAAAGACCAGAAACTGTCCCAAATGGAAGATTAAGGCACCGCAGTGACTAAATGCCATGTGGAATCCTGGATCGGCTTCTGAGAAAGAAAAATGCCGTTAGTGGAAAAACTGGTGAAATCCCAATAAGGTCTGCCATATGGTAAATAATGTGCCCATTTTGATAATGTACTATCGTTGTGTAAGTCCCCCCACTGAAATGTGGGAGTCCCTAGCATATGGCTGCCAGGGACGGCCAGCGACTCCGGGGTTCAGTTCGGTCGCTCTGTGGCCCTGAACTGCAGGACGATGAGGAAATATAAAGGAGTGACACTTGCCTGAACCATCTGAGCCCCTTGGAACACAACGCCCTCCAGCAGCAGGCCAACGGGGCCCTGCTCTCTGTCCCCTTCCAAACGTGGAGACGTAGCTGACTTGTTTCAAGGATTTGACCATCTCACCACTGTCTGCTTGCCCTGGAGGCCAGGGCTCATGTGTTTCAGGGCCATCCATCCCGTGTAGCTTTCTGGCAGACCACACAGCCAAGTCCCCAGCCCCCAAGCCTCCACCCACAAGCGTGTATAGGGTCCCTCAACCTAGCCTCAATGGACATCTTGTCCCCAGAGGGCAGACCTGGTGCGGGCTGGGGAGTGATCCCACAGAGCAGGCGCAAGGGCTGAGGAAGGAGGGAACCAACGCTGGGATGCAAGGTCACCCAGTCTGTGCAGGGCCTTGAAAGGGGCTTTGGGAAGCGTGTCGACTCCCTATGGGCATCCACATGCACATCCGGGGAACCCAACGCCAGAAGGCAGATGCAGGGCAGGGCCAGGGTCAACCCACCAGATTACTCCTGGGCAACAGGTAATTTGGTCATCTGGGGCTAACGGAGGAAGGCAATCAGAGATGTGAGGTCCAGGATGCAAGGGGGAAGGTGAAGGACACATAAAATGGTAATAAATAAATAAATAATAAGGACAGAGGAATTCCCTGGCAGCTCAGTGGTTAGGACTCCATGCTTTCGTTTCTTGTGGGCCTGGATCCAGTCCCTGGTTGGAGAACTAAGATCCTGAAAACCCCACAGTGTGGCCAATAAAAGGACAAATCCTGATTAAACACCAGCAGTGTAAGACCATTATGTCTTAAGAGGTTAAAAAATTTTAAATATAGCATATAAATCTGGAGGTCAGAGGTGCTAGTGGTGAATGAAATAGCATTCCTTCCAAGTTCCCTAATCAGTAGAGAAGAGGGAAAGCCTAGGCTAACTGGGCTTTGATGAGTGAAATATGCATGCTGTAACTTCAGTGACAACATTTAAAAGAATGGAAGCAGTGTGTAATCTTCAAATTAGCAGAGGAGAAGGAAGTGAAAAATTATAAAAACATACCCAGTGAGGGAATTCCCTGGTGGTCTGGTGGTTAAGACTCTGCACTTCAACTGCAGAGGGCCCAGGGTTTGATCCCTGGTCAGGGAACTAAGATCCCAAAAGCTGCATGAGAAGGTCAAAAAAAAAAAAAAACCCAGTAAATCAAAAGAAGATAAAGAAAAAACAAATATAAGAAAGACAACATACAGAACTAAGAAAGAGTCTAGCAAGGATGCCAGACACAAAATTATCAATAAAATTTCTAGTCAAAATAGGGAATAATATTTAAAGTTATTATGTTATCAAAAATAAATACCTAAGAATAAACCTAATAAAACATATATGAGAGCTTTTATAGAGAAAAAAATACAGTCTCATTGAAAGATAAGTATCTAAATCGATGGAAAATTATGCCTTGTTCATAGAAGCCACAATATCATAAGATATCCATTCTTCCCATATCTATTATAGATTATATGCGATCACAGTGAAAAATCCTACAGGTTTTGCTGTTACTGTTGTACATATTAAACTAATTATAAAATTCATTCATAAATTTAAAAATAAGAAAAGAAAAAGGAGAGCAGATTTTAAATCTGCACAATTCAAAGAATTTTCTTCCAGCAACAGCTGTGAAATGAAGGAGACGCGGGTGTTTCTTTTAAAAGAGGACTCCATACTGCAGGGTTGGGTGGTTCCTGAGAGAGAGAAGAGAAAAGTTCTAGACTGTTCCCCCTGGAGCGTCAACATCCTGATTCGGTGATTCCTTACATTCCCTAATTAAATTGTCTGACTAATCCCTCTCCTTGAACCCTGCCCTGGCCTCAGCCTTCCTGGCTATTCCTCGTACACCCTCCGTGCAGGGGACCACTAGGACTGCCTGTTTGCAGCCTCGCCACCCCTCAACAATACGCTGCACAGACAGACTGCCCTGTCCAGCGGCCACCCCTTTTGTGCACAGGCAAACTGGTAACGGGCAGTTGGAATGTCTTCTGAGCACACAAAAGATCCACTCAAGTGTGCAACTATTTGGGGGCAGCCGCCACTCCCTCCACGGGTGGTTAGGGTCTGCACTGCCTGGGGCCAGCTGCCGAGTCCTGGGAGAAGAATGGATTGGGCATGTGGGCTGGACAAAAGCCGCCAGCCCCATGCCCCGGCCAGCCTGCCTTGTGGGGCATCCTCAGCATATGGGTCCCCAGGGTCTTTGCTCATTTAACTATCATGACTTCAATCTTGGGGAGACAACAATATTTGGAGAACTTAAATGGGCCGTGAGACTAAATTAAATTCCCAAGGCAGCCGGAACCAAGATGCTAATTGGCTTGGCTCATGGTCCTTCCCTCCAAGAAACAGATTGGCTCATTCTTCAGGGGACTAATTATGAATTGAAGCCATGAATAGAAAGAGATGGCAAGGACCTGTCACCTCCCGCTTAGTAAATGTTAAAGCTTTGTTATTCACAGGCACAGTAGAGAACCAGGGGCCTGTGGGGGGCAAGTCAGGGATCTCGTGGGTACCAACTGTGTTGTGTTGGGGGTGGAGAGACAACGAACACAGCATCTCAGGCCCCAGCAAATTCAGACTTTGGACAGAGCTTGTGCAGATGCCTCAGTTTTTTACAAAACAAAGTATAATTCTGACTTATACCATCAGACTCTAAAAGTTAAAAAGTCCTTCATACTACTGTTAAAATGTGTCCCACTGTGAGACCACATCTTCACACTATAAATTCCAATTTTCCAAGAATTCAACAGTCACCTTGTAAAGGGCACAACTCCACTGCACTTTATTTTGGTATGTTAAAGGCATGTATAATACTTGTTAAATGCAGACAAATGAAACATTATCACTTTTTGGTAACCCATTTTCCCCTAACATTTTATTATGAAAAATTTCGAATACATGGTAAAGCTCAAAGTGAACCCCCATTTAGCCACCACATACATTCCCCAGTTGTCAAAATGGCTACTTCTGCCTCCCCATAAATCTATTCCCCATCCAGTGATCAATCCATCTGAATTGGCATCTCAGCTGCTGACATCCTCATCCTTCCACTAAGCACTTCAGCATGTTCGTCATTAACCTGCAGTCCACATGTATTTGTGGGCATATTTTTTATTTTAAACTAAAACCGTAAATTTTATTTCAGAATGTACAGACTTGATCTTCTTTGTGTGTGCCCTATATTTTTATTACATTTATATTATTTTAAAAATAACAACTGGAATGTATAGAATCTGGCACACCATTGTATGTGTTTGTACGTGTTTTTTTATTTATTTTTAATTGAAGGATAATTGCTTTATAGAATTTTGTTGTTTTCTGTCAAACCTCAACATGAATCAGCCATCAGTTCAGTTCAGTTCAGTTCAGTCGCTCAGTCGTAGGTACACATATATCCCCTCCTTTTTGAACCTCCCTCCCATCTCCCTCCCCATCCCACCCCTCTAGGTTGACACAGAGCCCCTGTTTGAGTTTGCTGAGCCATACAGCAAATTCCCATTGGCTATCTATTTTACATATGGTAATGTAAGTTTCCATGTTACTCTCTCCATAACTCTCACCCTCTCCTCCCCTCTCCCTGTGTCCATAAGTCTATTCTCTATGTCTGTTTCTCCATTGTTGCCCTGTAAATAAATTTTTCAGTACCATTTTTCTAGATTCCATATATATGCATTCAGTTCAGTTCAGTTTAGTCGCTCAGTCGTGTCCGACTCTTTGCATTCGAATATGGTATTTATCTTTTCCGTTCTGACTTACTTCACTCTGTATAATAGATTCTAGGTTCATCCTCATTAGAACTGACTCAAATGCATTCCTGTTTATGGCTGAGTAATATTCCATTGTGTATATGTACCACAACTTCTTTATTCATTCATCTGTTGATGGACATCTAGGTTGCTTCCATGTTCTAGCTATTGTAAATGGTGCTGCATTGAACAATGGGATGCGGCATTTTTAGGTAAAACATATGTAATGTCACTCTCAACTCCAAGGTGCCCCATTCTGAATTACTCCATGAAGATGCATCACCTTCTATCACTTTAAAAAGTTCACTGAAACCCATAACTCAAAAGGATACATGCCCCCCAGTGTCCATAGCAGCACTATTTTCAATAGCCAGGACATGGAAGCAGCCTGAATGTTCATCAGCAGAGGAATGGATAAAGATGGTGTGGTACATGTATATACAATAGAATATTAGCCATAAAAAGGAATGAAATTGGATTATTTGTAGTGATGTGGATTTCACACAAAGTCAGAAAGAGAAAAACAAATATCTTTTATTAACACATATGTGTGGAATCTAGATAAATGGTATAATCTTATTTGAAAGCAGAAATAGAGACAAAGACATACAGAACAAATGTATGGATATCAAGGGGGAAAGGACGGAAGGGATTGGGAGACTGGGATTGACACATACGCACGTATAAAATAGTTACCTAATGAGAACATACATTATAGCACAGGGAACTCTACTTAAAGCACTGTGGTGACCTGAATGGAAAGGAAATCCAAAAGGGAGGGTATACATGTATGAATGATTGAGTTTGCTATACAGCAGAAACTAGCACAACATGGTAAGGCAACAATACTCCAATAAAAATTAATTTTTAAAAAGTTCTCCATCAACCCATCCCTACCTCTAGCTCATCCCCATCCCCACCCCATAGGCAACAACTATTGATTTTTCCCTCTGTGTGTGCTAAGTCACTTTAATCATGTACGACTCTTTGCTACCCTATGGACTGTAGTCCACCAGGCTCCTCTGTCCATGGGGATTCTCCAGGCAAGAATATTAGAGTGGGTTGCCATGCCCTCCTCCAGGGGATCTTCCTGACCCAAGAATCGAACCTGCATTAGCAGGCAGGTTCTTTACCACTAGCACCACCAGGGAAGCCCCTTTTTCCCATTCAGTTCAGTTCAATTCAGCTGCTCAGTCATGTCTGACTCTTTGCGACCCCGTGAACCGCAGCACGCCAGGCCTCCCTGTCCATCACCAACTCCCGGAATTCACCCAAGCCCATGTCCATTGAGTCAGTAAAGCCATCCAACCATCTCATCCTCTGTCGTACCCTTCTCCTCCTGCCCTCAATCTTTCCCAGCATCAGGTTCTTTTCAAATGAGTAAGCTCTTCACATCAGGTGGCCAAAGTATTGGAGTTTCAGCTTCAACATCATCAGTCCTTCCAATGAACACCCAGGACTGATCTCCTTTAGGATGGACTGGTTGGATCTCCTTACAGTCCAAGGGACGCCAAAGTTTTCTCCAACACCACAGTTCAAAAGCATCAATTCTGCACTCAGCTTTCTTTATAGTCCAACTCTCACATCCATACATGACTACTGGAAAAACCATAGCCTTGACTAGACAGAGCTTTGTTGACAAAGTAATGTCTCTGCTTTTTAATATGCTAAGTTGGACATAACTTTCCTTCCAAGGAGTAAGCGTATTTTAATTTCATGGCTGCAATCAGCATCTTCAGTGATTTTGGAGCCCAGAAAAATAAAGTCAGCCACTGTTTCCACTGCTTCCCCATCTATTTGCCATGAAGTGATGGGACCGGATGCCATAATCTTAGTTTTCTGAATGTTGAGCTTCAAGCCAACCTTTTCACTCTCTTCTTTCACTTTCATCAAGAGGCTCTTTAGTTCTTCTTCACCTTCTGCCATCAGGGTGGTGTCATCTGCATATCTGAGGTTATTGATATTTCTCCCAGCAATCTTGATTCCAGCTTGTGCTTCTTCCAGGCCAGCGTTTCTCATGATGTAGTCTGAGTATAAGTTAAATAAGCAGGGTGACAATATACAGCCTTGACAAACTCCTTTTCCTACTGGGAACCAGTCTGTTGTTCCATGTCCAGTTCTAACTGTTGCTTCCTGACCTGCATACAGATTTCCCAAGAGGCAGGTCATGTGGTCTGGTATTCCCATCTCTTTCAGAATTTTCCACAGCTTATTGTGATCCACACAGTCAAAGGCTTTGGCATAGTTGATAAAGCAGAAATGGACGTTTTTCTGGAATTCTCTTGTTTCTTTGATGATCCAACGGATGTTGGCAATTTGATCTCTGGTTCCTCTACCTTTTCTAAAACCAGCTTGAACATTTGGAAGTTCACGGTTCATGTATTGCTGAAGCCTGGCTTGGAGAATTTTGAGCATGACTTTACTAGCGTGTGAGATGAGTGCAATTGTGTGGTAGTTTGAGCATTCTTTGGCATTGCCTTTGTTTTCCCACTGGAGTCAGCCTATTTTTGCTATTTGCATTTTAATACATAATATAGAGGACAACCTTAGTATTCTTTAAAAAAAAATTCACCAAATCATAACTGCACCCTCCAGGTCTAAAAAGGTAGAGTGCAGATTCCAAAAATGAGCTGGTTTTAAGTCACTGGAGACAAGATGTCATTTTCTGTTAACAGGGTAAATCGAGCCTGGCTAAACTGGGTGTTTTTATGTACCACTCCAGAACAGGCCAACACTTGTCTGTATACTTTTCCAGAGAACACAGAGCTTTCTGAATAGTCTCATCAACCCTCATACCCTCAAAAGAGAAAATGAGTCCCAATTTTTTCAGGTAAAATTATCAATAGATAATGATATGGGTAGAAGTCACAGGGGTAAAGGGATCTTTACATAGTCTCAGAGTGTTTCCCCACTAGATATTTATTAATTTCACAAGGAAATACAGCCACTGGATGGTGGAAAAACCAGGCAGACAGCACCCCGACCAAGTGATGGGCCTGAACACCACCAGCAGCCGCAGAGACCAATGTCTAGTGCCTTCCGATCAGATGCATAGAAAAGGGATATCACCACTTCCGATGCCCTAATCTGAATCTAGTCCTAAGGAAACAGCAGAAGAAACAAACTGAGAGGCATGTTTAGAAATAATTTACTCGGGACTTCCCTGATGGTCCAGTGGTTAAGAATCAATCTGCCTGCAGGGGACGCGTGTTCGATCCCTGGTCCAGGAAGATTCTACTCGCTGCCGGACAACGAAGCCCATGCATCACAACTACTGAGCCCACACACACAACAGGAGAAGCCCCTGCAATGGGAAGGCTGTGCACCACAACTGGAGTGTAGCCCCCACTCGCTGCAACTAGAGAAAGCCAGGGCACAGCAGCAAGAAGACCCCATGCATCACTACGAAGACCCGGGGCAGCCAAAAATAATGATAATAATCATAACCCTTTCCAGAGTTTGCACGTACAGCAGGCCAGACATGCAAGGGAGTTAACACTCAACCAATGGCTGATGGGAGCCGGTGGATAAACACCCTCAGCTCCCTTCTGCCTCAGGCTCTTCTTCTAGGAGAGCCAAACGAAGATGGAGTGAATCTGGGAGTATGCTGTGAAGCAAAGGACTCCGAGCTGAGTGAAGGCTGGAGCTGAAGCAGATGTCGCCAGTGGATGCCCTGCACACAGGGTGGGCAGTGACGGGGAGCAAGGGCACAAGGGCTCTTTTCTAAGAGCCTTTCAAGGGTCAGCCTGGGCTGAGGGGGAGACCGGGGTCAAAGAATCAGAGGGAAGGGCAAAGAAGCGTGAGGGTTCCGGACAGGCAAAGCCTTGTGTCCTGGGGTCTCCAGCCCAAGGTGAGCGTGGCCACTAACACACAGCACAGTTATTAAACCTTGGTGTGTGGGTTCTAAGTCGCATCGGTGTTCAGTTTCTGATTGTGATGCATGCACTTTGGCTACCCAGGAGAGCATCTTAGCAGAAGCCTGGGGGAGAAACTAATTATAGCTATTAAACTAAGCCATCAGAGTCTGCTCCACCACCTATTATGGATAGTTTTGTGGCCTGTTTGGCAGACAGAGGTTTGATCCTTGCAGGCTCTGGTATTTGTAACCCTCATAAGGTCTAAGATACTGGCACACAAATTTGTTTATCCAACAGATGCTGAACTAGACCTGGATTTTCCAGCCTCCGTGCCAAGCTGGGAATGCAGAGACAAGTCCAGGTTCAGGCTCTCAGAGTGTCTGTTCTGGAGGGAGACGCTGAAAGGTAGCCTCAAGGGACCAGCAAAGGGAAGGTGCTGATTGGTAAAATGAGAGGAACAAAATGAATTCTAAGGAAGGAGAAGAAGAAAGACAGAAATAGCAGGAAGAAGTAGCAAAATCGAAAGGCCCTGTTCAAATTACTTTTATGTGTTTTTTGTGAGATGAGCTTGGGCTCGTAAAAGTGCAAAGACAAAAAGTAATGTGTGCAAGGTCTATGAGGGGGACCGTCTTATCTAACCGCAAAGACCTGAGTCATATGGCTAAGCATATCACAACCGTGCGTCAGGACACCATGCAGCCACCAAAGAGACTGATCTCATCTCTGCAAGTCACCATTGTGGTTACTGGGGAGGGGAGCAAGGGGCCTCCTGGGAGCTGGGCCTGCTCTCATCATGAGGGACTGGTGATGCTACTGATGTGAACGTTGGCAAAAAATCAGGCCCACACTTAAGATTCGGGTTGTCCAGCAGCTGTAATACGCTATAGCTCAATTTTTTTTAAAACTTGAAAAATATTCTTTTGGGGAACTTCCTTGGAGGTCCTCTGGTTAAGACTGCCTCCTACTGCAGGGGGTGTGGGTTCAATCCCTGGTCGGTGAGCTAAGATCCCACATGCCTCAGGGGCCAAAAAACCAAAACATAATAAACAGAAGCAATAGTGTAATGAATTTAATAAAGAGGTTAAAAATGGCCCACATTAAAACAAAATCTTTTAAAACCGTAAAAAAAAATTCTCTTTTATTGATCAGTAATTATCTCCAGAGTGTATTGCTCAATGGAAAATGCATACAGAACAAGGAATATTGAATGCACTCTTTTGTTGGGGGAGAGGTCTCAATTTAGGAAATACATACTCACGTCAGGAGAAGGAAGGAGAAACTGGTAAGCTGTGGTATCCAGGAGAAGAGACAATCGGGTGGCCGTGGGCCTGCGGTGGGGGCTGAGGAAGAAGTTAATCCATCTTCTAAAGTGAAGGGAAACATGGAGAAGGAAGAGGGCTTCTGTTGACACTTCAACCCCACAGATAACATTTGTTTGTGGTTTAAGTCGCTGGAAGTTCATAGTATGAGGGAAGAGGCAAATATAGACGTGTGAAGGCTGGTCAAGGGGTCTGAACTGGGAGCAGCTTTAAAACTGTGTTTCAGGGAGCCCAGCCTGGTGCTCTGTGATGACTTAGAGGGGTGTAATGCAGGGAGGGGAGAGAAGCTCAAGAAGGAAGTGATATATATATATATATATATATTTCTGTCTTTCTTCTAAGCAGATTCCTCTCTTTCCTTCGAATTCATTTTGTTCCTCTCCTTCTACCAATCAGTACCCTCCCTTTGCTCATCCCTTTGCCCTTCAGCGTCTCCCTCCGGAACAGACACTCTGAGAGCCTGAACTTGGATTCATCTCTGCATTCCCAGCTTGGCATGGAGGCTGGAAAATCCAGCTCTAGTTCAGCATCTGTTGGATATATATATATAATTATGATTGATTTGCATTGTTGTTTGGTAGAAACCAACACCGATGTTGTAAATTGTAAAGCAATTTTCCACCAATTAAAAAATAAATTAAAAACACTTTTTCTCAATAAACTAAACATAACTGAGTCCCATGTCAGATCCTATAGCTCTGCTTTGCCACAGATTTTAAACTCAAGTAAGTCCCCTTTAATTTGTTAAAACTGGGTGGGCATTTACCTGCACATTTACACAGCACTCACTGCCGGAGGGCTGAAAAGGCCCATTTTGCAAAAGAAAACCACGTGAAATCACTATTTAATTTTTGGCACGACAAGCCCCTCCCCTTGGTCCTTGGCCTCCATCTCTCAGTAGAATACTGCCACCTGGCGCCCCCTCAACAAATGGACACCAAGCACATTCCCAGAAGTATGAATTCAGAAGTAATGGAACAAATAAGGTTGAGGACGAGCCACTTTATTACAATTGAAAAATATATTAGAAACCAGCCCATGCAGATGCAGAAATGCGTATGCATGTACTAAATTCCTCTGGAGATACAAGTGAGTGTCAACTGTGGTTGCCTCCAGGAACGGAAACAGCATGTCTCAAAACACTATCACTGTATGTTTTATTTTGTATGTTTTCAATGTTGCGACATCACAATGTATTGCTAATTGAAAACATTAAGTAAAAAGATCAAAAAGAAAAAATATGTTTATTAAATTTTGGTATGTTGGGACTTGCATGGTGGTCCAGTAGCTAAGACTGTGGGACCCCAAAGCAGGGGCCTGGCTTCCTTCCCTGGCTGGGGAACATGCCACGACTAAGAGTGCACATGCCCGAACTAAAGATCCCATGACCGCAACGAGAGCCTGTTCAGTCAAATCAGTTTTTTTTAAAAGACTGAAAATTGAGATAATTAATCAGAAAGACAAAAAACAGAATACACCACAAAAAGTAGACAGAAAGAAATAAGCTGAAATTTAAAAATATAAAACAAAGAGTCATGATCTGATGAGGGCTGGCTTCTCTCTGAAATCTCACTTGGCAGAAGGGGTGATAGATCGCCTCCAAAGTCTCTTTTAGGAGGGCACTCATGCCATCCACCTTCCAGAGGCCTCCCCTCCTGACACCATCATTTCGAGGCTAGGATTTGAATGTATGAACTTGGGGAGATGCACACATTCAGACCATTCAGTTCAGTTCAGACACTCAGTTGTGTCCCTGTCCATCACCAACTGCCAGAGTTTACTCAGACTCATTTCCACCGAGTTGGTGATGCCATCCAACCATCTCATCCTTTGTCATCCCCTTCTCCTCCTGCCTTCAATCTTTCCCAGCAGCAGGGTCTTTTCAAATGAGTCAGTTCTTCACATCGGGTGGCCAAAGTATTGGAGTTTCAGTTTCAGCATCAGTCCTTCCGATGAATATTCAGGACTGATTTCCTTTAGGATGGACTAGTTGGATCTCCTTGCTGTCCAAGGGACTCTCAAGAGTCTTCTCCAACACCACAGTTCAAAAGCATCAATTCTTTGGTGCTCAGCATTCACACCATAGCCTTTTACTAAGGAAAGACCTGGGAGAAGAGCTTTCCAAGAAGTAAACAACATATGCAAAGCCCATGTCAGTAAAACAGATTAATGCTAGAAATCCTATGAAACATGGTGAAAAGTTTGTGAGTTCGACAGAAGCAGGGCCATCACAGTTCCACGATCAACAATTTCAAAATATTAAAATAAATGTAAATTAAAACTGTATGGATGGACTGCCCTGGTGGTGCAGTGGATAAGAATCTGCCCTCCAATGCAGGGGACACCAGTTGGATCCCTGGTCTGAGAAGATTTTACACACCCTGGGGCAACTAGGCCTGAGAGCCACAACTACTGAAGCCCGAGCGCCTAGAGCCCGTGCTCTGGAACAAGAGAAACCATTGCTATGGGAAACCCGAGACCCACAGCAAAGAGCAGCCCCCGCTGACCGCAACTAGAGAAAGCCCACGCACAGCAAAGACCCAGCACAGCCAAAAACACATAAATAATATATATACCTTTAATGCTTTTTAAAAAACTGCATGGCTGTGAAAGTGAAGGTCACTCAGTTGTCCCCGACTCTTTGCAACCCCATGGACTATACAGTCCATGGAATTCTCCAGGCCAGAATACTGGAATGGGCAGCCTTTCCCTTCTCTAGGGGATCTTCCCAACCCAGGGATTGAACCCAGGTCTCCCTCATTGCAGGCAGATTTGTATGGTTGTATGTGAGAAAGAATGGTGTACAACTGGACTGCAAAGATCCAAAGGTTTGAAAGAACTCCAGTAGTGAAAAGACAGGGAAACCCATGCTCCCATATACTACTGTGGGCAGGCCAATTAGTACAATGTGTAATGAGTAATTCAGACATGTGTCAGTGCTAAGTCCCTTCAGTCGTGTCCGACTCTCTGAGACCCTATGGACCATAGCCCGCCAGGCTCCTCTGTTTATGAGATTCTCCAGGCAAGAATACTGGAGTGGGTTGCCGTGCCGTCCTCCAGGGGATCTTCCCGACCCAGGGAGTGAACCCATATCTCTTAGTCTCCTACATTGGCAAGCAGGTTCTTTACCACTAGCACCACCTGGGAAGTTCAATTTAGCCATATGGATCCAATATTTAAAAGAAAAAAAGGCAAAAGACACATCCTCTACCATTGTAATTTCTCTTCTGGGCATTTCCCCCACAGATATACCCACACATATGCACAGAAATAGTCGTTGGGATCCTGTAGCATTAATCACGACAGCAAACGCGTGGAACAAGGGACAGTGCTGGTTAAGTGTTGCCTGAACGACCAGATCTCCTGGCTTGGCCTGTGTTGGGTGGCTGAAACAGTGAATATTATTTTCTGACCTGAGAAGGAACCATGAGACTGAAAGAGAAAGCAGCATGTTTATAGAGCAATGACGAAGTTTATTGTGGGTGACATACACAGGCATTCGAAGCTGCACTCTTTGCTGTCAAATGGGTACAGAGGAACTGAAAGGGACCAAAGCTAAAAACAGAATCTGACTGTGGGGAGAAGCAGTGTTACTGATTGCAACCAGAGGTTCCTTCTCCCCTGGGGAAGAGGGTCTCAGTGACCTTTAACCATCTACACAAAAGGCGCTCTTCTAGTGTTCACAGCAGTTGAAGACCTGGCAAAACGTTGATGGGAACTTATCTGGCTGGCGTTCATTCCTTGTGAGTGGGCTAAAGTTCAGTCACCCAGAACAGGGAAGCGGTAGCACTGTGAGCCCAAGGTGGAGCTGATCAAACAGAGGCGGTGTTCAGCCACACAACCTGGTAAATGAGGCCAGTGTCCCACCAGGGGCTGGCAGTGAGGAAACGCGGCCCCTTGCCCAGGCCTGGCCTTAGAACTTCTGTCCCTACATCCCACCTGTCAGTACCCACTCACTCTCAACTGCCCATGTCTCAACAACAAACTCAGGAAGATTCCGGGATTCAGGAACCACCAAGGTTCTCCCAGGGCCAGGTCTGCAAGGGGCGCACTGACACCCATTGGCCCGGTGCCGTCTCTCTCCAGTAAGAGATGCTGGAAGGCCAGCCGAACTGTGGCCAGGAGAGGAGGCTGGCCGAGGGGACATGTTCGCAGCCCTGCCAGCAGGACCCTGAGGAAACAGGGCAGCATGAACGACTGCCCTGCCCAGGAGCAGGGAACCCGGGCCGCTTCCAGGAAGAGACAAGAACATGGGGTTCAGGAATAGGAGAGCCTTGGTGGCACTGCTTGGTCTGTCGTGGTGACATTTTCTACTGTGAATTACCTTAAGGGAAAAGAGGGGCTTTAGACGTCGGGGGGGGGGGAATCCCGAGAAAAATCAAAACTTCCACAGCTAGTCAAGGTTGTGAGACTGCAGAGCAGACTCCAGCCAAGCACGACACAGGCCTGCTCCGCCATACCGCGGAGGAAAGCCAGCAGCTGGAGTCATACAACCGAGACCCCACAATCCAGGACTATATCGGCCCTGACCATGGCGCCTGCGCACTGAGGCGCCCCGCCCCCCGCCGCCCCGCTGCGCCTGCGCACTGGGCCGCCCCGCCCCCCGTCGCCACCCTGCGCCTGCGCACTGGGCTGACACGGGGCACACGTGGGCGGGGCCGAGGCTCCCGGGTCCACTACCCGCGGACCCGGGGGGTGGAGGCCACGCTGACACCGAAGGGGCAGGACCGCGGGGAAGCGGCTTCGGAAGCCTGCGAGCTCCCCGGGGACCGGCACTCCGCTCCGCGGGTGGGGCGCAGGGCGCTGAAGGGTAAGCGGCGGGTCCCGCTGCCCCCGGGGTGCGGATGCACGTGCGCCGCCCACCCCGGGCACTGTGCGCTTCGCCCCGGGGGACGGGGCCGATCTGGGGGCCCCGGGGCGCAGACCCGGCCCCCGGCAACTCCCATAGCCTGGAGGTGGCCCCAGGGTCGCTGGCACCCCGGGCTTCGCTGATGTCTGGGGGGCGCAGTCTGTGTTCTGGCACGGAGGTGGACAAGACCGCCCGGGTGTCTACCCCGGGGAGCCCGGAGCCTGCCGCCTCATTCATTAAGCCGGCGTCGCAGACGCGCTCCCAGCCCGGGCGCAGAAGACCCGACAGGGGCCTGATCAGCAAGGGAGGAAAGCCCGTTGACACCTACTAGGAGGATTCGTGTTTGGTTATGCGCTTTAATTTTTGGATAGGTTTTCAGTGTCTGCGGCAGTCGTTTGCGCGCACGATCCTTTGGGGGACTTTACCCTTGAAGAAACTGGCCTACAGATCTAAATCGGATAGAGCTCGTATTTTGCGAGCCGACCTGCCCGTCCCCAGCTCCTAGAAAGCTTGCCTGGGGGATGGTGTGAGACATCACTGTTGCTGCTCCACACCGAAACTCTCCTCTCTGACCCAGGACAGGGGAACGCAGCCCCACCCCACTCCCGTAGCCAACTGGGAACCAGGTTAACTCAGCCAAACCTCTGTTTGCCTTTGTGCAACTAGATCCTGCCGCACCACCAGCCGAGTCCTCATTCCCCACTGCCTTGCCTTAACAGCGTTGTTCTAGACTCTCCTTTAAAGAGCAAAACTGAACGAAAATTGTTTTCTTTGGTGATCCTCTGAGGTGTTGGTAGTGTCACCGAAATGTGACCCGCCCCTTCTGCAGCTGTCCTAGCTCTGGACAAGCCCCTTACCCCAAGGAATGAAACTAGCTTTTAGGCTTGGGCCTCAGGGACATGGATGTTTCTGGCTCGGGCCCCCACAGAGTTATGTTCTGTTTGACCTCTGTTTATGCCACCCTGAACTTGGTATGTAACTTGAATGATTGTGCTCAGTCATGTCTGACCCTTTGCGACCCCATGGCCTGCAGCCCACCAGGCACCTCTGTCCATGTGTTTTTTCCAGGCAAAAACACTGGAGTAGGTTGCCATTTCCTCCTCCAGAGGATCTTCCCCCCCAGAGATCATCAAACCCCCATCTCCTGCATTGGTGGGTGGATTCTTTACCACTGAGCCACTTGGGAGGCCCCCTGTAATTTTAATGATTATGTGTATGTAATTTCACATGTTTTCTGGTCATCTGAAGTAGTCTTGTATTCACAGGGACAGGGAAGTGATGAATGAAGCACATTTGATTTGGATTCAGAAGCCTGAAACTCCTCGGCCTTGCCGTGTGCCAACTGTGTGATCCCAGGCAAGTCCGTTTACAGACATTCCTGGACATTGGTCCTGTTGTATGGAAGTCAGTCATCGTGTGGTATATAGGTGCCCACACTGTGGGCTCTGGTGACAGGATATATTTATAGAGTGTTTAAAGTGGTGTTTTTTTAATGGGTAGACAAATTTAATTAAGAGCAGCCTTTGCCTCAAAATGTAATATTCTACCTGTTAACCTGATTATGTGTATTATGGCTCTCAGACTAACATAGGACATGATGAAATTTGCTCGTAAACATAAAACAGTAAAATTTGCTCATAAACAATAAAACAGTGAGCTCAGTAAGTTAATTATCCCTAGGACATGCTCTCTGCACACAGAGAAAAGCAATTTCTGGACCTAGCCTGACCGCGTAGGGACAAGAAAGCTCCCCTGCCCAACCTGAAGGAGGAACTGGTGATGGAAGCATCATATCTACTCAAGAAAGACCAGGAAGTTCTCCACCTTCCCACTTTTCCTTTGATTAGAAAACTGTAGCCCAGTAAGTTCTCAGGGCATGGCATTTCTCGCCCACCCGCTTATAAGCTTCACAAGTTGCATTCTAATAAATCCCTTCTTATCTTTAAAAAAAAAACTGATTAAGGATTCTATAAAACACTTTCAGAGTTGTAAGATGTTAGTTTTGCTTTTGTGTCCTTGCTAACTGTCCTTGGAAATAGCTGCTTTAGAGCTTTCTCTATAAGTACTTTTTTTCAGAGATCACTTAGCCATAGGAAACTTTGGGTTACTGTAACCTAAAAACAGGAAGCCTCTGGAAGGGCCTGTTCCTGGGTGGAGCTGGCTGCCCGGGGATGGCTGCTCAAGCACTAACCCCAAACCTGGCATCTCTCACAAGGCTCAGTTCTGTGTCCAACTGAAGCCCTGCCATCATTTCAAACTCCACATGTGGAAAACCTGGTAACTGCCATCTCCTGCCCAAACATTCCCATCCTAGATGGCCATCACCTGGGTCCTGAAGCATCCTCCATGCTTCCCGGTGAATTGCTGCATCATCAGCTAGCCTTCTTCACCTGCAGGTGTTGGCTGAGCTGCTGCTGGTTTCTGGCCTTGTGTCGTGGTCGGGAAATCAGGATGAGTGGGCTGGTCCCTGCTTGCAGAGAGGCCCCTTAAGTCACCAGAGGGCAGGGAGGCACAAAGGAACCGCAACTTGCTTGAGAGGGAGGGGAGAGTACCAAGGAGCCTGGAACCCAGCTGCAGAAGCTCAGGGAGGGGCTGTGCTGTTTCTCCATCACCAGGCCTCCAGGCAGCCCCTGCCCCCTGCAGGGGCACAGGGGCCCCTAAGGTTTGGGCCGTGCTCCAGGGGCTGCGGGCATCCAGGTGTGGCTGAAGGACGAGATCCCCTACTGTTCTGTCTGTCCTCCCCCAGACAGCCTGGGGGTGTCATGAGTCCACCCAAAACTGCCCCCTGCTGTCAAGGCCTGGCCTCCACTCCCCTTCCCTGGCAAGTGCAGTCACGCTGTTCTCCAGCCCTCCTCCCCCACAGTCTTTTGTGTCCCGAGCACCGAGCCCCACTACTTACAGGTGAGACCAGCTTCCCCACCAGGGGCTTGCCAACAGGCACACATCCTGCTTCCCACCCAGCCAGCACTGCTGTCTTCCCTCCCCTGGGGTGTCCACTCCACCTCCCACAACTGACAGTGAAGGTGGACAAATGGTGGACGTCCCTGAGGACAGGGGGAGCCCAGACAACCAGGCGCCTCCCTTCTCTGAGGCTCTGGTTCCCGCCTGGTGCCTCCAGTGAGCAAAGGCCTCCATTTTGAGGTGCGCTGAACCAAAAATAGTGGGGCCAAATCAATTTATTTTGTCAGGGGCTTTGAAAGTACATGGGCGTGATTTCCTTCTCGGCAGGAACGTGCAGGTGAATGAAAGGGGGTATCTGCTATGAAATTCCCAGAACGAGCTGTTTATCTGATCTTGTATGGCTCTGCAGTCCCCAAGGGACCAGAGTTTAAACCTTTGGAAAGTAAATTACCAACGTGGGAGGAAAAGTGAAACTGGGGGGCATAAACTGGGTACATGTCTGTTCCCTATATGAAAGGTCCAGGGACACCATGTACACTTGGCTTTTAAAATAGAACCAAGTCTAGAGCCGTCTGCCTGGACCAGCCCCTGGAGGGCACCATGGGGCTGGAGGCTGTGGCCCTGGTCAGCACCAGCAGGAGCAACGGTCTTGGACAGGTTGTCTAGTCTCTACAAATCTCAGTTCCTCTTCTGTTCCATGGGGATTCCACCTTCCAGAATCATTCTGAGAAGCAAATGAAGCTTCTGATTCCACAGGAAAAATGCAGATCTGTGGGGCGGGGGGGGGGGGGGTTGGGGGGATTAATATTTATTATAATTTATTTGGCTGCACCAGGTCTTGGTTGTGGCATGTGGGATCTAGTCCCCTGACCAGGGATCGAACCTGGGCCCCCCACATTGGGAGGGCAGTCTTAGCCACTGGACCATGAGGGAAGTCCCTGTGGAAGGAATTGTGGTTGAACAGATTTTGTCCCTGAACACAGGAATTTCTCACTGGCCCTGGAACTTCACAGCCTAATGTGTTTTTCCTGCCCCTCTTCCTCCCACCAGCTGCTCTAGTACCATCTTCCGCACACGAGGAAATGAGAAAAATACCAAACAATGGGAACCTGAGGATGACGAAGGTGGTGTACCCGCTGGGGCTGTTTGTGTGCCTGTTCATCTACATCGCCTACATCAAGTGGCACTGGGCCTCCGCCACCCAAGCCTTTCTTGGCATCCCGGAGGCGGCCACGGGGGCCCGGAGGGGCCAGCAGGCCCACAGTCCCCCAGGGCCGGCCGCCCATGAACCTGAGGTCTCCTACGGCATCATGTTTGACGCGGGCAGCACCGGCACCCGTGTGCACGTCTTCCAGTTCAGCCGGCATCCTGGAGGTACTGAACAGAAAGCCCTGACCACACCCCCTGCACTCCATCTCACAGCAGAGCATGGGCCCTTGGGGTGGACAGGACCTCCTGCCTGGGACTCCCTGGGAAGCTTGTCGACGGGGCTGGTTCTCAGGAGTCCCCGATGTCCTTGCTCACGCTGGTGTCTGGTGACCAGCTAAGGGCAGCTGAGATCTCAGAGGGTGTGGGGTGTCCTGTCCCCTCCCAGCATCTCCGGTGGGTTGGGTGGCTGGGACCATGACTTAGGCCAGAAGTCACATGGGATGAGTTCAAGGCAGCTGTTAGCTCCAGGTTCAGGCCAGTGGGAGCCACGAGTTCAGGAAAGTCAGGTACATGAGCAAAGACACGGAGCTGCCCACTGGGGCTAGGCAGCGACAGGGTGCCCGATGGCCATAGCCTCAGTGAAAGCGGAACTGTGGCCATCGCCCATGGGCCTGCTTCCCAGGTGGGGCTGGGGAGGGATGAGAGTGGAGCTGGGCGTCTTCACCCCTTGGCTTCTCCCATGGGGAGACCCCCAGTGTTGCCCAGTTCCGCCCCCCACCCCTTGGGGAGTCAGTTCCCATATCTGGGGTCCATCTTCTCTGCTTCGGTGCTGACCCTTCTGCGTGTTTAGCTGAGCTGGAGGTACTGGGCGCCTTCAGGAGGCCCCTCCAAGGCTCTTGTGGCACATTTTCCCACTTTTCGTCTGCTTTATTTTTAAACTTGTTAACAGTAGTTAAATGTTTATATGCTGGACTTTGCCTACCTCCAGAACTGACTTGAAGCTAAGTTTAAGGCAACACGTGTCAGCGGATAACCCTTTAGTAGCCATGTGCCGGTGTGGTTTCTTTGGAGAGATGTCCTTACAAAAAGTTTGTCCCTGACCTTCCTTGTGTCTGTATTTTGACAACATTGCTCTGCCTCGGCATGCCTGGGAATACTCTCCCCTGGTGTAAGCACGTGAGCCCAGGCCCCGAATAATTTAAGACACTGAATTTTTAAAAAAGAAGAATGAAATATTCTTTAGAACCTGTAATGTGTCCATGCTAGAATCAAGAAAATTATTTTACATTTCTAGTTTAAAATCCTTTGCCCTGCTCCTCTGCTTGTTGAATCAACAAGAATATACTGTGTTAAACTTTAACCACTTTAAATGGATAGGTTTTTTGTATGTAAATTATACCTCGGAAAAGTTGACTTGGGGGGTTCCGTGGCAGTCCAGTGGTTGAGCATGCATTGGACTCCATGCTTTCAATTCAGGGGACAGGGGTTCAATCCCTGGTTGGGAACTCAGATCCCACATGCCTCATAGTGTGGCCTAAGTGAGTAAATAAGGTTCATTTTTTTTTAAGAGGAAAAGTTCTAGCTGAAACATTAAGTATAATATTCCTCATTTAGCCAGACTAAAGAGGCAATGTTTAGACAAGAAACAGTCAAGGTCTGTTTTCAGATGTCTGCCTTAAAAGTGTGGCTCATCATAGTTGTAGAGATTCCTGTATTTGTGTTTATAGTCACACTTGTACCTTGTATAAAATATGATTTTCCCTTAGAAACTCCCACCTTGACCCATGAAACCTTCAAAGCACTGAAGCCAGGTCTTTCTGCTTATGCTGATGACGTTGAAAAGGTAACAGTTTTCTCTCATGTCTCTTTGCTCATCGAGTTTGTCTTCTGTGGCCTTATTCAAGTGACTCCCTTCCTCTTGGGTGCAGTGTGGTCCTCCCAGGGCAGCATCTCTGCTGTGCTGACCTGGGATGCCCCACAGCATAGGGGGTCTATGGAGGACACTGGTACCCACGGGAGGCCCTCCCATATATACGCCACACCATATACACTGCACATGTGTATACAACCACATACATATCACACACACACACACCATATACACACACCACACATGTGTACATACATGCACACAGCGACACCACACATACATCACACCATATATACAGCCACACCCACCATACATATATACACATACACACAACCACACACCACCCCACACGTGTATATACACAGACATATACACACATACACACACATACACAACCACACACTACCCCACACGCGTATATACACAGACACACACACAACCACACACCACCCCACATGTGTATATACACAGACATATACACACATACACACACATATACACAACCACACTACTCCACACATGTATGCACACACCACACATTTTTACATACACGCACACAGCACCATACATACATCACACCATGTATACAGCCACACATATCATACATATACACACAACCACACACCACCCCACACGTGTATACATATAGTATATACACACACCACACATGTATACATACATGCATACAACACCATACATATACCACATCATATATACAGCCACACACACCATACATATACACACATACACACCACCACACACCACCACACACGTGTATGTACACAGACACACACACACACACAACGGTTCCTGGTCCAGTCACATACACACACACACACACACGGGCCCTGGTCCAGTCACGCATGCACACGCACACACACACACGGGCCCTGGTCCAGTGTGTGGCACTCAGCAGGTGCAGGCGAATCTTTGGTGTCGTTCTGTGGGTTTTAGGGCCTTAAGGGACCCTAGAATTCTCTCATGGTGTGCCGAGGCCCTGCAGCTCACCTGACATTGCCCGAGGTGCCTGGGCTGGGCATGTAGAACCCCAGTCCACTCCACTGCCACAGGTCCACCCCATGCCCCTGCCAGCACCAGTTGAGTCACTGTTCCTGCCAATTTGTAAAATCAGGAAAAAAATACATTTACAGATGTATAAAACCTAAAGGGTGGGGAGCAACGGTGACCACACTGTGGGTGGACCAACCCTGCTTTACCTACCACGTCCACAGAGCACCCTGGGGATCCAGGAGCTACTGGACGTGGCCAAACAGGACATCCCCTTTGACTTCTGGAAGGCCACCCCCTTGGTCCTCAAGGCCACAGCTGGTCTGCGCCTCTTGCCAGGAGAAAAGGCTCAGAAGTTGCTGCGGAAGGTGAGTGCCTCCATTTCCCCTAAGGGTTGGCTGATGATAACTGAGACCGTGGTGTATCCGTCCACGTCCGGGGAGGCCCCTGGAGAAGGTCTCACAGGAAGGAAACATGTCAACATGTTCGCTGTGTCACCTTAGGTGGAGGGCTTGTGGATGAATGATGCTTTCTTCCTCAAGATGTTTAAAGCCATTCATGTTTTCTAGAATGAACCTGTTTTATAAAAAGAACAAATTTGTGTGAAAAATAATATGTTTGAAGGGCTCCCTTCCATCCAAAGACTTGCTGTGTGTCTGAGGCAGTGGGACCTGAATTCTTAACATTTCGGCTCAAGCTGGTCACCCTCACAGGAAGCACAGGTCCCTCTCTTGGTCTGACACTCAGACGGGACAGCTCAGGAGGCCGTTGGCCTGTGCTCAGGCGCTACACCTCCTGAAGGTGGCCCTGGAGCCTGTCTTTGACAGGTGCTTGTAGGAGTCTTAACCATCAGGAATCAGGGAAAGTGTTCTCAGCAAAATGGTCCTGCTTCGAGCTGTTTCTGCACCTGTCAGCTGCTAAATGACGTTGTTGCAGGCCTGTCAAGGTCCCTTTATAGAAACTAGCTTCATGCGCTCAGGTCAGATTGTGGGACACAGGTGCAGACATACTGATGTTTCTGTGTATCTTATTATGGCTAAAACATGAAGAAGGAGCCACAGCCAAATGCAGCTGCTCCTGGCCTCTGCCTCCCCTGTGCTAGGCCATCCCCTGGGCACGTGCCCACCAGTCTGCATGGGGGCCCAGGGCTGGGATCTGCCCCATGGGGCTTCCCGCCCCTCCTGTCCTGTCCTAACGCGGGGCAGTGACTGGGGACTAGGAGCTTATATTCTTAAGGTTAAAGATGCATCTCTCTTTACATTTAGGTGAAAGATGTGTTTGAGGCGTCGCCGTTCCTCGTGGGGGACGACTGTGTTTCCATCATGAACGGGACTGACGAAGGTAATTACCGAAAGTGCCGCGAGGCCATCCCTCAAAGCAGGCTGCATGCAGCACTGCCGTCAGCATCTCACTGGAGCCTTCCCTGGCCAGAGGCACAGACACCGAAGTGACAGCCCTGCCCCACCCACCGTCCACAGTCTGACCGTCTCAGAGCCTCCTTCTTGGGGCCAGTGTTAGATTCTCCTCGTGACTGGCTGCCAGCCTGGCACAGATCACAGTCCTGAAAACAAATCCTCTCTTCTAAGAAATTTAGAGAGAATCCCTAGTTGCTGTGTGAGTATATTGCTGTTGCCTTAATTCCAAAAGCATCGCTTAATAAGGTTCCTTACCAGACCCGACTCTAAATGTGACCTTAAGAGTTTGTGTGGGTGGAAGGAAAGAGAACATTTGGTTCTCATCCCTCCTCTTCTGAAAAGAGGCAGTCGATAAAGAGTGGGAGCGCAGAATGGGACATTTGGCCAAGCATTCCGGCTTTTAGTGTGGTGTCTTCTAGAGCAGTCTGCCAGAAGTTGCTGTTGGCTCTGAGTGACACTCGTTCTCGTAGCCGATCCAGAGGCTGAGAGTAGTGGGGAAGTGGTCCCCTCATGCCCCTGAAATCCGAAAGTCGCCATGAGCCCCCGGTGATTCAGATGCCCTTTGTGACCCTGTCCTGCAGGTGTTTCCGCGTGGATCACTGTGAACTTCTTAACAGGTGGGTTCCCTTCATCACAGAGCCCACTGTTCACAGACCCTGGTCTTGAGAGCAGGAACCTCATTTCTGCTCTTTAAAATAACCCCCCAGGGTTTTGTAGTGTTACTGACCCCAGCATGGGGCGGGCCCCGAGTTTGTGGATGCAGGTACTGGGGGTGGTTGTGGGCCTGCGGCAGCACCATCCCCATTCCTGAGAGAAGCCCTGAGTCACCCCAGTCAATGTCGAACGTGAGGCAAGTGCCGATCGCCTTATAATTGAAGTCCTGCTGGAGGAAGACCAGGGACCAAGAACATAGGTCCTTGGAAACAGGAGTCATTTTTCTCAGATGACTCTCCGGATGTGGGTTTTTGTCCCTCTGTTGTAATTATGGACAAGCCCAGCATGTCTGACACTGGACGAGACAGAAGTTGCCTGTAGGCTCTGCCACCCAGGAGTGGAGAGCTGTGCCGTGGGGAGGTCCAGAGCCCAGGTGAAAGCTCAGATGAAGGCCCCGCCAGGCAGCTGCCCTTCGTGCTCTCCCCCAAACATATGGAGATTTTTAAGTGGCTGCAGCCTCTGTTGTCTTGTTCTTCTTTCCATGGAAGGGCCTAGCTTCTGACCCCCCCCCCGCCTTTTTTTTCTGTTCTGTTTATTAACTGTCATTGCCATATGGATTTTACTTCCGGTGCTACAGGCAGCCTGAAGACCCCCGGGAGGGGCAGCGTGGGCATGCTGGACCTAGGCGGGGGGTCGACCCAGATCACCTTCCTCCCAAGACTCGAGGTAACCAGCCCCCACCCCCAAGGCCGCCTGTCCTGTAGGGGAGCCGCAGCCCCCGGAGGCCCATGAGCTCAGCTTCCCTCCTGAGGATCATCACACACAGTGAATCCTGCTTAGTTTGATTTTAACTCTGCCTAGAAAAAAAACCTAGGGATTTGCTCTTTGCTGGGGTGATAAACTATCAGCAGATGCTACCTGGAACGCTTTGGGCAGAGAGCATGGGGTGGGTTCCTCCCTGCCCCCCAAGGGCTTCCAGGGAGGGGCCATCAGTCTGACTCACATGGGACAGGGTCACAGTCCTTTTAAGGATGGACACTTCTCCAGTTAAGATTGCATGGTGTTTTTAAAAAGTACTTTCCTCATCCACCACTTTTTAATTTTTTTTTTTTTTTAGTTTTAATGGAAGAGCCTTAAGTATACTCAAAACTGTTCTGGTTGGACCATACTTCTCAGAATGGATAAATATTACTCAAAAAGAGGGGAGACATGGGACTTCCCTAGCAGTCCAGTGGTTAAGACTCCACGCTTCCACTGCAGGGGATTAGGGTTCCATCCCTGGTCAGGGAGCTGAGATCCCACGTACCATGCAGCGCACCCCTGCCCCCCAACCCCCCCCCAAAAAAAGGAAAAATCCAAGTGCTTCATTGCTTGGTCTAAGCTATTTCTTGGCTTGTGATTTGATGAAAAGCTAATTGAATACATCTGTGCGTATCCCTGCTCTTTCAAATGAATCGAGGGAGGTGGGGGACGGTTTTCTAGAAAGGCCAGCAAGAAAGGAGCATTCATCCTGTGTTCTTCCCAGGGCACCCTTCAAACCTCGCCACCCAGCTTCCTCACATCCCTCCAGGTGTTTAACAGGACCTACAGGCTCTACTCCTACAGGTGCGTCCTCAGGACTGAGGGTGGACAGGGGCTCAGCTCACTACTGCAGGTCTCCCCTGGGGAGCAGCCAGAGTGCTGTCCACGGACTCAGTCCCCAGACCCTGCCGTGGACCCCCCTGCGGCCTCCCCCACCCCCTGCCCTCCCCTCCCCCTGTGGCCTCCCCCTCCCCCTGCCCTCCCCCTCCTCCTGCGCTCCCCTCCCCCTGCCCTGCCCTCCCCGCCCCCTGTGCTCCCCCTCCCCCTGCGCTCCCCTCCCCCTGCACTCCCCTCCCCGTGCCCTCCCCTCCCCCTGCTGCCTCCCCTTCCCCCCCTCCTCCCTGTTCCTCCTTTTAAAATTCACCTGCACTATTTCTTCTTTTGTATGTATTCTGTTCTGCTTCGGAAGAGGCTTTTGGGGAAGTGGGGAAGAGCCTGTGGATTGTTCAGGGGTTTTCTGGGTCATCTTCTTGCCACTGGCACCTTGAGTAGCTTCTTTCCATGAGGCCTGTCGGCACCATGAAGGTGGAGGCCTTCCTGTCACTCTCCACAGTGTCCACAGCTCCTGGTTGAGCTCCGCCAAGGAAGGGTCTTGGCTTGTTGAGCCGAGGAGCTCCTGGGAGAAGCAGGAGGCTGCTGCCCCGCCCAGCCCCGGCCCCCCCGCCCCCTTGGGTCCAGTGGACACGCCCACTGGAGGTGTACAAGGTGGCACCTGGGCCTCCGGGCGGCCTCTCCTCACCAGGGCATTCTCTCCACAGCTACCTGGGGCTTGGCTTGATGTCAGCAAGACTGGCGGTCCTGGGAGGTGAGGAGGGGAAGCCTGGTGAGTGGGGTGCAGTGTCCAGAGCCCTTCTGGCCAGCAGGATTTGAGAGCCTCGGAGAGTGTGCCCGTAGACCTTGTTGGGGGCCCATGAGGACCTCCCCAGTTACTTTTTAAAGAAAGATGGCTAGTGAAGTGGTTTCTGAATCACTAAGGGAGAGCGTCTTAGGATCCTAAGAAACAGGCTCCATCAGCACCAGCTTGTTTATAAGGATTTACCGTGGGGCGGCTCCCGAGAACATGCCCTGCGTTCTCCCGCACTGGAGGGAACTTGGAATGGACTTGACCTTCCTCAAGGTGTGGCGTTTGGGGACAAAGCCTTTGTCTGCTCCCAGGCCCTCTCCATGTCGTCCCATCCTGATGCCCTTGGCTCAGACAAGCCAGCAGGCGCTTGAGCTCCTGGGATATTCAGGGAACCGTGTACCCAAGGTGGACCAGGGCCCTGCCCTGAGGCCACCTCATCCTGTTCCCCCAGAGGCTTTGGTCAGACGTGCACAAGCCCACGCGTGTTCCCTTGGAATCCTCTTCCACACACGTCCCGCTTCAGCTCCTTTATTTCAGATCCTGCCGTTTAAACTTCTGTGTCCCCTTTGCTGCAAACCAAAACCGTGTCCATGTCTCATAAACACCTGCAGCCTCATTCTGGTCTAGAAAACATCCGTTAGTCAGCGGAGGACGGCAGGCACCCGCTCTCCCGTCTGCACGAGCCTCAGGGTCCTGTCCCTCCTGCACCACCCACCTTCAGAGCAGCAGGGGAGCCATGTTTCTCCCCAGAGTGTGATGGCAGCTCCTGCCTCGTGAGCTGTCGTCACTCAGCAGACCACACACCAGACTGAGCAGTTGCAGACAACAGTCTTTTTTATCTCCTGCCTTCACAGGCAGTGGCACCCCTGCTGGGGTCCCTGGGGTCCCATGGGAGCTGTTCCGCTGGTTCGGGAGGACCCAAACCAGAATCAGCCAAGGACGGGGGCGTGCTCAGTGGGAGGCCAGCAGGTGTGTCCCTGAGGGCTGGGGCCCTGGAGGCCAGCCACCACCCTTCCTCTGCCGGTTGTGGGCCCAGTGGCACAGGTTCCTGGTGAGCAGGCACCCGCCATGGGTCCTGGCCCCACCCCCCACTCCATCACCTGGAACCTCGAAGCCTCTCCTTGGTGGTGAGCTGGGAGTGGCTCTGCTGGGGTTTCTGCCCCACTGCCACTGACCTGGGGCGCTCCCAGAGGTCCAGCCTCACAGCAGGAAGGAAGCGTGTTCCCTTGACCCTCTGAGGCCCTCAGTGCCGTGGGCCACCCTCCGTGGGACTTGTCTTGGCTCCGCCACGGCCAGTGCTCTTCACCTCCTCTCTTCTTTCAGCTGAGGATGGACAGGAGCTGGTCAGCCCTTGTCTGTCTGCTGGTTTCAGAGGAGAGTGGGCGCATGCTGAAGTGACGTACAGGATTGCAGGACAGGAGGCAGGTATGGCATGGAGGCGGGCAGCTCGGGAGGATTGACGGCAGCCCCTTAGCCCCGAGCACCTGAGAGAAGCAGGGGGCCTGTCCAGCCTCCTTCACAGACTGGCCTGTACTTGCCCGTGAGATAAGACTCAGCTCTGGAGCTCCTGCCTCCTGCAGGCTCCCTGCATGGGCCTCCCTGCCTGCCGCCAGATGCTCCTCCAGAGGCCAGGTTTCCTAGCAGGCCTCCAGTGAGAAAGGGCCTGGACGTGCCCCGGCCTCAGGCTGACAGCCAGGCCCAGCTGTGGACCATGCCACCCCGGCCCGTGCTCCAGCAAGGATGGGAGAGGTCAAGGAGTCCCCGACCTGTCTCACCCACAGCGCCCCATTGCTCTGTGCTCTGAGTTTCTTCTGAAAGGGTTACTGAGATACCGTGTCCAACCTGGACATGCCACTGATGGAACTGTTTCCACAGACAGCACTTCTGACCTCAAATGTGGGATATTCCCCTCACCATCCAGCTTTCTGCCACCAGTGCGTATCCTGCAATTCAGCTCAGTTCTGACACTGACTTACAGAGTCAGGGCAGACCCCTCAGGTTGAGCCCCCCTCCTCAGACACCCCTTGCAAGTGCTGGGCCCCCGTTCCTCTGACCGACCTGTTACAAATCAGGGGTTCCCACAACCTGTCCTCAAATCCAGTAATTTGCTGGGAGGGATCACAGAACTCTGGGAAACACGTTCCTGTCGCTGCTGCTACTGCTAAGTCACATCAGTCATGTCCGACTCTGTGCGACCCCATAGATGGCAGCCCAGCAGGCTCCCCCGTCCCTGGGATTCTCCAGGCAAGAACACTGGAGTGGGTTGCCATTTCCTTCTCCATTCCTGTCGCTGGTTCCTTCTAAAGGACACAAATGGGAGAGAGGCACAAGGCAGGCATGTGGGGAGGGTGCCTGGAGCCCCCCGCCTAAGGGTACTCCCACACACACACACACACGTCTCCAACCCAGAAGTTCTCTGAGCCCCTTCATGAAGGCATGTTATGAGGATTCTTGCAGAGGGACTGATCAACTCAGTGGTGGGTGGTGACTGACTCAGTCCCCAGCCCTCTGCCTATGCCCTCCAGAGGGCGCTGAACATCCCAGTCCTCTAACCACCAGCCCCCATCCTGAAGCCCTCAAGTGGTCCCACTGGGAGTCACCTCATTCGCACAAAATTAGGGCTTATTGAGAATAACAGGACACCCCTCTCACCCTCACCACTCAGGGCCTTACAAGTCTTTACAAGCTCTGTGTCAGGGACCAAGGACAGAGAGCAAATTCCTATTTTTTCTTATCCGGCAATAAACAGGAGACTGGGAAGCGGGGTCATGGTTTAAGGGCAAGCAGGGAAGGCCTCATGGCACGAAGAGACAAGATGTGACAAGCTGGGCAATGAGCTCCAAGCTGAGGGGGCAGCTCACCAAAGGTCCTGAGCTGGCTGCTGCATTAAGGATCAAGGAGGAGGCAGTGCGAGGGTCAGAGCAGGGAGAAGGCAGGGGGATAAGAGGAGGAGGAGATGTGAGGGTCAGAGCAGGGAGAGGGCAGGGAAATAAGATCCAAAGGGTGAGGGGAAGGCTTCAGGGGCCATGGGGAAGCCGGACGCAGCTGCCGTCAGACGTGGAGCAGGGCTGGGACAAGATCAGAAATGGGTCTGGGCATGGGCTGTGGGCCATCCACGTCCACTAACTCAGTATGTGTTTGTCACACTTCTGAGAGAGTGTCACGACCAGTCTCCTGAGCTTGGCAAGCTGCCTCTGAGCCTCAGCCCCCTCCTCTGTGACAGGAGGGGGTGCAGGCCCCACCCAGGTGGCTGGTGAGATGGGTGCGACGCTGCACACTCGAGCTGGGCCCCAGGCAGGCGGGGCGAGCATTGGGACCCACTGGGCTGCGTCAGGGCAGCACCAGGAGCCCAGCCTGAGGCTGCTGGCCTTCAGGACCAGGGCCACCCTCCGGCCACCTTTGTGCTCGCGGTTTCTCCCCTTGACCTGGCCGCAGCGCATGGCCCCTGAAAGGTTGCTGGTGAGCACCCCCAGGTCGTGGCCACCTCGGGCCGCGTGGTCAGGCGCCCAGAGCCCCCTGACTGCTGAGTCTGCTTTCCCTTCGCCCCAGCGGGGAGCCTCTACCAGCTGTGCGCCCGCCGAGTGTCCGAGATCCTCCGAAACAAAGTGCACAGGACGGCGGAAGTGAAGGATGTGGAGTTCTATGCCTTTTCCTACTATTACGACCTTGCCGCAAACGTGGGCCTCATAGGTGAGGGTGGGGCCGGGTTGCTATGTGGGGGCCTGGGCTGCGGGACCTCGGGCAGGGGGCCCGCCAGTCATATCAGGGTGGTGGGAGGGCAGAGACTTGTCGTGAGTGGAGAGTACCAGGCCCCTCTTTTATAAATAATCCAGTTCTCTGAGCCGCTTCGCGCAGGAAGGCTTCCTGGCTATTGGTTCATTCTCCTCTCACCTGTTGTAATTCTCAAACCCTCAGCTGCTGGCACCCACTCCTCAGACCACCCTCAGGAGCTTATGTGTGTCACCCTGACCCCTTCCTGACCCACGAGTGCCATCAGGGCAGAAGACGGCATTTGGAGTCTGGGACCGGTGCTTGTCAGACCCGCTAGAAAGTCTCGAGAGGGTCATGAGGTCACTTCACTGGGTCAGGACTGGAAATGTCTTTTGATGAGATAGATTAAGGGTGTCAGAACATTGTCCATGGCGAGGATGAAGCATTAGTGTGCATAGAAAATCTCCCTGGAGAGACAGAGGCCATCAGGTTGTCTATGCTGTCGGGTCTTACGTGGACAATAGCCAGCAGGACGAGGCTGGGATAGGGGAAGGTAAACCCTCACCTGGGCCCAGGTCCCTCTGGGGCATCCTAGCAGCTGCCCTGCCTGCAGGCTCCCCTCAGCTGGAGCCAGGGCACTTCGTCCTTATTCTCTGATGCCTAGACATGCAGCCGTCCACCTCTGGACCTCTCCCCCAGGATGTGTGGGCCCCAGAGCCTCAGTGCCATCTCTGCTCTGCAGCTCTGGTGCCATTGGGGTGCTTGGTGTCATCCACAGATGCAGAGAAGGGAGGCAGCCTTGTCGTTGAGGACTTTGAGATAGCGGCCAAGTATGGTGAGTGGCCTGGAGGCAGGATGCCATCCCAGGCTTGAGGCAGGCCCTGTTCCCGGAATCTCTCTTCAGCTCCTGCCTGTCGCCCAGACAAGCCTTCAGGGGTGTAAGCGTGTGAGGGGCCACCAAGCTGGACCCCAGCCCGCCACACCCTGTGTGGCCTGAGCGGTGGGGGTGAGGGTTTTAGTCCTGGGGTGAGGTGTGGACTCCTCTGATTTCACTTATTCTGACTCTTGTTTGGCTAGGGTAACCTCAAGCCCCCAAAGTGTCCCACCAGATTCACAGTTGCCAGGACCCCTGCACAGCAGAGCCCAGAGAGGGGGACCAAGACCTGTTCCCCTGGGGTGTGGCCGGGGCAGGTTGCCCACCCTTTCCTCCTCACTCCTCTCCAGCAGGCATGCAAGCCGCTTGTAGCAGTTCCACCCTGAGCTCCTTTGCCAGTTGCAGGTCCAAGGAGTTAAACTCTGTATTTCTCCATTGAAAGACCTCCTTCCCCTCCTCCTGCCCCCAGAAAGGCTTCTATTCCATCGTTCTCACTTCTGGGTTTGTCTCCTGGACACCAGCGGGAGAAGGCTCTGAGCAGAGGCTGTGGGTAGTTTGTCTGTCCTCCTCGTGAAGAGGGGTGGGTTCCTCTCTCTCACCAGCTTTGAGGGCATTTCCAGTCCTCAGGAGGCTGGGTTCCCCACACAGGAGAGGTGGCTGGGGTCACCGGGAGGAGACACAGCCAGAGTGGGTGGTGGACCCTGGGTTGACCTCAAGTCCCTGCCAGTGCTGGGCTCTGACCAGCAGGGAGGCCCTGGGCAGCACAGGGCCTTGGGGGTGGTGCCCTGCGTGGGTGGAGCTGGGTGCCCTGGGCCTGTGCCCCCAACCAGGAGCCGTGTCCCCCACAGTGTGCCGGACAGCGGAAACCCGGCCGCCCCCCAGCCCCTTCCTGTGCCTGGACCTCACCTACGTCAGCTTGCTGCTCCAGGAGCTCGGCTTCCCGGGGGACAAAGTGCTGAAGGTAGGGACCCTGTGGTGCCCTCTCCCTGCCCCTCAGGAGCACGTGCCCACCTTCCCCACACACGTGCTCCTCTCCCCACTTGTCTCTTCAAGCTGACCCGGAAGATCGACAACGTGGAGACCAGCTGGGCTCTGGGTGCCACTTTTCATTACATCGACTCCCTGAGCAGACACAAGAGCCCCGCCTTGTAGCCACTGAGTTGCCGGCCATCCCCGCGGAAGTGCAGGCTCTGCAAGAGCAGGCCCCTTTGGGACCCCCAACTTGTGGGATGGGGGCCACGGCGCTAGCCGGGACCCTCCTCCCCACGGCCGCACACACCAGCCCCTGGGTGCGCTGGAACGCAGCCCAGGTTTTGGCTCCAGGTGGACAGTGTCCAGACAGAGCAGGGGGTGCAGGCTGAGGCCAGGGCAGCCCTGCTGCCATCCACACTGTCCCATCTCAGGCCTGGGTTGACTGTGATATGCATCCTATGACAGGAGTCTTGTTCTGTGCTGCTCTCCAGCGGGTGCCCCCCAGGCCAGTGGGCCTGGCATCCCCGAGGGTGTGGACTGTGACGTCATCCAGAAGCCACGGCCTCAGGGGACTCAGGCTCAGCTGCCAGGTTGGCACTGAGCATGGGGAGGGGGCTGGAGGGGATGCCTCTCCATGGCCCACATGCCCGGGCTCCTCGAGGGGTCTGAATGTGAATGTGCGCTGCTGTGAAGAGTGTGTGTGTGTCTCTTTGTGATGTCTGTGTGGTGCCAAGTGCTCACACAGAAGCTGTGTCCTGAGCCGTGTGTGTGTATGTGTGTGTGTGAATGTGAGTGTGCGCTGCTGTGAAGAGTCCGTGTGCGTCTGTGTGGTGCCAAGTGCTCACACAGAAGCTGTGTCCTGAGCCCACTGGATGTATCGCTGCCTGAGCCGTTGGCCACCAAGCAGTGTCCACCCGGCCACAGCCCCAGATCCACCCTCTGGTGGCCCAGCCCCCACGGACTCACGGGGTGCTGGCCGAGCTGGGTGCAGGGCTCTGTGGGCCCCAGGCCCACAGCTGCTCCTGTGGTGAATGTACAGTTCTCAAAATAAGCTGAACCTCATGTGTTCCAGTTAAAATAAATTGTTTTCCAGGGTTTCTGCTCCTCTGATTCCTCTTGGTGAGCATCAGCACTGTTCCTCCACCCCAGCACCCACAATGGGCACCTGATGTTCCCGTTGCCTGAAGTTGAAACAAAAATCTGCCCCCGTGGGTGATGCATGATGGTAGGATTAAAGTCCTGTCAGTGCCTCTTGGGGAGACAGCAGCAGCAGGACACACAGAGGGCCCGCTGGGCACTCCTGGTGTCCCCTGTCCGGGGTGGGCCTGTGGAGGTCCAGGCTTTTCTGGGGTCCAGCAGAGCAGAGCCCCCTCTGGACTGTGACATCTGTGGGCTCATCATCTTCAGGGCCGAGTGGTCTGGAGCAGGCACTGACCTCCAGCTGCAATGTGTCTTGTGAGGATCTGGTTTTAATCAAGGACCAGCAGAAAGGGGGTCACAGCCCAGACAAAGACCAGTCAGACCCCTCCGAGGGCTGCAGGGATCCAGAGTGGCGTGACTGCTGCATCAGCCACGTGTCAGGCCTGCAGGGAAGGGTCCCTGACCTCTGAGTGGGCGGGAGCAGGAGAGACAGGTGTGAAACCTGAGAAGACCTGAGCCTGCAGGACAGACACGGGGAGTCTGCACCCTCCCCCGGGGGCCTGACTAGGCGGGGGGGTCACCACATCCCCAACTCCAGAGGGCTGGGGGCAGGCCATCAGGACACAGACGCTGAAGGCCGGAGCCAACTGCCCTCTGCCCAGTGGGTTCCCTGAAGTGTCAACCTTGAGGTGGGGGACAGAGGTCTGCATATGGACACGGCAGGAAAAGACATCGGGGAGATGCTCTCCCCAGACAAAAGCCACCTCAGGACTGAAGCCTGAGGATCTGCTTGACAAGGAAATGAAAACCGGCTCCCCTGATCCTGCATCCCCACCTTGGCGGGCCTCCCAGCCCCTTCCTTCCACGATAGCTAGCAGCTTAACTACTGTGCAGACTCCGGAGGCCAGGGATCAAAAATGCATGAAGGCCAAAGTGAAAATTGATTTGGTCCATTTATAGGTTGGTGATCTCACGTCTGAAAAAGTAAACAACTGGACATCTCCCAAGAGAGTCCCAAATAAGTCATGGAACATTTTTGAGCTGAGCAGACTATGCAAGTCATTCACCGTCTTTGTGATAAAAAAGCAGGCTCTTGTTTTTTCAAAAATAGCCACACAATGCACATACCAGCACGTCGTGGGTGATGCACACAGGTAAGAGGTTCCCACCCACATGTCCTGCCCCATGGGTCCCATACCCACCTTCCCGCGCTCACTCAGAGTACCACCCCGTCTGCATGACAGGACCCCGTGGCATCCGACTTGCACTCCCACACACGTGCGTGAACCAGCCTGACATTGCAGACCCAATGGCAGCAACATGCAAATGTGCTTTGTTTTAGGGTGCTTCTCAGAAGCGTATTTTAATAAGGAGTTTAAAATCTTAAGTTGCTCCTTAAATTGAATGGTGGTGGAGAAGCTTGGATTGACAGAAATTAGAAAAAAATGGAATTAAGCTGAATCTTTCTCCCTAACATGAAATGTACCCTCTAAATACTCAGAATCATTCAACTTACTTCCCCTTCATCCTCACAGGGTTAAACATCAAGAAAATAGGAAATATGCCTTGAGCTCTGTGGTCTTAGGTGGCTCACTGAGGGGTTGACCTCTGGGGTCGGGTTCTGAGAGGCTGTTGTGTGGAGTTAGGAATCTATCTTCCTCACCCTCCTGAAGAGCCAGGATGAGTCTTGAGAGAGAGAAACAGAGTGGTTGAAGGGCAGCCTTGCCAATCCAGAGAACTCAAGTGACAAGCACCTGTGAAGATCAGGGCCCTGTTGGGAGCCAAGCCTTTTGAGAAGCTACACTTTCTCCAGAAGACAGTTCTGAGAACCCCTAGAAGGGCTCTGGGAAGGACTTCACTCAAAATGCTCCCAAGGGCTTCCCTACTGCTCTTTCCCCACCTCACGTAGGAACGGGTTCCCCAGCCAAGACAGTTTTGAACTGTTCTTTTCCTAATTGATGTTCAGTTGACGTATAACTGGATTAGCTTCCCTCTGCGACATAATGTATATGTCATGGGATGATCATAGTAAGTCTAGTTAACATACATAACATACATAAGTCTAGTTAACATAACAGTCACCATACACAGTTACAGAATACTTTTTCTTGTGATACCTACCCCCTTCAGTTCAGTCGCTCAGTCGTGTCCAACTCTGCGACCCCATGAATGGCAGCACATCAGGCCTCCCTGTCCATCACCAACTCCCAGAAGTTCACCCAAACTCACGTCCATCGAGTCGGTGATGCCATCCAGCCATCTCATTCTCTGTCATCCCCTTCTCCTCCTGCCCCCAATTCCTCCCATTATCAGGGTCTTTTCCAGTGAGTCAACTCTTCGTATGAGGTTGCCAAAGTATTGGAATTTCAGCCTCAGCATCAGTCCTTCCAATGAACACCCAGGACTAGTCTCCTTTAGGATAGATTGGTTGGATCTCCTTGTAGTCCAAGGGACTCTCAAGAGTCTTCTCCAGCACCACAGTTCAAAAGCATCAATTCTTCGGCACTCAGCTTTCTTAGCAGCTTTCAAACAAGCAATGCAGAATTGTTAACTATGGTCACCATTCTGTATACTACATCCCCAGGACTTTTATAACTGGAAATCTACCTTCTGATCTGTTTCATGCCCCCCACCACTCCCCACCTCTGGAAACCAGCAGTCTGATGTCTGTTTTGATGACTTCTGTTTTTTAGATTCCACGTGTGTGGATACCTCAGTTGGTAAAGAATCTGCCTGTAATGCAAGAGACCCCGGTTCGATTCCTGGGTCAGGAATATCCCTGGAGAAGGGATAGGCTACGCACTCCAGTATTCTTGGGCTTCCTTTGGGGCTCAGCTGGTAAACAATTGGCCTGTAATGCGGGAGACCTGGATTTGATCCCTGTGTTGGGAAGATCCCCTGGAGAAGGGAAAGGCTACCCACTCCAGTATTCTGGCCTGAAGAATTCTATGGACTGTATAGTCCATGGGGTCGCAAAGAGTCAGACACAGCTGAGCGACCTTCATTTTGTGTGATCATACAGTACTTGTCTTTCTCTGTCTGACTTATTTCACTTATCATAATGTCCTTTAGGTTCATCCATGTTGAAAATGGCAAGATTTAATTCTTTCTTATGGCTGAGTCATATTCCATTACATACATAAACCACATCTTTATCCATTCATCTGTTGATGGACATCGGGTTGCTTTCATATCTTGAATATTGTAAATAATGCTGCTGTGAATGTCAGGGTGCATGTATCTTTTCTAATTAATGATTTCATTTCCTTTGGATATAGTCCCCGAAGTGGAATTGCTGCATCATATGGTAGTTCTATTTTTCTTAAAAGGAAACTCCATGTTATTTTCCATGGTGAATGCACCAATTTATATTCCCACCCACAGGGCCCAGAAGTTTCCCTTGTCCACATCCTCGCCAATACTTAACTCTTGGCTTTTGATGATAGCCTTTCTGACAAGTGTGAGATGATATCTCATTGTAGTTTTTATTTGCATTTTCCTGATGGTGAGTGATATTGAGCATCTTTTTCTATGTCTTTTAGCTGTCTGTATCTCTTCTTTGGCAAAATGTCTATTCAGATCCTCTGCCCATTTTAATCAGATTGCTTGGGTTTTTGCTATTGAGCTATATGAATTCTTTATATAATTTGGATATTAGCCCTTTATCAGATATATGATTTGTAAATACTTCCTTCCCTTCAGTAGGCTGCCATTTTGTTTTGTGGATGGTTTGCTTTGCTCTGTAGGGCAAGAACATTTTAAACTGTGACTATTTTGCCAAATTTCCCAACACTGGCAGTCAGGTGCCAGCTTCCTGAGCCCTCACCAACACAGCTCTGGCCAGGCTGTTTGCTCTGCCGTTGTGGCAGGTAAAAATGATAACTGATGATTTTCCGTTCCGTTCAGTCGCTCAGTCGTGTCTGACTCTTTGCGACCCCGTGGACTATAGCCTACCAGGCTTCTCCGTGCATGGGATTCTCCAGGCAAGAATACTGAAGTGGGTTACCATTTCTTTCTCCAGGGGATCTTCCCGACCCAGGGATCGAACCCGGGTCTCCCACATTGGAGGCAGACGCTTTAACCTCTGAGCCACCAGGGAAGCCTGATTTTACTAGGCACCAATCTAATTCATCTTGTATTGAAAGAATGGGTTAGCATAAGAACGGCCATCTTAGAGGCCGGAAAAACCATTTTTACTGAGTACGTGACTTGAGGGAAGAAGAACTAGATAAAACCTGGGAGACAAGTTAATCTTAAGTACCAGGAAGACAAGTTAATCTTAAGTACCAAGAATGTGGGCGGCTGCAACACTGAAAATTAGGTAAACGGGTCTGATAAGTTTATCTCGTTAAGATACCAGGATAGAGATATGCACAGCTCTGTGTGTGTGTGTGTGTGTGAAAAATTACTGTGAGTTAGGTAATTTAGAAATATCATGATTTGAAAATGCTATATAACCCCTTGGCTCTGAGTGCTCGGGGTCCTTGTTGAAACCCGCTGCATTGGGCAGACACTTGGACCCCAGCTAGCTGGAAATAAACCTCGCTGTGTGTCTTGCATTATCATGAGTGTCCTCTGTTCCTTTGAGGGAAGGGCGACTCCGGACCCTAACAGTATGTGTATGTCTAGGAGTATTTCCTTTTCTGTGAAACATTTCTTCATGTCCCTTGGCAATTTTTCTCTAAGATTATGGTCATTTTCTTGCTGATTGTTAGGAAACTTTTATATATCAAGGAAATTAGCTATTGTGACAGAATATATTGCAGATTCCCCCCATTTTATCGGTATTACTACATCTTTACAGTATTTTGCAATACACAATTTTACTAGCTTAGTGTATTCAGATGAATCCTTTCTCTCTCTTTGTGGCCATACTGCACAGCTTGTAGGGCCTTGGTTCCTTGACCAGGGATTGAACCCAGGCCCTGGCAGTGAAAGCACCAAGTCAACCACTGGACCGCCAGGGAATTCCCTCAATTTGTCTAATTTATGACAGTTTTTGTACAATTTATCTTACTTGTTGAATTCTGGGTTTTGTGTCATCATTAGAAAGGGTCCCCCACTGAGAGAGTTTTAAAAGTTAACAGAACAGTTTTTTTAAGATATAGTTTTCATTTTTACATTACTTTTGTAAAAAGTAATGCACATGCGTTTGAATCAAGGAAAACAAATCACTGTTTTGGGGTGGATTTGATTTTTAGAACAATTTCATAATCATTGGAAAGCAAATGGATAATACCATTTTGGGGATAAAATCAAGGGTGGCAATAAAGTCATGAGGAGATTCCCTAAAGGAATTTTCAAAAAGTGTCCAGAATCATCACAGGTCAGTAACATAAACACCGCATCTCCCAAGGTAAGCACTGTGAGAAGCCACACTTGGGTGTGCAATTTCTGCTAAAGCTGTTTTTAAATGCCTTGTTTGGAGACCATGAACTGTGAAGAGGGTTCATCCTCATAGAGGAAACTGTTTTCTACCACTCCACTCGCCCCTCGATCTGTTGTCAGCGCCTCACACTGAAACCAGACGTGTGGGATTTTTTCCACCAGGCAGTTCTCTGAGCCCAGCTGGGTGTCCTGCAATTCAACTCCATCTGACACCATCCACCCGGAGACGGCACCAGACCCCACAGGTAAGGGCTCAGTCCTACATGACCGCCCACCCTTCAGAGGCCCTTCTCGAGTCCAGGTACTTGGGATCGGACCTGTGCTTCCAATCGACCAGCTCTAAGTCAGAGGTCCCGGCAATGCCCTGCCTCAGATTCTGTAACTCGCTAGATAGGCTTACAGAATTCAGGAGAACAGTTTACTTCTTATTGCCAGTTCATCACATAGGATACAAACTAACAGGCAGATGGAAGGGACAGGAGGGGAGGGCGTGGGGCAGGGTGTGGAGCACCCACACTCCCCGGGCACACCACCCTCCTGGCACCTCATCACCCTGGGAGCTCTCCGAACCCTGTACTCTGCAGACTTTTATGGAGGCCTCATTATATAGGTTTGGTTGACTAAGTCACTGATTTCCAGCCCTCATCCCCACCCCAGAGGTTGGGCCTAAAAGAGGCAGACTCCTTGAGCACTCTAATCACTTGGTTGGTTGCCCCAGCAACCAGCCACCACCCCAGTGGTTACCTGGAGGCTTGCCAAAAATCACCTCATTAACCCAAGTTGAAGTATGATTGAAGGGGCTAACAGGACTGAGGATAAGAGACCAAATACAACAGAAGATGCTCCCGCTGCTCTTAGGCTTATGAATTCCCCAGAGTTTGGGTACCTGTAAGCCAGGAACAGGACGAAGACCAAACATATATTTTGTTGTATAAATCATGACATCACAGTCCTGGAAAGAGGGACTTAGATGGGAGGGGTCCAACAGCCCTGTCTTCAATACTGTAAGGGTTGGGACTTCCCTGGTGGTTCAGTGGTTAGGACTCCATGCTTTCATTGCCCAGGGCGCAAGTTCAATACCTGGGCAGGGAACTAGCAGCTGGCAAGCCAAATGGCACAGTCTAAAAAAAGTAAATAAAACAACCTGAAAGGTTTATCAGAGCTTGGCCCCGCCTGCATGGCTCCATAGGCCAGAATTCAGACTTGCAGAGAAGCTTGTAATGGGGAAAGATGTCCTGAAAGAAGATAGCTCTTGATTCAAGGGTCAGCATTCAAGGGTACCCGAACAGGGCTCCCTGCTGGGGGGTGAGGGTCAGCATCGGTTGCCTCCCTGGCTGCTTCATACTTCCCACTTCCTTGGATTCACCTTGAAAATTATGTTGGCCAGATAAGCAAACCACATGCTGCATCCCTCAGTTCTGAGTTACAATAACAACCATGGCCTGTGTTGATAAAGGGCTTACTGGGTGTCAGGCATGGAGCCAACAGTCCATCATGCAGCTCAGAGGCTGGGATGTCAGTGACAGGAGATGAAGGGGGTCCCTTGCACCCAAGTCTGCAGGCTTCCAAACCCCCAACTGGTGTGCCTCCCAAGTTAAGAGTGTCTCCAGGTGAATTTTTCATCACATCAGGCCTTGCATGTAGCTATTTATCAAAAGTGGGTTTCCCTGCTGGAGAATCAATCATTATGATACTCATGGGCATGGAATATTTAGAAAAAGAAAGAAGAGAAATTTTTAAAAATTAGCTCCAGGACTTCCTTGGTGGCCCAGTGGTTAAGAATCCACCTGCCAATGCAAGGGACTCAGGTTCAATCCCTGGCCTGGGAAGATTCCACATGCAGTGGAGCAACTAAGCATGTGAGCCACAACTGCTGAGCCCTCGCTCTGCAACTACCAGGTCTGCGTCACAACGAGAGGAGCCACGGCAGTAAGAGGCCCATACGCCACAGGTGGAGATTGGCCCCCCGCTCCACAGTTAGAGAAAGCCCGCACACAGCAGTGACGACCCAGGTCTGCCAAATAAAAAAAATTTTTAAAGAATCACATTAAAAAAAAAAAAAAAAGAATAAAACCAGCTCCAGGCTTGACTGCCTCTGTCACTTTGATAGTCCAGACGTCTTGCTTTGCCTCATTATTGACTAGTGGATACAAGCTTCTCTTGAAGAGCCTGAGTGCAGCCTGTAAACCTTAGTGTCTGCCTCAGGTGGATGTGGCTAAGAAGCAGACATCTCCAGTACGGCGCCCTCTCCGGAAGCCTCTCTGAAGGTCAGGAGGGCGCCAGAGTGGTGCAATTGTGGCACAGAACACAGGCAGTGTAATAGCTCCAAACATACCTTCCAGGGCATGAGGCGATCAACATATGCAGCTAGCTGATGGTTCTCCAGACCCACTGGAAAGCAGCTCCAGATTGAACGGGTTTGCACAGGAAAATGCTGGAGTTCAGGGCCTGCATATCCTTGTTCTAAAGCAACAAGGGGAGAGGGGAATATAAACCAGGGTTTTCAGCTTTCTCTTCCCTTTAGAGAAGAGATTTCAAAGAATTTTTTAAAATGACTCTCCATGCATTTGGAATATTATTTGGCAGTAAAAATGGCATAATCTATAATATGGATGAACCTTGAAAACATGAGGCCAAGTGAAAGAAACTAGACACAAGAGATCACATATTGCATGATTCTGTTTACACAAAACGTCCAGAATAAGAAAATCCACAGAGAGAGCAAGCAGACTGGGGGCTGCCTAGGGCTCTGGGTGGAGGTGGGGGGAGAACTGGGAGTAGCTCCTAACTGGGGGGATACAGGGTTCTGTGGGGTTGATGAGAAGGTTCTAAATTTAGATTATGGTGATGGTTGCATGACTCTAAAATATTAAATGCTGTTAAACACTACTGAATCAGGCTCTTTAAGGGGGTAACTTATAGAATATAATTATAAAATGGTATTTAATATAACATATATAAAATCTCAATAGTTCAGCGTGCTGAGTGCCCAGTTGCTCAGTCATGTACAACTCTTTGTGACCCCATGGACTATAGCCCACCAGGCTCCTCTGTCCATGGAATTTTCCAGGCAAGAATACTGGAGTGAGTTGCCATTTCCTTCTCCAGGGGATCTTCCTGACCCAGGGATAGAATTTTAGTCTCTCACGTCTCTTGCATTGGCAGGAGGGTTCTTTACCACTGCGCCAAAATAAAGCAGTTTGAAAAATGAAGACTGGAACTCTGGGAAGGCAGCTATCTAGAACAGCACATTTCCCCTAGAAAGTTCCCTTTGTGCTTAACCACATCTTATCATTTTGTTCCAGTCTGAAAGCACAAGGTCCTTTCTTCCTTTTTCAGCTCCTAGGCATTTTAAAAAAATTGATTTTTTTAAGTTTACTTACTTTTAATTTAATAGACATATAACACCGTATTAGTTCAGTGTGTACAATGTGGGTTTCCCTAGTGGCTCAGATGGTAAAGAATCTGCCTACAGTGCAGAGGGCTGGGTTTGATCCCTGAGTCAGGAAGACCCACTGGAAAAGGAAATGGCAACCCACTCCAGTATTCTTGCCCAGAGAATCCCATGGACAGAGAAGTCTGACAGACTACAGACCACATAGAGTCGGACACAACTAAGTGACTAAACAGCAGTAGAACAGCAGTACAAAGTAATGACTCAATACCTGAATATATTGCAAAATGATCACCACATCTCTAGTTACCATCCACCACCTCACATAGTTACAAGATTTTACCCTGGGGTTTCCCTGGTAGCCCAGTGGTTAAGAACCTGCCTTGTAATTCAGGGGACATGGGTTCAGTCCCTGGGCCAGGAAGATCCCACATGCCCCAGAGCAACTAAGCTGGTGAGCTGCAACTACTGAAGCCTGCAAGCCTGTGTTCAGCAACAAGAGAAGCCACCACAAGAAGCCCCCACATGACAACCAAGAGTAGCCGTGGTCTCTGCAGCTAGAGAAAGCCCTCCACAAAGACAAAGACCCACACAGTCAAAAGATAAATAAATCTTTTAAAAAATTCATCCTTTATTTTTTCTCTTGTGATGACAACTTTAAGATCTACTCTCTTGCGTGGGTGCATGCTCAGTTACTCAGCAACTCTTTGCAACCCTATGGATGGTAGCCCACCAGGCTCCTCTGTCCGTGGGATTCCCCAGGCGAAAATACTGGAGTGGGTTGCCATGCCCTCCTCCAGGGGATCTTTCCGACAGGGATGGAACCTGAATCTCTGCATCTCCTATACTGGCAGGCAGATTCTTTACCACTGAGCTACTTGAGGGAGAAGGGAATGGCAACCCACTCCAGTATTCTTGCCTGGAGAATCCTAAGGACAGAGGAACCTGGCGGCCCACAGTCCATGGGGTCACAGAGAGTTGGATGCAACTATAGTGACTTTGCACACATGCACGCACCTGGGAAGAGCCAAGATGTACTGTCTTAGCCACTTTCAAATATGCAATGCAACATTAGTAGCTATAGTCCTACTGTATGTTACATTCTCAGGACTTTTTTTTAAAATTTCTTTATTTATGGCTGTATCGGGTCTTCATTGCAGCCTGCGGGCTTCTCTCTAGTTGAGACTTGTGGGTTTGGTTGCCTTGCAGCCTGTGGGAGCTTGTGCAGCCCCGCAGAATTGAAAGGTAGACTCTTAACCACCAGGGAAGTCCAGAAGGTTGCACCTCTTCACCCATCTCACCCACCCTCAATCCCCTACCTCTGGCAGCCACCAAATCTGTGTCTATAAGATTGGTTTTTTTTGTTAGTTTGCTTTGTTGTTTAGATTTCACATGTGAGTGAATTCATGCAGTACTTACCGTACTCTGAGTTTTTCATTTAGCATAACATCCTCTAGGTCCATCCATGTGGTCGCAAGTGGTAAGAAGATCCTTCTTTTCTCTGGCTGAGTAGTATTCCATCGTATACATATACCACATCTTTATCCATTCATCCATCAGTGGACACTTAGGCCGTTTCCATATCTTGGTTATTGTGAATAATGCTGCAATAAACATAGAGTTGCATATATCTTTGAATTAGTGTTTTTGTTTTTCTGGATAAATACTCAGGAGTGGAATTGCTGGCTCAAACAGTAGTTCTATTTTTATTTTTTTAAGGAAACTCCATACTGTTTCCCATAGTGACTGCACATTCCCAGCAACAGTACTCAGGTTTTCCCTTTCTCCACATCCTCACCAACACTTTTCTTTTCCTGTGCTTGGCCATCTTCATGTCTTCCTTCGGAATCGTCTATTCAGATTCTCTGCCCATTTTTTAATCAAGTTGTTTGCTTCATTTTTGTTTCTGTTTTTGCTTTGCTATTGAGTCATATGAGTTCTTTATATATTTCTAATATTATCATATTAAATATATATTATTATATATATATTAAATATATATTAATATATTATCATATATTATTATATGAGTTGCAAGTATTTTCTTCCATTCAGTAGGTTGCATTTTGTTGTTGATGGTTTCCTTTGCTGTGCGGAAGCTTTTCAAAATCTTGTACACTGGAAATTGTAAGACATTGATGAAAAAAATTGAAGAAGACACAAGTAAATGGAAAGGTATTTCATGTTTATGGATTGAAAGAGTTAATATTGTTAAAATGTTCATACTACCCAAAGCAATCTAAAGATTCACTGCAATCCCTATCAAAATTCCAATGGTATTTTTCACAGAAATATGCTGGAGAAGACTCTTGAGAGTCCCTTGTACCGCAAGGAGATCCAACCAGTCCATTCTAAAGGAGATCAATCCTGGGTGTTCATTGGAAGGACTGATGCTAAAGCTGAAACTCCAATACTTTGGCCACCTCATGCGACGAGTTGACTCACTGGAAAAGAGTCTGATGCTGGGAGGGATTGGGGGTGGGAGGAGACGGGGATGACAATGAGATGGCTGGATAGCATCACCGACTCTGTGGACATGAGTTTGAGTGAACTCCGGGAGTTGGTGATGGACAGGGAGGCCTGGCGTGCTGTGATTCATGGGGTTGCAAAGAGTCGGACACGACTGAGCGACTGAACTGAACTGAAACTTTGTATGGAGACACAAAAGACTCTGAATAGCCAAAGCAATCTTGAGAAAAAAGAACAAAGCTGGAGGTATCGTGAGCTATAATAACAATAATATAATAATCAAAATGTGTGGGATGGGCATAAAAACAGATACATAGATCAATGGACCAGAATAACAAGTCCAAAAATAAACACATGCATATGTGGCCAATTAATTTACAACTAAGGAGTCAAGAATATACAATGGAAAATGGACAGTCCTTTCAATAAATGATACTGGAAAAACTGGAGAGCCAAAAAATAAAGAATGAAACTGAACCACAATCTTACACTACACACAAAAATTAACTCAAACTGGATTAAAGACTTGAACTTGAGACCTGAAACCGTAAAACTCCTAGAAGAAAACATAGGTAGAAACTCACTGATGTCAGTCTTGGCAATGATTTTTTTTTTAATCTGACTCCAAAAGCAAAGGTCGTAATAGCAAAAATAAACACTAAACAGGAAAAAGCTTCTGCACAGCAAAGGGAACTGGCAATTATCTGAAAAGGTGACCCCTAGACTTTTTTCAGTCTCCTCATGGTCTCCCCTTAGGCTTGAGAAGATCGCCTCCCATTTGGGGTGAGAGGTCAGGTCAGCTCCTTCCTGGTGAAGCCCTGGGTCCTGCAGGGGCTGGACTCATGGGGAGGGGCACTCAGCTGCCCTTCTAAGTCATAAAAGATTGCCTAAAAGAAAGCAAGAGAATTGAAAATCCAGAGAAGAGAGACACTGACCTTACCTCCACTCCCCTCAAATTTCCTTGTGGAACCAAGGATTCTCTTGTTTTCCCAGTGAGAGTGCCTGGTAGGGCTCCACCCAAAGCAAACAGCAGGGCAAAAGGGTTAGCAAAGCAAATAAAGTTTCAGCAAGAAACCTTCCTTTGCTTCCCTGTTGGGTGGACTCTTCCCACTCAGAACCTCAGCTGGAATTTCTCTGCACTGAATGAATCTCAGAAGAAACTCAGTGTCACTTCCTAGAGGCCTGGATTTTCAAAAGCTTCCTGTGTGACAGTGCCTGTTTTAGGGACTTAAGCTCTTTCTAGCTTTTACTGCTGACCTAGGGAATTTGTTTTTTTTTTTAAAGAATATCTTTATTGAGGTATTTTCCTGTAGTAAAATGTAACGGTCTTAAGTATAGAGTTGAAACAATTTTTACAAGTACAACCTGTAGCCTACCTTAATCTGTCACCCCAGAAAGTCCCCAGACAATCCCCCCTACCCTTGGCCCCTGGGGGACTGTTCTGAATTCCATCCCAACATATTCCTTTTGCCAATTCTGGAACTTCATGTAAATGAAATGGTACAGTTTGTGCTCTTTTGTGTCTGGCCTTCTGTTTGGCATCATGTTTGTAAGATTCACTGGTGTCGATTCATTCCTTTTTACGGCTGAGTTAATATTTCGCTATGTCAATATCCTACACATTATTTCTTCACTTTCCTGTTGATAGTGACACAGGCTATTTCCACTTTGGGGTAGTAGTGATAAGGCTCCTGTGAACTTCCCTTCATTTTTTGTAGACATACATTTTTTATTTCTCTTGGATGAATACCTAAAAGTGGAATGGTCGGGTCACATGCTAAGTGTCTATGTGACGATTTTATAAGAACCTGCCACACCGTTTCCAGTGTGGCTCTAAAGGTCACTCTCCCTTGAGCCGCATGCTTGTCTCTCCATGCTGTTGGTAACTTTCATGTTGAGCATTGTAACAGGTGAGTCTGGGGCCTGCTGGGGTTTTTATGTGTGTCTCCCTGACGTCACCTAGTGAATTTTAAAGAGGCTTCAAGAATCCTGCCCAGGCCAGCCACCTCTCCCGCTCAGTGCACCCTTGCCTTGCATGCAGCAGGTAGAACCACAGGGATTTGCTCTATTTGGAGTATAATCATGGAGCCTAGTGTGGGAGGCCATGCTGGGGACATGAGGCCCTCTAAGAGGAGCACACATTCTAGGCTAGGGGCAGCACCCTCTGTAAAGGGCAGATTCAAGGCCCACAGCTGACATCAGTCACGATGCTCAGCTCTGTCGTGGACATGTGAAAGCAGCCTAGACAAAATGCAGAGGAATGAGTGTCACTTTGTTTGTAGACAGTGAAGTTTGGATTTCATGTAATTGTCATATGTCATGAAAATTATCCTTCTTTTGATTCATTTCAATCATTTAAAAATGTAGAAAATACACAATGGAGTATTACTCAGCCATTAAAAAGAATGCATTTGAATCAGTTCTAATGAGGTGGATGAAACTGGAGCCTATTATACAGAGTGAAGTAAGCCAGAAAGAAAAACACCAATACAGTATACTAATGCATATCTATGGAATTTAGAAAGATGGAAATGATAACCCTGTATACGAGACAGCAAAAGAGACACAGATGTATAGAACAGTCTTCGGAACTCTGTGGGAGAGGGTGAGGGTGGGACGATTTGGGAGAATGGCATTGAAACGTATATTATCATATGTGAAACGAATCGCCAGCTCAGGGTCAATGCATGCTACAGGATACTCGGTGCTGGTGTGCGGGGATGACCCAGAGGGAGGATAAGGAGAGGAGGGAGGTGGGTTCAGAAAGGGGAACTCATACACCCGGGGCGGATTCATGTCAATGTATGGCAAAACCAACCGATACAATGTTATAAAATAATTAGCCGCCAATAAAAAAAATTTTTTTTAATGTAGAAAGTGTTCCTAACTTGAGGGCCATACCAAAACATGTGGTGGGCCAGCCCAGGCTGAGGGTAGGCAGAGGCAGCGCCCTGAGATGCAGCTTGAGGCCAGGCCGGCAGCGTTCACAGCAAATCTGCCCAGCCAGGAAGAGGCTCCCCAAGGGCGAGGGCTGTGGAGGGCGAGAACCTGATCACAGAGGCCTGTGGATGTCAGCTGTGTGTCCTACACCGCCTCTCACAGCCCCACAGGCAGCCCCCAAGCTCCACCATTCGGGCACTGCTTCTCTCTCTCCAGCCCCAGCTCTCTCACTGACCCTGGGTCTGACCACTTCCCCTTTGGCCTGGTCACCTCAGAATGCCTGCCCATTAGCTACAGGGGGGCCTGCCCTCCCCTGCCATCTCGACTCCCCCAGGTCAGCCTGGACCTGCTAGGGAGGGACTAAGACTGGTTTAGCAAGCTCACCTGGCCAGGGCCATGGTTTGCAGAAGCTGTGCGGAGCTCAACCTTCTGCTGAGGGACTGGCCAGTCTGCCTTGTGGGGGGAATAGTTCTGGGGAGTGTCTGGGAGGCAGGGGAGCCCATGAGGAAACTACCATGGGGATCCTGGCAAGAGGACCCAAAGGAGTAGCTGAGGATGGATAAAGAGACTAGAAACACTGGGAACAAATGGTTAGAGGCACCAGACTTCCTTTTGGAGGACCAGCTCTAGAGAGAGAGAGTCCTCGAGAGCTTGGGAGAGAAGGTGAGTCCACCAGGCCTGATGTTATCAGCACCTGATTTGGGAACAGGCAGAAAGGAAGGCACTGGCCTACAGAAGGATCTGGAGCCCTGTTGGGTGTGCAGGGAGGGCAAGGAAATAGGATGAGGTGTAGAGAAAGATGGTGGAAGGCCCTGAGCTGCATACGTGACCACCCCGGCCCTGCCCCAGGACTACATCACTATACCCACATCGGGTGACTCCTATGTGTGCCATAATGAGATCGCACACCACGTGTGATCAAGAGCTTTCCAGAGGCCATGAAGACACCGCGCCCCCCGCCCCCGCCCCCCCCACTCCCGCCAAGGCTCAGCACCAGCCTTAGGTCTGCAGGCCCAGAGACTGGCCAGTCCTATACCCTCATGTGAGTGGAATCCTGAAGTGCTGCCTTCTCTCACGCAGCATTGTTCCTCTGTGCTGCTGGATGTGGGCCATCGTTCTCACGGCTCTGGGCTATGCAACCATGGGAATATGCCACAATTTATTTAGCAGCCCAGCACTGGTGGACATTTGCGTGGTTTCCAGTTTGGGACTGTTTCAAATATTTGAATGTTACGGGCATTTCTGTACATGCCTTTTGGTCGCCCTAAGCATTCATTTCTGTTGGGTATTTTCTTTGGAGTAGTATTGCTGGGTCAGAGGTAAGTGTTTGTTTTGCTTCAGTGAATGCTACCAGCTTTTCCACGTTCCACCTACCTGTCAGTCTCTCGTTGATGCAGAAATCACAGAGGCTAAGATAGGATCAAAGAGGAGCTGCGGGAGCAAGACTGAAGCCAGGGACCGGAAGATGGCCCTGGGGGATAGCAGTGGTTAGTGCTCGTGAGAGTGAGTGAGGGGGTCCCAGCCCAGGATCTGCAGGTAAGAAATAGCTGAAAGGCTTTCGAGAGGGTGCGGAGCAGAAGGAGACGCCGTCTCGGGGGCGTGGACAGGAGAGAGATGCTGGCAGGAAATGGGCCACAAGCCCAGGACCTCACGCTCAGCATTGCGCGTGGAGAAACTCAACAGTACTCCTTCACTCAGGCGTAAGTACTCCGCCCCTTCTGCGGCCCCGCCCACCACCAGGCCCCGCCCCTGCGGCCCGGCCCCTCCACCAGGCCCCGCCCCCTGCGGCCCGGCCCCTCCAGCAGGCCCCGCCCCGCCCGCGGCCCCGGCGCTGCGCGCAGTCGCGCCCGCGGCCCCTCCCCTCCTCGCCGCCGCGGCGCACTGCGCAGGCGCAGCCTGACAGCTGGTGAAACCGCAGCATCCCTGAGGCAGGCGTGTCCCAGCTGCTCGCCTCGTCCTCCTCCTCCTCGTCGTCCTCCTCCTCCTCGTCCTCGTCCTCCCGGGCTGCCGGCGCGATGGCAAAGCCGCTGACGGACGGCGAGAGGCGGAAGCAGATCAGCGTGCGCGGGCTGGCGGGGCTGGGCGACGTGGCAGAGGTGCGGAAGAGCTTCAACCGGCACCTGCACTTCACGCTCGTCAAGGACCGCAATGTCGCCACGCGCCGCGACTACTACCTGGCGCTGGCGCACACCGTGCGGGACCACCTGGTGGGCCGCTGGATCCGCACGCAGCAGCGCTACTACGAGCGCGACCCCAAGGTGAGGCGCGCCGGGGAAGAGGGCGCCCGGGGGGAGACGGCTGCCCGGTGGCTCAGCCGGGGAAGCGTCCGCCTGCAATGCGGGAGACGCGGGCTCGGTCCCAGGGTGGGGAGGACCCTCTGGAGGAGGGCTCGGCAACCCAGTCCAATGTTCCTGCCTGGAGAATCCCATGGACACACGAGCCTGGCGGGCTGCGGTCCGCGGGGTCGCAGAGTCGGGCATGACTGAGCGAATCTCTGTCTTTGTGTCTGTCCCGGGTGGAGAGAGACCTCGGTGAGGAGGGACCTCCGGGGTAGGGAGAGACCCCCAGGTGAGGAGAGACCCTTGGGTAAGGAGAGATCCCTGGGGTGGTGAGAGACTCACAGGGTGGAGAAGGACCTCTGGTGAGAAGAGACCCCCCCGGGTGAGGAGAGACCCCAGTGAGGAGGAATCAACCACCCTTGAGATGGGGGGAGACCACCCCCAACCCTTGCCCCGGGTAAGAGGGGACCCCTGGGTGAGCAGAGATCCCTGGTGAGAAGAGACTCTGGGTAAGGAGGGACCGCTGGGGTGAAGACACACACACACACACTGGTGAGGCAGCCCTGCACACACACACACCCGGGTGAGGGGGCCCTGCACACACACACACACACACACGGGTGAGGCGGTCCTGCACACGCACACACACACACACCCCGGGTGAGGTGGCCCTGCACACACACACACCCCTGGGTGAGGCGGCCCTGCACACACACACACACACACACACACACACCCTGGCTGAGGTGGTCCTGCACACATACACACACGCACGAGTGAGGTGGCCTTGCATACACACACACACACACACACACACCCCTGGGTGAGGTGGCCCTGCACACACACGGGCATGGGTGAGGCGGCCCTGCACACACACACACACAAACACCTGGGTGAGGTGGCCCTGCGCACACACACGGGCATGGGTGAGGCGGCCCTGCACTCATATACACACAAACACCTAGGTTAGGTAGCCCTGCACTGAGTGCGCGCGCACACACACACACACACACCCAGGTGAGGTGGCCCTGCAAATGCACACACACACACACACACACAGGTGAGACGGCCCTGCACACAGCTTCGTCTACACCTGCACACAACACGCTGAGCGCCTGAAGCCGAGCAGGGTCCTGCTGTCCTGTGGTGGAGCTGGAGTCACCAGGAAGCCTCTGAGACTGAGGCCCTCAGGGATGGGCCCTGCCTTCTGGGAGCGCACACCTGCTCTGGAGAACTTCGCTTAGCTGAAGGTTGGCAGACAGTAAGGAACTGTTGATTCTTCTTACATTTTATACAAGCATAGGTTTAGACGAGTGCAAGGTGCGCAAGAGAGAACTTGGTCATCACATCCATTACTGTGTTAAGAATCCAGGTGTATGTCTTTCTGTATCCTCTCCTGTTCTTGAATATATATGCACACCTTTCAAAAGCATATTGAGTGTACAGTTTTGTGGCTCCTCTGTTTCATTCATCAGCATTTGTAACACTTGTAGCTTTTTCAACAGCTTTCCAAGTAAATATGATTCTTCAGTATCATTGATAGTTTTCAGTGTGATGCATATGTCATAGGCTTGGCCAGGCCCCTGCTGCCCCTTTTGTTTGATTGGTTTTTTGTTTTTGTTTCTTGCCTCTTGACCATGGAGCGTTTTACCCTTTCTTTTATACTAATGTAGAGTGAAAACTGATGAGGGAAGGACACACCTGTAGACCTAACACCAGTTTGCAAAGTTTGATTTGCAGTGGACATATGGGCACTGGGCCGTTGCTTTGTTGGTAGTATTTTTGTAGGGTGTTAAGAAACGTTTAATAATTGCTAAGTCTGAGATCGCTTTTCCAAGCTTTTTCTGGGGCACTCCTTTTTCTAAAAGAGTAGTGGTAAAAAAAGACAGATTTGTTAGAATACTAACCAGCCTCTTGGTGTTTAGTATGCAAGACAGTGAAGTCACACCAAATGGCTAAAACAGGTTATTTCAACAAGGGCTTGGGTCGACTTTGCCAGGGAATCTGGCCAAGAGGCAGGGCTCCCCCAGAATTCCCTACTGGTGGCAGAACTCCACTTTGCAGTATCATTGTTATTCATACAGCAGGTGACAAGCTACATCTCTGCCTGCACACTCAAGGGCATTTCCCTGCAGCTGAACCAGAATGTACCACAGCACCCAAGGGACCCATTGGAGTCTTTATTCTGTTTAGATCCGAAAAAGACTGGTGATGGGCTCAGGAATTGTGGAAATAACCTTTCCTGAACAGGATTAAATTCCTCTAGCAAAACAGGTTTGCTGATCCTCACTGATGGCTAGGGTGGCCATAGGCATAAACATTCCTCTTTTAAGGAAATCACACAGCCTGTAAATGGAAGGTTGTTTGCCTCTCCTGGATAGGAAGGTCCTTTGAAAGTGGAAATTTTGAATTTAACTGCTTCAGTCTGTCTGATCCATGTTGAAAATAGACTCATCATCTCCTTTTCCTGCAAAAGTTACATGTTTGCTTATAAAGAAGGGGTCCCCAACCTTTTAGGGACCAGGACCCGGTTTCATGGAAGACAGTTTTTCCACGGCCTCTGGTGGGGTGGGAGGGGATGGTTTCTGGATGATTCAAGCACGTTACATTTATTGTGCACTTTGTTTCTATTATTATTACATTAGCTCCACCTCAGACCGTCAGGCATTAGATCTCGGAGGTTAGGGAACCCTGTTGGAAAGGACAAGAAACCCTGTTTTGTTAGAGGAATTTAATCCTGTTCAGGAAAGGTTATTTCCGCAATCCCTGAGCCCATCACCAGTCTTTTATGGATCTAAACATAGAATAAAGACTCTAACGGGTCCCTTGGGTGCTGTGGTACATTCTGGTTCAGCTGCAGGGAAATGCCCTTGAGTGTGCAGGCAGAGATTTTAGCTTGTCACTGCTACACCTCTGATCCCGGGAGGATCAGAGCATGAGGGAAGGTGGGAGGGCTCCCAGTAATAATCCTGCAGAGCCACACCCCCACCCTAAGGTTGGCCTCAAGGATCTGTACCATTACTTCAGACTTTAGCAGCCTGATGATCTAAACAATAATCAGACTGCTTTTATTTAATATTTTTATTTACTTAAAAACAGTTATGCAGGTCCTTGTGATTATTGGAGACAAAAATTCGAAAACACAGATAAGCCAAAAGGATACATTTAACTGTAATCTCACCACCAAGTGATAACAATGTAAATGCTACAGACATCTTGTGTTCCACATCTCTTTTTCTGGGCAGGTAGAGACACTTGTTTTTATTACACAAAATAGTGCAGTGCCATGCTGCACCTATTGTTTCGTAACTCTTTCAAGCATTCTATTTTTGGTAATAGTAGAAACAATTGAAGCTCAGTGCTCAGAGGAAGAGTTTTCAAGTAAGCTGCCTGGCAAAGCAGCAAGTCAAAATATCTGGCTAAAATTAAGAGGCCTGCATTTGGCAGGACTCAGCGCTTAATTCTAAAGAGGCTCCAGGAGACTGAGGAGATAGGGAGGTCAGGACTCCACTCCAGACTCGGGGACGGAAAGGAGCTGGGTGGTAAGGGATGGCTCACACAGATCCAAGCTCCTCAAGGCCTGGCTTTACCACTCAGATTGTTCCACCTTGGGCTGGGGTAGGTTTCATTCTTGGTCTCAGTTTTTTCATCTTTAAAATGAGGAAGGTCAAGCTAGGTAATCCATTTCTGAGTCCCTTTCCTTTCTAAAACATCATAGTTTTGTGTTTGCTGGTAAAATGTTTCCATTTTACATTGACATTCCATCCAAAAAGAATTTGAGAATGCTTGAGCAAGACATGACACAGGGGCTTCCCTGGCAGTACAGTGATTAAAAATTTGCCTGCCAGTGCAAGGGACACAGATTTGATCCCTGGTCTAGGAAGATCCCACATGCCTCTGAGCAGCTAAGCCTGTGTACCACAACTACTGAGCTCGTGTGCAGCAACTGCGGAAGCCCAAGGCCCTTTCTAAAGCCTGTGCTCTACAAGAGAAGCCACTGCAATGAGAAGCCTGAGCACTGCAACAAAAAAGACCCAGCACAGCCAAAAATAACAAATAATTTTTTTCAAAAAGATACAATACAAAAGGCTCAACTTCATAGACCTCAAAGAGAAAGTTGGGGCAAAAGACAGTAAGGGTAGGAAAGTGGATTAAGTTCAGGTGTAAAGTCAGGACACAAAATGCCAACCTAAGTTCTGGCAACCAGAGCACATGTCAGGTCATGTCCAGTTATGGGAGCCCTCAGTCTCCACTAGAGATTCTAGAATGGGCAGCTGGGAGGTTTCTTCCATGGATCTCTAGAGCACATGTTGTCAAACAAGGTGGACAGCTGGCCCGATGGCACCCCTGCAGTGGATGGACTGGTCAGTTTATCATGGCTCTTCCCCATGAGCTCTTGGCATAACCATCATGGTAGACTAAGAAAAGAAGCTCTACCACTGGGCCCAAGCTCCTATCTTAAATATTTCTAGTAAGATAATCATAAATAATACAGTTAATCTTATGGTTTTATTGGATTTGGGAATTGAAGGAAGATAATCTGGAGCAGTGTTTTATACCTTTGGCTGCCCACAACCGCCACTTCTGAACTTCTGTTCTAATACGGCAGGAGTGGGACCAGCCCTGGGATCTTTTTGACCCAGGCGGCGGTTCTGATGTGTTTGCTGTGTTTTCACTTTGTGGTTCTGGTTGTGGCTGTGGTGTTCTGATGTGTTTCCACTCATCTGTGTGAACTTGATCTTGTATCCCGTGGACAAGCCTCCCTGATAGCAGAGCTCAGAGTTACTTTCTGTGGCCAGAAGCTGGGGAGGGGCAGACGGTTCGTGTTGCTGATTACCCTGACAGCTTGCAGAGTAGAAGGTCAGGTGAAGCCATTATCTATGAGATGGGGAAACTCTGCATGTGTGCCACGATTTCTCGTAGAAGACAGCCTAACCTCTGCTCCTTCAGGCTGTGATGGTTCATTTTCTGTGTCAGTTTGGCTGGGCTATGGAGCCCAGATATTTGGTCCGATATTAATGTGGATGTTTGTTTGAAGGTGTTTTCTGACTAAATGTGAGAGTAACGTTTAGTCAGTGGATTTTGAGGAAAGTAGTATCTTCTTTAATGTAGATGGGTCTCTATTCAGTTGAAGGCCTGAACAGAGCGAAGACTGACAGCCCATTTGGAGTCCAAATGCCACTTCTCCATGCCTCACCTCACCAGATTTCGGTCTTGGACCTCTGTGATTATGTGACCCAGCTCCTTAAACAAATCTCTGTGTGTGTGTCCTATAGATTCTGTTTTTCTGGGGAACCCTGACTTATCCAAGCTGCTGTGGATGGCAGGCCTTTTATATCTTTATGAAATGTTGTAACCCATCTCATTTCTGCATCCCAGCCCTTTTTAGATGATTTTTTTTAATTTATTTTTTTTTACTGCATCACATGACATATGGGATGTTAGACCCCCCACCAGGGATCGAACATTTGTGCCCTACATTGGGAAGGTAGAGTCTTCATCACTGGACAGCCAGAGAAATCCTTGATGATTTTTAAATGTTTATTTTACATGATTTCAGACTTTGAAAAGTTGCAAGAGTGATGTAAGAATTCCCATATGCTCTTTATCCGAATTCCCCAGTTTTAACTTGTTTGTTATATCCTTCTCTCTTTATAAATACATTTTTTTTTCTGTGAACCATTTGAAAGTAAGTTTTAGGCTTGATAACCAACAGTTTACCTCTAAAAACTCAAATATGTGATTGGAAAAAAATCAGGGAAACTGGCTTATAACAGAGCACTTAAAAAAAGCTTGGGGTGTTCACACCATCACAGTGTTGTCACCTGCAGACCTCACTCGGCTTTGTTGGTTGTCCCACTGATAAGAAATACAAGTAAGAAGACTGAGAGGACTTTATACATCTTTTCAGATATACCTCCTTCCCCACCCTGCCCCCACCCCCTCAGTAAGCAGAGCAGGCTCTAACCCATATGGGATCCCATACATTTTAAGACACGAAGCAGGTGAACACAGGCAATAGATGGTTAGCTCTTTCTACCTTGTAGAGAAGGGGGTTCTTAGAATATGGCGAAAGGGCAGGAGAAATGAATACAGAAATTTCGAAAGGTGATTGGATGACAGAAAGATTTCGCTAGATCTTCTGGAGTGGGATTACATATAATTTCAGTTTTAGTTTAGTATCTTTTCTCAGCCTTGAAATGTCACTTCAAGGTGAAAGTAGCTCTGTTTACCGGGCTTCCCAGGTGTCGCTAGTGGTAAAGAACCTGCCTGCCAATGCGGGAGACATAAGAGACATGGGTTTGATTCCTGGGTTAGGAAGATTCCCTGGAGGAGGGCATTTCAACCCACTCCAGTATTCATGCCTGGAGAATCCTATGGACAGAGAAGCCATAGGGTCGCACGACTGAAGCGACTTAGCAGGCACGCACAGCTCTGTTCACAACACTGAGTTATAATGCTGAGTCACAGGTGGAGCTTGACGTGGTCCAGATCACTTAATATAAATTGATCAGGCTCTGGCTATCAGTCAGTGACAAGGAGGCCTCCGCGACTGTCTGGCTCTGGGATGGGCCGGGTGGACTTCGTAGGTAGGGCTTAGCAGCATGTGAGGTAGACGGCCCAGGACTAAACTGACGTCATGGAGCGCAAAGTGAATCTGTTCCCTGCAGAACTAAATGATCTCTAAGATCCCTGCAGGTTCTCAAATCCTGTAATTTTATCCCATTTTACATTTCCCAGATTTACTTTGAGCAAACAGACCTATGTTCTAATCGTAGGTAACAGTACCTAAAGTTTAAAAAAAAAAAGTTTGTGGTCTCAATTGAGACACAGCCTGCCAGTTAGGGGAAACCAAGATTCCTTGGGATTTCACTCCAAGGGTGCGTGCTGAGTGTGACTTTGTAGGTTGGGCCCTAAGATGTGTGGTAGATACCACCCTTCCTCTTCATACGAGCAGAGTTGTGATTTTATATAGAAAGCCGTTTCCTCCAGAAAGCTCCTCGGATGCAATGGCGTGGATGTGGAGACGTGTTCAGGACAGGAGTAAGCCTCAGCTCTCTGGCCAGTGAGGGGGCCACCCGCCCCCCTCCACAGCAGCTCTCCTCTTGCAGTGGGATAACAGACACAAGGGGGCCTCTGAGGCTTTGGAGAGGCTGGTAGGGGCGGTCCCACTGGAGCTGACCTCTGTGTTGGGTCAGTGATCAGTGTCCCTGTGTCATGTCAGGGCCAGTTTTGTCTGGCAGGAGCCTCTCTGTGCTGAGAGAGGGCAACTGGTGAGTTAAGATGACAGGAGGCTGTGCGGCTGCATGTCCCTGGCACAGATAGAATTGGGTTCTTGGTGGCGGGGGGTGGATTGCCCCAGTCTGCACCCGGCTTCATTGCCATAAGTGTTGAGAAAATTCTTTGTTTCCTCTTCCTGCAGAGCATTCAGACCCTGCCGTTAAACAAGGGCTCTAAACACACTTTTAGGAGAGGGGGAGGAAATTGGAGATCTCAGAAAGCCCAGTTCTGTTATTATTAATCTCAGTTCTATAGAGAGCAAAATGAGGCTATACCTATTTATATCAAACTCCATGTTCGTAGAGTTCACTAACTCCTAAGACTCTTGGTGAAGTCACTCCATCGTGTCTGACTCTTTGCGACCCCATGGACTGTAGCCTACCAGGCTACTCCATCCATGGAATTTTCCAGACAAGAGTACTGAAATGGGTTGCCATTTCCTTCTCCAAGGGATCTTCCCAACCTGGGGATCGAACCTGGATCTCCCGCATTACAGGCAGATGCTTTACTATCTGAGCCACCAGGGAAGCCCCTTAAGACCCTTTAGGAGATTAATATGCTGTATAATATTTGCATTGATTATGTTTTCATCTGTTTTTGTCGAAGGGTGGGCTGCATGCAATAAATAAACCCAATTGATAAAAATCAAGGCTGCCTCTAAGCCATATAACACTTGTTACAACCGTATTGCAAAGAAGGAACCCAGCCAAAAGGTTCAGTGACCTAGTTCAGCCCTGGACATGGCTCCCCAGAGGTGTGTTTCAAGGTTAAGGGGTCCCTGCTGTTCTCAGGCTCCAGGAGATGAGTGTCCGGTTTTCAGTCAGAACCCCTGAGCCAGGAGGCTCTGTCCAGGGTTGCAAAGATAGTGCCGGGACACTGGGCTGGGCCTAGAGGGCTGTGGGCCCACAGCAGCAGAATTTGAGGCCAGCAAGTATTGGCTCTTTGCAGGTGAGCCCCTGGCTTTTTCTTGGACCAAGCCTGTGCCCTCAGCTATTTTTGTTTGTTTTTTCCAGAATTACCACCCTGTTCTACAGGTTCCACACCCCTCCCTGAAAATCTGGCCTGGTGAGGGGCCCAGCATTGCTGAGTCCAGGGTGGACATGGTGCTTTCAGGGACATAAAGGGACCATGTCACCCCATCTGCCGGGGAAGGAACCAGGACGGGACCCAGTCTGTATGGTTCAAATGTCATTGGCCAGCTTCTCAAGAACCTTCGGTTCTGATGGTTTCACACCAAACTGTCTTAAGGAAACTGGGGAAAGCAAAATCAACATGTGTGGTGAAGTTATAAAAGTACTCCTCACACCGGCAAAAACAGCAGCAGGAAACAAGGCACAGACCTTGAGACCAGAGCTCCGGCCAGGCGGGGCCTACAGAGGTGCCTAGCCCAGGGCTGACCCTGGTCGGTCCCTTTTGAGTGGGGACAGTGCTTGAGGGACCCCAGTGCCATGGTTGTCCCTGCTGTCCTCTTGTGCAGGGAGCCATAGGAGACTCTCCAGGGCCTGTTTGCAGAACTAAGTACACTGCTGAACCCTGGACACCTGTGTTCAACTTGGGAGGAAAGTGAAACAGATTCAAAGATTTTAAGGCTGATTGCAACATTTTATGCCTCAGCACCCATCTCTTAGGAAAAGAGATAATCACGCTATTTTCCTAGTGCTAGTGTGCTAGTTAAAAGTTGGAAAGATCAAACTACAACTTTTATAATACATATTTGTATGAATAGTTACAGGCAAAATGAAAACATCTCAACCATATCCCTGACCTGCCAACTTCTTATAAAATCTCTCAGGAGAACCCTGGAAGGAGGCCGGTGGGGGAAAATGCCCCTTGTTTGTGCCTGGGAGAAAGGAATGTTCACAAGATGTTCACTCGCTCAGACAGCTAGGCACTGTCATCTCGGTGTGTTTGCTCGTTGGTTACCAAGCCCTGTGGGAACCCCATATACTAATAAATCAGCTCAAGTGTAGGGTAAATACCGTCCAGGACGATGAAAGGTCAGGAAGAAGCAATGGGCCGTGAGCAGCAGTGACAGCCATGGTGGGTAGAGAGAAGCATGTTACACTGTGATGAGTCTGTGACTTAAAGGACACTGGAACGTGGATGGGAATTTTGAAGCCAGGCATTCATATGATCAAAAAACGTGGAAGAAAGGCTGTCTGAGACTGAAATCTGTATTTTTTTTGTATGCATGCATGTTCTTTCGATTTGTAGATTTGATACGTATGGAAAGTTTTCTTAAATTATATTTTTAAAAAATACATATCTTTATTTAGCTCCACTGGGTCTTAATTGTGGCATTCAGGATCTTTCTAGTTGTGACCTGTGGGATCTGGTTCCCTAACCAGGGATCAAACCTGCTTTGGGAGCATGGAGCCTTAACTGCTGGACCAACAGGGAAGTCCCCCCAAGGCCTTACTCTGGATGACTGGAAGCAGCATGGAGGTCCCGTGTAGGAGCAGGACTCTGTGGGCTGGATCTCAACTCTGCCACTGCCTTTTGTGCCCGTGGCCCATCGGGTGGTCACAGGGGCAGACAGCCCCAGGCGAGGGAAGCATTGGAATCCTGCATGATCCCCAGCAAGTGTCAGTGCTTGTCTCTTCTTTTATACAGAAGTTTATCTCTCAGTCCCCCAAAGTCAGCAAATAGGCAGCAGATGGAAATAGGCAGACATGTCCATCCGTCTCTCCCATTGTGTTGACCGTGCTGTTGGCACTGAGTGCCCAGTGCAGGTGTCAGGAGCTGTTCACCCTGCAGGGCTGGCTCACCCCTGCCAAGCACAGACAGGGCTCCGCCTGCCCTGGGGGTCAGTTCCCCACCACCTCCCTGCCCCGCCTCCCTGTCCTCAGGGGAGGTTCCTTTTTGTCCACTTAGTGACTCCAGAAGGGCAGTGCACAGAATCTGCTTTTGAAGGACCTTCCCTTGGGGGAAGCCCCTGGAAAGGTGACATTGGCCAAAGCTGAAGGGAGGGAGCCCATTTTAGGGGTGCGGGTAAGTGCAGTGTTGGCTGGGTGCAGCCTCTCAGAAGGTCCGCTCTGCACTGGGATCTTCTACATGGGGTGGAACCAGCTGTCTCAGATGCCTTCTCTTGCTCCCTCAGCGCATCTACTATCTGTCCCTGGAATTCTACATGGGCCGCACCCTGCAGAACACGATGGTGAACCTGGGCCTCCAGAATGCCTGCGATGAAGCCATCTATCAGGTGTGGTCCTTGGGGCCGGGCTGCTGGGGTGGCCTCCTGTGGGCACCGAGCCTTAATCCAGGCCCTGCGGAGGCGGGTACTGCCATCTGGGACCAGACGCAGGGGTGTTGAGGGGATGGGTGGTGAACGATGCACCTTCTCAAGGAGAGAAAGTGAGGACTGGATGGGAGCTAATGCCCAGAGGGCAGGGACGGGGGCAGGTTTTGATGTCGAAGCTCGAAGCTTCTCAACCATTGTGCGTCACATGCCCAGCCCACATGGCAGAAATGCCTGATATCTTTCCATTTCTCTTTACTGAGCTGGTGGCCCACCTCCAGCTCCCCTCTTCCACCGTAAAGACACTTGTCCTGCACCTGCTTGTAAAATTGCCCTTCTCTCCTACTCGGAATTGTTGTCGTTCAGTTGCTAAGTCATTAATGACTCTTTGAGACCCCGTGGGCTGTAGCACGCCAGGCTTCCCTGTCCATCACCAACTCCTGGAGCTCACTCAAACTCATGTCCCTCAAATTGGTGATGGCATCCAATCATCTCATCCTCTGTCGTCCCCTTTCCTTCTGCGCTCAATCTTTCCCAGCATCAGGGTCTTTTCCAGTGAGTTGACTCTCTGCATCAGTATTAGAGCTTCTATGGACAGAGGGGCCTGGTGGGCTATAGTCTATGGAGTTGGAAAGAATGGGACACGACTGAGTGACTAATACAAGCAGTGGAAAGTACAGGGAGGCATGCATCTTTTCAGACATTGTACATTTTTTTCCCCTAAAATGCTGTTTCACTTGCTGTTTAGCTTTTAGTTAAGCTTGCGTTGGGAAGTTTCCGTGTGATGGAACTTGAGAATCTCAGACACATGTTGGCAGTGCCTGCCTTTCAGGCAGGACATGGGTACTAGAGGCTGTGAACTGGACTGTCGATGGTGCAGCGCTGGACGGCCTCCTCCCCAGGTCCCCAAGTTACAATGCAGTGTGAAAATAAAACACGGGAGACTTCCCTGGTGGTCCACAGGTTAAGACTTGACCTTCCAAAACAGGAGGTACCGGGAGCTAAGATCCCACATGCCTCACAGCCAAAAAAGCATAAAACAGAAGCAATATTGTAACACATTCAATAAAGACTTTTAAAAAAATGTTTTAAAAAAGAAAAAAACATCCCACCGCTGCATCACCCCAGGCTCCAGTTTCAGAGCAGGTTCCGCTAAAAACTAGAAATTCAGAAGAAGCCACTCTCTCCTGAGTGTGCCATCAAGGACACACAAAATTATAGGAAGGTTTAAATATACATGGAAATTGACTGTGTGATGAACGTCTTCACACACCATCATCACCTGGTTTCCCCAGTCTTCAAGCCCAAGTCATGGCCGGTCTGATTTCCCGTATACCCCCACCACTCCCAAGTTATTTAAGAGCCAATATCAAATGATGTAATAGTTCACATGTAAATATGTCATTAAATATTTCTTTTCTTTTTCTTTGGCCAAGCTGCACAGCTTGCCAGACTCCTCTGTCCTTCACTGTCTCCTAGAGTTTGCACAAACTCATGTCCATTAAATTGGTGATGCCATCCAACCATCTCATCCTCTGTCGTCCCCTTTCTCCTCCTGCCTTCAGGTTTTCCCAGCATCAGGGTCTTTTCCAGTGAGTCAGCTCTTTGCATCAAGTGGCCAAAGTTCCTATTTTATAAATAAGTTTATTTGTACTATATTTTGGTTCCCACATATAAGCATTATCACATAGTAGCTGTCTTTGTCTGGCTTATTTTGTTTGGTATGATAATCTCTAGTTACATCCATGTTGCTGCAAATGGCACTATTTCGTTCTTTTTTATGGGTGAGTGATATTCCACAGATATATACCACATCTTCTTTATCCATTCATCTTTCCATGGACATTTGGGTTGTTGTTTCTATGTCTTGGCTGTTGTGAAAAGTGCTGCAACAAACATCGGTGCACATGTCTTTTCCAGTTAGGTTTTCTTTTCACTGATACATGCCTAGGAGTAGGATTGCAGCATCATATGGTAGTTCTTTTTTTAATTTTTTGAGAAACCTCCATACTACTCTCCCAGTGGCTGTACCAATTTACATTCCCACCAGCAGTGTAGGAGCATTCCCTTCTCCCCACATCCTAACACCAAATTTTAATGTTGGATTCTCAAGTCTATAAGCAGACTCTAACCTCTGAGAAGGCAATGGCAACCCACTCCACTATTCTTGCCTGGAGAATCCCAGGGACGGAGGAGCCTAATGGGCTGCCGTCTATGGGGTCGCACAGAGTCAGACACGACTGAAGCGACTTAGCAGCAACCTCTGATTACTACAATCTCACAGAGTTTAAATATCTTTCCACCTATTACTTGAGGGAAAATATGAAGTACTATTAAAATGTTAACCTCTGTTTCTGTTCACAGTTGGGGCTGGACTTGGAAGAACTGGAGGAGATAGAAGAGGACGCTGGCCTGGGGAACGGAGGCTTGGGGAGGTTGGCAGGTAACCTTGGCCCCCGTGCAGGACAGGCCTTTCCTGACATGGCGCTTGGTCAGTGTGCTCACTCGCACACAGCAAGGCCAAGGTCAGCCGTGCTCCCAGCGCTGGCCTGTCGGGGCACATTTGTCCCTCAGAGTGGATGGGACAGTGTGTCCTCCAGGTCAGAATCTTTGCCACCGGTAGGAAGAAAAAATCAACTTATACTGTTCTCTTTCATACATGGGGCACTTCATAATTATGGAGAGCAGACTTGCCAGTCCTGGGGACCTGGTGCAGAGAGAGGTTTCCAACACACCTACCACCCTCGTGATTGGGAGGGAGACAGGGATAGAATCACACACACATATACAAACATAGCCCAACTTAAAGCACCTGCTCCTGCCTTACAGCAGTGAGCTGACTGTCCCGAAGAGGCAGAGCTGTTCCTCTCGGAACTGTCGCTCCCCTCTTACCCAGTTTGAGAGTAGCCTCAGTTTGGTGTTTTTTTAGTTTGGGGTATTTTTCCCTCTCCTGTTTTAATTATTTTTGCCGGCCTTTATGGGGCAAAGGAACTGGGTTAAGAACTCGGAAGTGGAAGCAGCAGTCCCAGTGAGACGGATTGCACTGTGTCCTGCTGGGCTCTTGGGCCTGGAGCTTCTGGAGCAGAGAGGATCGATTCTGTGCCACCCTGGAGTGTGCAGGGCCCCAGAGTTTACAGTACCATGCAGCGGCCCCACCTGCCCCTTCTGAGAGGCATCCTCCTGTGAAAGGAGCAAATACCCTAACGTTGTGTGTGTGTGTTTATGTTTTCAGAATTCAAGTTAAATTCTGCAGACATTATAAGTGCAGCATATGTTTCTGGCAGATGAAACATCCCACAGATCTTCACCCCTGGCTGGGTCTGCCCCACATCGGGGGAAAGGCCCTGTGCACCCCGCTTGATGGGGGGACGGTGTGTGGAGATGGGCCGAGTTTGGCCATGTCCTTTGTGTTCATCCTCCTTCCCACGCCTCCAAGTAGTCCCCACGTTGGTGCTGTCTTGGCCCTAGGCTCTCAGGCCAAAGGGCCTCAGAGGTGGGGTCCATTTTCCTTTTCATGAGACCTGAGGCCAACAGGTCCCCACGGTGGCCACTGCCTGCCACCCTGGGGGCTGCCCCCCCAACACGGGTTGTCTGCTTGCCTCGGTGTCCGGGCCTGGGCTCAGAGGCCTCGGATCTGCTGACTGTCCCTGTGTTTGGACTTCCAGCCTGCTTCCTTGACTCGATGGCCACCCTGGGCCTGGCGGCGTACGGCTACGGGATCCGCTATGAGTTTGGGATTTTCAACCAGAAGATTGTCAATGGCTGGCAGGTGGGTGTGGTTTTCTTCCTTCTCTCACTTGCGGCCCTTGGGCGCACAAGAAAGTCTCCAGGCACTGTCGGATCTGCTTCTGGACTTTCTGCTCCTCCAGGGAGACTGCGTTCCGGCCCTGGGCAGAGCGGAGCGGGCAGGGGGGCTGGTGCTGAGGGCCCCGGGTGCTCCGTGCTCTGCGTGCCATCCCCTCGGCCAGCAGGGCCTGTTGCCCGTGCGTTCTCATTGCACGTGGCTTCTGTGTGGCTACAGGACGTCTGGCGGGCTCAGGCCACAGCCCAGCTGGGTCTCTTGTATTTGGAAAGATGCTGCTTCTGCAGACAGCTCATGATCCTGCTCTGCACAGGGGACCAGGCTCTGACGTTGGAACCTCACTGATGTACAGGGAAGGAACACCTTCCTGCCACCAGGAAGTCAAAGGCAGGACCAGTTCTGTGATGAGTGTCTGCCTGCTCCAGGCAGAAGGGTCTTGCCTTCTGTGGAGTCCTGAGGGAGGGACTCGGGAAGCAGTAACCTCAGCCACGTTACTGTCCCCAAACCACGACCCAAATGCTCCTTCTTGGGACTTGCCTCCTTTCTGTCTCTGTGACTTGGTTGTCCTGGACATGTGGTGTAGACAGAGCCGTCTTTCTTTTTCCTGACCTGACTGTCCTGGGCACGTTATGTAGATGGAGTCACGCAGTGCGTGGACTCCGAGTAACATCTCGAGGTTTGTCAGTGTGCCTCAGGACTTCTCCCTTTTACTGCTAAATTCAAACCATTCTTAATGGCTTTTTATTTTGATCTATTCTTCTGCATTTTATGTGAATTTTTTTAATAGTCCAAAAGTGAAAGTGAATGTTACTTAGTTGTGTCCGACTCTTTGCAACCCCATGGACTATACAGTCCATAGAATTCTCCAGACCAGAATACTGGAGTGGGTAGCCTTTCCCTTCTCCAGGGGATCTTCCCAACTCAGGGATCAAACCCCGGTCTCCCGCATTTCGGGAAGATTCTTTACCAGCTGAGCCACAAGGGAAGCCCAAGAATACTGGAGTGGGTAGCCTATCTCTTCTCCAGTGGATCTTCCCGACCCAGGGATCAAACTGGAGTCTCCTGCATTGCAGGCTGATTCTTTACCAGCTGAGCTACCAGGGAAGCCCTAATAGTCCAAAGCGTTCACTTTTAAATCGAGAGCCTTGACCAGAATTGGGAATCTTTACCTTGTAAATCAACTACAGTTGTGTTTCCATGCTGGGGCTCATCATCTGGCTGGCATGGTGGTGCGGGTGGAGGGTGGGGCCCACCGATGCCCAGGACTGCCTCCCCCCGTCACCTGCTGCCCCCTGCCCTCACCTGCCGCCTTCCCTCACCTGCTGCCCCTCATCCTCACCTGCCGCCCCCCCACCTGCTGCCCCTCCTGATCTGCTGCCCCTTCAGGTGGAGGAGGCTGATGACTGGCTGCGCTATGGGAACCCCTGGGAGAAGGCGCGGCCGGAGTACATGCTGCCCGTGCACTTCTACGGGCGTGTGGAGCACAGCCCCGAAGGCGTGCGCTGGCTGGACACGCAGGTACCACGGGCGCTTGCCAGGGCGGGGAGCTGAGCACAGGGACCCTCAATTTGCCTCGTGTCAGGGGCTTCCCTTGGGGCTTCCCTGTGGGAGCTGCCTCCCCAAACACTTGGTCAGGATGGTTCAGACCCCAACCGTGAAGCTACCACTGTAGTTTAACAGGAGCTGTGTCTCAGGGTGTTTTGTGGCAAGCAGGTTGGTGCCGGGAGGGGCAGGGCACTGGGGGCAGCTGGTGAGAACAGCTCTGCATCCCGGGGGCCGGTGCTCACTCAACGTGTAGCCCTGGCTCTCAGTAGGGCCTCCCGGTGTGGCTCACCAATCATTTGGAGCCATCAGTGCCCTGGGCAGGGAGCCCTGGGCGGATGTCGCAGAGCGGAGCATTCCCACCCAGCTGGGCCCTGGTAAGGGGACCGGGGCAGAAACATCAGGTACTGGAAAAGCATGGTGCTTGCCCCGGCGGGCACACACACAGAGTCCCCCCAGCTCAGAGATGGCAGGAGGGTCAGAGGAGGGCTTTGTAGGGGGCGGGGCGGGGGGTATAGTTTGCAGTGAGTAAGAAAGAGTCTTCTGTCCAGTGATCTGGGCAGATGAGCAAAAACAGGGCAAGCCCATGAGCCACAGGTATTTTTGTGGGCCGTCCAGATTCAAGTCTGAACTGGGACTCAGGCCAGGCAGGCTGGCAGCCCAAGATGCAAGAATAAGTTGTATTTAATTTTAAAAAGTGGGGAAGGGGTCTGGTCTTCTAGGTGTGTGTGCCTGTAGAAGACAAGTGAACGAAGGCCTGGAGACCCCAGCGGGATGCGATGAGGGCGTTCCTGTGGGGCCGGGCCATGGAGAGGGTCGGAGCGGTTTGGAGATGCTACACAGGGCCGGTCAGGGACAGGGTTGCAGGGAGATGGAAGGGAAGGATGAGGCTGGGGTATAGCCCCCTACCCAGTCCTTTGTGGCTCTGGGAGCTGCCTTCACACCCTAAAGCCTCCTTTGGAAATGGACCTGAGTGTGAGCAGCCCCACAGGAGGGCCCGAGGGTGGCAGGCACCCGAGGCAGGGGCGCCTCTGTCAGCTAGAGCGCACTGGTGCTTCCAGGACACAGGGACGGGGAGTGGGGATCACGCAGGCCGCTTTGGTTTGCTGCAGTTCAAGGTCAAGGCCACAGGAGGAGCCTCCACAGACATGGGACATGGTCAGAAATAGCAGCTGTGTGTGGGGCCAGGCCCAGCGAGTCCCGGAATGGAAGTTGCCCACGCAGAGTTGAGGGAGGAGAGGGCAGGCATGGAGGGTGGGGGCTGAGGACACAGGAGGAGGGGCTGCCCAAGGCCAGGTGACCGTGGACACTGGCATGGAAGGTAGGAGCTGGAGGAGGCCGGAGAGAGGTCGGTGTTATTCAGGACAGGAGGAGAGAAGCCAGAGGAGGGTGGGTGGCAGCCACTAGCGGGAGGCTGCTTCTATGAGGGAGCCACCCCAGCCTCGGGGGGCACAGCCCAGGTTGGGGACCACGCTTTCCCTTGGCAGGTGGTGCTGGCCATGCCGTACGACACCCCAGTGCCGGGCTACAAGAACGACACTGTCAACACCATGAGGCTGTGGTCCGCCAAGGCACCCAACGACTTCAAGCTCCACGACTGTGCGTCCCCTCCTGTCCCCACTGGGGCCTGATCCCAGACCGACCCCAGCTGCACTCACAGCCCACGAGGCTCCCCAGCACGGGAGGGCTGAGGGTGGGTTCCCCGTGAGCCTTAGGCTTCCCAGGGACCCCACCTCCTCCAGAAAGAGCCAGGGCCTGGGGCTGGGAGGGGCCGGGCAGCAGAGCAACTGTGGGGCGCCTTCTGCTCGGGAGTGCTTACCCTCAGACCCATCAGGGTGCTTGGGAGCCTGATAGGCTCACGGGTCCTGACCCCGCTCTCTGCCCTCAGTCAACGTGGGTGGCTACATCGAGGCGGTCCTGGACCGGAACCTGGCCGAGAACATCTCCAGAGTCCTGTATCCCAACGACAATGTGAGCAGCTGCTGCAGTACCAGGGGGAAAGGGGGCTCCCATCTGTGCTGCCTCTCAATACAGGAAGCTGGGCTCCATCAGGGCCCCATGCACCTCACACTGGTCTCAGCTGACCTCCTGATAGTGAGGGCAGACACGGCATCCCTGAGGGGGCCCAGGAGCCCACAGCCTCACACCTCCAGTCCTCCCCGTAAAGACAGGGCCGCAGAGCCCTCAGACTTCACCTGCCGCTGAAGTCTGCTCTTCAGTACCTGGTGGGGCTCCCTAAGAATCGGGGGATGCACTTATCGGGCGGGGCCGGCAGTGCCTGTCCTGCAGTGACGCCTTGAGACCCACACGGTCGTGGTTTGAAAATCTCTTTGTAGGCATTTCCTCACATGCCAGATGGGGGTCTCAGCCACATGCTCCACGGCCCCCAGATTCTTAGCGGACGAGCCCTTAGGGTTTGTCCAGCTCTGTGGGTGTGGTTTCTGTTTTACCAGTGAAATATGTGTACACAGCAGCACAAGGCCCTGGGCTGAAGGGCTCACAGGAAAATGCCCCCCCACTCCCCATCCCACCCCCCAAGATTGCAAGTAGAGGCTCCTGCTTCAGGCATGAGGCCTCTAGACACCTGCACCCCGGAGGTTGTGTTCCTGGCCTTGGCCCCTCACAGGGCGCTGTGACCCACTTCTGGCTGCCCGTTTACTCCTTCCCTGTGTGAGGGTCACCTGACCTTGGCCCCAGATCTGGGCTGAGCCCCAGCCTGGCCCCGCCCTGGGTTGGGGGCCCCAGGGCCCGAGGCCGAGGCTGAGCCCAGACATGTCCTCTGGGCATGTCCGCAGTTCTTCGAGGGGAAGGAGCTGCGGCTGAAGCAGGAGTACTTTGTGGTGGCTGCCACCCTGCAGGACATCATACGGCGCTTCAAGTCATCCAAGTTCGGCTGCCGCGACCCTGTGAGGACCTCCTTTGAGACATTTCCAGACAAGGTGTGCTTGCAGAGGGGCTGAGCGGGGAGCCAAAGCCGGGCCGTTTCTGGGCAGGGCCTCCTCCTTCTGACCATGGTGGGCTGGGTGGGCCAGGCCAGGCCAGGCGGGCAGTGGCTCCATAGCCTGGGTCTCCATGTCCCCAGGGACTGGGCCTGGGATGCTGTGAAGGGCCCCGTTGGGCAGAGCAGCTAGGTTGCAGGCTCAGTGGAGAGGTCAGCCACCTGTGTCCACCAGGCGGGAGCATCGTTCCGAGGTGACCTGCTCCCTGCTCCTCGGCTGGGTTCCACGCTGGGACCCGGAGCCTGTGCCATGCCATCCACTGTCTGCAGCCGGCCCCGTGACCAGGCTCCACGGGTGGGCAGCTGGGGACCCCAGTTCTGCACGAGTGGTCGAGAGGACTGAAGTGGTCGCCCCATGTCAACGCAGGTGGCCATCCAGCTGAACGACACCCACCCAGCCCTCGCCATCCCCGAGCTCGTGCGGATCCTGGTGGATGTGGAGAAGGTGGACTGGGACAAGGTGAGCACCGAGCCTGAGGCCTGGCGCGGGGTGAGCTCCACACCCCGCCCCGACGGCGGGGCTGAGGGCTGGGCTGGTCCTGGGACATGGAGTGGGGCCTCCCTGGGGGCCTCAGGAGAAGAGAGGGACGCTGTCCCTGGGAAGACAGGGCCGGGGGTAGGAGGACGTACAGGAGCGGGTCTGGGGTTTCTCCCGAGGGCAGAATGCTGAATACAGGCAGCAGGGCAAAGGCCAGAGAAGAGCGGTTTTCTGGACAAGAAAATGATTCTGACACTTCTCGGAGCTTCTCACGTATGCTTCGTCATCTTAGAACTGTGGCCAAAGACCCAGAGGTGTTCAGCTTACAGAAGTACATCGTTTATTTATGGGCTTGTTCTCCTTACCTCACTTATTTTGGTCCTATACTCTTCAGTGGGATTTTCTTGATGTCACTAAATTTAATCAACACATATAGCCATTGTACCCCCTTTTAGTGCCAGAGCCCCTTTCTGGTTCGGGCTGCACCTGGGGTGGGGCTGAACCATGCAGTTCACCTCTGGCCAGCAGAGGGCGCGGCCGCACACTTCACCCCCTGTCCCTGGACCACGGGTATGAAGTCAGTTTGGTGGAAATAAAGCTGCCTGGAGCTCTGTCGGGTTTGCAGAGGAAACTGGGGCCATTCCCAGGTAGCGAAGAGGTGCTTGGTTCCGTGTATGTCCTGGGTCATGTCAGGAGAGTGAATCGATTCGGTGTGTGTGCTGGGTCACATCAGGAGAGCGACGGGCAAAGCACTCACCACAGGTCTGGGAAGCTCCAGGCCCTAGAGCAGAGACGTGCGGCTGGCAGGGCCCTTCCTGGTGGCATCTGAGCACCTGCCTCTGACCCTACACATGCCCCTTGGCTTGGCATCCGGCCGCCTGTCTTCTCTCTTCACTGTGGGGTTTCCGGAATTTTGGGAGCTGGTCTGCTCTGTTCATTGTGGGGTTTCTGGAGTGTTGTGAGCTGGTCTTCTCTGAACACTGTGGGTTTTCTGGAGTGTTAGGAACTGGTCTTCTCTGAACGTTGTGGGGTTTCTGGACTGTCACAGGCCTGGGAAATCACCAAGAAGACGTGTGCGTACACCAACCACACGGTGCTGCCTGAGGCCTTGGAGCGCTGGCCGGTGTCCATGTTTGAGAAGCTGCTGCCGCGGCACCTGGACATCATCTACGCCATCAATCAGAGGCATCTGGACGTGAGCACAGCAGGGCGGCGGGGGTACACCTGCAGGGCCCGCCTGTCCTGCCGTGATGTGGGGAGGAGGGCCACGCCTGCTCCCCTGGGCCTTCCTTTTCACTCCATATCAGACTGTCAGGTCTGGAACAGGTGCTTCTTGAACAGAATAGCCTCTGCTCACAGAGGGCCTGGGGCCTGGGGGCTGGCCTTTGGCAGAGATGTTGGCTGGTCCCCACACTGGGAGCCCTGCTTTCGGGGTTGGGGGGAGCCCTTTTTCCCATATCGGAGGAGGTTCAGATGTAAGTGTCTGTTCCTGGCATGCCAGAGGCCTTTGTCCTGAGACATCACTGCAGCGTTTGGGTGATGGGGAAAGTCACCCCTGAGACATCACAGCAGTGTTTGGGTGATGGGGGAAGGTCACCTGTGTCTTTTCTCTGTCACGCATAGAGAGGATGCTATGTGGTTATATCCTGCCTGGGCCACTGGGCGCAGCATCTTCATCTCTTCCTGTGGGTCACACAGCACCTGCTCAGCTCTGAAGCCTGGGCTGCGGCCGGCCTGGGGGCACAGCCCCTCCCCCCACTCAACACTTTGTCCTTGCAGCACGTGGCCGCCCTGTTCCCTGGGGACGTGGACCGCCTGCGGAGGATGTCGGTGATCGAGGAAGGGGACTGCAAGCGGATCAACATGGCGCACCTGTGTGTCATCGGGTCCCACGCCGTGAACGGCGTGGCAAGGATCCACTCGGAGATCGTGAGGCAGTCAGTGTGAGTGGGGAGCACCCTTCGGCTCCCACCCCATCCCTGCCACCTGCAGTACAGTGGCTGAGGCCGATAACCGCCCAGAACTCGGTGGTGGGAGGGTGAGCCTCTGGCTTGATGGGCGATGCTGGGGGTGAGCCCTCTTGTCACCAGGAGCCCCTCCGGCTGTCGGTGTTCTCCATCTCTCCAGGTGGAAGATCTGCTCCTGGAGCCCCTGCTTAGGGATGAGGGGCCCGGGCCAGATGGGGGGAGGTCAGGGCTGAGGTCAGGGCAGAGGTCAGGGCTGGGGCTCATCCCCGAGAGGAAGGAGGGATTCCGAGGGCAGGTTCCCTGCTCCAGCCTCTCCATGGGACAGGATCTGAGAATTCTGTCTTTCAGTCCTCCTCCCAGTCCTCGAGTGGGACACCTGCCATGAGCGCCCTGTGGCCTGTGTCCTCAGGGCTGGCCTGAGGCTTTGTGTGATGCACCGGTTCATCCCCACTGTCTGTCCGTGGCCTGCTGTCAGGACCACTGGGAGGAGGCCAGGCTCCAGCCACCTGCCGAGGTGGTCGGGCTCCTGGGGAGACAGAACAACTAGGCTGGGTCCGGGGCTCCTCCAGAGGGCCCTGTGCTCTTTGCCTGCCTTGTTCCAACCAGCGTTTGCCGAATCACCTGTGGTCTGTGTTTAGCTTTAAGGACTTTTATGAGCTGGAGCCGGAGAAGTTCCAGAATAAGACGAACGGCATCACGCCCCGCCGCTGGCTGCTCCTGTGTAACCCAGGGCTAGCAGAGACCATCGTGGAGGTGAGGCCGGTGCCCCCGGGCCCGCCTGGGGCTGTGTGGGTACGACCCACCCCCTTGCGTGTGGAGGGTGGGGGCTCCTGGACGAGGGGCTGGGCACTGCCACCCACAGGTGTGACCAGCCTGGCGGTTGGTCAGCAGCCCTGGTGGTCCATGCAGGAGTTCAGAGGGGGTCCTGGGCTTCAGGTCCAGCTTGAGTCCTGACGAGATGTGTGAACTGGGAATGCAGTCGTTGTTGAGCTGTTCCCGTGTTCTCGAGCGGCCCCCGGTGTACAGGATCTCCTGGGAGGGGGTGTGGTGGAGAGGAGCGGCCAAAGGGGACGCAGAGCACGGAAGCCCTGTCTCCCTCACGGCTCTGCAGAGAATCGGGGAGGGTTTCCTGACAGACCTGAGCCAACTGAAGAAGCTGCTGCCACTGGTCGGGGACGAGGCGCTCATCAGGGATGTGGCCCAGGTCAAGCAGGTAGGCCTGATATGGGGCCAGGAGCCCAGCCCCCACTCAGCCCTGCGGAGGAGCCCTGGGTCCTCTGGGAGAGCTTATCTGGGGGGGAAGCGCGTGGGAATCGACGCAGGCCCCGCATCTCCACTCGAGGTGCTGTCTGCGCCCCCAGGCCCCCCACAGCCGCCTCACGGCCAGGCAGGCCGGCTCTCTGGACAGCCTCTGAAAACTGAGACTGACCCTCTGCTACGCCACTTGCCTGGCCCTGGGGGCCCAGAAAGAAGCGTTTTCTTCCGGGTCTCCGTCCTGCCTTCTCGTCTCCTTTTTCTGCTTTTCTCACCCTCGCTTCTCCCCCAGGGTGTGCTTGTTGGCCTGGTTTCTCGCTCAGCTCTGATCAGTGTGGATCCACTCTCAGGGTCGCGCTTCCCCGCTTCTGCCCACGTGGCCCCCGTCCCTGGGGCGCCCCTCCCTGCCACGTCTCTGACGGGCTCACAGGCTCAGCCCTGTGGACAGCCCACCGTCCTTACCTCTGTTCTCCCAGGAAAACAAGGTCAAGTTCTCCGCCTTCCTGGAGAAGCAGTACGGGGTGAAGGTCAACCCCTTGTCCATGTTCGACGTGCACGTGAAGAGGATCCATGAGTACAAGCGGCAGCTGCTCAACTGCCTGCACGTGGTCACCTTGTACAACCGTGAGTGCCCTGCCCACACCCACCGTGGGCCAGGCCTGTTTCTCACGCGCTCGCTCTGACGTGACACGCTCGTGCTAAGCAGCGGTTTCTGGTTTTCTGTGTTCAGGGCAGAGCAGCTGCAAGGAGTGAGATGTGAACTCAGAGGTTGGGGAGCTTGGGGCCCAGGGGACACCCTGCCTCTGGGGTGGGGCCCTGGGGGCCCTGAAGGCTAGGTTGTAGGCTCGGTGTAGCCTTTCTTTCCCATTTAGTTATTATTGTTATTGGACTTGTTTAAAGTTACCTGGAGACACTACTCAGCAAGGGAGGCCTTTGAAGTGCACTTTTGGAAGATGAGATAGTATGTTACATCTGTACACCTGAAACTAGCAGGTTTAAATGGCGTTTAATTTTGAAGCACAGGTGAATTGAAGACCCCCCCAAACCACAAAGTTGCTATCAACGTTTTCTAGTTCTATAAATGAGGTAATAAAGACTGAAGGAAACCCACATGGTTTTTAAAATTTTGTAAGTAGTAATAGTAACATAGTAGCAGCAGAAGTAACATAGTAATATTAATAGTAAAATAGTAAAGTGAATCCTAATTTTGAAAACAAAAGAACCACAAATACAGCTCTTCTGGAGAATGTCAGCGCCCCAGTTCGCAGGAGGGAGACTTGGTCCCAGGGGCCCCACCCAGTCACTCATGAGACAGTTCAGATGCCGGTTTCCGTTCAGCGACTCTGACCCAACGCTCAGAAAAGACCCAGGGGAGCGCCCTGCCTTGCGTGTGACCCAGGCGTCTCCTGGGTCAGAGACGGCAGTTCCTAGAGACCTTGTTTTGTGCTGTGGTTTGCTTTCACAGTTGTGATTTTCTGCATTTCCTTTGTCGTTGCCCCAGTGGTGCCCCCGAGTCCCCTGCTCCTGAGCAGCGGGGCAGGTTTCCTGGAGGCCTGCCCTCCCTCCCCGCCCCCTCTGGTGGCCAGGGCTGCCTACTGCCCCTGCGCAGCCTCTGCTTGGGGCCGTGGCAGCATTCAGATGGGGCTGGCAGGGTGTGCGCCTCCCACCCACTCTTCCGCTGGTGTGTGTGTGTGTGCACAGGGGTTGTGTGTGGTCTCCCATGGGCAGCTCCCCTCGCTGTGCCCTGACTTGGGTCCCAGTCTGCTGTGAGGGCCGTCCAGTCGCCCTCCTGCTTGGTTCCTGTGACCCGAGGTCTTCCGTGTCCGCGGCGTCAGTGGCCTTTCCCAGGAAGGGTGGCTGGGCTGAGGCGATGTCCTCGGCCTCCCTCTCTCCTCGGGCAGCGCGATCAGGAGGGTGGCCTTGCGGGGCAACTCTCTCGGCCGGCGCTCGGCCGGCTCAGCTGTGTCAGCCACTGGCCATCCGGTCAGTTCTCTCCATGCTCGAGGCCCTCTGAGCGTGTTGGTTGGTGTCTTCTATCCCGTCTAAGAAGTTCCCTGAAATCCATGGAAACCTGGATTCGGCTTTCTCCTCCCGGGGCTCCAGTGAGGTGTGTGGTTGGTGTTTTCTCCCACCTCCTTTTGCCGGCGATGGCTCGCTGTCTCCTTTTCTGCTCCGTGCTGTGTCTGCTCTGAGTCTCTGCCTGTTTCTTCTCCCTGTGGTTTCTGTGATCGGGTTGCACCTCATGGGGCTGTTCTGCCTTGTGTCCCGTGCTTCCCCCACCTTGGTGCTGCACTTTGGGCCATGGTCTCCTGTCTGCGTTGACCATCCTCATAGGCTGGAGACTTACGGGGGGCGGCTTCCACTTCCCTCATTTGTGGTGAAGCTGTGTGTTGGGGTCAGAGGAGCTGCATCAAGATCCTGGCCAGAGCCTTGTGAGCTCAGGGCAGCTGCACGCCTCCCAGCTCTAGACGCCTCTCCGAGGCCGTGTCCCTCTCCGAGGCCACGTCCCTCTCTGAGGCTGTGTCCCTGCTCAGTGATTCCAAGTCCAGGCTGGCTCAGGAGGCGCCATGGCCTGTGGGCCTCTGCCCACCAGGATGTCCAGGCCCCTCTCCGAGGTCTCCCTGTGGGAGAGGGGCTGACATAGTCCACCCACCCAGCCCTCAGGGGCTCTTCGCCTGCCTCCTCCTCTCCCTCCCCAGGAGGCTGGGATTCCTGAAACCCTGCACTCACAGCCCTGTCTCCTACCCATCTCGTGACCCGGTAGGACTTGCTCAGTGATCTGGAGTTCGCATATTTTTCTTCTTTACAATGTAGCTTGTGGATTTGGGGCTTTTTTTTTTTCTTCTTGTTCTCTAGGTCACTCTGTCCGCTATCTGGAAGTGGGAAGGTTCAAAACTCAGGGACTACAGGAACCTGAGGTCAGAGGTTAAAGATCAGGCACACCCCTTAGCGGTTCCTGTAGATCTCCTGGCCAATTTCCGACCCTGGTGAATACTGCTCAGGACAGCCCCGCACCTCTGTAGACACCACCACCCCGCTGAAATCTGAAAACCCAGTGGCCTGGCGAGGACACCTCATTCTGCTGGGGCTGGAGGTGAACTGTCTGCTCCTGTGCAGGAAAACTCCGGGGGGCTTCTCACCCTCTGTCCCAGCAGGGAGGGGGCTTGGGGTCTCACTGACACCCCACGAAGGCTGAAGGTTGATCACTACCATCCCAAGGTCAACGCATTTTCAAGTGCCCATCACATGCAAGGGCCTTCAGTCCTGGTCACCAGACCCAAGGATCTCCTGTCTTGGGCTGTTCTGGACACAAAGGTGCAGCTTTTCCACTGAAGCTTCTGGAAGAATCTGCTTCTGGTTAGCCTTTGGCACCAACCTGGATGCAGTGCAGAGTTCTGTAATTGGAAGCTCCTGCAGTGCACTGCTTGCATCGGGCTGGTCTCTGAGGACGCTGGTCACTGAGGCAAGTGCAAGGCTCAGGCATGTCTGGCTCCAGTTGCCTCACTTGACTGTCTTCTGTTTGTCTTGCAGGAATAAAGAAGGACCCAACCCAGGCCTTTGTGCCCAGGACTGTCATGATCGGGGGCAAGGTGAGGTGACGGCCTCTTTGCTCTTGCTTGGCGTTGGCCGGGAACATACAAACCATGATGCTTTTCTGCAGTGTCCCTGTATCTGGGGTGGACACTGTGTATGGCTGGGCACAGATCTGCACACAAAGCCTGGAGGTCCCAGCTGTGCCTCTGGGCCAGGACGTTCATGAATCTCATCAGCTTGGCCACAGGAAGGGAGCTGGATGGGGCCCCTGCCTGCCCAGGGCAGTGGGGTCCCCAGGGCCAGCCTCCAATGGGGGAGCACCGTTCCTCAGTGTGACTGCCAGCATTCCACACGTCCCCTGCACTTTTGTGCTGAGTGGACATCAGTCACTGGATGCTTCATCAGCTAGACGTGGGCCTGCTCTCAGCCTGGCCTCACGCGTTTTATTTACCGTGGCATGTGCTTCAGGACACATGATCGCGGAGTCCCACTGTGTCGCCAGGGGGTATTGGCGGGTCTCACCACAGGTCTCTGGACTCTAGGCCCCGTGTCCCTACCCTCTGCCACTTTTCCAAGGAGCCTGGGCACGGCTGCCTCATGGGGGCTGCAAGCAGGCCCAGGTTTGTTCTCTGCTCTGACTTGAGCAGCTCCACAGGTGGAGGCACCCTGTGGGCTCCCCCAGCTCAGACAGCAGTTCACACCCACCTTGTTCTGTCTCAGCCACCCCCCGACCCCCGACTCCTGCTGTTCCTGAAACAGATTCTGGACAGTACTTTGTTTCATTTGTCAGTATTTCCGTACGCATTTCTCAGAGATGGGGACTGTCAAAAAGTTTTAAAATGTTTTTTAGAAATGAAAATCTAGAGAAAAAAAGAATCATAGAACATCCACAAACCTGTTGCCTGACTAGTAGAACACAAACACTGTAACATTTCACCCCTAAGAACTTCTTCAGTTGTCTTCCCAATGCCGTTTTCCTGCAAAACCACACAACGCCACCATCACACTTAGAACACTTGACAAGAATTCCTCCATGTCATTAAATATCCAGCCAGGGCCACATGCCTGGCTGGCTGTCTTATTAGAAATCTTGAGTTTGTTTGAGTCAGGATCCAGTGAGGTTCTCACGCGGCGCTGGGCAGCTGTGTCTCATCCCATAGGTTTTCGTCCACTTTCCCCCTTTTTTTCCTCTGCGGTTTCTTACAGAAATCGGGTTGTGTCTCCCCCAGACCGTGTCCCTCTGGCATCTCCTAGAACCTTCGTGGGTTCCCCGTGTTTCCTGTAGGTTGGTAGTCAGTTCTCAGGGGTCCTTTTTCCCTGTCTCCATTTCTGAAAAACAAACTAGAATCAGGAAACCAAGCTTGAGGCTGACAGATCTGTGCGTGTGGGTAAGGGGCTGTCACAAGAGGCACTTGGTCGTCACCAAGGGAGCGGCTGGGGTGCTGCGCCCTGTGGGCCCGTCTGTCAGGTTGAAGGACACACAAGGATGCTGTGGCCTCAGCCCCCGTGGGGCCCCCTCCCACAAGCTGAGCCACTCAGCTGGACACATCGAAGCTGGGCTCCAGCAACCCTGCCCAGAGTACAGGGTGTGTGCTCTGTGCCCCTTTCCCCGTTGCAGGCAGCGCCCGGCTACCACATGGCTAAGAAGATCATCAAGCTGGTCACGTCCATTGGCGACATCGTCAACCATGATCCAGTTGTGGGCGACAGGCTTAAAGTGATCTTTCTGGAAAACTACCGGGTGTCCTTGGCCGAGAAAGGTGAGCCTGTCCTGCCTGGATGCAGCAGGTGATCCTTGCTGGTCAGGGCCTGTCTTGCCTTCAGAGAGATTAATGGCCCTGACACCACATTCCCCAGCCAGAGGGGCCCCGGTCTGGTAGCCAAGGCCCTGGTTTCTGTACTTCCTGCCCTCCCCTCCTCGTGCCTCTGCCCCTTAGCTTGGCCTTCCTGCCCCTGGGCTTGCTGTTGGTGGCCCATGCCCCCCGCCCTCCCCCCGCCCCAAGGATGCTTCTGCTTGTCCTCACCTGTTCACTCTGGCCTGCATCTGCTCTGGGGGCATCTAGCTAGGACCTCTCCACTGTGGGAGTCCTGGGTATGTGTTGCCACCCAGAGAAGGGCCTGTGGCAACATGTGCCTCAGAGCAGGGTTCTCCTGAGCTGGACCAGCCTTTCTAAGGCAGCCACTTCCAGAGACCTGGCAGGAAGTGCTAGGAAACCTGAGCCTGTGGCCCGAGTCACAGCCCCTCTGGTCCAGGGGACTGTATGCTGCCCTCCAGGCATCCAGTGGAGGGCAGGCTCCCACACTCCCTCCCCCTCCAGTGCGGCCAGGTCATCAGCACCATCCCTGTGGTCCCGCTACTGCCCTGGAGCATCTGTGGCTCCGGGGTTGGGTTGTGGTTCGTGCTTCACTGAGCTTCTCACACTTCTCAGGCCCTTTGCCTCCTGGAACGCCCAGGCCAGCTCCTGCACTTCCTAGAACTGACCTCGGGGACAGCCTGGGGTCAGGCCTCAAGGTCCCCAGCTCTTGGACTTGCTGTGGTCACATATCCACCATCCCGTCTGCCCATGTCCCTCTGCCTGAGGGACCAGGGGTGCCTGTGTCTCCATCCTGGCACCCGGGCCTGACCATGAAGACGGGGCCGGATTCTGGACTTGGCTGACCCCAAGTGCCCACTGGCCGGGTCGGGGAAGCAGCATCCATCAGCCCTGAGGACCGGCTGAGGATGCGGGAGCAGGGACACCGAGGGGAGCAGGGACACCGAGGCAAGCAGGACGGAAGCCGCGCTCCTGCTGCCATGGCGAGACAGTCACAGGAACCCATGTGTGGGAGAAGCCGCCCGGCTGCTGGGGGGTTGTGACTCAGCTGCTATGCCCGGTCTGTGCAGAGGGACTCCCGGGCATGAGGCCACGGGAGACTGTCCCCGATCCTCTGCTTCTGTGAGAGTCAATTCCTTTCAAAGTCGTTTAAGGAGCCTACGGGCTGATGGACTAAGACAGCAGTGATGTCAGGATACAAGGGAAATACCCCACCTGGTTTTGGTACAGCCCTGGTTCGCAGGTTCTAGAACAGAGGTCCTCTGCCACTGCAGGGCTTCTCGGTGACTCCACGTGGACCCGCTGCCTCGGGCTGCGCTTGGTCGGGAAGGGGAGCTGTGTGGGGTAGTGGGCAGCGCATGGTGTCCCCTTGCCGTTCCTGTTGCTCTTGTGCCTCCTGACTGACGGGTCTTGCCCATGCCCCACTTCCCGCAGTCATCCCCGCCGCCGACCTGTCGCAGCAGATCTCCACCGCGGGCACCGAGGCCTCAGGCACGGGCAACATGAAGTTCATGCTCAACGGGGCCCTCACCATCGGCACCATGGATGGGGCCAATGTGGAGATGGCCGAGGAGGCTGGGGCCGAGAACCTCTTCATCTTTGGCCTGCGGGTGGAGGACGTGGAGGCCCTGGACCGGAAAGGGTGGGTCCCTCTCGAGGCTTCCATCTCCTCTAAGTGTCCCCACACCTGTGGATACCTTGAGGGGGTCCTGGCTCGGCCTAGTTGACTGAAATCCCTTAGGGGACCTGGGGAGGCCTCAGGCACCAGGGGCTGAACCCAAATGGTGGGAACCTTGTCAGCCTGCAAGCACTGCCCCCTTTCGGCCCTGCTCCGTGTCTGCCACACACCTCCCTCTCCCCGGATTCCCTGATGGCTCTCAAGTTCGACTTAACGTTATTTTCTTCTGCAAGGTCCTGGCGTGGACTGGGGGGTGGGGGCTCTGCGGGAACCTTTGAGCAGCCCCTCCTGGAGGACCATCTCAGCCACCATGTGTCTGTACCAGGAGGAGGAGGTGGGGGTGATGTGCCCTCAGCGGCCAGCCCGGCCTGGTTACCTGCTCACGAGTCCACCGTCTCCTGCAGGTACAACGCCCACGAGTACTACAACCACCTGCCCGAGCTGCGGCAGGCCGTGGACCAGATCAGAAGCGGCTTCTTCTCCCCCAGGGAGCCCGACTGTTTTAAGGACGTTGTTGACATGCTGCTGAACCATGACAGGTGGGATAGGACCCTCGTCCCTCCCCACCGCTGGCTCAGGCAGCGGGTGCCCAAGATTGCACATCATTTGGGGCAAAGCCTGGGCTGCAGTGAAGCTCACTGCCACCTCAGCCCACGGCCAGAGGCTCGGCCACATCCAGGCACTCGGGCTTGTGGGGCCTCTGACTGTACTTGGCGAGTCTTGGAGCCTGGTAATGGGATTGCATGACAAGCAGGAGGTGATGTCACCTCTGTGGGTGGATGGAGGTGATGTGCCTGGGGTACAGGGAACCTGGGTGTTAACCACTCCAGGAGTGGTTCAGGTGGGATGAACTTGTGAGGCTACAAGTCTCCACGTGGTTGGTGTTTTATGACAAGGCCACTGACCAGGTGACGCTCCTCTGGGCACAGCCTTGCTCACTCGTCATAGGCTGACAGTGCCATCTGCCTTGACCAGAAGCCTCTGCTCCACCCTGGTACAAGGCGGGTCTGCTGAAGGCCGAGAATCGACCTTTATTCATTCCACTTTCGGTCCCTGTGGGTTAGTCTGTCGTGTTCCAATGAACGTCGTCTGCTGGCTTCTGTCAGACCCGATCGTCATTCCACGCGTGTCTGGGGCTGGTGTTCAGCCCTGCTGATTCTGGGATCTAGGAGGGACTTTACAGGGTTCTATGAATTGTGATCCCGATTCAGTTGTAAACAAAACACATTTATGTGTCATAAATCCTGCACCACCAGTTGTCAACTCGTGAGACCTGAGAACAGGTGGTGGTGGAGCCCGTGTCCCCAGGGCCCCCTGGAGGTGGAGGGGGACCTTAATCTGTTCTTCTAGTCCACGGGCACAGTTTCTTTCAACAGCATGGGGCTATAATAAGGTTTTTCTAGAGTAGTGTCTCCAGGACAGCAGTGTTGCTCAGAGGGCAGCCACTGTGGCCACCCCTGTCACATGGAGCACGAGGACACAGTCAGCCAAATCTGGGGGCCCTTTTCCTGACCTCCTATTTGCCACCCACCCAGCCCAGCTTCCTGTCTCCCATTTCAGGTTCAAGGTGTTTGCAGATTATGAAGCATACGTGGCGTGCCAGGCCCGGGTGGACCAGCTGTACCGGGTGAGGTTCTTGGGCCCTGGCAGGAAGTCACAGGGTGGGACCGTGTCCTGTTGTCTCAGGCCACTCCTGGGAGCTTACAGCTGACCGAGTGGCCCAGAGCAGGTTGGGCTTCTTCCTCTTGCTCAGGGACTGCCTCAGCTGGGCAAGTCTTCCCGGGCTACCGCCTGGGACCCTTGGGGCCAGGCTGCTGTCCACACCAGCACGCGTGCCCCTGCAGCCTGGGCACTGCCACAGAACTGGCGGACGGGGCAGGACTTCCCTCCCAGAGGCGCTGCCACGCCATGCCCCGGCCCACGGTCTGATTGCCTGTGCGCGGGGCATGAGGCCCAAGGCAGGAGACGGGGCTCGTGGCAGCGAAGACCTTTGTGTTTAAAGGGGAAGTGAACGGTTTCTTGGGCAGTGGACGCATCGCCAGTGAGCAGAGTGAGGACCTGCAGCTCTAGGGTGGGCATGCTGGAGCTGGCTTTCCACTCCCGGCCCCGGGTCCCACCTCTGCGTGACCCGCAGGGAGTGGGCACAGCCAGAGGGGCCTCCCAGGAAGACTTGGCTGTTGAGCCTGGGGAGGTGATGGGGTGTCGTAGCTCATGCATCTGGCCAGGGATGGCCGCAGGAGGGGACACAAGCGACGGGGGCGTGGCAGTGTAGTCACTGCCCAGATCGTTGAAGCAGGTTCTTGGACACGGCCCAAGGGGTTTGTATCTCACTGTCCCCCTCAACTCAAGAAACAACTCCTGAAGTCCCTTCCTGAGACAAGACAGGAGGGGGCCTGGGAGGCCAGGTGACCCCAGGCTCAAGGAGGTACCCTGGCTTCCCTTCCAGGAGTGCCCTCCTGGCGCTGGCTGCAGTCTGGGGGTGAATCCCCTCCTGGCAGGGTGTCTGCATCGTGTGCACTCTACCCTGGCGGGACCCCTCAGGCTCCAAACCCCGTCTGCTCACCTGGAAGCTTTCCTGGTGGGGGAGGCCCCCTTCCCAGTGAGCTCTGAGCTTTGAGGGCCTGCCCTCCGTCAGGCTGCCCAGGGCTGAGCGCATCTGGGAAGAGGCCGAGGTCACTGAGTGCCCGCCTCCCTCTTCAGAACCCCAAGGAGTGGACCAAGAAGGTCATCAGGAACATCGCCTGCTCGGGCAAGTTCTCCAGTGACCGGACCATCACGGAGTACGCCCGCGACATCTGGGGCGCGGAGCCCCCTGCCCTGCAGACCCCACCGCCCAGCCTCCCCAGGGACTAGGCCCAAGACTCAGGACCAGCTTTCGTCCCCTTGCTGACTCTGCCTGTTGTTCCCAAGCATTTTACTGGCGCCCTGCTTCTTTCAGTGCTGCTTCCAGGAGGGCTGGGAGGAATCGTGGTGGTGGCTTTGAGGGGCTGGGGTGTGGAGATGCCCCCTCATTGCCTGCCAGAGAGCAGGTCCCGAGCACTGACAGGGCTTGCTCCCCACACACCCCCACCCCCCAAGATGCCCACTCAGCTTCCCCACGGTCTCGTACAAATCTTTGTGAGCTCATATTCAGTTTTGAGCCTCTGCATTCTGGGGTCCAATCAGGTAGCCGTGACAAAGCTTGGGCAAGTGTGTGTTTCTGCAGCACGCGGGCTGGCCATCCAGTCTCTCCCGGCCCAGCTCTGCCTCCTGGCCATGCTGGGAGGGTCCAGTGTGCCAGGCCGTGTCCTTGTAGCTGCCGTGTGGGCACCCGACCCGGAGTTTCCAGGTTGAGCAGAGAGCAGGGCCCCAGGGCAACCGAGGGCGACACTGGGGAGGACACCTGTGTGCAGCACCAGGGACTTCGGGTAGGATAAGGCTGGCCGGTGCAGAATTGATTTTGCTTTTTCGAAAGATTTTTCACAAGAAGTGAAACTAGCTGAGGTCGTTCCTTGTTTTAGCAACAAAAAATAGCACTTTTGAAGTTTATGCCTGGGAAGGCGATGCTGGGGTGTTTTCACTTGAGGTCTCCACCGAGCTGGGTGAGGCTGAACGCCCAGCCCTGTGTCAGGCCTGCACCCTCCCTGTGCCTGTCAGGAAAGAGGCAACAGGACAACCTGATCTGGAAAAGGACTGGTGGGTCCAGAGGGGAGCCCACCTTCCATTCTACTCAGATGGCAGGCTGACACCGGGGATGACGGCTGAGCGGTGGGAAGGATGAAACCAGGGAGCAGGTGGGAGCTGGGGGTGGAAGCTTCTGGAGGCTCTGTACCCTCACATGCTGGACCTGGGTGGCTCGGGGCTCTGCCCTCACCCCACCAGAGCTGGGGGGTCTGCGGTCGCACCCCCAGCAGCCATTGTTGCCCGCCCTTTAGGCCAAGTGTGGCCGTCACTGTGCCCCTCGCTGTCACTGCCTTATGTGAGAAAGCGATTAAACCTGCTTGTGCTCAGATGCTCTAGCCTCTGCGTGTCTCTGCACCCAGGGAGTGTCCCAGCTGGGGTACACCGTGGCCCACCACTCCGGGACTGGGGACAGGACGTTCTCTCACCCAGCTGCTGTGGGACTCGGAGCCCCGTGAGCCTGAGTCATCAAACCCAGCACTGGGAAAACGTCAGCTGGGTGTTGGCGTTTTGGGTGTGAATTGTACTGTTCCTTTGCACCTGTCTTTTGCCACCCACTCCTGGTCCTGGGAAGTGGAAACTCCCGGGGACCAAATCATTCCCCTCCCCAAACTGTATGGCTGCAGGTTAACTAAAAAACCCAGCAGGATGTGAGCTCAGGGCTCAGTGTTACCCAGAGAACCCAAGTGTTGGGGGAGGGGCACCTGGTCTCGGGTCTGGGGCGGCTCCCAGGACACTCGCTTCCACAGGCTGTGACCACAGATCAACAGTGGGCATCTCGAGTCGTTCCTGATCACAGACTGACTTTGTGACTCAACAAAGGGTCAGTCCTACTCCACAGTTCAAGCTGAGCTGCTTGGATTGAGGTAAGAAGCGGAGACACCCCCAAGCAGAGACATGTAGACCTAATAACCTGAAAGGTGCTGAGGGCGGGAGCTACCTGCTCAGCAACTTTGTTATGCTTTATCTTCAGGCTGTCAGACACCTGTAAAAACACTAACAGCTTGTATTTTTACTTTATTTCCTACTTTATCCTCCCCACCCCCCACTGTAAAATCTGAAGCAACTTACACAGACAAAATTTAAAGAAAAACAGGATGAAGACTTGAGCCCAGGCAGAGCGGGCGAAGTGTAGACGATCTCAGATGGCCTTGCTGGTCAGGACGAGCCGGGGACGTGGCTCTGGGCTGTGGGGCTGCCAGGAGCCCCAGTGACAAAACCTGAGAAGCCCCAGGGGGCCTCCCTGGCCACACGGGCTTTGTGCTTTAGTTACATGAAGGCAGTGTCAGGTCAGGATGGGCGTCCCAGAAATCCAAGGGGACGTGAAGCTGAGGGCCAGGTGGCTGAGAATTGACATGGGCAGCTCTAAGGTGTTTCGAAGAGGGTGTAATCTGTTTCTGGGCCTCCAGCCAGTTCACAGCTGCTCACAGGCCAAGGGCAGTCGGGGAGAGAAGGCAAACAGGCTCCTCCCCACACCAGGGAATTTCTGCAGTGACTGGAAAGTGTCAGAGCCTAAAGATCTAGGGGAGGAGGGCCTGCCTTTAGGAGAAGGTGAAAGTTAACTCAGTCGTATCCGACTCTTTGCGACCCCATGGAATTCTCCAGGCCAGAATACTGGAATGGGTAGCCTTTCCCTTCTCCAGGGGATCTTCCCAACAAACCAACAAGGTCTCCTGCATTGCAGGCAGATTCTCTACCAGCTGAGCCACAAGGGAAGCCCAAGAATACTGGAGTGGGTAGCCTATCCCTTCTCCAGTGAATCTTCCTGACCCAAGAATCAAACTAGGGTCTCCTGTATTGCAGGCAGATTCTTTACTGACTGAGCTACCAGGGAAGCCCAAGGAGAGAGTTGGGTAAACTGAAGTCCTTCACCCTGAGACCAGCCTGTACTGTACGGCGTGCAGCCCCCTTGGAAAGCCTTACACCATCCCCCTCTGGGGGTGAGAGGGGGGCGGTGAGTGGGCACTGGTGTTGTGTGTGGAAGGCGGGCTTGGCCAAACGCCACAACCAGAGAGTGAACGAGCCGACACTCCCAGGGCAGAACGGGAGTCCCTGGACTCCAGCAGCCTGAGTTCTTTCACGACTGACCAGGGGCTCCTCCCGGGTCTCTGAGTGAAACCCCACCACCCATCCATCAACACAGCAACATTCAATGAGCTTGTTAACTGCAAGGTTGAAAGGCTCACCCACAAAGACCTGGTTTTAAGAAAATGCCATCTGCCCCAGCGGAGAAGACAAACTCTCCGTGAACACGCCTCCTCCGACACAACACCCCTCCCCGCCTGACCCTGGTGTCTGTAGGAGTAGGAAGAAAGCCCACAATCCTTGGCCTTACAGAGCCACCCCCTCCTCATTTACGGCCGGGTTCTGAGAGTGGCCTGGGAGCCTGGACACCGCTGGAGGCGGCACTAAGAAAACAGACAAACCACCACCACGATTTTATTCTTAAATAAATGCTCAGTCTACGGCCTGGTTAGGCAGACAAGTGGGTGGACACTGGAGGAAGGCAGATCGCTGGCCCCTCCCCGGTGGGGAGCAGCAGGGCGGCCCAGGGAGGCAGGGACACCGAGGAAGGCAAGCAGGGCGGGCAGGGCAGGAAGGGCTGGGGGAGCCACGAGCGTCCATTCTGGGGGGAACAGAAAGAACCCACGTTCGCCCACATTCTCAAGGGTGGTGCCAGAAAGCTCAGCATGGTCCCAAGACCCCTCACCTCCTGCCCCAGGCTCCCCGTGCCTGGCTCAGGAGGTATGGGATCGACTAGCCGATGGCCAGAAAGTCCTGTCACCGTCTTCCCAACAAGGCCTCGGGCTGAGGGGCAGCACGAGGTGGAGAAGGCCACATGCCGCCTCCGTGTGGTCCACAGAGACCCCTGCTCCCCACCACCCAGGGTGGTGCCAGAGGTCTGCCAGGGCCTCCCCGGCATCCGTGTTCCCTCTCCAGGCGCATCTCCGGGGGGCCGGGCTGGCAGGAGGAAAGGGGGATGAGGGCAGAGGCCTTCATGCTCCCGGGCGGCGAACAGCTCAGTGTTGGCGTCCCGGTTCCAACTTCCCCAGGAACTCCCTGGAGCAGAGGAGGACAGCTGTCAGCCAAACCCCTCCAGGCCAGATCAGAGACCCAGCCTCCCACAGTCCTCCCACAGCCCACCCAGGAGGCTGCAAAGGAGCCCTGAGGACCACACTCTGCCTTGAACACCCTGCGAGGCAAACGGACAGGGCACCAAGGGCAGCGCCAAGTCAAGTCCTGATAGGGAGTGCGGATAGGTCACTGCACCCTAATACTGGAGGGGTTCTCTGGTCTACATTTTCTGTGATGTGTGCCTTTTACAGGGAAAAACCACAGTCCCAGAGCTCTTACCATCCCCTCTCAGCAACATACCTTCCGTGCGCCAAGAAACGTCAAAAACACAGAGCTCTGCCCCTGGGACTTCGAGGGCCTCACATACCAAGTGGAGTTCCCCAGCATACATTTCTGTGAGGGCTAATTCCAGCAGCCCAGGCTCAACAGAGGCCCCGCAGTCGGGACGTGGGCTGGCCTGCACCCCCAAGTGGGAGGCAGGGAGTATCTGGTCCATCCAAACCCTTCCCTCTGCAACCCTGGCATCCTCATTCCCAGGCTTGGGACAGGTGGCCAGGTTGCAGCCCAAGTGCCGGCCCAGGAGTCTGGCCAGCACAGTGCAGCCAGGGGCACGGCCTCCCTCCTTGAGGCAGCTGGGGACCAACAGGCATTGGGGGAGCTGGCCCAGACCTGCATCACCCCTATCACACACACCCTGTGCAAGGGCAGTGACCTGACGGGCCTGTGGGAGGGGACAGGGGGGCCTGAGCACAGCAACTATGGTGTCCTCACTGCCCGACTGCACACAGGGGACCGCAGCCCGGCAGGCCACACGTGCTGACACGGGATCCCCATGACCAGCCCAGCACGGCTGTCCCAGCTGCGGCCGCAGGGGCTCACCCAGCTCCCGCACACCATCCTGCGTGGCGGGTGAGGGTAGCGCCTCACCTCAGGATCCGCGGGAGCTCAGGGCTTTTGTAGATGTACTTGTGCCTGTAGCCGAGGTCTGAGTGGAAGGGGATGAACTGAACCTTGAAGTCCCGGAAGCTGCGTGACGGTGCGGCAATGTTGTAGAGCTAGGGGAGGGAGAAGGAGGGTTGGCCCCCGGGGCCTGGGGTGACCCGCCTCAGCCACAGGACCCTCGGGCCACCCCTCAAGACCCTCTCTGTCCTCACCCCGTCTCAAGACCAGCCTTCCTCAGGGGCCCTTAGCACCCTCAGGCCACCTGCCCCGGGATGCAGCGGTAGCCTGAGTGCCCAGGGCAGCCTGACAGCTCTGTCCCCAGGCTGGGTGGGCTGTATGCCTAGATCAAGCCCCATCTACAAGCTGGCTCAGGGTCTGTGGCACCTCAGCCCCTCCTTCCAGCCCAGGATGGCCAGGTCCTAGGCCCAGACCTGTTCGGAGGCGGCCTGGGCCCCCTGCCCTCTAGCCTGCCCCTGCCCCTCACCACCGCCACAGTCAGAGTCAACTCCCACCCTGCTCCCACCCTACTCCCACCTACAGATCTAATCCTGCTGCCTGGCAGCAAAGGCAGATGCAGCAAAAGAAGATGCAGAGGCCCCACAATGAGAGGACGTCCTCAGACATCAGCCCCACCCCAGGGGCAAGAGAATACGTGAGAGTGTGAACCGCCAGCCTCCCCTGCCTTCTCCCTCACAAGGGGCCCAGCCAGCAGCGGGACTCTCTTCCACACCTGCCTGGCCTGAACACAAGTCTGCCCGACGCCCACCTTTCTGCCGAGCTGGAAGGGCACAACCGGGTCGTCCTCGGCGTGCAGGATGAGCAGGGAGCAGGAGATGTGCTTCACACTGCGGGAGTGGGGAGGGAGAAAGGCACTGGATGGCCAGGACGGGCTGGGCCTCCCAGGCTCCCGGACTGCCGGCAGCAGGGGCCAGTGAGGGAGCACTTCACCACAGCGTGGAATGGCTCAAACTGCCAGGTGCTTTTAATACAGAGCTAGCAGCTGATTTCTTAGATGTTTCCATCAGTATCTGTTCTAGGTGACAAGTGTCAATCAAATCTAGAGATCAATTCATTCACCAAATCGGGCCCCTGAATATTTCCTGGAAATTTAAAAACAAAACAAAAAAACTTTGCCAGTACACTATTCTTAAAAAGTTACAAAACGATATTTACAAACTGAGTAACAGGTGGGCCAGGAAACTTACTGCAAATGAACATTACCGGACATCGGCTGGCAAAAGAGCCACCCTCTAATTTCTCTTTTGTGTATATGACATTCAATTCCTGAATGTTTCAAATAAATGAACATTCTCAAGATGGTCACTGAATCCAAACCCCTCAGCAAACCACCTACCGAAGGACAGCCTGTAGGACTGGTGGGCCCTGGACGCTCCTAGCTGCCCCTCACTGAGGCCTCACAGGGAGCTGGTGGACACAGCAGACACCTGCTAGTGGCAATCTCATGCTGATCTGGGGCTTCGCGTGGGCAGCCCCAGGGCAAGCCTGGCACCGGGCAGGACCAGGCCACGGTGTGCACCCAGCCATCTGGCAGGCTGCGCTGCTGCTAGTGGCACACAGATCACCTGCTCACCACATTTTACTCCCAGGGCGAAGTGCCTGCTGGTGTGCAAGACACACTTTGACATTCGACATCTTTTCATCACTTCCACCCACCAAGCTGGTCCTTCTCTTCTCCAACTCTTGAGGCCTAGCTCACATGCTGTCACCTTGGCAAGTATTTGGGAACAGACCTGCCCACCAAGCAGGGGCTCCTGACTTCCAGGGGGTGAGGGACGACCAGCCCCTCAACACTCACACTGGCTCAGCTGGGCGGCAGCCACAGGGTGACTTTCTCACTGTCATCATTTTTAGAGGAAATCCAGCTTATTCAGGTAATTCTTCTTTTAAAAATGTAGATTTTTAAATGCTAACTGAATATTCAGATAAAATTTTTCTTTTTAGAATAAATTAAAGTCCATGAAATAAAGATATCACAGACAATGTTAATTGAACTTGAACGTTGTTCAAAGAGAGTCCTTAAATAGAATATTTAACTTCTGATTTACCTAATAGAAATATTTTTAATATTAACCTTCAGAACATCTTTCTATAACCAAACACAAATCAAATGGCTAAGGCAAAGTCATTTTCTGAACAACGGTTACTCTTGCTGCTTTAACACCTGTTCAGGAGTTCTGGTTTTGACAAATAATTTTCAAGTAAAACAGCTCTATGGACCAAAAGATAAGCTGTTTTCTTATTTCTTTAACTCTACAGTCTTCCCGCCTTCCTTCTTCCCTTTCTCTACCTGATGTTCCCTTTATAGAGATGTGTTGCTTAGAAAAGACCCCTACACGCCCAGAATCCCACTCTCCTTGGTTAACATGACTCAAGATGCTTATTCTGAGGGTTCCTGGGGTTCTTCTAAATTCTCTCCCACAGTACTCACTTTTCATCATTTGCAAACTGAATTCCACTGCTTGTGATGGGATCAAGGAAGAACCAGTCAAACCCAGGGAAGTATCGATAGATCTGGAGGTAACATGTACAACAAGGAGAGAATCAATTACTACACCCTCGTGGGGGCCGGGGTCACCCCTGCTTCCAATCAGGCTGACTGGTGGGCCCAGAGCTGGAGGGGATGGGTGGTAGCCAGGGTCACCCCTTCTTCCAATCAGGTGGCCCCAGAGCTGGGGGGGATGGGCAGTAACATACCTCCACAGGGGCCAGGGTCACCCCTGCTTCCAATCAGGCTGACTGGTGGCCCCAGAGCTGGGGGGATGGGCAGAACTATACCGCTGTAGGGCCAGGGTCACCCCTGCTTCCAATCAGGCTGACTGGTGAGCCCACAGCTGGTGGGGGGTGGGGAGCGGCGGTGGGCCTGCTATCCCTCCCCCACCCTCAGACTCCCAGCTCAAGAGGCCCCAGACTGGCTGCAGGGGATGGCCCACAAACAGGACTCCCACACCCAAGATTCAGAGAACACGCTTCCCACACAGAACAGGCCATAACCCCCAAGAAATTGGAGGACCGTGTGATTCGGGAGAAGAGCAATATCAAAGAACACCCAACGAAGGACTCTTCTGTCTGTAGCAGGCAGCATGAGGTCAGGCGGGCCGACACGGCACCCCTGGACACATAGAAGCAGTGGGAGGAGGAGGAGGAGGAAGCAACAGGACAGAGGGGCCCCCTCTGGGCCCAGACTGGAAACTGAGGGTCTCAGGCCTTGAGGCCAGCCAGTGAGGACCCAACAGCACGGGATTCCCACCAAGGGTTCCCTGGGGTGCCCACCAGCTCCACTCCCAGCCCGCTCTGGGCCCCAGGAGCAGCAATGCCAGGTGGGCAACCTGTGCCATGGGGCAAGGTCTCCTGTGGGTCTAGCTGCCCTCAGACAACCTGACTGTGACCACACCCTTCTACCTGGCACGAAGCTATAAATATCCTGAGTGGCTCTGCAGTCAGGCCAGTGCCCAGAATTAAATGAGAATTAACTTTCAAAAACGTCTGTATTTATTAGAATACTTAAATAATTTTTATGACATTTTAATTTACTTATATGCGTATTTACTCATAGTCATTTTCATATGTTATAGCTATTATTTCCATTATATAAATAAGTCTATCTTTAATAAGCTCTGTACTTGCCACTGAGAACGGATGGCTCTTGGCTTCTTCACGGATATTAGTGAATGGAGATTCCAAGATGAGGGCATCTGGAGGAGTCTCTAGATAAATAAGACCAACAGGGAACTGGGAGGTGAGCATGACACTCCTCACACCATCACCCCCTCGATAGGACCATGGACCCCAGATGCCCACCTGGCTGGCCCTGCCCCTCAGGTCCTCCCCTGGGGTCACGTGAGGGAAGTGGTTTCAAGGGGACCCTGAAAACCATGTCTGCTGAGGCTGCCTGTTTGGAGCCCAGCCCCTGTCAAGGCGCCACCAGTTGCCAGAGAATCTGGGGAATAGGGTTGGGCCCTCGGGGGTCTGCTCAGGCCCCCATTTCAATGCCTGGCTCTCGTCTCACCACCCCACTCATCCACCACCACCCACTTTACAAAAAGCTGGCAAGGCCTGGAGCATAGCTGGCGCCCGAAGAACCCTCCTGCGTGGGAGCCGGGCCACACCCGTGGCGTAGGACCCCACACAAGCGCCTACCTCGCTCACAGAGGCGCCGCACCAGGTTTGTGGCCACTCTGGAAAGAGGGAAAAGTTCAGGTGGATCATGACAAAAACTGTTGCAGACGAGATTGTTCCTGGGGAAGCTAGGACCCGCGCGGTGACGAGTGGGGTTTTGGATGGGGCAGGGGCCTGGCAGCCAGCCCCTTCTACAGGGACTCTGTGATGGCACCTCCATGGCCCCGAGGCACATGCTGTGCCTCCCCTGGAACTGCGCCTGTGGGCTGCACAGCAAAGCCTCAGCTCACATCCAGTCCTACAGACGCAGATGGGAAGGGCCCAGAGTACCGCAGGGCCCAGGGCGGTGGGGAGGCAGCCCCTGAAGGGGGCAGCACCTGGACTCTTCCCAGCCTAGGCCTCCTGCCTTGCCAGGATCAAGCTGGGCAGGTCCAGGCAGACACCCAGAGCGAGAAGGCCTGCTCCCCTCTGGCCAGGGCTCACTCCCAACCAGGAGGGCCAGTCCCAGACACCACCCAGCTTGCAGCCAAAGTGTCCAAAAGGAAGGCAGCAGGAAAATGGAGATGCTGAAGGTCTGGGGCACCTTTACACTGGCCCACATGGAACATCAGAGCGCTTCCTCTTTCAGCAGATGGAACAAGGGAACCCCAACTGCTGCCTCAAGTTTTTAAGTAATGACACCACGTGTGGGCCAAAAGGCCCGTGCTCCTGGACGCACTGCATAGCACAGCCACACTCAGCCAGGCCTGGGGAGCCCAAGTGCCCTGCACTGTGGGGCTTCATCCCTGGCCCCTACCAGGGCAGAAATGGAGGCTTCAGGACACTGGGGGCCTCTCAGGCAGCCTGGGCTGGAGAGTCACCCGTGAAGATCTGCTTCCTCAAACGCCGTGCTGGAAACTCTCACCCGGTGCCGAGAGAATGGCCCCAAATATACACGGGGTTGTCTCCACTTCGCACTTTGATCCAGTCAAAAACATGGAGTGCATCATACGTCATGCCCCGCTCCGACGGCGTTCCTACTGAGTCACCCCAACCTGGGAAAGCAGCATCAAAGAGGACATCATGGTACTGCAAGGGGCAAGCCCCCCTCCACCCGCTTCTCAGCAGAAGGTCCAGGCCATCTGGGGCCTCAAGTCTCGGCCAGGCCAGTTCGTTTCTCCCATCTCCTCAGCCGTCACAATCTCTGAACCCAACCACCACCCTCACCTGAGTCTCAGTGAGCAGAAACAGAGAGGGTGGTTGGACCCGCAGACCCCTGGCACCAACACTTGGGGCTTGGCCAGGCTCAGCCATTGATAGTCCAGCCCGCCCCGGCCTTGAGCCCAGCCCCGGCTCCGTGGCCCAGCTGTGACGAGGCTTCAGGATGGGCAGATTCCAGACTCAAGGCAATGCTGACCCACAAAGGAAGGAGCTCCTAGCATCCTGTTTGCATTACAGAGGAAAGCCAACTAAACTCTGACCTCCCACAGGTCCTTCCCTCCAGATTCTGGAAAAGTCAAATGTGACTGTCATTTCCAGCAGCTCAGCAGTGAGTCATCATCAAATGACCTGAAAGTACCACAAGGCTCATAGCGAGCAAGTCCTGCAACACAAGCAGAACCTAGAGGCAGGAGCACTGCAGGCCACTTCCCTGGGGCGTCCCAGACCCAGATTAGTGAAGAAGCCGGTGCCAGGAACAAGGCCAGAGCGAGGGCTCAGGGCACCAGCGGGGGCAGGGCCAGAGACAGGGAGAAACAGCAGAGACAGAGATGGGAGAGACGGGACAAGGGGCCACAGGCAGAACTCTGGCCTCTTGCACAGCTTAGAAAGGAAGAGACTCAACAGGAGCCGAAAAGAGGAAGCGTTAGATAGGATCTTATTTCAGTTAGAAGTGCAGGAAGGGGAACGAGGAAGAGGGCTGCCCCCTCACTGCCCTGAGGTTCCAGCAGCAGGGGCAGAAGGGAAGGATGAGTCTCCTTTTGGAGTTTCTTCAATCCAGCACCTTTCCCCCAACAGAACACTCTTTCACAAAAGAACCACAACGCACCCTAGGCCGGTGGAATAATGGCCCTCAAAGACGTGCACGTCCACACCTGGAAACCCGTGCCTCTGGAACCTCACACAGCAAGGGCAGTGAAGGGTGCAGAAGGAAAGAGGCTTCCAAGCAGGGGACCCCGAGACAAGACAGTGTCCTGGTCAGCATGAGCCCCAAGCAATCCCGGGTCTTTACGAGCAGAAGGGACAGAGTCAGGGCCAGAGTAATGCACACTCAAGGGGCCACAAGCAAGGAATCAGTGTGGCCTGGAGAAGCTGCAAGAGGCCAGGAACGTGACTCTCCTGGAGCCTCCATCATGTCCACACCTTGACTCATCCCAGTGACTAGAGACTTGGAACCCTGACCTCCAGTACTTCAAGATAGTGCATCCGTGCTGTTTTGGGACATTACATTTGTGGCAGCCGTGGCAGCAGCTAGAGGAGACTCTCCCAATGTGCACACCCTGGCAATGCCAACAGCTGCTGGGTCTGCGGGTGCGAAGTCCTGCCTCCCCCCAGTCAGGGTGAGCCGGACGAGAGGCCTCAGCCCTATGTCCTCTCCAGGCTAGGACTGTCTGAAGCACACATCGCCACCACTGCTGCTCCCCGCTGACACAAAGCATCTTCCTCACGCAGCAAACTGCGGGAGGCACAGAGAAACACCAAGAGACAAGAAGAAGAGTCCCTCTTTCCTGTCTTCGTAACTTCAACAAGACAAGCCCTGCTGAGCATGAAACAGGCCCAATACCCAGCTGTGGGGAAAGTCTGAGTCCCACGAAGAGGAGACAGCGCCTTTGACACGTGAAAGGGGCCGGCAGAGGGTGCGTGCCGGGGTTCCAGGCGCCCGTGCCTCCCCTCTGGGGGAGGATGCACGCAGGACACACTGCCAAGGACCCGGGCCTTCCACTACCTCCACACGCTGACAATCTGATAAGGACCACACGTCATGGCAGAGCCACCAGCCTTCCAGAGTGATACCTGGCCACCCCACACCAACCTCGAAGAGATGGGGTGAGCAAGGAACCCTCACCTCTGTAGTCAAAGGTGACCACGTGGTAGCCGAGGGAACTCAGGACCTGGAAGTGAAAAACAAAAACTGAACAACGCGGCTCCAACAAACCCACCCGACCTCGCTCGGAGAACTTAGTAAAGCCCATCACCTCACCGCCCCATCCTGACGGGACCATCCAAACCCAGATGGCAGCCACTGTGGACACTCAGGAAGGCGGAGGCCGGCCTGAGCAGCAACCCTGCTCTCCGAGGGGCTTGCAGGCTGATGGCCGTCCAGGGGTTGCTAGGGGTTCTGACCACCCAGAGACCCAGGAGGAAGGACCCTGCAGTGTGGAGTCCACACCTGGTGACCCTGAATGCAACCCAGCATTGTTCAGATTTAAGCTTCTGTTGAATTTCTGTTGAATTTCTTTTCTCATTTAAAAGAAAAAAATCTCTCAGGATTAGGTGACTGCTTGCATGAAGTCACTATTCACAGTCCCACCCAAGCCCTGGCTGGGTGTGCTCAGAGCCACGAGGAAGCTGCCACAGACACCAGTGTCACCACCTTGAGGTCCACTCCCACCCCTGAGAAGAGAGCTCACCCGGGGACTCCTGCCCCCACAGGACCTGCACCCTCTGGAGCCACAGCTGTTCAGTCACCCACCCCACCCCTGCCTGGATCCAAGTCGCTCCAGGGAACCAGCCCTCCAACAGCCCAGAGCCATCCACGGGGTGCTGGACGGACAGCAGTGCCCACATGTCTGCCTTGTCCCTCCAGCCTTGTTCCCAAACACAGATCCACCTGAGAAGAGGGCGAGAGGCGTGGTGGCCCCAGACACTGCATCAGCAGCACGTGTCAGCTCGAAGACCCACACACCTTCTGACGACAGCCACATGGCAGGGAGGGTTTGCGTGCCCACTGGGGCCCCGCACCCAGACACCTGCCTCCACCACGTTGGCTGGGAACCTGCGTCAATGGTGCCCTGCCCCTGGTGGACACAAGAAACCCTGGTGCTGGCAGAATTCCTGAGCCACAGCCCAGAGGACAGTGTAGCTCTCGGGTCCCTCAGTGTTCTCCCATCATTCCCTATGTGAGTAAGTAACTTTACAAACAATTGCAAATCACTTTATGCTAACTTGTTAATTTCTGGCATACAAGCCACAAAGTCCATTCATCCTGATCTTGGAAACTATCCCTAGAGGCGGCAAAACTCCATGAGGAGATGTCCATAAAAGGCAAGATGAAAAAGACCGACGATGATTAACTCAGATTATTAGGGGGAACCCCGTTCTGTTCATGACTCCTGGAAAGGACAGCCAGAGGCAGCAGGTGAGCAATGCTCTCTCTGTCCACACAGAGATGGATGGGTGCTCCGTCCATCTGTCCACTGCATGGCCTCTTCGGGGTGCCATAAGCTAAGGCCACTGCTCGCCATCGGATGCCATGAGCCAACCTCACCTACCTTGTAAAGTTCCACCCGGTGGTCGCCGCCTCTAGATCGTCAGAGAAAGGAAATAAGAACAGCTGTTAGTGCATCTTCTAAGAAAGGAGGCCCAGGATGAACACTGCAGCATCTGGTCACTTAGAGCCTGGTTCCCAAATCCATGTGGGAGGGTGATGGACAGGTCACCTCCTCCTCAGGGCACCTACATGGATCCCAGCTGGCCTCCACAGTATGGTGCCAGGCAAGGGACCATCTGAGCACTGTGGGGATGTTTCTTAATTATTACCTCACCTCTGGTTTGACTAGGTGGCAGAACCTAGGAAACACAAAGGCCTCATGGCTCCCCAGTGTCAAGGACCACAGGTGAACAGAAGGGAGGCACGTCCTCACTAGCACGTACACCACAGGAATGGGCCACAGGCACCTCCTGCCTCAACCTCCTCATCCACAGAGCCACCGCCGACCCTCAGGGTGCTCCTCCGGCTATTCACACCCCCACCACCTGGTCATCTGGCTCTTCCCCACCTGCTCCTGACGGTCTGCTGCTGTGCCTCCCACCCTGCCGTCCTTCCACACACGTGTGCCCATGGGCAGATGCTGGGTCAGAGGTGCCATCGTGATCTGACAGCTGCAGAGAGCCTCCCAGGCCCTCACCGGCCGCCTCATGCCCACCCCTCTCCAGGTGAGGCCTGTCTGCCTCTGCCTCCCACTTCCTGCCCAGATGCTGTCCGGCTGTTCCCTGCAGACACCCCGAGGGGGCCAGGGCTGCCTGATGAGTGGAAAGCGCATCAGTGGGCAGGCTCTCCCTCAACAGACTTCTCCACTCTCTCCCTTCCTCATAACGAGCATTTGGGCCATTTCGGGTGTGTGTGTCGAAAGAGAAAGTGTCCTCAGAGGAGGCGAGAAAAAGATGGAGGAAGAAAGCCAAAATAACCCAGAAACAAATATCAAAGGGCTGAGTTTCAAGACTGGAGAGAAATAATGCAAAATGCATAAACTTTGTCATGGTTCTTGAGCATAATGGGGTCTCGGGGCATCCTTGGGGTCCAGGCCTCAGGAAGACATGGCTGCTGCCATCCTGCCTGGACAGGGTGGCCACCAAGAACTGCACGCTGTGCTGTTCTTGGGGGCGTGGGGGGAGGCGGGCAGCAAACCTTCAGAGTCACAAGATGCCTTCTATCCTGAAGCTACAGACAGACTCTGTCCTCTTTACCACGTGCCTGGCACTCCTCACAAAGAACGCCCAACTTCCCTCATTTATAGAAACAGGCTACAGGAACTGTTTGTAGTCATTTGCTCTTTGTAAAGTGGAAGAGAAACCCGCCGCCGCTTGTCCCAGACAACAGTGAAGCGGGCTGCCAAGTGCGTGCTGAGTCAGCAGCTCAGCACTCCGCTCTCTGGGCTCAGGGTGTCCTGGGGGCCACGTCCTGGACATCCTGCTGACCCTCTGTGCAGCCCCTCTGCCCAGACCGCCCCTGTGGCCTGCTCTGTCCCCTTGCCAGCTCTGCCTGTGAACGGACAGGCCTCAGCCCGGCCCCACAGAGCCCGCCGGCTCTCGTGCAGATTCCTCTCAACAAGGCCGCTGTGAAGGCTGGAAGGAACCCTCTTTAAACAGTGGGATCCAAACCTGCAAGTCTGAAAGACGTCCACTGAACCTGCCCTTGAAAAGCTCCCGGGATGACCGTGGGTAAGGACGGCTACACGGGGACCCACTTCCTTGATGCCCCAGTGGGATATGCTGGCATTGCCGCCTCAGGGCTGGAGGTACCTGGCCTAGCAGCACGGCAGGGAAGCACCCAGGACAAGTTTGTCCCTGACTGCTCGGCTGGGGTCTCTTCGTGTGACCCCCAGGAAGTGTGCCTCCCCTTCCAGCAGGGCACACCTGCCGGTGAGAAAGTGTCCTCGCCCCAGGATGGCAGATGCCGGATGCGCAGGGGTGACTTTCCGGGCACACCATGGCCTTGGAGGATCTCAAAGCCTCTGCTCAGGGGCCGGGTTTCCTGTCCGCTGAGAAGCCTGGGTCCCTAACCCAGGAAGAGCGACACCCCCTGGCTGAGGCTCTGGGTTGCTCAGGCAGACACAGCCACCTCCATTCTCACCCCAGGCACGAGCTTCTGACCAGGGCTTTCTGGACACAGCTGCCAACCTCCACTCAGCCGGCGGTTCCCAAGCAAACAGGCCCGGCCCACCTGGCATGCAGCCCTGCCCTGCAGCCCTGCCCTGCTCTGGGCCTGTGGGAACAAGGGTTCACAACTGCCTCTCCCAAAGCCCAGACGAGCCCTGGCTTTCCTCGAGCTCTCAGGTTGCCCGTGCCCAGGTGTGCCCTCTCTCCCTGCGGCAGGCCCCTGTTTACCTGGTGCCCGCGTTCCCATGCAGGTACAGGATGATCGGGTGGCTGGAAGACAGGGCATCCTCGTACCACATCTGGTCCTTCCCCTGGGCATTCTTCCACCAGACAGCGGGGACCGTGTGCCTGGAAGCAGCAGCAGAGGGGAACAGCAGGTGACATGCCCGCAGGCAGGATGCCTGTGGCTCGGGACAACTGAACAGAGAGCAGGAGGCTGGGGGGGCAGATCCCATGCTGTGAGGGCAGCGTCTGGCAGCTGAGGACATTTTCTGACTCGCAGAAGGGCCCTCTCTTGGCCCCAGTAGCTTGCCCCGGCAGCAGTGATTCCGTCCATAGAAAGGGGAAGCCATGAGAGGTAAGACCCCTTCTAGCTGGGTCAGAGCACGGAATGGGCACTGAGGCTGTCCCACATCCCCTCACACTCGCCCATGTGTATAAGCTACATGAAACTGCACCCATGAGTACACAGGACAGTACCGTCTGTCATACGTGCGAATTCAGTTAACACTGGTCTTTACAGGCTGACTGGAAGCCTGGCTGTCCTTAAAGCACCATTTCTAACCCAGAGCCTGTCCACAGCCATCTTGGCATTAGACTCACCTCTGCAGGAAGTGTCACAGGCCCCTGTGGGCAGCCCAGATTCTTGCACACCTGGCCAGGCACGCAGACACTCGGTCTATGTGGCCAAACTCTCCTTCAGAGAGGTGCTCTGATTACCGTTAACTCAGGACACATCAAAGTTCATCACTGGGGAGGGTCTGATTTAACACATTTTTTTTTTCCTGTAAATGTATTTGTTTGTGGGAAGCCTTAAAAACACTGTATGGCTGATTTCTTCTTCTCCAGGTCTAAGTGCCAGCATCTCGTTTCTGATGTGTGTCTCTGATCTGACCATTTCACAGGATCGCATTTTGGGTGGTTCTGACCACTGCAATTACCACTCTTACAAACCTGTGAGACAGAAAGGTGCACTTGGCAGATGCTGGGAGCTGATATGCCTCCCCGAAACTGGGAGCTCTGAAAAAGGCCCTGCAGCTCTCTGTCCCTGGGCTCTGCTCCTGCCAGGCAGAGAAGGAGCTGCTCCCCCGGCTCCTTGGCCGTGGGAAGACCAGGAGAGGCGCCAGGGAGGGCAGTTGGTGAGTGGAGCGGCTGCCACCCAGGGCCCACGCTGCCGTCAGCATGGCACTGGGTATAGATGTGGGTGGGCACAGGCGCCCACCTGCCCACAGTGGTTGTCGTTCCCGGAGACCCACATGGTCATCACCAACACGACCTTCATGGGTAACTGCCCAGATACCCATCCTGTCAAATGACTGTTCTGCTTGAGGAAGAAGCCTGGCTCAACTCACGTCTTCAAAGCACAGATCCTAGTAACCATAAGGAGAGCCGCCAAGTCCCCCAGACAGCTCTGAATGAGACGCGCAAGCTTCTGACTGAAGACGGACATGTAGAGCAGCCCACATGCACACACTAGCCCTGAATGCGCCACTGAATCACACCAGAAACGACCACAGACAATCCCTGCCTCAGCCACTTGGAACCAGAGCCTCCCTCTTATTTCTAGGTCTTCACCCAGGACGCCCTGCCTCACACAGGGGAGCGGTTCAGAGCACTTCCCTCAGAAGCTCCTCCTGGGCACAACGGTTCTCCTGAGTCCAAGGAGCAACTCGGAGCTGCTCCTGAGACAAAGAGATGTCGCCATGGGAAAGTCGGTCCATTCTGGTCCCACTGATTGGAAACACCCATTCGTCCATGGGTGTACTAAATCGTACTCTGAAGAAAAGCCAAGAAGTCACAGAGCTTAGATCCAAACCTAAATTTATGGCTAAAAAAAGTAAATAACTAAGAAAAGAGCAAACGCCACCACCACTGTCAGGGCCTGAAAGGGCTGTGCGTGAAAGAGATGTAACCGTTTTCAGCACCTGGATGGGCCCTTCTGAAAGGTTGTTGCTGAACCACGAAAAGACGCCAGGATGCTTGGCCTCTGGAGGAGAAGAATTCAATCTGGGGCCAGAGACGAGGCTTGATCACTCAGAGCTTTTGTGCAATAGAGTTTTATTAAAGTATAAAAGGGGTAGAGAAAGCTTCTGACATAGACATCAGAAGAGGGCAGAAAGAGTACCCCCTTGCTAGTGTTAGCAATGGAGTTCTATACTCTCCAATTAGTTATTACAAAGAATCAAAAGAATGTCTGGAGGTTGTAAAGACCTCACTAGACCTACTCCCATAATTTACATTTTAAGATAACAGGATTAGCCAGAAGGTTTTTTCCAGAGACTGTCCTCAAGCAGGATACATTATTGTTATATAATCCTAAGGAATGTAGAGGAAAAAAAGTTTGTCCTTTCTTCCTCCTTGAGAATTCCAGACCCCTCTCTCCTTGGGGACCCCTGGAATTCTTATCACCTAGCCTAGGAAATGACTCTCTCACTTCTCTGAAAGACAGGTGTGGCTCAAGCCTGTTCTCATGATTCCATGATACAGTCTCTTTTCTGGCTTTCTTTTCCCCTGGAAATATGGCTTTCTGTAAAAACTGCTAGGGGAAGCATGCTGACTGAAACCACCCACCCTGGCCAGGTACCATAGAAACCATTTGCGTGAGTTATTTTACAACAGGAGGTCCTGGTAAGAAACACGGAACTAATAAGCCACCACTAACCAGAAGAGTTCGGGAAAGGTCTAAACCACGTGTCCAACCACTGCCCAGAACCCTTCATGCTGGCATCCATCTTGGCAAAGCAATGAGTGCGACCCCAGGAAGGACTCTCAGTGACAGTGATTAGTCAGAGACAACCCAGAAACTAACCCCATCACCATAAAACCCGAGACTGCGAGCCACGTGGCAAAGCAGTCCTCCCGCGTTCCCTTTCAATCAAGTCTCTTGCTTTGTCAGCTCATGAGTCTCCTCAGACAATTCATTTCCAAGTGTTAGACAAAAGCCCACTCTTGGGCCCTGGAAGCGGTCCCCCTTCCTGCAACAAAAGCAATCTGGTTTACAAATCCTTTGCTGTTTGAAAACCTGAGAACAAGAGTTGGTGCTGCCGTCTAGTGCTCCATTATCATGGAATCTAGGGGAGATTTTTCCTTTGAAAACAGATAAAGATAAAAATGGACAAGCAACAACAGTTTCAGAGCCTGCAGTCAGGACAATACTGGCCACGCCTCACAGGCCCTGCTACCTCAAGGCCACACTGCCAGCATCTGGCCCTATAGTCTGGGGCCAACACTCACCAGACTCCAATGGTTACGTCTTCCTCTGGCTGGAGGTAGTAATTACAGGTGTGATTCAAACCTTGATCCTGCGGTCTTTTCAAATCAATGAAATAGGGAACCCGCACTGTGGGGGACAAAGAGATGGAAACAAGGATTAGGGGGAGTGTTACTTTGCCAACAAAAGTCTGTACAGTCAAAGCTATGGCTTTTCCAGTAGTCATGTATGAATGTGAGAGTTGGACTATAAAGAAAGCTGAGCGCAGAAGAATTGATGCTTTTGAACTGTGGTGCTGGAGAAGACTCTTGAGAGTCCCTTGGACTGCAAGGAGATCCAACCAGTCCATCCTAAAGGAAATCAGTCCTGAATATTCACTGGAAGGACAGATGCTGAAGTTGAAATTCCAATACTTTGGCCAGCTGATGCGAAGAACCGACTCACTGGAAAAGACCCTGATGCGGGGAGAGATTGAAGGTGGGAGGAGAAGTGGACAACAGAGGATGAGATGGTTGGATGGCATCACTGACTCAGTGGACATGAGTTTGAGTAAACTCTGGGAGTTGGTGATGGACAGGGAGGCCTGGCGTGCTGCAGTCTATGGGGTCACAAAGAGTCCGACATGCCTGAGCGACTGAACCGAACTGAACAGACCTCCCTGTACACAGCAGAGCTGAAGCTCTCAAATACTTTCTTGAACCCTAATGCCTGGGGCACTGGGTCCTGCAGTCTCAGGAGCAGGTGTGGGCAGGTATATCTACAGATGCTTCAGTAAGGGTGAGGTCCAAGCGGAGACCCACTGAAGGTTGTTCAAGGTGTGACAGGATACAAAGGAGGGAAGAACAGATCCTTGGGAGACCTGAGGATTGGCCTGGCCATGAGAGAGGCTGGAGAAAAGAAGGCTGAGAACCGAAGGCTGGGGCCAGGGTGCTGGGGGAGGGACTATGGGAAAGGTGATAGAGGGATGTGTTGTTTGGACCTGTGGCCACAGAATGTGGGTGTGGCCAGGCGAGGGGGACACTGAGGTTTCTAGTGCTGCCACTGACACAGTGAGGCCCAAGATGAAGCATGGGTGCAGGACGTGGAGGAATCCACAGGACCCAGAGCCCAGGGAGAGTGGAGGGAAGTTATGGGGACGAGACAGCAGCTACTCACAGAGCCCTGAATTTACAGGGGACCTGACAATAGGGCAATGGCTGACGGACTGTGGTGTACCCACCGATGGGAAGCCCCGGGCCTTCACACAGAGGCAACCAATACCCACAGATCTGGAGGAACCTCTGTGAATTACAAGTAGGTGAGAAGAGCAGGGAAGGAGGGTAAGATCACTGTGATGCTGCTACATGATCCCAGGTCGTCAGTGAACAAACAGGCCACACCAGCGTCAACACCCAGTGCAGCCTGGAAAACACAGAGACACACGCCAGGCTGTGAATGGGAGTTTAAAGGTGTATGTGAGGTGAAGCATATCCTTCTTGTATGAAAAAGTGAAAGTCACTCAGTCCTGTCCGACTCTTTGTGATCCCATGGACTATACAATCCATGGAATTCTCCAGGCCAGTATATTGGAGTGGGTAGCCTTTCCTTTCTCCAGGGCATCTTCCCTACCCAGGGATCGAACAAAAGTCTCCCACATTGCAGGCAGATTCTTTACCAGCTGGGCCACCAGGGAAGCCCAAGAATCCCTTGTATACCACTGCACTTTTAGTCCTTGAGGTGAACACCATCTTTCAAGTTCTATTTAGTTGAAAAACAAAAACAAAACAACTCAAACCTTGAGATGGGATTTACTCACATTATAAAATGGCAATTCTCAGAAGGGGTAGGCACAATTGACAGTGTGGCCATGACTTCCAGCCAGTCTCACCTTCAATAATGAAGTCACGCAACTCTGGTTTTCTCTGGTGAAGGGAGTAGTGTCCTTGTGTAACCTACACGGCCACGTGGCACCACAGCCCAGCATGTCCGCCTGCCACACTCTTGCCTCCTGAGCCCAACTCCCACCCCAGGGCCTCTGCATTGGCTGCCCTGAATGCTCTGTCCCCACAAACCTGCATTCCAACTCTCAGTTCCTCACATGTCCCCATGGCTCAGAAAACGTTCACTGAAGAAATGAAACAGCCAACTGGTGAGGCCATGGGAACACCTACGCACTCCTTCCCCTGGGGCTGCTTTTGAAACTTCAGCTTCTTTACCTATCTCTTTCCCAAGAAGCAGGCTACATTTTAAAAACTTGAAAACTGACACTCAAAGAAGGTGGCATCTTACTTGCTGGCGCATGTTCCCTGTACTCCGAACACTGTCGCCGAAACAGGAGGGTACGACCATGACCACAACGCTTGCTCAAGCATGTATCACATGGGGCGATCCTGGGATCCGCACCCAGGCGACCAGACTCCACATTCTTGACTACTTGATAGGAAGTTGGGACAGTAAACTGGTTCTGGTCCTGGTGGACCCTGAATGCTCTCCAATTGGGTCCCCTCAAAGGACAGTAAAGTCCTAACCCCAGCACATCAGAAGGGGACCTCAGCTGGAAATAGGGTCTTCACAGAGATAATCAAGCTTAAGTAAGGTCATTTGGTGGACCCAATCTAACACGACTGGTGTCCTTATCAAAAGGGGGAATCTGGATACAGGGACAGACAGAGGGAAGACCACGTGAAGTCCCGGGGAGAAGGTGGTCCTGCAATGGAGGCGGGGCGGCAGTGATGCAGCTACAAGCCAAGGAATACCAGCCACCACCAGAGGCTGGCAAGAGGGAGCCCAGAATTTCAAAGCTCCAGAACTGGGAGAGAATACATTTCTGTGGTTTTAAGCTCCCCCATCTGTGGTGTTCGTTATGCTGTGAAGGGACCAGCAGGCCTGGAAAGGTCTCCCTGGATGCATCTCTTTCAGATGCAGGCGCTGGCTCCTGCCACACCCTGACTGCTCCCGCTGGGCAAGCCAAGGCTGCAGCACCATGTATGACTGGGGGGAAATGACTGATCAATAAAACTCTGAATATGCCCAACGAGCCCAGATTCAATCAACTCTACCCCCGAGGCTGGAGATTCCATATCACAGAGGAGACGGTGCTGCCAAGGGCACTGCTGTCAGGTCTGGCGAATTTTGTCCCAAAAAAGGTGGCCACATGGTTTAGTGTCACCCCAAAGCTCCAAGGGCTCCCCACCAGTGAAGAGTGTCTTCCCGGGATCAGCAGTTAATCCTGAAAGCTTCCACGGCCGAGAAATCTAGAACCAAGATACTAGACTCTGCTCTGAAGTGAAGTCACTCAGTTGTGACTGACTCTTTGCGACCCCGTGGACTGTAGCCTACCAGGCTCCTCTGTCAGTGGGATTCTCCAGGGAAGAGTACTGGAGTGGGTTGCCATTTCCTGCTCCAGGGATCTTCCCAACCCAGGGATCAAACCTGGGTCTCCTGCATTGGAGGCAGACGCTTTAACCTCTGAGCCACCAGGGAAGCCGACTCTGCTCTAGGACAGGCTTATTCCATCCTCCAGTTCACTTCCCTTTCTATTTTAGAAATAACCATGGAGGGGCTTCCCTGGGAGCTCAGTGATGAAGACTCTGCCTGTCAATGGAGGAGAGGCGGGTTCCATCCCTGATCTGGGAAGATCCCACATGCCATGGAACAACTAAGCCCGTGCACTACAACTACTGAGCCTGTGCTCTTTAGACTGTGAGCCACAGCTACTCAAGTCCACGTACCTAGAGCCTGTGCTCTGCAACAAGAGAAGCCAGCACAGTGAGAAGCCCGCACACCACAACTAGAGAGTAGACCCCACTCGCCACAGCTAGAGAAAAAGCCTGAGCAGCAACAAAGACCCAGCACGGCCAAAAAAAAAAAAAAAAAACAGGGCAAAGGGTATAAATTAGTGCAGAGGTGCCCCTGTATGCCTCCCAGCTGGCTAACAGGAGGGATCTGGTCAATGCTGGGGAGAGACAGCCCAGACAGTGGTGGCCAGGCCCGAGGAACCACCTGGCCACTACTGGTAAAAGCCAGTAGGACTGCTGCAAGGGAAGGAAATGGGGTCAAGGGGTGCAGGGCCCCAGGCTGGCCTGAGGAGGGTCTGGGACCTGCCTGGGCTGGAACTTGGCTCAATCCTGCAAGCCTCCGTGTGGCCTCAGTCCTCAGCCTGTGACTCTAGGATGACCCATGCTCCCAGCCCCTGCGTCCGCCAAGGACACAGCACTGAGCACGCCAGCAGCCCGAGGTGGTGGGGCAGGAGCTGGCAGGATGACCCAGCTCCACATCGCTGTCAGTTACAAGCTCCGCTGCACACGGAGGTCAGTGCACAGCCAGCTACCCAGCACATAGGCCCGGGCAGCTTCCAGAGCCAGGCCCTCTGGGGTCCCCTGCTTTCCTAGTTGTGTTATCCACTGAGCATACTGTCATTTATCAGCAACCACAAAGGTCACGGGGATGATTAAGAAAGGCATCTGCACAGACATGCTCAGTAAACAGTGAGTAAATACATGAACGAACAGAAAACAACTAAGTCGGCCATCCTTTAGATGCTGGTAGGGTGGTAGGCCAGAACTCCTGGGCTTCAGGGGACATATCAACCAGCTGAAAACTATAAACACTGAGGCTACGCCCTGTCCCAGGCACTGAGTAAAGAGCAAAAGTGAAGAGGGGGGGTGCCAACAAGGGAAGGGCCCTCCCAGCTGGGTTTTATCAAACTCCAGCAGCCTTGATGGACTCTGGGCTTCCAAAGAAGGAAGAGATAAGGAAAGGGATCAGGGGTCACCAGAATGGCCAAGGCGAAGGAAAGAGAGGAGGCTGAAGGATGGCCAGTCCTTGAAAGCTGTAGCGGACAGGCTGTTGCATTAACAACAAAGTAATTCAGATATTAACTCTAATCTCCAAAAAAAGGCCCAGAGCGGTGTGCAGAGAAGAGCATTTCTACACCAGCCTCTGAATTGAAACACTCCTTCCCGCAGGGAGACAGTTCTGGATTCCAGGGCAAAGACTTCAAGAACCCTGACATTGCTGGGGGCAGGGAAGCTGACTTTTGAGTGTGGGTATTGCAAAGCATGCATGTTTATGTTTACATGTACAGATACACACACAAAAGACCAACAGGAAACAGACAGCAATGTGAAAGCAATTTTCTCTCAGCAAGTTTCATTTTCTTCTTCGTGCCATTCAGAGCTTTTCAGTTAATTTTTTGTTTTTAAGAAAAGTCATCTATTTTTTTGTTTATGAAAAAAATATATTTAAAGGAGAATAATGCCTTAAATCTTAGATGCTATCCCTTTGTCTAATGCTTATTTATCTGATTTATAGTTTTAGTTTCAGATAGATTTGTTACAAACTTAATACTTTAATCATGTTTTGGGCTCAAAAGATGGTTCTACTTCCTTCAACGTCCAGATAGAAACCCACAGCTCACGATTCACACCGAGAAGAAGGAAGGTGCCCCAGAACACACAGGCCCTCCAGCAGCATGAGGTGAAACTACCACATTACTGCCCAGATGAACCCACCTCTACAGGGGAGGGGAGGGGCCCTGACAGCTACGCCCCCCGACAGCAGGCACAGGGAAGCAAGGAGTTGGGGACAGTCGTCTCGCTGCAGGGGTGCAGGGTGGCCCTGCCAAACCCTTCTCTTCTGTGCCCGGAGCCCGAACAGGAGAATCCAGGAACATCCTGCCATTTCATTAGGAAATCAACAGTGCAAAATTCACAAGCTGCATCCAGAGTGACCCCAATGATAGAGCTAAAGAAAATCAACTCAATTCAGAGAGCAGCTGGGACCACAGTGAAGCAGCCCAGAGGGCAGCAGGCCACTGGCTGCCAAGACGCCTACCCAAGGTGCCTGGAGGTGCCCGGAGGCCTGTCCTGTGGGAGGGCTGGGCAGGGCTGACTCTAAGATCTGTTATCAGGAAACCTGCAGCCTGTGGCCTCATGTTTGCATATAACCCAGACTCTCTTCCATGCTAGGTTGACTGGACACTTAAGGGACATTACAGTCAGAAAAAGAGAGCTTTCTTGATTTTAGTATGTTGTGAGCCACATCCAAGGTAAGGTACAGCGGCTGCGCTTTGCTGGAGCAGCTGTGAAGAGATATTCCACGACCAAGGTAAGGGAAACCCAAATAAGATGGTAGGTATTGCGAGGGGGCATTTGAGGGCAGACACACTGAAATCATAATCACAGGAAACTAGTTATCTGATCATATGGACCACAGCCCTGTCTAACTCAATGAAACTAAGCCATGCCGTGTGGGGCCATCCAAGACGGACAGGTCATGGTGGAGAGGTCTGAAAGAATGTGGTCCACTGGAGAAGGGAATGGCAAACCACTTCAGTATACTTGCCTTGAGAACCCCATGAATAGTATGAAAAGGCAAAATGATAGGATACTGAATGAGGAATTCCCCAGGTCGGTAGGTGCCCAGGATGCTACTGGAGATCAGTGGAGAAATAACTCCAGAAAGAATGAAGGGATGGAGCCAAAGCGAAGCCAATACCCAGTTCTGGATGTAACTGGTGATAGAAGCAAGGTCCAATGCTGTAAAGAGCAATATTGCCTAGGAACCTGGAATGTTAGGTCCACGAATCAAGGCAAATTGGAGGTGGTCAAACAGGAGATGACAAGAGTGAACGTCGACATTCTAGGAGTCAGTGAATTAAAATGGACTGGAATGGGTGAATTTAACTCAGATGACCATTATATCTACTACTGTGGGCAGAAATCCCTTAGAAGAAATGGAGTAGCCATCCTGGTCAACAAAAGAGTCCGAAATGCAGTACTTGGATGCAATCTCAAAAATGACAGAATGATTTCTGTTTGTTTCCAAGGCAAACCATTCAATATTACAGTAATCCAAGTCTATGCCCCAACCAGTAATGCTGAAGAAGCCAAAGTTGAACGGTTCTATGAAGACCTACAAGACCTTTTAGAACTAACACCCAAAAAAGATGTCCTTTTCATTATAGGGGACTGGAATGCAAAAGTAGGAAGTCAAGAAACACCTGGAGTAACAGGCAAATTTGGCCTTGGAGCATGAAATGAAGCAGGGCAAAGGCTAATAGAGTTTTGCCAAGAGAACGCACTGGTCATAGCAAACACCCTCTTCCAACAACACAAGAGAAGACTCTACACATGGACATCACCAGATGGTCATCACCGAAATCAGATTGATTATATTCTTTGCAGCCAAAGATGGAGAAGCTGTATACAGTTAGCAAAAACAAGACCAGGAGCTGACTGTGGCTCAGATCATGAACTCCTTATTGCCAAATTCAGACTGAAATTGAAGAAAGTAGGGAAAACCACTAGGCCATTCAGATATGACCTAAATCAAATCCCTTATGATTATACAGTAGAAGTGAGAAATAGATTTAAGGGACTAGATCTGACAGATAGAGTGCCTGATGAACTCTGGACGGAGGTTCGTGACATTGTACAGGAGGCAGGGACCAAGACCATCCCCATGGAAAAGAAATGCAAAAAAGCATAATGGCTGTCTGAGGAGGCCTTACAAATAGCTGTGAAAAGAAGAGAAGCAAAAAGCAAAGGAGAAAAGGAAAGATAGAAGCATCTGAATGCAGAGTTCCAAAGAATAGCAAGGAGAGATAAGAAAGCCTTCCTCAGTGATCAATGCAAAGAAATAGAGGAAAACAACAGAATAGGAAAAACAAGAGATCTCTTCAAGAAAATTAGAGATATCAGGGGAACATTTCATGCAAAGATGGGCTTGATAAAGGACAGAAATGGTACGGATCTAATAAAAGCAGAAGATATTAAGAAGAGGTGGCAAGAATACACAGAAGAACTGTACAAAAAAGATCTTCATGATGAAGATAATCATGATGGCGAGGTCACTCACCTGGAGCCAGACATCTTGGAATGTGAAATCAAGTGGGCCTTAGAGAGCATCACTATGAACAAAGCTAGTGGAAGTGATGGAATTCCAGTTGAGCTATTTCAAATCTTGAAAGATGATGCTGTGAAAGTGCTGCACTCAATATGCCAGCAAATTTGGAAAACTCAGCAGTGGCCACAGGACTGGAAAAGGTCAGTCTTCATTCCAATCCCAAAGAAAGGCAATGCCAAAGAATGCTCGAACTACCGCACAATTGCACTCATCTCACACGCTAGTAAAGTCATGCCCAAAATTCCCCAAGCCAGGCTTCAGCAATATGTGAACCGTGAACTTCCAGATGTTCAAGCAGGTTTTAGAAAAGGCAGAGGCACCAGAGAGCAAGTTGCCAACATCCGCTGGATCATGGAGAAAGCAACAGAGTTCCAGGAAAACATCTATTTCTGCTTCATTGACTATGCCAAAGCCTTTGACTATGTGGATCACAATAAACTGTGGAACATTCAGAAAGAGATGGGAATCCCAGACCACCTGACCTGCCTCTTGAGAAACCTGTATGCAGGTCAGGAAGCAACAGTTAGAACTGGATATGGAACAACAGACTGGTTCCAAATAGGAAAAGGAGTACGTCAAGGTGGTATATTGCCACCCTGCTTATTTAACTTCTATGCAGAGTACATCATGAGGAACACTGGGCTGGAAGAAGCACAAGCTGGAATCAAGATTGCCGGGAGAAATATCAATAACCTCAGATATGCAGATGACACCAAAGTGAAGAGGAACTACAAAGGCTCTTGATGAAAGTGAAAGAGGAGAGTGAAAAGGTTGGCTTGAAGCTCAACATTCAGAAAACGAAGATCATGGCTTCTGGTCCCATCACTTCATGGCAAATAGATTGGCAAACAGTGGAAACAGTGTCAGACTTTATTTTTGGGGGCTCCAAAATCACTGCGGATGCTGATTGTAGCTATGAAATTAAAAGACGCTTACTCCTTGGAAGGAAAGTTATGACCAGCCTAGATAGCATATTAAAAAGCAGAGACATTACTTTGCCAACAAAGGTCTGTCTAGTCAAGGCTATGGTTTTTCCTGTGGTCATGTATGAATGTGAGAGTTGGACTGTGAAGAAAGCTGATCGCCGAAGAATTGATGCTTTTGAACTGTGGTGTTGGAGAAGACTCTTGAGAGTCCCTTGGACTGCAAGGAGATCCAACCAGTCCATTCTAAAGGAGATCAATCCTGGGTGTTCATTGGAAGGACTGATGCTAAAGCTGAAGCTCCAATACTTTGGCCACCTCACGCAACGAGTTGACTCACTGGAAAAGACTCTGATGCTGGGAAGGATTGGGGGCAGGAGGAGGAGGGGACGATAGAGAATGAGATGGCTGGATGGCATCACCGACTCGATGGACATGAGTTTGAGTGAACTCCGGGAGTTGGTGATGGATAGGGAGGCCTGGCGTGCTGTGATTCATGGGGTCGCAAAGAGTCGGTCACAACTGAGCGACTGAACTGAACTGAACTGAACTGAGCTCCTTCCAAGTTCGGGCTTCTCACAAGCGATGAAAACTCAGAGATGATAAATTCCTAGAAGTTTAGCAATGTTTCTGTTAGAAAAATCAAATCTTTCTTAGTGTACTGACATGTGTTTTACACTTACTTTCAGACACCCAAATAAAAACCTCTTTTATAGTTTTTATATTTTATCATCCACCTTACTATCTCTGTTCTTCTTCCTCCTCTAGCTCCTCTTGATTTCTTGGCTGTCCCAGGCAGCACGTGGGATCTTAGTTCCTGGACAAGGAATGGAACTCAGGCCCCTACATTGGAAGCACAGAGTCTTAACCACTAGGCAGCCAGGGAAGTCCCATCCTGCTCCTCTTTAGAGCACAAATTCCTTTTCAGCAGTGACATCTGCTTTTCTGTGATCAAGTCTACTGCAGACTTAACACCCCAAACTCATATATCCCAGTGCCCTGCAGAGCCTGCAACACTGGTGTTACTTAAGGGGAGGGGCCCCCACCCCCGCCCTGCTGCCCCAGGCCAGTCATCACACAGCACACACCTCAATACCTCCAGTCTGTCCTCTCCTCTCCCTCCCGTTCACCAGCTCCCCTGCTGCCTCAGATCACCAGCCTGGTTTCCCAAGCCTGTGGTTCCCACACACACAAGTCCAAACCCACTCTTTACAAACTGGCACAGCTGCAAGAACACAGAGACCGCTTCACCTGCCCCAAATACTCCCTACACCCAACGGCAAGGCCATCACTCACAGGGCAGTTGTGTGCCAAGCACCAGGTTCTATCCGCCGACCCCCAACACTGCAGGTGTGGTCCCTTCCCTCCTGGCCTCATCTTGTGGGTGTAAAAAGATGTTCCTTATAATGATTACTCCTGGAAACTATACACTTTCCACTTCATAAACCAGATACTTCTACCCTTTTTCCTCCCACTTGTCCAAAAGTAAGCATACAGCATGAAAAATAAAGATGAAAACAAAAAAACAACTTTGGAACACACCAGGTCCAAGTTAACTGAAGGGGATTATAATCTAAGCTCTAACCCTCACCTCTAAAGCCAGAAACCAATTCCATAGAAACGAAAGCAGCATGCTAGGGTTTTTTAAGGGGAGAAAAAAAGGTGTAGGGTGTGTGTGTGTCTGTCTGTATGTGTTAAAGAAAAAAGACCAGATTATTGTTTCAGTCACTACAGTTTCAGTGATCACCTTTTCCAAGGACAGCTAACCTCCTAGACTACACTGCAGAAAGAGCACCCCCAATATGACAGCTTCAGAAGACTACATGTCATCAACACTTCTACCCACCTCGGTGAAGAAAGACGCCCAGCCATGCAGCCGTCATTGACGTACACGAAAGCCAACACTGAGAGAAATGCCCTTGTTACAAACATCCCTGAACTGGGAAGGGGCACAGGGAACCTTTTGGACAGTAGAAAGGCTCTACTTCCTGAAAGTGAAAGTTGCTCAGTCGTGTCCAACTCTTTGTGACCCCATGGACTATACAGTCCATGGAATTCCCCAGGCCAGAATACTGGAGTGGGTAGCCTTTCCCTTCTCCAGGGGATCTTCCCAATCCAGGGATCGAACCCAAGTCTCTCGCATTGCAGGCGGATTCTTTACCATCTGAGCCACCAGGGAAGCCCAAGAATGCTGGAGTGGGTAGCCTATCCCTTCTCCAGTGGATCTTCCCGACCCAGGAATTGAACTGGGTTTCCTGCATTGCAGGTGGATTCTTTACCAACTGAGCCACCAGGGAAGCCCTACTTCCTGAGCTGAGTGGTAAAGATATAAATACATGAATCACTATGAACATGAATTCTTACTAAAATTAAAATGAAAATGGACACACAGCACTTACCGAAATTCAAGAAAATCAGTTTGGCCTGTATCCCAGGACATAGTTTGATGAGAAATGGAATGGCCACATACAATCCCAGGATAAAGAAGAGTATCTTCCTCAGTCGGAAGCACAGGCCCTTTCGCCTGCAAGAGAAAAGCAGTGCACAGGAGTGAGCCCACTACAGTTTAGTAACAGTATCATCAAAAATCACTCACCGAGACCCACACCTACTGTGCCCAACAAGAATATCACCGAGGACGAGAGCAGCCTCCCACCTGCGTGTGCCTTGTCATTTGCTCAGAACTCTACCAGAAGGGTAAAATTTGTTTCCTGAAAGCCAAAGAAACAGTCCTGCTGATTTCCTATGGGAGCCCTGGGATCCTTCAGATCTTCAGAAAGTGCCCAACCTCATGTCAGACTGTGGCTGCAACTTTCCCTCAGGAGAGAGGCTGCCTCTGGGCCTCTGATTCCCCTCCTGCAAGCGGGCGTGGGCTCCCCAGCAGAGGAAGCACCTACGCACAGAACCTGCCAAACCAGATCCCAGGAGGGGGCAGGGGGCCGAGGACAGGACAGTGGCCACGACTCTATGTTCTCATATTTCTGCTTGCATACCTTCTGGAGGCCCCTGCTCTGGAAGCCTCAGGCCAGATCATCAGCCCAGGTCTCAAAACCCTCTCGAATTCACAACCAGCTCCAAGCCTTTCCTCACTCTGGTCCTGATCCCCTGTTAAAGCGGGTTCCTAGCCCAGAGATCCTCAAACTTGGACTATGGGCCTCTCGACAACTGAAAAACTGAGGGCCCAAAAGACCTTCATATGACTTATCACTATTTGTTTTATCAGACATTAAAGAAAAATTTTAAATATTATACTAAGTCATTCAATAATACAACCCATGACAAGTTAATATAATTAACATCTGTTATTTTAAAAAGATAAAATTTTCCAAAAGGAAAAATTTTAGTGAGGAGATTTTTACAAATTTCTTCAAGACAAACAGCTTAGCAGAAGACAGATGGGTTCCGGTACGTGCTTCTGCATTCAATCTGCTGCAGTATGACACATCATGTAGCACCTGAAAAGCTCCTGGAACCCCACGAGAGATCGAAAGTGAAAAAGGCAAACAGTGCTACCACGAAATCTCTCTGACATCAAGGCTCAACCTCAATGGGGCTACTTATATCTGCACTATTTCAAAAAAGTATTTAAGGTGGTTTAAAAAATATACCTAGAACTCATCAGTTCTAGGTATGTGAACTCATCACATGCAACAATACAGAAAGCTATAAAAGCATCAGGCTAAGCTAAATAAAACGGACACAAAGGACTACACACTATATAATCCCATTTGTCAAAAATTCCAGAAAAGGCAAAATTACAGAGGACAGGGACGCCTGGCATGCTGAGGTTTAAGCGGTCACAGAAAGTTGGATGTGACTAAGTGACTGAACAATAGCAACAGTCAAAACAGCAGAACAGTGATCTAGTGGTCTCCAGGGCTGAGAGTCGAGGGAAGAAATTACAAGGGGTGCGAGGCAACTCTTGCAGTGATGGAAACGTTCATTATCTGGACTGTGGTTGTGGACACATGAACGCATACGCTGGTAGATTTTATCACATGTAAATCAACACTCAATAAAGCAGACTGATATAAGTAATACTTCAGTACAGCTGATGACAAATACACATATTTGACAATGTAATCCTTTCACTCAATCACCTGGCTCATCCTCCAGTTGTTACTGAGCACCAGGTACTCCTTGGGCAATGGACAATAAGGGCAGAAAAGGATGCATCTGCCTCTGTACTGTGCTCTCAGCTCAGCAGGGCAGACAAAGACCGTGACAGCATACCTGCACAGGGTGACCTGACCTAGTCTGGGCTGCCAGGGAAGGGCCACTGGTGGAAACACTAAGTCAGGAATATAGGAGTTAGCCAGATGACGCAGGAGAAGTTTAAAAGGGCATCTTGGGACCTCCCCAGTGGTCCAGTGGTTAAGAATCCACCTTGCAAGAGGGGACGTGGGTTCCATCCCTGGTTGGGGAACTAAGATGCTGCGGAGCAACTAAACCCACGCGCGCCAAAACTAGAATGCCCACGTCGGCTGCAGCAACTGAGCCCGTGAGCTCTGGAGGGCCCACACCACAGCTACTGAGCCTGCACGCCACAAGAAAAGATCCTGCATGATTCCACTAAGACCTGACACAGCCAAAGAAATAAATGCATATTAAAAGGGCACTTAAAGTCCATGCGCAATCTACGCTTTCACTGACAAAAGGCATACAATGTGGTGGTTAAATGGAAGGTTTTGGAGTTGAGGTGATCTGGGCCAATGTCCAGTCTGCCACTCACTAGCTGTCATACCCCTCTTGAACAAGAAATACATATATATTTAGAAATTTCAAAAAACTGTGTATCTGCAGCAGTAAGGCTCTTCTACATTAAAGTCATTTTCTTCTGGATTGAGTTATGATTATTACCATACACATGAATCAAAATGACAAACGTTTCATTTTTGGTAAATCATTATTAAGCATGGAAAGTAAACTTTTACTGAAAACACATCTCTAAATGAAATGGATTCCACTACTTCCCCAAATGCATCATGTCTCTCTCTATATATATTACTTATTGATGTAGAAAAAGGGAAGGGTTAACATTAATTAAGGCAGGAGGAAAAGGGGATGACAGAGGATAAGATGGTTAGATGGCATTACCGACTCAATGGGCAGGAGTCTGAGTAAACTCCAGGAGTTGGTGATGGACAGGGAGGCCTGGTGTGCTGCAGTCCGTGGGGTTGCAAAGAGTTGGACATGACTGAGCGACTGAACTGAACATTAATTCTAGTTCTGTTTTTTTGGTTTTTGAAAAATATAAATATTGAGAACCTATTCACATCAGTAAAGGGGAATGGAAGTTTACTAGTATTATCATCAGGGTTATATGCCAAAAATCACACAGTGAAAAATACTCAAACCCTTTTTCATTTTTGTTGACAGCTAAGAATTTGACACCACCGGACTTGTACCATTTTATGCAGTCATTAGATATTCACTTAGCTTCTCAGCTTTTACCAAGAACTGAGCCCTCTCTTCCTCTGTGCCTTGACCTTGACCTGCTTTAGTAAGAATTCTGTTAATTTATCCCCCATCTTGATATCTCATCCACTGACCTGCCTTTGCAAGAGCCCCCCTACCCTTGATATCTCAACTGTTTCCATCCGACCCCCTAACTCTACTTTCTGTCTGGAAATCCCAAGCTGTCTCCTCAGAAGGCACTCCAGACAGGACTGCATGCAAGACTGACCTTTCTACTGACTCCTCTGTCCATCCTGCCAGGTCTTTCCCCACCTTCCTACAGTCACTAGAGTTTTAGGCCTCTGCCTCCCTGGGGGGCTGTTAAGGGACTCAGGGACTTCACACAACCTCTGTCTGAGGATGAAAAGGAAAAAATGACACACGGGAAATAAGCTGGGTATTTTACCCACTCAGCTGAGCTATGGAAACACCCAGACTGCTGCCTGGTATTTTTAAGAAGTCCCTCACCTGAAATTTAGTCCATTGCCTCCACAGATTACACATTATGGGAAATGAAAATCTTAAAAGTTAAATATTGTACAAAAGCATTAGTCCTCATCTTGGGCAGGTAATCTTAAATTGTTCCATTTGGCCCAAACTAAATTCAGATAAAAAGACAATTAAAGCAGGGCAAAGACGAGAACCAACTCTTATGTTACCTAAGCTGGTGAGCTTGGTTTGACTATGGTTATGCTGACTGGTGGCTCAGCTGTTAGGACAAGTGCAGTAACATGTCTCTGTGTATGTGCGTGTGTAACCTACAGTTGACCCTTGAAAAGTGAAGGCCGTAGGGGTGCCAACCCTCCATACAATTGAAAATGTGAGTGTAACTTAGAGCTGGTCCTCCATTTTTGCTATTCCACATCTACAGATTCAAATAACTATGGATCACGTGGCATGTGGCACATCTTTGGTGAAAAAAACCAATCCGTGTATGAGGGGACCCACACTATTCAGACCCATGTTGTTCAAGGGGCCACAGTATTTGTGATGTTTTCCTAGCCCTGGGTGGTATTACCAAGTTAATTTACAAAATCCTTAAAGAAGCTCTGCTCCAAATGACTTAGAGAAAAATAAGTGCTAAATTAAATATTCCTAAAGCTCCCAGACACATAAGAACCCAAATATTTCTCAAGTTTATGTATAAATAAAACCAGTTTAGTAGTGTCACTTTAATGAAAGCAGTTGCCCTCTTGAAATGGAGGGAAGGGGGCAGGGCACAACCTTTAAAAGAATGACAAGGCCATAGGACATGACAAAACTGGTTAGAACCAAGTAGATCCAAGAGAGCAGGAGATTCAACTTTCAGTAGACCTTGAGCCTCATTATATGCCCATTGCAATGCATTAGCTAAATGACACACCTGCCAGCAACAGGACACTTCTGAGGCTGACCAAGAAGGCCAAAAGTGGGTGGTGGCCCAATTCAAGGAAATCCCCACCCCTTCCCTGAAATAACTGGAATAATCCTCCCCTTCATTGTAGCTATTCAGTTGCTCAGTCCTGTGACTCTCTGCAACCCCATGGACTGCAGCACGCCAGGCTTCCCTGTCCTACACCATCTCCCAGAGTTTGCTCAAAATCGTGTCCACTGAGCCAGTGATGCCATCCAACCATCTCATCCTCTGTCACTCCCTTCTCCTCCTGCCTTCAATCTTTCCCAGTACCAGGGTCTTTTCCAATGAGTCAGCTCTTCGCAACAGGTGGCCAAAGTACTGGAGCTTCAGTTTCATAAGCTTTCCCCCCATTAGCCTATGAGTTTACCCAGCCCACAAAAACCAAATTATATTTTGGGGCCTCTTGATGGCCCACACTCTGAGGAATGTGCTTCTCTCTAAGTTAATTCACTTCCTACCTATCACTTTGTCTCTCACTGAATTCTTTCTGCAAAGACATAAAGAACCTGGGCTTCATTAAGTCCTGACACCAAGTGTGTGATCTCAGTGAAAAGAAAGTGATTCTTGACCGGGTCTGCCTCCTTCACTTGAGTTCAAGTCCCATCTGCAGTGCACATCTCACCCTGAGTTAAAAGACATAAAGAACCCGGGCTTCATTAAGTCCTGACACCAAGTGTGTGATCTCAGTGAAAAGAAAGTGATTCTTGACCGGGTCTGCCTCCTTCACTTGAGTTCAAGTCCCATCTGCAGTGCACATCTCACCCTGAGTTATTAGCATTAAGTATAATATGAGCACACATTATCTGACAAATAAACCCAGGCAGAATAACAACCTAATATAATCTACTATTAACAGATTTTAAAAATTATAAATTCAACCTAAAAGTACAAGTAGATCTGTAGTGAAATTGCTTGAAATCCATTATTTCATGTATATCAAGCACAGCAATAAAACAATAAAAAAAAAACCCTGAATTTAACTTTCTATGGTTTTTTACTAATTTTTTTGATATCTGCCTAACACATGTGTTATAGTACTCTTGCCTGGAAAATTCCATGGACAGAGGAGCCTGGTAGGCTACAGTCCATGGGATTGCAAAGAGTCAGACATGATTGAGCAACTTCACTTTGACAATGGTTCAGTTCAGTTCAGTCACTCAGTCGTGACCGACTCTTTGCGACCCCATGAATCACAGCACGCCAGGCCTCCCTGTCTATCACCAACTCCCGGAGTTCACTCAAACTCATGTCCATTGAGTCGGTGATGCCATCCATCCATCTCATTCTCTGTCGTCCCCTTCTCCTCCCGCCCCCAATCCTTCCCAGCATCAAAGTCTTTTGCAGTGAGTCAACCCATCGCATGAGGTGGCCAAAGTATTTGAGTTTCAGCTTTAGCATCAGTCCTTCCAATGAACACCCAGGATTGATCTCCTTTAGAATATGGCAATTTCATGAACAATCCAAGTATAACTGTTAAGAACCAGTGTGTTAGGTTGATATAAGTGAAACAGAAATTGTATGAATGGATTTTTCAACAACAGTTGAAACTCACAGGACCCTGGGGGGCCCTCTGGGACACAAAAGCCTTTCTGCAACTTCTGTTCCTAGGATACAGGCTTCACTCAGCATCTTTGACTTCCTCTGATTTCCAAAGGGCAGATTCAGACAGTTCCTAATCAGGGAATGGAGCCAAAGCAGAAACAATGGAGGGGCAGTAAGAATAGTGCAGCCTTGGGGCAGGGTCCTGGTTCCACCTCAAGGGATATCTTTTAGTTCAGAATCTGTGTGTACTATGACTTCCCTGGTGGCTCAGCCGGTAAAGCATCCACCCACAATGTGGGAGACCCCGGTTTAATCCCTGGGTTGGGAAGATCCTCTGGAGAAGGAAATGGCAACCCAATCCAGTACTCTTGCCTGAAAAATCCCATGGAGGAGAAGCCTGGTAAGCTACAGTCCATGGGGTCACAAAGAGTCAGACACGACTGAGTGACTTCACTTTCACTTTTCTGTATGTACTGCAGAGACAAAGGTCTGTATAGTCAAAACTATGGCTTTTCCAGTAGTCCTGTACGATGTGAAATCTGGACCATAAAGAAGGCCGAGCGTTGAAGAAATGATGCTTTTGAACTGCGGTGTTGAACAAGGCTCTTGAGAGTCCCTCGGACTGCAAGGAGATTCAACCAGTCAATCCCAAAGGAAATCAATCCTGAATGTTCATTGGAAGGACTGATGCTGAAGTTGAAGATCCAATACTTTGCCCACCTGATATGGAGAACTGACTCACTAGAAAAGACCTGATGCTGAGAAAGATTGAAGGCGGGAGGAGAAGGGGATGACAGAGGATGAGATGGTTGGATGGCATCACTGACTTGATGGACATGAGTTTGAGCAAGCTCTGGGAGTTGGTTATGGACAGGAAAGCCTGGCGTGCTGCAGTCCATGGGGTCGCAGAGTTGGACATGACTGAGTGACTGAACTGATACTGATCTTGGCTTGGCTTTCTAGCCTCAAAAGACTTAAAAATCTAATCTGAGATTCCTTATGAAATGTTCTAGCAAAGGAAACTTATAAGAGGCTTATGTGGTTAACTGGCATTCTTGATGTACCTGTGTAAATGATTAGGCCAATTAAAAAAAAATCTGAATTTGAGTATCTTTGCTCAAAGAAGGACATGACTGTACAAAGAAATTTAATGTTTCAACAGAAAACTAACACACCCTAGTGGGTTATTCGGATTCTAGTCCTGTTCATTATCTTTGACCTTTTATGATCTGTCTGTAAACTGGCCTAGATCCTGCCCTCTTGCACATTTTAAAAGTCTTTACCAAACTCTCAATTATTTGGTTTTCCTTCAAAGTCTGGTTACAACCCTCCTAACTAACATTTCTAATTTTCTACCTGATGCAGGAAAGAGTCAATTCTGACTCCATGATGGATTTGTTTCTTTGACTTTAATCTTTGCTTTCTGTTGTTTTTGGTATTATAACCATACATAATGGCTTGCCTCAGGGGACTCTGCCTCTCCGCTTTACAGTTCAGTTCAGTTCAGTCGCTCAGTAGTGTCCGACTTTCCGCGATCCCATGAATCACAGCATGCCAGACCTCCTTGTCCATCACCAACTCCCAGAATTCACTCAAATTCATGTCCACAGAGTCGGTGATGCCATACAGCCATCTCATTCTCTGTCGTCCTCTTCTCCTCCCGCCCCCAACCTTTCCCAGCATCAGAGTCTTTTCCAGTGAGTCAACTCGTCGCATAAGGTGGCCAAAGTATTCGAGGTTCAGCTTTAGCATCAGTCCTTTCCAATAAACACCCAGGATTCATCTCCTTTAAAATGGACTGGTTGGATCTCGGTGCAGTCCAAGGGACTCTCAAGAGTCTTCTCCAACACCACAGTTCAAAAGCATCAATTCTTCGGCGATCAGCCTTCTTCACAGTCCAACTCTCATATCCATACATGACCATAGAAAAAACCATAGCCTTGACTAGACAGACCTTGGTTGGCAAAGTAATGTCTCTGCTTTTTAATATACTATCAAGGTTGGTCATAACTTTCCTTCCAAGGAGTAAATGTCTTTTAATTTCATGGCTGCAATCAGCATCTGCAGTGATTTTGGAGCCCAAAAAATAAAGTCTGATACTGTTTCCACTGTTTCCCCATCTATTTCCCATGAAGTGATGGGACCAGATGCCATGATCTTAGTTTTCTGAATGTTGAGCTTCAAGCCAACCTTTTCACTCTCCTCTTTCACTTTCATCAAGAGGCTTTTGAGTTCCTCTTCACTTTCTGCCATAAGGGTGGTGTCATCTGCATATCTAAGGTTGTTGATATTTCTCCTGGCAATCTTGATTCCAGCTTGTGCTTCTTCCAGCCCAGCGTTCCTCATGATGTACTCTGCATATAAGTTAAATAAGCAAGGTGACAATATACAGCCTTGACGTACTCCTTTTCCTATTTGGAACCAGTCTGTTGTTCCATGTACAGTTCTGACTGTTGCTTCCTGACCTGCATACAGGTTTCGCAAGAGGCAGGTCAGGTGGTCTGGGATTCCCATCTCTTTCCGAATGTTCCACAGTTTATTGTGATCCACATAGTCAAAGGCTTTGGCATAGTCAATGAAGCAGAAATAGATGCTCCTCTGGAACTCTCTTGCTTTCTCCATGATCCAGCGGATGTTGGCAATTTGATTTCTGGTGCCTCTGCCTTTTCTAAAACCAGCTTGAACATCTGGAAGTTCACGGTTCACATATTGCTGAAGCCTGGCTTGGAGAATTTTGAGCATGACTTTACTAGCGTGTGAGATGAGTGCAATTGTGCGGTAGCTTGAGCATTCTTTGGCATTGCCTTTCTTTGGGATTGGAATGAAGACTGACCTTTTCCAGTCCTGTGGCCACTGCTGAGTTTTCCAAATTTGCTGGCATATTGAGTGCAGCACTTTCACAGCATCATCTTTCAGGATTTGAAATAGCTCCACTGGAATTCCATCACCTCCACTAGCTTTGTTTGTAGTGATGCTTTCTAAGGCCCACTTGACTTCACATTCCAAGGTGTCTGGCTCTAGGTCAGTGATCACGTTATCGTGACTAACTTGGTCGTGAAGATCTTTTTTGTACAATTCTTCTGTGTATTCTGGCCACCTCTTCTTAATATCTTCTGCTTCTGTTAGGTCCATACCATTTCTGTCCTTTATCGAGCCCATCTTTGCATGAAATGTTCCCTTGATATCTCTAATTTTCTTGAAGAGATCTCTTGTTTTTCCTATTCTGTTGTTTTCCTCTATTTCTTTGCATTGATCACTGAGGAAGGCGTTCTTGTCTCTCCTTGCTATTCTTTGGAACTCTGCATTCAGATGCTTATATCTTTCCTTTTCTCCTTTGCTTTTCGCTTCTCTTCTTTTCACAGCTGTTTGTAAGGCCTCCTCAGACAGCCATTTTGCTTTTTTGCATTTCTTTTCCATGGGGATGGTCTTGGTCCCTCCCTCCTGTACAGTGTCACGAACCTCCGTCCAGAGTTCATCAGGCACTCTATCTATCAGATCAGGACCCTTAAATCTATTTCTCTCTTCTACTGTATAATCATAAGGGATTTGATTTAGGTCATATCTGAATGGTCTAGTGGTTTTCCCTACTTTCTTCAATTTAAGTCTGAATTTGGCAATAAGGAGTTCATGATCTGAGCCACAGTCAGCTCCTGGTCTTGTTTTTGCTAACTGTATACAGCTTCTCCATCTTTGGCTGCAAAGAATATAATCAATCTGATTTCGGTGATGACCATCTGGTGATGTCCATGTGTAGAGTCTTCTCTTGTGTTGTTGGAAGAGGGTGTTTGCTATGACCAGTGCGTTCTCTTGGCAAAACTCTATTAGCCTTTGCCCTGCTTCATTTCATGCTCCAAGGCCAAATTTGCCTGTTACTCCAGGTGTTTCTTGACTTCCTACTTTTGCATTCCAGTCCCCTATAATGAAAAGGACATCTTTTTTGGGTGTTAGTTCTAAAAGGTCTTGTAGGTCTTCATAGAACCGTTCAACTTTGGCTTCTTCAGCATTACTGGTTGGGGCATAGACTTGGATTACTGTAATATTGAATGGTTTGCCTTGGAAACAAACAGAAATCATTCTGTCGTTTTTGAGATTGCATCCAAGTACTGCATTTCGGACTCGCTTGTTGACCACGATGGCTACTCCATTTCTTCTAAGGGATTCCTGCCCACAGTAGTAGATATAATGGTCATCTGAGTTAAATTCACCCATTCCAGTCCATTTTAATTCACTGACTCCTAGAATGTCGACGTTCACTCTTGTCATCTCCTGTTTGACCACCTCCAATTTGCCTTGATTCGTGGACCTAACATTCCAGGTTCCTAAGCAATATTGCTCTTTACAGCATCGGACCTTGCTTCTATCACCAGTCACATCCACAGCTGGGTATTTGTTTCGCTTTGGCTCCATCCCTTCATTCTTTCTGGAGTTATTTCTCCACTGATCTCCAGTAGCATACTGGGCACCTACCGACCTGGGGAATTCCTCATTCAGTATCCTATCATTTTGCCCTTTGATACTGTTCATGGGGTTCTCAAGGCAAGTATACTGAAGTGGTTTGCCATTCCCTTCTCCAGTGGACCACATTCGGCTGTGGTCCATGTGATCAGATCGACTAGTTTCCTGTGATTATGATTTCAGTGTGTCTGCCCTCTGATGACCCCTTGCAATACCTACCGTCAGCTCACAGGGAGATAATCTGACCCTGCCCACCTGTAAATGGCTGTAAAAATGAGAGATTAACACATCCTCACCTAAGGCTGCAATGTGTTCTCCTAGAAGTTAAGACCAAGACCTTCCCTCCGACATCTTGGGGTTGACCAATCTTTGAAAGTGAAAGTGTTAGCTTCTCAGTCCTGTCTGACTCTTTGCGAACCCACAGACTGTAGACTGACAGGCTCCTCTGTCCATGGAATTCTCCAGGCAAGAATACTGGGGTGGATAACCATTCCCTTCTGCAGGGGATCTTCCAGACCCAGGGATCAAAGCCTGGTCTCCTGCATTGGCAGCCAGGTTCTTCACTGTCTGAGCCACCAGGGAAGCCCAGGGAAGACTTGACCAATCTTTCAGTTCAGTTCAGTCACTCAGTCGTGTCCGACTCTTTGCAACCCCATGGACTGCAGCATGCCAGGTTTCCCTGTCCATCACCAACTCCAGGAGTTTACTCAAACTCAGATCCATCGAGTCAGTCACGCCATCCAGCTGTCTCATCCTCTGTTGTACCCTTCTCCGCCTGCCCTCAATCTTTCCCAGCATCAGAGTCTTTTCAAATGAGTCAGTTCTTCGCATGAGGTGGTCAAAGTATTGGAGTTTCAGCTTCAACATCAGTCCTTCCAATGAACACCCACGACTGATATCCTTTAGGATGGACTGGTGGGACTTCCTTGCAGTCCAAGGGACTCTCAAGAGTCTTCTCCAACACCACAGTTCGAAAGCATCCATTCTTTGGCACTCAGCTCTCTTTACAGTCCAACTCTCACATCCATACATGACCACTGGTAAAACCATAGCTTTGACTAGACAGACCTTTGTTGGCAAAGTAACGTCTCTGCTTTTTAATATGCTGTCTAGGTTGGTCACAGCTTTTCTTCCAAGGAGCAAGCATTCATGGCTGCAGTCACCATCTGCAGTGATTTTGGAGCCCCAAAAAATAAAGTCTCTCACTGTTTGCATTGTTTCCGCATCCATTTGATCAATCTATAGTCAAAGGTAAATAAATCTTGCGATTAGAGCTTCTGGAGAGGGTGGGTCAATACTCTCATCTTCTCCTGAGAGAAAAACAAAATTGCAACTAGATGCCAAACAACTATCAACAGGAAGGCGCTGGAACCCACCAAGAAAAAAAAAGATACTCTGTGTCCAAGAACAAAGGAGAAGCCACAAAGAGATGGTAGGAGGGGTGCAATCACATTAAAATCAAATCCCATACCTGCCGGCTGGGAGACCCACAAACTGAAGAACAAATAATACCAAAGAAGTTCTCACACTGTTTTGAAGGGTTCTACGCCCCACATCAGACTTCCCAACCTGGGAATCCAGCAAAGGGACTGGGAATCCCCAGGGAATCTGACTTGGAAGGACAACAGGATTTGATTACAGAACTTCCACAGGACTTGGGGAAACAGAGACTCGTGGCGGTCACAAACAAAACCTTGTGTGCACCAGGACCCAGGGGAAAGGAGCAGTGACATCACAAGAAACTGAGCCAGACCTGCCTGTGAGTGTTTGAGGGCCTTCTGCAGAGAGGTGGGCCAGCAGTGGCCTACCACAGGGACAGGGGCACCGGCAGCAGCAATCCTGGGAGGCACATGGTGGCATGTGCCTCTTGGGGAACTCTTGGGGAGTTCGCGTTTACCCCTACTTACCATAGAGCCTGTAAACTCCAGGACTGGGTCGCCTCAGGTCAAACAACAGGGAGGCAGCACAGCCCCACTCATCAGAAGAAAATTCGATTAAAGATTCCTTGAGCATGGCCCTGCCTGCCAGAGTAAGACCCAGTTTTCCCCATAGTCAGTTCCTCCTGTTAGAAAGCTTGCACTAGCCTCTTATCTTCATCCATCAGAGGGCAGACAGAAGAAGCAGGACCTACAATCCCATAGCCTCAAGAATGAAAACCACAATCACAGCAAACTAACCAAAATGATCACAGCCTTATGTAACTCAGTGAGGCTATGAGCCATACTACGCAGGGCCACATAAGATGGACGGGTCATGGTGGAGAGTTCTGACAACACGTGGTCCACTGGAAAAAGGAATGGCAAACCACCCCAATATTCTTGCCTCAAGAACCCCACTACACTATGAAGAGGCAAAAAGATATAACACCAGAAGATGGGCCCCCCAGGTCAGAAGATGTCCAATACGGTACTGAGGAACAGCAGAGAAATAGCTCCATCAGAGGAAAGCCATGAAAAGGCTGGGCAAAAGGGGAAACGACGCTCCGTTGTGGATATGTCTGGTAGTGAAAGTCCAATACTGTAAAGAACAATACTGCATATGAACCTGGAATGTTAGGTACAGGAATCAAGTAAAATTGGAACGTGGCCAAGCAGGAGATGGCAAGAGTGAACATTGACATTTTAGAAATCAGCAAACTAAAATGGATGGAAATGGGCAAATTTAATTTAGATGACCATTATATCTACTACTGTGGGCAAGAATCCCTAGGAAGAAATGAGTACCCCTCACAGACAACAAAAGGGTCTGAAATGCAGTACGTGGCTGCAATCTCACAAACAACAGAATGATCTCTGTTCATTTCCAAGGCAGACCATTCAACATCACAGTAATCCAAGTCTACGCCCCAACCACTAATGCTGAAGGAGCTTAAGTTGACTGGTTCTATTGAAGACCTGTAAGACCATCTAGAACTAACACCAAAAAAAGATGTCCTTTTCACCATAGGGGATTCAAATGCAAAAGTAGGAAGTCAAGAGAAACCTGGAGTAATAGGTAAGTTTGGTCTTGCAGTACAGAACGAAGCAGGGCAAAGGCTAACAGAGTTTTGCCAAGAGAACACACTAGTTATAGCAAACACCCTCTTCCAACAAGACAAGAGACAACCCTGCACATGGTTCACCTGCTCCCAGCATCTGACACAGTGGACGCTTCACTTCCCACAGGCCCTCTGCAGGGCTACTGGCACAAGTCCTCAGACTTCCCTGGGCAAGAAAGGCTTGGCACCTCCAACGTTCCCTGCGCAACCCAGCCTGGCTGCCTCCAGACAGACACTTCCCATGCACTGCTCTGATGCCCAGTGGCTGACAGCTGTTGGGAGCTGGCCACCGTCTCTTTCCTGGCAGTGTAATCCCAGTCAGTGTAGCTACTGCTGAGATGAATGCACCCACCTCCTCAGCCCCAGGACTGGAGGCCTCCAGGCACCAACCCAGGGGCCGACTCTTACCTCCATGGGCCGGGTAAGCCGCTCTCAGATGCACCCAAACAGGCAGACGGGCTGCAGTTCTCGGAAAACATTTGAAGACCAGGAGACAGGTGCCAGAGCAGCACCTGCTCCCCTCCAGTTTCCCAACTGGATTGTGACTTGCTTTCCCGACTTACTGCTTCCCAGGTAGATGCTCCAACCACCTGCCCGATCCCTCTGCCAGCAGAGGGAACAGAGTTCTGGGTGAAGACTCAGAGCAAGGCCCCCTCCCGTAAAACACTCCCTCAGGCCGTGAGGGCCCTGGCATGCTTCCCTCCACCGGGAGCCCCCAGAAGTTTGAGGTACCATGCTCCCAAACCTGGGCTCCGAGTGGCAGTGGGGACAGAGCTGGCCTGTCCCTCCTCACATTCCAGATGCCAGGGCCGATCCACTCCCTGCGTCTCAGTCTCTTCAACTCTTAACGGAATCCACCTGAGAGGCCTGCTGTGCAGAGCAGCCCCACAAGAAATGAGATGCTTGGCGCGATCAGAGTCTCCATCTTAAATGTGGGAAACACTGAGCTGAACCGAAAGGGTCTCTCTCTGTCTGGGGCTGATGGGAAGTGAATGCATCCTGGCTTTGTCCAGCCCAGCTTGGCCAAACTTCCCAGGTGAGTGCTAATTCCCTGCTCCAGCATCCTAAATTACAATCACTCTTTAACCACATTAGTGCTTAAAAGCAGTAGTTTGACACTTCAGAAATGACCCTGAACTGTGTGTGCAGTGTCAGAAGGGAAGCGAAGCAGAACTCAGGCACTGGGCAGTGGTGGGGTGGCCAGCCTGCCCAGGATGGACCCCCACCTGGGCCTGGCAGCTCAGAGTCAGACCCACCTCACCCTAAGGCCCTCGGGCCCCAGGCCACGCGCACTCTCCTAGCAGAGTCACAAGACCTATCTGTTAAGCTTAAGTGGCATTCCGCTCCAGGCCCCCAAGGACATGTCCCAAGGAAGCGAGGCAGGTCACGGTGTTCTGAGCTCAGTGTTACCCAGGCCCGGTGCTCCTTGACTGTCACCTGCTCAGAAAGGCCGGCCGCTGCTGTCAGCTTGTGCCCAGAACTATGTGGCGGTCGTCAGATGTGAGCACCGTTATCTCCAGCTCTGGGCCTTCCTAGGCCATGACTTACCTCTGTAGTTAGGGGAGGCCGAGTGCCTTGCTTTGGCTCAGGAAACATGAGTGGAGAGACTACATCTCTTCTGGGTGGATGCTTCAGGAGCAGCAATGGCCCACAAAGTGGAGCGAGAGTGTGTGGAGCTGAAGGCCTGCCGGGCCAGCTCCTCGACAACCCTGGTGAGCGGAGTCCACACCAGACACCCAGCAGGTAAGAACCACCAGTGAGCTGAGTGCCCTGCTCCATGACCTGGTCTGCCCTGACAACACTTGGGTCAGATCAACAACATGTAAGCCTGAAAGGACTGAGCTCCCAATCTGTGTGTCTTATGTTTCTCCAGGTAGAATCTCCCAGGCAAACCAAACTACCACGTCCAGAGCTTCTGCCCTCACCTCCGGCTCTGCTTCCCCTCCAGTTTTCCATCTCAGCAGATACCTGTGACCATGGCAAACTCTTAGCAGTCATTCCTGACCTCTTTTCTTGCCCTACCTCCACTTCCAATGCCACCAAGTCTCCAAAACATTTCAAATCTATCCACCTCTAGTTCCCTTGCCTGCTGCCTCTCTGCTCCAGGCCAGCCACATATCTTGCCTAGACCAGCAGCCCTAAACTTTTCTGATTACACATTAAATCAGTAACATTTCTGAAGCATGCCCTCAATATATATGTACATATTAAATTATGCACACGTATAACTGGGTGGTTAATATCTGAATATGAGCATAATTAGAAGTCCCAATATTTCCTTCCTATATCTTAATGACTGTCTCACCCACCTCCTGGGTGAACCCACCCCATTCTGGAGATCAATACCTTGGCCTTTGGAAGAGACTTCTTAAATGGAACCACCCTCAGCCTCCACCTGCCTGCTACATAGCCAGAGAGAGCCTCTGAGTCTCCTCAAAAGGAGACTTGGTCATAGCACTGCCCCCTTTAAACAATCAGATGCAAGAGCATCTGAAACAGGTCCCAGAAACACTGCACACCTCTGACCTTCCAGCCCTCAGTCTCCAGCACAGGCCTAGTGCTTCCCCACTTCCTCTGACCTTCCAGCTGTCTCAGGCATGGGTTTAGTTGCTTCCCCACTTCTGAGACCTGTCCACATCCCCAGCCCTGTGTTCTCTCCGGGTTTCAGCTTCAAGGCTGTTTGCGCCAAGTTCTCCTTGGCTGTTTATTCTAATTCCTCTTACAATCATTATATATTAAGGATATTACCCCTCTGTCTGACGTTATATATATTAAAATATTTTCCTCTACCATTTGCCTTTTTAACTGGGAATATTTATAATTATAAGAGAACTTCTCATGTTTTTTCTGTCCTTACTGAAATACATGCAAGTTTAGAAAAGGATGCTGAAAATCTCAGCCTTCTTCCTCAGCTCCCTGAAAGGTGGTGAGCTCAAGGGCAGCCTCCTCACTCTGACTACCCTCTACTTACCACCTAGTCCCTGGTCCCTGACTTGCTGTTTGCAACTGTGGACAATCTGTGTTCCCAGGACCTATTCATGACCGTGCACTCTGCCTTCCCTAAAGGGAAACTGAGGCAGACTGATCCCAAACAGAACTGCATTAAATCTATTTGGGAAAGAAACACCATCTTTGGACTTCCCTGGTGGTCCAGTTGTCAAGAATCTGCCTGGCAATGCAGGGGACATGGGTTGGATCCCTGCTCCAGGAAGATTCCACATGCTGCAAAGCAACTAAGCTCCTGTACCACAACTACTGAGCCCATGTTCTGCAACAGGAGAAGCCACAGCAGTGAGAAGCCTGTGAACTGCAACAGAGTAGCCCTTGCTTGCCACTAGACAAAGCCAGATCTGGGGTAGAGGTGGCTAACATATCACCAGAAGTTTGTATTCGCCCTTTCTTAGGGCAGAGCTATTTCCCTCTTACAGATTTTGTATATATCTTTCCAAGGCATTATTCCTTATAGGTATTTTTTGTTACTGGCATTTTTGGTCTTCTCTTCCACTACATCTCTGGAGGAGGAAATGGCAACCCACTCCAGTATTCTTGCATGGGAAATCCCATGGACAAAGGAGCCTGGTGGCCTACAGTCCACGGGGTCGCCAAGAGTCGGACACGACTGAGTGACTTCACTTCAATTCCACTACATCTCACAATTTTGTTGCTTTTATCAATGAAAGCTATGGTCCCAGCACCTTAAACCTCTGCCTCCCACACAGGGGACCATGCACCCACACATCAGGGGTGGCATGCAATGATGCGGGGAGAAACTGTTTAAGTCAGGGGAGACAGGGGTAGAGAATTTACCACTTACGCGTCAGTATTTTTAAAATTTTTAAATCTATTTCTTGTATATAATAAAAGATTTCAAAAATGGAGGGACTGTATTAGCATGAACAGGCTACATCTCACGGCAGTAACAACCACTCCCAAATCCAGCAGCATGAACGACAGCTCACAATTCTGGCTCTGGCTGCATGTATAGCACAGGTCAGCAGGGGCTTCTGCTAGTCCTCGTTGCTGAGGAAGCACTGTTGCTTCATGATATCATCAACTCCACAGACGGTGTTAGGAAAGATGGCACGGAGAACCAAGAACTGGACGTGAAACACTTCTACCTAGAATCACATGTCACTTTCTACAGACCACAGAACCACACCTCTGCTTCAAATGGGCAAAGCCTGGAACTGGAAACTCAGGGAGTGGCAGGGATGTGCCCACAGGATGGAAGAGCTATGAGTGCGAGCACAGCACTCACAAACGGATAAAGTGAGCTACTTCACAAATTCACATCGGAAAAACTCGCTCGTTAAAGGAGCCCTAAGTAAATTTTTTAACAAAGGGCTATTTTTAGATGCAAGTGAACCTGCTTTCTCACTTTTGTTTTCCTATCTGAGAAGCCTTGCGCTTCTGGGCTCTTTACTCTATTAGAAGAGTGCACACAGGCGTCGCAAAAATCCCTACTTAACCTCATTACAGCTGCCCGGGGCATGTTGGACTTCCAACAGCCAAGGTGCCCAGTATTGACGTGTGAGTCCCAGAGAACACTGGCTCATCAGAAAGCCACAGGAGCCAATGAGGCTGGCTCCGGGGACATCGCCCCCAGGCTCCTGGCTTCCCCTGGCACCGCCACGGATGTGCAGGCCTCACCAGCCACTCCAAAGCTTCCACAAGGAGGGGGTGCCAAACCAACCAGGATGTCCCAGAGCGTGACACCCACCGGAGAGAAGGCTCTTCACCAGGCCTGTGAGCTTAAAAGCCCACTCCTCAGCACCTCAGTGTGTCAAGAATGTGGTCAGAAAAGGAAAGGAACATCCTGGCTAACTCATTAGTTTCCCTCAACTGACATCTGCCCAATATTTTCAACCCATGCCATTTCCTTGTTCTAACAGTCAGGCTGTGTTGCAGCCCTAATAGAGGCAGGAGCACACCAGCTCTGCCTCCAGTGGCTGTGTCACCCTGGACAAGCTATAATGCGTAACTATCTGTGCCTTAATTTCCTCATCTGTGAAATGGGGATTACAGTAGCTTTCCAGATAACTGCAAGCATTTAAGTCAATACAAGGGATTCCCTGGCAGTCCAGTGGTTACGACTGAGTTCAATCCCTAGTTGGGGAACTAAGATTCTGCAAACCACATGGTACAATAAAAAAAATAATAATAATTATTATAACTTCCTTTTTACTCAAGAAGCAGTATTTGTCCAACATTAGAACTGTCAATAAGAGACAGTACAAGTCTCTAAACAAGGCAGTACCCACCCTATCAACTATTAATAGAAACTACCTGCTCTCCAGTGCCAGTTTCATAGCAAAAAAGTATCTGAGAAAGTTCTGAAACCTGTAGCAATATAAAGCAAAAAAAAATAAGGATTTAACAATACAGGTGGGACTTCCCTGATGGTCCTGTGGTTACGAATCTGCCTTCCAACACCGAGAGACCCACGTTCGATCACTGGTCAGGGAATTTAGATCCCGCATGACACAGGGCAATTAACCCCTTGCACCACAATGACATGGCCCATGTGCTGCAATGAAGACCCAGAGCAGCCAAAAATAAATAAAAACACAACCAACAATACAGGTAATTCAATTATCTCCCCAAAAAGCATAAAAACTAGGGAAACAGATTAACATGTAAAATAGGTGTCTCTTGTGAACTTGTTTTAAACACAAAAAGTAGATGGAGTGAGTGGACAGGAAAAAAGCACTATACCCCTCACTCTGTAATGATATATAATGCTGCTATAACCTTGCTGAAATCTTAGTACAACTCCATGAAGCAGGTAAAATAGGTAACACTCCTCTTTTAGAGATATGGAAACCAGGCTCACAGTATGAATTCATTTACTCAAGGTAAGGCCTCATCTGAGAATGAGTTCATGTCCAGGGACTCTCAGTCTGCCCCCGCCTCTTTCCATTCCACCAAATTTTCATTTGGAATGAATTAAATTGCATTGTCAGAAATCCAAAAAATATTGAGAATGAAACTTGATCCTCAGCTTCCCTGGGTTTCTCCCTGCCAGGTTCCTCTGTCCATGGGATTCTCTAGGCAAGAATACTGGAGTGGGTTGCCATGCCCTCCTGCCAAAGAGGTCTAAACCAAGACAACTTACAATTAAAATAGCAAAATTAAAGAATCTTAAAAGTAGCAAGAAAAAAAGCAATTAGTTATGTGCAAGAAAACTCCCTAAGCTGACTTTCCAGCAGAAATTTCACAGATCAGAATGAAGTGACATGATACACTCAGTGATGAAAGGGAAAAAAAATCTATACCTGTAACCAAAAACATTTTACTTTACATATAAGCAATAGCTAAAAGAATTCCCACCATGACACTGGCATTATGAGAAATGTTCAAGGGCCTTCTCTAAGCAGGATTTTAAAAAATGGGAAGTAAAAAACCCTTACAACTAGAAATATGAAAATTATGAAAGGAAAAATCTCATTGGTAAAGGCAAACACACAGTAAAAGTAGTGCATCAACCACTTATAAAGCTAGTAGGAACAGTAAAAGACAAAAGCAGCAAAATCATCTATATCCACAATAAGTAGTTAAGGCATATACAAAACAAAAAGTCATAAAATATGCTATCAAAAACACTAAATAATGTGGGGGAATAATGCACGGTTATTAGAATGCATTTCAACTTAAAAGATCATCAACTTAAAATAATAACACGTTATTACTAATACATATTATATATATTTATGGGTGTGTGTAATTGTTATATATGAACATCATGAAAAGTGAAAGTTGCTCAGTCATATCTGACTCTTTGCAACCCAATGGATTATACAGTCCATGGAATTCTCCAGGCCAGAATACTGAAGTGGGTAGTCTTTCCCTTCTCCAGGGGATCTTCCCAACCAAGGGATCAAACCCAGGTTTCCTGCATTGCAGGTGGATTCTTTACCAGCTGAGCCACAAGGGAAGCCCAAGAATAATACTGGAATGGGGAGCCTATCCTTCTCCAGCAGATCTTCCAGACCCAGGAATCGAACCAGGGTCTCCTGCATCGCAGGCAGATTCTTTACTAACTGAGCTATCAGGGAAGCCCATGAATATCTGGTTATGAACATCATGGTAACCACAAATCAAAAGAAACCCCTACAACACACACACACACACACACAAAGAGAAAGCAATCCAAATATATCATCAAACCAGTTGGGGGAAAGAGCAAAAGAAGGAACAAATATGAACTATAAAAACAATCAGACAAGAATTAACAAAATGGCAATAAGTATATACCTATCAATAATTACTTTAAAAATAAATTGATTAAATACTGTACTCAAAAGACACAGAACAGCTGAACAGATAAATAAAAAACACAACCTATCTATACGCTGACTACAAGAGACTCATTTCAGATCCAAAAACACAGAAACTGAGGTAATGGAAAATGGTATTCCATGCAAATGGAAACAAAAAGAGCTGGGGCAGCAATAAGTGTATCAGACAAAACAGATTTTCAAACAAACTATAGCAAGAGACAAAGAAGGACATTATATAATGACCAAGGAATCAATCCAATAAGATATAACGATTGTAAACAAATACACATCCAACACAGGAGCAACTAAATACATAAAGCAAATATTATCACATTTTTGACTGGAGGATTTTTGCATAAACTATTGCCGGTAGCCGGTGATTTGTTATGTAAGTAAATACTGAAATGTCTCTGGTCAATAAAGTTCATGTAACAGAAGGTATATTAATACATCTCTGGTCAATAATGTGTTAACAAACATAAAGGGAAAAACTAACAACAACACAATAAGAAGAAGGGACTTTAACACCCCACTTACATCAATGGACACATCATTCAGTGAAAAAATCAATAAAGAAACATTGGCCTTAAATGACCCACTAGACCAGAGGAACTTAACAGATATATCAAGCCTCAACAAAGTTAAGATGGAAAGCATACCAAGGATCTTTTCCAACTACAGTGGTATAGAGTAGAAATGGACTACATGGCAAAAAATGCAAAAAACACAAACACACATGGAGGCCTAACAATATTCCTTCTAAACAAACTCTGGGTCACTGAAGAAATCAAAGAGGAAACTTAAAAATACCTGAAGACAAATGAAAATGGAAATACAATGATCAAGTATGGGACAAGAACAAGTCTAAGAGTGAAGTTTATAGCAACACAAGCCTACCTCAGGAAATAAGAAAAATCTAACTATCTAACCTTAAATCTAGAGGATCAAGAAATAGAAGAACAAACAAAACTCAAAGTTAGTAGAAGGAAAGAAACAATAAAGATTTGAGCAGAAATAAATGGAGACTAAAAAAACCAACAGAAAAGATCAATGAAACTAAGAGCTAGTTCTTTGAAAAAACTGGCAAACCTTTACCCAGACTCCTCAAGAAAAAAAAGCAGGTCCAAACCAATAAAATCAGATATGAAAGAGAAGGTATAAATGACAAACACAAAGGATCATAATTGCTTACTACAATTATACACCAATAAAATGGACAACCCAGAGTAAATGGATAAATTCCTAGAAACATTCAATCTCCTAAGACTGAAATAGGGACTTGCCTGTAGCTCAAACAGTAAAGAATCTGCCTGCAATGCAGGAGACCAGGGTTTGATCCCTGGGTTGGGAAGTTCCTCTGGAGAAGGGAATGGCAATCTACTCCAGTATTCTTGCCTGGAGAATTCCATGAACAGAGAAGCCTGGCGGGCTACAGTCTATGGGTTTGCAGAGTCGGACATGACTGAGCAACACACACACACACAAGACTGAAGCAGGAAAAAACAGAAGATACAAACAGAATGATTATCACTCATGAAACTCAATAAGCAGTGAAAAAGAAACTCCCAGCAAACAAAAGTCCAGGATCAAATGAATTTGCAGGTGAAATCTACCAAAAATTTAAAGAAGAGTATCTCTCTATCTCCAACTACAGCAAAAAAGGAAGCGGAAAGTGTGCTTCCAAACTCACTGTACAAGGTCAGCATCATCTTGGTACTAAAATCAGATGAGAACACCACAAAACAAGGAAAATATAGGCCAACATCCCTGACGAACACTGATGTAAAAATCCTCAACACAATATTAGCAAAATGAATTTAAAATATTAAATTACATTCAATTACATTAAAAAGATCATATACCATGATCAAGTGAGATTTATCCCAGGGTTTCAAGGATGTTTCAATATCCAGAAACCAATGTGATACATCATACAATAAAAGGAAAAATAAAAATCATATGATCATCTTAACAGATGCAGAAAAAGCTTTTGACAAAATCCAACATCCATGTATGATAAAAACTTTCAACCAACTGCGTATAGGGGAAACATACCTCAACATAACAAAGACATGATACACACACACACAATAGGATATGACACGGCCATTAAACAAAAAATGAAATCTTGTCATATGTGACAACTTGGATGGACCTGAAGGTTTTATGCTAAGTAAGTCAGACAGAGAAAGACAAATATCATATGATTTGTCTTGTACATGGACTCTAAAAAAAAGAACAAACAAAACAGAAACAGATCGACAGAGAACAAACTGCTAGCTACCAGAGGGGAGACGGGTAGGGGGATGAGTATAATATGCGAGGAGGGTGAAGAAGTACTTCCAGTTATAAAGTAAGTCATAGGGATGAAAAATACAGCACAGGGAATACGGTCAATAATTCATAACTTTGTAGAGTGACAGATGTTAGCGACGTAGTATGGTGATCCTTTTGTAACGTATAAAAATATCGAATCATCATTATGTTGTACACCTAAAACTAATGTAGTAAGTCAAGTATACTTCATTTACAGGGAAAGCAGGAAGGAAAGGGAGAGGGAAGGAGACAAAAGGAAAAGTAAAAAGAGAATAAATTCTACTTGGTGGTTTTTTTGGGGTTTTATTGTTGCTGCTGTTGTTTCTTCAGTGTTTTAAAGACACTGCTCCATGGCCTTCTTTCTCACTTTTCTGACAAGAAACCTGCTGTCACTTGCACATTTGCTCTTCTGTATATGGTCACATGATGCAAAGAGCCAACTCAGTGGAAAAGACCCTGATGCTGGGAAAGACTGAAGGCAAAAGGAGAATAGGCAGCAGAAGATGATATAGTTAGATAGCATCCCCGATCAACGGACATGAATCTGAGCAAACTCTGGGAGAGAGTGAAGGATAGGGAAGCCTGGCGTGCTATGGTCCATGGAGTTGCCAAGAGTTGTACAAAACTCAGGGACTGAACAACAATCCAGTAGCTCACAATATGATTGTATTTGGAAACAGAGTCATAAGAGGTTAAAATTTTATCTGGTGTCCTTATAAGAAACCTGGACAGACATGCAGAGGAAAGACCACGTAAGACACAGCGAGAAGACGGCCTTAGGAGAGAGGCCCGAGAAGAAACTAATGCTGCCAACACAAGATCTCAGACTTCTAGTGTCCATGTATAAAGTACATAAATAAAATTTACTGTTTTAGCGACTCACTCTGTAATACTTTGTTATGGCTGCCCAAGCAAATGATTACATCTGGTAATCCTTGATTTTGAGCATTACTTTGCTAGCAGGTGAGATGAGTGCAACTGTATGGTAGTTTGAGCATTCTTTGGCATTGCCTTTCTTTGGGATTGGAATGAAAACTGATCTTTTCCAGTCCTGTGGCCACTGCTGAGTTTTCCAAATTTGCTGGCATATTGCATGCAGCACTTTCACAGCATCATCTTTAAGGGTTTGAAATAGTTCAACTGGAATTCTATCACCTCTAGTAGCTTTGTTTGTAGTGATGCTTCCTAAGGCCCACTTGACTTCACATTCCAGGCTGGCTGGCTCTAAGTGAGTGATCACACCATCCTGATTATCTGCACTGTGAAGATCTTTTTTGTATAGTTCTTCTGTGTATTCTTGCCACCTCTTCTTAATATTTTCTGCTTCTGTTAGGTCCCTACCATTTCTGTCCTTTACTGAGCCCATCTTTGCATAAAATGTTCCCTTGGTATCTCTAATTATCTTGAAGAGATCTCTAGTCTTTCCCATTCTATTGTTTTCCTCTATTTCTTTTCAATGATCTCTGAGGAAGGCTTTCTTATCTCTCCTTGCTATTCTTTGGAACTCTGCATTCAAATGGGTATATCTTTCCTTCTCTCCTTTGCTTTTTGCTTCTCTTCTTTTCACAGCTATTTGTAAGGCCTCCTCAGACAGCCATTTTGCTTTTTTGCACTTCTTTTTCTTGGGGTGGGCTTGATCCCTGTCTCCTGTACAATGTCACGAAACTTTATCCACAGTTCATCAGGCACTCTGTCTATCAGATCTAGTCCCTTAAATCTATTTCTCACTTCCACTGTATAATCATAAGGGATCTGATTTAAGTCACACATGAATGGTCTAGTGGTGTTCCCCACTTTCCTCACTATAAGTCTGAATTTGGCAATAAGGAGTTCATGATCTGAGCCACAGTCAGCTCCTGGTCTTGTTTTTGCTAACTGTATACAGCTTCTCCATCTTTGGCTGCAAAGAATATAATCAATCTGATTTCAGCGTTGGCCATCTGGTGATGTCCATGTGTAGAGTCTTCTCTTGTGTTGTTGGAAGAGGGTGTTTGCTATAACCAGTACGTTCTCTTGGCAAAACTCTATTAGCCTTTGCCCTGCTTCATTCTGTACTCCAAGGCCAAATTTGCCTGTTACTCCAGGTGTTTCTTGACTTCCTAATTTTGCATTCTACTCCCCTATAATGAAAAGGACATCTTCTAAAAGTTCTTGTAGGTCTTCACAGAATTGTTCAATTTCAGCTTCTTCAGCATTCCTGGTTGGGACATAGACTTGGATTACCATGATATTGAATGGTTTGCCTTGGAAATGAAAAGAGATCATTCTGTCATTTTTCAGATTGCATCCAAATACTGCATTTCAGACTCTTTTGTTGACTATGATGGCTACTCCATTTCCTCTAAGGGATTCCTGCCCACAGTAGTAGATATAATGGTCATCTGAGTTAAATTCACCCATTCCAGTCCATTTTAGTTCACCGAATCCTAGAATGTTGACATTCACTCTTGCCATCTCCTGTTTGACCACTTCCAATTTACCTTGATTCATGGACCTAACATCCAGGTTCCTATGCAATATTGCTCTTCACAGCATTGGACCTTGCTTCTATCACCAGTCACATCCACAACGGTGTGTTGTTTTGCATTGGCTCCATCCCTTCATTCTTGATGGAGTTATGTCTCCACTGAAATCCAGTAGCATATTGGGCAGCTACCAACCTGGAGATGAACACACAATTGTACTCATCTCACACACTAGTAAAGTAATGCTCAAAATTCTCCAAGCCAGGCTTCAGCAATATGTGAACTTCTAGATGTTCAAGCTAGTTTTAGAATAGGCAGAGGAACCAGAGATCAAATTGCCAACATCTGCTGGATCACTGAAAAAGCAAGAGAGTTCCAGAAAAACATCTATTTCTGCTTCATTGATTATGCCAAAGCCTTTGACTGTGTGGATCACAATAAACTGTGGAAAATTCTAAGAGATGGGAATACCAGACCACCTGACCTGCCTCTTGAGAAATCTGTATACAGGTCAGGAAGCAACAGTTAGAACTGGACATGGAACAACAGACTGGTTCCAAATTGGGAAAGGAGTACGTCAAGGCTGTATATTGCCACCCTGCTTATTTAACTTATATGCAGAGTACATCATGAAAAACGCTGGGCGGGAGGAAGCACAAGCTGGAATCAAGACTGCTGAGAGAAATATCAATAACCTCAGATAAGCAGATGATACCACTCTTATGGCAGAAAGTGAAGAACTAAAGGGCCCCTTGATGAAAGTGAAAGAGGAGAGTGAAAAAGTTGACTTAAAGCTCAAGATTCAGAAAACTAAGATCATGGCATCTGATCCCATCACTTCATGGGAAATAGATGGGGAAGCAATTGAAACAGTGGGTGACTTTATTTTGGGGGGTCCAAAATCAGTGCAGATGGTGACTGCAGCCATGAAATTAAGATGCTTGCTCCTTGGAAGAAAGGTTATGACCAATCTAGACAGCATATTAAAAAGCAGAGACATTACTTTGCCAACAAAGGTCAGTCTAGTCAAGGCTATAGTTTTTCCAGTAGTCAGGTATGGATGTGAGAGTTGGATTATAAAGAAAGCTGAGCCCTGAAGAATTGATGCTTTTGAACTGTGGTGTTGGAGAAGACTCTAATTTAGAGTCCCTTGGACTGCAAGGAGGTCCACCCAGTCCATCCTAAAGGAGATCAGTCCTGAGTGTTCATTGGAAGGACTGATATTGAAGCTGAAACTCCAATACTTTGGCCACCTGATGTAAAGAGCTGACTCATTTGAAAAGACCCTGATGCGGGGAAAGATTGAGGGCAGAAGAAGATGATGAGAGAGGATGAGATGGTTGGATGGCATCACCAACTCGATGGACATGATTTTGGGTAAATTTCAGGAGTTGGTGATGGACAGGGAGGCCTGGTGTGCTGTGGTCCATGGGGTCGCAAAGAGTTGGACATGAATGAGTGACTGAACTGAACTGAATCCTTGATTAGATATATCAGACATTGTGAATTTCACTTTGTTGCATACTGGCTATTTTTATATTCCTATAAATATTACTAAACCTTGTTTCAGGATGCAGTGAAGTTACCTGGAGACAGTTTGATTCTTCCAGGGTTTGTTTTCATGATTTGTGCTGAGTGCACACACGGGCTGAGCAGCACTTTGCTGAATACAGAATACAACTCTGGATGGCTCTCCAGAGTTCTCTCTGTACGGCTCTCCAGAGTTCTCTCTGTACCACTGTCTCTCCCTAGTCCTCTGTGCTGTAAACTGTAGGCATGCCGGTGTCCCCAGGCTCTCCATATCTCTTTCCCCTTCCCTGAGCTATAATGGAGAAACTCTCTCGTATACACGGGAAGCTGGAGCTGTCGTAGGACTCACTTTGTCACCTCTCACTGACCACTCTCTCTCACTGCCAGTGGCCAGTGTTTTGAAAGCTTGTTTCATGTATTTCGTCCGGGCTTTGCTGTTGTTGTAGTTATTTCAGGGTAAATTTAGCCCCTGTTACTCTATCTTGGCCAGATGTGGAAGAATCAAATTTCTATTAAAAAGTGTCTATATTTAGTTTTCATCAATTTCTCCATGACTGCAACAATCAAAATTATTAAGAAAGTTTTTGGCTTTATTCCACTATATTAATAGGTATATCCCGAAACACATTTTCTACTATAATAAATACTCTATCATATATAAGTATATACATACATATATTCCATTATATTTTCTCATATTCTCTCAGAAGGAACAAAAAAGTAAATCCAAAATTCACGTCTGAAAACTAATAGTTGGACTAAATTCTACCTAGTTTAAAGGTGGAAACCTGAAGAACAATCTTTAAACTCTTACTCAAACACAGTATTGGGAGTAATTTCACTGAACAGAACTGAAAGCTTTAAGACCTTAATACACAAGAGCAATCCATAGATGTTCCCAGAGAAGAAAACAAAAAGTCATGAGGAAACTGGCAGAGTTTAACAGCTGGTTGTCCTACTGTGAAAAGGCCTTATTCTCCTGACAGTAACAAGGATGTTTTATCACTATAACATAGCTTGTTTTCAAGCGCTTTATACATAATTGCATTACTTACTGTTGAAAAAAAAAAAGCACCTGAGCAAATCCTAAAATATCTTACTGGCTTTATTCAACAATTCATCAGTTGGGTAGCATCTCACACAGTAAGTACAAAGCAGTTCCAAAGAGCTGTACAAAATGAAGGACTTTCCTACGCAGAATGGAGCAGGAACAAGGAAGTTTTATGAGACAAAAAAATTGGGCTGTTTATTCCAAGGTCACTTTCCTTTAGGAGACGACAAGGTTCCAACAGGCAGATGACCTCATCAGTGCTGACTAGGTGATTCCCAATTGACTGGTTTAAGAATTTGAGCCGACACTGTAGTAAAATTTCTGTTTGGTGATGTGCAGCTTATTTGGCATAAGCAATTCCATTCTGGGCATGTTGTCTGCTTTTTAAAACTACCTTGCTCTATTTTTCTTCACAGCACTTTACCACCTCCTTGAAATTTACTATATATTTAACAGCTACCTTTTTTTCCCTATCTTTCTCCCTCAAGAGGAGAATGTGAGTTACGAGGACTGGGAACTGTCTGACTGTAACATTCTATTCACAGCCTCCAGCACACAGTAAGTCTTCAACAAATACTCACTGGATGAATCAAAGAAAAATCATGCTAGCAATCTTCTCTATAGCTGCCACACTGCTAACAGTAATTATCCACAGGACAACTTTCCTTTCTCAATTATATTCTGTTTTAAATCTGTATTAGGAAATCCTTTTCATTTCTGCAATCAGAAGAATAAAAAAAAATGAGAGGGGAACAGAGGGAAACAGACAGGACCCCTGTGGGGCTGGCTGCCTTTCATCATGGCGACTGCCATCTCTCACAGCGGCCTCACACCAGGATCCCTCCTCAGTCCCTGCAAAACCTCTTTGGTGCTTCCTCAGGAAGCCCTGGGCTATACCAGCAGGCTCCCAGCTGGCCGACACCGTCCCTGCCTTCTGGAGCCCAAAGCTGGCATCCAATGTCCTAGGATGGTATTTTCCTTCCTGTCGGTTCTGCCACGACGTACCTTGTCAAAGTGTGCTCTGTCCCTAAACTGTGAACATTTATTTTATCTATAGATAGCTTGATATGCCAGGGATGTGTTGAAAAATGAGTTACATCCTGTCAGAGAAGTGGAAGCCTAAAAGATGAGATATTCTGAAGATAAATCAGTACAAAAAAATGTCAACAGTAACAAAGAATGAATGTGAGATCAGACTAACCGTCTCCAGCCATCCTTGCATTGTCTCTACCACAGACATCATGAAAATGTCACACATAAAAACTGACAGAAAACAAACTCCCTGAGGATAGGCACTGCCTTCATTCATCTTTCTCAGTACCTATCATGATTTCAAACAAACAACAGAAGCAAGTTAACTGTTGGTTGAATAAAATGAACCTATGAGCATGCAACACTGGCAACGCCACTTTCAGGTAGGGACAAAATGATGTTCCAGGCCCAGGAATGGCACAAGTCAAGCATGAAACAGTAAACAGTCTATGCTATACATATTATTAGGAGAAAGAAACAGCTGAAAGTTACAAGCCATACATGTATTTTAGGACCCTGAACTATAGCATCCAAATGACCTGCTTCCGCTCTGAACATTTTTCCCTTCCCATTACAAATAATTCAGTCAATTCATCTAAATCTTGCATGGAGATCCAAGTTTGCTAAGACCTGAAAAGAGTTTCAACTTTGTTTTCTTTACCCTAAAGCTCAAACCAGTCAATCCTAAAGGAAATCAACCCTGGATATTCATTGGAAGGACTGATGCTGAAGCTCCAATACTCTGGCCATCTGATACAAAGAGCTGACTCACTGGAAAAGAACCTGATGCTGGGAAAGACTGAAGGCGGGAGGAGAAGGGGATGACGGAGGATGAGATGGTTGGATGGCAAAACCAACTCAATCAACAGGAGATGGTGAAGGACAGGGAAGCCTGGCGTGCTGCAGTCCATCAGGTAGCAGTCAGACACCACTGAGCGACTGAACAACAACAAAGCTCAGGACAACTTTCAATTCAAGAACAAACCCTAAATTCCAGCATTGCTGAGTTGTGCTTGTATTTCTTCATTGACACTCCTTCTCTGTCTGCATCTTTGCAAAATGACACTCCTCACACTGACACTCAACTACCCCCTCCTGTTTACCTTCTCAGGGCACTTCCTGGCAAACCAGGGCGTACCTGGAAAACAGAACACACATAATTAAAACAAAGCCCACAAGCACCATCTCAAGACAAACTCTGCTAGAAACCTCTATTTGTGTAATAGCAAAACCTGAGAGGTAAGAATTCTGCTTATGAACCATGTGATCACTGACGTTGCCCTCTGTTCATGTTGATCTTTTCTCCACCTCAAACCCAGCTTAACACCCTCCTCACTGGCCTGTGTGCAGAGTCCTCAGGTGGGGGATGCGAGGGGAGCTGCCCTCAAACCTCCCAGGACCAGGTCGCACTCAGCTGTACAGAACACACACAGCAAGTCACAGCTGCAACGACTTCCCATGAAAACCATTTCTGTCATCCATTGTTGCAACACCACATGTTAGAAAAGTTAGTCTCTGCCAAGGAGATTGACTGTCTTGTTAATGAGACTTTAGGAAACATCCGATCAGGCCAAAGATAGAGAGCTAAGACTGGGTCCAGGTGGAGAGCTGAAAGAGAAACACCTGTGGTGGTTCCTCTCCCTTGGGCGGAGGGCTCTGCTCTTATTTCAGAGAAAACAGAAGCACCCAGAGAACTTCCAATGCTGTCCCACACAGCCAACCACCTCCCTGCAACTTCACAGCACCCTTGCAGATCCCTAACCTGTCTCTGGATCCCAGAGACATCATGCCACCAGCGGCTCCTTCATACTGGAGCCCCACCCTGCTTCTATAAGGGAGATTTTTATCCCCACATCACGAGGAAGAAATAAGCTCAGAAAGTTAAGCAATTCTCCCCAAGACACGAACCTGAGAACACTCATTTGAGACTATGCAAACTTTCCTCCAAAATATCAAATGATACTAAGATGGGCACCAAGCCTAAATAACAGGTCTTTCTACTAACCGGACATCTCGGGCAGGTTTCTGGACATCACACTTCCTTGTGTCAGCAGCCTGACACTCCAGACACTGGCCCTCAGTTCAGGAGAAACAAATCACCTGTCCACTCTCCAGGTGGACACTCTAGTTCTATAGCATCACGTTAAGCATTTGACTTAATCTGTCAGTTCTCAAGATTGTATTACAGTTACATTTTCCTTATAAACTGCATTTTGGAAGGAAAAGTGCTCTAGTGGGAGGTGCAGAAGGAAGACCTTGAGTCTGGAAAGGTGTCCCATCTCCACTGCTGTCAGCAGAACCCTGAGGCGATGACCCATCTAAGCCACTCTTCAAGACCACCTCTATGATAAGTGTCTTCTGGAGCTCTTAATCTACCTAAAAAGTAACTCCTGCATTTGAGCAGTCCATGCCCCGGTGGCTCAGAGGTTAATGAGTCTGCCTCCAATGTGGGAGACCCGGGTTCAATCCCTGGGTCGGGAAGATCCCCTGGAGAAGGAAACGGTAACCCACTCCAATATTCTTGCCTGGAGAATCCCATGGACAGAGAAGCCTGGTAGGCTACAGTCCACGGGGTCGCAAAGAGTCGGACATGACTGAGCGACGGATCGGAACGGAATGGAACGCCCAACATTACCATAGAAGACAGGCACTCCCTTGAGAAGGGAGAGTACACACTGGCTGAAAGGAACTGGGAAGTAAGCAGAGATACTGGACTCAAGTTCCAGGGTCCTGAGTTCCAGGGCTGGAACGTAAGACAGGGATTCAGTTGGGAGCCCCACTTGAAGCACCATATCGTAGCCTCCCTGGCTGCTTGTCATGGTCCAGGAACAGATTCTACTCTGATGAGAGGGAGAAGAGGGTGAAGAAAAGTAGACTTTAAGTACAAAAGCTAGCTCTGAGAGCACTCTCTAATCTCCATATGTAAAGAAAGAGATACCAGGCAGACAGGCTTGTCTGGTGAGCTCCCTATTCACCCTAAGGAAGGTGAATCACCCGGCTTTCTGGGTTACAGTAAAGCCTTCTGCAACCCTGCATGAAGTTCCTTCTTTTGGGTCAAGGAGGAACCAAGGGTGATGCCTGCATTCTTCGGTATCTACACACAAAGGTCATCAGATATGAAACCTCCCAGGCAGTCCACTGATCTTGATTATCTGGCAGATTTGGCCTCTGAGTTGGCAGTGGGAGGACAGTTTAGTTCACTTAAACACAGACCTACACATCTCACTGGGCTTCCCAGATGGCAGTAGTGGTAAAGAACCCACCTGCCAATCCAGGAGACACAAGAGCCGCAGGTTTGATCCCTGGGTTGGGAAGATTCCCCTGGAGAAGGAAATGGCAACCCACTCCAGTACTCTTACCTGGAGAATCCCATGGACAAAGGAGCCTGGCAGGCTACAGACCATGGAATCACAAAGAGTCAGACACAACTGAGCACTTGATGATGATCTTGAGTCTTGATGCCTTTACTGAATAGTGCCAAGAACTCCAGGATTACAAAAGAGAAGATCAAAGGCCCACAGAATCCCTCATTTGCCTCCTCGTACCAGACATATGCAAAGCAAAAGCAGTATCCAGTCCCTCCTTTCATAGAGTGCAGGGCTAACCTGTAAGCCAAATGCCTTCCAAAATGACCCTTTAGTCCAACTTAGTCCAAAACAAACCCAAAGGGAGCTACACTCAATATTTTGTAATAACCTGGAAGGGAAAAGAATCTGAAAAAGAATATATATATATATATAACTAACACATTGCAAACCAACTATACTTCAATTAAAAAAAAAAACAACACATGGTTTTACCTCCGAGGTGGTTTTCTTTATCTAAATTAGTCTAAACAGTTTTTCTAAGAGGTCATGGACACACACCCAACTACTCTTCAGGAAAGACTGGAAGATCTGGATGCCCTGGAGCCACATTCCTGCTGGGCAGTCACAGGAAAGAAAGCAGCTCTTGCTGCCCTCTTCAGAGAGAGAAGGTTCTCTCCACTTCTCCGCAGCCTCAGCACCATCCTGGGCTCCCAGAAAAATACACATAAAATTTTTTATTCAGGAGAAAATCCAAAATTTTTCTGCGTGTGCACACATGTGCTAGAGCAAGAAAAAAGAGGGGAGGGTGTGTAAATACCTAAAATAGGAAACAAGACGAGGGAAGAGCCCCAAGTACAGAGGAAAAGCTAGATGTAACAGATGATTTTCTATAGACATATAAATCACCAAAACTGAACCCAGAAAGAGACTGCAAATCTAAGAAACTATGACGGTTATAAAAATGCTATCTTCTAAAAAAGCACCATGCTCAGGAAGGTTTACACGTGAATTCTACCAAAATTTAAAGAAAGAGATAATTTCAAAAGTACAATATTTAAACTGGCTAATGAAGAGAAAGAGATAACTTTTAATAAAGCTATAAAAAACACTAAAATCACTTGGTAAAGATGGCATTAAAAAAGAAAATTACAAACTAGTCATACAAATAACGGTGTAAAACTCCCTAGTAAAATATTAATAAATAGAATCTGTCTACACAATAGGAGTTATTATTGATGATTCAATAATATAAAATGATGACTCAATAATATTAAATCTATTACTACAATTCAGCATATTAACAGGTCAAGAGACAAAATTCATATGATCATTTCACAGATGCTAAAACAGCATTTAATATAATTCAACAACCATTTTGATCTTTAAAAAAAAGACAAAACAGCAGCAACACACCCCTTAGTAAAATAACTAACTTGGCATAAACACTAAAAGAATTCTCCTTAAAGTCAGGAACAAGATAAGGATACTCAGTATCACCCCTATTATTCAACCTTGTTCTGGAAATACAATGTAATCAAGAAAGAGAAACAAAAGACATAAAAAGTAGAAAACAAAATTATTATTAATATTTGCAGCTGATATGATAGCATACCTGGAAAATTGAGGAACTGCAAAAACTACTTGAAAGTAAGATTATGTAAGTTGCTAGATACAGAATTAATATATACAACTAGTAACAATGTATAAGAAAATAACAACAAGAGATTAACTAGGAATACACCTAAGAAATGTACAGGATTTTAAAACTGACTTAAAAAAACATTTCTAAGATAGGGAAATGTATATGTAGACTCATGCTCAGTTGCTTGGTCGTGTCTGACTCTTTGCAACCCCACGGACTGTAGCTTGCTAGGTTCCTTTTGTCCATGTAATTTTCTAGGCAGGAATACTGGAGTGGGTTGCCATTTCCTACTCCAGGGGATCTTCCCCACCCACATCTCTTTGTTTCCTTCACTGGCAGGCAGATTCTTTACCTCTGTACCACCTGGGAAGCCCAGACAGGATACTTTACAAATAATAAATTGCTAGCTGGAGAAGGAAATGGCAACTCACTCCAGTATTCTTGCCTGGAAAATCCCATGGACCAAGGAGCCTGGTAGGCTACAGTCCATGGGGTCACAAAGAGTCGGACACGACTAAGCGACTTCACTTAGTTTTCATACAATTCAATAATAGTATTGGGGTTATATATATTTCAAAATCCTTATTTGTTCAAGAATACACTATGAAAATATTTATGGACGAAATCAGTTGTTTTAGAACAGTCTAGTCTCCCCACCATATCAAAAATGGAGGAGAGGAGGAAGAAATGATTCAAGAGTGGCGAAACATGGAAAACTACTGCAGTGAAGGGATGGGCTCATGGAGGCTCACTATACTGACTCCTCTACTTTCGTCTATTGAAAATGTGCACAATAGAAAGTTAAAAGAAGTGTGCAGGGGGACCCAAACAAGGACGGTTCAAGTTGTAAATAATCCAAAGGTGTACAATAGGCTTACAAAAACATACAAAAACTGCCACCTAACCACCAAGAAAGGCAAATTAAAGTTACAAATCAGTTGTCGATTTTCAGCAACCAAGTAGAAAAAGATCAAAATATCTGGTAATATTCAATATTTGGGTGAGGAGACTGACACTAGTGGAGGGTGTACCAATGGTACAAGTTCTTGGGAGGGCACTTTCAGTCAACAGCATACACCCCTTGGCTCAGCAATTCCACTTCTAGGAATCTATTCTGGATATTCATTCAACAAAATATTTTCTCCCACCTAAGATGTGCCTCTGAAGACAGAGGCCCCAAGAACAATGTCCCTGCTCTCACAGGGCTTCTGTTCTCCTGTGGGAGACTATGCACAAAGCCATTCAAGTGTGCAGGCAATTACGGGGGATGAAGAAACAAGTAAAAGAAAGGGGCCAGTGGGGGCCCAACGGCTATTTTGGATGTGCTAGTCTGGAAAAGTCTCTCTGAAGAGGTGACAGCTGAGCAGAGACCAGGCTGGAGGAGAAAACTCAGGAGAAGGTTCAGGAGAGCATTTCAGGCAATAGGGAAGGAACCATGGGGTAACTCACAAATTTGCCCTTCCTGCCCTCTGCTTTTCTTTTTATTCCCATAACAGCCTTTTGTTTATTCAAAGGAAGTGGCACCACTAGAATGTCTCTCTTTGTCCTCAACTCAAAAATAAAAATAATCAGACTCTTTTAATACAGTAGACCTTTCAAGGGAGATTGCTTCCCCAAACATTACTGTGCATCACAATTTGTCTTCTTCAAAGAAAGAGTTTACAACCTAAGTGTTATGTCAAATCTGTTAATAACAATGCATTAAAGCCAACTGTGCATTTTTAATGCAGATAAACCTTTCCACAAAAGAGATTATCTTCACAAGAGATGCTGATCAGTTGATAGATAATTTTACACAAAAATTCTGTCGATTCCTGGACTTCCAGCAGGAAGGGGAACCACTGACTGAGATGTGTATATAGTTTAACCTCGTGATCTTTTAGGCAATGAAGTTAACATTTTTAGGGGCTCTGTGGATAAATATTTTACACTGCAGAGGACTGTGTCAATTAAGGTCATTCCAGGGGATGGCAAAAGCAGTGACTCTTGCTACAACACCTGAGAACATAACATACTAACTTTTTCAGTCACCAAGAAACATCAAGACTTCAAAACTGTCATGAGTGATAAGTTCCACGAACACCCAGATAATAAAGACACCAGCCTACGGGGAAAGTCCAGCCGGTGTGAAAAAAGCTCCTCTCTCAACTGTGAGATGAATTCAACGTCAACGCGTTCATCTCCCCAAAGGGAGGCCGAAATCATCTTCCGGACCTGACAGCGCTTCCCAAGGGGTCGACTCCGATAGACACATTCCACACACCAGAAGCCAGCGGCTGGCGATCGCTGGGCATCCACCTGCCCGCTGCATTCGAGGGCGCAGCGCCACGCGACCCCGCACCCGCCCAGCCCTCAGCCTTCCCGAGAAGGCGGCGCACCCCCGCGCCTGGACACTGCGGACCCTCCACCGTCCCCAGGGGCCCCGCGGGCGCCGGTGAGCTGCCCACCCCGCGGAAGGGACGCTGGGTCCGCGCCGCGCGCGCGCTCCCCGGCCCCGCCGGGCATCCGGGGGCCCCTCATCCTCGTCGGGAGGCGCTCTCCAGCCGGGCGCAGGGGGGGCCCCGCAGGCCCGCTAGGGGAGGCACCCAGGGATGGGCCGGCTCTGAGAGGCCGGCGGCGCGCGCAGGGCGCGGGGCGGGCAGCTCTGAAGGGGCGCGGGTCCCGGCCGCCCCTCACCTGCCCAGCGCCCGCTTCATGCCCGCGTCCGCGGCGCAGCGCGGCTCGGCCGGCCCGGGGCCCGCCAGGCACAGGTTCTGCTTCAGGCGGCAGTCGGCGTCCAGCGCCGCGGCGGCTGGGCCGGCGGAGGGCGAGCCCGAGGCGGCGCGGCGTTCATGCTCCAGGGCGACAGGCTCGGTCCGCTTCCTCATTCCGTGGCCAGCACGGCCAGTCTCCCCGCTCCGCCAGCCGCCGCCGCCGAGGGGAGCCACCGCCGAGGGGAGCCACCGCCGAGGGGAGCCGCCGCCGCCGCAGCCGCCGCCGCGAGCCCGCTGCCCTGACGTCCCTGCCGGCCGGCGGGCCCGCCCACAGCCGGTGAGAGTTGGCCAATGAGCGTCGGGAGGCTGCCAACCCGCCCTTCCCTCCCAGGCCCGCCCCCTCCCGGCGCCCGCAGCCATCTTAGAGACGGGCAGACGACGCCGTGGCGGGCGTCACTGTCCGGGCGTGACGCCGCGGCGGGTCGGTGGAGCTGCGCTGCGTAGGGGTCGCGCTAGGTCCGAGCCGGGGCCGCCGGCTTCCTGCCCAGCTTAGCTGCCCGAAACGGACCCTCCGCTTCCGTCCCAGGCTCTCTGACTTCCCTCAAGAGTGGAAACCCCCGAAAGGGTCTTTTCAGTTCAGTTCAGTCCCTCAGACGTGTCCGACTCTTTGCGACCCCATGAATCGCAGCACGCCAGGCCTCCCTGTCCATCACCAACTCCTGGATTTCACTCAAACCCATGTGCATCGAGTCGGTGTTGCCATCCAGTCATCTCATTCTCTGTCGTCCCCTTCTCTTCCTGCCCCCATCCCTCCCAGCATCAGCCTCTTCCAGTGAGTCAACTCTTCGCATGAGGTGGCCAAAGTATTGGAGTTTTAGCTCCTGCATCAGTCCTTCCAATGAACACCCAGGATCAATCTCCTTTAGAATGGACTGGTTGAATCTCCTTGCAGTCCAAGAGTCTTCTCCAGCACCACAGTTCAAAAGCATCAGTTCTTCAGCGATCAGCTTTCTTCACAGTCCAACTCTCACATCCATACATGACCACTGGAAAAACCATAGCCTTGACTAGACGGACCTTGGTTGGCAAAGTAATGTCTCTGCTTTTTAATATGCTATCTAGGTTGGGGCTTCCCTGGTGGCTCAGAGGTTAAAGCGTCTGCCTCCAATGCGGGAGACCCGGGTTCGATCCCTGAGTCGGGAAGATCCCCTGGAGAAGGAAATGGTAACCCACTCCAGTATTCTTGCCTGGAGAATCCCATGGACGGAGAAACCTGGTAGGCTACAGTCCATGGGGTCGCAAAGAGTCGGACACGACTGAGTGACTGAACAGAACAGGTTGGTCATAACTTTCCTTCCAAGGAGTAAGCGTCCTTTAATTTCATGGCTGCAATCACCATCTGCAGTGATTTTGGAGCCCAAAAAAATAAAGTCTGACACTGTTTCCACTGTTTCCCCATGAAGTGATGGGACTGGATGCCATGATCTTAGTTTTCTGAATGTTGAGCTTCAAGTCAACTTTTTCACTCTCCTCTTTCACTTTCATCAAGAGGCTTTTTAGTTCCTCTTCAATTTCTGCCATAAGGATGGTGTCATCTGCATATCTGAGTTTATTGATATTTCTCCTGGCAATCTTGATTCCAGCTTGTGCTTCTTCCAGCCCAGCATTCCTCATGATGTACTCTGCATATAAGTTAAATAAGCAGGGTGACAATATACAGCCTTCACAAATTCCTTTTCCTACTGGGAACCAGTCTGTTGTTCCATGTCCAGTTCTAACTGTTGCTTCCTGACCTGCACATAGGTTTCTGAAGAGGCAGTTCAGGTGGTCTCTTTCAGAATTTTCCAGTTTATTGTGATCCATGCAGTCAAAGGCTTTGGCATAGTCAATAAAGCAGAAATAGATGTTTTTCTGGAAGTCTTTTGCTTTTTCCATGATCCAGTGGATGTTGGCAATTTGATCTCTGGTTCCTCTGCCTTTTCTAAAACCAGCTGGAACATCTGGAAGTTCACGGTTCACATATTGCTAAAGCCTGGCTTGGAGAATTTTGAGCATGACTTCACTAGTGTGTTTGAGATGAGTGCAACTGTGCGGTAGTTTCAGCATTCTTTGGCATTGTCTTTCTTTGGGATTGGAATGAAAACTGACCTTTTCCAGTCCTGTGGCCACTGCTGAGTTTTCCAAATTTGCTGGCATATTGAGTGCAGCACTTTCACAGCATCATCTTTCAGGATTTGAAATAGCTCCACTGGAATTCCATCACTTCCACTAGCTTTGTTCGTAGTGATGCTTCCTAAGGCCCACTTGACTTCACATTCTAAGAAAGGGTCTTCTAAGGGTTTACAAAACAAAGAGAAAGATGACATCACAAGTCTGTCCTAATAATGATTTACAACTATTAAATTTTCCCACAAGGCCTTTAAAAAATATGCGATCAGGTAGGTTTGTTTTTTAATTTGAAATACACATGTATTTTTTTTTTCTTTTGGGCCAAACATGAAAACCAAGCTGCTAAAAAACCTTTATTAGATTTTTTATAAAACAATTAGAACTAGTCGATGAGGGAAGAATCCGTTCACAAATTCCCAGTTGTGAAACACAAAGTAAGTAACAATTCAACGGATCCTAAAAACACAAAGCAGTTTATCTATTAGTTTTATAACTTTGGTTCTCTTTAATATGGTATTGTTTTTGTACAAATGAGCTATAACCAAGAGATTTGCTTATTTGTTGCAAAGTAATTTGTAATTTCAAAATTTGTGCTAGTGAAAACTACTGGCAACTGATGATTTAAAATTAATTAGAAATGTCTTTAGAAATTCAATAGCTCCTTATATTGGCTTTCTATGACACTTAGAAACTGCAAAAGAATTTCACTGACCATATTTCTAAATATCACAACCAGCATTCATATTTATCCAAACATACTTTTGGTAAATTCTTTAAAATAATGTAGAAGCATATACTGGTAGATTGGGAATCCAGAAACTAAGGTGTATAACAATTCTTACTCCATCACTCACTAAATTCTTTTCAATCAATAGACAGACAAAAAAGCTAGGAAAGGAGGACTAGAAAAAGAGATTAAGGGTTACTGAGTCTTTCTTGATGGTATCAGGCCTAGCCCATCCAGTCCTCAACTCTTGGTTAACACTCCAAGTAATCTTTTCCAGGCTCTGATCTTATCCAGTGTCACCCCACAATAGTGACACCTACATTAGTATTTCTAGTCCACATCTCTTCCTTGAACCCCATGCTCCTTGTCTCACTCATGCACTCTGATATCCTATAGGCACTTAAAATTATGTTCAAAGCTGAGCTCTCAGCTCTTCTCCCACCCCAACTCCATCCATAACCTGTCCCACCTCCAGGATGCTAAGTCCATGCTTGCAGTTTCTCAGGCCAAAACCTTGGGATCCTACTTGATTCCTCCCTGCTCATGACATAGTAGGTCTATCACCAAGCCTAGTCAGCTCTTTCAAAATCTATCCAGGGTAAACCATTTCTCACTACCTCCACCATGGGCCAAATTGCCATCATACCTCACTTGGATTATTTTAGTTTTCATTTTTTGCTGGGCTACATGACATGCAGGATCCTAGTTCTCTGACCAGGGATCAAACCTATGTCCCCTGTGGTGGAAGCATGGAGTCTTAACCACTGAACCGCTAGGAAATTCCCTACTTTTGGAAGGGGGTGGATTGTTTTAATAGCCTAAATGGTCTCTTGCCTCACTTCTGTCTTAATTCAGTGGCCATAAAGCTCTTTTAAAAACTCTAGATTCAGTTTTGTCACTTACGTGCTCAAAATACTTCAGTGGCTCCCTATCTCAATAAAAATAAAACTGAAAAGCATGAAATGGGTCAAGGCCCCTACCTGACTTGGCCTCAGTCACCCACTCACCCAGCTCCAGCATCACTGCCTCCATGCTGCTACAGGGGCCCCCAGAATATGGGTGACATGTACATGAGTTGTCAAATCCACATAGCGAACTCCCATTTACTTAAGGTCTATGTCTTCTCTGCGGAGAAGGCAATGGCAAGCCACTCCAGTACTCTTGCTTGGAAAATTCCATGGATGGAGGAGCCTGGTGGGCTGCAGTCCATGGGGTTGCTAAGGGTCGGACACGACTGAGCGACTTCACTTTCACTTTTCACTTTCACACATTGGAGAAGGAAATGGCAACCCACTCCAGTGTTCTTGCCTGGAGAATCCCAGGGATGGGGGAGCCTGGTAGGCTTCCATCTATGGGGTCACACAGAGTCGGACACAACTGAAGTGACTTAGCAGTAGCAGCAGCATGCCTTCTCTGAATGCTAAATTGAAACCTTCAGGCCCTCTCACGGTCACTTTTCAACTTTCCTGACTTACACTCTTCTTAGCACTTTTCACAAATGTGTTTGTCATCAGTATATCTGTATTTTCTGTTACCCACACCAGATCTTAGACTCTGACAGCAAGGGCTCTGCTGCTTTATCTTCAGTGTCTAGAACAGTGCTGAATAGGCACTTCATAAATACTTGCTGAAGGAATAATGAACCATCACAACCCCTCAGAGGCAGGTACTATTACCCCTCCCCCCCAACACAAAGATAAAGAAGTCAGTCTCAGGCCTGGGGTCTGAAATTGAAAAGGTTTATGGCAGAGCTCCAATACTTTGACTACCTGATTAGAACAGTCAACTCATTGGAAAAGAGGGGAAAGATTGAAGGTAAAAGGAAAAGAGGGCAGCAGAGGATGAGATGGTTGGACAGCATCCCTGACTGAATGGCCACGAACTTGAGCAAACTCTGGGAGATGGTAAAGGACAGAGAGACCTGGCCTGCTGCAGTCCATGGGGTTGCAAAGAGTCGGACAAGACTGAGCGAAGGAACAACAATAGGGCAAAAAAAAGATGTAGATACTGGTGTTCTTAAGATTACAGTCCTGGGGCACCCAGAGTCAGTGCCGTCAGGTTTGAAGCAGTGACTGTTCTCAGCTGTTGCTTTGGGTCTGGGCTCCAGGTGCTAGTACAAACCGGACTGCAGAGACAGGTGTGGCTTCACGCCCTTCATGGACGCTGTTCAGTGTGGCCACATGGACGTGCTCCTCGAAAAGCACAAGATAGAGAAATGGTTTGGTTCTGTCCCTTCAGTTATTCCTACAAGTTTTAGCCCAGGGGATAAACAGAAAGCGTGGTGATTCAGATGGTGGGTTCAGATCTCAACTCTGCCACCTTCCCCACCATAGGCCAGCTTTACCTCTTTAAGCATCAGTGCTTCCGTGTGTAAAACAGACAAGTTTCACTTTTTCACAGGGTTACCGTAAGGATAAAACAACGTAATACACAGAAAGCAGTTAGCAAAATGTCTTCAGACTCACAGGCAACCAGTCCCTCACTCCAGAGCTGCAGAGGGAAGCCACTGAGTTCAGGGACACAAACTTTCCCCAGATGGCAAAGGAGTGAGACCCAGGATCTTCTGGCTCCCAGGAAGCATACTGGAAACCCTCAGTGTCAGTTTCCAACCAGAATGGAAGCTGTGTCAGCAGTTTTTCTTTCGTTACATCTTTCTGACTCATCATGGTATTTTCTACTTACACAAGAGAATTCACAAAATTTTGAAAATGTCTTCTGTATCATTTAAAGTCTCCTGTTTCTCATTTACTGACTTCTGTGTTTTAGATAAATCTCTCAAATCCTCCCCAATTGATTCTATTACTTTTAAAACCATTTTTGACCAAATCAGGGTAAAAGGAAAAATGTTCAAATCCAGAAAAGACAAAGTCATAGGAATGAATACAAGACTATGAAATCTGTGCAGCTGAAGGAACCCGAGTTTCTGTCAGGGGCACCGGGCTCCCCCGTCAGTACTGCTATGGGTGATGCCCTGAGCTGGGTCTTCTGTCCCCACCCAGCCCTGCACCTGGCCTGCGCAGGGCAGCAGGCGGCCTGTGTACAGTTCCTCCTGAGCTCCGGGCTCCAGGACTCTGGACATCATGGGTACCCTGGCTCAGCATCTCACATGGAGCCCCGATGTCCTTCAGTGCTTCGACCACGGCATGACGGCTGAGGGCGTTTCCGGAGGTAGACAGTGAATCCATGGGAACGCGTGTGCTGCTGCTTCAGTCACCAGCAGGTGTGGTAAAACAGGCCAGGAGCCAGTGTTTTCTGTACGCCCCCTCAGGTGGAGGACCGCCCCCTGCCACCCGGGATGAGGCGGCTGGCTTCCTGGCTTGATGATAGCCCATTGCACAGTCAGACTCTTTTCAGGGTCTCTGATTCACTTTTACCTTCAAGTGGAGTCGATAATGGGGATGAAGTTAGCATCTGAAATCCTTAGAGAAGCATGAAAATACAGGGTGGGGACTTCCCTGGTGGTTCAGAAGTTAAGCCTGCACTTCCACTGCAGGGGCCAAGGTTCAATCCCTGGTTGGGGAAATAAGATCCCCACATGCCTCGAGGTACAGCCAAAAAATAAAATAGTTTTTTGAAAGAAGAAAATGCAGTGTGCAGACTGTTATATGTGTGCGAGATGTTTTGTAATAAATCGCCTGTGGCAAGGCCATGGTAATAACATTTAGAATGTAGCAACTTTCCTTTGCCTTGAGCCACAAAACATGACTGGCCTGTTTACTTTCTTCTTTCACAGGCTCTTCATTGGCCAACAGTGGTTTAGCTTTTGGTTTCAAAGCCAGGGAGGAAATGCTGGAATATTTACATAGACATGACTTCCCTGATGGCTCAGATGGTAAAACGTCTGCCTATAATGCGGGACAACTGGGTTCGATCCCTGGGTCGGGAATATCCCCTGGAAAAGGAAATGGCAACCCACTCTAGTACTCTTGCCTGGAGAATCCCATGGATGGAGGACCCTGATGGGCTACAGTCCAAGGGGTCGCAAAGAATCAGATACGACTGAACGACTTCACTTTCATTTTCTTTCTTTACAAGCAGTTAATGGAAACACTTCTATATTCTAACCTCTGCTTCTTAATGTTAAACATTAAAACATTTAATGTGCATTAAAGCATTTAAGTAAACATTTAATGTTTAATGTTAAAACTTTGGACTATAATGTTTTAATCCTAAGGTTATTATTTTTAAGTGCCAAGTTCTGTATTGGCTTACTTTGGAGAATAAATGCATATAAAAATACATCAAAGATATTTTCAAACCTTTTTAATAACCTTGTTTGAAGGATGGTGTTTGTTCTTGAAGCCACAGTTCGACTGTCCTGTCCCACCAGCCCAGGAAAGTGATTTGTGACTCTCCAATAAATGAGACACTTGACATCGTAACTTTAAGAAATTCTGTAGCAACTTAGATTGAAGACAGAGTAAGTCCTTCAGCATTTGGAATCTTTTTCTTTTTTTTAATGAAAAAAATAATTATCAATCCCAGCCAATCTGTTAAAGAAAAATGTTATGTGTCAATCACAAGCAACTCAGTCCCCTCCTTCAGAGTAATCTGGTGGGAACTTAACAGACGTGGCAAGAATGTTGAATTCTTCACTATTTCCAGACAGCACTGGCAGGTTTTTACCCCTAACAACCAGATAAATGCTCTGGTAGAAACACGATGGGCTTCCCAGGTGGCTCAGTGGTAAAGAACCTGCCTGCCAACGCAGGAAACATGGCTTTGATCCCTGGGTGTGGAAGATCCCACGGAGAAGGAAATGGCAACCCTGGGAAATCCATGGACAGAGGAACCTGGCGGGATAGTCCATGGGGTCACACAGAGTCCAACACAACTGAGCAACTAACACAATGACAACAGAAACACGACTGTGACCTCTGAGTCACACACTCTCCACCTGCACCTCCTCGAGCTGCTGGCACCTTTCCTGTTGCCCCGGCGGTGTCTCTGCGTCACTTACTCTGGGTCTGAGCGTGGCCTATGAGGAGGACCCCTACTTGCAGGTGGGACAGGGAGACCCACCGGGTGCTGCCCGTCTCCCCTCGGTGCACACATGATGTAGCTTTTCCTCCGCAGTGACTGCTCGCAGGTGCCTTCCTGTCCGAGCTGTGGACCTGGTGTACACACGCACTGTGACGCTCGTCTGTGGGGTTGCACTCGCTTCCCCAGGACGCGGCTCTCCATCTGAGAGGCTCTTGTAGCTGGACCCAGGCCATCAGATGTGCTGCCAAAACCACTGGGGAGCCAGAGGACAGTGATGACGATACCATTCACCGGCAAATCCAGGGCGATGATACAATGACACCTGTTCCTGCAATAGTGACGCATGAGAATGCTAATACAGCGGTGGTGATCATTAGCATGATCCCCTCACTTCCTATTGCAGGTACTTTTCTCACTTCCTTTGGGTCTTCACTGAATGGGGCCCTTCCCTGGCCACATGATCTAAAAATCCTTTCCCTCCTTCAACGTTCTATCTTCTTCCCTTAGTTTGTGCTTTCTCCATAGCACTGACCGCTAAGGGATACACCACACCACTTGAGTTGTTTGTCTACTCTTTGTCTCCCCAGCTAGAAGGTAAGCTCCTCAGCCCGGGTTTCTGTGTCTCTTGCTCACTCACTGTATCTACAGGGCCCAGAACAGCCCTGGCATGTGTGATCTTGATACGGTCAGTGAGTGGAGGATGACCCCTGCGGTCTTGAGCACTGACTGTGTCCTGGATGCTGTACTGAGCACCCTTTCTAGCCAGCCTCGTCCTTCCCTGGCTCTTCCGCAGTGCAGCCCTCCTGACCATCCTCGGTCTCAAGCATCCTTTCTCATCCCGACCTGCCCTTGGTCCCCAGCTCATCAGCACTGCCGGTTCCTGCCACCAGCTTCCAGCTGCTGCTCTAGTTCACAGGGACCTAACTGCCAATTCAGGTGATGTCCTTTGGCCCTCCTGTTCCTGATGCTTTCAGTTCAATGAGCGATCACTCCCGCCTTCCGGAAGCTGGTTTCCTGTCACCTCCAACAACCTGCTTCTGGGCTTTGCTGTTTCCTCTCCTGTCTCCGTCAGGCCCTGACCTATATGAGCTTCTGTCCCTGCTCCGTCCTGCACAGCCACGTCTCACCCACTCTCATCCCACTGCCCCTGACCAACAGCTCTCCAGCCCTGACCCTCTGCTGCTGGCTGTACGTTTTTGCATGGACGTCCTAATCCGGCCCCACATCCAGCTCACTTAAAACCTAGCCTCCCCCTAATATCAAAAATTTAGACTTGGGCCCCAGGTCGTGACTTCATCCTCCCAAGCCCAGACTTCAGGGGCACTGAGTGGCTCATCAACTTTTTGCTGTGTTCCACCATGACTTGCCGCCCCCGGCTATTCTTGCACCAGATGGGCACTTGGTCGATCATCAGCTCCTCATTGGCCAAGGTGAAAGGTCTCCAGAGTGTTACACACAAGTGTGGCCCTAATGAAGCCACCCTTCCCTTCAGCAAGGAAACAGTTGACCATGAAGGGGGTTGACCTGAAGAGATGCAGCTTCTTTCTCAACTGGTATCTGAAAGGCACGTCCTGAGAGCACAGGGTGGGCCTTCCTGGCCACATGGGACTTGTGTCCCCCAGGCCCTGCCCCCATCTCTCTGATGACACCACCAAGTCCCTGACAGTGGCTCATCAAGGTGAGGGAAAAGGCTTAAAGGGCTGAGTGCTTCCAGGCCCCATGGGACTGGAAAGGGCTCCATTTGGCTTTCCAAAATTCACATCTAATAACCCAGGAGACAAAGTGGCTCACAACAGACACCACTCTTCCACAGTGTAGACAGGACTCCAGTAGGCCCCAGGTGGACCTCGAAGCTCCCTGAAACCTTCTTATCCCTGGGGATCCTGAAGCTCCCTGAAGCCTTCCTATCCCAGGGAACACAGCTCAGAGGCCCCAGGAGCCTGGGTCTAGTGCCTCTTAGACTTGTCCTCTCCCCTCCTGCTTCCAAGTAGTCTGAACGGGTAAACCAGGCCATTGGTGTCCCGGACTGCAGACACATCGTCCTACCCGTGCCTAAACTCCAGACACACGCGCCTGCCTCCCTGGGTGACAATGTATCTCTCTGGGGTAAAAGTATAAATCACTAAATCTTTTGTTATATTCCCTGCCTATAAAGGGAGATTAGGCACTAAGTTCTCTCCTGTGAAAATCAGTAACTGGATGTAACGGTGACAGTGGCACCAGGAAGGTCACTTGAGCCCGATGTGATTGCAGGCACAGAGTGGATGTGACCACAGGCCACGGAGTGGAATGTCTTGCACATGACATGGCTTGGGAAGATGAGCTCCGGCTACCTGATGATGTTCTTGTTGAAGGTCACATGTGGAAATCTGCTCTGAGACCACTTCTTGGCATATGTGACCAGGGTGGAGGTCTTCCCGGTGCGTGGGGACGCCAAGAGGAAGGGGGTCACCTCTGACCAGGAAGACACACTCCCACGGTGCCCTAATCAGGATCTGCCGACGCTCATCTCGCTGCCAGCCAGGCACCCGACAGTGGCACGCTCTTAGTACTGATGGGAACTAAACGCCAGGTGGTGAAGGGAGCAGCAGAGTGGAGGCAGAGCCACCTGGGCTGGGGTTGAGGCCCTGGCAGCTCCAGCAAGGGGCCCCTTGACCTCCCTGGGCTTCAGTCTGCTCCTCAGCCGTGTGCCTGTAACACACAGGGAGAGAAAGCAGTATGAACAAAGCTCAGATAAAGAGTGACCAAGCACTTTAGGAGCCAGGCAACACAACTAGCTAACCCTGGCAGAACACTAGACATTGTATTTGGGGATGCATGTTCAGACCAGAAGGTGAGAGGCCCTTCTAGGCTTCACCTTATGGAAACCCAGGAGCTCCTGACACTGTCTGAACAGGAAAGTCACATGAGCAGCCACCCCACAGCCATCCGTGTCTGAGCAGACGTGTTGATAGGTAACAGGCCGGATCAACCCCACCAGATGGGCCATCTGTCCATCCAGGGTGGATGCTCCCTGGATTGGTAAGAAAAAGGAATTATTCTTTAACAACTGCTTTTTGGATGATTTAATTGCAGCAATTCAATACTAGATTAAGGTAAAGACACTCTGGCAGATGGCAGGAAGGGGGATGCAGTGACAAGAAGTCTTCCAGGAATGGCAGCCCCTTACCTGCAAACGTCATTATTTTCACCACCTGGAGAGGCCCCACTTCGTGACTTAGGATTAGCTGTTTGTTCATGTGTCAGTTGGATGGTAGTTTTCTTGCTGTAATCATTACAGAAGAGAAATTAGGGAAAGAGCAAGATACTGAAAAAATCAGGTGATAAACTACCAAAATGAGGCTGGGGTTGCTCCTGGCTTCCAAGACAACATTTAAGAACCCCTGATGATTGATTCCACACGATGGAGGCAGAACACAGAGAACTATTTCCAGCCTCTCATTAACTCACTGTGTTTCACCATAAAGCCCTTCATTTCTCTGGTCCTTTCATATAACCCAAGTTTTTACCAATACAGTGGGCTGCCTTGTAAAGCTATCCTTACTGATCAGTGTTCAGAAGCTAGATGACCATCCTCTGTTGGGACTGCTCAACAGAAGGGGAAATTGAGTAAAATGCTTTTTAAAATTCTTTCCAAATTAAAGAATCTGTGGCCTTTTATTTCTCTAAGGGATCAATGACAATGATTAAGGCTTCAAAGCAGAGACTGAAGGAAGATTTTGAAAATAAATCTAAAATAACTTTTAGCCAAACTTGACCACCAAGACACATTCTTCCAAAGAGAAAAGGTGACACCTCCCCAGCCCTCTCCACAGACTCTTCACGTACAGCAGGGGCAGCGCAGAGGTCAGGGAGGTGTTGGCACACACAGGCCTCTGCCTCGGCGAGGAGGAGGTGCTACATCAGATTCCACAACGCCCACCCAGGGTCCACACTCAGGGAGCACTTAGTGGTGGCTGTGTAGCTGTAAGACATTCACAGCAGCGTCCGTGGGAAAGATGATCCATTAAATGCTGGTATCTCGGAAAGGACTTCAGAAACCAACTTCCTCCCAGGAGACCGTGACTTACCAGATGAGGTTCAGCACGTACAGGTCCAACTCCCAATCTATGCCATACCTCAGCAGGATGCCATGCACCCTGCTGATGGCTTGCTCTTCATTCATCAGGTATTGGCGATACAACTTTTTCCAAGGAATGAACTAGACAGTTTAAGAAATCCAAAAGAGCATGCAGGCAATGGCTATTAGAGCACAGATCAGGCTACAAACATACAGATAGTTTGTTTAAAAAACAACTAGAGCCCACAACTCAAAAGCTGGAGAAAAGGGCAGAAACATTACATAAATTTTAGTTGGAAACTGGGAAAGGGGGGGTTCATTTTTGGTTTCAACACCAACTTGTTACAGAATCTGTGGAGAGCTAGTGCTTCAATTTGCCTATCTGAAACAGTGTCCAGTTCCTGTTGGGATACTAATGACTCAGAGTTTCAAAAAAAATTAAACAACTTGAGAGCTGTGGCTATAACAGCATTAAACAAAACACAATTTAAGTCAAAAATTTTAGAAGAAACAGAGAAGATTATAAAATGATAAAAGGATCAATTCACCAAGAAGATATAACAGTTATAAATATGCACATACCAGACAACAGAGCTCCTAAATCTAGGAAGCAGATACTGACAGAACTGAAGAGAGAAACAGACAACAGGATAATAACAGGAGACTTCAATACTCCACTTTCAAGAATGGATAGAACAAATAACACTAGATCAACCAGACCTAACAGACATATAATGAACATTCCACCCAACAATATACAATCCTTGCGAGTACACACAGAACATTCTCCAGGACAGATCACATGCAAGGCCATGAAAGAAGTCTTAACACATTTTAAAAGACTGAAATTATAGAAAGTATGTTTTTCAATCACTAAGAATGAAACAAGAAAAAAGTAGTAGAAATAAAACTGGAAAACTCAAAAATGTGAAAATTAAAAACAAAAACATTTTTAAAGCAACCAATGGGTCAAAAGGAAATCACAAAGAAATTAGAAAATATCTTGAGACAAATAAAAACACATATACCAAAATGTAAGGGATGAAATGCAAGCAATGCTAACAGTTTATAGCTATAAACACATTAAAAAATAAGAAAGATCACAGGGACTTCCTTGGTGGTCCAGTGGCTAAGACTCCAAGCTTCCAATGAAGGGGGCCAGGGTTCAATCCCTGGTCAGGGAACTAGATCCCACATGCTGCAACTAAGACCCTGTGCAGCCAAATCATAAATAAATAAAATTATTTTTAAAAATTAAGAAAGATCACACATCAGCAAGCTAACTTTACACCTAAAAGAACTAGAAAAAGAACAAACTAAATTCAAAGCTAGCAGGAGGGAGGAAATAATAAAGACTATAAAGCAGAAATAAATGAAATAGAGAACTGAAAAATAGGGGGAAAAATTAATAAAACCAAGAGTTTTCTTTTTTAAAAAAAAACTGACAACTCTTAGATATATAATGGAAAAAGGGAAGATCTGAATAACTGAAATCAGAAATGAAAAGGAAACATTACAACTGATGTCACAGAAATAAGAAGGGTTGTAAGAATAATTCAAACAACTGCAGGTCAATCAAATGGATAACCTAGAAGAAATGAATGAATTCTTCAGAACACACAACCTACCAAGACTGAATCATGGAGATACAGAAAATCTGAACAGACCAATAATGAGTAAGGAGACTGAATCAGTCATCAAAAGCCTCCCAAAAAGGAACAGTCCAGAAACAGATTGCTTCACTGAAAAAGTCTACTGAACATTTAAAGAACTAGTATCAATCCCCTCAAACTCTTCAAAAAAAACGGAACAGGAGGGAGCACTTGCAGACTTATTCTGAGGCCAGCATAACCTTATACTGAAGCCAGACAAAGATACCACAAGAAATAAAATGAGAGCCGTGACAAGGTCACTGAAAGTAACTCCATCATGTCATTGCTAGTGATGATAAAGAGTACTGTTCTAACATTTCAGGAGGTAAGGATAAGCTGAGATATGTTCCCAAAATCTTCTCAAGCAGAGTGGAGGGAACCCTCAAGCATCCCCATTCGATCAGAGATCTCAATTAAGTGGGTAGATTTACTGACCCAAAACAAAGTTTACAACTAAAAACAGAACATTTCTCTGAAGGTAGAGACAAGACCCCAAGCAAAGAATGGAGCAAGCGTGACATGAAATTTCCTCCAAAATGTTTTGGGTTTGGAAGAGAAATGTACTGGGGCTTGACATATCCGTCTTGCCCTCAATCTCTAAGGTTTTAAACTTCAATACATTTGAAAAATGGGTTAAATTCTCCACCTCTGGCATATTGCCAATGGCTGGTCTAAAGGACATACAAGTTAAGTAGAACATTCTCACAACCTTCAGGCTTCCTGGAGACGTGAACCTGGTAAGTATAACGAAAAACAGGCTGGGGAAAAACAGGCTGTGGGCTAATGGTACTGGGAAACCCTTTCTGAGAGCACGGGGCTGCCCCCTGTGTCATCCTCAGAAGGCACTCCTGAGACTACACACAACACTCATTCAGTAATCACCTCCTATTAATATATGTAAAATACCATGCCTCCAAGGTGGTCTGCCTGCCAATGCAGGAGACAGAAGAGATGCAGGTTTGATTCCTGGGTGGGGAAGACCCCCTGGTGAAGGGCATGGTAACCCACTCCAGTACTCTTGCCTGGAGAATCCCATGGACAGAGGAGCCTGACAAGCTATAGTCCGTAGCGTCGCAAAGAGTCGGACAGGACTGAAGCGACTTAACAACAAAATATCATAATATCCATTGGAGAATGCACAAACAGGACAACCAGCCCTCCAGCCATGCTCTAATAGCTCAAATGAAGGAGGAAGCCTCTCTAAGACCACACGTGAACGTGACAGGCTTGAAAGTGAAAGTCGTTCAGTCGTGTCCGACTCTTTGAGACCCCCCATGGACTATACAGTCCGTGGAATTCTCCAGGCCAGAATACTGGAGCCTTTCCCTTCTCCAGGGGATCTTCCCAACCCAGGGATCGAGCCGGGTTCTCCTGCATTGCGGGCAAATTCTTTAACAACTGAGCTATGAGGGAAGCCCACAGAGGTATAAATCGCTGTAGCGGCATAAGGAAGAGACAGGGTGACGTCCGTGGGATGGAGCAGAGGAGTTACTCGGGGAGTGGAGCCTGGAAGAGGTGAGACGTCCACAGAGACATGAGGGGGCCCTCTGGGCTGGTTGGACGTGGGGTGCAGATCAGATCAAGCTAAGGAAGGTACCACACGGTCCACAGCCGGGAGGCAGCACATCGTTTGCTGTGGACAGAATACAGGGATGGACGGGAAGAATAAACACGCTGAGAGGCGCACGGAAAGATCTCAGGTGCTTCCAGGGGTTGGGATCTGATTCTGGCGGACAACGGGACATGAACATTTCTTTTTTTTTTTTTCCCGCCTCGTCGCTTGACACGAACATTTCTGAGGAAATATTTTCTGAGGAAAGGCCACCGTCAGGAGCACGCGTTACGCGAGGCGGCGCCAGGCACTTTTAGAGAGAACTTCAGAGAACGAGGAGCGCGCTCCGTACCAGCGGATCACTGAAGACCCTCCTCCAGAGGGGCACACACGCTCAGGTTCCGGGAGAGGGCTTCTACCCGCAGGAAGGCAAAGATGTGACCGGGCTGAGGGTAAGGCTCGGAGCAGGGTCCCAAAGAGCCCGCAGAGAGCTAGAACGGTGTCCAGACCAATGTCGTCCACCTCTTGGTCGGGAGCTCCAGGCTGCGCGCAGCGCCGCCACACACCGTCCTTCGCTTCGGGCCGCGCTTCCCCGGGCTGTGGGCACAACAGGCGTCCCCGAGAAGAGCGAACCGCCGAGTAGCCTGCAGACCGCCTACATCAGCTTCGCCGCCGCCGCCGCCGCCCGAAGTTGAGTCCTCCGGCGACGCTGACGGAACGCATCCCCGGCCAATCATAGCTCGCATACGGAGGGGCGCGCTGACGGACGGCTCCAGCGATCAATCGGAAGGCGCATCCTCACTCACCCCACCCCGCTAGCGGGCCTCTTCCAGTCCGAGCTTCCTGTAGCGCGGAAGAGGAGAGCAGAAACTTTCCCAGAGTTCCTCGAGGCTCTGGGTCCCGCGGAGGGACCACAGGCGGCGCGGGTGGGCGGGGTCAATGCTGTGGGCGGGGTCGGCTGCGGGGGCGGGGGCGGGGCCGTGGGCGGGGACGCGCGGGTCCCACTCGGTCCAGGCAGGGCGCGTGTGACCCGGCCTTCGGCGGCGGTCCAGCGGGTTCTCCCCAAAGAGAAATCAGTGCGGGCGGCGGCGTCCGCGGCGGCTCGCGGGGTGCGTGGTCAGCCAGAGACCTGAGGGTCCGGGGGTCTGGTGCGTCCGGGGTAGGGTCCCCAGGGGCGGGACGGTCCCGGTGGAGGCTCTCGAAGGCGGGCCCCGGCGGAGGCGGGTCGGGTCCGGAGGAGGGTCCCGGGCGGTGCCCGGCGGGCCTGAGCCCGTGGCCATGGCCTCGCCCGCCGACCCGCGGCGGCTGTGCCGGTTGGTGCAGGACGGCCGGCTCTGCGCCCTGCGCGGGGAGCTGCGGGCGGCGGGGCACGCGGGCTGCGCAGGGCCAGCCGGGGACACCCTCCTGCACTGCGCCGCCCGCCACGGCCGCCGGGATGTCTTGGCCTATCTGGTCGAGGCCTGGGACCTGGACATCGAAGCCGCCAACCGGGACTACAAGCGGCCTCTGCACGAGGCTGCCTCCATGGGCCACCGGGACTGCGTGCGGTACCTGCTGGACCAGGGGGCCGCGGTCGACTGCCTGAAGAAAGGCGACTGGTAAGTGGTGGGCCTTACAGAGAGACCCCCACCCCTCCCCGCTGATGGCAGATTCCCACTCTTGGTCGGCCTCCACACCGTAGCCGCTGAGCCTTTCCCTACAGAGCAGAGCATCGTTGCTACCCGTGTGAGGTTAACTGTTGCAGGCTCCTGCTCCAGACTGCCTCCAGAGATAGAGCACAGAGCAGTAAGGAGCATGCTCAGATAGAATAGACCCGAACTACGACTTGCCTGTAGGTACTGCGTGTTGCATGGGCCCCAGACGGGATGTTCTGGAAACATCTAGCTAAATGATTACGGCACCGATGACACTTTTTAACTTTCCGTTTTGAAATTCCTAGTTACAGCTTCTCAGAAATTTCCAAAGACAAGTGGGAAGTCCCATGCATCTTCCTCCAGTCTTGCCCCAAAGTTAACATCTTACAGGGGGAGTACAGTAATAAAAAGAAGAAACTGACATTGCTACAACCAGGACACTTACTCAGATTTCACAGTTACACAGGTGAGCACAGGTAAGTGTGTGGGGTGCTGTGTGGTTTATCACATGACCTCTTCCGCAGACACAGTGCTCACCTCTAGACCGTCAGTTCAGCTCAGTCGTGTCCGACTCTTTGGGACCCCATGGACTGCCACACACCAGGCTTCCCTGTCCATCACCAACTCCCAGAGCTTGCTCAAACTCACAGTTGCTCAGACTCAATAGTTGGTGATGCCATCCAACCATCTCATCCTCTGTCGTCCCCTTCTCCCGCCTTCAGTCTTTCCCAGCATCAGGGTCTTTTCCAGTGAGTCAGTTCTTCACATCAGGTGGCCAAAGTATTGGAGTTTCAGCTTCAGCATCAGTCCTTGAATATTCAGCACTGATTTCCTTTAGGATTGATTAGTTTGATCTTGCAGTCCAAGGGACTCTCAAGAGTTCTCCAACACCATACCTGTAACCATCACACGAAGCAATTGCATTCTGTTAATAGATCCACGTGATTTTCAGTCCTCACTATGTCTGTCCACTCGCTTAGAGGTTTGAACACCTGAAGGTTCATAACATAATGAAGTTCCTGAATGAATCCGCAAGGAATCCCTGATCTTATATAAAAAAAGAATTGCATCAGACAGCCATATCGCTAAATAAAGTGCATCTTGCCCACTGGCCTGGGGGAATAGGCCTCCTTACATTTTGAGGTTTGCACTTTGGCTGTGACTAAGCACAAGACATTTTCTTCTGCTGCTAGTAAGTTTGTCTAAAGATAGTGGAGTCATATTACCTCTTTTAAAACAGTTCTGTGGATAAAGAATAGCAAGGAGAGATAAGAAAACCTTCCTCGGGTATCAATGCAGAGAAATAGAAGAAAACAATAGAATGGGAAAGACTAGAGATCTCTGAGCTGACCTGAACTGTGGATAAAGAAACAGCCTCCCCAAACAACTATCACAAGGGCAAGTTTCATTTGATTGTGGGCTCAGGAAGTGCAGTTACAGAGAGACATTTTTGACTGTTCTCACCTTGCTGGCTTTCTCAAGTCCCTTCTTCCCTGGAGTCATTCCCTCTGCGAAGCCCCTTCTTGAAGATTCCAGCCTTCATTCATCCAGGTTTCTCCCTCTTGATTTTTCTTTCACTCTCATTACTGCATTACCAGAAATTCAAAGCTGAAACATTTTAAATATAGCAGTGTGTACATGACCATCTCAAATGCCCTAGCTGTCCCAATAAGGACATACTGTATAGCACAGGGAAGTTTGCTCCATATTATGTGGCAGCCTGGATGGGAGCAGGGGTTTGGGGAAGATTGGGTCCATGTATATGTATGGCTGAGTCCCTTCACAGTTCACCTAAAATTATCACAACATTGTTAATCAGCTGTACCCCAATACAAGATAAATTTAAAAAACGAAAACAAAATTGTCGATGATTAAGTAATAACAAGGCAATCTCAGGACAAATCCTGGCTGAGACCCATCTAGTTGTGTTGAGCTCCGGCTGGGCCAGACCCTGGGGATAGGAGGTAACCAGGGTCTACCCTACTTTCCAGGGGTCGTGAGCATGAGAGGGTTCCCAGGTCACTCAGGGAATACCCTGCCAGTGCAGGAGATGGAAGAGATGCAGGTTCGATCCCTGGGTTAGGAAGATCACCCGGAGGAGGACATGGCAACCCACTCCAATATTCTTGCCTGGGAAATCCCACGGTCAGAGGAGCCTGGTAATCTACAGTCCACGGGGTAGCAAAGAGTTGGACATGACTGACTGAGCATGCGCACACGCAAGATCGGATGAGAAGCAGAAACAGAATCACTTTGGTGGGAGGAGAGGAGTTGACAGTGATGTAGTTCACTCTCCCCAGTTGTGGACACACATCAGATCAGGAACTTACCATAATATACCGCTGTTCCACCTGCTCTACCAGTGTAGGCTCCTTTCGGCAAGGTGCTAGGTCAGGTGCTCCTTTTTTCTTTTATTTATTTTTAAAATATTTATTTGGCCCTGCTTGTGTGTGCATACCCAGTCTCTCAGTCATGTCCAACTCTGCAACACCATGGACTGTAGCCCCCCAGGCTCCTCTGTCCGTGGGATTCTCCAGTCAAGAATCCTGCCATTTCCTTCTCCATCAAATGCTCTTTTTAAAGTATGTTTCACCACAGTTTAATAAAGGGTTACTGACTGAAGTGAATGGGATGATCTAGCAAAATGCCTCTTTTGCAGATATGCAGCATAAACTGATCTCTGTTCGTTTCCAAGGCAAACCATTCAGTATCATGGTAATCCAAGTCTATGCCCCAACCAGTAACGCTGAAGAAGCTGAAGTTGAACAGTTCTATGAAGACCTTCTAGAAGTAACTCCCAAAAAAGAGGTCCTTTTCGTTATAGGGGACTGGAATGCAAAAGTAGGAAGTCAAGAAACAGCTGGAGTAACAGGCAAATTTGGCCTTGGAGTACAGAATGAAGCAGGGCAAAGGCTAATAGAGTTCTGCCAAGAGAACACACTGGTCATAGCAAACACCCTCTTTCAACAACACAAGAGAAGACTCTACACATGGACATCACCAGATGGCCAACACTGAAATCAGATTGATTATATTCTTTGCAGCCAAAGATGGAGAAGCTGTATACAGTTAGCAAAAACAAGACCAGGAGCTGACTGTGGCTCAGATCATGAACTCCTTATTGCCAAATTCAGACTGATATTGAAGAAAGTGGAGAAAACCACTAGACCATTCAGGTATGACCTAAATCAAATCCCTTATGACTATACAGTGGAAGTGAGAAATAGATTTAAGGGACTAGATCTGATAGAATGCCTGATGAACTATGGACGGAGATTCATGACATTCTACAGGAGACAGGTTTCAAGACCATCCCCAAGAAAAAGAAATGCAAAAAAGCAACATGGCTATCTGGGGAGGCCTTACAAATAGCTGTGAAAAGAAAGGAAGCGAAAAGCAAAGGAGAAAAGGAAAGATATGCCCATTTGAATTCAGAGTTCCAAAGAATAGCAAGAAGAGATAAGAAAGCCTTCCTCAGTGATCAAGGCAAAGAAATAGAGGAAAACAATAGAATGGGAAAGACTAGAGATCTCCTCAAGAAAATTATAGATACCAAGGGAACATTTCATGCAAAGATGTACACAAGAAAGGACAGAAATGGTATGGACCTAACAGAAGCAGAAGATATTAAGAAGAGGTGGCAAGAATACACAGAAGAACTATACAAAAAAGATCTTCCCAGTGCAGATAATCAGGATGCTGTGATCACTCACCTAGAGCCAGCCAGCCTGGAATGTGAAGTCAAGTGGGCCTTAGGAAGCATCAGTATGGACAAAGCTAGTAGAGGTGATGGAATTCCAGTTGAGATATTTCAAATCCTGAATGATGATGCTGTGAAAGTGCTGCATGCAATATGCCAGCAAATTTGGAAAACTCAGCAGTGGCCACAGGACTGGAAAAGGTCAGTTTTCATTCCAATCCCAAAGAAAGGCAATGCCAAAGAATGCTCAAACTACTGCACAGTTGTACTCATCTCACACACTAGTAAAGTAATGCTTAAAATTCTCCAAGTCTGGCTTCAGCAATAGGTGAACCATGAACTTCCAGATGTTCAAGCTGGATTTAGAAAAGGCAGAGGAACCAGAGATCAAATTGCCAAAATCCGCTGGATCATGAAAAAGCAAGAGAGTTCCAGAAAAACATCTATTTCTGCTTCATTGACTATGCCAAAGCCTTTACATGGATCACAATAAACTGTGGAAAATTCTGAAAGAGATGGGTATACCAGGCCACCTGACCTACATTGTGAGAAATCGGTATGCAGGTCAGGAAGCCATAGTTAGAACTGGACATGGAACAACAGACTGGTTCCAAATCAGGAAAGGAGTACATCAAGGCTATATATTGTCACCCTACTTATTTAACTTATATGCAGAGTACATCATGAGAAATCCTGGGCTGAAAGAAGCACAGGCTGGAATCAAGATTGCCGGGAGAAATATCAATAACCTCAGATATGCAGATGACACCACCCTTATGGCAGAAAGTGAAGAGGAACTAAAGAGCCTCTTGATGAAGGTGAAAGAGGAGAGTGAAAAAGTTGGCTTAAAGCTCAACATTCAGAAAACTAAGATCATGGCATCTGGTCCCATCACTTCATGGGAAATAGATGGGGAAACAGTGTCAGACTTTATTTTTTTGGGCTCCAAAATCACTGCGGATGGTGATTGCAGCCATGAAATTAAAAGACGCTTACTCCTTGGAAGGAAAGTTATGACCAACCTAGACAGCATGTTAAAAAGCAGAGACATTACTTTGCCAACCAAGGTCCGTCTAGTCAAGGCTATGGTTTTTCCAGTGGTCATGTATGGATGTAAGAGTCGGACTATAAAGAAAGCTGAGTGCAGAAGAATTGATGCTTTTGAACTGTGGTGTTGGAGAAGACTCTTGAGAGTCCCTTGGACTGCAAGGAGATCCATCCTAAAGGAGATCAGTCCTGAGTGTTCATTGGAAGGACTGATATTGAAGCTGAAACTCCAATACTTTGGCCACCTGATGCGAAGAGCTGACTCATTGGAAGATACTCTGATGCTGGGAAAGATTCAGGGCAGGAGAAGAAGGGGACGACAGAGGATGAGATGGTTGGATGGCATCACTGACTCAATGGACATGGGTTTTTGTGGACTTCGGGAGTTGGTGATGGACAGGGAGGCCTGGCGGGCTGCAGTTCATGGGGTCGCAAAGAATTGAACAGGACTGAGTAACTGAACTGAATTGAACTGTCCCTGTTCAATGCTGTACTAAAAACTAGTTCAGAAGCACCTTTGCCTCCTCCATGTTTCCCACTTGTAGGAGCACCCACATCACAATCGTTTTTCCCTGTTTATTTATCCCAGCTTCCTCACAGCAGGGAGGGAAGTTGCCATTCAAAGCTGTTTGCCTGCTTCCCAGACCCCCTGAGTCCTCCAGGTCTTCTGTCTCCGCCATGGGTGTGCGTTTTTCTGAAGCCCCGGTCCCGGGCTTCCAGGGTCTCAGCTGCTGTTCCATCTGACAGCTTGTCCCATTGGCCTTAGGACTCCTCTGATGATGGCCTGCACGAGGAGAAACCTCGAGGTGATCCAGGATCTCGTGGAGCAGGGCGCCAATCCGCTCCTGAAGAACAAAGATGGCTGGAACAGTTTTCACATCGCCAGCCGCGAAGGCGACCCTCTGATCCTCCAGTACCTGCTCGCGGTTTGCCCCTCTGCCTGGAGGACAGAGAGCAAGATCGGGAGGACCCCGCTGCACACGGCAGGTGTGGTCCGGACCTGCAGGATGCCCCCCTTGGCAGGGGTGGTACAGGGGAAGTAGGGGGCAGGGAACACAAGCTGCTTTGGAGTGTTTTGGCAAACAGTTTCCAAAACCAATGTCACTCGGCCCTCAGCTTGTGCTTCTTTCTTGTTTTAGGTGACTTTTCACTTCTATCTGTCTTCTCCTCCCCAGTTAGTTAGGTGGTGGTGGTGGTGGTTTAGTCACTAAGTTGTGTCCAGCTCTTGCGACCCCCAGAGACTGTAGCCCACCAGGCTCCTCTGTCCATGGAATTCTCCAGGCAAGAACACTGGAGTAGCTTACCATTACCATCCACAAGTTAGTTGGTGGGCTGCTTCTGTTCCTTACTATGTCTCTGACCTTGGGCAAGGAACTTTAATCTCTCGAGCAGGTTTCCTTAGCCACAGAATAATGGCAGCAACGAAGCCCATATCACAGGGTCATGGAGATTAAGGTGCATTGACGTCCCTCAGCACAGCGCTCCACACACAGTGAGCTCAGGATGGCTACGGCTGCTGTTTTTGCATCATTATTATTACTATTATTAAAAGCAGAAGGAAAGGGGACTGTTCCCTCATATCTTCAGCAACACCTGCCATGGTGCTGTCCATTGAAATAAACACAAACAAGAGTCTGCTCAGTTGTATCTGACTCTTTGCAGCCCCATCAACTATAGCCAGGCTCCCCTGTCTATGGGATTCTCCAGGCAAGAGTACTGGAGTAAGTTGCCATTTCCTCCTCTAGAGGATCTTCCCAACCCAGGGATTGAACCCACGTCTCTTGCACCTCCTGCATTGACCAGCAGATTCTTTACCACTAGCACCAACTGGGAAGCACACGGGTGCTTATAATTAAATCCCGAAGCCCAGTGGATTGTGACTCATCCAGTGATAATGTTGAATATAATTCTGGGCCACTCTTTTGATTGTTTGGAGTAATTATCCTTAACTCTGGACTAAATATTTGTAGATTATCTTAAATTAGTTAAAAGCGAAAGTGTAGCAGTGTAAGACGAAAAGGGCATTAAGCAGCCCAGGAATCCAGATAAAGACGTTTAGACCATAATTGGTAGCCTACTGGGCAGTACCTTGAACTTGAATACAGGGCTTTTAGACTTCTCAGAAATCAAGACCTGTGACATGATATCGTTGAGGAGGTAGGCACAGTTGTTCTGGTCACTGGGGGCAGTTAGGAACCAAGGTATCCTTTTTAAAACTTTGGATATAGTGGCTTCCCTGATGGTCCAGTGGTTTAGACTCCATGCTTCCACTGCAAGGGGCATGGGTTTGATCCCTGATTGGGCAGCTAAAATTCCAAATGCCTTGCAACACAGCCCCCCATCCCCCCTAAAAAGAAAAAAACTTTGCATATGAGTGGAATTCTCTGCTCATAAACTGTTTGATGATCTCCCCTGCTCTTGTGAAGGAGCAGTTAGCACCCAGTCATTCACACAAAACAGTGGAGAAGAGAGAGTCAAAAATCTTTGTTATGGAGGATAGTTATTTTTAGCAGCAGAGTTAAATTCCTGGTTATTTTGTCATGGATTACTCTTACCGTGTTTTACATTTCCCAGGCAAAAACTGCCTGGACCCAGGGATTTGCAGCAGGAGGATGTGGATGTAGGTTTAGGGTTAAAAGTTTGCCATGAAAGTCTCATAAAGACAGGATGATAAAGTGGGGGCCTTGTACACATTAGGTGAAAATAGGACCCTTCCCTACTCCTCCAGCTGAATCTGTCCTTTTCTGGGGCAGTGGCAACAAGCCTAACCCAATACTCCTTCCTGGGATACACAGCTACAGGGATGGGGTAGAGAGAGGTGCCAGGAGGGAAGAGGCATTCTTATTTTGCACTAAAAAGCTCTCATTCTCAACTCTCTCCTCCCAGCAATGCATGGCTGTTTAGAGGCAGTAGAGGTGCTTCTTCAGAGGTAAGAACAAAACAGCAAATTGAGGACAATATCTGCTAATTCTGACCGTTAGTATCGTAAAAGAGTTGCCACATAAAGAGCTCAGACAAATTGTTCAGAAAAATCTAAGGTACCAAGAGAGAAATGAAGAAAGGGCATAAGCAGATAAAGAAGGTGAAACAAAAACAGCTGACAAACCTGGGGAGAATTTATCTGTTCGTCCAATAAACATTCATTCACTCACTTTCGCGTCAGTTTTGGACACGTTGAGTTACATGTACCTGTGAGACACCCAGGAAGAGTTGTCCAGCGGGCAGTTAGACACAGATCTAGGCCCAGAGGATAGGTGTGGCCGAGATATAGGAGTGGGCCTCGTTGGCGTAGAAGTGACGATTGAATCCAGAGGATGAAAGAGGTTACCTAGGAGATGGTGAGTGAAGAAGAGGAAGCCTGAGAGCATCGGGCTCACCTGCTGCACGTTGGGGCATACGTGTCATCTGAGTCATTAATACTCCTTCATTCAACCACTGCTTTCTAAGTGCCTCCTATATGTTAGGCACTAGGCAATAAGCAGTAAACACAGTCCTTTCCCTGACCACCTGCCGGATAGTGTGGAAGCCAAGTATAGACACACCATCACAGAAATGTCATAAAATTACCAGTTGTGATAATATTGCAATGGGAAAGCCCACAGTTCTATGCAGGAGCATGGGTTGTCCCTGTAGATCTGGGGGAAAGTGGCTCTGTGAGGTCTCCTTGAAGCTGCAGGATGCCTTGGAGGTGGCAAGGTGAAGAATGGCGCTGGGATGTTCCAGGCAGAGGGTCCAGCAAGTGCAAAGGCAGCAAAGAGCCAGTAGCTAGCGGAGCAGAAGGAGATGGGACAGGCAGGATTGTTGAAGGTAGGAACAGAAGAAGATGGGACAGGTAGGAGGTGGGGCTGAGAAAAAGGGGAGATGGGTAGGACCACAAAGAAGATAGGAACACAGCAGAAGGTAGGAACGAAGAAGGTGGGACATGTAGGAGGTGGGGCCGAGAAGAAGGGGAAATAGGTAGGACCACGAAGAGGTGACAACAGAAGATGGGACAGGTAGGAGGTGGGGCTGAGAAAAAGGGGAGATGGGTAGGACCACAAAGAAGATAGGAACACAGCAGAAGGTAGGAACGAAGAAGGTGGGACAGGTAGGAGGTGGGGCCAAGAAGAAGGACCACAGAAAAGGTGGGAGCAGAGAAGTAGGAATGGAAGAAGGTAGGACTGGCAGGCAGTGGGGCCAAGAAGAAGGAGAGATAGGTAGGACCACGAAGAAAGCAGAAACAAGAAGAGAAGGTCGTAATGAAGGAGGCCAGATAGGCCGTGGGACCAGGCTGAAGGGGGTCTCCTTAAGCACAGGGAAGAGAGGCCCGAGGAACCTGGAGAAGTAAATAGGTTACATGTAGTCCTGACCTACGAGGTCATATTGAGCTTTGTAGACTTTGTCCTTTGTGGTTGGGAAGCAGTTAAAGGTTTTAACCAGGAGTGGCCATAACCTAAATATGTGGTGAAAAGATTAGTCTGTTGGTGATGAGAAAAAATGGCTGGGGTGGAACTAAATAGAGAAAAACAGGTAGGAGGCTGTTGCCTGTTGCCTCCATCTTAAGGGGTGAAGATGAAGCTGGAAAGGATACCAATTTGTTTCACATGCTGGATGGAGAATTGAGAGGTTTTGTGAGCGATAAGGGGCAGCTATAAAGCTCTGCATGAGAAGCTGGAAAGATGACGATCCCTAAAATGGGATGGGAAGTTGGGGGAGAAGCAGGTTTGCTGGGACACCAACGTGCTCCCCAGACGCTGAGGCGGGGTCACAGGGCAAGCACATCAGGTTCTCACGGATGCTTTGTAAGGCAGGTGGGCCAGAGTCAGCACTGTCGAGTTTGAAGCGGTGGCTCTTCTCAGATGTTGCTTTGGGTCTGGGCTCCAGGTGCCAGTACGAACCGGACTGCAGAGACAGGTGTGGCCTCACGCCCTTCATGGACGCCATTCAGTGTGGCCACACGGACGTGGCCAGGCTGCTCCTCGAAAAGCACAAGGTAGAGAAATGGTTTGGTTCTGTCCCTTCGGTTATTCCTACAAGTTTTAGCCCAGGGGATAAACAGGAAGCATGGTGATTCAGATGGTGGGTTCAGAACTCTGCCACCTTCCCCACTGTAGGCCCGCTTTACCTCTTTAAGCATCAGATGTAAAACAGACAAGTTTCACTTTTTCACAGGGTTACTTTAAGGATTAAATAATGAAATGTACAGAAAGCAGTTAGCAAAATGTCTTCAATAAACAGCAGCTGTTTCATAGTAATAATAACAACAGACTCTCCCTAATGACTATACTTTTTTGGCACCTTAGCTTTGAATCTTAAGCACTTCTTTGGTTAGAGCATCCTTTGAGAATCCAACAAAAGTTCTGTGTGAACCACCCAGAAAAACATATGTAGACGGCAGAGTTTTGCCAAAACGTCAAAAGTTTGTCGGTGGACCCAAGTGTCTGTGCTCCTCTCTCTCACATCCGTCCTCACCTCCTAGGCTTGCGTGTCCGCTGAGGACTCACTGGGGGCCCAGGCCATCCACCGGGCAGCGGTCACTGGGCAGGATGAAGCCATCCGATTCCTTGTCTCAGAGCTAGGCGTCGACGTTGATGCAAGAGCAGGATCCACCCATCTCACGGCACTTCACTTCGCAGCTAAGGTTTGTTTCTTTCCAGAACGGTGTTCCAGCTCCATAAGGGCTTGCCTAACTCTGTTGGTGAGTAACCTGTAGTCCTGGTTCTTCTGCTCCATCTCTTTGGAAGAAAGAAATTGCCCATAATATACTCTTGAAATGGTCCTGATTCTGAAGCCCTGGGTCCCTTTACATAGAAACTTGCTTCTATTTGTTTCTGGGTAAAAAAGGAAAGCTCTTTACTCCATGTAATGCCTGTGCTAGGTGTTCCCTCCCACACTTTTTGTTTTCAGGAATAATGTTATTTGAAGCCATAAAAATCCATCATAGGAAATTCCTAGGTCTTTATCCTTTTACTGGATTTCTTTAGCTGAAACAAAGGAATTGCATTTACTGGGCTCTCTGACTGATATATGAAGGGCTTCCATGGCAACTCAGTGGTAAAGAACCCACCTGCCAATGCAGGAGATGCGAATTCAATCCCTGGGTCGGGAAGATCCCCTGGGAAAGGAAATGGCTACTGTCGACTAAAAAGGATGTACAACTTGAGAGCTGAGAGTTAAGTTTTATTTGGGCCAAAATGCGGACTGCAGCTCAGGAGGAAGCATCTCAGATAGCTCTGAGAAACTGCTCCAGAGCAGCTCTGGGGGAAAGCCAATATATAAATAAGGTTTTGGTGAAGGGGGAGTTCCATACCATAAAATACTCATTTTACAAAAGGTTTTTTTGTTAGTCATGAGGATCTGATGTCACCATGAAGGGATTTAGTGCTTCTCTAGATATGAGGAGATGCAAGGATTGAGATCATAAGATCTGTTCCTAAAAACATCCAACTATCTATAAGGACCTGTCCCACCAAATTCCCCGGAGCACAGAGCGCCTCCCGCCAGCCTGAACTCCCTCAGGGGTTGTTGAAGGTCAGTAGCTATAGAGCATGGGGTTCAGTCCCCATAGAGGCGGAAGGCAAATGTCTTTGTTGTTCAGTAATCATCAGTGCTCCTGGTAAGTGCCAATTTGTAGTTGACACTGCCCACTCCAGTATGTTTGCCTGGAGAATCCCCATGGACAGAGGAGCCCGGCGGGCTACAGTCCATAGGGTCGCATAGAGTTGGACACAACAACTAAACAACCACAACACCTGATGCATGAACTATTAAAGGAGTCCAGAACTTTCTGCTAGGAAAGTAGTTGGCTTACACCCTCCTCTTTCACAAGATGTGAGTGTTTTGTGTATAATCTTTAACATTATTGGCTGCCTGCCTTTCCTTGTTTTCTAGCAACAGGAATAGATGTTCTTCTGGGGACCTGCACTCTCCTACCTATGTTCCCCTTTGACAACATGGATATATAGTTGAGGGTGGGCTGAGTGTGTGGTCTGGGGCCACTGGGGGACACAAGCGAGTGGGAAGATTGAACCTGCAGCCTCTCTTTCCACCTCAGCAGGTACTGATGGGCTGACTGGCCGGACGTAAGGTGTGTCAGTCGCTTCACAAAGGACGATGCCAGCTGTGATAAGAATCCCATCCGGGGACGTTACATTGTGTTCCAGTCTGTTTCCTCCCCTAAGGGGTTAGCAAAGAGTGTGTTTGCTTGGACGATTTAGAATTGTGTCTTCTAAGAAAATCACAAGATTTGAACTCCTTACACTGAGATGAAACCCAGCCGTGCACCATAGTGTGTGTGCTCAGACATGTCAGATTCTTGTGCGACCCCCTGGACTGTAGCCCACCAGGATCCTCTGTTCATGAGATTCTCCAGGCAAGAAGCCTGGAATGGGTTGCCATTTCCTTCCCCAGAAACCCAGTGAGAGTAGTCAATAATTTGGCCTCAAAGTTGATCATGTCTCTTCTAATAACTAAACATCACCTGCATCTTTATTAAATGATTTATACTGGATTTTGATAGTAATGTGATGAGCCTTCCTTTAGATATGAAAATTCAGTTTTAGCAGTTAAGTACTTTAGTTAAGTACTTTTGATGCTTTCAAATTGTGGTGCTGGAGAAGACTCTTGAGAGTCCATTGAACAGCAAGGAGATCCAACCAATCCTGAAAGAAATCAACCCTGAATATTTGTTGGAAGGACTAAAGCTGAAGCTTCAATACTTTGGCCACCTGATATGAAGAACTGAGTCATTGGAAAACAGCCTGAGGCTGGGAAAGATTGAAGGCAGGAGGAGAAGGGGGCAACAGAAGATGAGATGGTTGGATGGCATCACCAACTCAATGGACATGAGTTTGAACAAACTCCAGGAGATAGTGAAGGACAGGGAATTCTGGCATGATGCAGTCCATGGGTGGCAAAGAATTGGACATGACTGAGCAACTGAACAGCAGCTTTAGAGAAAGCACCTAATATGCAGTAGAGTTTGTGTTTAAGGCTTGCTTTTGTCATCACTGCAGTGGTAACACGTTTATTTCAACACTCAGGAAGGTCACGTGAGCACACTCCAGACACTCTTATCCTTGGGTGCTGACATCAACTCCAAGGACAAAAGAAATCGATCAGGTATGATCTCATTTTCCATCAACTTTAAAAATTGTTAGTAAGCTGAATATAAACAAAATTAACAGTGAACTTTTATGTTAGAAAAATTAGTCTTAATATATTATTCCTCAGCTCAGTTGGTGAAGAATCTGCCTACAATGCAGGAGACCCAGGTTTGATTCCTGGGTCAGTAAGATCCTCTGGAGAAGGAAATGGCAACCCACTCCAGTCTTCTTGCGTGGAGAATCCCATGGATAGAGGAGCCTGGCAGACGACAGTCCATGGGATCGCAAGAGTTGGTCACAACTGAGTGATTAAACCACCAGCTAACAAAATTAACAATGAACTTTTATGTGTGAAAAATTAGTCTTAATATTACTCCTCTAATAGCTCAGTACCTTTTAATTCAAATAACGTATCCATTTGCAAAGCTATAAAACTATTGCTATTACCGTGGCAGCATTGATACTTTACTGCTGCTAGTATTACTGTGTTCGAGTAGCTTAAACCACTTAACGTATGTGACATCCAAGTGTAGCCGATTAACAATGCTGTGATGGTGTCAGCGAACAGTGAAGGGACTCAGCCATACATACACATATATCCACTCTTCCCCAAACCCCCCCTCCCATCCAGGCTGGTGCCAACACTGAGCAGAGTTCCCTGTGTCAAAGCACTTTCTGTGTTAATCCGTGATCATACCAGCCCCCGGGGTGTCACGTGGATTCTTCACGGGCTGGCTCTCTTGGAATGTATTTTAAAACCTTAATCACTGTAATTTTTTAGATTTGAGGCTCAGATATTTTTAGAGCTAACCTCTTAGTCTTGGGCTTTGGAATAAACTTTCTCAGTAGCATTCTGTGTACCAGTGACCATCTTGCCAGGGTTTAGTGGGACCTGTGATGCTTCAAGGCTCACAGGTAACCCGCCCCTCACTCCAGGGCTGCAGATGGAGGCCACTGAGTCCAGGGATACAAACTTTGTCCTGACGGCAGGGGAGCAGGACCCGGGCTCTTCCGGCCCCCAGGAAGCAAACTGCAAACCCTCAGTGCCAGTTTCTAACCAGAGTAGGAAGGTGTGTCAGCAGTTTTTCTTTCCGTTACATCTTTCTTACTCATAGTGATATTTTTAACTTACACAGTGAATTCACAAAACTTTGAAAACACCTTCTGTACCATTTAAAATCTCCTGGTTCTCATTAATTTGTTGTGTGTATATCAGCCGTGTCTGACTCTTTGTGACCCCCTAGACTGTAGCCCGAGCCAGGCTCCTCTGGCCATGGGACTCTCCAGGCAAGAATACTGGAGTAGGGTGCCATGTCCTCCTCCAGGATATCTTCCTGACTCAGAAATTGAACCTGGGTCTCTTGCGGCTCTTGCATTGTCAGGTAGATTCTTTACCACTAAGCCACCTGGGCTTCCCTAGTGGCTCACACGGTAAAAAATTCTGCTTGCAATGTGGGAGGACCAGGTTTGAACCCTGGGTTGGGAAGATCTCCCTGGAGAAGGATATGGCACCCCACTCCAGTATTCTTGCCTGGAGAATCCCATGGGCAGAAGAGCCTGACTCGGGCTACAGTTTGTGGGGTTGAAAAAGAGTCAGACATGACTCATTAACTTACTTCTGTGTTTTAGACAAGTCTCAAATCCTCCCCAATTGGTTCTGTTACTTTTAAAACCATTTCTGACCAAATCAGGTTAAAAGGAAAAATGTTTAGATCCAGAATAGACAAAGTCATAGGCATGAATATGGAACTATGAAATCTGTGCAGCTGAAGGAACCAGAGTTTCTATCAGGGGCACCGGGCTCCCCTGTCAGTACTGCTGTGGGTGATGCCCTGAGCTGGGTCCTCTGTCCCCACCCAGCCCTGCACCTGGCCTGCGCGGGGCAGCACGCGGCCTGTGTCCAGTTCCTCCTGAGCTCCGGGCTCCAGGACTCTCCAGACATCATGGGCACCCTGGCTCAGCATCTCACACGGAGCCCCGACGTCCTTCAGTGCTTCAACCACAACGTGATGGCTGAGGGAGTTTCCAGAGGTAGACAGTGAAACCATGGGAACGCTAGTGCTGCTGCTTCAGTTGCCAGCAGGTGTGGTGAAACAGGCCAGGAGCCGGTGTTCTGCAAGCCTCCTCGGGTGGAGGACCGCCCCCACCCCCAGTCCCCGGGATGAGGCGGGTGCCTTCCTGGCTTGATGACAGCCCATTGCACAGTCGGACTCTTTCCAGGGTCTCTGATTCACTTTTTCTACCTTCAAGTGGAGTCGATGATGGAGATGAAGTCGGCATCTGAAATCCTTAGAGAAGCATGAAAATACAGGGTGGGGACTTCCCTGGTGGTTCAGTGGTTAAGACTGCACTTCCACTGCAGGGGCCAAGGTTCAATCCCTGAATGCCTCAAGGTACAGCCAAAAAATAAAATAGTTGTTTTAAAAAAGAAAATACAGTGTGCAGGCTGTTATGTGTGAGATGTTTTATAATAAATCATGTGTGGAAAGGCCATGATAACATTTAGAATGTAGCAATTTGCCATTGCCTTCAGCCACAAAACATGACTGGCCTGTTTACTTTCTTCTTTTACAGGCTTTTCATTGGTCATTACAGTGGTTTAGCTTTTGGCTTCAAAGCCGGGAAGGAAATGCAAGGATTTATTTACATAGACATTTACAAGCAGTTAATGGAAAAGCTTCTGTATTCTAAACTCTGCTTCTTAATGTTAAACATTAAAACATTTAATGTGCATTAAAGCATTTAATTTAACATTTAAAGTTTAATTAAAACATTAAACTATAATGTTTTAATCCTGAGGTTATTTTTTTTTAATGACAATTCTATATTGGCTCACTTTGGATAATAAATGCATCTAAAAACACATCGAAGATATTTTCAAACCTTTTTCATAACCTCATTTGAAGGATGGTGTCTGTTCTTGTAGAGTGTTCTGTCCCACCTGCCCACGGAAAGTGATTTGTGACTCTCCAGTAAATGAGAAACTTGACATTGTAAACTTTAAGAAATTCTGTAGCAACTTAGATTGAAGAGAAGATGAGTCCCCTGGCATTTGGATTCTTTTTCTTTTTTTAATGCAAAAAATAATTATCAATCCCAGCCAGTCTGTTAAAGAAAAATGTATGTGTCAATCACAAGCAACTCAGTCCCTCATTCAGAGTGATCTGGTGGGAACTTAACAGACGTGGCAAGAATATCCCTAGCAACCAGATAAATGCTCTGGTAGAAACACGATGGGCTTCCCAGGTGGCTCAGTGGTAAAGAACCTGCCTGCCAACGCAGGAAACATGGCTTTGATCCCTGGGTGTGGAAGATCCCACGGAGAAGGAAATGGCAACCCACTCCAGCATTCCTGCCAGGGAAATCCATGGACAGAGGAACCTGGCGGGATAGTCCATGGGGTCACACAGAGTCCAACACAACTGAGCAACTAACACAATGACAACAGAAACACGACTGTGACCTCTGAGTCACACACTCTCCACCTGCACCTCCTCGAGCTGCTGGCACCTTTCCTGTTGCCCCGGCGGTGTCTCTGCGTCACTTACTCTGGGTCTGAGCATGGCCTATGAGGAGGACCCCTACTTGCAGGTGGGACAGGGAGACCCACCGGGTGCTGCCCGTCTCCCCTCGGTGCACACATGATGCAGCTTTTCCTCCGCAGTGACTGCTCGCAGGTGCCTTCCTGTCCGAGCTGTGGACCTGGTGTACACACGCACTGTGACGCTCGTCTGTGGGGTTGCACTCGCTTCCCCAGGACGCGGCTCTCCATCTGAGAGGCTCTTGTAGCTGGACCCAGGCCATCAGATGTGCTGCCAAAACCACTGGGGAGCCAGAGGACAGTGATGACGATACCATTCACCGGCAAATCCAGGGCGATGATACAATGACACCTGTTCCTGCAATAGTGACGCATGAGAATGCTAATACAGCGGTGGTGATCATTAGCATGATCCCCTCACTTCCTATTGCAGGTACTTTTCTCACTTCCTTTGGGTCTTCACTGAATGGGGCCCTTCCCTGGCCACATGATCTAAAAACCGTTTCCCTCCTTCAACGTTCTATCTTCTTCCCTTAGTTTGTGCTTTCTCCATAGCACTGACCGCTAAGGGATACACCACACCACTTGAGTTGTTTGTCTACTCTTTGTCTCCCCAGCTAGAAGGTAAGCTCCTCAGCCCGGGTTTCTGTGTCTCTTGCTCACTCACTGTATCTACAGGGCCCAGAACAGCCCTGGCACGTATGATCTTGATACGGTCAATGAGTGGAGGATGACCCCTGTGGTCTTGAGCACTGACTGTGTCCTGGATGCTGTACTGAGCACCCTTTCTAGGCAGCCTCGTCCTTCCCTGGCTCTTCCGCAGTGCAGCCCTCCTGACCATCCTCGGTCTCAAGCATCCTTTCTCATCCCGACCTGCCCTTGGTCCCCGGCTCATCCGCACTGCCGGTTCCTGCCACCAGCTTCCAGCTGCTGCTCTAGTTCACAGGGACCTAACTGCCAATTCAGGTGATGTCCTTTGGCCCTCCTGTTCCTGATGCTTTCAGTTCAATGAGCGATCACTCCCGCCTTCCGGAAGCTGGTTTCCTGTCACCTCCAACAACCTGCTTCTGGGCTTTGCTGTTTCCTCTCCTGTCTCCGTCAGGCCCTGACCTGTATGAGCGTCTATTGCTGCTCCGTCCTGCACAGCCACACGTCACCCACTCTCATCCCACTGCCCCTGACCAATGAGTCCCTCCCGCCCTGACCCTCTACTGCTGGCTGTACGTTTTTGCATGAACATCCTAAGTCGGCCCCACATCCAGCTCACTTAAAACCTAGCCTACCCCTAACATCAGAAATTTTGAAAACCTTTAAATCAACTACACCCCAGTATAACATAAAAAGTAAACAAAAAAAGACCTGTGCTCCCCCAGACTCCCTACATTCATTCCAGAGCCAGCACACCACCCCTCCCTAGCCTCCCTGGGACCTTCCTTGGACAGGAGGCCCGGTGATCTGGTCGGCCCCACCCCACAGTGACTCCCTGGTCCCGGCTTCAGCTTTGCATCCTGACCGACGCTGCCGTAGTCCCTCAGTCCCACCCATGGAGCTTTGCCATGACCCAGTGCACTGACCGCTGATGCTGTCTCCCTGTGTCCCCTTCCAGAGTGGCCGCCACCTGCCCCAGGGTTTTCAGCACCCCACCCATGACCAGCACCCAGGGACCGCAGGCAACCCTTCTGAGAGCACAGCTGACCCAAGTGAAATTTCAGGGTGGAGGCTGGGGAGAAATACAATTTTGTTATTTGAAATCAGGTGGGACTCCACACATTTTACATATATATGTGTAAATATATATATATGTACATATACAAGATAGTATTTGCAATGACAACAAAAAAATTTAAAGGGATTGCAACAGGGAAAAGAAAGTGCAAAACTCACACCCAGAAAATGGGAGCATCGTGCCCGTGGCAGTTTATCCAGCTTGCCATTCCTAGAGCCACCAGTAGGTGGCAAGCCAGGGCAATATTGCATTTATTCTCTCAGAATTTATTAAGACTCACTCGTTAAGAGACTTGGAGAAGGCAATGGCAACCCACTCCAGTATTCTTGCCTGGAAAATCTCATGGACAGTGGAGCCTGGTGGGCTGCTGTCTATGGGGCTGCACAGAGTCAGACACGACTGAAGCGAATTAGCAGCAGCAGCAGCAGTTGAGACTAAAAGCCTTGAGTGAACAGATACAGCCTGAATGCAGTGGTGTATGTCTGTTTGGATTAGTCCCTGATAACTTCAGAGCAGCTCTCAGAATTCTAGAGCGTTCTTGTGTCCCAGCTTGTAGCATCTATGGGCTTTATTTTTCCCCGTTTCACTGAAAAATCCATCATCAACCAAGATTCAGATGAACAAGAAACACCTAGGAACAAAGTCCAGCTTGCTGGTTACCTTGTCCCTTAGCCCACAGCTCTGGGTCTCTCACATGCTCCCCGCTCTCCCAGCTGATAAGAGCTTAGCTAGCTCAGTTTAATCATTTAACATTAGACTGAAACAAAAATCACTCAGAAAAGTCTGCAAGCTGACATAGAGAACAGACTTGTGGACACAGCAGGTGAAGAAGAGGGTAGGGCAAATGGAAAGAGTAGCATTAAGACATATACGTTAGCATGTGTAAAACAGATAGCCAGTGAGAATTTGCCATATAGCACAGGGAGCTCAAATCCAGTACTCTGATAACCTAGGGGGTGGGGAAGGGAGGGAGGTAGGAGGGCGGTTCAGGAGAGAGGGGACATATGTATTCTTACAGCTGATTCCTGTTGATGTGTGGCAGAAACCAACACAGCACTGTAAAGCAATTATCCTCCAATTAAAAAAAAAAAGTCTGCCGGTCAAGAAAAACATGTCCTCCAAAAGCAAAGAAGGAACCATTTGCTCCGTGAGTATGGATCCCATATACTCTCAAAACCCTCCCCCTTCCTGACCTTATACACATGCCCGTGGGGAAGGCAGATCAATAAAATGTTCACACACATCACTGTTCCTGCTCAGAGCTTCCGTTCACTCTATTTACACCTCCCTTGTTGACTCCATTAGTTAGGATATCAATTCTGCTCCCATAGTTAAGACCCAAAATAACAGTGGCATACACACAAGTAAGAGCCTGGGTAAAGCCAACCCAGGGTGAGTTAGGACCGCTGGGGACAAGCAGACCCCCGGTGTCAGTGGTCCAGGCCGTAAGCCTGCTCCTCAGCCCAGGAAGGGAGTCATGTCCCCTTTGAGGAATGTAGGTGTATTCATCCCATTCGAGTCCCGCGGGCCACAGCTTAGCCAGAGTCTAATGGATGCTGTGGGTCAGGGATCGTCTGGCATCGATGCTGCTGGTTGGTGGCTCAGGTTTTTGCAAGGGCCTCCCCCGGAGGCCTCTTCCCATGGGCTAGTGTGAGCATCTTCATGGGGTGAGGGCTGGGGTCCCAGAGGTGAGCGTTCAGAGAGGGGAGAGTCCACACTGCCTTTCCCCATCTGCCATCAGTCAGGGTCAGCTGGGAAAGTCTTGTCCAGCTTCAGGGGCAAGGCAGACAGCCTCTACCTTGGGGGAAGGGGTTTGGGGAGGGTGGACAAGTTCCAGACTAGGTGGGACAGCAGGTGGGCCTGGAACTGCTGTGAGAGCCCCTGTCCACACTGCCTCCCCTACGTCTATCTGGTCTGAATTCCTATAATAGCCTCTGACTGCTCCTGCTTTCTCCACTTTTATGCTTCCCTTCACGTAACTCTCAGAAGCAGCCCCCAAAGCTGATAATACATCTGATGGTTTCCCCGCTTGCAGACTTATCGTCTCCACTTGGGGTGGAGCACACACAGTCCCACACTGCCTGCGGGCCCCTGCCTCCCAACCACCCCGTAGAAAACCTCTTTCTGGGTCCCACTTCCCTGCCTTCAGTTCCCCAATCTGACCGGACTTTCTTACACTTCAGTGTCTTCTGGAAATTTCTCTTGACTTGTCCTGTGGGTTCCTCCTGTTCATCTCGGCCCCCGACAGCCTCAGAGCAGCCCTCTGCCACACTCTGTTCCATCCCTTCACACAACTGCTTGTAACTGGCCTGAGAACACCAGGCTTTTCTGCAAAATGAAAACCCATAAGATCAGGGTCCACACCTGCTTTGCACTTGGCATAGGTGCATGCAAGCGTGCTAAGTCATTACAGTCATGTCCGACTCTTTGCAACCCCGTGGACTGGAGCCCGCCAGGCTCCTCTGTCCATGGGATTCTCCAGGCAAGAGTGCTGGAGTGGGTTGCCATTTCCTCCTCCAGGTGGCATAGGTGGGCCCCACATAAGTCTTTGTGGAATGAGTGAAGGGTCAGTGAGGGGCAGCGAACAGGGGACCAGCCTGTGCCCTCAGGAAGCTGACGTCTGTAACAGGAGCGGGGCTTGTTCTGTGACTACATGGGGCTCTGGGTGGTGCGGCCATGCGAGGAGACAGCTTCTCGGAAGACATGGCATCTGGACTGGGCCTGGAAGGGCGGAAATTATGTTGATTTTTGCAGACAGTGGGCAAGGGTTTCCTGAGCAGAGTCAACAGCAAGGATGTGATACAATGAGGTCAGGGTTGGCAGAGAAGATGCAGTTACATTTGAATTTCAGATAAACCACCACGAATGCTTTTTTATTATAGATACATCCCAAATATGTCACAGGATGTAATTCCACTGAAAAGCATTTGTGGCTTATCTGAAGTTTAGATTTAACTGGGTGTCCCAGATTTTACCAGGTCTGGCAACCCTAAATGAGACCCCAGTTCACAGAGAATACTTGCCTTTCCCAGTGGGTTTCTGCTGAACAGTGGTGACTTCGTTTCCCATCTCGCAAGCCAGGGACAGAGACCTGTCACATGAAGAGTCACGTGGCTTCTCTGGGCATTGCTGTCCCGGCGATGCTGTAAGGGCAAGTGTGTAAGATAAAAGGAAGGAAGCAGACTTTGGTGGCAGATAACTCTGTTTAAAACACAACCCTGCAACTCCACGTCCAGGAGAATTCAGACCAAGTGACTCAATGTTCTCATCTGTAGAAAGGCCACAATGCCCACCTGCCAGAAGGGTCCGAGTATAACACCTAGCACATTGAAGACACTAAGTGAAGGGCTGGCTCTCTGACATCCTTATTTGCTTTGTAACCTGTCATTAAAAGCATCGCCACTTCTTGTCATGTCGTATCGGTTTCCCCAAATGCAACAGAGAACAGTATTATCAAGATTTCTTAGACTTTTAAGTCTAAGAGTCCATCCAGTCCAGTCAAGGCTGAGCAAAGTTCAATAACTTGTCTGCTCTTCAGCCAAGCGTCTGAAAACCCACCTGGCCCCCCGCCCTCTTAAGTCTCGGGCTTCATGCTCCCTGCATGTCCAGTCAGCCAGACGCGAGCTCTTGAGGGCATCAGAGCGCATCACTGCTTCTTTCCAATAATCGAGAGGTTTCTCTCTTTTAAATATCAGTGACAAGGATTTCCCTGCTGGTCCAGTGGCTGAGACACTGCATCCCAAGGCAAGGGGCCCAGGTTCAATCCCTGGTCAGGGATCTACATCCTGTATGCCGCAGCTAAGACCTGGTGTAGCCAAGATAAATAAATTAAAAGTTTTAATAAATAAATGTCAGTGAGAATTGTGCCAAGGCAGGAACTTCAGTTTCCCCTCCAGCTGTCTGAATATAATCCAGGGAAAGAAAAACCTGAGAAATTATCTGACCTTTTCTCACTGGCCTCAGCAAGGAACTTGACTTCCTGGTGCGGTGAATTTCCTACACACACACAGGGCTTACTCTTTTTTTTTTTTTCAGCACATAGAACATAACAAGCAAACACTTTTACTATCCAGGCGTCAATCTAGACCGAAAGTGGGTTGCTAACAAGAAGACAGTTAAGCAGCCATGCCACACTTCCCCTGCTTTCCTTTTGGTTTTCACCTCAGTGTCATTTCTCAAAATCAAAGGAGCGCACAGAAGGGGAAGCTGCAGAGCCTGAGGGTGTGTACCTGGCACTTTTCCACCACTCCCATCACTGGGGTTAATTGATCTTCACCATATTTTTTCCAAATGTCAAAGTAGCATGGGGGCAGGGGCAGAGAAGCAGTGGCTTGTGACTGCACTTCTCAGACATCCCAGCTTTGCAACCCACTGCAACAGCCTGGGCTGGTTCACCCACTCATCAGAGTCCAAAGATGGGACAGGGTTCCCCAGAGCTCAGGGATAAACAATAATCTTCCCTCTTCTCTTAATCCAAAGATGGGGCAAGCTGCTGTTCAGTCACTCAGTCCTGTCTGACTCTTTGTGACCCCGTGGACTGCAGCATGACCCTCTTCCCTGTCCTTCACCATCTCCTGAATCTGTAGGCAAGTAACATTTTTTAAAAGGATTAGCCCATGAGGAAGTGTGAGGGGCAGGGACAGGGAGGGACTGAAAAAGAAAAAAAAAGATCAACCCACAAAACACCTGGAACCAGTTGTTCTTTACAGTTCAGTTGAGTCCCTCAGCCGTGTCAGACTCTTTGCAGCCCCATGAATCACAGCACGCCAGGCCTCCATGTCCATCACCAACTCCCGGAGTTCACTCAAACTCACCTCAATTGAGTTGGTGATGCCATCCAGCCATCTCATTCTCTGTCATCCCCTTTCCTCCTGCCCCCAATCCCTCCCAGCATCAGAGTCTTTTCCAGTGAGTCAACTCTTCGCCTGAGGTGGCCCAAGTATTGGAGCTTCAGCTTTAGCATCAGTCCTTCCAATGAACACCCAGGATTGATCTCGTTTAGAATGGACTGGTTGGATCTCCTTGCAGTCCAAGGGACTCTCAAGAGTCTTCTCCAGCACCACAGTTCAAAAGCATCAATTCTTCGGCGGTCAGTTCTTCACAGTCCAACTCTCACATCCATACATGACCACTGGAAAAACCATAGCCTTGACTAGATGGACCTTGGTTGGCAAAGTAATGTCTCAGCTTTTTAATATGCCATCTAGGTTGATCATAATTTTCCTTCCAAGGAGTAAGCATCTTTTAATTTCATGGCTGCAATCAGCATCTGCAGTGATTTTGGAGCCCAAAAAAATAAAGTCTGACACTGTTTCCACTGTTTCCCCATCTAATTCCCATGAAGTGATGGGACCAGATGCCATGATCTTAGTTTTCTGAATGTTGAGCTTCAAGCCAACTTTTTCACTCTCCTCTTTCACCTTCATCAAGAAGCTCTTTAGTTCCTCTTCACCTTCTGCCATAAGGGTGGTGTCATCTGCATATCTGAGGTTATTGATATTTCTCCTGGCAATCTTGATTCCAGCTTGTGCTTCTTCCAGCCCAGCGTTCCTCAGGATGTACTCTGCATAGAAGTTAAATAAACAGGGTGATAATATACAACCTTGAGGTACTCCTTTTGCTATTTGGAACCAGTCTGTTGTTCCATGTCCAGTTCTAACTGTTGCTTCCTGACCTGCATACAGGTTTCTCAAGAGGCAGGTCAGGTGGTCCCATCTCTTTCAGAATTTTCCACAGTTTGTTGTGATCCACACAGCCAAAGGCTTTGGCATAGTCAATGAAGCAGAAATAGATGTTTTCCTGGAACTCTCTTGCTTTTTCAATGATCCAGCAGATGCTGGCAATTTGATCTCTGGTTTCTCTGCCTTTTCTAAAACCAGCTTGAACATCTGGAAGTTCACGGTTCACTTATTGCTGAAGCCTGGCTTGGAGAATTTTGGGCATGACTTTACTAGTGTGTGAGATGAGTGCAATTGTGCGATAGTTTGAGCATTCTTTGGCATTGCCTTTCTTTGGGATTGGGATGAAAACTGACCTTTTCCAGTCCTGTGGCCACTGCTGAGTTTTCCAAATTTGCTGGCATATTGAGTGCAGCACTTTCACAGCATCATCTTTCAGGATTTGAAATAGCTCAACTGGAGTTCCATCACCTCCAGTAGCTTTGTTCGTAGTGATGCTTTCTAAGGCCCACTTGACCTCACATTCCAAGATGTTTGGCTCTAGGTGAGTGATCACACCATCGTGAGTATCTTGGTCATGAAGATCTTTTTTGTACAGTTCTTCTGTGTATTCTTGCCACCTCTTCTTAATATCTTCTGCTTCTGTTAGGACCATACCATTTTTGTCCTTTATCGAGCCCATCTTTGCATGAAATGTTCCCTTGGTGTCTCTAATTTTCTTGAAGAGATCTCTTGTCTTTCCTATTCTGTTGTTTTCCTCTATTTCTTTGCATTGATTGCTGAGGAAGGCTTTCTTATCTCTTCTTGCAATTCTTTGGAACTCTGCATTCAGATGCTTCTATCTTTCCTTTTCTCCTTTGCTTTTTGCTTCTCTTCTTTTCACAGCTATTTGTAAGGCCTCCTCAGACAGCCATTTTGCTTTTTTGCATTTCTTTTCCATGGGGATGGTCTTGGTCCCTGTCTCCTGTACAATGTCACGACCAAATAAGATGGTAGGTATTGCGAGAGGGCATCAGAGGGCAGACACACTGAAATCATAATCACAGAAAACTAGTCGATCTCATCACATGGACCACAGCCCTGTCTAACTCAGTGAAACTAAGCCATGCCGTGTGGGGCCACCCAAGACGAGCAGGTCATAGTGGAGAGGTCTGACAGAATGTGGTCCACTGGAGAAGGGAATGGCAAACCACTTCAGTATACTTGCCTTGAGAACCCCATGAACAGTATGAAAAGGCAAAATGATAGGATACTGAATGAGGAATTCCCCAGGTCAGTAGGTGCCCAGGATGCTACTGGAGATCAGTGGAGAAATAACTCCAGAAAGGATGAAGAGATGAAGCCAAAGCGAAACAAATACCCAGTTGTGGATGTGACTGGTGATAGAAGCAAGGTCTGATGCTGTAAAGAACAATATTGCATAGGAACCTGGAATGTTAGGTCCATGAATCAAGGCAAATTGGAAGTGGTCAAACAGGAGATGACAAGAGTGAACGTCGACATTCTAGGAGTCAGTGAATTAAAATGGACTGGAATGGGTGAATTTAACTCAGATGACCATTATATCTACTACTGTGGGCAGGAATCACTCAGAAGAAATGGAGTAGCCATCATGGTCAACAAAAGAGTCTGAAATGCAGTACTCGGATGCAATCTCAAAAACGACAGAATGATCTCTGTTTGTTTTCAAGGCAAACCATTAAGTGTTACAGTAATCCAGGCCTATGCCCCAACCAGTAATGCTGAAGAAGCCGAAGTTGAACGGTTCTATGAAGACCTACAAGGCCTTTTAGAACCAACACCCCAAAAATATGTCCCTTTCATTATAGGGGACTGGAATGCAAAAGTAGGAAGTCAAGAAACACCTAGAGTAACAGGCAAATTTGGCCTTGGAGCATGGAATGAAGCAGGGCAAAGGCTAATAGAGTTTTGCCAAGAGAACGCACTGGTCATAGCAAACACCCTCTTTCAACAACACAAGAGAAGACTCTACACATGGACATCACCGGACTGTCAACACCAAAATCAGATTGATTATATTCTTTGCAGCCAAAGATGGAAAAGTTCTATACAGTTAGCAAAAACAAGACCAGGAGCTGACTGTGGCTCAGATCATGAAGTCCTTATTGCCAAATTCAGACTGAAATTGAAGAAAGTAGGGAAAACCACTAAGCCATTCAGATATGACCTAAAACATATCCCTTATGATTATACAGTGGAAGTGAGAAATAGATTTAAGGGACTAGATCTGATAGATAGAGTGCCTGATGAACTATGGAAGGAGTTCTTCTTTACAAGTGGTTTTCAAATCACTAACGAGACTCAGTTCTCTAGGTATTTTCACCAGAGCAAATCTCAAGACAGATGGGGTCCCCCTGGCCGAATGGAGAGTAAATAGGTCCAAGGCTTCGTTGTAGGTGAAATACTCAGTTCTACAGGAAGACTCGAAAAATACTTCTGAGTGAAGTAAGAGGAGGTTATGCTGAGGCTGTGATTTAGAGTGTGTTTAGTGCCAAGATTTGAGAGGGTGCTCCCCGAGAAAGAAGCCATCACTGCCTCCAGGAGGGAAGAGGAGGTTCCTGGAGGCAGGGGCTCCTTTGGGTTGACTCACATGTGAGATGAGAAATAATCCCGCAGGCTCAGAATTGCAGGATTCCTGGACCAGCAAAGACTCATAGTGAAGAGGAAAATTGCATATATATGGAATCTATAGGGATGGTACTGATGAACTTATTTGCGGGGCGGGAATGGAGATGCAGACGTAGAGAACAGACTTATGGATCTGGGGTGCAGGAGAGGGGAAAGAGTAGGGGGACAAATGGAGAGAGCGGTCTGGAAACATACACACTACCACACGGAAACTAGCCAGTGGGAGTTTGCTGTGTGACTCAGGGAGCTCAAACCAGAGCTCTGTGTTGACTTAGAGGGATGGAGTTGGCTGGGAAGTGGGAGGGAGGGGACATGCATATGCCTGAGACTGATTCACGTTGATGTATGGCAGAAAACAACACAATATTGTTGGATAATAAAGCTATTATCCTTCAATTAAAAACAATTTTTTAGAAAAAGAGAGAGAGAGAGAGCTCATAGATAACTGTTGATAAGACCAGTGATGAGGTCCAGTTTCTCTAGTTTATCCCCTCTCGGTGGTCTCCATCCTTCCTGAGTCCGTGCTAGACAAGCACAGCCAGCTTCCGCCCAGATAAACAGGAAGGAGAAAGGAGAGAGAGAGAGAAGGCAGCTAGGGGAAGAAATTAGTACTTACACAGATGAAAATAGCTGGTGATTCCACATTTTCACTGCAGGAGGAAGAACAGCTGCTCTTCCCACCCGAGAGCCCAGTGACTTGTGGAAAGCTAAATACAGTGCTGCTTCAGAATTGAGTCTGTGCTGGTCTCAGAGTGAGCCCAAGTGCCAAGAATTAGACTATTTTTTAATGCCGTTACCAAAAAACAAAAAAAGATGTAGCTAAAATGGGCGATTTATTCAACAAGGACCTACTATGTATAACAGGGAACTCTACTCAATATTCTGTAGTAGTAACCTATATGGGAAAATAACCTAAAAAGAATGGATGTATATGTGTAACTGAATCCCTTACTGTAGACCCTAAAACTAGCACAATGTTGTAAATCAGCTATGCTCTAATATAAAATAAAAACTATATTTCAAAAAGACACTAAAAATAAAATGGGTGATTTGCATTTTTTATTTCTAACTACAAAATTAAGACATGATCAAGTGCAGGGAAACATAAAAGAGAAGAAAAGGCTTAAGATTTTAAATGTTTATGAAAATAAAGTGTATGCACGGAAATAATCCAAACAATACAGAACTATAAACACAGAAAATGAAAGTTCCCTGATAGCCTTCCTGGAACCAACCAGAGCAAATGGTTTAGTGGACAGTTTTCCAGATTTTTCTCTGTATATGTGTAATCAAATATATACATTTATGTGGTTTAGTTGCTAAGTCATGTCCAACTCTTGTGACACCATGACCTGTAGCCCACAAGTTTCCTCTGCCCATGAGATTTCTTTCCCAGGACAAGAATACTGGAGTAGGTTGCCATTTCCTTCTCCAGGGGCTCTTCCTGACTCAGGGATTGAATCCAGGTCTCCTGCATTGCAGGCAGATTCTTTACCAACTGAGCCACCAGGGAGGGTATACATTTGTAGGGTGGGGGGAGTTTTAAAAAAATCTGATCGTGATTTAATACTTTCTTTTGGGAGTTCACTTTCCTTTTTCTCATAACTATATCTTGGACATCCTTCCATGCTAGTTCTTTACAGACAAATTGTATACTACATAACTGCTACACAAGGTTTCACTGAGTAGATATAATTGCAGGTGAATACTTTAACCCTCAATTTATCTAATAGCATTATAGTCATACCAAAAGGCAATATCAGGGGCTTCAATGTCATCATACTCTCATTGCACAAATGCAGTGTTTGCCCTTTATTCGTGTTTCCTTCCTGCCTTTGTCCATCTGCACACACTTCTCATCACTTGTTCATTTAACCCAGAACTTTCCACAGAATCCCTGGTACTGAGGGCTTCTGGGGGCTTCTGTGTCCTAGGAAATGGGCATGACTAAACAAGCAAATGTGTCAAGACATGTCATTGCAAAACCCTCTGGTCGCTTTGTCATTTACAGTTAAATGTAAGTAGGCCTTTTGTACACATTTAAAATACCTTCCTGAAAAAGCAAAAGGCTTTCATTTCTGTCAGATACTTTTATAAAGGGCAGAATTCCCTTTCCTGGTCCTGGGTCTGTTTTGTCACAGCATCTGGGAATCCCAGGGGCAGGGTGTGGAGGACTCTGCTGGGTGTGGTGTCCGTTGGTTTCTGACAGCATTTAGCCAACTGGTAACTTACTTCAGGGTTTCTTGGTGGCTCACAAGACTGCCTGCCAATGCAGGAGACATAAATTCAATCCATTGATTGGGAAGATCCCTTGGAGAAGGCCATGGCAACCCACTCCAGTATTCTTGCCTGGAGAATGGACTCTGTGGACAGAGGAGCCCGGTGGGGTTGCAAAGCATTGGACACGATTGAGCAACTAAACATTACCTCACTGTGCTCTCAATTCCTCTGGGGCCTGACAGGAAGTGGACTGTTTTTTCCTGCAGATCATCCGGGATACTGCTACCCTACAAGACTTGTCAGGTGTAGATGCTACAAACACATCACTATTTAAAAATAAAGATGGCATGAGGAATTGGGAGACTGGGATGGACACATATATGCTTCTGATACTATGTATCAAATAGATAACTAGTGAGAACCTACCGAATAGCACAGGAAACTTTGCTCACTGCTCTGTGGTGACCTAGATGGGAAAGAAATCCCCAAAAGAGGTAATATATGTACACATAGCTGATTCACTTTGCTGTACAGTAAAAACGAACACAATATTATAAAGCAATTATGTTTTTGTTGTTTGCTCACTAAGTTGTGCACGACTCTCTGCGACCCCATGGACTGTAGCCTGCCAGGCTCCTCTGTCTATGGAATTTCCCAGAACAAGCATACTGGAGTGGATTGCTATTTCCTTCTCCAGGGAATCTGCCCAACCCAGCGATCAAACCTGCATCTCCTGCATTGGCAGGCAGATTCTTGCCTGCTGAGCTATCAGGGAAGCCCCCCAAAGCAACTATACCCCAGTAAAAATTAATTTAAAAAATAAATAAATAAAAATAAAGTTAGAATCAGGGACTTGGATTATTATGAGAGCACAGATGTGAAACTCCTAGCAGGTAATAAGTTTCATTCTTTTGAGGCAAAGTATGTGTCCTATGTTAAGGAATTAAATAGTTTATATATTTAGAAAACTCAAGAACATATTTAGAAAACTCGAGAACAGATTGATAAAAAAAATGTTCACCTGCTGGGGTATGGGGAAGTCATTCTGAGTTAACTTGAATTTTGTGCTAACTAAAATAGCCTGCTTATGGCCTATCAAACATACATTGTACATCTGCTTTAGTTATTAAAGAAAAGGGCATGCTGATCAGAAGTAAAGACAACCCATGATAAAAATAAAGATTAAATGCCCATCTTCCTGGGACTAATTCTGGCCCTTCTTTGATGCTAAGACTCCCTTCTCTGGTGCCACGGCCATCCTGACTCGCTGAGTACCTGCTGGTCTGTTCTTTTTTTAAAATTTGAAACCTCCTCCCCATAGAAAATACACACCCGAATACCTCCCATCTCTCTGCAAACACACTGTTGCTACTGCAAAAATCTCATCTTTACTCTGTTGAGACATTATGTCATTTAGGAGGGTCATTTCTCATTATATGACATTATATGTCATTTCTTCAATAACTGGTTTATAGTAGCAGGCAGTTTATTAACATTAAATTTAGACCCAGCACATCTGAGCAAGGGGGCGTGGAGGCAGCAAGGCAGGAGGGAATGAAGAGCCCTCTGGTCAAGCCCCCTGTGTCCAGACACAGAGGTTGCTGGCCAAAGGAGGCCCCACCGGTCCTTCTTGGAATCCTTCACCGAGCCTTCATCATGCTGTGTGCTTCCCTGGCCATGGTCCTCTGCTTCGCCTCCATCTGTGATGGCAATGGCTCCTGGCCAACGACCTCCTCTTCAGACTGTGGTACTTCTGCACTGGCTCCAACCAGACTAGGCTGCATTGCCTCTGAGACCCAAGTCAGACCCATGTGCCCAGGCTGGCCTCAGGCATGCTGGTGGCCTGCATCGTAGCCACCTTGGCAGTGGTGGTCACCGTCTTTGGCCTGGAGCTCCTCATGGTGTTCCAGGTGTGCAGGGACCCCCCTCACAGCACAAGTGGGCCCTGGGCTCCGCTCTGTTGCTCATCTTGTTCGCCCTCTCCTTTGTGGGGCTCCTGAGTTTCCTGACCTTCTCAGGAGCCAGGTCACACTCATGGGCCTCACCTTGATGTTCTGGAGTGACTCCATGGCCTCCTTCCTCCTCTTCCTGAACCCTTACATGTCAATAGCATCACCCACATCAATAGCATCATGCATCCCTGGGTCCTGCCTACAAAAGTTTAGGGTCCCGTCCAAAGACATCAAGTTCTACCAGAAAGTGTGGTCAAGATGAGACTTTTCCAGACTTTCCTGCTGGTCCAGGCATTAAGACTCTCTGTGCTTTCAATGCAGGGGGCATGGGTTCAATCCATGGTTGAGGAACTTATCCCACATGCCACATGGTGCAGGAAAAAAGATTAGACTTTGCCAACATGTGACATTCAAATTGCTGGTGGTTGGGCCAGTGGCCCAGGGGCCTTTGTAGCTGGTCTGCAGCCCAGAGGTTAGGTGGTGCCTCCAGCAGCACCAGCTTAGTCATGGCCATGTTACTAGGGTGTTGATTTTACCAGAATAAACATATATTAAAATCTAAAAAATAAATAAATTTAGAGTATGAAGACTTTGACTGTATAGATCACAACAAACCGTGGAAAATTCTTCAAGAGATGGGAATACCAGACCACCTGACTTCCCTCCTGAGAAATCTGTATGCAAGTCAAGAAGCAACAGTTAGAACTGGACATGGAACAACAGACGTTCCAAATCAGGAAAGGAGTATGTCAAGGCTATATATCGTCACCTTGCTTATTTAACTTATATGCAGAGTATATCATTCGAAATGCCAGGCTGGATGAAGCACAACCTGGAATCAAGATTGCCAGGAGAAATATCAATAACCTCAGATGCCCAGATGACACCACCCTTATGGCAGAACAAAAGAAGAACTAAAGAGCCTCCTGATGAAAGTGAAAGAGGAGAGTGAAGAAGTTGGCTTGAAACTCAACATTCAAAATACTAAGATCATGACATCTGGTCCCATCTGCTGCTGCTGCTGCTGCTGCTAAGTTACTTCAGTGGTGTCCGACTCTGTGTGACCCCATAGACAGAAGCCCACCAGGCTTCCCCGTCCCTGGGATTCTCCAGGCAAGAACACTGGAGTGGGTTGCCATTTCCTTCTCCAATGTGTGAAAGTGAAGTCGCTCAGTCATGTCCAACCCTTAGCGACCCCATGGACTGCAGCCTATCAGGCTCTTCCATCCATGGGATTTTCCAGGCAAGAGTACTGTCGTGGCTTGCCATTGCCTTCTCCGCTGGTCCCATCACTTCATGGCAATACATGGGGAAACAATGGAAGCAGTGACTGACTTTATTTTGGGGAGCTCCAAAATCACTGCGGATGGTGACTGCAGCCATGAAATTAAGATACTTACTCCTTGGAAGAAAAGCTATGACCAATCTAGACAGAGTATTAAAAAGCAGATGTTACTTTACCAACAAAGGTTCATTTAGTCAAAGCTATGGTTTTTCCAGTATAGTTTATATATAGTTGCTCTTGGACTATAAAGAAAGCTGAGTGCCAAAGAACTGATGCTTTTGAACTGTGGTGTTGGAGGCCCCTGGACAGCAAGGAGATCCATCCAGTCCATCCTAAAGGAAATCAGTCCTGAATATTCACTGGAGCTGAAACTCCAATACTTTGGCCACCAGATGTGAAGAACTGACTCACTGGAAAAGACCCTGATGCTGGGAAAGATCGAAGGTGGGAGGAGAATGGGACGACAGAGGATGAGGTGGTTGGATGGCATAACTGACTCGATGGACATGAGTTTGAGTAAGTTCCTGGAGTTGGTGATGGACAGGGAGGCCTGGAGTGCTGCGGTCCATGGGGTTGCAAAGAGTCAGACACGAGTGAGTGGCTGTACTGAACTGAACTGATGAATCCTATCCTGCCACTAACCAGGTGTTTACCTTGGTCAAATACCAACCTCCCTGAGTCTTATTTCCTTATTGGAGATAAGTTGTAATTATTGTTGTAATTATTGTAATAAGCAGGGTGACGATATATAGCCTTGACGTACTCCTTTCCTAATTTGGAACCAGTCTGTTGTTCCATGGCCAGTTCTAACTGTTGCTTCCTAGTAATTCCTGCATTATGTAGTAATTATGAGGGCTAAATGAATCAGCTTATGGTGAGTACTAGCCAGTGCCTGGCCAAAGCAGAAGCACAAAGCAGTGGCTTGAATCTTTGTCAGAGACCTTGAAAGAACGGACAGGTGGAAGAGGATTCATGGGGAAGAGAAGCAGGGGTCTGCTATTAATTAAAGGAAAGATCTGATTGGCATGGGGGCTTTTCCAATGGCTCAGTGGGAAAAGAATCTGCATGCAATGCAGGAGACACAGGAGATGTGGGTTCAATTCCTGGGTTGGGAAGATCCCCTGAAGCAGAAAATGGCAACCCAGTCCAGTATTCTTGCCTGGAGAATCCCTGGACAGAGAAGCCGGGCAGGCTGCAGTCTATGGATTCACAAAGAGTCAGACACGACTGAGCACATGGCACTGATTGACCTCAGAAAGGTCCCTTAAATGGGTAGGAAAGCCTAACACAAGGAGAAATGGGGGTGCTGATGCCTTACCTTTTGTAAGTGTTCTGAACCTTCAGGGAGCACACCTGTGTTATCTCCTGGGCCACACCTGCCATCAAGTTCTGCTTGATTCCATCGTCAGGGACATCCAGGGAGCGCCCCCTCACCTGCCCCATCCCCACCCTCTGCAGTGCTCAGCCCAGACCTGATGGACAGGACTGCCCAGGGACCCTCAGGCACAAAATGAGGTGCTCTGTGCAATGGAAAGAAACCTCGCGCCTCGTAGGGTGGCAGTTCACCCCCAGAGGAGAATGCTTCACCCACACAAGGGTGGCTTTGTCCTGCCCAGGAATCGCACTGCCTCCCCTGATGCTGTGCAACCTCCCTGATGGGGCAGGGGACATGGGGTCCTTGGAGCACAGCCCCGCCTCCCGCCTCCGGACAAGCAAGCTCTAAACAGCTCCAGCAGCACAGCTGGCCCTGCAGTGAAGGCCTGTCTGCCTGGTGAGCAGCACTAGCCTTCTTGTAAACTGGAAGGAAACGGAACCATGGGTCCCTGCACACGCTCAGCTCCATTGCTCAGACAAAGCATCTATCTCCCCAGGGGAAATCTTTGCCCAGACAGCTCTCCAGACCCTACCTGGCACTTAATCACCCCTCCTCCTCCGCTGGCCTAACTCCTCTATGTGTTGTTTAACTTACCTAAAAATTTCATAGGTGTTTTTGTTTTGTTTTTCACAGAGGTGAAATTCACATTATGTAAAATTAAGCATCTTATTTATTTATATATATTTATTTATTTGGTTGTGCCAGGTCTTAGTTGCAGCACGTGGGATCTTTAGTTGTGGCAGGTGAGACCTAGTTCCCTGCTGCTACTGCTGCTAAGTCACTTCAGTCGTGTCCGACTCTGTGTGACCCCATAGACGGAAGCCCACCAGGCTCCCCCGTCCCTGGGATTCTCCAGACAAGAACACTGGAGTGGGTTGCCATTTCCTTCTCCAATGCGTGAAAGTGAAAAGTGAAAATGAAGTAGCTCAGTCGCATCCGACCCTTAGCGACCCCATGGACTTCAGCCCACCAGGCTCCTCCATCCATGGGATTTTCTAGGCAAGAGTACTGGAGTGGCTTGCCTGACCAGGGATCAAATCCGGGAGCAGAATTGCCGGGTAATTCTGTTTACATTTTGAGGACCTGCCAAGCTGTTTTCCATAGTGGCTGCACCATCTTACATTTCTGCCAGTGATGTATGAGGGCTCCTGTGTCTCCACCGCCTTTGTTTTGCTTTTCAATTGGCAACCATCCTCATGGGTGTGTTCTGGTATCTCATGATTTTGATTTGCATTGCCCTCATGACTAGTGATGCTGAGCATCTTTTCATGGGCTTGCTAGCCCCATGTATATCTTCTTTGGAAGAATGTCTATTCAAGTCCTTCACTCATTTTTTAAAAACTGAGTCTTCTGTCTTTTTATTGTTGAGTGGAGAGAATTCTTTACACACCATGGAGGCGTTCGTATGTCTTTATTGCTGCTCGTAACACATTTCGACCTCTTACCTGTTTGCCTCCTCTGCCAGGTAGAGAGTACCTGAAGAGCAGGGCCTATGCCTTAAAAAAAATCCTCTAATTCCTGGGCCTTAAATAAGCTACCATGAACATATAACATGAGTATATGCCTGCATATACAGAGATTGTTTCTGGAAAGATGCATAAGAAAGTTAAGAGAGGGGCGTGGAGGTCTGGGGCAGAAAGAACAGGTGCTACTTTTCACTGTATACTCAAGTCTTATTTGACTACTTTTTAAACTATGTGTGTTATCTTTAAATCAAAAATTAATAAAAATATATACCACTCGCTTTTTAGGGGTGAACTGCAGTGTAAGTGTTCTGACACCATAGAAACGCTGGGCTCTAAGGTCCACACCTGAGGAGTTCTCCTGCCCACCAGCTGAGCTGCAGAGCTGTTCAAGGCCAGGTCCATGTGTCACCAGAAGAGAGGGACAGTCCTTGTGCAACACAGGGTCCCCACATGCCTCCTACCTGGGAACTGGTGCTTGTGACCTCAGTAAGCACATAAAGCTCTCTGAGCAACATGCTCATCTTCAGAGCAGTTTTCCGGGATGCAGCTGGGTGCGCAACAGGAAGGGTCCCTTGCTGTGTCCACGGCTGCCATCCATGTCCCAGGCCCTGGTCCTCTGCATCTTGAAGTGAATGAGACCCCAAAGAGAAAGAGCGCTGAGAAGCCCACCGCCTGACAGTTCTTGGAGGACAGAGAGAGACAGAGAGATTGAGAAAGAAGCGGAAATAGAAACAGAGAGACACAGAGAGACAGTTAACCATACTGCAAAAAAAGAAAAGCTTAAAACACACACATCCCCTGTAGGGCAAGCACTGCCTTTCCAGTTTGCCTTAACCTTAATCATTCCCTATTTTTAATATCCCAACACACTTCACTTATTACTTGCAGCTCTACAAACTTCCACCATATTACTCCTGAAATCTGAAAAACAATCAACTTGGAGATACAACATCAATATCCATAAGCTAAGAAAATAATATTATTTTTGTTTCATGGGAAAAAAAAATTAAAACACACACACACAATGTTAATGGGATTCCACTGCCAGAGAAATTTAGCTTAATTAACTGACAGATGGTGGTCAGAAGTGCAAGCTACCTAGACTTTCTTAGGAGTGGGTTTCTTCATCTATAAAATGGGGTGCTTTCATGGGCCCTCCCAAGTCTTTTCCCATCTGTTCTAGAACCTAGCGACTCTAATGTTTGAAGAGGGTGGGGCCATCAGCATCAGAGACCTGAAAGCTTTATGTCTGAACAGAAATGAGATAAACATAATGACAAGCTCATGTGAGTGTGAAAAATGGCAAGAATAAAATGACTTCAGCTCAGATCCACAGATGGACACATCAACACAGACCCCTGTCCTTGTTTGGAAGCTGCTTTTATTTCCACAGAAGAGGAAAGGTCCGGTTGTTTTTTGATGTGCACGCATAGCCAGTAAACCCCTGTGGCCATAAAAACCAGAGGAACCAGTGAGACCAGTGAGTAGGCCCCATGACTGCCAGGACGTGTGACCGATGGTCACTTAGAACCAGCAGTGCTGTGTGGAGAGGGGGAGGGGCCCAGGAAGCATCTACCATCCCCCCAGAGCATCAGTCAAGAGGTAGTCCTCCCTGAATCGCAGTTTTCTCAGTCAGCAAATGCCATTCAGATTCTATGTTCTAAAATGAAAATGCTACATTTTATTTTTGTAAAATGGTAACTCTATCCGAAAGCATTTAAAAAACTTTTTGTTTATTATTATTAGTATTGTTTTTAGTATACTTTATGTTTAGAGCAGTTTCAGGTTCACAGCAAAACTGGGTGGAAGAGGACTTCCCTGGTGGTCCAGTTGCTAAGATTCCACACTCCCAGAGCAGGGGGCTCAGGTTTGATCCCTAGTCAGGGGACTAGATCCCACATGCCACAGCTAAGACCCAGAACAGCCAAATAAATAAATAAAATTATTAATTTTTTAAAGTTGGGTGGATGATACAGGGATTTCCCATACACCCCTCGCCTCCCCCACTCTGGGCACCCTGCCCAGAATCCCCTTTGTTTGACTGTGGCATGTTTGTATGCCTGGTGTGCCAGAATCAGGGCCTTTCTGACTCAACTGCCTGCCTTTGTGCAACGGAGCGGGGAGACCTCCAGCCAGCTCTGTTTTCACCCCTGCTCACAACCTGGCCTTTGAGGTTCCCCTAACTTCTTGTTTTTTCTGGAGTCTTCTAGCTTGAATGAATTTGCTTCTTAATGCCTTTCCTTTGTGCAGGCTCTGACATTTCGGCTTTCTCTGGTCTGTCAAGTCAGTCAGATTTGCCCCATCTGCTTTCCATTCTTCAAAATTCCATCAGCTTCTTTCAGTGGCTGATCTCTTTTTTTATTCTCTTTGAACTTATGGGTTTATATCCTTTTTTATTCCTTTAATGCCCTTTTAGCAAACTTTGAGGAAGGAGTCAAATTAAAGGCATGTGTTCAATCTGTGAAATGTCATCTCAGGTTCCTCCTATTTTATTATTGTGTCCCTCACTCTGCTCCCCTGTAACAGAGAACAAACCTGACTCCATATTGGATCTATTCCTTTAGCTCCAGCTCTGTGCTTTGCTGCCTGAAATTAGTCATGTTGGCTCTGCATCTTTGTAAAAGAACATTGCCTGCTGTTGTTGCTCATTTGCTAAATTGTGTCTGACTCTGCAACTCCATGGACTGCAGCATGCCAGGCTCCTCTGTCCTCCACTGTCTCCCAGGAGTTTGCTCAGAATTCATGTCCATTGAGTCCATGATGCTAAGAGGATGTTGCCTGTAGCCAGAAATTTATAGGAGAACTCATTCTCAAGGTCCTAACTTTTAAAGGTGTAACACTTTCCTTTGATAGATAAGAAGTTGCAGGACAGACAATAACATTTGTCTTTTTGGAAGTTTATAGCAACATTGTGACCAAGACCTATATGGACAGCTGCAAGAACAAAGGATTCTGGCACTAAGATGTTAGCAACAACCCTTCACAGCAACTCCTCTGCCCTTTTAAGTATAAAAGGAGCCCTGTGATTGCAACCATGAAATTCAAAGAAGCTTGCTCCTTGGAAGGAAAGTTATGACCAACCTAGACAGCATATTAAAAAGCAGAGACATTACTTTGCCAACAAAGCTCCGTCTAGTCAAGGCTATGTTTTTTCCAGTAGTCGTGTATGGATGTGAGAGTTGGACTATAAAGAAAGCTGATCGCCAAAGAATTGATGCTTTTGAACTATGGTGTTGGAGAAGACTTTCGAGAGTCCCTTGGACTGCAAGGAGATCCAACCAGTCCATCCTAAAGGAGATCAGTCCTGGGTATTCATTGGAGGGACTGATGCTGAGGCTGAAACTCCAATACTTTGGCCACCGATGCGGAGAGCTGACTCATTTGAAAAGACCCTGATGCTGGGGAAGATCTTGAGGGCAGGAGGAGACAGGGATGACAGAGGATGAGATGGCTGGATGGCATCACCGACTCAATGGACATGGGTTTGGGTGGACTCCGGGAGTTGGTGATGGACAGGGAGGCCTGGCGTGCTACGGTTCATGGGGTTGCAAAGAGTCAGACACAACTTAGCGACTAGAAAACAACAACAAGATGATTCTCTGGGATGCTAGCCTACCATTTTCTCTGTCAGCTGGCTTTCCGAATAAAGTTGCTGTTCCTCATCCCAAAAGGTCTTCTCTCTTGTCTTGACTTCTTATGTAGTGAGAAGCATGAGATTGGACTGGGTGAAATCTCTGCCATGTACTGCTCTCCAGTGAATGCAATTGCAACTCAAGTATTTAAACCCAAATATATTTGGAACAATGTATAAGATGCATGTGTTCTACAATTTTACAATACAGTCATGGCATAGTACTGGTTTGCTCATTCTCTCTTCAGCCTCCCTGGCTTGGCTACATTGTAGTTTAATCCTTCTGATTGCTGCTGGGAGCTTACTTTTAGCTCTTTGCTGCCACATATTAGAATCCAAGGAACATTTTGACACATACACCAGAAGATTTCTTTTTGATATGTACTCAGGAGTAGAGACGGAGAAGGCAATGGCAAGCCACTCCAGTACTCTTGCCTAGAAAATCCCATGGATGGAGGAGCCTGGTAGGCTGCAGTCCGTGGGGTCGCTAAGGGTCGGACAGGACTGAGCAACTTCACTTTCACTTTTCACTTTCACACATTGGAGAAGGAAATGGCAACCCACTCCAGTGTTCTTGCCTGGAGAATCCCAGGGATGGGGGAGCCTGGTGGGCTTCCGACTATGGGGTCACACAGAGTCGGACACGACTGAAGTGACTTAGCAGCAGCAGCAGCAGGAGTAGAGAGCTGGGACACAGGGTTTCCGCAGGTTGAATTTATTAAATACTGTTGTATTCTCTCCTAAATGGCTATGACAGTGAGAACTTCTCAGAGCCCTCCTGAAAGAGGGTATGAATGCAGTGTTTCTCTAACTTATAAGGACCTCTCTCTGGGGAAAGCATCTTGAGGTGCCAGCATCACTGGGAGATGCTGATGTAGATTGGGAGGGACTGGAGGAGCAGCACACTGTTTGGGGAGATGGGGAAAGATTAATAGCTGTAAGCTCAGCTCACTTTTAATCTTAACAGAGTTACTCTACATAGCTATCACTGCAAAGTGTATGTTTATTTGCCAGATAACCCAATAATTTCTTTTTCTGTTATCTAAGAAAAAACAAGATGTTCTTCCCAACAGTTTTTTTTTTTTTTCCTTTTGGTAGCGTCAAGACTGACCTCAGAATTTTTTCCCAGGACCATGGGCATCTGAGAGTCAGTGATCAAACTGTAACAAACTGTGAGTATTCTAGTAAAACACAGGCATCTGCTTGTGATTGCCTGGTGAGAAGACCCAGTCCAATGTTCCAGTCTGACATACAGATAACCCCTAGTTGTACAAAGAAGAGAAGTGATTTTAAAATATTAACATTTAAAATAATAATTAGATATCAAAGGTTAAATGGCTTTGAAAATAAAAGTAATACTAATCCAAAGTAGGACTATACTATTACTATTATAACTATTACATCAGCCTGGAATTAAAATATACCTCTGTGTAGACAGGACCAATCTAAGCTCACTGAGGCCTCACACAGCGCCTGCCTCAGAGGAGAAAATTGAAAACAGTTAAGGTATTTTTATTTCAAAAGCCTTCTAGTAGAAAATTTGGGGTTAATATGAAAGGTATAGAGATATCATAAACATATCTCTGAGAAAAATTCCCCCTAAACCTCCTACATATACAGTACAGAGAATCAGATCAGAACAGCTCGCTGGGGTTAAGGAAGTGGAAGGACGCTCCTAGAATATCTGTCCATCCCTCTTATCTGGGAGCGGGACGTGCCCCCTCCTCCTGGCAGCCAGATTCTGCCATGTGACCTGAAGCCTTGGCTATAGTTAATTGGATTGAATTGGACCCAGACCCAAGCTGAGCCAACCAGATTCTCTCCTGGAAATCTGATACTGAGTTATGAGAAACTAGATGGTCTGGTTTGGAGGTTCTCACTCACATCGGGTTTTTGCCCCTGGGAACACTGACAATATCTGGAGACATTCTGATGTCACAGCTGGTTGGGGGGGGGAAGAGGGTGGGTGTTGCCAGCATCAAGGGCATAGAGGCCAGGGATGCAGCTAAACATGCTCCAGTGCCCAGAACCTCCCCTAACACAAAGAGCTGCCAAAGTCCGCACCATGTGGTGGAGAACTCTTGCTGCCGTGACCCCTGAACAGGCAGCAGGTAACTGAGGAGACCAGGGCTGCCAGACAGCATCTCCCTTGCACATCCCAGGGGAGAGGCGACCCACCGGGAGAGGACAGCAGAGAGACTGGACAGAGAGCAGCTGAGCTCAGAGACAGCCTTCTAGTTACTGATTCCTGCTCCTTCCAGACCCCTAACTACATTTTTGCCCCTTTGTCCTTCTAATATATTCACCTTTAAAAATATATATATATATACATATATATATATATTGGAGAAGGAAATGGCAGCCCACTCCAGTGTTCTTGCCTGGAGAATCCCAGAGATGGCAGAGCCTGGTGCGCTACCATCTATGGGGTCGCACAGAGTCGGACATGACTGAAGTGACTTAGCACTTAGCTTAGCATATATATATATATGGCCATGCTGCATGGCATGTGGGATGCCTGACCAGGGATTCCCTGACCAGGGATTGAACCTGCACCCCCTTTCATTGGAAACTCGGTCTTAACCACTGGACCATCACAGAAGTCCCAATATATTCTCCTTTTATACTTAAGGTAGCCTGACCTGGTTTTTGATACTTGAAATCAAAGTAACTTAATACAAGAAACATTCAAGTGAATGGTTTTAAAGTGCTCTAAGCAACACTGAAGCTTGGGCAGCTTAGAGATCTTTTTAGTCTTTTAGAATGAAACAAATATGTAAAATGAAATGGCTAACTGTCATTACTTTATCCCACGAGATTTCTACAATTAGATGCTAGAGTGAGTCTTTCTGAAGGGCAATGGCATCTAGAACATGGCTTCCCTGTGCTTGTGAGTCTTTTGAGAAACAGGACACCTGGCTTACCTGCTCTGCCACCACACCTGAGCCCCACCCTGAGCCCCACCCAGTTCCACCAACTCCCAGTCACTGTACAGGAAGCAGCTCCATAGAGCTGCTACTGATTACACTTGCTAATGAGGCCTATTTTGCATATTATTTTGTTATATCCATGCCCATCATCAGTCTTGGGACTGACTTTTACTTCTCTACAGGAATTCTATAAAAATTGTGATTTAGGTTAAATCACAGAAATGGTCTTTGAAACTGTTTCTTCCTGGAAGCAAGCATATTTTTCTTTATGTTTTAGGAAAGCTGTGAATTCATTCATTTATCCACATATACAGTTTCTTAGGAGCCACTGACTCCTGTGGAAATCTGATGGTGGATCCTCTTTCTGGAAAAATGCACACGGGCACTATATTTTACATACAAATGTGAGGGTTCACAGACCACTGAGAGGCCTTCATACTTACCCCCTCAGATCATGAGACCTGCATTATATGTTTATTTAGTGCCTACTATGATGCCATCCATTGGGTTGCAAAGAGTTGGACACGACTGAGCAACTAACATACACACGCACACAATTCAGTTGTAAGGAATGAAAGGATGAAAAGAGTGAGTTGTACTCTTGAGAGGAACACAGCATGGACCACAGAGCAGTAAACACCCATCTATGACCAGATGACAAGTGCCAAGAGAAAGCGATAACACCATGGTAGCTCAGAATAGAGGAGTTTAACCCAGAGGAGCAATAAGAAAGGATTCCTGGAGCAGGTGACATCCGCACTGAGGATCCTAACAAGGAAGGTCAAGTAGGAGGAGAAGGGAGGAACATTCCAAACAGAGGGAATGTCTGGATGTGTGTCCGGAAGGGAAAAAGCCTGACGAGCTCAGGAAACGTAGAAGTGTTTAGAGCAGCTCTGACGCCCATCTCTTGGCTCCGGGCTGTATGTCTGTTTTTCTCTGTGTTGCCAAAGGCTGAGTCAGCTGATCACATCAACCAGATCCCTGTGCCAGCTCACTTTTGGTGCTTCTGGGGAAGTGCTGCCGTGGGATGCACTGGGGGAAGACTGGAGGTAGGAGGGAGGGAGGAGCCATGTTCCCTGCCCTTAGAGCATCTCTGGTTGCAGGGAGGGCAGCAGCAGCACCAGTGAGTGGAGAGGGCTCCTGGGGCATATGTGGCAAAGTGGCTCTGCAGTGGCTGTAATCAGTAACTGTGGCGGGTCAGCCAGAAGGCCTGGCCACCGTGAGCCAGGCTCAGGTGACACACTCCCCTCCTGCTCCAGCCTAGAGCTCCAGGCGCTTCCTCGCCTCTGGGTAACCTTTCTTTGCTGCTTCAGTCTGTATAAGTTTTCAAACTAATTCCCTATATTTAACTGCCTCTGTTCAAAATACCTAGAGCAACTCTGTTTTTGTGACTGGAAACTGACCACAGGCCTGATCTCACAGGCCATGGGGAAACTAAGCTCATGCACCATAACAATTGAGCCTGTGCTCTAGAGCCTACATGTCGCAACTCCTGAAGCCCGTGTGCCCTAGAGCCTGTGCTCTGCAACAAAAGAAGCCGCTGCAATGACAAGTCCATGAACTACAACTAGAGAGGAGCCCCTGCTTGCCACAACTAGAGTAAAGCCCATGCAGCAAGGAAGACCCAGCACAGCTAAAATAAATAAATTACTTTAAACCATTATTTGGCTGTGCCAGGTCTCAGTTGCCAAGGGCAGGTTCTTGGCTAGAGCACATGGGATCTGGCTCCCTGATCAGGGATTGAACCCAGGCCCTCTGCAATGGGAGCACGCAGTCTTAACGACTAAGCCACCAGGGAAGTTCCTGGAAGGCTCTTTATGAGGTGGAAGCGCCAGAACATAATGCGGCATTGTGCCAACTAAAGGTGGCTGCAGATTCATTGACACAGCTGGGTTCTAGCTGCTCCTCTTGAATTTGGGTGTGCTCTGTAACGGCTGTGACCAAAGAATTCAGCAGAAGGAACATGGTGGCAGCTTCCAGGTCCAGATCTTAAGAGGCTGGCGGCTTCTACTTTTTAATTTCTAGCTTCTTGGAATTTCTACTGTTGGAATGCAACTGCCATACTTTGAGAAGTCCAAGCCAAATGGGGAAGTCACACATACAATGCTCCTCTGGTAGACAGCTCCAGCTAAGCCCCCAGCCAGCAGCTGGCGTCAACAGTCAGTCACACATGTGCCATTGTGGATGTCCAGGACACTGGAGCCTTCAGATGACCCCAGCCCCAGGCCCAAACAACTCCCACATGTCTGAGCCCATTCAATCCACAGAACCATAAGAGATAACGGTATCAATACATTGCTGCTTTAAGCCACTAGGTTTATTTGTTTTAAAGCTGCTAAATTTTAGGGTGGTTTGTTACACAGCCAAAGAAAACAGGAGTAGATGTGGAAGGAGAGAAAGAAGACAGAATGAGGATAAAATCTAGAATTCTGATTTGGGGCCAAGGTGGCCGGCATCACTGCCGAGACTGGAGACCAGGGGCAGATGAACAGTTTGGGGGTGGGGGTGGGGGAGTAAACGATCTCTCATATAGTAGAAAATATATATTTCAGGAAATTCTTTTTTTCTAGACCCTGACGTGTTTTATCTTCACCAGTAGCCATCCAGACTTCAAATAGATTTATATTTTATTGATCCCTACCTTTAAGACCCTCTAAAACATAAACTTTAGTATCTTCTGCTGTAAGAAAAGTTGTGCTTCTCAAAAGTCTCAAGAGGAACTCGTATCTATTTCATCATACTTAGTCCTAGTAGATGTAGGGATCGACTTCCAGGTCTCTTTATTCATTCGCCAAATATTTACCTATCACCTGTCAGGGACTAAGCACTATTCTCTTGCGCACGAGACAGATAACGTCCCCATCCTCATGGAGTTTACATTCTGAGTGACAGACAGTACAAAAAACAAGAAAATGATCACCAATTTGATTTTTAAAAAGTAATGAAAGAAATAAGCAGGGTGACAATAGAGCATAAAAGTTGAGGGGAACCTGCTTTAAATAAAGTGGCGAGGGAAGATTTTTAAGCTGAAACTTAAGGAAGTAGAAAGAACGAGCCATGGGAAGAGGTGTAGGAAGGGGAAGCGAGGGTCGGTAGCCACAGGACCGCCAAGGGTGCAAGGCCTTCAGGCGGTTAAAAGCTACCCCAGATTCTAGGAACCGAAAGACAAGTGTGTTTGGAGTGAAGTGAGCCTGAAGTACAGCAAGATGCAGTGGGACAGAGGTGAGAGGCAGATTAAAGGATACCTTTTAGTCCAATTCAAGGATTTGCATTTTATTCTAAGTACAGAAGACAGGCAGAAACATAGATGTGCTCTGATTCATGTCGTAAGAAGGTAAAGGTCAGAATATCCAGGAGCGGGAAAAGTGAGTTAGAAACTGTTGTGGTTTTGGACAGAACCTGGACTAAGGTTCACTCTATAATTTTCTTTTCCTTGGACTCTTGTCTCTTCCTTTGTCAAGTGCAGGCAGGGGTTTGGAGAAACAGATGATGAAAATGTTTCTGTTTCTTGGGCAAACAGAACCAGAAATCAGCAAACAATGATTTCCAAGCACCAAGTATAAATAAGACTCTCTCCGGACTCTTCTTGCTTTGGGTAAAGATTTGAAAACACTTTCAAGGCTGATGGTGTTTTCCACTCCTCTCCACCAACCTGCTTCCCCCAACCTAAGGTTTCCTGCCATCAGGAACTGCCAACTGTGGTCTCTGAGACACTGAACCAATTAGTGGCTTTTAAGCCACTTCACCATTGGTATTTGTTGTCTTCCAAATTCCTTGGCAACTGGATTAGGTGGGGTGGAATCTGAATGGATTCAGTTTGTTGAAGGTTAGCATTTTTTTCTTTTTCTTTTTGTCTTCTGCAGGGCCACAGGACTTATCTGCCAACAAAACTAAAGTGTAAGGGATCAGACTGAGGAACCTTATTAGCCTTAAATACTGTTTCCTTCTCCAATACCTTTGAGTCTTTCAGTAACTCCATGTGAATATCGATAAACTTTCCTTCACATAAGGCATGGCAACAAAAGTCACTAGATATGTGTAAAATCTTCTTCAATATGCAGAGGCTGATGGCAATATGTGAAAAAGGTTCTATGGGGCTTCCCTGGTGGCTCAGAGGATAAAGTGTCTGCCTGCAATGCAGGAGGCTGGGGTTTGATCCCTGGGTTGGGAAGATCCCCTGGAGAAGGAAATGGCAACCCACTCCAGTATTCTTGCCTGGAGAATCCCATGGACAGAGGAGCCTGGTGGGCTACAGTCCACAGGGTCGCAGAGTCGCGACTGAGCGACTTAACTTTCTTTCTTTCTTTAAAATGAGTTTTTTAATGAGTCAATATTTTTGGTCAGTTCAAAAACATGGTGGCTGTGGTGGTTTAGTTGCTAAGTTGTGTCCGACTCTTGCGATCCCATGGACTGTAGCCTGCCAGGTTCCTCTGAACATGAGCTTCTCCAGGTGAGAATACTGGAGTGGGTTGCCATTTCTTTCTCCAGAGGATCTTCCCAACCCAGGAATCCAACTCAGGTCTCCTGCATTGCAGGCAGATTCTTTACTGACTGATAAAAGCAGCCCCAGAGAGATCCTCAATGTGAGGGCACAGTGAAAAGATAGGGTGAACCAGGAAGTTTGTCCTCAACAGACAAACTTTGACCTTATAGTTTCTAGATTCCAGAACTGTAAGACAAATATTTCTGTTGTTTGTAAACATGTTAGATGTATATGGCACTGGATTACTTAGCAACAGCAGGACTTTCTTAAGGCATCACCTGTTTAGCCAAAGTCAGTTAACATGGTTATACAATCTGTTCACTAGTCTAGTAACTTTGCACTTGATTTTTGTCTACTTGTAAAAATTCATTTTGGAGATGAATTTAAGCAGACTCTGGGAGATAGTGGAAGACACAAGAGCCTGGAGTGCTGCAGTCCCTGGGGTTACAAAGAGACCTAGGCAACTTAGCCACGGAACAACAGAAATTCATTTAGCCACTAATGTATACAAATCCAGTTAAGACTGATGTACATTGAAAGGGTTTTCTTCTCCCCTCCCCGCAAAAGGCCCATTGTCTTATATAACATACTCTCTTAAACTCTATGTAGGGATGAAGAAACATTGTAAAAAACTGTTGCATTCTGTCATGAATCAGAGTGATTTAAACGTGAAGGAAGGTAGGTCTGTCTCCCAAGATTCACTTTAAATAGCTCTTATATGAGAATATATCTTCAAGGAAACACCAACTCTTTTGTCTGCATACTCAGGCTGAAAACACCGGATCTGCTCTCTTCGGTTGAGAACATAAGCCACCAGGGCTGGAGATACCAAATAGAAACCTGAAAAAACGTGTGTTTGCAGGGCTGGGCCGGCTCGGATATAGAAGTTAAAAAACAGGGAATCTTTTTATTTTCCTACACTCTGTGGCCTAAATCTATTCACGTGCTGGTCAGCTATCTTTACAGCTGGTTTAGATTATAGCTCTCACTCAGTAGGCGCAGACCTGCTTCCGATCAAATCTGTCCTTCCCTTTTATGCTAAACTTTCCTTTTCAAAAGAAGAGGTCTTTTTTTTTTTTTTTTGAATTCTTGTTTCGTAAGGCTGCACATGGGGCAATGCGTCAAGCAAGAATGACATTGGGAGGGAAGAAAAAAAAAATAGTGATTTCTGAACTCCTTAAAATTCACTGGGTCCTTTTTCCTTCAGGAAATGGAGGTAGAATAAGAAGAAAAGGAAGACAAGTTGCAGAGGACCAGCTAGGCGCGCAGAGGACCAAGCCGCAGCCGGAGTCGGGCCGCATGGCGTCAGTTCCTTGTGTGCGGGGCTGCGGGAGGCTGCCCGCGGTCCCGGGAGAGGGGGGTGCGGCCAGCCCCAGCCACGTGGTCGCTGCGGGCCCAAAGTCCAAGGGCAGCTGCGGGCGCAGGGCCCAGAGCGCGCCCCGGGGCCCGCTGGGGAGCGGGAATGAAGAACCGGACAGCGGCTCCCCAGCCACAGGCTCGACACCGCCCCCGCCCTCGAAGGCCCGCGCGCGGCCGTCCCCTCCACCCCCAACCACGGCAACAGCACTTTGGGAACGGATCCGAAATCCACCAGGGCCTCTGTCCGCCCTTTTCTCGCGAGAGGTGGGAGAGGAAGCGGGTCGGGGGCGACGGAGACGTAGCCAATGAGCGAGCGGGAAGGGCGTGATCGACGGCTTCCTCCCGGCCTCGCCCCGGCTGCGGAGGCCGCGGTCGCAGCCCGCCTCTCTCTCCCTCGCTGCCTTCCCTCCTCTCCCCGCCCCGTTCTTCTCTTCCCGTCCGAGGTGGCGGCCGGCTCCCCGCTCGCCAGCTCCGTGTAGCCTCTGCCTCCGCTTCCTTTTTCCCTCGGGCCCCGTCCGGCCTGAGCGCTCGCCCCCCCCTGTCCTCCGCCTCCTCCTCGGGGCAGCCGCAGCCCCAGACCCTAGAGCTGTGAGCCTTCTCTGGGTCTCCGTCCGCGCCCGGCCCCGCCATGAATGAGGAGTACGACGTGATCGTGCTGGGCACTGGCCTGACGGTGAGGAGGGGCGGCGGGCCGGGCGGCCCGGGGCCAGGAGCGGGCCGGCCGCGCGCCCTGCTCAGCCCCGTCCTCCCCGCCCCCCGCGCCGCGAGGCCGGGGGGGGGTCTCCTCCCGGCGGGGGGGGTCTCTCCAGGCGGGCCGGGCCTGCAGCGGGGCCTGCGGGGAGGGGACACTGCGGTGTGCAACAGCCCGGCCCGGGCAGGTGCCTGGACGGGTCGGGGCGCCCGAGCAAGGGTCGCTGGGGAAGGCGAGGCCCAGAAAGCCCCGGTTGCGGCGTCGCTGCGCCTCCCTTGCTGGTCGAGGGCCTCTCGCGCCGTGAGTCGGAAAGGAGTGGGGGAGGGTGAAGCCTAGCCCCGTGGCGTTTCCTCCTCAGCCTCCAGGCCCCGCTGCTAGTCAGTTTCGGTAACCAGTCACAGGTAACCTCCGTTGGTAGGTAATTCAGGTCAGTGAACTTACTTTTTTTTTTTGGAGAAAACTGGTTTTCTTAGCCGCCTCCTCCACCCCAGGTGAGAAGCATTGTCTATTCCTGTGTAACCACCCTCCCAATCCCTCTTGAACGACCATGGGATTGGAAATGAGTTTTACTCCAAATGGGTCTCACCTGGCTTTCGCCAGCCTTGTATGTGGTCTGTCCTTGCCTGCCTCGACTCTTCTGAACCTTTGCCCCTGAGAAAAGGAGTTGGTGATGAAGTTGGTTGGTTGCTAGAGGCCAGGTGTTCCTGTCACCGTGGTAAATGTATTTCCTAGCTGTCTGCTCAGACGATTTCAGGTGATATTCCGCAGATAACGCAGGCAGGAGTTGTGCTTCTTTTCTGTGCTTTTTAAAAGAAAATGAAGACAGCTGATCTTGCCGAAGAATTCCATTTGAAGACAGGACCGTTTCCATTTATCAAAAGTTTTTTGGAAATTTGAAATTCTGACATGGTGCTGGCTGCTTCGTTTTAGAAGATGAACCCTGATTTTCATCTTGTGTTTTCTATATGAACTGATCTCAAAGTCCTGAGTCATTTGATGTAAATGCGTTAAAATGCATTGTAATCTCTCAAGATTTAAAAATTTTTTGCAGGTAGCATTCCAGAATAACTATTTTAGATTTCTCTGGACAAGAGAAAGCTGTGAAACTTACATTTGGCTAATATTCTCAAGAAAAAATTGTTGGAAACTTACAGTGATACTTTGCTGGCATGTGATTTTCTGTTTATGGTGATTTATGATGATTGTTGGTAATACTCATTTCTGAATGCTTCACTATGTTTGACCAGTCCAGAAAAAGACGGAACTGGCTGGGAAATTGTACAAAATAGATGAGAGTGATGGAATGTGAGATATTGGGTTGAATTTCTTTGGTGAGCTGTTGGATGCCTAAATGAGTAGGCCTACCCACTGCAGGGTTGGTTTTTTTTTTTTCCATTTCCGAAGTGCTTAATTGGGATTCTGAGCTGAGCTTAGTAGTTTATTTTGCCCATTGGAATGGGCACTGTTGCTACCAGCCTTTTGTTAGAGCCAGTTAGTTCCACTATGTTTCTGCTGTTATTGCTGGTCTTTCAGATTTGCTCTTGATTAGGTCAGTTAAACATGGACAAATCCTTCCTCACGCAGGTTTTTTTTTTTTTCCCTCCGCTTTCCTTCTTTTCTCCTCATGCTGGTTTCTACATGCCTAGCTCAGAAGGATCACTTTGTATCAAAGCGGCAGTCTTACTGTATAACAACCAAGTTGCAGCTTATTTACATTTTCATTTGGATTAATTGTGACCTTTTTGGTGAATGGTAGGTGCATACTTAGAAATCAGAGCAATATTTGCTCTGATTTGTATAGCTGTGATAACTGTATTTCCTGTGAACCTTCCTAGAGTGTTGGTGTGAGATATTCTTTGAGAATTATATCATTTCGGAGCAATCATATTACTGCTGTATTACAGTCGTTGGTAATAGTGATGATGGGATGATTTTAATAATGATAAATCTTTTACTCTCATTTTATTGATAGGAGAACTTCGATTACTTGAGACCACCAACGTTAAAAACCCTCAATTTATAATTTGAATATTTGGTGTGAACATACCATTTACTTAATTTTTGACTTAAAAATACTTAGTGCCTGAGATTTTAGAACCTGAAAACCAAAAAAAAAAAAAAAAGAACTGAAAACAGGCATGTATTATCAGTTATGGATACCAAATATTACGTGATTCTTGTGTGTTAATTACTTTTAGTGCAGTTAACTTGTTATTTTTAAAGTGTAAGGAAGTTTTGGGGTTTCTCTGTTTTCTAATGTGACCATTTTTTTTTATGGATTATTATGTCTAAAATACAGTCATATTAGTGCACCAGTAGTGACAGTAACTTTAAAGAAGGTTTGAAACAGTTTGCTGTAAACTAGAGGAAAATATTTTTTCCGTCTATGAGAAATGCAATGTTCTATATAGTTGAATATTTTAAAGAATTGATGGTTTTCCCTTTAAAGACCCATAACTTTTATTTTTTTGAGGTATAGTAAGTGAGGAATGTATTTGTATATGTACTGAATCATAGAAGTGCCTTTTCAGAACCAGAGTCCATAAAACATAGTTGGGAAATACCACTTTGCCCAGTTAGCCGAAGCAGTTTACAGACAGCACAGTGGAAAAGTTGAATTGATCTGGGGATTAAAGATAAATCAAAAGAACCATAATTTTTAGAAAAAAGCTTTCAAATGATATCACAGCTTCTTTAACAGACTCAGGAATGTAATGAACACCTGATAACAAGATTCACACTGGGAGGATTAATTACTGAGGACTGCTGTAACACAGTGGAGCCATTGAGGCCTCCTGAGCTCTGTGGGATTTTGGCCTTCTTACTAAGTCCTCTGAGACGACTGGGCTTTGGTAGGTAGTTCTACAGTCCTCTTTTCCTCCATGGACATCCTCTGACCACTAATTTGCTGTATCTGATTGACTTTGGGCTTGGCAATGAATTCATGAATCTTAGAAATTGTGTGCAAGGGCAGCTAGCTCCACAGCTGCTTCTTGTGCTTCCCAGCGGTATTTTGTGTTTTGTTCTGCATGGTAATTTTCGTAAGGAGCTGTGAATCAAAAAAGACACTTTAGTTGATCTCTAACCAGGTTATTCTCAGCATTATTTGTTTAAAATGTTGTTTTACATCCCAGACATACTTTTCTTCTTTCCTTCTGTATTAAAATTTGTGACATCAAAGAGTTTTTGTACCTGATTTAAAAAAATCTTGAATTGCCTTTTGTATTTGCTCCTTGAAAATCTTTGCCATTGCTGTTAGAGTTCTGTGGACAAAGGACATTTTGTCCACTGCAGTAGTGATCACAGGACCAATATATGCAGTTGTTTTATTTTTGAAAGGTATAAATACTGTGTAGGCAGTCTGTATTTTAAATCAGCCTTAAGTATACTGGTCCAGTAGAGTAGAAGTAAATCAGACATACATCAGCATTTCAAGGTAGCAATGAGACGTTGGTTGGAAAGACCACTAGGTAAACCTGTGGCTCACATGTCTATGGCCATTGTGCTTGTTTATGGGCAGTATAAAGGCAAACACACCTGCCTGTGAGTAGCTTCTTGTCATATGGAGGGTAGCTATAATATGAGTTAATGTGAGAAAGTGCTGTTAAGAGAGTTCAAATGTGGGGGAATTCTGATACTGGAATCAAAAACTTTCATAAAGAAGGAGGTATTTAAGCTGACTTTAAAACATCATAAGCAGGGTGGGGGCTGGGGTTTAGATGAAGGTAATCAAAAGGTACAAACTTAAGTTATAAGATAATTAAGTACTAGGGATGTAATGTGTAACATGATAAAGAGACCACTGCTGTACGTTTTAAGTGAAAGCTGTTAGAGTAAATCTTTAAGCATTCTAATCACAAAGAAAAAGTTTTTTCTATTTGATGTTGTATCTACATGAGGTGATGGATGTACACTAAACCTACTGTGATATTCAGTTCAAGATGTTTGTAATTCAAAGCATTGTGCTTTACATCTTTACAATGCTATAAATCAGTTAGATCAATACTGGAAAAAATTAAAAAATACTGGTAAGCTTTAAACACAAGCAATGAATTTTCTAGGCAGAGAGAGCAGTGTAAGTCAGTATTAGAAGAGAAGCTATGTTTAGGGGATGAGGGAGTTGGGAAGAAGGCGTGTCATGAAGGATGTTGAAGACAGTAGGCTCAGAAGTTTGAATTTCATCTTCTAGCCAGTAAGAAAGGATTTGAGCAGGAATGATATAATTAGAACCAAAGTGTTTGTTTCAGGTGTATAGCAAAGTGATAGTCATATATATATATATGAATTAACAAAAGCAGTTTCCGTCTTTTGATGGGGTGCCCATGGTTTATAACATAAATGGCATTATTTTGAGAGAGGGATAACTTAGGTATGGCATTGGGTTTTTTTTCAAGATAAATTAACTTTTGACAGACATTTGAAGAAACATTCTGTTGAACACTGGCATTCATTTTTAATATGTTATTGCTGTAAGATACATACCACTGAGATGAACTGATTTAAGTTTTCTGGTTAGTATATTTTCCTTATATTTCTAGACAAGTAGCTTTCAAAAGGCATTTTTCTTTAACATGAGTTGTTAGGTACCTTGTTTTCCGTATCACATTTTTGTGTGCTTTTACTTTCTGTTTTTTTTTTTCCTTTAATTATACCAGAAATTTAAAATGCAGGAGAATTTATAAGATCATGGGGCTTAGTTTGGTCACTTGGAAGTTGTATCAAAATATTATGTGTTCTGGCTCTATTCTCTTCAAGCCTAGGTTGCCCTTAAGTAGGAAGCGGCCAGGGTCGGGGGTTGGATGCAGTATAACTAGTAGGTCCTTCCTGACCATCACCACACCCACACATGTACAGAGACTAGAATTTTGCTGCAGCTGAACTTTAACCGTTTTGTTTAATCTGGGTACTTTATGTTGGACAGCATGAAGATGCCATTATCATAAAGAACTTGGATTCTGGGCCTGAGCCCGGTTTGGATGAATGACCCTGACTGAGATTACTGGTGCATCTCATTAGTGCATGCATGTGTTCATTCACTCATTTATGCATATTGAGTACCTGACATGCTCTCAGCTCTAAAAGTGAAAGACAGACAAGGCATGATGGCAAAAAATAAATAAACCAAAAAAACAAAAACTTGGATTCTGAAGATGGGTTTTAGTTCTGGTTATTTTGGATGAGTCTCTATATTCTCCTGGTTGGATCCCTGAGTGGGGAAGATCCCCTGGAGAAGGGAAAGGCTACCCACTCCGGTATTCTGGCCTGGAGAATTTCATGGACTGTATAGTTCGTGGGGTCGCAAAGAGTCGGACACGACTGAGCGACTTTCACGTTCACTTTTCAGGTCACTTTTGGGTGAATTTGAAATTAAATGTGGAGCATTTTAGTTTTAAAACTGTGTTGGTTCACATCCACTCATATATGTTTCCTGGTAAAAGTTATCAGTGTTCTTGACATAGATGGTGAATGGTCCTGGTTTTCTAGTGTGAAAAAAGGAAATTCATTTGGAGTAGTTTCTCTGACTTTGTACTTTGCTTGTTATTCTGTATTCACTAGATAGTAGTAGTGAATTTTAATTTTGAATTGTTAATTTGGAAGGATATTAAAATTTTGGGATCATTATTATACCCTATACTCAGATATGATTCATGTTTTATCAATGAGTTAATGACTTCATGTTGTAAAATTTAAAGTATCACATTTGTGCTATTATGTTTCTCTTGGCAGTGTAGTCCTTTATTGATGGTTTAGTAAAATCAGTGAACCTGCAAATTTATTAATTAGCTTTTATCATGTTTGCTCCAAGGCTATTTAAAGGTAATTAGTATCAGCTCTTTGGACTGCGGAATCTTTATATTATTGGGTCCTTTATTAGGCCTTAGTCTCCAGAGGTTGTTTTAGAGCCACTCCAGGGAGTGGGTCATGCTTCCTTGCAGTGGAGTGTGAAAAGTTAAATATAGAAGCTCTGCAACACTCAAAAGTTGCTGCTGTGATTTTGCTTCCGAATGTTGAACCATGAAGTCTGCTTTTGTCGACTGGAAATGTGACTATTTGATTTTCCTCTGTTGATGCTATTTTGTTTCTGAGATTGTAAATATTACATCTACTTTCATATAATATGTTGAATCATATGCTGGTGCTTCTTTTGATTTTTAAGCAAGGGACTTGCTTTGGATAATACTGGAGTTAAATTTTATGGTTAAAATAGTTCTGTTTATCAAGACCTCAGTTAAGAAAGTTAAAAGTCAGTCTGTGGATGAAGGTATCTGCAGTACATGTAGCCAATAAAGCATTTAAAAATTTCTAGAGTATATAAGGAATTTTTATATAACAGTAAAAAAGAGAAAGCCCATTTTAAAATGGGCGAATAATATGAATAGACACTTAACACAAGTGTTGGGCAAGATATGAAACAGCAGGAACTTTAATATGTTGTTTGCACAAGTATAAATTGGTAGAACCATTTAAAAAACCGTTCAGCAGTATTTACATGGCAACCCACTCCAGTATTCTTTCCTGGAGAATCCCATGGACGGAGGAGCCTGGTACTCTACAGTCCACAGGGTCGCAGAGAGTTGGACATGACTGAGGGACTTCACTTTCTGATACATATCCAACAAGTGCATGCATAAGAAAGACACACTGAGAATGTTGATAGAGCATTATTTATAACAGCCCCAAACTGGAAGCTATCCCAGTGTCCATCAGTAGTAGCGTGGATGAGTAAGTTGCGGCGTATCTGTAAGGAGTAGTCATTCGGTAGATTCCTATGACTTTGTTACCGTAGTGTGGTCCATGCTGCAACCCCTGAGAACGTACTAGAGATACAGAAGGTTAGGCCTCACCCGAGATACATGGATTCAAAATCTATAGTTTAACATGATCCCTGGGTGTTTAATAATAAAGTTTGAGCAGCACTGCTTTCCTTGGGATTCTTGAAATTGATCCTGGAGCAGCAGTATTAACCTTACCTGGGAGCTGGTGAGAAATTCAGATTCTCAGGCTCCATGAGGACCTTCTGGCTCAGAAGCTCTGCGGGGGTCGGGGGCTTGCAGTCTTTTAACAAGTGTCAGGATGATGTGGGTGCAAAGTGAACTTTTAGAATCTGCTTTAAATTTACGTTTCTAACATTCGCGGGAGATGACCAAGTCAGGAGCGCGCTGCGAGAGCCCCTGCTGGTGGAGTTAGGCACATCTGTGTAAGTCCACAAAGTCAGATTGTAGGTTATCAGGCCCTGTGGTTTTCGACACAACTACAGTGCTGTTGTGGTACACTGAAAGCAACCGTTAGGTAAAGGAATGGCCGCAGGTGTAAGGAAGACGTCACTTATAAATACAGCCTGCAGGCTGGATTTGGCTCCTGTACTTGGGGACCCCTGTTGTATAGCCAGAGTTAGAAAATTTAGACTGCAAGTAAATCATGGATGTTGACTAAAAGATGTATACTACATGATTCCATTTATTCAGAGTTCAGAACCTCTGGAAAAACAAATCTTTGCTCTTAAAAGTCATGAGCGTGGCTGAGGCTGAGAAGTGATTGTGGCTAAGAGGTGGCCTATTGGGGTACTCAAAATGTGTCGTTTCTTGATCCAAATATAAAAAGATGCACCCTCCTGGAGTAAAATTTGAACCTGATAGTAACTAATTTAAAGTATTTAAAAATATTAACATGAATAGTACATTATGGAGGAAAATTTGAAATGTGTATGAATTTTTAAGATAAAGATTTCAGAGTCAGGCTTCTAGGGGGAAGAGATTGTTCCCTGTGTCTGGAGTCTTGGATAAATTTGAAAAGCAGGATTTATAAAGTTACAGGGGATTACCTTTGTCCTTAAAAAAAAAAAAAAAGCTATTATCACCTAAACTCTGGTATAATGGTTTTGACTGAATGTGTATGCCATCTTTGTTTCTTCTCATTAATCCATTAATTGGATTCTTTCTTAACCTCTCTCCCCCCATCTTGATTTGATACGTCTCAGTATCAGTTCAGTACAGTCGCTCAGTCGTATCTGACTCTTTGCCACCCCATGAATCAAAGCACGCCAGGCCTCCCTGTCCATCACCAATTCCTGGAGTTCACTCAAACTTACGTCCATTGAGTCCGTGATGCGATCCAACCATCTCATTCTCTGTCGTCCCCTTCTCCTCCTGCCCCCAAATCCCTCCCAGTATCAGAGTCTTTTCCAGTGAGTCAACTCTTCGCATGAGGTGGCCAACGTATTGGAGTTTCAGCTTTAGCATCAGTCCTTCCAATGAACACCCAGGATTAATCTCCTTTAGAATGGACTGGTTGGCTCTCCTTGCAGTCCAAGGAACTCTCAAGAGTCTTCTCCAGCACCACAGTTCAAAAGCATCAATTCTTCGGCTATCAGCTTTCTTCACAGTCCAACTCTCACATCCATACATGACCACTGGAAAAGCCATAGCCTTGACTAGATGGACCTTTGTTGGCAAAGTAATGTCTCTGCTTTTTAACATGCCATCTGGGTTGGTCTTAACTTTCCTTCCGAGGAGTAAGCGTCTTTTAATTTCATGGCTGCAATCTGTACTCATGCTTTATTTATCTTTTTTTCTGAGAGTGATCGTTTAATCAATCAGATGGTTCCTGGATGTTTCATTTAGGGCTCTAGTTTTCAAACTCTTGGTCTCGGGATCTACTTACTCTTAAAAATTGAGGACCCTGATGAGCTTTTGTTTGTAAGAGTATCTCTCAGTATTTATCCTATTAGAAATCAGTGCTGAGAAATTAAAAAATTTTTATTAATTCACTTGAAGATAACAAAGATAAACTCATTATATGTTAATGTGAAAAACTATTTTGAAGTATAACTTTTCTAAAACAAAAAAATGTCTTACCTGCTTTGGCGTTCAGTCTTTCAAGGTTTTTGTCTTAGCTAAAGTATATGAAGAAAATTTGGCCTCCCTCATGGCTCAGTGGTAAAGAATCTGCCTGCAGTGCAGGGAGACACAGGTTTGATCCCTGTGTCAGCAAGATCACCTGGAGGAGGGCATGGCAACCCACTTCAGTATTCTTGCGTGGAGAATCCCATGGATAGAGGAGCCTGGTGGGCTATAGTCCATGGTGTCACAAAGAGTCTGACATGACAGAAGTGACTTCAGCATTCACACACATGAACAAAATCAGGCTTTAGACAGATGTGTAGTTGGAAGGAGGAGGAGTATTTTAATAGCCTTTTAGATTGTTGTGGCTATGCTTTGGTTTATACCAAAACATAAGTGGCAAGTTTTTTTAAAGATTAATTTGCAGTATGAAATTTGAAACCACATCAGTGAACATTGTATACTCTATTAGATTAAAATACATTAATCTAGCTTGAATTTTGAATTCCACTTTTAGCCCACTGTCTGATTTTGTAACATCATTGGTCACTTGGAAAGTACTAGTTTACTAAGTATTGCAGATCTTCTGAATTGTTGACACATTTCATTATGCAATATCAAAAACTCATATTTGTTAATGTTACTGACCCTGGAGAAGGGCATGGCAGCCCACTCCAGTATTCTTGCCTGGAGAATCCCATGGACAGAGGAGCCTTGTGGGCTACAGTCCGTGGGGTCGCAAAGAGTCAGACACGGCTGAAGTGACTTAGCATGGGATGCATGCAATGTCACTGATGTTGTCTGAAAGGATCTGGCGTGCCTGTGGTATGGATATAAGTTTCCCAAAATTCAAATTTTCAATAAAGATTTTTGACTTTTGTTTTTGGCAGCAAACACTATCAGTTAATTTTCCTTGACATTCATTTTTGTGAAAATGTCTGTCCGGTACTTAAGTCTGAGTAATCATAGTTTGTCAGTCCATATTTGTCCAAGTAAAAATGATTATCTATGAAAAACATAGCTAGTTCAGCTTATAAGTCAGTCACCCAAAAGACTTTCCTTTTCCCATTTTGCTCCACAGGATATTTAAAAGATGGGTGTTTGAGGGTGTTTTTTAACAGAGGTGACTTTTTATGCTTCATCAAGGACAGTTTTAAGTGAAACAGACCTTGCGTTTTTAATCTATGAGTGCCTTGTGGTGAAGAATATAATGACTAGTGCAGTTGGAGCCACTGCCTTCATTTTATCCACCATTGCTCTTGCAAATGTAACACAGTGGGAAAAAATGAATAATGTCTTAGTGTTGTTAAGAAAATAGTTTTAACCATGGGACCCATAGGAGTCCACTGACCACACTTTGAATTCTGGTTGTTTTAGGGGTTTGTCCTTAAAGTTACATCATACATTGCCTGTACAAAAAGCATTAATTACTAAAAGAATGTTTAATGACAGGCTTATTAAAAAAATTATTTTTGAAACATGCTGCAGCACTTTTCCTTCCGTTGAAGATGTTTATTCTTTCCCTGTAGGAATGTATCCTGTCAGGTATAATGTCAGTGAATGGGAAGAAAGTTCTTCACATGGATAGAAACCCGTATTATGGAGGAGAGAGCGCATCTATAACACCGCTGGAAGATGTAAGTACTGGAGTGAATGAAGGTGCCTTTTGTGCTTCGAGTCTTTTCCTTGTGAATCTTACTTTTTGTGGATGGTTTCAGTTCTGTTTTTTAAATAGATTATCTGTAGTGTCATCGTTTTTGGGAGCTCCTCGTTTGGGGCTTGTAGAAGAAATGTTCGATAGTCACCTACCTCTGTTGCCATTCAGAGCAGGTACCTGTTGTCTTTTGGAGGTAATAGAGTGTAGACTGGATGGGGTGCGTGGGGGCTACTTCTTGATGAAGACCTGACACACAACAGTGCTAATCACAGCCACTCAAAGATTTTATCCCTGTTTTTTCAGATGGCAGATAGTTTCTGTGGGCTTTCAATCACAGAGATGGGCTGAGAGAACCCAGGTTATATGACTCCAAGGCGTAGTCCCCTTTTAATTTTATTGAAATATAGTTGATTTACAATGTTGTGTTAATTTATGCTGTGTACAACAGAGTGATTCAGTTACACACACGTGTATATCCATGTGCACACATTCTTTTTCATATTTATTTTATTTTTTGACTGATCCCGTGTTGCTGCAAATTTCATTAAATTTCAGCTGAGCTATTTAAAATCCTAAAAGATGGTGCTGTTAAAATGCTGCACTCAGTATGCCAGCAATTTGGAAAACTTAGCAGTGGCCACGGGACTGGAAAAGGTCAGTTTTCATTCCAGTCCCAATGAAAGGCAATGCCAAAGAATATTCAGACTACTGTATGCTGCTGCTGCTAAGTCGCTTCAGTCATGTCCGACTCTGTGCGACCCCATAGACGGCAGCCCACCAGGCTCCCCTGTCCCTGGGATTCTCCAGGCAAGAACACTGGAGTGGGCTGCCACTTCCCTCTCCAATGCATGAAAGTGAAAAGAGAAAGTGAAGTCGCTTAGTCGTGTCCGACCCCCAGCGACCCCATGGACTGAAGCCTACCAGGCTCTTCCATCCATGGGATTTTCCAGGCAAGAGTACTGGAGTGGGGTGCCATTATAATTGCCCTCATTTCACATGCTAGCAAGGTAATGCTCAAAATCCTTCAAGCTGTGCTTCAATAGTATGAGAATCAAGAACTTCCAGATGTACAAACTGGATTTAGAAAAGGCAGAGAAACCAGAGATCAAATTGCAAGCATCCACTGGATAATAGAAAAAGCAAGAGAATTCCAGAAAAATATCTATTTCTGCTTCATTGACTACTCTAAAACCTTTTACTGTGTGGATCGCAACAAACTGGAAAATTCTTAGAGATGGGAATATGAGACCACTTTACCTGCTTCCTGAGAAATCTGTATGCAGGACAGGAAACAACAGTTAGAACTGGACACAACAACATTCCAAATGGAGAAAGGAGTACGTCAAGGCTGTATGTTATTACCCGCCTTATTTAACTTATGTGCAGAGTACATCATGCAAAATGCTGGGCTAGTTGAAGCACAAACTGGCATCACGATTGCTGGGAGAAATATCAATAACCTTAAATACGCAGATGACATCACCTTGATGGCAGAAAGCAAAGAGGCCCTAAAGAACCTCTTGATGAAGGTGAAAGAGGAGAATGAAAAAGTTGACTTAATACTCAACATGCAGAAACTGATATCGTGGCATTTGGTCTTAACTTCATGGAGAATAGATGGGGGAAAACTGGAAATAATGACCGATTTTATTTTCTTGAGCTCCAAAATCACTGGGGATGGTGACTGCAGCCACAACATTAATTAAGATGCTTGCTTCTTGGAAGAAAAGCTATGACGAACCTAGACAGCATATTAAAATCAGAGCCATCACTTAACTGATAAAGGACCCTATAGTCAAAGCTGTGGTTTTTCCAGTAGTCATGTATGGATGTGAGAGTTGGACCATAAAGAAGGCTGAGTGCCAAAGAATTGATGCTTTTTGAATTGTGATGCTAAAGAGTCCCTTGGACAGCAGGGAGATCAAACCAGTAATCCTAAAGGAAATCAACTCTGGAAGAACTGATGCTGAAGCAGAAGCTCCAGTACTTTGGCCACCTGATGTGAAGAGCTGACTCGTTGGAAAAGACCCTGATGCTGGAAAAGATTGAGGGCAAGAGCAGAAGCGGGTGGCAGAATATGAGATGGTTCAGTAGCATCCGTGACTTATCGGACATGAGTTTGAGCAAACTCTGGGAGATAGTGAAGAACAGGGAAGCCTGGCTTACTGCAGTTCATTGGGTTGTAAAGAGTTGGATATGACTTAACAACTGAACAATTAACAACATTTTTTCTGGCTGCATAATACTCCATCATGTATGTGTAAAGCATCTCCTTTATCCTTTCCTCTGTTGATGGACATTTGTTTCCATGTCCTGGCTACTGTAAGTCACGGTGTAAGGAACTTTGGGGTGAATGTATCCTTTCTAACCACGTTTTTCTATGTTTCAATAGTATGAGAATCTAGCACTTCAAATGTACAAGCTGGATTTAGAAAAGGCAGGAATGGGATTGCTGAACCTTATGGTGGTTATTTTTAGTTTTTTAAGTAACTTCCATACTGTTCTCCATAGTGGCCTTACCAATTTACATTCCCACCAGCAGTGTAGGAGGAATCCCTTCTCTCCACACCCTCTCCAGCATTTATTGTTTGTAGACTTACTGATAATGGCCATTTTGACCAGTGTGAGATGATAGCTCATGTAGTTTTGTTTTGCATTTTTCTGGTTGTTGAACATCTTATCATTTGCATTTTGGCCATCTGTATGTCTTTGGAGAAATGTTTGCTCATGTCCTCTGTCCATTTTTTGATTGAGTTGTCCTCTTTTGTAATATATGTGAGAACTTGGGTTACCCCCCCCACCTTCACTTGGGGTTTTTATTGAGTGAATATATACAAACTTTGTTTATTTTGTTCCACCTTAGCAATAGGATTCATGAGTTTGAGTGAATATTAAATTTTAAGTTGCAAGCTGCTTTTTATCTAGAGCCTCAGTACTTCAGTAACAGTTTGTTCTGCATTCTTGCTAGTAAAGAGCAGACACATACCACTTCTGCAATATTTATTTTACCTTTTATTTGTTTAGTAATGTATTTAATTTATGGATGTGTTAGAATATTGCTAAGTGGCCTGATTAAAAATGAAATGCCCTTGTTGTCCTTTACCTCATGTTGGTGGTATTTAGCCATATCAGAATCACTTCATCAAAAATAGTTGCATAATGAAAGTTAAATTTTGTCACATTATGGGTGTTTTTGTTTTTGTTTTAGTTATACAAAAGATTTAAGATACCCGGAGCTCCACCAGCGTCCATGGGCAGAGGAAGAGACTGGAATGTTGACTTAATCCCCAAGTTCCTTATGGCAAATGGTAAAGAGTTCCAACTTAACTTTGTGACAGGACATTGACTCTGATTTGAAAGTAGAAAGTAGCTGTTGACTCTTAAGAGAGTATTATTCTGGGTAGGTGGAAGTGGATTTTGTTGAATGGAACAGTATGGTGAGGAATAGGGTCCGTTAAAGGCTTCAAGGGTCAGTACGTTAGGAATGGAGGGAGGAGGCACTGACTTACCAGTAATTCGTTTTGGAGAAACAAAATTATGCTCTGGCATCATACACGTCAAAATTGTGTTTGTAACAGACTTTCCTCTTGATATTTGGTGACAATCTTAGATAACTGGGCCTTCAGAAACGTCCATTTTAATATTTTTTTAGTTTGTAGGCTATCAGTGTCATTTGATTGTTGGTGTTTTTAATTAGAGCAGCTAAATATCTATAAATTGCTGTGATTTTTAGCATCTTTTTCTAAGAAGTTAAAAAGCTAAATTGTAGTCCATGTCCCATGAAAGTGTTTTGCCACCCTTTCCCCCTTGGAATTTGTGTTCTATAGTTTGTTTCAGTGGAAAGATTTTATTTGAATTTAATCTCAAATTTAAAGTTAAATAATTGAATTTTCTTGAGGTTAATTGTAAATACAAAAAGTTTATTACTTAAATAATTAAAATTAGAAAACACAGATAAGCAGAAAGGAAATAAAATTTGCATAACCAAAATCTTATCGTCTTGAAACATGGTTAATATTTTGGTGTATAATCCACCAGTTTTTTTTCCCCCCTTCCCAGTTAACATCTTTTTCAGTCATTATACTGTGAATGTTTGAGAGAGAGAGAGGGAGGGAGGGAGGGAAGGAAATGGGGTAGGGGGGTGGAGGGGTGGAAGAGATAAGTCTCATTGTCACTCCAGAAAGTATAGCATGGGGGTTCAGGCAGGGCTTTTTTAAGACATTTCCTTTATATTGCCAAATTTTTTCTTTCGCCAGTAGACTGTGACTGCCGCTTCCCCAGTACTTTTACCATGCCCAGATATGATTCATTTTAGGTTTTGTGAATTTTGTCATACTAAAAGATGGAATAATGGATTTTTAACATATATCTGGTTACTGGAGGGTGAAATGATTTCTAGAGTTCATTGGTTTTCATGCCCTTTAGTGCTTTCTGCTTCGCACATTCATTTTTCTATAGACATTTTTGTGTTTTTCTTTATTAATGTAAAATAGCTCATTACAAAGGCTGTTACATGCCGTTTTAAAGTATGTTGAAAGTGTCTTCAGAGAAGGCAATGGCAACCCACTCGAGTATTCTTGCCTGGAAAATCCCATGGATTGAGGAGCCTGGTAGGCTTCAGTCCATGGGGTTGCTGAGTCAGACACAACTGAACGACTTTACTTTCACTTTCCACTTTTATGCATTGGAGAAGGAAATGGCAACCCACTCCAGAGTTCTTGCCTGGAGAATCCCAGGGACAGAGGAGCCTGGTAGGCTGCCGTCTATAGGGTCGCACAGAGTCGGATGTGACTCAGCAGCAGCAGCAGCAGAAAATGTCTTTTCCAGTTTGTCATTGGCCTTACATATAATTATTGTGTTTTATTTCTGTACAAAAGCTTTTAGTTTTCATGCAGTCATTGGTTAATCATTCTGTTACTGGTTTTGATTTGAAAGACTGTCTTTAAAATTTCAAATTCTGGTAGCTACTTCTAATGGTATTATGGTTTCTTTTTTCCACTGTATAAATAAGTTCATCTATTTTACCAAATGAATAAATTTATTTTTATTACCCCATTGTTTGAGAAGTAGGGATAGAGATTTGTTTTTCAAATTGACTGATCAGTTGTCCCTCAGCATCATATATCTTTTCTACTCTGATTAAGAAACTTTCATCATGTAGTAAATTCTTATATGTGAGTCTCTGTTTTACACTGATTTATGGACTAATTAATTTACAGTATATTGAAACATCTGACTGCATAAAGGTCTCCTCATTACCCTTTTATTCTCAAAAAAATTTTTTTGATTGTCTTTATATGTTCATCCTTTCAAATGAGTTTTAAAATAATTTTGTTTGGTTTCTCAAAGAAGTTTACTACTTCTAGTATATCAAAATTTCTTTTGGTTTATCCTAGATTTTTCTTGATCCAAAACTAGTGTTCATTTTAATAAATTGACTTAGAAACTGAAAAACACAGATTCCTGGAAAACTTTGCTTGAGTTGCCTCTCTTTAATATGCAGTAGGAACCTTAAAAAAACCTAGACCTATTTGTAATAGTACTGTAATTCTAAACCTCATACTTTTAATAATTATTGTATAATTTTTACAAAAGCAAGTTGATAAAGTTATTCACCGTGAAGTTGTAACATTTTAAAAAAAGGCTAAATTTGCCAAACAATAGGTCTGCATTCTGATTGTCCTATTAGAAATGGCTTTGGGGACTTTTGTAGGAGCTAATGGATGATGCTAAGAAGAAATTGGAAAGCCATTAGTAAACTACTTTTCTTTCTGCTAACTTTTGAAAGTAGTAAGATGTAATAACAGTTTGAATTATGTGACTCCTACAGGTCAGCTGGTTAAGATGCTGCTTTTTACGGAGGTCACTCGCTATCTGGATTTCAAAGTGACTGAAGGGAGCTTTGTTTATAAGGGAGGAAAGATCTACAAGGTTCCTTCCACTGAAGCAGAAGCCCTGGCATCTAGTAAGTAATTTCATATTCATAGAATATTAAGACTTTATAATGGAAAGGGATCTTAGGGATAAAATTCAAAGTCCCCTGCCTTGGCCATGCCCCCACTCACCCAGTCAGCATAGTCATTGGATGTCTGTTATGTGCCAGATGATGTTCTCAGCAGTTGACAATATGTCCATAAACAAGATGTTCAAAAGTGCCTCCCCCTCTGAAGCCTGGAGAGCTTTTGTCTGGAAGGCTGCTGTTGGTGAAGCTGGGCCTTCCTGGGTCAGGGTCTCTCTTCAGTGAGTGATTCATACGCATTGCTGTCTCGTGGCGTCTTTCCCGTGTGCTGCGCTCTGTGGGAGATGCTTCACATTCCTACTGACTTGCGAAGCCTTCGTGAGGTAGCTTTTCCAGTTTATAGGTGGGAAACCTCAGGCCTGAAATGATGTAGGAAGGGAGAGGCACGAAGGCACAGGGACCCTGGTGGAATCCTGCAGAGCCCGTGAGCTGATCACCCTCTGTGCTGACTGCCAGTGCTGCTGTCCCGCCTGCTGTCCTGGGGGTATGTCCGGTCCCTGGTACTGTGCCCACTCTCCAGCATCTCTGTTCCTAGGAGTTCCCAACGAGGGTGGAGTGATTTTATTTCTTGCCCCAAATCACTTCCTATACTGGCTCTTGAAAGACTCCGAGTTAACATCTTCTGTTCTGAGTCTTATAAAATAGCAACACCCCTAGAAAAGACCTTCCTTCCTTTTAAGGTGATTTTGTTGCCATGAGGAATGAGCAGTTTGAGGAAGGATAAATGTGTATAACTGAAGGGCAGATAAATTTTCTTAAGTGCTCTAGGAGTTCAGAGGAGGGAAAGGTTTGCTTTTGGAGAACAGGAAGAGTGCCAGTAAATTCTCCAGGAATTATTTTGGCATTAAGAGTGGGAAAGATTTCTTACCTAAAAACCTTGTTTTTTTGGCTAACTTCCATTTATTTACTTCTTACTATTAGGGGAGAAAATAGTGGGTCTAAAGTGTTGAAAGACACTGTAGCTAGAAAGTAGAAGCTAGCACTAAGGATGGGGCCTGGATTGGTGAGGAAGGAGCAGCTCCTGCTTGAGTGGACGGAGTCCTTGCTGTGAGCCTGGGTTAGAGATCAGTCTTGTCAGTGACGCGCATCTGATGTAAATAAAGTGTCCTCATAGAAATTGGAGTCCAAGAGTTTGAAAATTCTTTTAAACACTGTTTGTGGTATGATTTTTTATTTAAAAGTTTTATGCTCTCTTGAGCTCTTACCTATATTAATAGCTTCAACCACCTCCTTAATTTAAAAAAAGTTGAAGGATTTAACATTTTGAGTTTTATTTTTCCCCTTTGATGTTTTCAAATATGTAAAACAATTACATGACTTGAAAGTCAAAGTTATATTAAAAGATATATTTAGAGTCTTGTTCTTACCTTTGCCATTCCATTCTTTCCACTTTGTTAGGTGGTCATTTTTAATTATTTCTGATTTGTCCTCGTGTTTCTTTTTACAAAAATAAGCAAGTGTATTTAATCTCTTTATTTTCAAGGTTAGATTTATTGAGGTTTAATTTACGTACAAGTAGGATTTACCTGTTTTAACATATGTTATTCGGAGAAGGCAATGGCACCCCACTCCAGTACTCTTGCTTGGAGAATCCCATGGACGGAGGAGTCCATGGGGTTGCTGAGTCCGACACGACTGAGCGACTTCACTTTCACGTTTCACTTTCATGCATTGGAGAGGGAAATTGCAACCCACTCCAGTGTTCTTGCCTGGAGAATCCCAGGGACGGGGGAGCCTGGTGGGCTGCCGTCTGTGGGGTTGCACAGAGTCGGACACGACTGAAGCGACTTAGCAGCAGCAGCAACATACGTTATTGTGAATTTTTCGCTAAATCGCTGCCTTATTGTCAACTGTTTGTATTGATGGGTAGGATTTTGAAGGTGGAATGACAGGCAGGACAGTTCAAGGCAGAATGAATAAACAGGATAGGAAATGTGTAGAGGGTGGGAAGTTCAAAAGAAAGATAAAACCATTGTTTTATACTTTAATAATTGCTAACATTATGTACAGGCACTTGTGCACTAATTATTTGTGTATTGTCTAAGTTGATTTTACATAGTCTTTCACAACAGCCCTATGAGATGTGCTATTCTTGGCATATACATGAGGGAACACTGAGGTATACAGGTGTGAAAGAACCCATGAATCTCATAGCTCATGACTAGTGAGAACTAGTTTGAAGCCACATTTGTCTGACTCAAGAACCCCACACAAAACCACTGAACTATGTAGTATATAAATGTATAGCTTCTCAGATATTTTAACAGCTGCCACTGAGCCTCTAATTCTTTTTTTCTCTGTGTTGCACTCCATGGACTGTATGACCCCATGGACTGTAGCCCGCCAGCCGCCTCTGTCCATGAAATTCTCCAGGCCAGAGTACTGGAGTAGGTAGCCGTGTCCTTCTCCAGGGGATCTTCTTGATCCAGGGATTGAACCCAGGTCTCCCACATTGCAGGCAGATTCTTTACCATCTGACCCACCAGCGAAGTCCATGTAGTATGTAAATATATAGTTTCTCAGATACTTTAACAACTGGCGCACACCCTCGAATTCTTTTTTTCTTTGTGCTGCACATTTCCAGTGCCTGTGGTTGTTCCTCATATAATATGTTGTCTAGGTCTCTTGGCCACTTTTCTTTGAAAATTCTGACTTTCCAAGATTACCATATATATGATAGAATTGAGCCAGACCAGACCTGATGCTTCCAATGTTGTGTGCCGACTTAGTTCCAGTGGAACTTTTACTTTCCTTGACCAGTGTATTTCTATTAACATAGCCTAAGTGGAGATAATGGAGGACGAGGAGTCTTGCGTGCTTCAGTCATGGGGTTGTGGAGAGTCAGGCAGGACTGAGTGACTGAACAGCAACAAGCCTGAGTTTTTGTTGGGTTTTTAAACAGCTTTATACAATGTTGGTTTTTGTGATAGGTCATGATGCTAACTAAAACCTCAAGGTTCCAATAAGTGTGTGTCCATTAGTCAATGTTATTTTAGTCAAGTAAATGAGAAAGATATATGGCCTCTAGAATAATGTTGAACACAGATACTTAGAAAAGTTTGAGACATTTTCCTGAATAGCTTTGAAATGTGCCCAGCAAAACCTAGTGTCCTCAGTTGAATCTTTATTGCTTGTTCTCACTCTTCTGCTGTGAGGCATCTGTTTGTCGGGGGCACCTTTGACAGCACAGAGCCGAGTGACTGGGGACTCCTGGTGGTCAGGAGGTACGCCTGCTGCAGGGCCAGCTGCAGCCTGGGGTGAGGCTGTTGAGGTCCACCGTTGGAATGACGCATCATGCCATGTCTCAGTGCTTTTCCTGTGACATTCATTCTGCTTCATTTTTTAATTTTGTTGTCAAATCTTAACACCTGTTAATTGGAACGCTTTTTCCTTTTCTCTTACTGAAACTGCTCTAGATTTTTGTAGCTTTTGTCTTGACATAGGTGTCTGTTTTGGTAAATAAATCTCAATGTGCAAGTACATGAAAGAGGGTAAACCCATTTGAAATGACGTGAAGGCACAACTCAATGGACTAATTGTGAAAGAGTTTTTGTAGTTCCTTTATCATATAATTTGAGTATTTTCTTTATTGTGTGTCCAGTATATGAATGTCAGCTTCTTTTATATTCACTCCCATTGGACATTAATTAGTTGGAGTGGAATATTTATTGGGCACTTGTTATACGGCAGGTACCTGTCTAAGAAGGTCTGGGGTAGGGACGGTGCAGCAGAGGAGAAAAAGTAAACAGAAGTGCTTTTCCTGTTTGTGCTTCCATTCTTGGGTGGCTGGCTGTGCATGATAAGGAAAAGCATTTCAGCTGGTGATATAATCAGATATAAAAGTGTATCAGATGGTGGTGATGAAAGGAGAGGGTGTGGGCGGGCTGTTTTAAATAGGGTGACCAGCGAAGGCGTCGTCATATAGAAGTAGCTGTTATAAAAATTACATTGTAGGAAATAGTACATGAACCTTTTAAATTAGGACCTTTTCAGAGTGAGCCTTGGGTCTCTCAGATGTTGGTGATCACATGGGGATTTGGTTCTGACATAAGGACTGAAGGAGCAGCTTAGAGAGTCTCCTTTGTGTTGGGAGAGGCTCCTGTCAGGCTCAAGGCTTGGAGGAGGCAGGGAGAGGAATCAAGAGGAAAGAAGAGAAAAGGAAAGAATGGGGAACTGAAAGAAACACAGTAGATTTTCCTTTTCATTTTAAAAGATACTATGCGGTATCTGCACAGTTAGCTATTGGTAAGAGCTCTAGGTTCCAACAGATGCGTCCACCAGAGTGACTCCTGAGTTGTAAGTGCGTTGGCGTGGTGACTTGTGTTTTCCTTTGGCTCTCACGCTTTCCCCTGAGGGCTATACTTGTGTCTTAAGTAGCATAATAGAATATTTCTTTTTAGCCTTATGCTTTTTACTGTGTATGCATTCTGTCCATTTTTAAAATTTTAAAAGCTAAGTTATATAAGTATTGATTAAAAAGGTTAAATGTAGTCAGGTGTCATGAATCGTCTCATGATCATTTTAATTTTCAGTTTTGTTGATTTCAGCTATTGTCTTGAGGGAAAATGTTTAAAGTATCAAAATATTCAACTGTCAGTGGATATAAAAGAAATGGTTAAGAATTTTTATGTAAAGCTCCAGTTGTTTTTAAAGTAACTGTGTGGTTTAAGAAAGGGGCAGTAGGAGAGGGACCCAGGAAACTTTCTTCTGTTTTGACCTTGTCTTTCTCCCAGCTGTTCACAGCAGTGGGAATCCTGACTGGTAGGAAGAGCTGAGGGCTTCTTACATGGTGGCTCATAGGTTTCTCCTCACCTCTTTTTTAGTGTAAAAAGCAGTGAGCTGCGTATCTATCTAGGACTTCATTAAAGTGACTGGAAGCGTAACCAGCATCTAAATTTCTTTGAAGTCACTTTGTTCTTGGTATCTAAGCTGCTTTTCCATTAAATGCTAGAGTGTATCTTAACATACAGGAAAAAAAAATAAGCATTTAGAATTTTAGGCAGTTGGAGAACAGGTCAGAGCTGTGGAAAGAACATTCTGATAGATGCCTTCGTGAGTAATAGTTTTTCAAAGTTGTATTTGTACCTAATAAATATAATTAAACTTGTTACATTTAATTAATTATGGGTTATAATTACTTGTAATTGTATTATAGAATGGAAGACTTAGTAGCTGATCTGTTGTAATGATGGGAAGCCCAGTTGTCTCAGTGGTAAAGAATCCACCCACCAGTGCAGGAGACTCTAGTACTATCCCTGGGTTGGGAAGATTCCCTGGAGGAGGAAATGGCTACTACCCACTCTAGTATTCTTTCCTGAAGAATCCCATGGACAGAGGAGCCCAGGGGGCTGCAGTCCATGGGGTCACAAAAGAGTCGCACACAGTTTAGGGACTAAATAATTATGACAGTTTATTTCAAAGTGTTACGAAACTGTCAGTTTATTTTAAAGGTTCCAAACTCCTGTATTTTAAATTGCACATTGCATTGCAAGAGCCTAAGATAGCAACATGGGATATTTAGACTTTGCTCTCACACTTTCTTTTCCTCAGTGTCCTGTTGTGAGTATGTCTTTTTGAAAAATTCTTTTTTAGGCCTAATGGGGCTGTTTGAAAAACGTCGATTCAGAAAATTCCTGGTATATGTTGCCAACTTTGATGAGAATGATCCTCGAACTTTTGAGGGCGTTGATCCTAAGAAGACATCAATGCGAGAGGTGTATAAGAAATTTGACTTGGGCCAAGATGTTATAGATTTTACTGGTCATGCCCTGGCACTTTACAGAACTGATGAGTAAGTCTTCTGGTTTTTAGATTTGTGTTTTTCTTGGAATTTTCACTGAATTTACCAATTCTGCAGAGTGGAAATTCTAACAAAAAAAAATACATAGCTATATTATACTATGAAAAAGAAGTTCTAACTTCAGTTTGGTGCTAGAGCCTTATAAGTAAAATATGGAAGTGTTGAATTGAAATCCTTTCAGAAAACGATTTTAAATTGAGCAGAGGAATGCAAACCAGAGCGCTTTTCTAATGTTCATTTCCTTTTGTCTAGCTATTTAGATCAGCCATGTTGTGAAACCATTAATAGGATTAAACTTTACAGCGAATCTTTGGCAAGATATGGCAAAAGCCCATACCTTTATCCACTCTACGGCCTTGGAGAACTGCCACAGGGATTTGCCCGGTGAGAGCCCATCTTTAACCTTGTGCTGAAACCCCTCTGCTCCTGAACTGCATCTCAAATGGTAGCTTACGAGACGTGGTTGTGAATGAGACAAGGTGTTTGTGGGTAGGGAGGTGCTTTTTATTTTTAGTGCAGTAAAACTTACATACAGTGAAACCACAGATTTATGGATTAAGAAAAATGAGTTGGACATATATGTAGACCTGTGTAACCAAAACTCCCGTCAAGGTGTGGGATTCCAGGAAGTTCCTTTGTATCGCTGCATAGTCACCCCAACCCCCGCTGTAACAGCTGCATTTGTGATTTTTATCACCATGGATCACTTTTGTCTCCTTTCAGTTTATATAAAAGGAGTATGTTCTCATTTTTACCTGGCTTTTGCTTAATAGTATTTTTGAGATTCATCCATATTAATGCATGTGCTGGTAGTTGTTTAAAAAATACTGAGTAGTATTCCATTATGTGAACTGTGTGAATGTACCACATTGTCCTGTCAATGGACATCTGCATCGTTTTCAAAAAGTTTTGGGGTGTTATGAATGAAACTACTATGAACTTTGGTGTAACAGTGTGTATGGACCTCAGTTGCCACTTCTTCTGGGTACATACATGTCCAGGTGTGGAATTGCTGGACATTCAGTGAGTTTTAAAATTTTTTAAAAGTTTTTTCAATAGATATAGAATTTCCATGTTTAAAATATAGTTTTCATTTTTATGGTGAGGTTTTCTGTTTATTAATTTTGACTCATGAATAGGTAATATTCTTGAACATAGATCTTTGAACAGGCATATTTGTCCCTGTACATTTTTACAGTAGCTGCATTTAACTCCCCGCATGTTTTAACATCAGTAATTTGGGCATCTGTTTTGATCACTTTTCTTTTTTCCATGCGTATAGTAATCTTTATATAAAAAATTATATTTTATAATATGTGTATTGCACATACTGATTGGTATACATTGTAGAGATGCTGGATTCTTTATGCGATGAGTGTTGATTTTGTTTTGAATTGCAGTTAAATTATTGACCATTCATCTTGAACTTTTGGAGGCTTGATTTTTTACTTTGTTGCTGGTGTTGATTTTTTTACTTTGTCTTTTGTCTGGCTGAATCCTTAGTCCTAGCATAGTTAGGTGTGGTCCTTTCATGATGTCATTGGAAAGTGCAAGAAATGTACCAAGTTTCTCTAATATGGCATCATCAAACTCATTTATCCTTATGGTCTGTGGTCTCCGCTCAGGTTTTTTTGCTTTTCAGCTGTTGCTTTTAGTGGATTCCTTGGGAATCTCATGTGTATAAGCATTTCTGGAGTTAAGGATTTGAAGGGATTTTGTAATTTGACTGCTTCCCATTTTGGAAGATTTTTTTCCCCACAATTTTTATCTCCTCGTGCAGGCCACTTTCTGTCTATGGCAACTTAAATCAGTAGGCCTGTGGACTGGGAGGTTGGTTCTTTCAGGGGAAGAGCCATATAGAACTGTAAATACTTTTTTTTCCCCCTAGGCTAAGTGCTATTTATGGAGGTACCTACATGCTGAATAAACCAATTGAAGAAATCATTATGCAGAATGGAAAGGTGATTGGTGTAAAATCTGAAGGAGAGGTAAATACCTTTTACAACTTAAAAAAGTATCATATTCTTGTAAAGAAAACTTTATTGTCTAGTAAGTACTTGGTATGGACATTGATCCCGGATTTCAGACCACATATGTTTTCTTTATGGTAACTGGGTGTTCATAATCACTGAAAACTAATTACAGGTGTGCTTTTGTTTAAAAAATTTTTTTTTCTATTGTGTTGATTGTTGCTTAATACTAAAACAGAAATTATGAATGTGCTCTAAATGGTAAGTTTTATTTGTATGGTGTGGGTTGGTGCCTATCTGCCAAATTTTCATTTAAATTTAGCTTTATTTGTGCCACTTACGATTTATTGGTTGAAATGGGGCTTGGGTAGTACTGTTTTATTGTTTTATTATTAATACAATTAATAATGTCAATAATAATTACCATGAACATTTCTTATCTGGGGGGTTTAGCCATGGAACTGGCCAGGAGTTTTGAACAGTGTTTTTCAAATTTGAATATCAATTGTTAATTTCGTTAAAGTACATTTCTTTTTCAGTAGTTCTGTGGTGGGTTTTCATTTTCTTCCAAGTTCTCAGGGGATGCCATTGCTGTTGATCTGCAAACCAGACCATATTTCATGAACCATCAACTTTTACAAATAGAACTGTTAAAAAACTCAAAAACTATGTTTAAAAGAATATTTTCGGATTCCCGATTGTATTCTGTGGGTTCAGACTGTATAATCCACACTCACTGGTTGACCCTCTCACCCTTTAATAAGTTGTAGATCTTTTGTAACTATCTTGTGCTTTCAGCATACACATAATAGATGTTTAGGAAATAGGGGTGAATATTTTAATGATATCTCAAGGTTCTTTTTATTCATTCTTCTCTGTCTTAGGCAACTGCTTCCTCTTAGGACATTTCAGTGCTTTGATATAAAGAGGGAAACTATAATAATACATAAATTATCTTGCGACTTAAATTTTACTTAGGAAGTGCAGTCTTAAAATGAGAGTGATCATGTTCTGTTTGTAATATTAGTCCCCTTTATAAAGCGTTTATTTCTCACTGGGTCCATTCACATATAATGACATTCCTTGAACAGTTTCATTTAATTCTAGCAGTATGTGAGCCCTCTTCTGCCCAGTTTTAAAGCTTATACGTCTGAACGCCATGCAATACATTTTCTCTATTTGAATAAGATTTAAAATTTATAGATTTGCTCCAGGAGAACTTATAGGGATTGTTGGCAAAGCTAGTTTTAATAGTTATCTCTAATTCGCTAATTATGTGTGGTTAACTTGATGGAGATAACAGATGATGTTCAGGGAACAGTGGCATCATTATACCTTCTAAAAACATCATGATGAACACTGAGTATTAGAAAGTCTTCAATGTTTTGTTGCAGATTGCTCGCTGTAAGCAGCTCATCTGCGATCCCAGCTATGTGAAAGATCGAGTAGAAAAAGTGGGCCAGGTGATCAGAGTCATCTGTATCCTCAGCCACCCCATTAAAAACACCAACGACGCCAACTCCTGCCAGATCATTATTCCACAGAACCAAGTTAACCGGAAGTCAGGTACGTTATGGAGGTCAGGCAATGTCTGCATAAATTGCAGCTTTTATGTGTTCTATTAGAGTGAAGAAACTTTAGTTTATACATGGAAAATGTGATGGATCCCTTTTAGCTCGTAGAACTCCTAAACCATCACTTTGAAATGGACACGTTAGGCCAGGAGCCCTGCCTTGATTCTGACGCACCTCTTGGGGCCTCCCCTCCTCTGTAGAACCGAGAGCTGGACCCTATGAGGGCGCCGTCTCTCTCATCGGAATGTTGTATGCCTGTGGGAGTTTATGCTTATTAGTTGACCTGATTTTACTGTAACTTTTAGGCTGATGACGGCACTACTTTTATGTCATGATTTGTCAGTATCTGTACTTGTATTTGCCTTTAGCAGTGTGCTAGAAAACAACTTTGATTTCTCTGATTAAGGTCACAACTTAGCTCTGAAATAATAATTCTGCATCTGTTTGCTTTAACCATTTGTTTTCATCTAGTAGTTTTTCCCATCTTCCTTTCAGTTAGAGCCCTGAAGCTTTTATTTATAAAAACTTCAACTTAAAAGGAACTATTAACCTTTAAATGGCCAACTGTATTTTTCCATAAGAAATCAAATCACAGGTTATTTCTAAAACAAAGGGATTTTGACTAAAGTAATCTTTCAAGGGTTCGTAGATCTCAGGGTCTGGGAGAGAGTCAAGGCGAGGACTTCCCTGGTGGTGGTTCAGTGGGTAAGAATCCCCCTGCCAGTGCAGGGGCATGGGTTTGATCCCTGGTCTGGGAATATTCCACATACTGCAGCGCAAGTGAGCCCATGCTCAGCAACAAGAGAAGCCTCTGAGAAGGCTGAGCACAGCAGTGAAAATCCAGCACAGCCAAGAATAAAATAAAAAGAGTAAGGGGAACCTAGTAATTGTTTTCTGTTTTGGAAATTATGTGGTTACTTTAGTGTTACACAGACAAGTATGGAATTATTATGAGCTTATGTCAACACAAGAGTAGCTTAATGCTGTTTGTAGTTTTATCTTGCTTAAAAAAAATGAGAAATCAGTAGTTAGTTAAACCCCACCTTAGCTAGTCAGAACCTTTCTAAAGTGCAGGGTTCAGAGAGGAGAGACAGGTTTCCACAGTGACCTGTGGCAGCCGGGTAGACTCATGTCCATGTCCACTACTCACCGCCATGTGACCCCTGCCTTCATCTCCAGTAGGCTCAAAGTGGCTGAATATTTGCATCCCCTACGTACGACTGACTGTGTTTGCCTCCGTACAGAACTTGTCTCAGAAGATAGTCTGTTCCAAGTAATGTTAACTCACAGCTCACTGAAGTTGGGGTGAAACCGAGTGTGCGCCCAGGCCCATGTCTACAGGGCCTGGCAGTAGTGGCTTTGCTTGCTTCCAGATATCTACGTCTGCATGATCTCCTCTGCACACAACGTGGCCGCACAGGGCAAGTACATCGCCATCGCCAGCACGACGGTGGAGACCAAGGAGCCCGAGAAGGAAATCAGACCAGCCCTGGAGCTCTTGGAACCAATTGAGCAGAAGTAAGTGCTGGATCTGTTTATGCCAGCTCACACCCAGGACTGACTGGCTCCGTGGTGAACTGAACCCTTGAGAATAGTGAGCGCAGCCATTGGCTCTTCCCAGCCTCCTTGCCTGGGCTTTGAGTATCAGGCCCAGTAGTGAGGGGCATGTCAGTTCCCTTGCTGACTGAGTTCTCTCTCCCCTCCAGATTTGTTAGCATCAGTGACCTCCTTGTACCAAAAGACTTGGGAACAGAGAGCCAGGTGAGTGGCTATCTGAAAAGGGTAATTACCAGGCTTCATTGGGGGATGTCACCAGATAAGTCTCAAGTCTTTGTGATTCTCATTTCCAGATCTTTATATCCCGTACCTATGATGCAACAACTCACTTTGAGACGACCTGTGATGACATTAAGGACATCTATAAGAGGATGATGGGATCAGAGTTTGACTTTGAGGAAATGAAGCGCAAGAAAAATGACATCTATGGGGAAGACTAACGGCAGTACATGTTATCATCTAATTAGGACAAACTTAAAATTTGGCAAATGATGCATATTGTATGAAATCAGTATTGTAAGGCCTGCTTTTGTAATCAAAACTGAGAGATTGCAGAGCACTGTACCAGTAAATATTCCTCCCCTTTCTAATATCATGTATTAACTTGTTTTCATGGAGTGGCTCTTCCGAATTGGCAGGTTCCCACGTTCTGTTCAGTTTAACCAATACTGGCTTGTGTTTTCTAGTGAAGGATCAGTTTTAAAACCTTGTGATACTGATACAGAGAACTTGATACAGTATTTGTATCTTTTAATCAGTGTAGCCTTTGCAGTTATGAGCTTCCGCTGCTCAAGAGCTGGGTCAGTGCAGCTTGCGTGCCATTTTGTCCTCTCGATGGTGAGGAGGTTCAGAACTGAATGTCTGTAACCGGGGACAGTGTCCCTTACTCCTCCCCACTCCGTTCCGTTCACGTAATGTGTCAGGACAGTGCCCACCCAGCCCAGCCACAAGCTTGGTTTATGTGGGCCTCCAGTTCTAACCAAACTCCAGACTTGGAGAGTCTTTTGGAGGAAGCCTGTGTGCGGTGTTTTAACCTATTAAAACTGATGAGCGCAGAGGGGAAAGAAACCCGTCATAAAGCAGGTAAATGTAGGAGCTGCTTCTGTATCCCAGATGTAGCTTCTTCAACGGACCAAGCTGCAGCGCAGTATTGATTTGACAGAACCTCTGCTTCAGTGACGTCTCCAAATGATTTCTGTACTGCAAATAAAGCCAAACTCTGGAAACCAGCTTCCTTTTGTTGGTCTTTTGTGTCCTGACAACTCAGAGCTAGCGAGTACTGCACTGGCCTGACAGGCTGCTCATCTCCTTCACTAGAGCTGGAATCAGATGTGGGAACGAGCGCTGAAGACCCCCCGTGGACGGTGGAGCACTGCCATCAGGCTGCACTGTGAGTAGACCCTGAATCACGTCCTGACACAATGTTGATTAGACCCTTCTGGGAATCCCAAGTAGTGATTTAGAAACAGACTCTTTCATGAGAGAGTAAAGGACCCTGCCAAGTGGAGTAGGTGCTTTAATATTTCCATTTATTTCAGATTGTAGCTGCACATAGTTTTAATGGTACCCACTTTCCTCTGGATCGTTCGAGCCTCACTTTATGCTGTTACTACATCAGAGGAATGAGGACATTGTGACTGTTCTCTCGGTCTGAGTGTTGATTCTTACAGATGAGTCTGAAGGACACAGACTAAGGTAGGTGCTCTGCCCTGTTAAAGGATTTACAGTAATAACAACTTAGATTACCCAGGTGGTTACTTTAGCTCAGTTTCATGGTCTCACACTGCCCACTTTTGGGGGACTTGTCCTGCAGACGGTATGCACCTCCCTGGATGACATCCCCAATCACCCCAGTTGAAACCTCTGCCCTTTCTAAAGAGAGTTATCTAAAATTCCTACAGGCCGCCCCCTTGTCACACAGTAATTCACACCTAACTGTTAATTCAGCAGAGGTGCCTGCCGGCCTCGTGATAAGACAGAGAGCACCAGCTTGTCTTCATGTTCTGCATTCAGCATATTTGTCGACCAGACAGTGGGTACAGGGTTGCCGAGGGCAGAGTCTGTACCGGAGCTCAGCCTGGGTTGCCCACCCTCTCGGCCTGGCTCAGCCCTCAGTCACAGGACAGATGGCTTGGCAGGTGCCTGCGGGAGGCTGTCCGTCTAAAGCAGAGGAGGTGGCTGGGCAGGTGTGTTGGCCACGTGCTCTCCTTTTCTGTAGTGATTTCTGATTAATTCAGGGTACCTAATTCAGTTATGGTTCTCTTACTAGATTCTTGTCCCTGGGGTAAAAATTAACTGATTGGGTTTCTAAGTAAGAGCTAGGGTAAAGACAGTTAAAATTTCATTGTATTCCTCCTCCTAGGAAGACAACAAGTGAAGTTATTAGCACATTGGGTTCAGTAGGGGCATGATATGAAGCAGGTAAATTACTTCCTGTCCTGAGGGACAGGCCTAGCGTGACCCCAAGAAGGCCAGGCGGGTGTGGGGGGTGGTCCCGAGCTATCCCCTGCTGCTCCGGCTGGCTACACCTGGGATAGGGGAGCCCCAGGCAGGTCAGTGGGGACGAGGCCAAAGGAGTATGGCCACAGTGAGGTAAGTGGGAGCATTCCTCTGGAAGCAGCTTATCCTAAGTGGCCTAAAAAATTTAAACCGCTATAAATCTTCCCTAACACATTTAATTCTTACTATAAAGTCATTGCAGAAGCAGTTGAATGATTTTAAGTTGTCTTTATTTAAAAAAAAATTAGTTACAAAAATTTTGTTCCAAATAGTATGTATCGTACAAATGTTTTTTGCTTGGTTTTGAGTTTTAAAGATTATTGTAGAAATTATTTCTAATATAAATAAATGATTATTTCTTCCTCAGAGGATTGATTTTGTAGTGCAGTATTTACATAAACTAAGTAAGTGAAAAATGACATTTCATAAATTTGTACCATTTAGGAAAAAAACTAATTTCATGTAGTGTAGCATGAGTAACAGGAAATATAACCACTTAAGATTGTATGTGGTAAAACCTTTAAAACAGACCGTCACATGAATTACAGATGCGTTTTTGACCCTAACATGCAAAAACAGAGCTACTGGTTAAAATAGGTGTATTTTTTGATACAATTCAGTATACTTGTAAAATTCTTATTTTTAATGTTAAGTTCAATTAATAGCTATGAAAACATTCTGTTCAAAATGAAAATAATATTGAACACTGCAGTCCAAAGCTGATGAATAAGTACAAGTGCTACTGTGAACAAAGTCATTCTAGCAATGTGTAAAACATGAAGGCAAACGTTTCCCCAGGTTGCAAAACACTGATTTGAGATCTCAAAGATTTTCAAAGAAAAGGGAAAATACTAATTTGTTGTTGGCATCATCGATGTCTAGGTAAGCTGCAGTTGAGCCACTGGATAAATACAAAATTGATAAAATTCTGTCTTTAAAACAAAATAACCAAGAACTGTTCCATAAGTAGGATGCTATCTACTGGGGAAAATATCCAGGAGTCTAGGTTACATTATCTTCTGTCTGCAAGTGAAAATGTTCATCATTCAGAAAGTAGTTATTCGTTAGTGATACTTGAGAAGGTCCCCTTTATGCCAAACCGGCAGCAATTCGACCCCTATTTAAATAAACACTTTATAGCGTGATGTGTAACATATAAAACAGTTTCTGAGCAACTGACTGCTCATAGGCACAGATGTCAGTATCTACCCCTGTCAATTCCAGCTCACATGGGAGTGTTTGGGAAGTGTTCTTACCAGTAGCTACTCCGAAACGGAGCTGCTACTTTCTGTATATTTTCAATAAAGTCATTTACATCTGTCACAAGGATGCCACTATTTTCAAAGACTTCTCTGGAGACCACGGGATTTTCTGTAAAAAGAAAAATAACTATTTCGGTGAACAATTCATTAATGTGTATACAGCTTTTAAAGTAGCAGAACCCCTTTTATTAAAAACAAAACTACATATGAGGGGAAGGACCTGTGTCAAATGAAGAACAAGGTTGGAAACTTTGGGGTCAGCTGCCTCGGGGATGGGGTGCTGAAACCATTTATGGGCCTTCATTCCTTGCTGCTAAGTCACTTCAGTCGTGTCCGACTCTGTGCGACCCCATAGACGGAAGCCCACCAGGCTCCCCCGTCCCTGGGATTCTCCAGGCAAGAACACTGGGGTGGGTTGCCATTTCCTTCTCCAATGTGTGAAAGTGAAAAGTGAAAGTTAAGTTGCTCAGTCGTGTCTGACCCTTAGTGACCCCACGGACTGCAGCCTACCAGGTTCCTCCATCCATGGGATTTTCTAGGCAAGAGAACTGGAGTGGCTTGCCATTGCCTTCTCCGCTTCATTCCTTAAGTGTTGTTTAAAACCGTAGATGGTTTCACTTAATAGACCTTTATCTAAGGAAACAAAATCTGCTCTACTCGCCCCAGCCGTGTGTGTTCAGGCTGCCAGTGATTCCCCTGGAAGGCCATTTCCTGGCTGACGACAATCAGGTAGCACTATGGCTGTGAATTACCTGTCAGGAAGACGGCAAACCTGGTGTGGATGTGCTGAACCTGCAGGTTCACCAGACATTTCAGATGCTCAGCTTTGCTTGATGGTCGAGAGTCACACTGGTGATAGTGAAGCAGCTCAATGATGTTTGCACTCTGATATGATTTCAGTATTAAGTTCTTTTTATGTGCAATTGAATCCACTCTGAAAAATACAATGTTAAATTTAGATTAGTCTAAGTTTAGGAAAGGTTTTATTTTCCTGTATCTTAATTTTCAGTTTTATTCCTAGACTTTTTGTCTTCACTATAGTCAGTCATACTGAGCCCCTTTCATCTGGTCTCCACTTACTCTTGATCTTGAACCTTCTTCACCTCCCCTCTGAAGTGCTCTGGTAATGAAGCCCTGTGAGGGCTCTGCCCATCCCTGGCGGTTCCTCTCCTAAGTAGACACCTTTCCCCAACCTCCGTCCTCAGCCATTGTCCCCTCAAGGTCTTATGCAAGTCCGTGACCTTGTGGCAGCACTTGACTTATGCTGGTCTAGAGCTCAGGGAGCACTTCCAGGTGAACTTGGGGGGTTCCCTATGCGCCCCCAGGCCTCACCTTTAATGAAGATCTTACCTCATATCTTCCTTTAGCTTTTTATTTTCCCTGTAGTGAAGCAACCACTTCCATCTTCCATTTCCATTTAGTTTCTCTAGGATTTTGACAATTTCCTTCAGTTGAACTAGAGATAGAACAAGTTTAACAAGAGAAGATGTATTTTAGGATTGCTGGCTCGTCAAAGCCCAGTGATTACCTGTGAGAAATAAGGCCCCGTGCTTGTATGTTCACCATCACTGCCCCCTCTTTCGTGGGGCAGACTTCTCAGCCCAGCCCTGCCTACTCATGCTCCCGCAGGGGAGGAGTGAGTAGAGGAAGCGCTGCAGTCATATAGACCATGGACATGGAGAAGTGGGTCCTGCTGCAGCAGGCTTCTTACCACAGAATCTATAAATATTTGCAACATTCATGATCTAAGTTAAGGTTCAGTGCAGAAGTGGTATCCGTATTTAGTTCTCATGTGCCATCAGAGCAAGAGAGACTTCGACTGTATATAAAGTGCTGCCCTGACACATCCTTCTGTGTCAGTCACTGCTCCGAGAGAAAGCAGATACGAGTGTTAAGGCAGGTAACTAAGCAGACTGAGTAGCGGTTTTTAGATTTCTCTGGTATTGATGGGAGCGTTGATGGCAACAGAAATGGAGGAAAGAGGGCTGATTCTAAACAAATATGTAGCTGACGATTTGCCAAAGGGAGAAATTGAATATAACATACGCATTAGTAGTTTAGCTGCATTACTGAGCGGTCTGGTGGGGGAGGTAACTGGTTAATGCAAAAGACGTTAAGAGCACAGTGCTTAGCACAGCATATGGCAGAAATTAAGCCCTCAGTATATGATGACTGATGTTATTCTAAGTTGATAATTTCTATTTGATGAAATATTTGGGTCACTGGGCAAGGAGAAACTGCTTTGACTATATAAGAAAGGAAAATAAGAGCCCAACCTAATGTTAAAGTCTCTAGTAGTTTGTCATCTGATACCACAAAGCCTCCCGTCCGAAAAAGCTCTTGGTAGGTATCATTGAGGACGTCTTCAGGGCTGTCGACTCCGGCAAAGACGACCCTGGGAAAGTGCTTCAGCTTCAGCAGAGAAGGGATCTGTAACATAAGAAGGTTCCCAGTGAAGACAGGCTCATGGGGTCACTTCTGTCACTTTTACCCAAGGGTGTTCTGGACTCAAGAACAGCTGGAAATACCTTTAACCCTGACAACTGACCCGTTAATTACACAGTGGTCTCAACTCCAGAGGTGGGGGATGGAGTTTGGGACACCTGAGGTTTGGGACATGTATCAGGTGACAGACTCACCACCGTCTCCAGCTCAGTGCAGTCTGCTGTGAGTTCAGTTACTGCGTCCTGATGTAGGACTGTACTTGTCCCCAAAAGGGGCTTGACCTGGCACAGTTAACCATGGTAACCTGGCATAGGTAACCATGGTAACAAAGTTAAAATTTCACAAGTCCTTTTAAAGCAAGACTTGTTTCTGTTAGATATCCAGAGGTACAGATTTATATTTCAGGTGGGAAATTGGTCTTTTCATTGACGTTCTCCCTTAGTTACTGAGGATATTCTTAACTCGCAGACATAATTTGCAGATCAATACCTTGGTAAATGACAACATTAGTATCAGCAGCACGGTATCTCAAACCCATTATCTTCCCACTTGGATTCAATGGTATCAAGTTTTAACCTCTGCCCTAGATAAAAAGGCAGTGATGAGGCTAATTTCAGAACAACATAAAAAATGCTTGGAATACGTTTTTCTGTAAGAGGGTGATCTCCAAACCTACCTGATGTAGGTGGGATGCTATATCTTCATTTCTGATGATGACTAAGAGGGCACCTTTCTCTCTGTGAAATACTTGACAGAAATGCTGTGGTTCAATTTCTGTGTGGCCTCCTTTCCTCAGGATATTCTGAAAGATTTATAGCTATTATTTAAGAAAGGATACTTGCACAGAACTGTTATAAAACTGCTGACAAGATATATAAGAAAGCACAACTTATTTACTAAATTATGTCCTAATAAGGCACATAAACGGCAGTTTCTCTTTACTACTAGATGAGCACTTTATAATTTTTTATGTGCAGATCAAAGGCTGATTAATTGGAAACAGCAAACATACATACTCCCTCTGAAGGGAGTCACCCCGGGGATGAAGATATTTACTTTAAAACTGCCGCCTCAGTCAGTTTTTCCAGGACTTTGACTAGCCCTGATGCTTGTGCACCGCCCTGAGTATTGCTAGCGAGGGCGGATGATGGAGAAGCTGGCAGACACTTGGACGGTGTAGGCTCTGGGGTGTGGCAGGTGCTGGGGTTACACTGGGCCTGGTTACTGGGGGTGAGGGGCACGGCTGTATCCCACAGAATGGCTCTGCAGTAACCTTTGTTGGGAGGATAAGCTCGTGTAGTTAAAGAATTGCCTCAACCTTGTCCTCTGATTTTGATGCTGTTTCTGTCTGGAGGATGCTGGAGGGTTGCCAGTAACGCTGTCCATCATTTGTTATTTCTTTTATAAAAATAAGGTGTTACTTTGGTCAGTCTCCCTTGGATCTCAAGTCAACCTGAATTTTGACTGAATTCTTCATTCAAAATGTATGGTGATGCTAATACAACACTGTAAATCAGCCATGTGCTAAGTCACTCAGTTGTGTCCGACTCTTTGCGACCCGATGGACTGTAGCCCACCAGGCTCCTCTGTTCATGGGATTCTCCAGGCAAGGATAACTGGAGTGGGTTGCCATGCTCTCCCTCCAGGTAAATCAACTATACACCAATAAAAATCTAAAAGTAAAATGAAAATTAGTATGGCGATGTATTTTCAAAAATACTCCTACAGATGAAATTTCCTTTAATAAAGAGCTCACTAAAATATCTAAGTATCTAATATTGTGCATCTAAACAGGGCCTGACACCCCATCAACGCTCTGGGACAGACGAATTTTCCAGGAGAGTTTTCTGAGCTACAAACACTGCTCCTGATTACACTTTATTCTCTAACGTATTTCCACTTGCTCACTTGAATAACACAATTTGTTACTTTCTGTTGTAAATAGTGGTCATGTGACAAAACATTACCGTGAAACAATACAGTCATTGTTGAAACAAGTGTGTTATCTAGAAGTACTCCTGCTACAAATAAACTAACATCCTTCCGGTTGCTCCCGTATGGAAACCAGCACCACTTGTGCTCTGCTGAGGACATAAGAACCAAGATCTTGCAATGCTGCTTTTGAGAGGGAAGCAAGAAGAAAGCAAGTGTTCTTGCTCACTGTGGCAGACAGGGACTTGGCCCCGACTCATGTCAGCACATGTCAAAGTACGGCTATGCACTCAGCCAAAGAAAATCAACTCTAATTCAGGGTTAGAAAAAATTATTTCCAGATTACTTTTGGAGGCGAAGCACCTTCCAAAACAGACTGAAGGCCATTTCTTGCTGTATTTTTTCAACAAAACTGCTTCCCAAAATGGCCTGGAAATGGGAGCAATGATGAGGGTGGAGGAGACCACATCTGGCAGCCATCTGTGAAAAACCATGGACAGCAAAAGGAGCCTTGGTTGGGAAAAATATCAGTTAAACAGATCAGATTTCACAAATTTGGAAAAAATACTTAGAAGTCATATGTAAATGTTAGAAAATTGGAGCCATCAGCATCTCCCAGGGAACCGTCTCTGGCTCAGCCACTTGGGGAGCTTCCTGAGGCTGCTCTTCCTCACTTAGCCACCCTCCGGGCGGTGGCACTACAGAGACGCTCTGTACAGCACGGCTGCTCTTTCAGAAGCACTTTTCAGCGCCTTCCAGGGGTCTAGGGTGGTCGTCTCAGTGCTGCTCTGTGATCCTTTGACCCGATGGTGACCACTGTGCTCTGGGAGGCCCTCTCTACCCTTTGGGAAGCCTCCTCAGGCCCAGAGGTGCTCAGTGACCAGGGTGACACGGGGAGGACATCCTGGAGGCAGGCACATAGGACCTTGCCCTGCTCTGTGGTGGCCTTGGGGACAGGGAAAGACCGAGCTGAGAAGGTATTAACACCACATCGTGGCTTCTTTCTGAAGCTGAGAATGCTGTATTATTTAAAAAAACCAAAACTTGGACCCGCAATCAAAATAATTTAAAAACTGTAGGAAAAATCTGGCACCTTACCTTTGTTCTTACAAAGAAGGACTTGTCTTCTGTCTCCACAAGGTGGAAGAGGAAGGTGCTGGAACACGCCTCCCTCACCACTCGCTCCAGCTTGACGCGCAGGCTGGAGCACAGGTCAGCCACCAGGTCCTCGTAGGAGGTGGGCTGTGGGCCGCAGACACACAGCTCGTGGGGCATGGCCGCTCCCAAAGCCACAGGCGGCTCTGTGTCCTGGACCACCTGGTGGCTGCTCAGCATCACCTTGTTGAACTCGGCATACTCGCTGAGAATGACAGCGATGTCGTTGCGCGAGTCTTTCAACGTACTGTTGTATTTCAGCTTGTGGAGGTGGAAGGAGGCAGTCTGATTCTGGTCTGAGTTTGTGAGGTGATTTCTACCGTGGCCACACCTCTTCCAGGAGGAGGAGCGGTCCACATGGTTGGGCATCTGGTGCACGACCGTCACCACAAGAGGACTCCTGCTTCGGGAGGCAGGAGGCAGTCCCGGGCATGTGGGCATTGGGGTCCCCGGGAAAGCCCCGGTGGTGACCTGGGGTGGGGGCTCCTTTGGAAAGGTGCTGGGCAAACGGGCAGAATGCCGAGTGGCTCCCATCTTCATAATTTGTTTCAGTTTGTGTGCAAAACGCAGGTGCTCCAAGTCTAAGGTGTTCTGGGTGAGGTCGTCTGTTCCCTGCCAGGTGTCTGCCCAGGAGCTAAACAAGCCGCACGGGGCCATGCCACTGGGGCGCTGCCTCAAGCCATGCAGGGTTCTTGAGGTGTCTCTGAGCTCTCTGGTCACGGTGAAGTTGGCGTAGCTCCTGGGGACCCCGCAGACATCTCGGATTTGGACGTAACAGGGCACACACGTAGCTTCCTTCTTCAGTCCACCTAGCCAACTTCTGGGAGGAATGCTGGTCTCCAGCCCTGGAATCTGGCTCACGTAGCCCCTGTCGTGATCACTGGTGTTGAGGCTCAGGAAAGAATCATAACTGTCTTTGGATGCACCTTCTCTTTTCCCGGTGTGGCCATATTGTGAGGCACGGGACTCTTCTGTGTCATATCTGAGGTGTCCATACTCACCCAGAGAGTCCCGATCCGAGTCTCCAGAAAGGGGTTCACAGTAGATGTCAGAGAGCACGCCCACACTCATGCCTCTGCCTGCCTTGCCCGCACTCCCACCTTGCAGCTGCTCTTCAGAGACCCCACCAACGGGAGATGCACCACATCGGGGAGCAAAGGACGCAGAGGGCTCTGGACCGGCACTCTCACCATGGGCTGCAGTACCTGGGTGAGCATCAGCCTGCAGGTACGTGGGGAGAAGTCCGCCACGGAGCAGATTCCATACTGCACAGGGCGACGGCTCCTGTCTGCCTTGTGGAGAGGTGGCGAGAAGCTGGGGGCTGGCACCTCCCGGATCCACGGCTCTTCCCTGTAACTCGGCTCCACTATCCTCACTGTCGGGCAGATGGGTCATCCTGACAACCGGGACTTCCTGTGTCGGGAACGCTGTCCCTGTGTCGCTGGGGCCTGAGCTGTGGGCTGCAGCGGCCCCGCCCGAGGGCAGTGCAGGCCTGGGGAGCTCTGGGTGCCGGGGGGTCTGCACACTCTCAGCTCCAGCAACCGGGTCGGAGCGTGAGGACTTCACCAAGATGTAACAGCACTTGTGTGTTTTCCCATCACTGCTCAGAAGGTCTTCAGGAAGGCTCTGAGTGCTGGTCACCACAGCACCTGGGGTGGCTGCAGAAACCAACATGTCCGCAGAAGACCTGTTTTCAGGGATCTCTGCAGGACTGACAGGCTCACTGGTCTCCAGAACACGATGATGTGGGTGGGGGCTCCTGGTCTCCACACCCATGGGCTGCAGTGGGTATCCTGACGATACCAGGTTTTCTAGAGAACCTCCGTACGTGACAGTGCAGGCAGGCTGGGTTACTGTGGCATTGCAGTCTGGCCCCTTTCCTGAGAGAGAGAAGCCCTCCCCACATTTACTTGGGCCAGTTTCCTGAGTGACGTCACCAGGAAGGATTAAGAATCTACCTTTTCTTCCTGTGTGGTTCTGTAATTGTAGAGGTGTTTCAGCAGAAAGCTGCATCTGCTGTACCTGACCTGAGTTATCCTGTTCCACTGGATGGGTGGCAGCAACAAGAGAACTTTCCTTTTCTGTTAAAGCCAAATCTCCTGGCTTGACCTTGGAGAGCCTGGTGCTCTTCTCACCAAGCGCATCACAGTGTTTCAGACCACGTGGAGATGTGGCCTGAGCTGGTGGTGCTGCTTCCATTGGTGCCTGGGGGTCAGGGCTGGAAGCTGGTGACACTTCTTCAATCAAGGAACCAAACGGGAAGTCAGAGGCAAGGTGAACTTCCTCCGCAACCTCCAGGGTACACGTTTCTTTAGAAAGTATGAAAGCCACTGTCTGTAAATGATCACCTTTTCCCTCTTTGTTTTCTGCTGGTTTCACAGACGTGTTAGCAGCAGAGTTCACGTCTCTGTTTTCTATGAAAGGAACCTCTTCAGGCACGAGTATTTCCTCTGCTATCTCCTGAAGGTCTACGCAGGATAGCGGGGACTCCTGCAGTCGTTCCACTTCACCAGTGGGTGCTTCTTCCCTAGGACTCATGGGTGGTGATAGGGTGAGAGTGAGGTCAAGGTTAGAATCCCCCTCTGATACCTTGAGGCTGACCTCCTCTCTATTCACAGACAGGCCTGCTTCCTTGGTAAGTGTAGAATTAAATAATTGAAAACTAGTATTTTCACTGTTCAGACCACTCTTGTCCTTTAGTTCTGAAGAGCCACACAGAGGATTCCTTATTGATGCGATGCGGTTAAGGGAATCCTTTTTTCCCAAGGGGGCAGAGGCTGACGATGGAACTACTTCAACCTGGGATGGCTCTATTATTTCTTCCGAAGAGATGCTCAAGAGATTCTGTGTTGGGAGAAGGAATTCTTGAGAGATTTTCATTTCTTCTCTGGGTAACAAGTAATTTGAACTTTTAGCCAATGGTAATGCTTCTGTTACCATGGGATTATCAGATGGTGAAGGTGAGCCTGCCATAGACTGTCCCTTCTGTAAGGAAGATGTTTCTTCAGCAAGTGTCTCTCTACGCATGGAGGAGGCATGGAGGTACTGGGTGCCCTTTCGTCCTGACACTGCCAGCGAGGGGTTTTCCCCAAGGCCCTGCATCTCTGACTTTTCAAATGTGGACACAGGATGTCTAAGGCTTGCAGCAGGTAACACCTGTTTAGTCAACTCCATGTTAAAGGCTGTAGGCCTGTCAGTTCTGTTGACAGCTTCTGTCTGTACTGGCACGTAGGCACTTTTTTCCAAAGTGAGTGTAACTGGTTCCAGATTAATCATCACGTACCCCGTATCACCCTTCCCCTCCAACAATCGCTGACATTCTTTGTTTACGGGGCTGCTACACTGGATAAGGCCCTGCAGAGCATCTGCTTCTGTTTCCCTTTGTGCATGAAAAACATCAACTTTGCTCTCAAGGGTGCTGTACACAGACTTCTGACAAATAATTGATGGACTGCTGATCTCATCGTAGATCTTGGCAAATGTGGTCTGTGGGGCAGTATCATTATAAGAGGTCACTTGTGTGTTATCAAGAGGCTCAAAGGTTTCATCTTCACCAGGAATAGAAGGTCCGTTAGCTTGAGTGCTTCCAGTGCTAGAAAGCACAAGATCGGAAGTCTCCAGTTTACCTGATGACACTTGTTCAGCTCTCCCCCTAATTATCTGAAATGATTAAAGCAAAAGAAATAAATTAAAAAAAAACCCAAGAGTCTAAAATACATAGTTTTTAAAAAAGAATTTACATATGTGAAGAACAAAGAATGATTTTAGCTAGCTCTGTCCTTTTGAATCTTCACAGGGCAGAGATCAAGCCAATCCCTCTCTTCTTACATAGGCTTAAAATATACCCGAGAGACAGATTTTTTTTTTTAAACACACACACACAAGAGCTCCAATAAACACTATTCTAGGTAAGACATAAGTATTATTCAGCTCAGAGAGAATAAGTAATTGGCCCCAAATCACACTACTAAAAAGCTACATAATTATGGCTGGCTGATCATCTGACCCTTATGATTTTTTTCCTATTTTCATTTCTTCAATCAGGATGGTAGATAAGCTCCAACAGCAGACAACATTGAGTTTGAAAACTTAAGTTTCTGGCATTATAATCCTCTACACAGTAAGAGAATCCACTTTCCTAAAAAGAAATCAGTGCCTTGTTTTGAAAGTGATTTTATGTACAAAAAAATTTCTTCAAAAGTAATTTCAGCATTTTTAGTATTCAGCTTTACTGACCTGATTATTGTAAGGACAGATGAAATTCTGGCTTTCTGGGCTTTCCTGGGGACCCACTGTTGCAAACATTTCTTTCTGTTCATTCTGCACCCAGAGCTCCAGGCCTCTCACAGGAGGAGGCTTCGTGAAAGGATGCAGGGGGTCGGCGCCAGGGCAAGACACCTCAGCTGCATGGCCTCTGGGAGCCTCGCTGGTCTCCAGCAGAGGGTCTACAGAGTACCTCTCTACTCTGGAGGGCTCCTCGATTTCACCGAACTCAAATGACTCTAGTGTGCTATTTATGGACACGTATTTTGCTGGGTTGCTGTGTTCTACGACTTTCCGGGATGACCGCACAACTTTGTTCTGTCTGCTATAAAACAGAGCCACCCACATATGCAGCAGAAGCTTCACCTCTTCCACATTATCCGGTAAATCAGTATTCCAGGGCCTGAGGGTTTAAAGAAGGAACAAATGAAAATCATTGAAGATGACTCTCTTAGATGACTATCATATCATAAAGGAAGTGCCTTCATCATTAACCTTAGTTTTTATGTTCAGTTTTCTTTTAAAAATTACATGAGCATGAAATAAAAATAAGACAAAAACGAAGCTGATTTAACAAATAATTACATCTCATCCCTTCTTTTTACAGAGACAGAGCAAGGAGCTGGAAATCAAGAGTTTTAAGTGACTTCTTTCAAAACACAAACCCTGTGAGTGGAAGAACCATGATCAGAACATAGGCCTTCCTGCTCTGAGCCTGGGGCTCTCCCCAGATTCAATGTGAGTTCTCCTGGGACAAAACAAACACCTTATGTGAATAATGGCTTCAGTGACTTCCCAAATCCTCATCCCCTGGCTTCCGGAAAGTCTGGCCAACTCATTTCTTTTCTAATTCTACATGTCTAACAGTTGGAAAGTCTGAAGATTAAAGTAGTCAGGCAGTTCAGCGGAACTGCAGTTTTCAGATCCCAGCTTTGAAAACTCTCCTGAAACCAGAAGGGAGACAGAACACACTTCTGGCCATGTGCCAGGCCAAAGAACAGCAGAGCGAGTGCAGTGAGTCAGAGGGGTTACAGAGCGGGGCTTCAGTGAAGCAGGGTTCAGGGGAAGGAAGTGACCCTCATGAGCAAGTACAGGCTCTTAGGTGTGAGCTGGTCCTGGAGCGAGGAGAGGAGTCCGACGGAATTCAGGGCCTCGCACAAGCATCGTCCCCCTGCCAGGAGCTGAGGTCACAGGCCAATGCCCATTGCTAACAGCGATAGTCACTGTTCATTACCAGCCTGTCACCGTGCAAACCCTCATCACATGGCGATTACTAAACTCATGTTAAAAACATTGCCTCCAGACTGTCACCCTTCCCAGATGTCATCTGGACACTGGTGAGAAATGTAGACTCTCAGGCCCTACCCCAAACAGAGTCAGAACCCACAGTTCAGTGAGCTCCCAGGTTGAGTATCAGGAAGGGCCACAAGTGCTGTTTTGAGAGCTGGGGGAGCCTTGACTCCACACTGAGGCTGGTCCATGCTCCAAAGCCAGTGCTCTTAGCTCTCCGCTATTCTGCCTTGGTCCCTAAGGAAGATTCCTGGAAAAACCCCATGTAAATGTGCTCCCTCACAGCAATGTAACCAACTTGACAAGCTACAAGTTTTGTTTTTTTAAATTATTTATTTACTTATTTGGCTGCACTGGGTCTTAGTTGAAGCACATGGGATCTAGCTCCCTGACTAGGGATTGAACCTAATGCTGATCCTGCTTGGGGAAGGCGTCGTCTCAGCTAATGGACCACCAGGGAAGTCCCCAAGTAATTCTTTAAATGTTTCTTCTGGGATTCAGTCTGCAAAGCATTATTCCTTTACCTCACTATTTTCCACCAAGATCTTATTTACATGTTACAATTCAAGGACCAGAAAGACTCATGAAGGAGCATCTCAACGATCCACTGCTCAGTATTACTCCCCATTTACTGGATTTTACACCATTCCTTCTCCCTCCTCAGACTGAACACAGCATCCCTTCTCCCTACATCGAGGTATCTACCCAGTGTCGCCCCTACTCACCCATGCAGCGCTCTGACCACAGTCTTCTCCAGTGCGTTGTTGGTGTACTTGCTGTCTAAGCTGAAAGAGTAATCTGCTTCGCATGTGAACGTGACCTTAAAGGAGCCGTCACAGCAGAACACTGTGTGCGAGGAGCAGCAGAAGTCCTGCGGGCCAGTGGGCAGCAGCCTGCCCCTGTGCCTGAAGGCCAGGGCCATGGAGAGCTTCTGTAGTGGGGATGTTATCTTCGGGCGCTGGAAGGGTATCACCTTCCCCACAGGGGTCCCCATGTCAGAGCCTTTGGTGCTGCTCTTGGCAAAGGCCAGGCCTGGGCTCCCCCTCTTTGAATGTTCTGCGAGGAGCAGGGCGTAGGAATGCTCCGCAGCCACACAAGAGCTCTGGCTTGCATCGGAACTCTCATGAGTCTCCTTGGGAAGTGCTGGCTGGGCATATGCAGGGGTCCAACTGCCAGGACCCATGCTCTCTTCCTCTGGGCTGACTGTGAGGTCTGACGACGGATTACTCTGGTCAGAGGAGGGCTTGGGTAACGGCCCACCTTTCTGACTTTTAACTCCCCTGTGGTATTCGTGGTCTGATGTCCCATGCAAAGACTGTTCTTTAGAAAGTGGAACACTGTTTTGCGGTGGCTCCAGAGAGCAGGGGAGGTTTCTGGGGTCAGGGGATGGCGTGCTGGAGGTAGCAGCACTCAGAGCCAGGTCGGCCAGCATGTTAAGGGCCTGGGAGTCACAGCCAACAATGGAGGTTTCAGTCAGGGCTTTTGGGGCCACTGTGACATGTTCTGGTTGGGCTGTATTTATGCTAATAACATCTTGACCACTGGAAATTTCTGATTGAAGCTGTAAAGCAGTTTCTCCTTTGGCTTCAGTGTAAAAGAAAAAAAGACATATAACATTTGATTTCCATAAAACTAATTCTTTGTTGTATTACTATGGCTCAATGAAAGTCAACAGTTAAGGGGACGTATTCAAGAAAAACCTCTTGGCATGTTGCAAAGTGTGTATTAAGTTTTTATTATCAGACTAAGGTCTTTTCCAGTTCCCTGAGGCTTTATAATGTGTTTATCAGAGGAACCAGTCCTAAGGAGTATGCATATTAATTTAAAAAGAAATCACCCTTTGAAACTGCATGTACTCATCTACACACAAGGCATATTGCTCAGCTAGAGAAATATACAAAGACAAAAAAAACAACCCCAAAAACAAGAAAACAAGACTTCTGCCTTCAGAGGGCTTACAGTCTAGTGAGAATCTAATAAGAGTTTCTAAGTTTAAAGTGTATATTATAGAATGTTAATGTACTTCCTTAGAAATCATTTCACAAGTTATTACAACTATCACCTAAGTTCAAAATAGAGATGATTTTAACCATACAGATGTTTAACTATAATGTTATGATAAGAATAAAACATGAGAACTGTTTTAAGAATATTTTGAATTGCCAATTAACTTTAAGTTTTAAAACTTCAGTTTTTACATTGAAAACATTTCCTCTATACTCTGCGAAAAAGCAAATCTCTTCATCTACTGATAATTCTTTCAGCAGGTAGTCAAATCTCCCCATGTGCCTCTGGTCAGAAAACACACGCTTCAGGTGGTTTACCTGCTTTCTCAGCCTTCTTAAAAGCGGTTATCATGAAGGACAAAGCTCACAACAGTACTAGGCAGTGAGTCCCTGTAGCAGGTGGCTGGAGACAGAAAAGCCAACTGTGCCCCTCTTTATAATTAGTAGTAGCAGGTCTGACATGAATTACCAACCTGTCTCCAAAGGCCAGTGACAATACGTTTACAGAGGAAACTCTAGCTTATGAGGTCATCAAACAGAAAGATGAGAGTGTGTGTATGGTGAGGAGGGTGGAATTAATCAAGCACTGCCCAGTTTTTATTTAACATATACAGCTCCAAGGGAGTGAGGTAGGAGAAAGTGACCCAGAGACTTGTCTCATGAACCCCCTGGGTGTACTGGAAACACGAAATCCATTTTAGGATCGATGTGTCTGCTGACAGTTCATTCTACCCTTTAATACCATGGCTCTTACACCAAGTGTCGTTCTGGATAGAATCAAGTGAAAGAGTCCATTTTAATAAATATGTATCATTTCAGGTAATGGAGAAGGCACTGGCGACCCACTCCAGTACTCTTGCCTGGAAAATCCCATGGATGGAGGAGTCTGGTAGACTGCAGTCCATGGGGTCGCTAAGAGTCGGACATGACTGAGCGACTTCACTTTTCCTTTTCCCTTTCATGCACTGGAGAAGGAAATGGCAACCCACTCCAGTGTTCTTGCCTAGAGAATCCCAGGGACGGGGGAGCCTGGTGGGCTGCCATCTATGGTACTGCACAGTCGGACACGACTGAAGTGACTTAGCAGCAGCATTTCAAGTAAATCACTTAAGTACTGATTTGTTGGAGGTTTTCAATTCATTAAAAATAAAATACTGATTATCTCTTTTAATAAATATAGATAAGATGCCAAATAAATTATAAAAATAGAGACTTCAATAAATAAAAACTATACTGAAAACTTTAAAAAGGACAGAAAACCATTAATTTCAGTAACAAAATGACTGAGCCTTCTTAAACTCTAATATTTCAAGTAAAAGAAATGAAGCAGATTAAGACATAAGAGAAAAACTAAGACATTATTTAAAAGGTGGTAATCTTACAATTTTAACTTGGAATATGGCTGCACAATGTGTATAGACATTTGCAATGCAAATCAGCCTTTTCCTGAATGCACATTGTGAAAATTTTGCATTTTCTGACAATGCCATCATATACCTCCTCCCACTAATGGACTAGCCTGCAAGTATCTAGAGGCCAGTTCAGCACAAGGAATTCTAATGACATGGCTAAAAATACAATGCATTATGTATGTGTCTATGCTCATCCTCCTGTCTACAAACTAACTGGAAAGACAGGACCAAGACACACTAGATGACTGGAAGAGTATGAATGCAATTCTTTAATGTTCTCAAAAGCCCAAAAGGAACTGAAAGGAGAGATGAGTGCAGATCAGAGCCCCAGGAAATGCCTCCATGTGACTGAGCTGAGCACAGGCAATGCACAGCAGTGACCCCAGGTGCAGAGTGTGGGAGCCCGGCATGGGGAAATGGCAGGGCAGAGACGTGGAGCCCTGGGGAACCTTGTGACCGCCTGGGGCAACAAGCAGAGTCAGCATTTGGTATGACTCTCTATAGGCTGTACAGTGATAAGATTTCAGAACATCTTCAGTCATAAACAACTTTAAACAAACTGAGGAAAGGGACTTCCCTATAGGTCCAGTGGTTAATTAAGACTCCGTGCCTCCAATGTCGGGGGCATGGGTTTTGCTGCAGTGAGCTGCACTTGAAAACTAAGAGAGAAAAAAAAGAGGAAAGAAAAAACCAAGCTCATTGGTAATACCATCACATCAACGAAAGTTTCTTTCCCTGAATTCCACCTAAGATTTTTTAAAAATCTAAAGAGAGATAAGAGAGAAAGCAGAATCATGAGATTAGACAGAAAATGGATAGGATTACAAAGGTATGAGGAAATGAAGGTTTTTCTAAACAAGACACAGCACCACGTAGCACAACAGGACTCAAGACTGAAGACCCTGTAAATGGTGCAGGTCTTGCCAAGTGGTGGGGGCTGCACTGCACTCAGAGAGCATGGGCATGAAAGCGGCGTAGAGCGAGGTGAAGAGCCAAGGCCACGATGACTTGAGAACTTTCCAGTGATGAGGAGCTTCCAGCAGGTGGAACACAGAAGCTCACATAAGGAGATTCCATTATCCTCTTCCACAAATGCAGAAGTAAATAAACTTAATGCCTTTTAAGACCAAATACAGCATTCTGGATTCCTGACTGCTCTGAACCACCTCTTTACAGTTCCCTCTGGGCAGACTTATAACCTTCTCCTTTTTATAACTGATTATGGTCCAGGAAAGTACTGCCATATGCTACCTGCTTGTGAATTTAGTCACCTAAAAAGACCATTTATATTTTAACTCTGGTAAACCGTTCCTGTTCAGGCTTTCTGCAAACTGAAAAGTAGGTTTTACTTAGTAAAGGCATGAATCTTCACACTTTCCTAATTTATTCACAATAAGAAACCAAGTTACTCGTCCTGTCAGAGTCTGAACTACAGAAGACAGCAAGAACCTGACAGGCTTCAGCTGATCTCATACTGGTCAATATACTATCTTGCAATCTTGATTAGTCTGTATTGTGGTGCTAAAATATATAGGAAGTGTGTTTCTTACCAGGTTGTGGCTGTTTTCTGAGTCTTGGATTCTGATTGCCTTTTACTATATTTACCCTCTGTTTTTGTGGCGATTTCTTCATGGGTGGCTTAGCCGTTGGAATTGGTGTGTCTGGAGAGGTCTCTCGTCTCCTTGCCCTTTTAGCATTCGTTGCCGCTGGAACATCTTTAGAACTAGGAGCTTCTTGGGCTTTCCTATCCAGTTTGGTTATCTGTACAAACTGTGCGGTCAGCACCTCAGCACCTTATGCAGAAAAGACACCATTTTTTAAGGGGTAGGGGCTCACATATTGATCAGCATAGCTTTCTCCTTTGATTTCTTTTGTTGTGTGGGGGATAACTTTAGTAATGGGGAATAAAATATAAAATTTGGGATAGTTTATTAACAATTTTTTTTAAACAAAGCAAGAGTTAAAAAGCTCTCACTTAAGTATAAAAATATGAACTTGTTAAGTTTGGTCTATCTATCCAGATTAGAAGAAAATATCAGAGTAATAACTTTATAAAAATAAAACAATTAAAAAAAAATCCCATAATCTTTGCTGACTGATGTGACAGGTAAGGTTGAATGGGACAAATAATTCAATTTACACAAAAGCGACGCAGCTCCCATGAAGTGATGTGGTTGAAACTGTAAGCACACTGCAGAGATGAGACTGCAGATTCACAAAGACCTTACATGTTCTTCTTCACTACACCTAAGTATTAATACCAAAGCCTTAATGCCTGCCTGAAAAATCACCTCTTAAGAGAAGATGGAGGAAGGTACACTGAACAAAATCCTCATCTGATTTAATTCCCTATCAACCTACTACCCTTATGGCAGAAAGCGAAGAAAAACTAAAGAGCCTCTTGATGAAAGTCAAAGAGGAGAGTGAAAAAGTTGGCTTAAAACTGAACATTCAGAAAACTAAGATCATGGCATCCAGTCCCATCACTTCATGGCAAATAAATGGGGAAACAATGGAAACACTGAGAGACTTTATTTTTTTGGGCTGCCAAATCACTGCAGATGGTGACTGCAGTCATGAAATTAAAAAACGCTTGCTCCTTGGAAGAAAAACTATGGTTTTTCCAGTATTCATGTATGGATGTGAGAGTTGGACTATAAAGAAAGCTGAGCGCCGAAGAATTGATGCTTTTGAACTGTGGTGTTGGAGAAGACTTGAGAGTCCCTTGGACTGCAAGGAGATCCAACCAGTCCATCCTAAAGGAAATCATCCCTGAATATTCATTGGAAGGACTGAAGCTGAAGCTCTAATACTTTGATGGCCAACTGATGTGAAGAACTGACTCACTGGAAAAGACCCCGATGTTGGGAAAGATTGAAGGCGGGAGGAGAAGGGGATGACAGAGGATGAGACAGTTGGATGGCATCACTAACTCAATGGATATAAGTCTGAGCAAGCTCCGGGAGTTGGTGATGGACAGGGAAGCCTGGCGTGTTGCAGTCCATGGGGTTGCAAAGAGATGGACACGACTGAGCAACTGAACTGAACTTACAAAATGCTCAGCTTTAGTTCTCAGGGAAAGAGCTAAAGGTGGAGGGAGATGAGAAAAAAACTATTAATGACCTGCTTGTATCACACACAGCAAGTGTTTCAATGCTTTAAGACTTAAAAAAAAAATGTTAATAAATGTTCCCTGTGAAAACTGTTTTCCACACTGACTATATAAAATTATCACACCTGTGAATGTTTGTAAATATTTTAAAATCACATCAAATAGAAAATACTATTTCTAATTGCGAACAGAAAAATGATACTAAACAGTGTAAGAATGTGATGGTTATTAGGGAAATGTAAGAAAGAGACCAATTTCATTTTATGTTTTTGAAAATTAGAGGAATAAGTGGTTTTTTAAAAAGCTTTTCAGTTCAGTTCAGTTGCTCAGTCGTGTCCGACTCTTTGCGACCCCATGAATCACAGCACGCCAGGCCTCCCTGTCCATCACCAACTCCCAGAGTTCACTCAAACTCATGTGCATCGAGTCGGTGATGCCATCCAGCCATCTCATTCTCTGTCGTCCCCTTCTCCTCCCGTCCCCAATACTTCCCAGCATCAGAGTCTTAATGTTGAACATTTCCCTGGGTTTAATTATTTTCTTCCCTACTAAGCTAATAAAGGCAACAGAGCAGCATATTTTTGTTTGTTTCCAGAATAAGACTTCTGATTCTACATCAGTTTCAATTTTTAAAAATTTTGCCATAAAAAAGGAAAAATATAAAACAAGCAGCAAAATGAAAGTGAAACTGAAAGTCACTCAGTCATGTCCGACTCTTTGCGACCCCATGGACTATACAGTCCATGGAATTCTCCAGGCCAGAATACTGGAGTAGGTAGCCTTTCCTTTCTCCAGGGGATCTTCCCAATCCAGGGATGTAACCCAGGTCTCCTGCGTAAAAGTGGAAAATGATTAATACTAAATTGAGAAGAGAAAGGAAACGAGATGATCAAGACAAGGGGACATGTAAGATCTGCACGGGCAGGAAGTGAACACCTCTCATGACCCAGGTCCTGGGAGGAAAAGGGGAAACACGATCCTGAAGGGACCACCCTGCTTATCTGCATCACTCAACAGCATGTTTCTCAAACTGTGCACAATAACCCATGGGTGGACTGTCAAATAAACCTAGTGGGCTGCAACCAGAATTCTTTATTAAATGAAACAGGATATATCAGATTATACTGCACAAAGTTAGGATAAATGTTTTCTGAAATTTCTGTTTCAGTTTGTATGCATTTGTGTATACTGGACTAAAACATAAAACATATTTCTTACAGTGGATGAAATTCAAACCATTTTGAGAAATAGTGACAACATATATGTTGAATTACAGACAATATATTTAATACCTTTAAGTAAATTCATATAGAGGAAGAAAGTCAATACAGCCTGGAGTGTGTGCGGAAACAAGTGTGTGTGGGGCTGCTTCATGCTGCCCTTCTTTCCACCACCTTCCTAAACACACACACCATTTTTCAAACTATAATTGGTCAGAAATAATGATTTGTTAAAACCAAAGGGTAAAATCTTAATTATCTAGGATCCTGGGGGATCCACACATCTCCAGTATTTCTTGTTTAGGCATCAAAAGTGTTAAATTCACAACACAACAGACAGGGCTGGCTAAGACACACGCTTATAAGCAGCCTCCCGCTTTGCTCACGGTCAAGTACAGAGATGATGGGGAAATGCCTAAGGGGCCCTGGCCATAGTCTGCTCGCCCTTCTTGAAGGCAACATGGAGCTTAAGTTCCCTCAGTTCAGTTCAGTCGCTCAGTTGTGTCTGACTCTTTGTGACCCCATGGACTGCAGCACGCTAGGACTCCCTGTCCATCACCAACTCCCGGAGCTTACTCTAACTCTCGTGCATTGAGTCGGTGATGCCATCCAACCATCTCATCCTCTGTCATCCCCTTCTCCTCCCACCTTCAATCTTTCCCAGCATCAGGGCCTTTTCTATTGAGTCAGTTCTTTCCATCAGGTGGCCAAAGTATTGGAGTTTCAGCTTTGGCATCAGTCCTTCCAAAGAATATTCAGGACTGATTTCCTTTAAGTTCCCTAGTTTTAAACAAATACACTACACATATCTGAGGGGGTTCTAAGCCAGAGTTGTGCTGTCTGCTGTGCTCTGCTGGCTAAAGTGCACTTGACTGACACTAAACGGCTCTGGATAAGGGCTCCTACTCAGTTTTCAGGGACAACAAAACCACTGTGAACTGTTTCTTTACATACGTCTCCAGGCCACTGTACACTGTTTCAGTAGGTCCGTACCAGACAGCAGGTCCAGGTGACCACCTTTAGAACACACCAAGGATTAGAACTCTGCCCTAGGGTGCTCTGGTTGTGGAGGCCCAGGTGGACCCTCTTTAGATGTTCTCAGGCCGTCACTCAAAACTTTCTACCAGTTGCTCTTAGTGTGCCTGATGTTAGGAGATCCTGTCCAATCTGTCCCAGGGCAGTTCAGAAACTGAAAGTCCTTATTTTTTAGAAAGGCAAGTAAATAACTAAGTGGCAACTGGAGCAGTTTTACAAGTGAATAAGAGCTTCTAGTGGGCAGGCTTTTGTCCTATTGACTTTCACCTGTCACCTAGATCAGTGCTCCCTAGCTCTAGTGCACATACAAGCCACCGGGAGAGAACTCTTCACAGACACTGCCAAGCTATGGTCCAGGACGGTCACACAGGGACAGGGTGGGGACACAATGTTTGAAAACCCACATGATGTGCTTACCTCTTTTTCTCCTCTGAGGAAACTGTCCTTTGACTAGCTTGAGAGTCGTGGTAGAGGCAGGACCCTTGTTTCCTCCAGCAGGAGTCCTTTTGGGGAAGGGTCGGTACGAGCTCACCCTTTTACTCTGTACCATGGGCAGCGTGCTCGCCTTTCTCTTGGGCTGCACTCTCAGATTTGATGCTAGGCTCAGTGGGACCACAGCTCCCTGTCTTGCTTGAAATACATCTTCAGAGTTATTTCCAGTTTCTGTATCTTTTCTTCCTTCTGCCTCTGAGTCGTGAAATTCAGGATCTGGAGTCATCACTAAAGAAAAGCCTGCATCGCAAATCCCATCTGAAATACAAGGAGACTGAGGACGCTCTGCCAATAGATCTAACACAGTAGACACTCCCAAAATGTACCCGCTCGCATCTGAAAAGTAAGACTTCAACTGAGTTAAAGACTGTAAAGGGCACTTTTCAGCTGGAGAAGTCAAGTCAAAACCACTGGACACTTGGCCAGAGAAGTTGGTTTCTTTAAATCCGTCCTGAGAAGCAGCAGTCAGTGGAGGGCTTTTGTTCACCTTGGACAAGTCCTGGAAATTATGCTTTACTAATGTGTTTAGAGAGATTCCTCTTTCAGAAAATGATTTCTTTGCTTCTAGCAGGGCACAATTGAGGGCAGGCAAAACAGGCACCACCTTCAATGAGATGTCGTCTTCAACTTTCAAGTCTGTCAGACCTAAAATATATATGCATGCATTAAAAACCTGAACTTTTTTTTTTTTTCAAAAATCATGCAGGGAAAAAAATGCTTTACATTACAAAATTATAGGATGGTTAAATATGATGAGTGTTTCAAATGGTAATCTAAATAGCAATTAATAGAAGGCTTATGAATGCACTGTATATTGTCACCCTGCTTATTTAACTTATATGCAGAGTACATCAGGAGGAACGCTGGGCTGGAAGAAGCACAAGCTGGAATCAAGATTGCTGGGAGAAATATCAATAACCTCAGATATGCAGATGACACCACCCTCATGGCAGAAAGTGAAGAGGAACTAAAAAGCCTCTTGATGAAAGTGAAAGAGGAGAGTGAAAAAGTTAGCTTAAAGCTCAACATTCAGAAAACTAAGATCATGGCATCTGGTCCCATCACTTCATGGTAAATAGATGAAGAAACAGTGGAAACAGTGTCAGACTTTATTTTTTTGGGCTCCAAAATCACGGCGGATGCTGATTGCAGCCATGAAATTAAAAGACGCTTACTCCTTGGAAGGAAAGTTATGACCAACCTAGACAGCATATTAAAAAGCAGAGACATTACTTTGCCAACAAAGGTCCGTCTAGTCAAGGCTATGGTTTTTCCAGTGGTCATGTATGGATGTGAGAGTTGGACTGTGAAGAAAGCTGAGTGCCGAAGAATTGATGCTTTTGAACTGTGGTGCTGGAGAAGACTCTTGAGAGTCCCTTGGACTGCAAGGAGATCTAACCAGTCCATCCTAAAGGAGACCAGTCTTGGGTGTTCACTGGAAGACTGATGCTGAGGCTGATACTCCAACACTTTGGCCACCTCATGCGACGAGCTGACTCACTGGAAAAGACTCTGATGCTGGGAGGGATTGGGGGCAGGAGGAGAAGGGGAAGACAGAGAATGAGATGGCTGGATGGCATCACCAATTCGATGGACATACATGAGTTTGAGTGAACTCCGGGAATTGGTGATGGACAGGGAGGCCTGGCGTGCTATGATTCATGGAGTCACAAAGAGTTGGACACGACTGAGCGACTGAACTGAACTGATGAATGCACTTAATGAACATATATATATGAAAATACATACACAGAGACTCAGAGTCATTCAGGAGGGATGACAAGGTGAGAAAGAAGAAGGAAGGCCTTTCTCCAGCTCTGAAAAATAGCACCGGCTCTTAAGAGTTGGCAGAGTTGCTTTTCTGTTCTTATCTATACCTTATATGACCTACTTCAAACTCTCTTAACAAGGTAGTCAAAGGTGAAAACATCCTTTGGTTGGCATTTTGACTTTCCTTTTTCTTCTAGCTTTATTGAGATATAATTGAAATACAGCACTGTGTATATTCAGAATTTACAGCATAATGATCTGACTTACACACATCATTAAACAGTTACCTCAGTAAGTCTAGTGAACAGCCATCATACCATGTAGATACAAAATTAAAGAAATAAAAAAGTTTTTTTCCTTGTGATGGGAACCAACTGAACTCAAACAAAGTAAACCCCTAAGTAACCCTCAAGTTAATATTATGTAACTAGACTGACTAGTCTGTGCTCCTCAATGAAGGAAGAGTGGTGATGGACTCATTAAAGTGATAATCAGGCTGACACCTGACAGCTTTGCGTCAGAGGCAAGACTGTGCTTATTCTCCAGTTTTATTCATTATCTCCCCTGACCAGAGCCTTTCTGGACTTTGTTTCCTAACTGCCCTCTGAAATTCTGATACCACCAATCTACTGTATACCTATTTATATACTGCATGAGCAATACTTTTTGCCCCTAATAGACAATTCCTGGTCCTGGGGAAGGAGACAAGCAGTCCAGACAAATGCAAGTGCTTTAGTGAAGACCTTAAGTCCTACTGATGGGAGACTATGATGAAACTACTTCCTGGCTATTGCTCTTTAAGAACAAATGAATCTAGTTTTGGACACGCTGAATGTGAGGAACATCTGAGACACCTAAGTGGAAAGAGATGTCAATAGGCAGGTGGATACCTGAGTGGGGAGTAGACAAGCAAGGATAAGCCTGCAGAGATGAATGATTGACCAGGGAGAATAAAGGGGGAAAATTATTTCAGAGAAAAACAGCTGCCAGAGTCATGTGCTGCTGGGGGTTTAAGATGAGGACTGAAATGTGGCCCACAGCTGTCATGGACTGCTCGTGCCCTTACCTGCTGCTGATGGAGGTGAGTGGAATAAATGCAACCCGTGTAGACCTGTCTGCTCCTCTCCAAAACCTACACATAATGAGAATCAGAAGAAAATCAGGTTGCTGATTGGATATAAGTAAACATATTGGAAAACATTTTTTCAAAAAAGTTGTCCTTACCTGTTTCGGACATTAAGGCTGATGACATAAGTAAAATGAAAAATTCTCGATCTTCTAAGCATTTGATGATTGCCTTAAACATAAAAAAAGCAAGAAAGAAGATTCAATTCTCTTCTCCTTCTACCACATTCTTCAGTGATTTTTAACCTTATGAAAAGTTAAGGAAAAAGATTCTTGAAATGTTAGTAATTATGGGAAGCAGAACAATTTTGTCCCCAGTATCAGAAATTTCAAGTCCCTTATTGCTCAAATAATCTTTGCCTTGTTAGGGCTACATATAATAAATAACTGGAACATTAAGGGTTAGTTTTCGGATAGTATTCAACTATTTGACAAATCAATCAGAAACTTTTTTCATTGTCATGTTTGACATTTGCTGTGCAAGTAGCTGCTCTGTTTCCCGTTAGCCACTACAAATTCAAGGTCAATCAGACCTATGATTAACATCAATAAGCTCATGTTAATACAAAACATATCACAGAATCCTGGAACTAGAAAAACTGGAAGATATCATCCATTAAAGGAATCCTTTCCACAGCATACTAGGAGATGGGTAATAACAGGCAATAACATCATTAGGTCCCTGGTAATAAGAAATGCAGACAGAAAATGCAGCTCTTCTTTCGCATTATTCACCATTTCAAAAGCCTATATACACATAACAAAGACAAAATCCAATGCTCATATAATCATCGAGTTAAAAAAAACAGAATAAAATATACCACTTCATGAAGTGATAAAATACTGTATTTCAAAAACTGACAGGTCATAAGCCTACAAATCTGATAAATTAATAAATCATTCACTAACAACTCAAACATGAAAAAAAGACTTCTAATTCTTTATTAAAACACCACCTACAGGAACCATCACTATGGTGCGTCTCTGTATGTTTCTCCCACAGTCCCTGTGTATCAAGTTCTTAATTTCAGGGAAAATAATAATTATATGTTAAATGGATGACTCTTACCAACTGTTCCCTTTTAATGTATTCTATTAGTTTATCTACTTTCTCCCCCTGTTTGTTTGAGAGCTCCACCTCATACATATTGAAGCACATGTCTTGGTAACAGACTGTGGAAAAAAAATCAGAAACACAGAACATTTCTTATTTTTAAATAATATGATGCTTATTTTTTTTTTACAACCGATTTATTCATTTTATATTTTAAAAGAAGAAACAGGAATACTATTCAAAAAACATGGATCATTCAATGTTCTTGGTTATAAAACCCCTTAATAAAAAGTTACTGTATACAGTATTTAAAAACAATGCTTTTATTTATACTACACTAATATAAAGTTAACAAGACAAAAAGTATATGTAAATAAAAACATCAATATTGCCATGAATTAATCTAAATGACTAAGGACTTTCCTTCTCATGTTTTCTGCTTTATTTCATTTAAAAGTACAGGTGACCCTTGAATGCCTCTCCCTCAACCCCCTGTGCAGTCAGTATTTCCAGTATATGATTACCCTGGGTAATCATGATTCCACATCCACGGATTGGTTGGTACTGTAATATGTACTATTGAAAAAAAAGTGCTTATAAGTGGACTTAAGCAATTCAAACTTGTGTTGTTTCAGAGTCAGTGGTAAATAAAAACAACCACAAAACCTCTGTTCTCCTTGAAAGTAATGATTATGAGTTTCCAACTGTTTGTAAGTGTATCTCTGCTTAATTCCCTCAGTATTCTATATTAAAGCTAGTCTCTACCATATTAAATGAAACTACCATTCATCACTTTGACCTGGCCTCCCAGGAACTGAATCACACGGTTACTCTATCGCTTTCACAAAAGACCCTTTTAAGAATCATTTAAGGGAAAAACAGAAGTAAGGAGGGAGAGCGAGTGTGTGTGCACGCATGTGTATATATGAAAGAGAGTGGAAAACAAGCGGAACAAAGCTCAGGACACGCAGTGCACCATGACATCTGAACAGACCTTTGTGCTCCATGTAATTCTGTTTTTTAAAAGCAGCTTCTGGTAGTCTCTCTTTCAAAGATGACACTTTCATTACATACTTAAAATCTAGTTCATGTGGTCTAAAAAACAAAACAATATCATGTAATGTAATAAACACTGAAACTAGAGCTTCGTAACTTTTGATTTTCTAATATAAATGAAAACAAAACTATTAAAATCACAAAAATTCTTAAATCTATAAACTCTAAATCAAATAATGCATATATTCATAAATACTAGAGATTTTTGGGTATATGACCTTATAAATTGGCTTCCCTGGTGGCTCAGACAATAAAAAATCTGCCTGCAATGCAGGAGATCTGGGTTCAATCCCTGCCTCAGGAAGATACCCTGAAGAAGGGAATGGCAACACACTCCAGTACTCTTGCCTAGAGAATCCTATGCACCAAGAAGTCTGGTAGGCTACAGTCCACGGGGTCACAAAGAGTCGGGCATGACAAGACTATCCATGGGGTCACAAACAGTCAGGCATGACTGAGGACTAACACCTCATAAACCATGGTCTGCAAATATGTTCACATTAACTGAATGCATGCACTTTTGTTATAACCAAAATATTCAGAAGTGTGGAAGAATTACGTATTCTGGAATGGAATGAGAATATTCTAGAAATTATACCACATAAGAGTTGAAAGCTTTTGACAATACAGGACTGCCTACCATGCAGGGCCACAGAAAGAACCACATCTAGACTAGCACCATTTCCTTCTTTAAAACTTATTTAGAAATACTTGTACTCTTACAGATACCTCCTTTTCCCCCTAAATACTTCTCTGTGTGCACTTTTAAGAAAAACATTTCCTTCTATAACCACCCAAATACACGCACACAAAAGATAAACCCATCTGAATGCAGAGATCCAAAGAATAGCAAGGAGAGATAAGAAAGCCTTCCTAAGTGATCAATGCAAAGAAATAGAGGTAAACAATAGAATGGGAAAGACTAGAGATCTTTTCTAGAAAATTAGAGATATCAAGGGAACATTTCATGCAAAGATGGGCACAATAAAGGACAGAAATGGTACGGACCTAACAGAAGCAGAAGATATTAAGAATGAGTGGCACTAATACACAGAAGAATTCTACAAAAAAAGACCTTAATGACCCAGATAACGTTTGATCACTCACCTAGAGCCAGACATCCTGGAGTGCGAAGTCAAGTAGGCCTTAGGAAGCATCACTAGGAACAAAGCTAGTGGAGGTGATGGAATTCCAGCTGAGCTATTTCAAATCCTAAAAGATGATGCTGTTAAAGTGCTGCACTCAATATGCCAGCAAATTTGGAAAACTTCAGCAGTGGCCAAAGGACCAGGAAAGGTCAGATTTCATTCCAATCCCAAAGAAAGGCAATGCCAGAGAATGCTCATACTACCAAACAATCGCACTCATTTCACATGCTAGCAAGTAATGCTCAAAATTCTCCAAGCGAGACTGGTACGTGAATCATTCAACAGTATGTGAACCGAGAACTTCCAGATGTTCAAGTTGGATTTAGAAAAGGCAGACGAACCAGAGATCAAACTGCCAACATCCGTTGCATCATCAAAAAAGCAAGAGAGTTCCAGAAAAACATCTACTTCTGCTTTATTGACTACTCCAAAGGCTTTGACTGTGTGGAACACAACAAACTATGGAAAATTCTTAAAGAGATGGGAATACCAGACCACCTTACCTGCCTCCTAAGAAATCTGTATGCAGGTCAAGAAGCAACAGGTAGAACTGGACATGGAACAACGGACTGGTTCCAAATTGGGAAAGGAGTATGTCAAGGCTGTATATTGTCACCCTGCTTATTTAACTTATATGCAGAGTTCATCATGCGAAATGCCAGGCTAAATGAATCCCAAGCTGGAATCAAGACTGCCAGGAGAAATATCAATAACCTCAGATACACAGATGACACCACCCTTATGGCAGAAAGTGAAGAAGAGCTAAAGAGCCTCGTGATGAAAGTGAAAGAGGAAAGTGAAGAAGTTGTCTTAAAACTCGACATTCAGGAAACTAAGATCACAGAATCTGGTCCCATCACTTCATGGCAAATAGACAGGGAAACAATGGAACAGAGACTTTATTTTTTTGGGCTCCAAAATCACTGCAGATGGTGACTGCAGTCATGAAATTAAAAGACGCTTGCTCCTTGGAAGAAAAGCTACGACCAACCTAGACAACATATTAAAAAGTAGAGATATTACTTACCCAACAAAGGTCCATCAAGTATGGTTCTTGCAGTAGTCATGTATGGATGTGAGAGTTGGACTATAAAGAAAGCTGAGCACCCACAGAAAATTGATGCTTTTGAATTGTGGTGTTGGAGAAGACTCTTGGGAATCCCTTGGACTGCAAAGAGACCCAACCAGTCCATCCTAAAGGAAATCAGTCCTGAATATTCATTGGAACTTACTTGTGCCTCTCTCATCTCCTTCAACCTGCAACAGTCTTCATCTTCACTGACCTTGATATTTCTGAATAATACAGGCCATTTACTTTGCAGACTGTCCCTCAGTCTGGGCATGTCAAAGGTTTTCTCCTGATTAGACTGGCAGGAACACCACAGACATGATATTGTGTCATCCTCTGTGCATCGTGTCAGGAAGCTCCTGATGTTTATTTCTTTCCTGGTGATGTTAACTTATCCACTGAGTTAAAATGGTATCTGCAGCTTCTTCTATTATAAACTGCATTTTTTCCTTTGTGAGATATGTAAATTCCATCAAACTTCCATCTACTTTATCAAGCCTCCATTGATCATTATGATGTTGCCAAAATGTGATTTCCTAATTTCATCACTCTTTTTACACTTACTGCTGCTGCTGCTGCTAAATCGCTTCAGTCGTGTCCGACTCTGTGCGACCCCATAGACGGCAGCCCACCAGGCTCCCCTGTCCCTGGGATTCTCCAGGCAAGAACACTGGAGTGGGTTCTACACTTATAGTTGTACTCTATACAACTACTGAGCCTGTGTGCTGCAACTCCTGAAGCCTGCACGTCTAAAGCCTGTGCTCCTCAATGAGAGAAGCCACCACCATGAGAAGTCTGAGTACTGCAACTAGAGAGTAGCCCTCTGCTTGCCGTAACTAGAGAAAGTTGCACACAGCAATGAAGGCTCATGCAGTCTAAATAAACAAACACAAAACTTTTAAAAAGAGCCAATAAAAAGAAAATTATTTCTAATAGAACACTAATTTTCACTTTTCATTTCAGTTAAAGCATGTCTAACTTTCAAGGGGTTTGGGGGCAAACTAAATAGATTAAACAAAAAAGTATCACAAGATGCCCAGAAAAAAATACTGTACTGTAATTCATTATAATATAAATACATGTAACAGCTCCTCTATTTAATGCTACTCTAGGAAAATCATGTGAAAATTAGAAAATTAGATCCTACATATCTTAATAAAAACTATAACAGAATTAAGTGGCTATAATCTGCATCTGTTATCTAGGCAAGTACAATCTGTTTTTCATAGAAAGTGAAACTTCTAGCATTAAGTAAATTAACTTAGCCTGAGAGGTTATTTTTCTACACATGGATTAAGAAGCTAAAATTTTAAAAGTGATTTATCAAAGATTATAAAACTAAAAAGTAGGGACTTCACTTTGCCAACAAAGGTCCATATAGCCAGAACTATGGTTTTTTTAGCAGTCATGTACAGATGTAAGAGTTGGACCATAATGAAGGCTGAGCACCAAGGAACTGATGCTTTTCAACCTTGGTGTTGGAGAAGACTCTTGAGACCTCCTTAGACAGCAAGGAGATCAAACCAGTCAATCCTCAAGGAAATAAACCCTGAATATTCATTGGAAGGACCGATGCTGAAGCTCCAATACTGTGACCACCTGATATAAAGAGCCGACTCATTGGAAAAGACCCTGATGCTGGGAAAGACTGAGGGCAGGAGGAGAAGGGGATGACACAGGACGAGACAGTTGGATGGCATCACTGACTCAATGGACATGAGTTTGAGCAAACTCCGGGAGATAGTGAAGGACAGGGAAGCCTGGCGTGCTACAGTCCACAGGGTCACAGAGTCAGACACAGTTTAGCAACTGAACAACAATAAAACTAACTTATTCCAAAGCAAAGGTCAGATTTAGATTTGAATTTAGGTCTCTTGTGTCACGGCCCTGTACTCTATACATCTCCTGAAGAATAACCTAAAACCAAGTACAGCTGGTATATTTCACACCAGTGCCAACAAGCAGGACCTCAAAATGAGAATTGAAAAGTTAGAGAAGCATTAGTAAAGGGCATTAATTCAACACTTACAGTTGTTTTGGAACCACTGTACCATAGGAAGACCAAAGAGTTATATCGCACAGTAGACAGCCTTGTATGATTAATTTCCCTTTCCATGGAGAGATGAGAACTGTAAGAAATGAGGTTAAGAAAGAAACTGATTATTTTATTTTTGAACAAGACATTTACTTAAAGAAAAAACTAAAAAAACCAATTAAATAGTTTCTTACCATTTTCTTTGAGTTCAAGTCTAGGGGGGAAAAAAGAAGCATTTTTATAAGAGCAAAGAAAACAAATCCAGTAAAACAGAGTATGCACATAATTACTTACATGCTTTTATGGTCATAGGCTGGTGCTGCCATCTTTCTAGGTTCCCTGTACTGAAAAGCTACAATCAGGTAAGGACAGACCTGTCTGGGTCGCTCAGTAATAGCGCTGTCTGAAAGTTCATAGAGGTAATACTGAAAGAAGAAAAGCATTATGAGGATAGCACTACAGAATTCCTCATGCATCAAGTTTACTTCATCCCTACCCAACCTCCAAATTTAACTCATTACATTCAGAAAAGTATCTTGCAAATGATTTATTCCCAGGTGACTATACCTGACTCAGTTCAAAGGTGCGAAAATGACTTGTCTTGTGAGAAATCTTGTTAGTATTTGCAGCCACATGGCAATCATAGCCAGAAGATGGGCTAGTATAGTTAGTTGTATAATTCTCAGACACAAACTTGACTTTTCCCTAGAATGACAATATTAAGACTAATCAAATATCTTCAAAGAGGAATAATTTTACTCTAGGATTTATTTAAAACAGTCTAAATAAAGATGTGGATGTGTTTTGACTAACAGTAAACTGTGTTAAGAACTATGGCTCTTAAAAAATTATCTTAAGACCAACACTAGTTTTAATTATCTATGAACCCCATTACATTTGTATTTAGCCCTTGAAGTTTTTTGTTTTTTCACAAACTCTGATATAATTTGGCATCTTTCTTTGGCAAACATCCACAGCTTTTTTCACAGTATTAAAGGAGTACATGAATTAGTCCAAATTTAGGAGAACCATTCCTTTCAATTGGAGAAGGAAATGGCAACCCACTCCAGTATTCTTGCCTGGGAAATCCCATGGATGGAGGAGTCTGGTGGACTATAGTCCATGGGGTCGCAGAGTTGGACACAACTGACTAACACTTTAACTTTATTTCTTTAAAAGAGAAATTACATAGTCCACCAAACGGACTCACTATTTAATGACTATATCATAAAAGATGAAAAAAACTAAAATGTCAAAAGATGAGTTCCAAACTGAAGTATTAAATTATAAATTGTAAATTGCTGCTGCTGCTGCTAAGTCATTTCAGTTGTGTCCGACTCTGTGCAACCCCAGAGACGGCAGCCCACCAGGCGTCCCTGGGGTTCTCAGGCAAAAACACCGGAATGGGTTGCCATTTCCTTCTCCAATGCACGAAAATGAAAAGTGAAAGTAAAGTCGCTCAGTCATGTCCCACTCTTAGCAACCCCATGGACTGCAGCCCATCAGGCTCCTCCATCCATGTGATTTTCCAGGCAAGAGTACTGGAGTGGGGTGCCATTGCCTTCTCCGTAAACTGTAAATTAGAGACCAAGATACTCCTGCTTCACCAGCACCCAGTAAACCAGCAAGGAGCAAAAACCCAGTAAAGCACTTCACAGGCCAATAGCCCTGATTACTCAACAGCTGACAGTATTTTTCACCATGGAAGCTCCTCATCGAGGGGTACGTATCTCCCAGAAAAAGGAAAAAGAGAACTGTTGAGTTAGTTTATCATGCAATAAAAGGTCATACGATGATTTTAAAAGCTATCTTGAATAACACAATGACACAACATGAAAAAAATGAAAATACACAAAATAGGTACCAAAATGCGGTGCGAAATAATAGGCAACTTTTATTTCTATGTTTACAAGATGTACTATTTAAATATATATATATATATATATATATGCTTGCTGTTAAGGTGCCTTCTCTTCAGCACTTGGACCACCATGGACAATCCTCAGAAGACTAATCACATGAGTGGTGCTCCAGTGAGCCGTCAGAACCTGCATCCTCTCCCCATCAAACTGGGCAGGGCTAGCTTCTGAGCAGTGAAGTAAGGAGAACTGAGAGCACATAGCCAGAAACTCAAAACTAAACAGCAGGGTCCACCAGACATGGTAGGGGCATGAAACCAATGGCGAGGCACAATCTGACATAAAAAACTTGATATCTGAGCTGACAGGCATGTGGGCTGCAGAACTACAGTATTTATCACAGAGCAGGAAAGGGAAACGTTAAAGGGGGAAGCAGTGGTTGGGAGCCAATGAATGCTACTTTTCCTTCAGTTCTTAGGGACGAATTTTGGAATATGGAGAATTCACACTCTTAAATAATCAGTAGTGTTAGGTTTATAACCGAAGAACTTAGTAGGAACGCTAAAACAAAAGCAAAAACAAAACAAGACCACAGAATATGTCCTCAAAAAACCCCCCGACCTCTAAAATTAGTTTTCCTACTATTTGAGTGAAAATTCTAATTGTGTGATTCACTTATACTGCATTATTTAAGGGAACTAAAAAATTTCTGAGATTATTAGTTATAGGTATCATATGAAACTATGAACAAGATCTCAATGTTTTAGGGATAACAAAAATGCATAAAGATTTCTCATTTTGACAATTTAAGCCAGACAACGAATGCTGCTTTCTAAATTCATCTCTTATAGCTGAAATCATGTTGTTTTATAAACAAGTTACTCATTCTGCTATTTAATGTTTAAAAAGTGACACTGTGGAGCAGGGTGAGGAAAGCTTCTCACTAAATGCCTGCTGTATTATTTTCAAGCTTTTTTTAAGGAAAAAAATTCACAGATCATCTATTAAAAGAGTAAAAAAAAAAAAACCTTTGTCCTTAAAGGAAAGCAAAAGGAACAATTATTTTTTCTGATTCTGAACAGCTGTCTTTGGCAAGGACTATGTTTAGCAAATGATCTGCAAAAAAACATGATCACAGACTGATAAGCTTTCATTAAAAAAAATTACACAGAAGCAAATTTAGGCTTTACCTTAATTAGATTAAAAATTACAACATAACCAGACTTCCCATGATACCAAGGTCTTGCATGAAGATAGTCTGAGTATTTGGAAATGTACACACCTATAAAAGTATAAAAATAGATTAATTTACACTTTAAGAAGACTGTTTACACATGGATTACTTAAAATGAACAAGATGACACAAGGGACAAATAAAAGGTAACATTAAAAAAACTATTTTGAAAATGCTTACCTTTTAAAATCTACTTGAGATATTCTACAGGTATGGAAACATCAGAGCAAAGATAAAATATATCTGTTTGACAACCAATTTTCTATTTGGGTACAGTAACTGAAAAGGGATGAATGTATCACAATTTTGGAAAAGTCTCTGTCTGTTTTATTCTCCATGCAATCTTTCAGTGAAAAGGCCTGTGGTAATCTGATTCTCAAGTTATTTTTTCCAGAAAATCTCAGTAAATGCTCCTATTTAAGAATGTGTGCTGAAGTTGACTACACAGCAGGTCTGTGCCAGGCAGCAGTGACACAAAGGGAAACAGAACAAGATCCCTGCCTTTAAGCAATGTGTTCTGCTGGACTGTGAATTCCAGTCAGCAGAGGTTAGATTTTTTTTGTTCACCACTGCAGCCTTATCACAGACCATTGCTGTTTAAAAGAGAAGTTGAGTCTCAAGCGGGGAAAGGCTCCTGTAGGTTGAGGGAAGAGAGGATGATCCCCGCACAGAAGTAGCAGTGAGAAAACAGAGGAAAGAACCCATTTCAGGGATATTTCTGAACTGAGGCATCGCTTGTGAAATAGAAATGACAACAGTGAGAACACGGATAGAATGAACAGAGTTATAGACATGCTGTCAGAAGACTGGATTCCAGTTCCAAGTTCTTCACGTACTACTACTACTACTAAGGACTGATGCTAAAGCTGAAACTCCAATACTTTGGCCACCTCATGTGATGAGTTGACTCACTGGAAAAGACTCTGATGCTGGGAGGGATTGGGGGTGGGAGGAGACGGGGACGACAGAGAATGAGATGGCTGGATGGCATCACCAACTCGATGGACATGAGTCTGAGTGAACTCTGCGAGTTGGTGATGGACAGGGAGGCCTGGCGTGCTGTGATTCATGGGGTTGCAGAGTCGGACACGATTGAGTGACTGAACTGAACTGAACTGAAGCACATGACTGAGTAGTATGTCACTTAAGCAGAGAGGATGGGTGTGGGTCACAGATACAGAAATCACAGGTTTTCAGAAGATTTAAAAAGATCCATAAACCTTTAAAACTGTAACACACTACAGTAATATAAAGGCTTACTTTCATATATTTCATTCATTTCACTTGAGCCAAAAACTATAAACATACATATCCAGTACTGCTAGCTTATCATCACCCCCAGCATGTGAAGAAGAATGTGTATTTGTAGGAACAATGCAGCCTCTACTCCACCTCCTACTGAAACCAGGCTCTCAAAACATCAACAATAAACTCAAGCAACTGTCACATAGAAAAATGGCCTTGATTTTTAGAGGTATAAGCTGAGGCATTTGCTTGTAACTCACTTCCACATTTTTCAGGAAAAAAAAATGTTTTTAGACAAATGAAGAGAATTAATGCAAAACACTATCTGGTAAATGTAGGTGATGGGTATATCATACCATGCTACTTTTTTTCTACATTAGCATTTTTCATAATGAAAAGAAGGAGGTGTTAAGAAGAATAGAGGAAAAGAAGAAAAGGTTCAGGTAAACTGTTATTTGAGCTGTGAACTTATCCTGTTTCATGTCCTTTAGGAGAGCTGAACAGAAGTTTAAAAACATTCGCTACACACAGAGTTACCATCAGTTCAGTTACCATACAAGCCAGCAATTCCACTCCTAGGTATAAACCCAGCAAAAATGAAAATACTTGCCCACATAAAGACCGTATGCATAAGAATATATATAGTAGCTCTTTTTAATAATAGCTAAAAAGTAGAAACAACAAAGCATCTACCAACTGCTGAATGGATAAAGTGGTACAATGGAATATTATTCAGTCAAAAAGCGAATCAAGTACATGTGACAACATAGATGAATCTCAAAAACACTAAGTAAAAAAACAAGTTACTCACAAAAGGTTAGATATGATTCCATTTATATGGAATGTCTGGAATAGTCAATCCACAGGTGCAAAAAGGAAAGCAGTGGTTGCCCAGGCTGGTGGGAGGGGAGGTGACTGATGAAAATGGTCTAAAACTGACTGTGCTGACGGTCACACAACTCTGAATGCATTAAAAAAAACACTGAACTGTATACTTCAAATGGGTGAATTGAAAGGTGAATTTTATCTCAATAAAGCTGTTATTACAAAGAAAGGGCCAGCAAGAACCTAGCCATGAAGCCCCATAGTCTTTCTCACCCTGATCTCCAACTTCTATAGCATCTGACACTGCTAACACCCCTCCGGACACCTTCTGCTTCCTGTGAGACTCCACCTCCAGATTCTTCATTCACTGGACTGCTCTCAGCTCTTCTTCTTCCTGTCCTCGCCCCATGTCCCCATCCCTTGGTCCCATAACCATCTAAATAAAAGTTCTGTTCTTCCTCATCTGTGCTGCCCCATGTAACAATATCTTTGGCTTCAACTAACATGCACCCTCTGCCACCTTGAGCCGTAACCTCTAGTCCTCATCCCTCTTCCAACTGTTTTCACCACCAGCAGCAAACAGCTTACTGAAGTGGGTGTTCATTTACTGCAAGCTTACTAGGTGTAAGCTCCATGCTAAGCACTTTACATAGTCTCATAATCCTCACAACAAATCTACAAGATAGTTTTATCTATTTACAGATGAAGAAACTGAAGGTTAAAGAAATTAGGGCTAAAGCACATTCTTAACGATAAGATACCTTTCTCCTGTAACTCATCAGCCTATCTAAAAATCTCTCCTCTATTGATAATACCAATGCAGTGTAAATTTAACACTTTATATTTGATTATTTCCTTTCTCTACTCCTCACATCCCATAGTTGCCATTTTTGGTCAGTACCATCTATTCTCTATTCTTACTGCCATAATGATAGTTAGGAGGAAAGTCTTCTCCTTAGCCCCAGATGATAGCACTGACCTCTTGGCACTGAAAGATACCTTCTAGTCTAATCATCTTTTAAAAGAGAGAACTCTAATAGAAAATCTTAAGTTCTTAAATTCAAAGCTCATGTATATATTTAAAGTTCTGATTCCAAAGATTATTTATCATCAATGAAACTAGCTTTTAATACAGGACTCTTATGTAACTAACTAAATTCCACTTCACCTTGTAAAAGAAATTCTCCTTTCTTATAGACCGTACCTTTCGCTGGGTCCCCCAGAGTGGTGATAGCACTGCTGCCCACACAGAGTCCATGCTGACATACCAACTTCGCCTTAAACAAAAGATCGGACTTTGCTTATATCATGTTTTGGAGAGTCAATGAAATAACTCTATAATTTACATACAAACTTTCAATACAGAATCTGTACACTATATGCATTCATGGCACAAAGCAAGTTTCTATAAGGCAAATGTGTTTCAGTTAATATTAACAGTTTAAACTTTTTCATGAAATTTTACCATTTCTGCTAACAAAAATGTCACTGGCAAAACCAAATTAAACAAGCTCACAGATTAGTCCTCTCTTGAAGATTTCTTTTTTGATTACAGCTTGGGAATCACGAAATTTGAAAATGCCTTACCCCCAGATGACGTTTATTTTTTTCTAAAGTATGAACCCCTAACATATCTTATTTGGAAGTCAACAACTAAGTAAATAAACTCTCTGGTATTACTATGTAACCATAAGGTACATGCTAATGTAAACTATCCCTTAGCAAATTTACCCCCATTCTTTAAAAATCATGATCCCAACCAAAATACTACCTGTGAATTACTTTAAGCTGGATCACAGATCTCTGGCACTGATGAAAGTGTATCTAGAAGTCACACACATCTTTGGAGACATACCTGCATACAGCAGTTTCTTTCTCCACACTTTAGGTATAAGCAACAATATAGATCAATTTTCAAAACAGCCTGAAACAATTCCAAGTAACCAGAATGCTGAAAGTGTTTATTTTATCCCCAAAACCATGTAATTTAAACTTGAAAAAGCTTCCACAAGAAACAGAAGATATCTATGTAAACAATGATCCAGAATGGAAAAATATCCATTCACTCCATTAAAAGGCATTATTAATACTTAAGCATTCTGTATTAATCGAAATCTCACTATAAGCTTACAAATGTATTTAAGATAAAACTAAGGAAAACCTTAAAAAGTTGTAGAAATCAAATCTCTTTCATGAAAAGCTTTCATTGTCATTTACACTGCTACCTAAAAAAGACTGATGAACTGGTAATGTTACAAATTTTATAGAATCAATGTTTAACTTTAACGACATAATTAATTTTGTACCTTAACATCATAAAATTAATTTTCTAAGACCAAATTTCCTTACCTGATTTTCAGTTTCAAACAGAAGAAACCCGTAAGTTTCTTGAAGTTCTTCGTGAGTATAGTTACTTGCTTTTTTTTCTTGGTAAAAAGTTTTGTACTGTATAAAGAGAAATAATCAAATGTTATAAACATGTTATTTTGCCTTGCAAATTAATTTTTAAAAATGCATCAACTGAATTCCTCCTGTTAAAAGACTAATGAAATTTATTATTTTTCTATTCCCTAGAATATATTATAATTACCTTTCAAGTGATTATTACCAAGGATAGTTTATCTTGCTAAAATGTGATAGCTAAAAAGAACTAGGCTCAAATACAAAAAATGATGGGTCTATTTCTTTAAAACTAAAATAAAACTAACCACAGACACAGTGTGTACCAAGCACCTCACCTCATTTAAGAAAATGTCATTTTTCACCAAAGTCACTTGACTGTACTGAAAACCATGCTCAGATGCAGAGTCCAAGTAAGAAGTATGGAGAATTGAAACTGTCCTCTGGAAGAGAGAGTCTGAACTCAAGGATACTGTCTCAAAAACTGTAAAACACAAAAATAATGCAACTGTTTAAGATAACCAAAGGCTGGGGAAAGTGGCACACTAAATATCACTGACCAAGTCATTCATTTCCTTCCTGCATAACTGAGACATTTCCATTATGTTCTGGCTACCATATCTGGACTATCTTCAAAGACCTCATACTCGATGAAAATAACCTAAATGGATTATAACAATGGATGAATTACTTTTAATGCAAGAGTAAATCCCTTTAGGTTTAAAGCTGGGTGCTGTAACCAAGGCTGTAAAAGCAGATACATCTATAGTGTCAAGCTGGAGTTCAGCGACTGCTTAGATCAATACTGCTTGTTCCTAAGTTTTTGTAAATCTAGGCCACGTTTTGATAAACTTAACCTTCCCAGTGGCTCACCAAATCCACAAGGAAGTCTGTGAGGTTCCTAGGAAAGGGGCTAATACTGCACACTCATTTGACCATGGAGTACAGAATGAAGGGAGCAAAGGCTAATAAGAGTTTTGCCAAGAGAACGCACAGGTCATAGCAAACACCCTCTTCCAACAACACAAGACAAGACTCTACACATGGACATCACCAGATGGTCAATATCGAAATCAGACTGATTATATTCTTTGCAGCCAAAGATGGAGCAGTTTTATACATTCAGCAAAAACAAGCCTGGCAGCTGACTGTGGCTCAGATCATGAACTCATTGCCAAATTCAGACTTAAATTGAAAAAAGTAGGGAAAAACCACTAGACCATTCAGGTATGACCTAAATCAAATGCCTTACGATTATACAGTAGAAGTGAGAAAGAGATTCAAGGGATCAGATCTGATAGAGTGCCTGAAAAACTATGGACGGAGGTTCGTGACACTGTACAGGAGGCAGTGATCAAGACCATCCCCAAGAAAAAGAAATGCAAAAAGGCAAAATGGTTGTCTGAGGAGGCCTTACAAATAGCTATGAAAAGAAGCGAAGCGAAAGGCAAAGGAGAAAAGGAAAGATATGCCCATTTGACTGCAGAGTTCCAAAGAATAGTAGGGAGAGATAAGAAAGGCTTCCTCAGTGATCAATGCAAAGGAATACAGGAAAACAATAGAATGGAAAAGACTAGAGATCTCTTCAAGAAAATTAGAGACACCAAGGGAACATTTCATGCAAAGATGGGCACAATAAAGCACAGAAATGGTATGAACATGACAGAAGCAGAAGGTATTAAGAGGTGGCAAGAATACACAGAAGAACTATACAAAAAAGATCTTCATGACCCAGATAATTACGATGGCGTGATCACTCACCTAGAGCCAGACATCTTGGAATGTGAAGTCAAATGGGCCTTAGGAAGCATCACTACGAACAAAACTAGTGGAGGTGAAGGAATTCCAGTTGAGCTATTTCAAATCCTAAAGGATGATGCTGTGAAAGTACTGCACTCAATATGCCAGCAAATTTGGACAACTTCAGCACAGGACTGGAAACAGTCAGTTTTCATTCCAATCCCAAAGAAAGGCAATGCCAAAGAATGCTCAAACTACCGCACAATTGCACTCACCTCACACACTAGCAAAGTTTTGCTCAAAATTCTCCAAGCCAGGCTTCAACAGAATGTGAGCCGTGAACTTCCAGATGTTCAAGCTGGATTTTTAGAAAAGGCAGAGGAACCAGAGATCAAATTGCCAAGATCCGTTGCATCATCGAAAAAGCAAGAGAGTTCCAGAAAAACATCTACTTCTGATTTATTGACTACTCCAAAGCCTTTGACTGTGTGGACCCCAACAAACTGTGGAAAATTCTTCGAGAGATGAGAATACCAGGTCTATATGCAGGTCAAGAAGCAACAGTTAGAACTGGACAAGGAACAACAGACTGGTTCCAAATTGGGAAAAGAGTATGTCAAGGCTGTATATTGTCACCCTGCTTATTTAACTTATATGCAGAGTACATCATGAGGAATGCTGGACTGGATGAAGCACAAGCTGAAATCAAGATTGCTGGAGAAATATCAATAACCTCAGATACCACCCTTATGGCAGAAAGCGAAGAACTAAAGAGCCTCTTGATGAAAGTGAAAGAGGATAGTGAAAAAGTTGTCTTAAAGCTCAACATTCAGAAAACTAAGATCACAGAATCCAGCCCCATCACTTCATGGCAAATAGAAGGGGAAACAGTGGAAACAGTGACAGACTTTATTTTTCTGGGCTCCAAATCACTGCAGATGGTGACTGCAGTCATGAAATTAAAAGACGCTTGCTCCTTGGAAGAAAAGTTATGACCAACTTAGATAGCATATTAAAAAGCAGAGACATTACTTTGCCAACAAAGGTCTGTCTAGTCAAAGCTATGGTTTTTCCAGTAGTCATGTATGGATATGAGAGTTGGACTATAAAGAAAGCTGACCACAGAAGAATTGATGCTTTTGAACTGTGGTGCTGGAGAAGACTCTTGAGAGTCCCTTGAACAGCAAGGAGATACAATGAGTCTATCCTAAAGGAAATTAGTCCTGAATAAATTCATTGAAAGGACTGATGCTGAAGCTCCAACTCCAATACTTTGGCCACCTCATGCGAAGAGCTGACTCACTGGAAAAGACCCTGATGCTGGGAAAGATTGAAGGCAGGAGGAAAAGGGGACGACAGAGGATAAGATGACTGGATGGTATCACTGACTCAATGGACATGAGTTTGAATAAACTCTGGCATTTGGTGTTGGACATGGAGGCCTGGCGTGCTGCAGTCCATGGGGTCACAAAGAATCGTACACGACTGAGCAACTGAACTGAACTACACACTCAGCAAATATATCAGAAATTGTTTTTCTCTGAGCCTTCCTCACCAGCCTGGAAATGTCTACTGAACTTCTTACGGGTTGTATTACAAAATTATCATTTTATGAAAATAAAAATTTATTACTTTTTTTGAAAGTGCTTTTTTCAAACCATGCTGCTGCTGCTAAGTCGCTTCAGTCGTGTCCGACTCTGTGCGACCCCATAGACGGCAGCCCACCAGGCTCCCCCGTCCCTGGGATTCTCCAGGCAAGAACACTGGAGTGGGATGCCATTTCCTTCTCCATTTCAAACCATACCCATGTACTATCTGAGAGATGCTAGGCCACCTTGCCCATGAAAGCCATGTTTCCTGTACTGAGAATTAATGACTGAATCAAGCAATTCTCCTGGTTGGGCCTTTGTACTTTTTTCAAGTCCTCACTAAGCGAGAACTGAGACTAATGAAATCTCATAAAATTTAACTATTTGCTTTGTTTACTCCTTTCTATTTGGATCCTCTGTTCTCTTTAACAAGGTGGGGAAAAGGATACACACGGATTACTTCTAAAGAGAACAGAGTAATGTATAGAACACTGGAAGTCTTGACCTTACAGTATAAATAAGTACATTAATATGGTTTCCTACTTTTATCAGAACTCAGCCAATTACATTAAAGTTCAAAAGTTGAAGAAAATATAAGCTTTTTAAATAAAATTAATTTATAAACAACAGATTAAAAAAAACCCTAAACTATTACAGAAATTAAAACAAACATTTCAGTAAAATTAATTTAGACTAAACTGTCCAAACACTTTAATTCACAAGGTAATTTGAAAATGTATTTAATAACAAAACTTCCTAGAATCAAAAATTAAAGATTATAAATAGCAAGGAAGGAAAAAAAAGATGAAACATTTATTTTTATTTTACTCAGTTTCATCTTCTCTCTTTCAATATTAATATAATGAAGTGAAAGTTGCTCAGTCCTGTCTGACTCGTTTTGTGACCCCATGGACTGTAGCCTGCCAGGCTCCTCTGTCCATGCAATTTTCCAGGCAAGAATACTGGATCAATATACCAGCGTTATTAACAAAAAAAAGAAAAGGATATTCTAAAGAGCTTCAAATAGCAAAACACCAATGATAGTAATTAAAAAGCTATAGCTTTGTTCAGCTAATAACTCAAAACAAACTGGGAAGCCTACACACTTGCAAGTTCATTTTACAAATAATCTGTACTGATAGCTCAAATGAAAACCAAGATTCCCTTAAAAATTATAATTTTGGGAACCTGGTATTAATATTTTTAAAAAGACTATATTTAAAAAATCCAAGTATACTCTTAGGCTCCATATCTGTGAAAGATTTTGCCTACAAGATACAAGAGTTCTTGTAGTTCTGGAAATGAACAAACTATGATTACCAACTATCTGAAACTGTACACAATGTTAACAGATAGGCACAGATTTTAAATTTCAGAAGTAGTAAATACTACATATTTCCCCAATTTTTGTGTCAATGCACAATAATAAACTGAAACCTGGGAGAAATAATGCAATTAAAAAAAAACACACCAAAAACCTACCTAATACAGTGTGGGGAATACAGTTCCCAATAAAGCTATGACTAATGGTAATGATTTAAAATAAACAAGGCAGAACAAGTAAGAAATGACTTATTTTTTAACTTTCATATTGTAATTTCTAAGACTATTTACGGTTAAAAAAGGTTCCCCTTTTAGGTTAGCACTCAATAGCCATATGTTGTAAAAGTAATAATTTTACAGTTGACAGAAGGAAAAGTATATCAAAAGAAAACTTAATGGAAAACCACAGTAAATCCTGAATCTTTTATGATTTCATAATAAATAACCTCAATTATACTCTCAAGAAAGCACAAGTTTCCTGCTCTTTATCTAAGGAGACAGATGAGAATGTTTATTGAGAAGTCTCTGCCCACACAACGCACTCTCATTTAATCACCTAACAAGTGTACAAAACAAGGAGCACTAAATAAATGGATAGTTTTATCTTTTTTGCTGAGCAATACACATGCTTTATTTAAACCATTCAAGAGTATCAGAATATTAAGAGAAAGAAGAGGGGGCTATTCCACAAAGAAATTTAAACAACATCTAAGAGGGTAACTTGAAAAATATCTGATTGAGAAGTGTAAAGAGTGTCCCTTAAGGCTTAAGTGACAAACAGAGTGCACATGGTGTAAGTTCAATTGAAATGGCTGTAAAAACTGAGTTAATGCTCTTTACTGTAGCACCTGGCTTTGGGTACATTTCTCTTGCCTGGAAAATCCCATGGACGGAGGAGCCTAGTAGGTTGCAGTCCATGGGGGTCGCACAGAGTCGGACACGACTGAAGTGCCTTAGCAGCAGCAGCAGCTCTGCTATTTGTGAATTTTATCTTAAAAGTTAGGTCAATCTTGACACTAGAAGTTGGACTCTGCTCACAGTGCCCTGAATCATCTCCCCCATCTCAAACTCCATCAGGGATACTGAGTGACTGACATGAGGGACACTTCTTTCTCTAACTTCTAATAAGAGAGACAAGGAAATTATAAACCAATTTCTAATGCTATGTCACAAGCATCTGTTTTCTATTTTATAAACATCTGATCTGAAAGCAAATAATGAGATGAACAAATGGCAACAACTTAGGTGTCACAATAATTCTAACAGAAACTAACCACTTCTACAAGTCCCCGGACATATCCTGTCTGTGATTAAGCAATAGCGTTTCCACTCTAGATGCCTATATAGTTTATTTCCTCTAAGTAGGTCATTTGATAGTTGTTGAAGGAACAGCCCAGTCCTTAATCACCTAATCTGAAAATGTATTACCTTTAAGATATCAAAGGACTGCCAGTTTAAGATAAATACAACTTCTTCAGAACACAATTTGTCAGGAAGTAACAAAAACTTAAATGGGCATACCAAATAACCATTTCATTCCTGGGAATCTATTACTCAAAAATATTAGCAAAGTGCAGAGGTGATACGTACAAGGATGTTTCACACACCAGCATCTGTAACACGAAGAACAATGGAGATAACCTAAGTGAAAGTGAAAGTCGCTCAGTCATGCTGGACTCTTTGCGACTCCATGGACTATACAGTCCATGGAATTCTCCAGGCCAGAATACTGCAGTGGGTAACCATCCCCTTCTCCAGGGGATCTTCCCAACCCAGGGATCAAATCAAGGTCTCCCACATTGCAGGCAGATTCTTTACCAATTGAGAAACCAGGGAAGCCTTGGAAATAATATAAACTGCCATCAACAGGGAAACACCTTGCAACTATTAAATAAAAACAAAGTAAATCTGTATATACTAATGTAGAAAGATATCTACTGTATATATTGAGTAAATAAATGCATTATATAATGTTATTTTGGTAAAAAAAATTATGTGTTTGAAAATATACAGAAAAAGATCTAGAAAGAGATGGGAAATCCAACGGTTAACAGTGTTTATGCCAATGGTGACTGGGGAGTGGACAAAAAGGAGACCTTGTACTTTTACCTTACATATGTTACTACAACTTAGATTTTTCTTATATAAGCATGTATTACTTCTACTATTTAACATATCTCAACTTAAAATCAAGTGAAATAAATAATAATTTCAAAGAAATACAGAATGTGACAATTTCTCTTGAACACATGCCTTTTCTGATGCAATTTGGAAACTTAATTACCTATCAATTTTGGACTAATAATTAGAAAAATTTTGCAGCTACTGGAAGTTATAAATTTTTTGAAAGTCCTTTCATTTACATGATCTAAATTAAAATTTTAAAAATTACATTGTTCAACTCTGGATTCATTAGCAATAATTGAGACCGTTTAATACCCACTGTTTTCTGATATGAACCCTGTCTCAGTCTTCTCTAAGAGGGGATGCAGCTGGGAGGGTGGTCTTAATTCATTTTCACCAAGTATACCCCCAGAATTCTCGACATACTCCTGTTCTCTGTTAATGTCATAAATGCTAAAACAAAAAAAGAAAAAATTAAATCATAAAGTGAGTAGTTCTATTTTGGGCATATCTACTATGTTTAGTTCAGTTCAGTCACTCAGTCGTGTCCGCCTCTCCGCGACCCCATGAATCACAGCACGCCAGGCCTCCCTGTCCATCACCAACTCCCGGAGTTCACTCAAACTCATGTCCACAGAGTCGGTGATGCCATCCAGCCTCTCATCCTCTGTCATCCCCGTCTCCTCCCGCCCCCAACCCTTCCCAGCATCAGAGTCTTTTCCAGTGAGTCAACTCGTCGCATGAGGTAGCCAAAGTATTGCAGTTTCAGCTTTAGCATCAGTCCTTCCAATGAACACCCAGGATCAATCTCCCTTAGAATGGACTGGTTGGATCTCCTTGCGGTACAAGGGACTCTCAAGAGTCTTCTCCAACACCACAGTTCAAAAGCATCAATTCTTTGGCCCTCAGCTTTCTTCACAGTCCAACTCTCACATCCATACATGACCACGGGAAAAACCATAGCCTTGACTAGCTCTGGAGACTTGACAAAATTACAAAATTGTGCCTGATGCTCAATAAACATAGTAGATGTAAATAAATGTTTATTGAGCATCAGGCACAATTTTGTAATTTTGTCAAGTCTCCAGAGCTAAAGGCTAAAGTTCCACTGATTTGCTCTATAAGAAGTAACAACACAAACTGAAATTTTGTTTCTCTAATCCTTTAATTTCTAAAGGAAATTTTCTTCACAGAAATAAATAGAAATCACATTTGCCCTATTGAAAAAAACCTTAGACAAGTTCAGGGTGGTGCAGTCCTAGATGGGGGAAAAAAAACCTCTCAAAGTGAAGGGATTATAGAACCACACCCATGTTCTACTGATTGGAAATAAAATCAAACAGAACACAAATAAAACCTCTCTCCACCCCTAAATTAGTAGTATATGATTCAACCTTCATTAAAGGAAACTGTTAGTGCTATTATGTATCTAGTACCATGCTATACCTTGGATTTCATGAGACAAATGAAACTGTCTCATTGAAAAAGTGTTTACAATGAAAGTGCCTGTGAAGCCCAGGGATCTTAGAATGTGCTCATAAAATATTCCTAGAGCGACCTTTGGGAAGCAAGGGTTGTGTCTTCTGGTGACAGTGGTCTCAAAGAGGAAACCAGCTGAGTTGGAAACCTCTTTCACCTCAAAGAGGTGGAAGTCAAGACCCTCCCAAGCCAGATTACACTTGCAAGTTACAAGAGGAGTAGCAATAAAGGCACCATATTTTTAAAAACAATCCTTGGATGAAGGAGCAAAGGAGGGAAACTGTAAGACTGAAAACTGCTCTGTTGCATCACTACACTGGACTCAAACACATCTTCAGAGCTACAATAAGATGAAGGCAGGGAGACAGCATCTTTTCCTTTGTCCTTTGTGAGAAAACTTTCCCAGAATTCTCTCTGCAGGTGGCCATTCTCACCTCACTGGCCAGAACTGAGTCACATATTTTTAAATAGCCACTAACCAAGGAGAGTAGAATTACCGTAATGAGCTTCAGTTCAGTTCAGTCGCTCAGTCATGTCCGACTCTTTGCGACCCCATGAACCGCAGCATGCCAGGCCTCCCTGTCCATCACCAACTCCCGGAGTTTACCCAAACTCACGTCCATCGAGTCGGTGATGCCATCCAGCCATCTCATCCTCTGTCGTCCCCTTCTCCTCCTGCCCCCAATTCCTCCCAGCATCAGGGTCTTTTCCAATGAGTCAACTCTTCGCATGAAGTGGCCAAAGTAATGGAGTTTCAGCTTTAGTATCAGTCCTTCAAATGAACATCCAGGACTGATCTCCTTTAGAATGGACTGGTTGGATCTCCTTGCAGTCCAAGGGACTCTCAAGAATCTTCTCCAACACCACAGTTCAAAAGCATCAATTCTTTGGCACTCAGCTTTCTTCACAGTCCAACTCTCACATCCATACACGACCATTGGAAAAACCATAGCCTTGACTAGACGGACCTTTGTTGGCAAAGTAATGTCTCTGCTTTTTAATATGCTGTCTAGGTTGGTCATAACTTTCCTTCCAAGGAGTAAGTGTCTTTTAATTTCATGGCTGCAATCAGCATCTGCAGTGATTTTCAGTTCAGTTCAGTCGCTCAGTTGTGTCCGACTCTTAGTGACCCCATGAACCACAGCATGCCAGGCCTCCCTGTCCATCACCAACTCCCGGAGTTCACTCAAACTCATGTCCAGAGTCAGTGATGCCATCCAGCCATCTCATTCTCTGTCGTCCCCTTCTCCTCCTGCCCCCAATCGCTCCCAGCATCAGAGTCTTTTCCAGTGAGTCAACTCGTCGCATGAGGTGGCCAAAGTATTGGAGTTTCAGCTTTAGCATAAGTCCTTCCAATGAACACCCAGGATTGATCTCCTCTAGAATGGACTGGTTGGATCTCCTTGCAGTCCAAGGTTTGGAGCCCCCCAAAATAAATTCTGACACTGTTTCCACTGTTTTCCCATCTATTTGCCATGAAGTGATGGGACCAGATGCCGTGATCTTAGTTTTCTGAATGTTGAGCTTTAAGCCAACTTTTTCACTCTCCTCTTTCACTTTCATCAAGAGGCTTTTTAGTTCCTCTTCAATTTCTGCCATGAGGGTGGTGTCATCTGCAATACTGCTACTTTTCTAAAGAATCTTAAATAAATCCACACAACTCCACCTCAAACTCTTTTTGAAAAAAGGTATATATAACTATATGTTATTTTTTTGTAAAGCATATTGAATTTCCCAAATAATGAACTGCTTGCAGTTTCTCATGTGTATCATGCTTCTATCTCTGCATTTGCTCCTACTTCTATTGCCTTGAAAACGTATACACTAGTACTCTCCCTTTTTTGGCTTCCTTATCATTTGAATACTTGCTCAGATTTCAAGTATCTGTGCCTCTCTGAAACATTTCATGACATATCCTATTCTCAATGACAGTGGCTGTTTGTATCATTATATACCCACTGTATCGTGTTCCAGATTCCAATTGGTGTGGCTATTTTTAGGAGAGTTCTTCAGCTTTATTATCTAATCTCTTCCTGTTTTCTGAATAATTTCTCTTTTTAAAAAGTAGAATCTCTTTTTTCATGTAAGTTATATCTTCTTTTTTCTCTTTAAAGATACTACTGTTTCATTTTGTTAAAGTTCCTCCTGCTACCTGCAGTAAATCTAATTTCTACCAAGCTCCTTTTATTTTCTAATTGTTTATTCCTGCTTGATCTCTTCTGTGTTAGAGACTTCCAGCAAATGACTGGTGATCCTTGGCTGTCTGGTTACATTTAACTGTGAGGCATTTAAAGCTGACTGAAAGTCTAACACATGAGCACCACTTCCTGACCAGCAGCCTTCATTCTTGGAGGAGATCTGATGGTGATGCAGCTGCTGGTTTAATCAAGTGAACTCAAAAAGTCCTATCTGTTAAATATTTTGTCGTTGGTTGATAAGTTCCCCCAGAAAAGAATCCTTTAATACCTTGTTGAGGGGAAGCATAAGTGGCTCATATGGTAAAGAATCTGCTGGAAATGCAGGAGACCCGGGTTTGATCCCTGGGTAGGAAGATTCCCTGGAGAAGGAAATGGCTACACTCCAGTATTCTTGCCTAGAGAATCCCATGGACAGAGAAGCCTGGTGGGCAACAGTCTATGGGGTCACAGAGTCTGACATGACTGAGCAATTAACACACGATAACACACAAAAGCTTGACTACTAGTTCTGAGAACCACACAGAAAAAGACAGCTCTGGTTTCACCATTCCATATGTTAACTTTCACTTAATCCTTATCTTTATTTAGGATCTTCACCCCAACCTCAGTTGTCTAAAGCCTGCCTAGTTCAAATCTCCTGACTATAAACCTTCAGTCTTCTGTCAGGGTAGAAGGAAGGTGGCTATCTGGGTGTGTGGAGTGAAGAGGATCAATCACTTCTATTTCTATTCCACCAGTATTTCTACCTTGAGAAAAGCTTGGTACCTCTACATCCTGATCCTTTCCCAGATTCTGTGAAGGAAATCAGCTAGCTTCTCTTGCTAGTTTATTCTCTTCAGCATTGTCTAATCCACCAACTCATTTAGTACTTTACCACCTTCTTTCCATGAGCTTCCCCATAGAAAGTGGCTCAGCGGTAAAGAATCTGCCTGCAATGCAGGAGATATAGGTTCCATCCCTGGGTCAGGAATATCCCCTGGAGGAGGAAATGGCAACTCACTCCAATATTCTTGTCTGGGAAATCCCATGGACAGGGGTGCATGGTGGGTTACAGTCATGGGGCCACAAAACAGTTGGACACTACTGAGAGACTAAACAACAACAACTTCTTTCTAGTTTGCCAAATATTGATTTATCTTCTCCTTTCTCATTCTCTTGATCTTTGTGGATTTTTATCTTATTCTTTTACTATAATCTTAGTGGGATTTCCAGAGGGGTGAACAATTGGACGTGTCATGTAACTGAACTGTCTACTTAATATTTGTCTCAATAAAAAATGTGCAATATACCATCTATCATAGTAGCTACTATTACCATTATTTTTATTTCCACTTTTATAATTATTAAGACCTCATTTTATTTACTTAAGTATTTACCACAGACCTAATTACATATCAAATCTTCAACAAATATTAATTTAAAAGAATTAATTTTTAGTGCATATGAACTCAGTAACCATTTACTCAAATATATGAAAAGAACAAAGTAGATCATCAATGCTATTCTTTTAAAGCACTCTGTTTTTCCCCCAGAGTACTTATCATAGTTTATAATAACATAATCATAATTATTTCACCAATGTCTACTACCCCAATAAATCAAGCCCTATGAGGACAAGAATCATGTCTGTTTTGTTTACTTCTGATTACCCAGCATCAGTCCAATGCCTGGCACATACTGGATGTTTAGTAAATATGCATTTGATAACTGAAAGGAAAAAGTATACTTATGCAATTTAATCTGTTCTAAAATTCAGAAAAAGAAGCACAGCTTCTCAATTTGTTTTTATAAAGCAAACACTAAAATCTGACAAAGCAAATACATAAGAAAGGAAACTACAGATCTATCTCTTATGAATTGTTGTTCAGTCACTAAATTGTGTCCAACTCTGTGTGACTCCATGGCTTCCCTGACCTTCACTGTCTCCCAGGATTTGCTCACACTCATGTCCATTGAGTCAGTGATACCATCTAACCATCTCAACCTCTGCCGCCCTCTTCTCCTTTTGCCTTCAATCTTTCCCAGCATCGTGAACTTCCCTGGTAGCTCAAATGGAAAAGCGTCCGCCTACAATGTGGAAGAGCTGGGTTCAATCCTTGGGTCAGGAAGAGCCTCTGGAGAAGGAAATTGCAACCCACTCCAGTACTCTTGCCTGGAAAATCCCACGGATGGAGGAGCATGGTAGGCTACAGTCCATGGGGTCGCAGAGTTGGGCACGACTGAGTGACGTCACTTTCACTTTCACCACTTTCCCAGCATCAGGGTCTTTCTCAATGAGTGGCGCTTTGCATCAGGTGGCCAAAGTACTGGAGCTTCAACTTCAGCATCAGTCCTTCCAATGATGATTTAGGGTTAATTTCCTTTAGGATTGACTCCTTGCAGTCCAAGGGACTCTCAAGAGTCTTCTCCAGTACCACAGTTCAAAAAGTATCAATTCTTCAGCACTCAGCCTTCTTTATGGTCCCACTCTCACATCCGTACATAAGCACTGGAAAAACCATAGCTTTGACTAGATGAACCTTTGTCAGCAAAGTAATGTATGTCTCTGCTTTTTAACCTGCTGTTAGGTTTGTCACAGCTTTCCTTTCAAGGAGCAGGTATCTTTTAATTTCATAGGTGTAGTCACTGTCCACAGTGATTCTGAAGCCCAAGAAAATAAAATCTGTCACTGTTAGAAACTTTTTCCCTATCCATTTGCCATGAAGTGATGGGACTGGATGCCATGATCATAATTTTTTCAATGTTGAGTTTTAAGCCAGCTTCTTCACTCTCCTCTTTCACCCTCATCCAGACGCTCTTTAGTTCTTCTTCACTTTCTGCCATGCACGGTATCACCTGCATATCTGAGGCTGTTGATATATCTCCTGGCAATCTTGATTCCAGCTTGGGATTCATCCAGCCTGGCATTTTTCATGATATACCCTGCATATCATGAGCACTAGGTCTTTCCTCATGGCTCAGACAATCAAGAATCTGCCTGCAATGCAGGAGGGCCAGGTTCAATCCCTGGGTCGGGAAGATCCCTTGGAGTAGGAAATGGCAACCCACTCCAGTATTCCTGTCTCCAGAACAGAAGAACCTGGTGGGCTATAGTCCATGGGGTTAAAGAGTTGGACACGACTGAGCAACTAACACTTTCACTCTACATATAAATTAAATAAGCCGAGTGACAATATAAAGCCTTGACATACTCTTTTCCCAATTTTGAACCAGTCTGTTGCTCCACGTAAGGTTATAACTGTTTCTTTCTGATCCACATACAGGTTTCCAAGGAGACAGGTAAGGTGATTTGGTATTCCCATCTCTTTAATAATTTTCCAGTTTGTTGTGATCCACACAGTCAAAGGCTTTTCCATAGTCAATGAAGCAGAAGCATATGTTTTTTGCAATTTCCTTGCTTTTCTATGATCCAATGATGCTGGCAATTTGATCTGATTCCTCTGCCTTTTCTAAACCCAGCTCATACACCTGGAAGTTCTCAGTTCATGGACTGCTGAAGCCTAGGTTCAGGATTTTGAGCATAACCTTATTAGCATGTGAAATGAGCACAATCATCTGGTAGTTTGAACATTCTCTGGCACTGCCCTTCTTTGGGAGTGGAATGAAAACTGACCTTTTCTGGTCCTGTGGCCACTGCTGAGTTTTTCAAATTTGTTGACATGCTGAGTACAGCACTTTAACAGCATCATCTTTAAGGATTTGAAATAGCTCAGCTGGAATTCCATCACCTCCACTAGCTTCCATTCCTTGTAGTGATGCTTCCTAAAGCCCACTTGACTTCACACTCCAGGATGTCTGACTCTAGGTGAGTGACCGCACCATCATGTTTATTTGGGTCATTAAGACATTTTTTGTACAGTTCTCCTGTGTATTCTTGCTACTTCTCTTACTCTCTCCTGCTTCTGTTAGGTCCTTACTGTCTGTGTACTTTATCGTGCCCATCCTTGCATGAAATGTTGCCTTGGTGGTGGTGGTTTAGTTGCTAAGTCGTGTCCTACTCTTGTGACCCCATGGACCATAGCCTGCCAGGCTCCTCTGTCCATGAGATTTTCCAGGCAAGAATACTGGAGTGGGTTGCCATTTCCTTCTCCGATGTTCCCTTGGTATCTCCAATTTTCTTGAGGAGATCTCTGTGTTTCCCATTCTATTCTTTTCCTCTACTTCCTTGCATTCCTATGAATACTAAAATCCTAAAATATATGTACTGGCAAAGAGAATCTATGAGGAACTAGAATGATAACAGAGGTTAATTAGGGTACATTCTTGAAGTGTATGACAAACCACACTAATAAGTCAAAATTATCACGAGGGGCTGCTGGAGCACGGAATGAAGGAGAGCCATAAGTCAGTGTGTCCAAAGGAAGTTACTGCATACTTCTTTCCAAATAGATGACTTACACAAGTTTTTGTTGATACCCAGTATTTTTTTCACTTATGTAGTATTAATTTGGCCATACTTAGCCTAAAAAAAAATTGATGCTCCCAAATAAATCTATTCATTTAATGTAACAGAGAAAAATGTCTTACCATAAACTGTTTAGAGGAAAGAAAAGCTGATTACAAAGAAGTACTAATATATGCGTGTGTCTTTCTCTCACACACACGCATATATATAAGGCCTTAAGAACATATACTATGATTTAAATGGTAGTTATATCTGTATAACATTTACCAATAACTGATCTTTTTCTTGTTTATTTGATTATGCTCCCACCACTAGATTATTATAATGGCTTCGTGAATACAGGGTATCTTTTTCCATGCTGTACCCCAGTGCCCAGAACAGTGCCTGGTACAGTTAGGTTTCAATAAACATTCACATAACCAGTGAATCAATCCGTATTCCAGATCACTTCATTTCCCTACTTAAGCCCTGAGACCCCACTGCACACTCTGCTTGGTGGCCCTGTGAAATCCAGCCCCTGCTTATTACCTCCATCTTACCTGATCCACCTTCCCCTGGCTTTCTACTAAGGTCCAGCTACCCTGGTCTTTCCATTCAAGCTCTTTGCTCTTCTCAGGCCTTTGCACTTGCTCTTATTTCTGACTGGAATGCTGGGTCTTCTGTTATGCCCGTGGCTTAGCTCCCGCTCTTCTTTTACTGAAATCTAAAAGTTATTTCCTCAGATAAACCTCTGATTACCCCCACCTAAAGTAGACATTTTCTTTGAAGCACTCACTACTTCAGGTATCTTGTCAATTTACTTTTGAGGTGTGTGTCTCTCTTCCCCACCAGAATGTAAGGTGCACACAGGTAGATATTGTCTTGCTCACAAAGCCTCCCAGTACCCAAGAGAGCTCCTGGACCATGGTACACAATACTCCACCAAGTCACCTTTGAGTGCATCAAATACAGCGAATTTTTTTTTTTTTTTACAGCTTTCTGTATTACCTGAAGTTTTATGTAAGCATAAATATAATCTGGGGAAATAAAACTATTTTCATTTTGGAAAAAAAAGATCTCCCACTGCCCTAAGTAGTAGCAAATTAGTTTTAAAAAATGAAGACAAAGCAAACAAATGGAAATAGCATTTCCCATAAGCCCAAACAGTAAGAGACCCATAAGACAAAGCTCCTGTATTTAAAACAGAAAATACTATAGAATGAGAAACATATGATTTTCTTAACAATCTTAAAATATAAAAAAAGTCTGCTATGCACAAAAGTTTAAATGTTTTCTAACGTCAAGATAATCACGCAGATAAAGAATAAAAACCAAGGTATTCTTGCTATTATTTGGAATCACTGCTTTAAAGGACGCAGTTCAAAGGACCCCCTAAAATACTACATGTCTACACACACACACACACACGAGATGTGAGGAGTGCTGCCATCTCTATAGCAGCTTGGCAAGGGTCTCCCCTTTACCATGCTGGCAGAATTCCACCAGTTACAGCATCTGATGCTCCGTAAACCTGACTTCCCAGGTGGCTCAGTGGAAAATATCCACGTGCCTGCCAACGCAGGACACGAGGGTTCGATCCCTGAGTCTGGAAGATCCCCTAGAGGAGGGAGATGGCAATCTACTCCAGTATTCTTGCCTGGAGAATCCCATGGACATACGAGCCTGGCGGGCTACAGTCCACGGAGATGGCAAAGAGTTGAATAGACTGAGCTCCTGAGCCCTAGGACCTCGGCGGCACCACCAAAGCTTCACTCTCTAAAGACCCCCCCGAGGGTGGGACACCTAGAGTGACCCTTCTGCCGGTCCGCTAGGCACTCTGCGATCCTGCAGGCACGGCAGGCAGGCAGTTCACCCGCCAGATGGGCGTCGACCCCTCCTCCTCACCTCATGATGCGTGGGGGAGGGGGCTTCCCTCCGCCCCGCCGGCCCCGCCCGCCCCCTCCCACGGGCGAAAGCCAGTGTGGTGGGCGGCGCGCACCGCGCCTTTCAAAGTCAACCGGGCGGGGTGGAACCGCCAATCCACACCCGCACAGGACACCGCGGAGCGGGTGGGAGTTGCGGTCGGGGCCGACTGCGGACAAGCAAGCAGGGCTCCCTCGGTCCTCTGTCTGACGTCTCCCAGGACCTCTAGGTGGACAGATTTACTGTCATTTTACAATGATCGCTCCAAACTTCAACTTCCTCGAAGGTGTCTCGCCCACAGGTTATTCAGTTACTATTCAGGACTGCAGGTCGCAGACCTAACCCGAAATCCACATCTTTTCACTACAGTGACCCCCAAGTTATTTCAACTCACCGCTGCTATAAAGCTTTCCCGTTACTGTCTACGTAAACTCACTGATTATGGTTTCACCGGGCTTTGTTGCGTAGTTGATAAAAAATAAACGGTCTACTGGATATGGTTTATGGATACTCCATATATGCCCAGGAGATGCTGATTCCAGCACCCAGGGTCGGGAAGGAAATGGCAACCCACTCCAGTGTTCTTGCCTGGAGAATCCCAGGGACGGGGGAGCCTGGTGGGCTGCTGTCTATGGGGTCGCACAGGGTCGGACACGACTGAAACGACTTAGCAGCAGTCCCTCCCACTAAGCCACCGCAGCCCTAACAACATGGGCTAAAAGTAATTGGTGTATGTATGTGTGTGTCAAGTCTAAGGACTTAGACCTGGCCTGGTCTAAGGACATCTTTTACTTTTGGCTCATGTTTTAACCAAGTAATCTAACACAACCATATGCATTTCCTGGACCAAATCTGCATTGGCTAGAGAAAAACTAACCAGGAGCTCCTAGAGAATCATTGCTGCTATTGTACTGCACAAATAGAAAGCATACAGGGAAACCTTAGCCCACAAAGCAAGTTAGTTAAATTCATAAAGAATTATGTAGATTAATTACTATGTAAAATAGCAAAATAACTTTGGGTATTTAGTATATGCAATGAGAGCGCAAGTGCCTTCTTTGTAAAAAAACTTAAATTACTCCCATTGCAAAAAATGAGCTATGGCTTGGCAATATGATCTTTTCATTTAACTGTGACTTACTTTTAGACTTAATATTCAATTTTTGAAGATTAGTTTAACATTTTCAAAATTGAATCCTACAATTAAAAAAGACTTCTGTGTATCAAACAGATGCTTATAATCTTATATTTTTCAAATTTTGTTCCCCTCCTTGCTTTGCTGTGTAAAGTCAACAGATTCTTTGGAGAACACTTTTCCATAGTCAAGATTATGCACTTTTTATTGGAATCACTTCAAAATTCATATGGTGCCATTTTCAGACATCTGTATAAAGGAAACTGATCTTTGTTCTGGCTCATCAAATTAGGCTAAATTTGTGCTTCAGTATTAAGCTATCAATCTGCAATGAAATGTCTGCATTAAACTCATTACTGTATTTACTACAAGGATACTTACTGTTAAGTAGTTTTGTCCTGACAAGAAAAATTTAAGAATAAATTTCTTTCAGGGTCAGTGACATTTTAAGACCCGCTTTAGATTATTTTGATTATTACATATAAAAAAAGGGAAAGTGATACCTAATTTATGCCATAACAATGTTTTTTTTTTTTTCTTCCTTAATTGCCACCACCCCTAGATAAATCACATAAAAATGCCCTGGGCAAAGAATAGGACTATTCACTAATGATGGCTCACAGAGAAGTAGGGGAGAACCACAGAGTTGAGCAGGTGCTTTAACTGGTCAAAACAGGTCTCAGGAGTTGGGGTCGTGAATATTCTTTCTCTTAATTAGGAAACAGGTATACCCAAAGGTTCTAAACAGGGTCTATCTCACCATACCAGGGAAGACAGAGTCTTCAATACAGAATATTACCAAGGGATTTAGTTACCCAGTTAAGTGTTAAAAATCTCATTAAAGAATCTCATTAAGAGAAAACAGAAAGTATGCACCAGACATTTCTTATAAAATTTGTAAATAAAAAAAGAGAAACCAAATTCAGAAACAAAAGGCCAACTGAGTTAATCAATAAAACCCAGAAGCTGATTCTTTTGGAACAGATAACCTTTAACAAATATAATCAATGAAAAGAAAAAAAAAATCAACAAAAGGAGGCTAACCACAAACATAGGGGAAATGTCTAAATTATAAATTATCACATGCTATTTACGCTACTAAATTTGAAAATCATGAAAATATAATTTACTAACATTGGTCTAAATGGAAGAGACATCTGAATAAACCAATTATGATTAAAAAAACGGAAAGAGTAGTTGCAGTCCTACTCCTCTCCAAAGACCAGTTTCCGAGTTTTATTGTCAAGTTCACTTTTCACTATTCAGATTAACAAAAATCCACAAGTTTGGCAATGCAGTCTGTTGGGGAAACTGTGGAAAACAAAGGGAAAAAGAAGTAAAAGGCCAGGAGAAAATATTTACTATGAAAGTTATAAAACATTTATTTATACATTAGATAAATATATCAATAGAATATAAAATTGGAAACCCACAGTCTAGAAATTATAAACAGCCAATAAACATATTTCAAAACACCTCCAATACAGACTTAAGAAAGGCAAATAAGTCCAAACAAGATAAAAATACAGTGAAACAGAAGACAGATAAAAAAAGAGAAAAATGTCAAAGCAGTCCGAGAAAAGCAACTAAGAGATTGACAGCTGACTTTTCAATAGCAATAAATGAAACCAAAAGACAGAGAAATGAGATCTTTAAAGTGCGAAAAGAAAACAACTGCCAACCTAAACTGGTACATTCAGCAAAGACATCTTAAGTGATGGTAAAACAAAGATATTTTCAGGTAAACACAAACTGAGAAAGTTTATCATCAACAGATTTTCAGTAAGTTATTCTAAAGCATATACTTTAAGCAGAAGGAAAAGGCCCTAGATGGATGGTTTAAAAGATAAAATAATCAATGAATAATAGAGAAAGTAGCAAAAATACACTGCCTGCAAAACACAATAATAATTCTAAATGCATCCTCTTTCTGTCTGGTAAGAATATTTTTTATTTTATTTATTTTTTGGCTATACTGCATGGCATATGGGGTCTTAGTTCCCTAAGCAGGGATTGAACCCATGCATCCTATATTGGAAGCATGAAGTCTTACCCAGTGGACTTCAGGAAAGTCCCTGGTAATATTTTTAAAAAATTAAAATACATGATAAAAACATGTAAGTCATGAGGGGATAAATTAAGTTAAACTTTTAAGATTCCTGTATTATCTAAGAGGAAGGTAAAGATATTGGTTACTTTTAGATTTTGAAAAGTCAAGGATGCATGATATTTTTAGGATAACAATAAAAAAAGTATAAAACTTTCAAATTAGTATATCAGAAAAACTAAGTGGTAAAAGATATTAAATAATTATTTTAAAAAATAACAAAAACAGAGAAAAAAGAAATATAAGACAGTCAGGACAACTAGCCCAAAGGGCAACTAAGCAAATACAAATAGACTGTGTGTATCCCAGCTAAAAATGTTTTAAAATTGCATTAAAATTCCAAGATGCTCCTCAAAAGAAACATGTCTGAAATAATGTGTTTACAAATCTACAGTTAACTTAAAATAGTTTAATAAATGAAAAATAATAAATATATGATAGAGATAATCACAAAGCCATAAAAGGATTCCAGAAAAAGGCTAATAATATAACTGAAAAACTACAGGCAAGATGAATTAACAGAGAGGGAGGCGGGAAATTGGGAACAGATATACGCAATGTCAGAAGTAATCAGAGAATTGCAGTTTAAAACTATAGTAATAAATCATTTCCCTTCCACCAGACCAGCAAAATTTTAAAATCTTGGACAATGCCAGATGTAGAAAGCCTGGAGAGCAAAGGGAGGTTTCATTCACAATCGGTGGAATATAAATCAGAGTCATCATTTGGGAAAAGTCTATCTAATGAAATTGAACTTGCACATATCCTCCCAACAGATCTAGCAATTCCACTACTAATATGCCTAAATGACACTACTGTACATATGCACTTGAAAAAATGACCAAGAATGTTTATGGCACCACTAATTATTGTAGCTCAGTGGTGGAACTAACCAGTATGTTCATAAAAAATAAAATGGATAAACATACATTATATTAATAGATTATTATACTTCAACAAAAGTGAATGAATCACAGGAGTGATTCCCAAAGTGGTGATGATAATATAGGTGATTTTTTGATATTCTATATTGAAATGTGTCATCATTTGGGAAATCTACATAATTCAGTGAACTAATTTCTTTCACATGACCAATGCATGGGTAAAACATCCCTTTAAAATGCAAGCTAGACCAACAGGTTTAAATGTCACAGAGTTTGAGAAGTTGTTTAATCTCAAATTCTACACTGTGGCTAACCTTTCAGAAACTGTTAGGATTTGATGAGTATTAAAAGAATAATATGAGATAGTTGGATGCCATCACTGACTCAATGGACATGAGTTTGGGTAAACTCTGGGAGTTGGTGATGGACAGGGATGCCTGGCGTGCTGTGATTCATGGGGTCGCAAGGAGTCGGACACAACTGAGCGACTGAACTGAACTGAAAGAATAATATAACTAAAAGATTATCAACATATTCCTCCTTCTTCTAAATATATAGTTCGGTGAGGCCAGATTTTCTGCATCAACTTCAACCAAAACAATATATTGCAACAGATTGAATATAGAAGCAAACATGACATTCTGGTCATGAAAGATATTTGGGAAGACTGTAAAACAATGCCACTCTTGCCACTAACTTATTTTGGAAAAATTATTTTTCATTAAAAATGTTGTCCAAGATTTACTATTATTATTATTACTATTTTTTAGAGTTGTCAATATACCATATGCTTATTGGCATAAGCAAATGTACCAATATATTTAAAATTGGTAGGAGATCAATCCTGGGTGTTCACTGGAAGGACTGATGCTGAAGCTGAAACTGCAATACTTTGGCCACCTCATGCGACGAGTTGACTCACTGGAAAAGACTCTGATGCTGGGAAAGGTTGGGGGCGGGAGGAGAAGAGGACGACAGAGAATGAGATGGCTGGATGGCATCACCGACTCTGTGGACATGAGTTTGAGTGAACTCCGGGAGTTGGTGATGACAGGGAGGCCTGGCGTGCTGTGATTCATGGGGTCGTGGAGAGTTGGACACGACTGAGCGACTGAACTGAACTGAGTTTTAATATCTAATATGATTTAATCCACATTAGCAAAAGATCTTTGAGGTATTCAATACTTTCAATACTTGTAAAGGAGTCAAAGTTTCTGAACTGAACCTCAGGTATACACTTCAACAGGGATGAATCTCAGAAATATAATGCTTAACAAAAGTAATTCACAGAATATGCAATATGATTCTACTTAAAGTTCAAAAACACGTGAAAGTAAACAATATGTTGGGAAAAGATACATACACAGTTGCTAAAACTGTAAAGAAAAGCAAGGGAATAATTAACACCAAATTCAGGATGACCATGGTGATGCGGGCAGAGAATCCTTTGTTTCTGGGGAAAGGCACACATCAAAAGCTTCCAAGTACTTGTGATGTTCTATCAAGCAGAGTATACAGATACACTTTTCCTTTTAACAGTACATATAAATGGCATATTTTCATTACAAAAAATTTAATAGAAGAAATGAGGAGACATACCTATTATCCTAGAAGGAAAAACTCAAAAGAATGTCTCTTCTCAAATTAGTTTACAAATTCAATGCAATCACAAACAATATCGCAACCAGATTTTCTATAGAACTTGAAAAGATGGTTCTAAATTTCATCTGGAAGAAAAATGCAAAAGAAGAGCCCAAAGCTTTTCTTCAAAAGGAAGTACCAAAATATATCTTAAAGCTACAGTAATTAAAACACTGCAGTAACAGATAAATGGGTCAAATAAGAAAGTCAGAACTTAAAACAGCAAAGGATGTTTGCTGCCCCAAAATGTTTAATATTATCATTACCCAAGGAAGATAAACACTTAAATGAGATGCTATTTTCAAGTATTAGAAAATTAGTAAAATATTACCATCTGGCTAGTGGGGAGATAAAACACACCTTTTGAGAGAGTGAATATAAAAGGGTACAATCATTTGAGGGTAATTTAATAGCATTATTATCTATCATCCTCAGAAGGAATCAATTCTATGATTCATAAAAATATTTTGATGAGCACATGAAGCAGTGCTTATAACTGCAGCATTTAAGTTGTAGGGAAAGCTTGAAAATAAATGTGCATCAATAGAGGAATGAAAGACTTATTGGATAAGTAAATACCATATCTATAGAATGATACTAAATAGATATACCACATTGCATTTATTTAACAAACACTACATCTCAGGCAAGCTTTTAGACACTTTGTAGATTTTAAATCGTTTAAGCAACTGTCTGGGTTATAAGAGATGCCCCTGATATAGCTCTTTTTAAAAGAAAACACAAAACTTCAAATACAGATCTTTATCCTCCTCAAAACAGTTATGCACAAACACAGCTTTCTCCAAACTGGGTTAGTTATTTACTGATGTACTGAACATACTTATAGAGCTATCTGGTTCTATTATAAAAGTGATCTTTTTCAACAAAAAAGTATTCTTATACTATTAAGGAATAGCAGCTTTGTTATAAACCTCCTGAGTAGGCTTACTACCAACCTCAGAGCCCATGATATTAAATATCATATCTACACCCTTATCCCTTTCTAAAGCTTCTGAAGGGGAACACCACGGACCTTTGGATTAACAACGTTACTGCAACTAACACCATATGCTAGAGCAACCCTTAAATCTAGAATATATTCTGAAAAGCCTTAACCGTTCTTCCTTTGAGGGACAAAAAGGGTAAATTCTCAAATTTCAAATAGACAAGTGGTGATTAAGTGAAATGAGGCTTTTCGAAGGATCTTCCTCACAACCCACTCCAGGATTCTTGCCTGGAGAATCCCATGGACAGAGGAGCCTGGCGGGCTACAGTCCATGGGGTCGCAAAATGTCGGACACGACTGAAGCGACTTGGCACAGCATGCCACGTCCCCCACAAATACTGCTTGGTGCCACCTTCAAACTGCTGGGTTGCATGGACCAACCTACGGTGACGCGATACTTCAGTTTTCAGCTAAAGGAGCCTCCCTGGAGAAAGACCTCTTCCTTCTTTTACGTCTACCTTAAAAAGAAGAGGTCGCACAGGGCCACCAAGGGTCCACAGAAAGGAAGCGGAGGAGCGGACTTCACCAGGGTTCCAGAGGAAAGTGCTTCCCAGCCAGTCCCGGCCGGAAGATCAACGCCTCCACTCAGGGTTCTCACGGCGTCCGTGAGGATGCCGCGGTCCTCTGGCAGGCAACTCGGAGGAGGCGCCGAAGCCGCCCGAGACAACGCCTCCCGGAGGGGCGGGAGGAAGTGTGAAGCGCCACACACCAGGAGGACGCCGAGCGCCTGGAGACATGTGGAGACCCGAGTGTCGGCGGCCGGGAGTCCGCGCAGAGGCAGCCCTACAAAAGCGACTCTGAAACCACCGCCCGGCGCCCCGCTCACCCGGAGGAACGCCAACAAGGCAAGAAGGCGTGTGTCAACCCAGCAGCCGCGAGAAGCATGCAAAGTGGACAGCAGTTTAATTTTCCAAGAGAACAAAACAGAATGCGACAACGGCGAGCTCTCTTACTGCATATACCCCCACGACCCGAGCGGCCACGCCGGGCACTCAGCCCCGAAGGACCCGCACCTGCCGCGTCCCCTGGGGCGGGCGTCCACGAGGGCCGGCCTCACCTGTTCTCTGCGCCGCCGCCGCCGCCGCCGCCCCGGCGGACCTGACCTCAGAGTTCAGTTTCCTCCTCATGCTGAGATGCTGTCCGCGCCTCCACGCGCGCTTCCTCCCCTCCCGGCCTCGCGTGGCAGATCCCGTCGGACCCTGAGACCGAGCGGGACTCGGGCCGCCTCCCCGGCTGGGGAGCCGTCCGCCGCCCCTGGCCGGGACTCCCCTCCTGCCGGTTTCCACGCGGCCCGCGTCAGCAAAGGCTCGTCAGCCGCGCGCGGGACCCTCCACGTCGCAGCCCGTCCTGCTTCTCCGCCCCTGTCAGGAGCGCCGCCCGGGCGTCACGGAGCGGCCGCGACGCGCCGGCGGAAGGGACGCGGGCCGGGAGTTCCAGGTTCGGAGCCCGCAGGCTCCTCGGCGCTGGTCAGCCAAGCGTCGTCCCTGCCCCCAGAGGGTCATAAGAAGGCACGGACCCGGAGGCACGCCACTCCCTGAGGGAATATGCCGATTTTCCCAGTGACGGACGCCGGAACCCGGAAGTAAAACCCCACGCCCACAGGAAGAGGTGATGTGGGGGGAGAGAAAGTGAAAACTGAACTGCGGCGGCCCCCTTAGGCGTGGCAGGAGCCAATCGCTGAGGAGAAGTCGACGCGCAGGCGCTGGCTGCGGCCGGCGTCCACGCGGCGCTCGCCTCTCTCCTCTGAGCAGGCGCGAGGCTTCAGCACGGCCCGGGATTGGATGACGGATTCTGGCGGGTGCGGCGGCGTGGCGGGGCGTCTAGCGAGGTGGACGCGTCACCGGAAGCGGAAGGCGCGCAAGGGGAGCTGCGGAATCCGTGTGTCGGAGGCTCCGCACGCGCTGTGGGGTGTTTGATCGCCTCACGGTTGGGAGTCTTTACCTCCTTTAATCTCCTGCTGCAGCTGCCGCACCGACGCTTGTTTTGTCTTACCCTGAATTGATGTTTACGGAATCACACCTTTTTCGCAGTTTAAGAAGCGTTGCTCCATGGAATAGTTCTTTATGTGCTCGTTCTCAGGGAAAACACCTCTGAAAGTTTGTAAATCAATACAGAGTTAAGGGGCAACAAACAGCGTTCTTCTACCAATGAGAGATACTAAGTGCTGCACACACTTAGCCATGAACCAGGCACTGGACCTCGTGGTGGGAATGGAATGACTCACTCATTCAGTTGCACCTTTTAAATTGTTTACTGTGGCCTGCTACTAAATTAGGCGTTAAGATTACAGTTGTGAGTAAGCTAGACAAGGACCTTACACATTGTGGTGCTTATTCTAGAGGTGAATGACAAACAGTTACAAACCACTTCCATTCCAAGAGCAGAATTTCATTTACTAATACTGCTGTGAAAACAAGCCAGAAATGCTGAGGATAGGGTTGGAGCCTGGAGGCAGGGGCAGAAAAAGAGTTTCAACATTTTGCTGTATAAGGAACATTTAGGGTCAAATTGAGAGGGTACCAAGCAGGAAGGCCAGGGGTCTCCAAGCGGAGGAAATAGCCTGCAAGTGTCAGACATTTTTATCTCTCTTAAGCAGCAGGAGGAAACAAACTAGTGATATTTTTTTCTTCTCTATACAAATTTAAAAGGAAGTTTTTCTTAAAATACTGTGTTGCCATAATGACACCTGAAGTTAACTACTCTCAAATCTTGAGTTAACCAATGCATTTTTCTTATGGAACCGTTGTTCTTAAGCTATGTTAATGTACTACCCATTTACCCCAGACTCTCTCTTCAAGTCGGTTCCGCCAAATGGCTCAGAACCTACTTGACAAACCTGTATGTTATACTCAGATATTGTTTCTTAGCTGATTGCAGCCCCAAAATTAAAAGACGCATACTCCTTGGAAGGAAAGTTATGACCAACCTAGACAGCATATTAAAAAGCAGAGCCATTACTTTGCCAACAAAGGTCCGTGTAGTCAAGGCTATGGTTTTTCCAGTGGTCATGTATGGATGTGAGAGTTGGACTGTGAAGAAAGCTGAGTGCCAAAGAATTGATGCTTTTGAACTGTGGTGTTGGAGAAGACTCTTGAGAGTCCCTTGGACTGCAAGGAGATCCAACCAGTCCATTCTAAAGGAGATCAATCCTGGGTGTTCACTGGAAGGACTGATGCTAAAGCTGAAACTCCAATACTTTGGCCACCTCATGCGAAGAGTTGACTCGCTGGAAAAGACCCTGATGCTGGGAGGGGTTGGGGGCAGGAGGAGAAGGGGATGACAGAGAATGTCTGGATGGCATCACCGACTCAATGGATGTGATTTTGAGTGAACTCCGGGAATTGGTGATGGACAGGGAGGCCTGGCGTGCTGTGATTCATGGGGTCACAAAGAGTTGGACACGACTGAGCGACTGAACTGAACTGAATCTATGTAAAACGAAACTATTTGTATGGTAATCTGCCCTTCTACAAGATTCAAGTTAATCATTTTATGGCCTGGGATGAATCGTCCAGTGTCAAGATTATCCCAAAATGCATCTTATAGGTGAGGGGCCTGGTGCCATTCTGAGCCTTAAGACATTCCTTTCTTTCATTAACAGACTGCTAGTGACTATATACCGGAGAAGGCAATGGCAAGCCACTCCAGTACTATTGCCTAGACAACCCCATGGATGGAGGAGCCTGGTAGGCTGTAGTCCATGGGGTCGCTAAGGGTCGGAGACGACTGAGCGACTTCACTTTCAGTTTTCACTTTCACACATTGGAGAAGGAAATGGCAACCCACTCCAGTGTTCTTGCCTGGAGAATCCCAGGGACGGGGGAGCCTGGTGGGCTTCCGTCTATGGGGTTGCACAGAGTCAGACACGACTGAAGTGACTTAGCAGCAGCAGAAGCAGCAGCAGTAATTATATAACATCCAACTGCCCCCTTCTGATGTCTATATTAGAAGCTTTTGCTATCTCCTTTATACTTTAATAAAACTTTATTACACAAAAGCTCTGAGCAATCAAGCCTCATCTCTGGCCCCGGATTGAATTCTCCTCCGGAGGCCAAGATCCTGGTGTCTGTGTCATTCTGCAACAACCTTTCAAAACCTCAATAATGAAAACAGACCAAATCACTTTTTAGAAGATGCGGAGGAAGAACTTTCTAAGCAGAAGACAAAGCAAGTATAAAAGCCCTAAAAGTGAAATTATGTTCAAGAACTGAGGAAAGTTGGCTGTAGAAGCAATCAAATATAACTGATATTTTCAAAGTACACAAAATCAGTATGTCCAACTCCCTGGTTTATCACAAAGCAAATGTTCATGAAACCACCACTCTGGTCAAGAAATAGAACACTGCCAAACCTCCAGGAGCTCCCTCTTGTGATATCTCTGGATCAATACCCACTCCCCTTACCTACCAGCAAGCCTAACAAGCAACCTAATTTCCATGGTAATCTCTTCTTTCCTTTCTTAGTAGATTCACTGCGTAAATATGCAACCCCCAAACTTTATCATTTAGTTTTGCTTGTGGTTTGAATTTTATATAAATTGAGTGGTTTAGTGCCTGGTTTCTTCGGAGTAACATGGTGGAACTTACGTTTTTGTGTACACAGTTCTTTCATTTTCATTGCTATATATGTAGGTCTGGATATAGTACATTTGCTTTGATATATAGATAGACGTTTTCATTGTTTTCAGTTCTTGGCTATTACTAATAGTACTGCTTGAACTTTCTTATTCATGTCTCTTTGTACACATGGGCCTCGTTTATGCTGGGTATATAACATGCTGGAGATGCTGGACATGATAATTTGGAGTTTTGCTTCAGCAGATACTTTCCCCTTCCCTCTTCTACTGTTGGTAAGGTTTACTTTTTTACCCATTTATATTGTTCTTGGTCATATGGATTCATTTGATTGATAGGATATCAGCAGACATGACATGTGCAGGAGTCTTAAGTGTGCTTGCATAGTTTGATTTGGCTTCTGATTGTAGGTGATGCACATGAGAGTGAAGTCTCTTGCTGCTGTTGCCCCTTCATTCTGGGCACTCAGAACAAGCACTTATGGAGCAGATGTGAATTCAACCTGTAGGCCAAACCCATCTTAATTATCATAACCTTAGACATCCCACATGCTTTCAAACTGTGGTGTTGGAGAAGACTCTTGAGAGTCCCTTGGACTGCAAGGAGATCAAACCAGTCCATCCTAAAGAAAATCAGTCCTGAATATTCATTGGAAAGATTGATGCTGAAGCTGAAACTCTAATACTTTGACCCCATGATGGGAAGAACTGAAAAAGACCCTGATGCTGGGTAAGATTGAAGGCAGGAGGAGAAGGGGGTGGCAGAGGATGAGATGGTTGGATGGCATCACTGACTGGATGGATGTGAGTTTGAACAAGCTCTGGGAGTTGATGATGGACAGGGAGGTGCTGTAGTCCATGGCGTTGCAAAGAGTTGGACACAACTGAGTGACTGAACTGAACTAGACAGCCCAAGCTTTCCAGGTGGCACAGTAGTAAAGAATCTGCCTGCCAGTGCAGGAGATGTGGTTTCGATCCCTGGGTTGGTGAGGAAGATACCCTGGAGGAGAAAATGGCAACCCACCCCAGTATTCTTGCCTGGAAAATCCCATGGACAGAGAAGCCTTGGGGACTACAGTCCATGGAGTTGTGAAGAGCTGGACACAGCTGAGCACACACACAAAAGACATCCCAAAATTGGTGAGTATGAGAATTAACGCTGTTGTCCTAAGTCACTGAGTTTGGGGTAGTGTGTTATATAGCGTTACTGTGGCAATAAAGAAGGCTTATGGTAAACTTTAATCAAGTCAAACTTTTGGTGAATTGGTTTTACAAAGTTACATTTCCACAAGAAATGTATGTGAATTCTAGTTTCTCTACATCTTGGCCAATATTTTTAACTTTACTACTCTGAAGGGTATAATATAGTTTGCATTGCCTCCAACTTTGTTCTTTTTCCAATATTTGAATAGTTTTGGCTATTTTAAGTTATTTGAATTTCTGTATAAATTTTAGAATCAGCTTATTTTCTACCTCAAAATAAAACGAACAGCTCTCCAAAAAATCCCATAGCTGCTAAGATCTCATCTGGGATTGTGTTTAGTATATAGATAAGTTTGGAGAGAATTAGTATCTTAATATTTCATCTTTGAATTCATGACCATGATATCTCTATTTACTTAGGTCTTTCAGTTTCCTCTAAGCAACATCTATATTTTTCAGCATACTGGTCTAGTGCACATTTTCTTATATTTATCTCTTTATAGTTTAATGGTATTTTAAAATTTTAATTCACAGTGTCTATGTGATAGTATATAGAAATACAGTTGATTTTCCCAGAGTAACTCTGTATCTTGCAACTTGCTGAACTCACTTATTAGAGCTAATAGCTATTTGTGTGTGTATGTATGATAAAATAAATAAAAATACTTTTCTTTGTTCCCAATCTGTATTTTTTCCGTATTGCATTGTTTAAGTCCTCAAATGCAATAAAGATACGAGGTGAGAGCAAACATTATTGATCTAGGGGGAGAAGCATTCAATATTTCATAAAAGTAGGTATAATGTTACCTTTGTTGTTTTCTGTCCTTTTTTAGGTTGAGGATTTTCCCTTTTGTTCCTAGTTTTTGAGAACGTTTATCATAAATGAATGCTGAATTTTATCTGCATCTATTGAGAGGATTGTGCAGTAAAAATATCTACTAATATGATAAATTACATTACTTTATTTTCAAACATTAAGCCAACCTTGAACTCCTGGGAGGAACAAAGTTTACTTAGGATGCATTATCTTTTCTCTATATCATTGGGCATGAATTGCTGTATTTTGTTAAGAATTTTGGTATGTATGTACCTGAGAGATACTGGTCCACAGTTTACTTTTCTTGTAATATCTTGGTTTTGGTATCAGGGTAACTCTAGCCTCATAGAATGAGTTGGTTAAGTATTCCCTCATCTTTTAATTTCCAAAATACCCTGATTAAAACTGGTGGTAGCAGGAGAGGAGAGAAAAAATGGAGAAGAAAAATATTTCAAAAAATTATTAAAAAAACCCTCATCAAATTGGTTGAAAAATAATAATATTCACATCTAGGAAGCTCAATGAACTCCATGTGATACAAATTCAGAGTCACAAATAGACATGTCATAAGGAAAAAATTCTCAAAGAAAAAAGAAAATCTTGAAAGCAGCAACAGCAAAATAACATTACTTACAAGAGAACTCTGGTAAGATTAACAGATGACTTCTCAGCAGAAACAGTGGAATCTAGAAGACAGTGAGATGACATATTCAAAGTACTCAGAGGAGAGAAAAACTGCCAACCAAGGGTTCTATATCTAGCAAATCTATCTTTCAAAAATGAAAGTGAATACAAGACTGTCCCAAATGAACAAAAACTGAAAGAATTTTTGTTAGCAGATTTGCTTTACAAGAAATTCTTCAGACTGAAACTAAGTGACCACAAATGGTAATCTGAATCCACATGAAAAAGAAAAGAACACTGGTAAAATTAATTACATAAAGATAAAAAAAATATTGCTTATTTTTCTCCTTTATTCTCATAAATAATTTTTAAAAATATGGAATAATATTTAGATAATGTAATATTGGGCTTATTGGGGGTTTAACATATAGACATGAAATATATGTATATTACATTTGCTAATAAAAGCACAAAGGAGGTAAGTAGAGGCAAAGCTACATTTGGCTAAGGAAATGACAACAGATGGTAAAGTAATAATTATAAGAATGTACGGTTGAATTTGTAACATAAGTAGAAGTAATATGTATGACAATAACACTGCAAAAAGAAAAGGATTAGAACTTAATAGGTATAATATTTTTATATGTCACTGAATTGAGCTAGTATAAATCTGAAGCTTATTCTGATAAAATAAATATGGTAAAACCTAGAGCAACACTAAATATAAACAAAATTAAAGAAATGAAAATGCTACAATAGAAAATATTCATTTAATGCAAGTTAAAGCCATAAAAGAGGAACAGAGAACTAAATCAGACATGAGACATATAGAAAAAAAATAAAACGGCAGACATAAATCCAACTATATCAGGTCAGTTCAGTCGCTCAGTCGTGTCCCATTCTTTGTGACCCCATGGACTGCAGCATGCCAGGTCTCCCTGTCCAACACTAACTCCTGGAGTTTACTCAGACTCATGTCCATTGAGTCAGTGATGCCATCCAACCATCTCATCCTCTGTTGTCGCCTTCTCCTCCTGCCTTCAATCTTTCCCAGCATCGGGGTCTTTTCAAATGAGTCAGTTTTTCGCATCATGGGGCCAAAGTATTAGAGTTTCAGCTTCAGCATCAGTCCTTCCAATGAATATTCAGGACTGATTTCCTTTGAATGGATCTCCTTGCAGTTGGATCTGGTTGGATCTCCTTGCAGTTCAAGGGACTCTCAAGGGTCTCCTCCAACACAACAGTTCAAAAGCATCAAGTCTTTGGTGCTCAGCTTTCTTTATAGTCCAACTCTCACATCCATACATGACTACTGGAAAAACCATAGCTTTGACTAGACGGACCTTTGTTGGCAAAGTAATGTCTCTGCTTTTTAATATGCTGTCTAGGTTGGTCGTAACTTTTCTTCCAAGGAGCAGGTGTCTTTTAATTTCATGGCTGCAGTCACCATCTGCAGTGATTTTGGAGCCCCCCAAAAGTAAAGTCTGCCACTGTTTTCACTGTTTCCCCATCTTTTCCATGAAGTGATGGGACCAGACAACCTAGACAGCATATTAAAAAGCAGAGGCATTACTTTGTCAATAAAGGTCCATCTAGTCAAGGCTATGGTTTTTCCAGTGGTCATTAATGGATGTGAGAGTTGGACTATAAAGAAAGCTGAGTGCAGAAGAATTGATGCTTTTGAACTGTGGTGTTGGAGAAGACTCTTGAGAGTCCCTTGGACTGCAGGGAGATCCAACCAGTCCATCCTAAAGGAGATCAGTCCTGGGTGTTCATTGGAAGGACTGATGTTGAAGCTGAAACTCCAATACTTTGACCCCATGATGGGAAGAGCTGACTCATCAGAAGAGACCCTGATGCTGGGAAAGATTGAGGGCAGGCGGAGAAGGGGGTGGCAGAGGATGAGATGGTTGGATGGCATCACCGACTCAATGGATATGGGTTTGGGTGGACTCCGGGAGTTGGTTATGGACAGGGAGGCCTGGTGTGCTGCAGTTCATGGGGTTGCAAAGAGTCGGACATGACTGAGTGACTGAACTGAACTGATGGGACCAGATTTTAGTTTTCTGAATGTTGAGCTTTAAACCAACTTTTTAACTCTCCTCTTTCACTTTCATCAAGAGGCTCTTTAGTTCTTCTTTGCTTTCTGCCTTAAGGGTGGTGGTATCTGCATATCTGAGGTTATTGATATTTCTCCCGGCAATCTTGATTCCAGCTTGTGCTTCATCCAGCCCAGCGTTTCTCATGATGTACTCTGCATGTAAGTTAAATAAGCAGGGTGACAATATACAGCCTTGACGTACTCCTTTTCCTATTTGGAACCAGTCTGTTGTTCCATGTCCAGTTCTAACTGTTGCTTCCTGACTTGCATACAGATTTCTCAAGAGGCAGTTCAGGTGGTCTGGCATTCCCATCTCTTTCAGAATTCTCCACAGTTTGTTGTGATCCACAGTCAAAGGCTTTGGCGTAGTCAATAAAGCAGGACTAGATGTTTTTCTGGAACTCTCTTGCTTTTTTGATGATCCAATGGATGTTGGCACTTTGATCCCTGGGTCCTCTGCCTTTTCTAAAACCAGCTTGAACATCTAGTTCACGGTTCACGTACTGTTGAAGCCTGGCTTGGAGAATTTTGAGCTTTACTTTGCTAGCGTGTGAAATGAGTGCAATTGTGCGGTAGTTTGAGCATTCTTTGACATTGCCTTTCTTTGGGATTGGAATGAAAACTGACCTTTTCCAGTCCAGTGGCCACTGCTGAGTTTTCAAGACCATCGTCAAGAAAGAGAAATGCAAAAAGGCAAAATGGTTGTCTGAGGAGGCCTTCCAAAATCCAACTATATACATATAGTTAAATGTGAATGGATTAAGTAAACCAAAATGGAGATGAGCAGAGAAATCAATAGAATTGATTAAAAGACGATATAATGGGATTTCTCTGATGGTCCAGTGGCTTAGACTCCCAGCTCCCAATGAAGGGCGCCCAGATTCCATCCTTGGTCAGGGAACTAGATCCCACATGCCTCAACTATGAGTTCACATGCCTTAACTGAAAAAAAGAAAATCCCTCATACCACAACTGAGGATCCCAAATGCCTCAAGAAAGATAGAAGATCCCAAGTGTCACAGCTAAAACCTGGCACAGCCAAATAAATATTTTTTTTAAAGATGATATAACTATAATCTGCAGGAGACACACTTTAGATTCAAAGATATAAATATATTTAAAAGTATAGGAGTATATTCACCCATAAGAAAACTGAAATGGCTATACTATTGCTTTGGTCAAAAAGGTCATTTGGCTTTTTCCTTAACATCTTATGGAAATATGCTTGAAATGTTACTCCCACACCCGGGGCAAGGAATTTCCCCGAGTTTGGAATTTGGATAGATGGGGTTCAAACCCTTGCGGATACAGCTCCAGTGGTCCAGACTGGAGGTAAAGACTCAATCTCAGGGGAGACCTCTCCCAGGTCTCCCAACTGTATGCTAGTCCTTACGTATTTCCAGGCAGGATCATTCCTGATATGTTTACTTTTCAGCTCAAACTAACTTCTGCATTTAGGCTCAGTGCAGATCTCAGTGATGTGACTGCAACAAACGTTGACAAGATTAAACCTCAACTTTGTAAGCTTGTTTGCAAAAAAAAAAAAAAACCACCAAAACAGTTCAATTACTCAATTGCCTACTTGGAATCTGTAAACAGGTCCTTCATTTCTGTTCAGTTCAGTTCAGTTGCTCAGTCGTGTCTGACTCTTTGCGACCCCATGAATCACAGCACAGCCAGGCCTCCCTGTCCATCACCAACTCCCGGAGTTCACTAACTCAAGTCCATCGAGTCGGTAATGCCATCCAGCCAACTCATTCTCTGTCGTCCCCGTCTCCTCCTGCCCCCAATCCTTCCTAGCATCAGACTCTTTTCCAGTGAGTTAACTCGTTGCATGAGGTGGCCAAAGTATTGGAGTTTCAGCTTTAGCATCAGTCCTTCCAATGAACACCCAGGATTGATCTCCTTTAGAATGGACTGGTTGGATCTCCTTGCAGTCCAAGGGACTCTCAAGAGTCTTCTCCAGCACCACAGTGCAAAAGCATCAGTTCTTAGGAGATTTCAAAAAGTGTGGTGTGTGTGTGATGTGAACAATTTGGAATATACGATTTCTCTGGAAAGATGAAAGAAGCAGGAGCACGCCAACTCTGGTAGGAAATATATGTTTAAAATGAAAGCATGTGGGGGGCGGTGGGGGGGATGAGCTTTGCCTAGGTAGATCAATGCAAAGAAAAGTAGTGAGTTGTGGCAGCTGGAAACTCTATACATGGACATGTGGGCGCTATTTGCAAGCACACACATCTTTTCCTCACGGAGGCAGGTTTTACCCGTGGATTCTTGGACATGTGGAAATACTTTGCACACAGTCACGTTTTGCACACCGACACGGACGCGCACGCACATGGACAAACGGGCATATTTTGCATGTGGATATACATTGCACCTGGACACGTGTTTTTCAGGACACCTGTACAGGTTTGCACACTGATCCCTTCTGCACATGGAAACATGTCACGGTTTGCACACGAAGAAATATTTTGCACACGAGCATACGTTCGTACAGAAAAGCCCGAGGCGGCGGCCGCGGAGTTGGACGCAGGTGGCCGCGGCGTGGCGCTGGCCCGGGGCCCGCCCGGGAGCCGCGCCGGCGGAGCGGGGAACTACAACTCCCGGCTCTAAGCCGCTTCGGCCGGACGCGCCGCGACGCCAAACGTCCCCGCCCAGCGGGCGGCGCGTTCCCGGCCCAGGTTCCCGCGGCGGTGCGAGTGGCGGAGCCGCGGACCGGGGCGCGGGAGCCGCTGTCATGGAGCTCCGCGCCTCGGACGGCAGCTTCCTGGGCGACGTGGGTACGTGCGAGGCGCGGGGTGTGTGTGTGTGGGGGGCGGGGCCGGCTTCGGGGACCGAGAGCTGCATCTGGTGACATTCGCCCCCAGCGGGGACGTGTCCTGCTCTGAGGGGTGACCAGGGCCTTCTGGCGGGTACTGGGTCGGTTCGGAGGGCCGTGGCGTTAAAGGAGCAGGTCCGGGGGTCCCGTGCAGCTCAGACGCTGTTTCTGCGTCCCGCTCCAGGTTCCCCCGTCGGCACGCGCGTCGCAGGGCTGGTCATCCTTGTGACTTCAGAACCGCAGACATCCCTACCTCCCCCACCCCCCCGAGCGCCCAGCAACCTGGGGAGGATGCGGGGCTGTGTGTGGTCACTGCCAGGTTCCGAGGAGAACCTAGAAAGTGCTCGCGTGGCACCACTGGTAGGGCAGCCCTGGTACCAGAGTTGAAGCAGACTGCCTTCCAGGCACCCAGTGGGAGGGTCGTGCGCGGGGTCATTAGCATCCTACGAGACACCCAGGAATCCGATCAAGAAGGAGTGTGTGGCCGTGTTGCACTGTGTGGGACACGCGACCTTGATTCTTTGTTGAGCCTTCCCTAGAATAAAATGGATGCGAGGGCAAAGGGCCATTCTCAGGGGAAGCAAGCCTCCCTGCTTACCGAGTAATTCTAGGGCAAATGACATGAGCAGTGAAAACACTTTGAAAGCCTGGAAAGAGAAAAATCTACACAGTACTTTTAATGCTCATAAAAAATGTAGTGCGAATAAAAGTGAGAAGTCTTAAGGGTAAATTTAGTTTAAGAGGAATTGCAGTCCTAGCAAAGCAAAGATATTTTAATGATGTTGCAAAACAGCTGCCTTCAACAAGATCAAAGTCATTTAGTAAGCGTCTCTGTTTTTACTTAGCGTTCTCATCCTAGGCAAGCACAGGACTTTGACCCTGCCAGTGTGAGCTGTGTTTGGTTGGTTCAATGAAACAGGCAATGAACAGCTGACCACGGACACCTATTTAGACACACTGTAGTATTTTTGTTCATGTACAAGGTTCAGTGGCTTCCCTGGTGGCTCAGTGGTAAAGAATCCTTCAGATAAGGTCATCTATAATCGATGTGTAGTGCTGGGTGTGTTTGTGACTAGGATGGATGCGTGTTGTCCGCTGCTGATTCTCAGGGGACTGGGGAGCACCATTCCCATCCATTATCGCTGCATGATGTCACTTTCAGGCTCTGAGAAACGTCTTTGCCTCCGGGTGTCCATGATCAGGATGGTAGGTCAACCTGCATCCCCATTCAAGTCTCCAAGTTCACCCTTCTGTTGAGTCTGCAGAATCTGATGGGTTTTGTTTGCTTGTTTTCTCTTTTTTTGGCCTTGCTGGATGGCTGTGGGATCCTAGTTCCCCAACCAGGGGTTGAACCCAGGGCCCTGGCAGTGAGAACACTGAGACCTAGCTACTGGACTGCCAAGGAATTCCGGGATTTCATTTTCTAAAATTAGAATTGTAGTGAAAGTACTTTTAGAGATCTAGATAATCGGTGCCCTGGCTGGGAGATCAACTTCCTTAAAAATCTCAAATTGTGCGTCTTGTTTCTGCCTTAGAGAAGGCTGCATTCCAGAAGTGTCTAGCTAGTGGAGAATCCTCTGGGCCGTGCATTACACTACTAATAAAAATGTTTGAATGAAATTAGGTTGATTTTAATACCAGTTGGTGTTCTGGGCACTCGCTGTGGCCAGGAGTGGCTGCCAACTACAGCAGTACAAAGGAGTTTTGATTTTTTGGTATAACCATCCTCCCCAGCTCACACCCCTGGGTCCTAAGCACTGTAGGGGAGGGGTTGGGGCGGCAGATTATTGGATGAGAGGTCAGGAAGGGAGGGAGGGCGAGCGTCTGATTCCGGCGTTTCTCATAAAATGTGTTTAAGAAGCTCTTTCCCTCCCTTTCCCTGGCTGTCTTCCACTGCTTCCATAACCTCTTCCCACTTGTCTCTTTTGCTTTCACTTTCTTTTTCCCTCTTAGCTAAGCTTTGACTGTCTTGTTCCTGTAGGAAGGTAAACCTTTTCTCTTTTTACCCAATTTAACACATTTTAAAAACTATGTGGTGTTGCCGCTTGACCTCAAGTTTACCAACAAACAGTATTTGGGGTATTGATCATGAAAACACTGAAAAAAGACCTCGCTCAAAAAACCTCTTCAAAAGCATCAAAATACTTTGCCCCAAGTGCTAAGTAAGGGTTTCTATTAATACATATAAAAATGAAGATTTCTGTCTTCCCTTAGAGTCAAGGTGACTGGTAGTTTCAAGCACACTGAACTTGAATTCGGACAGCACTGTAAGATGGGTGGTCATGATCAAGCATTTAATAAGCACCACCTGTGCCCAGCTATCTGCAGGCGTGTGTCTCTGGCCCCTAAGGCATCTCACGGAGTTGTTTGCCATTCTCAGGCGCTGTCTGTCTGTCCTTACGGGTCTTCGGCTCTGTTTTGTTTTTTCACTCACTCCAGTACTCTTGCCTAGAAAATCCCATGGATGGAGGAGCCTGGTAGGCTGCAGTCCGTGGGGTCACTAAGGGTCGGACATGACTGAGTGACTTCACTTTCACTTTTCACTTTCACACATTGGAGAAGGAAATGGCAACCCACTCCAGTGTACTTGCCTGGAGAATCCCAGGGACGGGGGAGCCTGGTGGGCTTCCGTCTATGGGGTCACACAGAGTCGGACACGACTGAAGTGACTTAGCAGCAGTAGCAGCAGTATTAGATGGGTGGGTACACTTTGCCATGATTTCTGGTCCTTTTAGCTCTTCATCTTTTCTTTGTACCCACAAATCCTTGACCTTCTGGGACTTTGGGGGACAAGTCACTGGGGATCCCTGACTTTCCAGAGAGCCCGCTGAGAGCAGGCCTCGGAACACCAGCTCACTGAAGCTTCAGGGACCGCTCACCCTGGCTACATCCCCACAAAGGTGCCCCGCAGCTGTGGATGGGGTAAGGGAAAGCTTACCTGTCATCATGTCAAGAATATTTACTGGGATATTTGGGGAGAAGGCTTATTTCAATCTCTGCAGTGAGGGCCCCGGGCTGCCCTTCATGACAGACTTGGAGCCAGATTCTGGCCCAAGTGACACTGAAGGGTGCCTGGTGGATGCTGAGCTGTTGGATCCGCTTGTGATGGAGGTGTTCTCTCTGGCCTTTGGAAAACACTCTTTGTTAGCATGAAGCTACTGCGTGGAGGGGCTGTCTGGCTGGGGAGGAGTGGTCAGGGTCAGAGTCAGGGTCAGCACCGGGGCCAGGCTCTGGACTCCGGACAGTCGGGTAGGGCTGATAGGAGCTCTGCTGTGCATGTGGGCCAGACGCCTGGCAGGCCGTGCCCGCCAGAGGTGTAGGCTCTCCGGGAGGGACAGGCTCTCTGGAGGGCTGGCAGGCCCGTGGCTGAGAGCTGCTGTTTGGGCTCAAAGAGCCGGATTCCGGGCTCTGGATGACTAAGCGGGATACTGGTAAATTGGCTCTCTGGAGAAAAAGGATAAAAAACAAACAAACAAAAGGAAAAGCCTGTTCTGATTTGCTGCTTCCCCTGGTGTAAATATTCACCCGTGCTGACTCCAGCTCCCAGAGGTTTCCACCTGGCCAGATTGCTGGCTATTCGGGTGGAGGGTCCCGAACACCCACCCCTGGGCAGTGTGTAGAGAAGGCAGGCGGTGTCTTCTGGGGACCTTGGCCTTGGCTGTCTTGCAACTGACTGATGCCCTGGCACGTGGCATGGCTGGAGTGGGCGAGGCCACAGGCGTGGCCCAGGTCAGTGTCTGGGCTGGGCAGGCCTGTGACGGGCCGGTCGAGGGGTGTACTCTGGCAGTGGGGGACTGACCCGGCTGCAGCGGGGGAAGTTCAGTCTGGCAGTCAGAACATGCTCCTGGGGAGAATGTGTGTGTTCGATACCTGTGTGTTAAGTGTGGTGATGGAATGGGAGGTGGGCGGCTGAGGTCCTGCCATGAAGATGCTTGTGGAAGGGGAGTCGGGGAGTCAGGGGCAGGTGTGTGTACAGGGGCGGCCTGAAGGAGGGTGCAGGTAGGGGCTGCATGCCGGAAGGCTCCCTCAAGGAGCTGAGAGCCAGCCTCGGTGGGGAGGAGGAGTGGGGCTGAGTGGGAGACAGCACACCTGGACCCTCCATCACTGGACCCTGTGTCAGCTACCTGAGGCTCTGTGCGATTGGCGACAAGGGTGTGTGGGGGAGTGGTGAGATGGGAGGATGTGGGGGGATGGGGGGAGCCTGGTAAAAGGGGCTGGGACTCCATCCTGGAGGGTCTGTATTCCTGGCCTGCAAAGGCATGTGGATTATGTGGATTATTCCAGAGACAAGAGCAAGGGTCTGAAGCAGGCCACCCCATGATCCGCTGATGACTTAGATGCTAATGCTAAGTGGGGAGTGCTAAGTGGGAAGTAGGGAGGGGAAGACCAGAGGGGGTGTGATAGGAGGGAGGGGTTGATGGGAATGGGGAGCCAGAAGACCGATTATGTGGCAGGGCTGGGATTCAGGGGAAGCCTCATCCCAGAGGGAGGGTCTCAGGTTTCCAGGACGGCCCCTCCCCAGTACTTTGGCCACCTGATGCAAAGAAACGACTCATTGGAAAAGACCCTGATGCTGGGAAAGATTGAAGGTGGGAGGTGAAGGGGACGACAGAGGATGAGATGGTTGGATGGCATCACTGATGTGATGGACATGAGTTTCAGCAAGCTCCAGGAGTTGGTGATGGACAGGGAGGCCTGGCGTGGTGCAGTCCATGGGGTCGCAGAGAGTTGGACATGACTGAGGAACTGAACTGACTGACTGACCCTCTCCCAGGGGAGTGGTCCAGGGGTGGGGCACCGGGTCATACGTGGGGTCCAGGCACAGGGCTGGAAACAGCCTGAGCTCAGTGGGTCCACTAGCATGGCGTCTTCCTGCCTCTCTTCCCTGCAGGCTCTTTGCTTTAAGGTTGATAAGTATATTCCGACCCTCCCAGCCTTCTCACTGTGGTGAGGGAGGGCATGCAGTGGTGGAGGGGGAGGGGTGGGGGCTAACGAGCTTCCCACTGCCGGCCAGCGCGCCTTCTTGCAGCTGCACTTCCTTTCAGCCACAAGGCACCCTGTGTTCTTTATCTCTGGGGTGGCTCTCCCCTCCCCTTTGCTACCAGGGGTCTTCAGAGACCACTGAAACTGCCACTTCCCCCTGGCTCCCCCATGATGTAAAGCTGTCCCCTCTTGATGACACCCTATGGTTGGTACCAGCTGTGGTTAACACCTCCCCCACTGCTGGGGCCTCCTCCATCTTTGTTACTCCCTTAAAAAAGAATTTTTAAAGTTTTCACTCTGGCTAAAAAAACCCACAGAAATGGTGAAGATGGTCAGTTTTCATTGTGCAGTTCAGTAGTATAAACTACATGCACATTTTGGTATAACAGAGTTCTAGAATTTTTCATCTTATATCATGGAAACTCTGCACCTGTTCACCTCCCTATTGCTCCCCTTCCCCTTTCCCCCCAGAAGCCACTATTCTATTTTCTGTCTCTATGATTTTGACTCTGGGAACCTCATGTAAGTGGAATCATACAGTATTTGTCTTTTTGTGACTTGCTTATTTCACTGAGCGTCATGTCCCTGAGGTTCTTTTATGTTGCAGCCTGTGTCAGCATCTCTCTCCTTTTTAAGGCTGAATAATATTCCATGGTGTGTATATATCATATCTTCTTTATCCATTCGTCCGTCCATGGGCACTCAGGTACTTTCCGTAAATGATGCTGCAGTGAACGTGGGTACTTATATCTTATCGAGTTAGTGTTTGCACTTTCTTTGGATAAACATTGCTGGGTTGTCTGGTAGTTCTGTTTTAATTTTTGAGGAACCGCAGTACTCCTGTCCAAAGTGCCTGTACCACTTTGCTTTTTCACCAGCAGCGCAAAAAGGTTCCAATTTCTCCACATCTTTGCCAACATCTATTTTCTGTTCTTTTGATAGTCGCCATCCTATTGGGTGTGAGGTGGTATCTCATTGTGGTTTTGATGTGCATTTCTCTGACGATTGGTGGTGAGCATCTTTTCATGTGCCTGTTGACCATCTGTATATCTTCTTTAGAGAAATATCTAAAGTTACTCGTTACTTTTTATAACAGGTTATTTGTGTTGTTTAGTTGTAGGCATTCTTTATTCTGATATATACGGTCCCCCTTCCCATCGGTGCCCCTGAGACACAGAAATTCTCTCCTTGGTAATCATATCTGCTGCTTCTGATCTCTGCCCTCGGCTGCTGCTAAGACAAATGTAGCCGTTGTTTATTCTTTAGAAAATATGGTTCCCAGTAAGCTGCACTTCCTCTGTAGACTGGTCAGAAAGAGATACAATTAGATTTTCTTTAAAAAATTTTATGTCCAGGCTTTATAATTCATATTAGTAATTCCTTCCATTCATTCATCCCTTATTCACTCAACAAGCAAGTCATGTGAGCACCTTTGCGGGGCCTCACACTGTGCCAGGCACTGGGAATAGAGCCAGCAGGTGATGCCCGGCAGGCTGGCCATAGCCCCACCTCCTCTGTGATGCTTTCCCGACAGGCCCTGGACAGCCTGGACGTGGGTCGTCTTGCTTCTAAGTTCCTGTAACTTGACCTGTTCCTCCAGTACTGCAGTCATCCTGAGGTTTTGAATTGGTTATCCACCCCCTGCCCATGACTGTGAACTGCTTGCTCACTGTCACGTCTTTCCATCTTTGTGCTCCATGGTGGGGGAGGCTGTGTCTACCTGCACAGGCTGCTCAGTGGATGCTTGGGTCTCCCCTGCACCCATCTTCCTGAGCTGCACTTTCCTCCTTCTTGCAAGACCCAGGGCCCCCATCCTCTTCATTTTTGAGAGTTGCAGCTGCTCAATCTGCTCCCCCGAGATTGACCTGAAAGTGATCCATAGCCGCTTTCCACTACCTACCCCCTCCAAAGACAGGCACTCAGGTGGCTACTCATTCTGACTGGGAGACATACTGGGGTCTTCTTCCGGGGTCAGTAAGTATGAAGTTCCCCAAGCTTGGATTCTGCATTTGTGGGGCTCACCTCTCCTGAGGCCTCTCTCCTGTGTTTGCAGACGCCTGCTTTCTTGCTATGTCCTCACATGGTCTTTGCTTCATTCACCCAGATCCCTGGTATCTGTGTGTCCTAACCTCCTTTTCTTCTAAGGGCACCAGTCATACTGGATTAGGGCCCACACTAATAAGCTTCCTTTAATTTAATGACTTCTATAATTATGTCTCCAAATACCATCGCATTCTGAGGTGTTAGAAGTTAGAGCTTCAACTTATGGATTTGGGGGACACAGTTCAGTCCATAACAAACAGTATGCCAACAAATTAGATAACACAGATGAAGTACACAAGTTCCTAAAAAGAGGCAAACTTCAAACTACCAAAACTGACTCAAAAAAAAAAAATCTAAATAAAAACTTAAAGAAAGCCCAGACCCAGATGTCTTCACAGATGAATTTGACCTAATATTTAAAGATTTAATACCAGTTCTTATAAACTATTCCAAAATTTAAACGGGGGGAATACTTCCCAATTCATTCTCTGAGGCCAGTATTACTTTGACCCCAAAACCAGATAAATATACCAATCACAAGAAAAGTGACTCTTATGAACACAGACCCTCAAATCCTCAAAATATGTGTGAACCAACTCTATCATATAAAAAGATTATACACCATGACCAAGTGGAATTTATCCCAAGAACACATGGTTGGTTGAACATCTAAAAATCAATTAATGTATTACACCATTTTGATATTATTAAGAAAAAATAGCTAACATGATCATTGCCATAGATCCAGATAAAGTACTTGACAAATCCAACACCCTCTCATGATAAAAACACTCAAAAAACTAGAAATAGAAGAGAATATCCTTGACCTGATAAAGGACATCCATGAAAACCCACAGCTCATGTGATGCTTTGTGGTGAAGGACAAAGCTATTTTTGGCCACACCGCACAGCATGCTGGATCTTAGTTTCCCAAACAGGGATCAAACCTACATCCTCTACAGTTGAAGCATGGAGTCTTAACAACTGGAGGACAAAGATTTTGCCCCAGGACCAGGAACAAGGCAGGAGGTGTCTTTTGGTACTTCTGTTCAATGTGCAGCTGCACATTCAAGCCAAAGCAGTTAGGCAAAAAAAAAAGAAAAGGCATCCGGATTAGAGAGGGAGAAGCAAAGCTACCTCTGAATGCAGGTGACATGATTTACTGTAGGAAATCCTGAGGAATCTGATAAACTGAATTAAAAGAAGTCCTTGCTTTGAAGGCTCTCCCAGGCAAGGATAGCGGAAATATAAATGCCATGTTATGAGTATATAGGTGCGAGGGTTGTGGAAGATGTGTTTCCTGGAGAAGGAGATATTTCAAATGGGTCCACGTGGACGGCATAACATCTAAACTAAGGAGATTGCAGAATGGATGGCTGGGGTGGGGGCAAAGGTGGGCTTCTCAAGCAGAGAGAATGTGTGCAGAGCCACAGGTGTGCCAGGACAGGAAACCATGATGAGCCAGCAGTGTGGCTGGAGAACAGGCTTGTGGGGGGCAATGGTAGGAGAGGGGTCAAGGAGGTGCCTCCCCAAAGACTTGGACTCTGAACCCAGGCAGTGGGGATCACTCAAGGATTTTGAATAGGGGTGTCTGGACCAATTACACTTTGGTGTATACAGTGGCTTAGGTTTCATAAAGGGTCCTGGGGTCATACGTGCATTCATTTGACCTGGACAGAAGTGGCATGGTCTTAGCATTACCTGTTTTCCTTTCCAGGTTTCTGGGTGGAGCGCACCCCTGTGCACGAGGCGGCCCAGCGGGGGGAGACCCGACAGCTGCAGCAGCTGATTGAGAGTGGGGCCTGTGTCAATCAGGTCACAGTGGACTCCATCACGCCCCTGCACGCGGCCAGTCTGCAGGGCCAGGTGCAGTGCGTGCAGCTGCTGCTGGCCGCTGGGGCCCAGGTAAGCCACCCTGTAGCACAGACCCCCACCCCCACCCCCACCCCCGGAATGGCAGGGCAAGTTCTAGAGGAAAAGAGGCTTGGGGATAGTGTTCTGTGTGCTGTGAGCACACAGAAAGAAAGGAAACCACTGCAGGAGGCTGAGGAGGAAAGGAAGGAGGAAACCAGAGAGGGCTGTAGAGGGGCCGATCTCTATGGCAACCACACCCTGAAGTGAGGAAGCCTGTGGACTGGCTGTTGGGAGGTCACTGGTGGTGGAAGAGAAGAGGTTTTCGCAAAGTGGTGGCGAGCTCTGCTCTGCAGAGCTGGGCCAGCTTTGGAGATGAGCCAGGCTGTGCACCTCTCAGAGGCCAGCTGCCTATGGGGCTGGTGGGGCCTTGGCTGCAGGAGCTGTTTGGGTTCAGAGAGCAGGATGATTATGTGGGACGCTGGCAAACTAGCTCTGGAAAGGCTAAGTAGAAAGGAACAAAAGCAAGACTGACTCGCTGCTCTCCCTAGTTAAGGACTCACAGCCGTACTGGGTATTGGGAAGGTGGAATTGCTGGGTCTTTACCAGTGGGCTGGGCAGGCTGGTAGGAGCTGGCTTGGCTCCCACAGGACAGCGATGGGGGGAGGTGAGGAAGAAGGGAAGGCTGTGCACTGCTCACTCTTCCCAGAATTTGGCTATGATGGCAGTTCCAGAGGAAATGGAACAAGCTTCAGCATGAATCCAAGTAACAGCTGAATTTGAACAAATTCTAAGTGGAATCTGCCAGTTTGGGGAGTTGCCTTTTCCTGCTCTGTGATTTTCCAGCTAGAAGAGGCATGGTTAGACAGTTTTGGGCACTCCTCCTAGATGGGGCTCGAGTTAAAGCTGGTTTTCCTACCCTGCCTGTGCTAATGAGGTGTTGGGTGGTGGCAGGAATGAGGCTGAGTTGAAAGAAAAGCCCTAAATCGCTTGCTGGCTGTACTTAGGCTCCCGTAGGCACGCCCTGCGGTCTGTGAGCGCACTCGCCTGGGACGGTGCCTCAGCACGTAATGGTGTTCTTCACTCAGTCGTGTCCAACTTTTTGCGACCCCATGGACTGTAGCCCTCCAGGCTCCTCTGTACATGGGATTCTCCTGGAATACTAGAGTGGGTTGCCATTCCCTTCTGCAGGGGACTTTCCCAACCCAGGGATTGAACCCAGGTCTCCTGCATTGCAGGCAGACTCTTGACCTTCTGAGCCACTAGGGAAGATACGTAATGGAAAACCTGAGGACTTAGGAGCACCACGCAGTGTCTTTGCAGAGATGAACGTGCATCAGAGCATGAGTGGCCGGCACCCTCTCCTCCACCCTCCGACGCTTGTTACCCTCCCTCCAGGTGGATGCCCGCAACATTGACGGCAGCACCCCGCTCTGTGATGCCTGTGCCTCGGGCAGCGTCGAGTGTGTGAAGCTCCTGCTCTCCTATGGGGCCAAGGTCAACCCGCCCCTGTACACAGCATCCCCGCTGCACGAGGCCTGCATGAGCGGTGAGTTGGCAGAGGCCTAGATGCCAGGGAGGCTGTCCGATGGCTGGTGAAGCTGTGGAGTCTGGTGCTTTTCCTCCTGGAGATTCAGTGCTCACCCGGACTGAAGGCAGGGTGTTAGCCAATCAGCATCTTTCAGATGCTCACCTGGGAGTCAGGTGCCCCCTGCAGCCGCTCACCTGCAGCCGCTCACCTCGTGGGCTGCCCTGAGAGTCCCTGATCTGGCAGGAAGAGGAGGCCCAGACACATCCTCGAGGCAGATGCTCTCAGAGGAGCTGGGCGCTGGTGGTTTTCAGCTGCCCCCAGAGAAAGGATGGATTTCAGAGGGTAGGAGGACACGGCTGCTCCAGTCTCACGGGCTCAGACATGCCTAGGAGAGGAGCTATGACAGGCAGAACTGGAAATTTAGGGTGAGACCAGCAGGCCAGAAATATTTGAGAGACTAGACTAGGCAGTTTGGATTCCACTGTTTACAGCAAAGTTTGCACACCTGTCCTGGGCTTTGGTGGGTGCAATGCTCTGGCTCGCTGCTCTTGTTGGGACCTGGGCTCTCCTACGGCTCCCCTGTCTCTGCTGCCAGCACCCCGAATCCCACTGCCAGGTCACCTTTGTCGATGGGGACCGCTTCAGGCAGCTCTGAAGGTTTTTGAGCGGATGCTGAATGCTAGGAACACATTTTTGAAAGATTCGTTTAGCAGCCATCCATCCATGCACAGCCTGGGGAAGAGAAGTTTTTTTATTCCTTCACTCATCTTAGGTTCACCAGCAGGGTCCTGCCAATGAGATGGACAAGGGACAGATTAAGAAGAGAAAACCAAGCTAGAAGTTAGTGTGTGCATTGCACATACACACAGGAGAGCTCAGGCAGAGGGTGGTTAGATTTGATGTGGGGAGAGGACAGCCCAAGGTCCAGGTCGACTCAGGGTGAGGAGGAGGCTGGCTGGGGAGTGGAGAGGACCTGGTCGTAGGGGATGAGTCCACATGAAAATGGCCACAGCCTGGTGGTGGAGGTGGAGCAGGCATCATCAAGAAATGAGAGAGGATGGCGTCTGGGATGGATGGAGCCCGACCTAAACTCAACCCCAAACTTGAGTTAAAGATGCTGGAGAAAAGCCAGGGAAGAGGCCAGAAAGGTGTCAGCTGGGAGGGTGCAGGGAACCCCTGCGGTAGGAAAGTTTAGGGAAGTTCATCCAGGCAGCTTGGCGTTTCAAATACAGCTTGGGAAACAACCAGAGGTGGGGAGACCCTTCTCTCCACGAGGGCCAGGGAGCTTTGCGTCCATAGTTGGTGACCCAAACTTTGTGTTCTCCCAGCGCTGGGTATAGGTCCGTGGAGCTCTCCCCTTGTTGCCTTGCCTGGCGGGCTTTGGGGGATAGTGGGCGAGCTCCCCAGGGAAGGATGCCCACCCCATGCTCCCGTGATTTGCAGCGCACCTCCCCTGTCTCCTGCTGCTGCTGAGCTCGCTCCAGTCACGCCTGTAACTCCAAATACCTGCGGTTTTTTCCTCCGCGTGATCACGAGGCTTTTTCCTCTGCCTCCGTTTCTTTTAAGGAAGTTCCGAGTGTGTGAGGCTTCTGATCGACGTTGGGGCCAACCTGGAAGCACACGACTGCCACTTTGGGACCCCTCTGCACGTTGCCTGCGCCCGCGAGCATCTGGACTGCGTCAAAGCGCTACTCAATGCGGGTGCGTAGTCTTTGCCCCTCCCACCCTTCCACCTCAGCCTCGGGCTCAGCGCAGCAGTGTTTCCACCTGCGCCGCCCGCTGCCGCAGAGGTTGACTGCATTTCTGTGGAGGGGCTGCTGCTTTTGTGTCCGTGTTCCTTGTCGATCGTTGACCCCACTCCCGACCCCTGCAGGGGCCAACGTGAACGCGGCGAAGCTCCACGAGACGGCGCTGCACCACGCGGCCAAGGTGAAGAACGTGGACCTCATCGAGATGCTCATCCAGTTTGGGGGCAACATCTACGCGCGCGACAACCGGGGGCGGAAGCCGTCGGACTACACATGGGCCAGCAGTGCCCCCGCCAGGTGCCTGGAGCACTATGAGAGTGAGTGTGTGCGTAGTGGCTTCTGGCGCCACGTCTGCGCGCTGGGGTTGCGGGGACCGCTTGCGGGAGCCTCTGAGACGATCAGACGATCCTCCCTTTACTCAGACGGGTCCCTGTGATGATGCAGATACAGGCCCGGATCTTCAGCCAACAGAGGACAAACCACCAGCTAAGACAAGGCCTCCTCTCTGGGGACACATTTTTAAGAGTTTATATGGAATTGCAGTCACAAGAGGCTTTCAAATACCAATTGGAAAAAAAAAAGCCCATTCATTAAACATTTTGCCAACCTGACCCAACCAAAATCCGTCATGGATTGAGAGGCAAATACCATCCATGTCTGTCCAGAAAACATTTTCTAGAAGGTGTTTTCTCTTCCTGCTTCCAAATAATTTAGGAGAAAGTAACTGGGAAAAGGAATGTCACCAGTAGTTCATTTTTCTTTCAAAGAAGTTTTTCTTTCATAACATTTCATAAGTTGAGAATACTCTCTTTGGTTAATATATATTGATATTTTGATCAAACACTGATGGTCCTAAAGGCAGCCTTTGGGGCCAAGCTCTACTCTGTACACGTTCCTATGGCCCAACGGTCAGGGCTCTCCAGGCATGTTCCTTCTTTGGCCCTGGTGCATGTCCCTTGTGAGCTGTAGCTCCAGGCTTCATCTTCAGGCCTGCGGTCCTGACCCTTTGCCCTGTGGGTCAGTTCTTCATGGGTCCCTGTGGCTGCAGTGCTCCGGAGCAGAGCCCCTGGGGCTTGGAACTGCAGGGGTGGGCAGTCAGCATTGGCTGCCTGAACCCTTGCCCAACCCTCATCTGTCTGGAAGTTTGACAAACAAGCCTACTGGCTGCAGATTTGTGCTTTGCTGACGAATCCATGTGCTCAGTTATAACATTATGGTGCAAAAAGAAAAATCACAAAAGCCAAAAAAATCCCCCCAAAAACCAAAGCCCACAAAATGAAACCCCAGGGGCCGTCAGCTGAATTCTATTTCCTGATATTCTGTCCTGGGTCCCAGTCCCTGGCTGTCCTTCCTGGCTGCCTTCCAGAGAGGGTACACAGGGTTCATCATCTTTGCGGGAAAGGGGAGGTATCTGCAGTTCTGTCCCGGCTCTTGTTATGCTGAAGGCTGCTGCACTCCTTCCTCAAGCTGACCTCATGTACATTCTGTCCCTTTCTGCAGAGACCCCTCTTAGCCTGTCTCAGCTCTGCAGGGTGAGCCTGAGGCGGGCGGCCGGTGTCAGAGGGCTGGAGAAGATCGCCAGGCTGGACATCCCTCCCCGGCTCATCGACTTCCTCTCCTACAACTGAGCTTCAGGCGCAAGGTCCAGGTGGCCAGTGACTCGGGGCCGAGGGGGGCTCTCTGCCCTCCATGTTGGACACTGTGCCGCTGCTGTGGGGAGCAGCACCCTGAGTCCCTCTGGGCTGTTCTGTTTCGTCTTCTGTGCAGACCCTTGGAGGATGTTTCCAAGGCCCGGGGCTGGCCCTCCCTGGACTTTGGTCCAGCTCCCTCCAGGTTCCTCCCGGCCATGCCGGTGTCTCTCTTCATGACCTTCCTCAGAGGGACTCTCAGGACTCTCCAGAAGCATGGGGGGGCCAGGTGGGGCTGGGGAGCCAGGGCTCTGATTCCGTTTCCACACACCTGGGAGGCACCACCCCTGATTCCTTCAGCGCTGGGTGGCCCTGGATGTGCAAAGGGAGGAGCCTGCACTGCAGGGGGTGGGCCCCTGGGAGTGGGTCCCGGCCGGGCCCGGGCTGGTGCTTTGGGGACAGCCTGCCCCCTTGGGCGCTGTTTTCTGGAGCCACGGTTGGCACCTTGTGAGACCCACCTGTGTCCAGGGGTGCCCATCACTCAGGGGGCTTTATATGGGTCTCAGTGGGGAGGCATCAGGCTTCCTATTCCCACAGTGTTTCTTAGGAAGTTTTTCTCCAGTCTGAGGTCTCAGCTCTTTTAAAAAGTGTATGCTGGTGATGAAAACTTTTAGACACATGTGCTGTAGCACTTAGGTTTCGTTAACAAGTCTGTAAAGCAACAGGTAACAGGAAGGCGTCTTAGACATCCTCCCTGGGGTAGTGATTTCCATTGTGAAGCACCACTGGGAAACTCTTTAGAGACTGTTTTTCATATTTCTACAGCTGCTAAATGAATTCTTTGCCCACCCCAAGTTTTGCTAATTTCCTGAAGCTCTGCAGTTGGCAGAAGAGGTCACGTTGCCCTCTGCCAGGTTGAGCGTGGATTCATGCATTTTTTGTGGACACTTAAGGAACATCTGAGCTTCAGGCACTGCCTTGGTGCTGTGAGCTGGACAAGAATCAGACTCGTCATCTAGTCAGGGCAGGAAAGTGTTGCACAATCTGTTTTTAGTAATAGAAAGAAGCAAGTAATTCTACATTATAAACCATGAGGTAACATGACGTAGTATGTTCAAACTACATCTGTCTGCTTAAGATTCTGTATCATAATTTAAAATCTCAGGGGTTAAACTAGAGGATGTTTGTATAAGTAGTTGAGGTCTATTTGGTTTGGGGGGCAATGGAGAAAGTACCCCTCATGAACTCTCTTGTGGGTCAAGCCTCAAGCCAGTGTCCCCAGAAATGTTGACCTCACCAGGTTCCTCCAGAGAGTGTGTGGGGAAGAAGGAGCCTGGTGGGTCAAGGTCACGCCAGCTGTGCTCATGACCAGGGACGCCTCTTGGCAGGGCTACATGGGTGGGGCCCATACATGGTGGAAAGTTCTGTGCTGGCAGCGGTGGGTATTTTCTGCTCCACTGCTGAGGCTGTTAGGATGGTGCTTCCTCGTACGAGGAGATAAGAGCCGCTCCCATTTGCTGCAGGTGTAGATACGTGTTCTGGGTCAATCAGTGTATCTGTGTGCACTAATCACAATAAAAAAAAAAAGCACCAGGTTCTGCCCTTTCATCTTTGTAACAGGAACTTGCCTCTGTCCGTGAAAGCTGCTAACGTTTCCACATGTGGGACACCAGGCGCAGAGTCTGGTTCCCGCATTCACTGCTCAATAAAATCAGTTGGGGTGAGTCCATCCTTGAGTGCACATGGCCCTTTTCTTATTGGGGGCGGGCAGAAGCACGGAGTGGGCTTCATCCAGGGAGAGCCAGAGGGGCTGCTGTTGTCTCCTCTGGGTCTTGGCCGGTCCTGGACGTGTGTCTCCTGCGCCCCTCTTCCAGCCACTCCTGTCCTGGTGCTGGCCTCCATACACCTGCGTGTGGACAGACCCTGCCCAAGGGATCAGATGACTAACATTCCAGGGCTTCCTGTAGCTGCCCCCAACTTTATTGAGATGTAACTGATGAGCATAGACCCCTCCCTAGGACTGGCTGAAGACACACCTCAGCCCTCTGAGCCTGGGTCTTCCCAGCTGTCGGAGAGGGATCAAGGTCAGACTTTGATCATTGAAAGGAAATGATGATCAACCACCAAATCTCATGGATGAGAATATAGGGCCAGTTAGGCTCAGATGTTTTCATGAAGCCAAAATTCGGTGGTGAGAAGTTGCCTTGAAAACAGTGACGTGCTTCTCAAATGTTAAAGTCGTGTGCATGACTGTACTTTGTTGTATGTATGACTGTGGCTTTGTTGATGTGTAAACCTCTTCCCTGGTGATGCCAGTGGTAAAGAACCTGCCTGCTAATACAGGAGACATAAGAGACATGGGTTCGATCCCTAGGTCAGGAAGATACCCTGGAGGAGGGCATGGTAACCCACTCCAGTATTCTTGCATGGAGAATCCCATGGACAGAGGAGTCTGATGGGCTACAGTCCATACGGTTTCAAAGAATCGGATGTGACTGAAGCGATTTAGTACATGCACACATCTTACAACCATGTAAACAATTCTTTTCTGACTTTGAGCTGCTGCTGCTGCTAAGTCGCTTCAGTCGTGTCCGACTCTGTGCGACCCCAGAGATGGCAGCCCACCAGGTTCCCCTGTCCCTGAGATTCTCCAGGCAAGAACACTGGAGTGGGTTGCTATTTCCTTCTCCCACCTATTTCAGGAGTAATCCACTCAGGACACCTCTCAGTTTACATTTTAAAACTGAATGTGCACATAAGGAACTATATTCAATATCCTGTGATAAATCATAATGGAAAAGAGTGTGAAAAAGAATATATATACAAACTGAGTCACTTTGCTGTACAGCAGAAATTAATACAACATTGTAAATCAACTCTCTTTAAAAAATAAAAAAACCCAATGTGCAGCTGACAGATTTGGAGAAGATATTTGCGATATAGATAACAAATGACTACCGATCAAACTATGTAAGGATATTTTATAAATCATTCAGAAGAAGATTACCCTCCCCCCAAATAAAGCAGGCAAAGACTATGAACAAGAAATTTATAGAAGAGGAAACCTCAAATGTCCCATGACATGAAAGGTTGGTCCTTTCCTGTCCAACCTGTCCAAAGTAGTGATGATGGAAATGCACATTAGTGAGTACACACTTCAACGAAATGATACTGTTAAGTACCATCATCTTAACAAAAATGAAAATGGATGTTGGGCAAATGGCAACTCAGACAGCCAACAGGGGTATAAATTGGTACGTGTGTTTTGGAAAGTTGTTAGATGGTATTGCTAAGAGTGCTTATACCACAATTGTACAGTAGCTCTGCTGCTGCTGCTGCTAAGTCACTTCAGTCGTGTCCGACTCTGTGTGACCCCATAGACAGAAGCCCACCAGGCTCCCCCATCCCAGGGATTCTCCAGGCAAGAACACTGGAGTGGGTTGCCATTTCCTTCTCCAATGTGTGAAGGTGAAAAGTAAAAGTGAAGTCGCTCAGTCGTGTCCGACCCTTAGCGACCCCATGGACTGCAGCCTACCAGGCTCCTCCATCCATGGGATTTTTCTAGGCAAGAGTACTGGAGTGGCTTGCCATTGCCTTCTCCGACAGTAGCTCTACTTTTTTTTTTTTTCTTCTAGTTGCACTGTAATTAACATACAGTGCTATATGAGTTTAAGGTGTACAACACACACAATGAAATGATGACCACCTCAGATTTACTGAACGTGGATCATCTCATATAGATACAACATTAAAGAAAAAGAAAACAGTTGCTTTCCTTGTGATGAGAACTTAATTTACTTTTTAAACAACTTTTATGCAATGTATCAGATCAGATCAGATCAGTCGCTCAGTCATGTCCGACTCTCTGCGACCCCATGAATCACAGCACGCCAGGCCTCCCTGTCCATCACCAACTCCCGGAGTACACTCAAATTCATGTCCACAGAGTTGGTGATGCCATCCAGCCATCTCATTCTCCGTCGTCCCCTTCTCCTCCCACCCCCAACTTTTCCCAGCATCAGAGTCTTTTCCAGTGAGTCAACTCGTCGCATGAGGTGGCCAAAGTATTGCAGTTTCAGCTTTAGCATCAGTCCCTCCAATGAACATCCAGGACTGATCTCCTTTAGAATGGACTGGCTGGATCTCCTTGCAGTATAAGGGACTCTCAAGAGTCTTCTCCAACACCACAGTTCAAAAGCATTGATTCTTCGGCGATCAGCCTTCTTCACAGTCCAACTCTCACATCCATACATGACCACGGGAAAAACCATTGCCTTGACTAGACGGACCTTGGTTGGTAAAGTAATGTCTCTGCTTTTTAATATATTATCAAGGTTGGTCATAACTTTCCTTCCAAGGAGCAAGCGTCTTTTAATTTCATGGCTGCAAACAGCATCTGCAGTGATTTTGGAGCCCAAAAAAATAAAGTCTGACACTGTTTCCACTGTTTTTCCATCTATTTCCCATGAAGTGATGGGACCAGATGCCATGATCTTCGTTTTCTGAATGTTGAGCTTCAAGCCAACCTTTTCACTCTCCTCTTTCACTTTCATCAAGAGGCTGTTGAGTTCCTCTTCACTTTCTGCCATAAGGGTAGTGTCATCTGCATATCTGAGGTTATTGATATTTCTCCCAGCAATCTTGATTCCAGCTTGTGCTTCTTCCAGCCCAGCGTTCCTCATGATGTACTCTGCATATAAGTTAAATAAGCAAGGTGACAATATACAACCTTGACGTACACCTTTTCCTATTTGGAACCAGTCTGTTGTTCCATGTCCAGTTCTAACTGTTGCTTCCTGACCTGCATACCGGTTTCTCAGCAGTGTTATATTTATCATGTGTGTTACATCTCTAGCACTTATTTATCTTGTAACAGAAAGTTTGTCCTGTTTTTTTTTTTTTAATTATTTTTGGCTGCACTGGGTCTTCATTCTTTGCAAAGGCTTTCTCTAGCTGCAGCAAGTGGGGGCTACTCTGTTTGGTCCGCGGGATTCTCACTGCAGTGGCTTCTCTCGTTTGGGGCATAGGCTCTTGGCATGCGGGCTTCAGTAGTTGCAGGGCGTAGACTCAGCAGCTGAAGCTCATGGGCTCTAGAGCACAGGCTCGGTAGTTGTGGGGCCTAATGGCACTGTGGCATGTGGAATCTTCCTGGACCAGGGATTGAACCTGTGTCTCCTGCATTGGCAGGAGGATTCTATCCACTGAGCCACCAGGGAAGTCCTAGAAGTTGTCCTTTTTTGACTACCATCATCTGGTTATGCCTTCCCCCTAGCATTTCTGTTTTGGCAAATGTACCTGAAGGAACCCTCACGTGTGTCATAAACAGACGAGTGGCAATGATTAGTGCCACAATGCATGTCATAGTGAAAGACCTCAGCAGCGGAGAAGCTGTAGAATAAATTTGCACTTAATGCTTATGCGCTGTGACTGTTAACAGGAATTAGAATTAGTTCAGTTCAGTTGCTCAATCATTTTGTGTCCGACCATTTGTGACTCCATGGACTGCAGCATGCCAGGCTTCCCTGTCTATCACCAACTCCCAGAGCTTACTCAAACTCATGTCCATTGAGTCGGATATGGTTTACATGGTTTACCACTAATAGATCTAAAAATTATAATGGCCAATGAAAAAAAGCTGCCAATGTCATTGAAGTATAGTATGAATCCTTTTGTATAAAGTGAAATACAAGATGGACTGAGCATCTAAGGAGATGTGTGTGTTCAGTGACATCGCAGAACCCACATGATAACCTTTAAGTGTTGAGTTTCTTTATTCAGGAAAATAAGCCTAAGCCTGGCTCCCATCACAGAGCTCACTGGCCCATGTTGTGAGCAGCTGTGCTGACCGCGGGAGTGCCAGCAGGCTGCCTGCTTCTCCACCCTGCAGCATTGACTCTCCTTTCCATGACGGCCTGGAAAAGGCTTCCAGACCCCGCAGACTTTGTTTCTCCTCCTTTCTCAGTGTGAGTACCATGTGGTATTGACAGCTAAGCCCATGTTATGCTGGTATCAAAAGTATTGTGATCTCTGGCAGCTTGAATGCAAATATGTCTTAAGTTGGTCCAATCTAAACAGGGAGCCTCCTAGAAGCCCAATGTCTCAAAACCACAAATAAAGGAGGAGAGGCTCGTGACAAGTCTCTCTCTCATACACACATCTCCTTCTTCATATACACTCTGACTTTCCAGCAGCTGGTCTCCAGGTGTGCGGTTCTCATGAACCACAAACTTCAGAGAAGAGAATTGGCAACAGAGCTCCGAGCTGGGTGTGCAAGTAGCGTACCCCTCTGCATGCTGCACAATCCACAGAGAAAATTCCCCTTGCTTCTCGGTGTTCACCGGATCCGGAGGCTCATTCTGCTGTGGTGGAAACAAGGCGCTGGATGAATGAGACGAGGAATGCCCTCTTGGCCCTTGGTCCACTTTCCCTTTAATCCCTTCATCCTTCCATGTACCCTTCTTTTTAAATCATGTTATTTATTTTTGGCTGTGCTTGGCTTCCTCTAGTTGCAGTGAGAAGGAGCTACTCTCTAGCTGTGTGTGTGGGTTTCTTGTGGTGGTGGCGTCTCTTGTCGTGGAGCATGGGATCTAGGGTGCAACTGTCACTTCAGGGCTCTGTAGTTGTGGCGCCTGGGCTCAGCTGCTTCGTGGCACGTGGGATCTTCCCAGACCAGGGATCAAACCCGTGTCTCCTGCATTGGCAGGCAGATTCTTTACCACTGAGCCACCAAGGAAGCCCTGTTTTGTTTTTTCAAACTGATTATTCTCTCTTAGGTTCTCCACTGGGCACTGAAGATACCAGTAACCCCACCAAAAGCAAAAGCCAACACCCCAAACAGAAGCACAAGTCCTGGCCCTGAAGGACTGAATCTGTTGCTCAGGGAACAGACATAGGAAGTATATCTGGGAATGGGGGCAGGAAGGGGTCGCGAGTCCCAAACAGGAAGGAGGCCTAACTTTGCTCTTAGAGGAGAAGGAGAGAGATGACCTTGCCTGTTCCTCACGTCTTGGGTAAAGAAATATTTACAACCGCATTCATTTTTCTATCCATGGCGCTGTGTAGTTTACCAAGCTTTATAAGGACCTGTAGTATCGGTAGCACTTTTCCGGAGCAAGTGTGAAGATGCCAGAGCCTGATACAGCTTCTCTTTTGTTTCATTTCGTACACTCCTCCCAAACCCAGAAACCAGAGAATGAAGTTTAATCCCGTGGGATTTTACATGTGTAAAGCGTTCACTATAAACATTTCTTGTGCTCACTGCTTCCAAAGGCCTGGAGGACACTTTTACAAAGGGCCAAACTGGGAGAAGGGAGCCAGATCTTCTGCCTATGAGTCACCATGCAGAACACATGTGGGTGATTTTAAAAATTGAAATTAACAGAACCATAGGGGAAAATTCATCACAGGCTACCTTCAAAGAGTCTAATTGTTAGTCTTTTTTTTTTTTTTTTTACTCTTTTTGTTGGAGAGTCAGAGGGGTCCTTTGCTTCTTTTTAAAAAAAAGCACAGAGTGGGGAATTCCCTGGTGGTCCAGTGGTTAGGACTCTGCTTTCTCACTGTGGAAGGCCTGGGTTCAACCCCTGGTTGGGGAACTAAGATTTCACAAGCCACATGGCCCAAAAAAAAGCTCAGTGTATACAGCGGAAGATAAGATTCAGTTCTGTTTAAGAGCCAACTGAGCAGGGGCTAAGGGCAGCCCAGGGAGCGGCTGTAGGCGGGGAGGGGAGAGGAGCTGGTGGAAAACACGGGGTGCCGGGTCCTTGCCTGTCGGAGTCACCAGTTCTACCAGTTGCCTCTGCGGCCTCTTCCTGGGGAGACTGGTCAGAGCTCTCAGAACAGGCCGAGAGCAGGACGTTGTTTCCGACACGTACAGCATGGATCAGAGCAATGTTACCTGAGAGGCTGGAGGACACACCCCCCTCACCTGTCACTGGGGGCCTCACCTGGAAGGCGGCCCCAGGATCAGCTCACATGCCTCTAAAGCAAGGGCCACCCAATCTAGGAGACTTGATAAAGCTGAAGGACGTTTCTAATCACAAGGGAACTGTGACCTGAGACAGGGGACTTGGCTTCTTACTTGAACACACTTCTTCATGGAATCAAAGGTAACAGGTTCCCAAACGTTCCTTTGTGTTCTAGAAACATGTAATCGGTTTAATTGATTGCTTTGTGATGATGGTTGCAGCATCCTGTGAGGGTCTGCCTGGGTCACAAAGGACTAAAACCCAAAGCCAGGCAGCCAGCTGACCGCACACACAGAGGCTTGGCTCAGGGATGTAGGGACCCTGGTTTGGAAGGGGTCGCCACCCCTGAATGGAGGCACGATGGACCTGAAGGTGGGACTGTGAAGGATGTGAATCCACTCGATATTAAACATGATCTCAAAGACAGTCTGGGGCTTCCCTGCTGGCTCAGTGGTAAAGAATCCGTCAGATAATGCAGGAAACACGGGTTCGATCCCTAGTCCGGGAAGATCCCGCATATCGCACAGCAACTAAGCCCATGTGTGACAACTACTAAGCCTGTGCTCTAGAGCCTGGGAGCTGCAAGCACTGAGCCCATGTGTCCTAGAGCCCACGCTCTGAAACAAGAGAAGCCACAGCAACGAGAAGCCCCACAACTAGAGAGGAGCCCCTGCTCACTGCAACCAGAGAAAAGCCGGAACACAACAACAAAGACCCAGCACAGCCAAAAATAAACACATAAATAAAATTATTTTTTAGAAAAGACAGGTTTTTAGTTTATATTGAACTTGAGGGAAAGCAGGAGGAGGAAACTGACTGAGATGCCCAAGGCACCTTTGGTTTTAGAAGTTTGTAATGCGGGTTGTCCCACTGACATGACTTTAAACCTTCACCTTGTCACAGGTGTGCTTCCAGGATTTCCATGCATCACAGAAAGGCCAGTGTGACACCAAAAATGGGAGGAGAGAGAGAGAGAAAATGAATAATGAGAGAGAGGAAAGTGAATGTTATAGGGCACAAGTTGGATGAGAAAAACAATTCAGGGGTGAAAGGGATGTTGGAAATTTGGCCCAGGAGAATTTGGTTTATTTTTCCTGGGCTCCAAAATCACTGTAGGTTGTGACTGCAGCCATGAAATTAAAAGACGCTTTCTCCTTGGAAGAAAAGCTGTGACAAATCTAGACAGCATATTAAAAAGCAGAGACATTGCTTTGTCAACAAAGCAACTCTGTCTAGTTAAAGCTATGGTTTTTCCAGTAGTCACATATCGATGTGAGAGTTGGACCATAAAGAAGGCTGAGCCCTGAAGAACTGATGCTTTTGAACTGTGGTGTTGGAGAAGACTCTTGAAAGTCCCTTGGACTGCAAGGAGATCAAACCAGTCAGTCCTAAAGGAAATCAGGCCTGAATATTCATTGGAAGGACTGATGTTGAAGTTGAAGTTCCCGTGCTTTGGCTGCTTGATGCGAAGAGCCGACTCATTAGAAAAGACCCTGATGCTGGGAAAGATTGAAGGTGGGAGGAGAAGGGGATGACAGAGGATGAGACGGTTGGATGGAATTGCTGACTCAATGGACCCATGTTTGAGCAAGCTCCAGGAGATGGTGAAGGACAGGGAAGCCAGGCGTGCTACAATCCATGGGGTTGCAAAAAGTCAGACATGACTTAACGACTGAAAAACAAGAGCTTGGTTACTACCTGGAGTAACATTCAGGGACAGGATGCTTCTGGGTGGGGTGGGAGGAAGGGATGCTATGAAGTGAGTGATGGTTAATTTTATGGGTCAACTTTACTGGGCCAGGGGATGCCCAGGTAGCAGGTAAAACATTATTCTGGGGTGTCTCTAAGGGTCTCCTTGCAAGAGATGAGCATCTGAGTCAGCAGACTGAATGAAGAAGGTCACCCTCATCAATGTGGAGGCACCATCCAGTCCCTCAAGGCTTGAAGAGAACAAAGATGGGGAGGAGGGGGGTCTGCTCTCTGCCTGACCACTGAGCTGGACATGGGTGTTCTCCTGCCTCAGACTGGGACTGGCACTATGGCTTCCTCCAGTCCCCAGGCCTGCAGGTCTGGACTGGACTATACCACCAGGTGCCCAGGTCTCGAGGCTGCAGGTGGACAGAGGGACTTTCTGCCTCCATGACGAAGTGAGTCCCATGTGATAAATCCTCCCCTCTCTGTATGCACGGGAAAGCATATTCCGCTGGGCCTGTTTCCCAGGAGAACTTTCACTAACACAAGAAAGGAGTATTTTGCAAATGTGACAGTTGTGATTCAACATGGTGGATGGTGGTGTCTACTGAACACGAACCTAGGACCCACCATTTGCCAAGCAAGAATGCGGCTTAAAATCTGGCACTTATTAAAACCCGTAGCATACTCTGCTACCTACTAAACACTGTTTTCCGTCAGGGAGTAGGGCAGGAAGGTAGCCAGGCTGGGATTTCCAGGGTTGGGCTAGATGGACCTGAAGCATCCAGGCTCACACCCTGATTTCCCTGGGAGGAGATGCAGGTGGACATGGGACTTTCCTCAGCTTCTCTTCCAGTGATTCCCAAACTTTTGTCTGGAACAGAGTCACCTGGAGGGTTTGTTAAAACAGACTGCTGGGCCTCCTCCCTGAAGAAAACCTGATTCAGAGATTCTGGGCGGGGCCCCGTAAACCTACATTTCTGTGAGTTCCATGGGACACAGCAGCTGCTGAAGCGGGTGTCGGGAAGACCCACACTGGGGACCACTGCTCTGCCAGCTGCAGTTTCCTTTCCACCAGGCTCAGTTTAGAGGCCCAGTTCAGTGAAACGCCCTCAACATGTAGTATTTTAGGGAGACGCGTGGAGCCTTGAGACGCTCGGGATAGCCGAGGTCATTTCCCATCGTGCTTCCCTGGGGTGGTTATTGCAGGGAGCCAGGCTTCTGGGGCTGGGGTCCTGGGAATCTTGCTTCAAAGGTTCCTGGCCACAAAGGACAGCTCTGTGTTTCTCTCCGCTGCTGTCAGCATCGACTTCCAGCTGCAGCCCAGTTCCTGAACTGCAGGAGTGAACAACGTAACCACCTGTACCTAGTGCTGACAGACGGCTCTGATCACAGCCCAGAGTGAATCATTACTTTCCTCGGGATGTTCCGACGGCTGAAGGAGGTGATGGATGACCGGAAGAGAGCCAGAGACGTAGATAAATCTCTGTCTTACCAGTGAACCAGGGCAGGCCACTGTGGATTGGGTTTCCTTTGGTATTTTTTTTTTTTTTTTAATATTTCCAAGCGAATCCAGGCACCTGGTAGAGTTCTGCCCTTAAGCAGCTTCAGGAGGTAAAGGAGAGGGTGTGCTGCCATTTTCTGCTCTGAAAAGAGCAGAATGAAGGAGTAAAGATGGCGGGGGGGGGTTATTCTGGAGGAAGAGGGGACCTTTTGAGGGATTTTAGTTGGGGGATAATAGAACGGGAGCTAGGAGACAGACAGACAGCAGAGGCTGCAGGTGTGAGGTCCAGGGCCCTTTAGAGTTTCTCAGAGCAGGGGAGAGGGAAGGGAAGGTGGCCGCAAGCGAGAAAGTGGTGAAGGTCATGCCCACAGCTCAGAGGTAAAATCAGTTGGACTGACAGACTGACTGGATATTAAGAGATTGACTGGATTAAGTCTGGGTGGTGGTCTTGCGAATTTAGGCCTGAGTTCCTGGGAAAAGAGTGGTCATTCTCTCTCTCTCTCACACACATACACTGATGGGATCATTAGATGGAGCTGGCTGACCATCCCGTTCACTCAGCTTAGGACCTGGTTCTCCCTGCAATGTCCCCACAAGACCGGCTGACGCGTGAACAAGACCCTCCGCAGGTTTGGGGATAATGTGGCCCAAATGCAACCTCCCTCCAGACGCTGCCCCAGTCCTGCTGGCCGAGAAGATGCCCCCTGGTCTACGGCTTGGGCCTGTGCCCTGGGCCACTGCTGTGCAGGTGACACAGGAGCAGGTAAGGACCTCTCTGCCATGAGGGCCGAGGCGTGTCTGTGTCCCTCTCAGAGCCACATGTTAAGTCCTTGCTCTCTCATCCTCCTTTGGGACAACCTAACCCAACACTCGGTCCTGGACCCAGAGGGCACTGGATGTGTAGGAGCACCGGCCACCGGGCAGAGCAGAGCAGAGGCCACGCTTGCTCGGACACGGCCTTAAGCCAACACTTAAGGGGCAGGGAGATAGGAGCGGAGGCAGAAGTACCCGTCCGAGCCAAGGCAAAGAAAACGCTCTTTTCCAAAATAACATATTCTCTGGAAATCAAACACTCAAAGGAAGATGGAAGCTTAGAAACCAATATGCTTCGCCTGGAACAGTTCAGGCCTGCGGCCTAAGTGAGCCCGGAGCCCCGTCAGGGCCAGTTGGTGTTTTACTTCCCTGGATCGAAGAGGGCTTTCTGATGCAGACCAAAGAGAAGAAATCTGGGTAACAGAATTCACATCTCCCAGATCTGTTCCTGCTTCTCAAACAGTCCATCAGTCAAGGAGGGTCTCAGGGCTGGATGCACCCACCTGAACATAGGGAAGGAGCTCGCCAGGTGGCCTGGCACATCCTTGTCCCCCAGGCTGGGAGCTAAGCTACTTGCTGAACTGTGTTTGCCTCTCTAGGACACTTACCCTAAAGCCTACTTATCTCCCAGTATAGTAATGTGGGAGTTATACATTCAATATGAACTGGGGGGGGGGGGAGGGGGATATAATTCTGTCCTAAACATAGCAATACTCAGTTTATTTCCTCTATTATGTGAGACTCTAAAGATCAGGGACCATACCTTCCTCAGTATCTGGCACAGAGATAATCCACACATAGTGACTGAATAAACAGATGAAGGCAGGGCTACAGGGTTGCCATGGACAGCTGCCCAGGCTGTGTACTGCACAACTCCTCTATGGTGTGAACAGAGCCTCCCGGAGTTATATAGGACTATGTCCAATTTGATCACTGTGCTCCTTCTTTTAAAGAGAATTTGGGATGTGCTTTTTTTCTTAATCTCCCCAAAGTTGCTATGCTATGTTCCCATAGCTGTGAAAACTCTATGTACCTCAAGTGTAAGTATTATTGCATCAATTAGACTATGAGTAGCAAAAAGCTGACCCCATGTCTTCAACACAGGAGGATTCATTATTTTTACATGGTAAGTCTGGGGGTAGAGAGGCACTGTCTGTGGTTTAGAGCAGAGGTTGGTAAACTTTTTCTGTAAAGACTGTAAACATTTTCAGCTTTTTGGAATGTATGGTCTCTGTCACAACTACTTTATTATTACAGGGCAAGGTTGGCCACAGATGAACTGCATGGCTGTGTTCCAATAAAACTTACTTTACAAAAACAGGTAAGGCCAGATTTGGCTCATGGGCCATAGTGTGCCAACCCCGGTATCACGGAAAGTTGAAAAGAGAGGATGCCAGGGAGGAAAGATTTGAGAAGCAAAGGGGCCGTGGTCAAGGTGGTCCTGTACTGCATACAGTTCCTAAATTCGCAGACCATGCCAGCTGTCTCCCACAGCTGCCCCCAATTCTGCCACCCTTCAGGGTTTCCGGTCTTCAAACCAACACTGATCAGGGTGTCCTGGCAAAGCAGCCTAGCGTCACGACCTGCCCACAGTGCCTGGAGGGTGAAAGAGGCTGCAGCGCCCTGTCCTCAAGCCAGAGAGTCAGTAAAAACCAGTGATAAGGCCAGTGACTTCCACATCAGCGGCCAGTCCCACCACACTGGTGGTCAGTGATGGGCTGGCTCCCAGAAAAGCACAGAGTAGACCCTTCAGACCCTCTGTGACTCCCTCTTAGGCCAGTCCTCTCTCCCCTGCAAACGAGTCTGCTTCTCCTCCCATGGGGTACTTAGTCCTGCAAAGAATTACGATGGAGGTAATTCGTCTCCTCTAGCTTGGGCTGTCACAGCACAACACGACACTATAGCGCAGGCTGGGGTCATTTCTCACTGTCCTGGGGGCTGGAAGGCCTTAGATTGGAGCAGCAGACCTGGCCCTGGTGAGAGCCCACTTCCCAGTCTGCAGACAGTGGCCTTCTTCGTGGGTCCTCATGGGGTGGACAGAGGCAGCTCCGGTCTCTTCCTTCTTGTTGATTGTTATTGTTTAGTCGCTCAATCGTGTCTGACTCTTTTGCAACCCCACCAGGCTCCTCTCCCATGGGATTTCCCAGGCAAGAATACTGGAGTGGGTTGCCATTTCCTTTTACGGGGATCTTCCAGGATTGGGGATCGAACCCGTGTCTCCTGCATTGGCAGGTGGATTCTTTACCACTGAACCACCAGGAAAGCCCCCTCTTCCTTCTTGTAAGGACACTAAACCCATGACTCTCTTGGCCTCATCTCACGTTAATCCTCTCCCCAAGCCCCACCTCCACGACCATCACAGTGAGGATTAGGGCATCAACACAGGACTTCTGAAGGGGGCCGAAAACATCCAGTCTGTGGCATTATTATTAAGCTCCCATTTCTATGTGTCACAGGAGCTGTATTGGGAATGTATTCCTTTCTTCTCTGCTTTTCAGATGACAGACATTTCTGAGAGGTTAAACCACTTGTTCAAGGTTGTCTGTCCATCTCAGAGCACAGACGAGCCAATCCACTCCATGTAAACAAACGAGGATAGCCTCATCGTGTTTCTTCTCTGGAAATAATTTTTTTTGTTTTTTGCCTTAATAAGAACTCTCTGGAGGCACGGGGCCTTCAGGTGAAATGTTGACTCTCCTGGGTCCGAGGGACTTTAGCATTCGTGGTCTCCTCCTCCATTTAAAAAAAAACACACACAAAAATTACATTTCATGGCTGTGTTGGCACAGAGGACTATAATCCAACTGGATTCATTTTAATACATTTGTCATTATTATGTTCATTTTTTCCTTCGAATTTTAGAACTTTTGAGCTGAAAAGTTTTCACAGACCTGTAGAATCACCAGGGGCTGAGCACCGTAGTGGCTCTGCCTGGAAAGTTCGGCTGGGGGTTTAGCCCCTGGGTGGGCTGCTGGGGCGCTGCTCTGGGGGAAGTGCTGAGGCCAGAACTAGGGGAGACCCCTGAGCCAGCTTTTTAACCTCAGCAGGAATCTCCCTTAAGCTTGGGGTCCTCTACATATCTGCAGCTCTCAGGATGAGCTAAGCATTCACTCCCAAAATTCTGGCCAGCCACTGGTGGAGCCTCCATACACAGAGACCCCTAAGCCTCACCCCAGGGGTGAAAGGTACCATCAGGGCCAATTCCAGGGGGAGGGTCCGCAGCCTGGTGTTCTGACGTTTGGCCACAAGGGGGAGCCAATGGTCCAGCCTGATGATGGGTTGCCCAGGCCTGGTCCAGGTTTGCTGAGCTGTGCCAGACCTGGGCCAGAGACCGGTATTCATTGAGAAAGCTGCTCTCTCCCTGCCACCCTCAGCGACCCCTGTAATTCTAGGGGACACTGAAGGCAACTCAGGTCCAGGTGGGCTGCCACCTCCCTTGTCCCTGCTGAGCTGTGTGGCCCCGGGGGTAGGAATGTTACCTCCCCCATGGCCTTGGGCTCCTTAATTAAACACTCAGGGTGGACTGTGACGATGTCTGAGATCACTTCTGCCCTCAGGTTTTAGTTCTGTGGGAAATATAGCCCGGCCAAAGCTTAGCTGCACAAACAGCTGTGGGCCCCAAAGCTAGTTCCCTATTTCTGCTCTGCCGTTTCTGTGGCTGGGCGACCTGGGCCAGGTCACTTTCCCTCTCTGGTTCTCATTCACTGGCTGTAAGAAAGAGGCCACCGGCCTGTCTGGAGTGTCCCAGTGACCTCTGACTTCTGCTGAGAAAGGTCTGGATGCTGGGTCGGCTCAGATCAAGGCCCCCGGGCAGCCCACACCTGGAGACCAAAACCTCTGCCTTCTTCCTCCTAGGCCTGGAGGAAGTAAGAGCTCTCACTGGCTCTGCCTAGACCCCATTGTGATGAGGGGTGCTGAGTCATTGCTTTTTGTGGGAAGCGTCTCTACAGCGCTGTGAATTTGCTTGTATCTGAACACCCAGCGTCCCCAGCCCCTGGCCTGGTGGCTGGCACAGTCCCCACAATGAGCAAAAGTGGTATGCAGGAGTCAGCTGGGTGCAGATTGAAAATGCAGGGTTCCAGGTCTGCGGTGGGTTCTGTAGGTCTGGCTGGGGCCCCAAAATCAGCATTAGAAATGTTGAAAGAAAGAATAATTTTCATAGTGGGATATTTTTTTCCTCTATGTTCTTTTCTGGGTTTCTTTTTGTTTTAAATTGTATCTCAGCACCTTGGAATTTTGGGAAGGGGATATAAAAATAGCCATTTTTCAGAGCCAGGCTTTTCCATCTCATGTTTAGTCTGGGGCTGCGGTCACTCTGGAATGTGATGGTGGCCTCACACGCCGCCGGGCGCTCCTTAAGTCCCCCATACTCTCCACCCCCTGCGCCTGCCCAGGCCAGCTGGGCTGCCACCAGCGGCCTCTCCGGGCAGGCTGAGGGCACTCCTCCGGCTTTTCTCCTCCTGGTGGGCCTTGGAGGCCAGAGCCCAAATTCTGCCCCTTGATTGCCCCAGCGGGTGAAAGAGTCCACACCAGAGAGGGATCTACACAATCACAGAGCACTCTGCACCCGAGGGCTGCCTCCATTACCCCCTCCACCTCCCAAACCCAGCCCTGGCCAGGTGGGGTAAGCCTGCTGACCCTCCTCCTGCCTTGGGGTGCAGGCCTGCCCCCTGCAGGGGTGCCCAACCTCCAACCTCTGCAGGGCAGCCACCCCCACAGCCTGCACACCCCCCCTCCCCGCTCAGTAAGCCAGGCTCTGAAATCAGTCATAACAAGCCCACCAAAGAGAAAAGGGGGGAAAATAAAAAAAATGTTATCTTGGCCTCAAAACCCAGAAGCGGATTCCCTTCCAAACCACGTAAAACAGCCAAGTGATAAGGCTCCCACGGGCGGGCTGAGGGCTCTGCTTGGCAGGGCGGAGGAGAGGTGAGGCTCTAGAAAGCGTGGAGTGTGGGGGCGGTGAGAGGTGTAGGATGGGGCGCCGGGAAGGGCAACCTCCTTCCACGGGGGTCTGGAGGAAGTGGGCTGTGGTCAGACCTGCGCTCTCATCTACTCCCTGGGCGACCCCCGCCAACCCGGGCCTCTCATGAGCAGAGCGTCTGGCTCCCAAGTTTTCTGCGAGCTCTTTCCACGTGTTTCCTCCGCAGGCCCGCAGGCCGGGTGCAGCTCAGCCGTCCCCCTTTCCTGGGAGGGGGCCCGGCCCCTCCTATCCCCTCCCCTCCCTGCTCACCTCCTCCAGGAGGTCCTCGGGTCTCCGAGAATGGGCACCGAAGCGCCTCTGCACAGGGCGCGCCAGGGATGCCCTGAGCGTTCACTCGGGACTGGCCCGGGCGGGCAGCCTGCTGCTGCTGCTACGACTGGTGAGGCTCGAGGCCCCTCTCCTCCGCGCAGCGCGGGGTGGGGACGTCCGCGTGGACAGCTGGTGCCCGCGCCCACCCGCCCCCGTGTCTCAGCGTTAGGCACGCACCTGCCCGGCTCTCTGCAGGTGGGCGAGCGGCAGTGCCAGACCTGGAGCTGGAGAGGCCTCGCTGCCAAACCGCAGGAGCGGGGCTGGAGCCTGGGCGGGAACCCACTACCTAGCTCGGAGAGCTCGCCGCCTCTGGTCAGATGTCTTTCTTGCTGGGAAGAGGAGATGCGGGTGCCCCCACGCCCCGGGAAGCAGTGCGGGCCTGTAGGGTATGATGGGACCGGCCAGGGTCCGGCCTCCACAGCCGCCTCCTCTTATCCTGTGCCCTTGAAACCCCTTCCAGGAGAGCCCCTCCAGGATTAGACAGCCCCACATTTTGTGCCCTTGAACCAGACACTGTGTGGAGCTCAGGCCAGCACCACGCCTGCTCCCAGCCAGGCTGCGGGAGGTGCGAACAGCCTTTCAGCTGCGCTTTGCCCCTTGTTCACCTGTTGGATGCTGAACAGGATGTAACCTTCTGAGTTTGGGCTTCCTTACCTGGAAACTGGGGAGAATTGTGGTTCCTACCTCCAAGATTCTAAAAAGACTCATTATTTAATCTTTCCAGGATAATTTCAAAGCAAAATGCTGGAGAAACGGTCCTCATATTGGTTCGTTCTGTGGAAGCCTTCTAATACGGCAGAGAAGGAAGGAAGAAGGAAATGGCAACCCACTCCAGTACTCTTGCCTGGAAAATCCCATGGACAGAGGAGCCTGGTAGACTGCAGTCCATGGGGTCACTACGAGTCGGACATGACTGAGCGACTTCACTTCACTTCTTCTAATACGGCAGTTCAGCCCAAGGGTTCACGTGAATTATCCTGTGACGTCCCCAGACTACGTCTATGGGCTGGCTAGCACCGTGATCCCTGGTTTGCTAAAGAAGGGTGAATGCCCACAGGAGTTAGGGACCGTGCACAAGGTCACTCACTTGCTGGTGGAGCTGAGGTTCCAGCCTGGGCATTGCAGTCCAGAATCCACACAGTTTGTTTTCAGGCTTTATTATGGCGCAGTGGAAGTTTGAGGTGTACCTCCTGTGAACCCACACCTGTAATCACCACCCTGGCCCACCTTCCAGCATGGAAGGATGGTCAGCCCATGCCTCTTCTGCTTTTATTTTTAATACTTATTTTTAAAAAATATTTTAATATTTTTCATAGTTGGAGCATGTGAGCCCTTAGTTGCAGCATGTGGGATCTAGCTCCCTGTCCAGGGATTGATCCTGGGCCCCTTGCATTGTGGGCAGAGAGTCTTAACCATTGGACCCCTAGGGAAGTTCCCCTGCCCTGTTTTTAGAGAACTCAGAACTCACACTTCCATTTTCCCATCCTTCAGCCTCTGTCTCCATTTAAGCATCCATCCCATGTTCCCATGGAAAACTGTGGATGCCAGACAGCAAGGGCCATCCCAGAGATGAGAGTATCAGAGCCCGGGATGAGGGAGGGTTTCTGTCTGTCCCTCCCCGAGAAACTCAATAGAAGAAGCAGAACCAGAACCTAGATCCGTGGTGTCCCAGGTGGAGCTGTTTACGAAGGGACAGGGCCTCCCCACCTGCCTCACCTCGGGCACTGAAAAGGAACTCATGGTGGAGGCCGGGGGAGTCATCACACACAAGCCGGGGGGCTGGCTGAGCACCCTCCAAGCATAAATGACTGTGTTTCCAACAGGCGCCTACTCCCCAGATTCCTCCCTCCCCAGACTTCAGTACCCAGACTGAGAGAATGCATCAAAATGAAACAACAAAGTGAAACATGTTCTCTCCCCCAAACACCTTTCATTAGAGAGATTGGGAGGGTTAAATAGCTGGTGGAGACCACACTAGTTTAAACTCAGGCTACTGTGGTCAGACGGGCATCTGGTCTTGAGGGGAGAGCCTGGAGAGGAGAGGGTGGGAGGGCATGCAAATGGAAACCTGGCAAGAGCAGAGAGCTCGTGTGGGTGGCGGCCAGAGGAGGTAACCTGAGCTGGTGTGAGCAGAAACCGCGGGAAGGAGCAGGCTTTTCCGAGAAATTACAGTGGGATCACCTTTCAAGGGGCTGGGGGCCTCTGCAGACATGATGTCATTGCCCCTCCCCCCTGGGCCTCTGGGGGGACCTGGGGCCTGGGTCTCTGCCCCATACTGAGTTCAGAGAAGACTCTACTTGTCAACTCTCCCAGAGATGTTAGGGAGAAAGAAAGGGAGTAAAAGAAAAACAAGAGCTAAGATACCGAAATCAAGAAGAATGAAAACCAACTGCTAATCAGGCTCCTATTTGAGTCTCAGTTGTGATGAATTAGTTGTGGGCTTCATGAAGCTCCCATATTTCAAGTGGGGTTGTTATAGGAAGGTTCTGCATCTGAGCTGTGACTATGAAGTCTGAGAGCTGTGACATCTCAGCCCTTCATCCTCTGTGGATGCAGGGAAAGAAGAACCTGTATCCAAGGCAACCAAAGGCCACACCCACGAGTGTGGGCTGTGCTTTCCCCTTTCTTCCCAGGCCATGGGGGCAGAGGTACCCATACTGGGGACGGGTGGGGGAAAGAAGAAATCAGTTTCTCCATGTGTGTGGTCCTGGGGCTGTGGTCTGAGGCAGATGTAAGAACACGATGTCCTCCCTGGCAGCAGCAGTGTCCAGTTCCCTTTGCTGCTGCCTACTTAAAAAATATTCACAACCTAAAAGTTGCGAGTTATTTTTTATTCACTGGGAAGCTTTAGGACTTAAGCCTGGGTGGTATCATCTCAAGGGACCCTGAGAGAACTGCTCTGAGGAGGCAAGGGGGAAGCTAGGTTATGTTGAAATTTTGCAACAAAGGGCAGGTAGTCTGAACATCAAAATATTATTGTTCATTAAAGGACATCAGATATCCCAGGTGGCGCCAGTGGTAAAGAACCCACCTGCCAATGCACATAGACTTAAGTGATGTGGGTTTGATCCCTGGGTCAGGAAGATTCCCCTGGAGAAGGAAATGGCAACCCACTGCAGTATTCTTGCCTGGAGAATCCCATGGACAGAGGAACCTGGTGGGCTACAGTCCATAGGGTTGCAAAGAGTCGGAATGACTGAAGAGACTTAGCGTGCACAGGTATCCCAAGTTAAGGAATTTAGTGCTTTTCTGTGTATGGAAAGATGCGAGAGTCTGGGCTCACTGAAATCATTCCTTTTGTATGAATCTCAGCGATCTGAGGCCAGTATCTTGTGTTTTTACATCCTGAGCTTCCTTGGGGCCCACCAGGGGTAGTGGCTGTAATCTGATGGCTGGCAGATGGCAGGTATTCTTCTCTTTCCTGAGTGTCCTTGGGCCTGACGCATTCACATTGGAGGGCTGACTGTGACATCCTTGTTTATTACTATAGCAGGAAATACTCCATTTCTCACCGCCAACCTGAAGAAACTCGTGGAGTTCCAGCAGCTAGGGCAGGATGGGCTACAGGCAGCCGTGGCGTGCAGCTGAAATGCAGGTGGGGTGGGGTGTAGACCCTACAGAGACTCTCAGGGGCCACTGCCTTACAACCCTCCTCTTTTCTAACTCCCACTGTCTATTCTGGCTCTGGGCAGCACGCCCCTATGGGGACCAAGGGACCTCCGGCAGGGAGGAGGGCTTTGAAAGCCCCAGGGTTAGTGATGAAACAGGGCAAAGCAAACCCAACCAAAACATGGAGCTTAGGGCGGGCCGGTCATGGCAGATTTCAGGATGATTCCATGACTGTCAAGGGCAGGGTGTGGACCTCAACACGCCCGGGTTCCTGGCAGACCTTGATTTCCTGAAAAAGCTCCACAAAGTGATCCTGAAGCCACAATGCACTGCCCTCTGCTCTATAATCACAAGCAACAGTTTTGGGGTTGATGGATTCACCTGTGATCCTCCTAAAGATCACCGAGTTTTCCGGTCCCCTTCTCTGCCCCACGCGGCTCCCTGGGCTGAGTGAGCCCAGCAGCTCCTGGCCCTGGCACAGACTGGATGGGCATCTCCAGGGACACCACCCCAGCTCCTGATTGGCTGGAGCCTCAGGTCCATCCCCTCCAGCTACAAAGCATCCTACAGTTGAGGGTGGGGTGTCCAGCTGGAGCTCTAAGATGGAGCAGACTGTGTGGTCCTAACCACCCCCAGTACAGATTCCAACCTTGTTTGTCCTTGTTCGTCCCGCTTGCAGGAGTGAGGGAGGCGGAGTCCAGAACCTGACAGATCTCGGGTGCTGTCTCGGGGTTGGAGGGCCACTAAAGTTCCCCCCTTCTGGGTGGGGGACCTGGAAATGATGAAAGGCTCTCCCAGCCTCCCACCCCCTCTCTGCTGGGACTGGAGACCTCAGCCTGCCACATGCATTTCAAGGATGTCACAGATTGCTTGTTTGTCTGCATTTGTTCCCTGGTCAGTGGGGCTGGGGTTGGGGTCTGCCTGTCCCTGGCTCACTGGCCCCTCCACTGCCTGTTCACATGTTGGGTGTTGGGCCCTTAGGACCTTAACTGTGAAAGGTCAGCAGTCCCCTTGATTGTTTCCAGGCTGCCCCCCTCCCCCTTCCATCGAACAAACAAAACACACCAGCAGACAGATCCTATTGATGGCCCAGACCTGACCTGCATGGGAGGAACATTGCATCCCAGCCAAGGGTCCAAGGGGATTGTGATCACAGGCCTTGTCTCTGCTTCTTGACTGTACAGGTCACCCCATGAGATGGCTGGGCTCGTGGACTTTAATAAGGATGAAGGGAGACTGGGATCAGGACACCTCCAGACCTCCGCTTTTTTCTCCCCTGCTTCTGCCCAGAGGCATCAGATCTTTCCAGGCCCATCCTGGCCTGGTTTCACCATCTTTACCCCGTCTGGTTGTGCATGACCAACCACGGAGGCCATGTCTTTGATTCTATGCTGAAGAGAGTATTTCCTGGGGACCAGGGGTGTGGGGTCAGGAAAAGGAGCCACTACACACCGTCCACAGGGCAGAACTGTTTGGGAATGCCGATACCCACACCAGCCCCGCCTTCCGGTTTCTGAGGATGACCCAAAGCGGTGAAGACTTTCCTCTCTGAACTGCTCGCCTGCAAGGAGAAGTGGTCCAGGACTCAGTTTCTCTTCTTCCTTCTCCCAACACTCACACACAACACATGGAGCAAGCTTTTTCTCCTGGCTAATCTCGGTTTTTACCTTTGGGGCAGGGGTGCTGCCTGATCTATCCTTGTATCCTTGGGGCCAGACATAAAATCTAGCACAGAGTGGGTTCCTGAAGTGTTGAGTGAATGATGAGTAAGAGTCAGGAAATGCCAGGAGGAGGGGAAGGAGGACAGGGAGGTTACCTGCAGAGCTGGAGGTGGGGGAACTGCGGAGACGGAGGATTGGTGAGCTGGATGAGAAGGTTTATGGGATTGTTTTCTTTTTTTGTTGTTATCTGGAGACCTGACTGATTCCCCTTCTGGAATATTTACTTGAGAAGCTGAAGAGAGAGGGAATTACCCAGAGAGATAGCAGGTTTCTCTTCTCAGTGGCCCAAAGCCAAACAGATGGTTGAGGGCAGGGGCCAGGGCATGGCCCTGCAGTGAGCCGAACATCCTTCACCATGAGAGCCTGACTCTGGGCGGCTCCAGACAGGCCTGTGAGCTGGTGAGGGCTGGTGCGGGGCAGTGAGTCACCCATTCCTCATGGCATAGCTGTGGCCTTCCAGGAAATGGTGTTGGACACGTATGCATAGATACACATATGCAACTTGTACACCCAAGGGCATGGACCAGCCACACCAAGCTGATACTACAAGGCTTCCCCCCGCCACCCATGGTTCCTCCAGCTTGCTGGTTTAGCAGAGTCTGGGGCATCCAGAAGGGTGGGACCAGGTGGACAGGAGATTTGCTGAGATGCTTCTTCTCTTTGGTGATGCTAAGGTGACTGGGATAAAGATTCTGGTCACCTGGGCCTCCTGCATGGTGAGCAGAACTGAAGAATGTGTAGGCCCACAAATGTGTCAATCAATGGAAAGAGTGCAAACAAAACTCTGAGGACGTGAGACTCCAGTGGGTCTGCTTGGCAGTCACAGAAGTTATACGTGTTAAAAATCACCAGTCACTTACTAAGGAATGATCAGTCTGGTACAGTGGGCGTCAGCTTCCTTCTACACCTGCATCAGTCCCCCAGTGTTTCCCCAAAGCTTGTTCATTTTGAGTTTTCCAACAAATAATGTTTTTATGTACCTGAATCAAAGGGATTCCCTGGTGTGTCAGTGGTAAAGATTCCACCTGCTAATGCAGGAGATGTGGGTTTGACCCCTGGGTTGGGAAGATCCCCTGGGGAAGGGAATGACAACCCTCTCCAGTAGTCTTGCCTGGAGAATCCCATGGACAGAGAAGCCTGGTGCGGTCACAAAGAAAGACCCCAGAAAGGAAAGGAAGGGTACTTCAGACTGCTTGTCCCCCACCAAATTCATATATTGAAGCACTAACCTCCAAGGTGATGGTGTCAGGAGGTGGGGCCTTTGGGTGGTGATGAGGTCATGGGGGTGAAGCCCTGCGGATGGGATTAGTGTCCTTATGAAGAGACCCTAGAGAGTGCCCTCCAGGTGAGGAGGAACCGAGAAGACACTCTCTGTGAACCAGGAGGCAGGTCCTCCCCAGACGCAAATCCTGGCCACACCTTGATCTTGACCTTCAGCCCCCAGAACTGTAAGAAATAGACTTTATTGTTTATCAGCCGCCTGGTCTGGTGTGGTGTTACAGCAGCGGAGCTCACTTAAGACAAAGCGGTGACAGTAAACTTCCCCCAGTCCTGCTACCCACACTGGGGCCACTGGACAGAGGTGGATGGGCTCTGGAGGTCACATGGAGATGACTCTTTGGGTCTAAGACAGTGTAATAACTGCGCTGTGAACAGTGGGGCATCACTGGCTTTCTAAGCATTTGGCATCAAATCTCAGCTCTGCCTCTGCCTAACCCTGTGACCTGAGCCAGAATAGTTCACATCTCTGGGCCTCAATTTTTTCCACTGTTTATTGGGGATAATAACAGAACTAACCGGTGGTGCCCAACACCCAGCTTTCATGGTGACTCTGACAATTCGCATGCATTTTCGTAGGGGGCTCATAAGATTGTTGAAGGGCCATTTGCTCTTAGACCCCTCACTCCACATTGCTGGGGTTGCAGCACAGGGGTGCATGTGGAGAACTCAGATCTGCCCCATCGTGCTGCTGGGAGGCTGCCCACAATGGCGCATGGCCTGGATGCCAAGAGGAATGTCTTCAGAGGTGAGAAGAGGGACCAAGTGTGGCAAGCCTTGCAGCCTCCACAGGCAGTGAGAGAGGTCCTGACACAGAATGCTGGGCCTGACCTTCAGCTCTGGGCCCGATGGACTGTTTGGGGAGGAATCGCTGGTTTTCTCCTGTTTGGAAAGGATGCACAGTCTTGCCATACCCCTCCTCTCATCAGGGACATGAGGACAAGGAGCTGACTGCCCAGCTTCCCGGAAGAAAAATGAGGCCTCGACGGGACCCTGTCCCTGGTCTGTGGCCACGTCCCTGTGACCGTGAACCACACCAGCCTCCTTACGCCTTCTCCCTCCTCCTCAGCTGTGCATCCCGACCAACAAACAGCAGTGACCACAGGCAGGCACCGCCGGCCCAGGCCGGCTCCCCAAAACTCTGGGGACTTGGGAGCTTGTGGACACTGAGCGTGTGCCATGAGAGCTCAGTGTGGAAACAAGTGTGCGTGGATGGTGGGGAGGGCGCAGATGCCCTTGGCTGCCCGTGGTCCACACAGCGATAGCTGGTGCCAGGTGTTCAGAAGTGAACCAGGAGGTTGTTGGGAGGAGACCACTGGGTGAGCTGGCATTCAGGTGACTCACCGACCAACCACAGATGCAAAGAGAGAAGTTCAAACTGCATCCCTGAAGAGGGGGGACTGTCTTCCCAGCCCAGACACAGAGCCCCCTGGGCAACCGGCAGAAAATGCAGGTTCTTAAACCCAGAGTTGCCTCCACTCAGTCCGTCTCCCTCTAGGCTCTCATGGAGACTAAGAACAGGACTTGCTGACCTTGCACCCAGACTCTTCCATCCCGGAGGTAGTGGACCAAATAATCCATGCTCCACATCTGGCCCTTTTCAGAGCGAAAGGGTTAACACAGCACTGACGCAGAACACGAATGGACCCCAGACTCTAGTGAAGGGACCAGGAGACCCAATTGCAGTCCAACCCCGCCATTCATCTGTCTGGGCTGTTTCCTCATGGAAAAACATTATTTTACTGGGATGTTTTCTGTGTCTAGTTACTCAACAAACACCAGCCACTTTATAGGAGTTCATCTCGTGTGTGTGTGTGTGTGTGTATGTGTGTGGCGGACAGTCTACTCCACTTATTCTAAAATATCTCCCAGGAGGAAGGACCTTCTTAGCTGAACTTACCTTTTAAGGAGCCGAGCAGGATGTCCAGCATGCCAGCTTCGGCGATGCTTGCCCCACAGCCAATGGGGTTTTAACAGTGAAACCCAAGCATTGCTTCTCCTCATCCCCGTGTCTGCCTCTCTCTAGAAGGAAGAGTGGTTTCTCATGCTCTCGTTCCCATAAATCTCCCACCCACCCTGCCAAGCCAAACAAAAACAAAACTGTAAATGATCTGAGACCAAAATAGGTGCTTCCTGATTCCACTCTTGAAGGCATTGAGGTTCGTTTAACCAAATCGCTAAACACGTCTTCCCAGCAGCCCCCAACCCTGCCGTGCCCGCCTCTCTGTGAGACTCTGCGCCTCTCGGGGCCCCTACTGGGCCCTGGTGCCTCTAAGCCCCTTGGTTCTTCCTCCTTAGTCACGTCTCTCACCCTCCTGCCTTTCACGCCCCCATCACTGCTGCTGCCCTCCAGTGGACTTTTCTGCTTCTCCGTGTCCCCAGCCACTCCTCCTGGAATCTCCTGGCTCAGCATGTTGCTCATTCTGCTCGAGGATCTACAACCTCAGCATGTTGTGGGGACAAGTTGGGATGTCACGATGGGAGCTTTGAGAGGTTCCTGCCCAGTGGCAACTGAATACCTGCACAGGGGGACTTGGTAGGGCAATTGGCTGGAGGGGAGGGATTAGAACTTGCCTTGGAGTGACCTGGAGTAAGCGTGATACGTTTATCACTGATGTAATAATTGATGCAGGCAAACAGCAAAGATTTCTAAAGGTGGTTTCACCAGAGTGCTTCATGGATCAAGAAAAGCCACATCGTGGGCAAAAAAAAAGCTGCCCGGGTGGTCTTATCACTTCTGATTGCTGGCGGTCCAATCACGTTGTGATGTACTTTCACCTGTCCATGTGGCCTGAAGTCAGAAGGTTGGGGGGATGTGGGGTGTGTCCAGATTTCTGGATTCTGAGATCTGATTCTTCACACTCTTTGGTAAAGAGCTTGGAGCTCCTGGGCTGCTGGATGGGAAGTAATTGTCACAGGACGGGACATTGTGGTCCCTTTCCACTGTGTCCCGGTGGTCTGGCTGGTGTCGGGATCCCTGGGCCTGAGCCTACAGCCTGTCCACTGTGGGAGAATCCGCCTTAAGGTGCTTTAAGAAGGTGGGGACTTCCCTGGCCGTCCAGTGGTTAAGACTTCACCTTCCAAGGCAGGACTTGTTGGTTTGATCCCGAAAGCCTTGTGGCCAAAAAACCAAAACACAAAGCAGAAACAATATGGTAGCCAATTCAATAAAGATTTTTTAAAAAGTGCCTTAAGAAGTGAGAGAAGCAGAGGTGTGACAGTTTTAACTCGAGGGGGTGAGGCGTGTTCTGATACAGCTGTCAGGGCATCGTACTGGGGACATCGGGGTGCCCGACAGGACCTCTGCAAGGGCCTGCCTGCAAGGGCCGTGCCTACTTGTCAACACGATTTTGGTTTTGAGGGCAGAGCTGATTCCCTGCTCCTGCACCTTATATAGGCCCATGGGCTGGCTTTGAAGCCAGATTGTATTTTCAGGTGGAGACAGACATGACTTATCAGGTCTTAGAGGCAGTGGCACTCACTTTGGCTGATGCCTCTCCTGGAACTTACTGGGCTGTTTCTGACCGGGTTCTGGGGGTGAGGCCACCTCAGGAACAGCGTGTGGCTCCCACACCTGCTCCTGGTACCCCACTCCCCTGGCAACAGTTTCCCACTCACATTCAGGTCTTCCCCAGAGGAGCCCTGAGTGAAGTGGGCCCTGAGGGAGGGTCTGTCCAGGCTTCTCTCCCCGCTCTGGTGCTTGGCTAGACTCTGCCCTCATGCCGAGTCTGTGGTGTGGGCACTGGGCAGAGGGCTGGGGCAGCTTCAAGCCTGACAGTTGCTGGGGCCCCTCCTTGAGGGCTCCTCTGCCATCCAGAGGGGACGGATGGGAAAGGGAGATGGCTGCACTGTGGTGGACAGGCTGTGGCCTCAGGCCCAGGGATCCTGACACCCACCAGACCACTGAGAACTGAGAGCTGAGGCCACTCGATCTGTGCAGGGAGCAAAGGCTTACTGGTGATGAAATGAGATGATGCATGGAGAAACTGCTAGGCAGGTCACAGGTGCTTAATAAATCCTAGTTACTTTATGGGATTTTGTTGTTGTTGTTCAGTTGCTCAGTTGTGTCCAAGTCTTTGTGACCCCGTGGAGAGTAGCATGCCAGGCTTCCCTGTCCTTCACTATTTCCTGGAGTTTGCTCAAACTCATGTCCATTGAATCGATGATGCCATCCAACCATCTCATCTTCTGTCACCCCCTTCCCTTTTTGCCCTCAATTTCCCCCAGCATCAGGGTCTTTTCCAGTGAGCTGGTTCTTCGAATCAGGTGGCCAAAGTATCGGAGTTTCAGCTTCAGCATCAGTCCTTCCAGTGAATATTCAGGGTTGATTCCCTTTGGGATTGACTGGTTTGATCTCCTTGCTGTCCAAGGGATTCTCAGGAGTTTCTCCAGCACTGTAGTTCGAAAGCATCAATTCTTTGGGGCTCAGCCTTCTTTATGGTCCAACTCTCACATCCATATGTGACTACTGGTGACTTACATTTAAACTCCTTTTCTGGTCCTCATGTCACTCCAGTTGTTATAGTGGCCTTTCTCTTTCTCCCAGATTTCTGTCTTTTTTCTGTTACTTTTGGGATCTGGAAGTTGATATCATCCTTCTATGACTCACCTGTCACCTTGTGTCTTTATCATTCATGTCTGCCAGGGTCAACAAATCATGGAAACCTAGACTATGCTTTTTCAAAAGTTATTTTTGGCTACACCGGATCTTCACGGCTGTGAGGGCTTTCTCTAGTCGCGGTGAGCAAGGGCTACTCTTCGTTGTGGTTCGTGGGCTTCTCACTGCGGTGGCTTCCTGTGTTGAGGAGCACAGGCTCCAGAGTGTGGGCTCAGCTGTTGTGGCATATGGACGCAATAGCTGTAGCACACAGGCTTAGTTGCCCCATGGCATGTGGGATCTTCCCAGACCAGGGATTGAACCTGGATCGCCTGCATTGGGAGGCAGATTCTTATCCACTGGATGGCCAGGAAAGTCCTAGACTATTTTGTCTTTCTGAATGTTTTGGAAAGAGCTGAAAGAGATGAGTAGAATCTTCCTTGCCTATTCGTTTTTTTTTTTTCTTCCGTATTGTTTTCCCTTCTCTTTCCCCCTCCTCTCTCTTGCCCCAAGCTATAAGATGATAAGATAAAAAAGCAATGGAAACAGAAACCCAAAATTAGGCATGTGTGCACAATGCCTCTGCTTTGGGCCATGGAAAAAGAAACCATACCCATATCTCTATTTTTCCCAGGATCTGAAGAACAACGTTGGCTATTTGGGCAGTTGGCTATTCCTGGGCACACTTCAGAAACAACCCGTGTTTATTTATTAGTGGGTATTTATAACAGTGTTTTGGAGCATTTCTCCAATAACCCTGCAAAGGAGCATGAGTTCCAGCCCTGGTGAGGGTCATGGTAGAAAGGCAGGGGTGTCATGGCTGCTGGGGTCACCCCCCACCAACCCTCAGTAATTCTGCTTGCTGGGACCCCAACACAGGGAGGGGCATGGGTGACTGAGGAACGAGGCTGTAAGCTTGTTCCTTCACAGAGGCTTCCCTGAAAGGACGTCAGAGCCGGAATTGGATTGCTTCTAGCATTTGATGGTGTGCACGGTCACACACACACAGCATTCATGTGGACACACACACACATGGCATACATGCATGCACACACGGTATACATGTGTACACACATGGCACACACGTGCACACATAGACACACAGACATAACATGGCATACATGTATACACACAGATACACATATGGCATACATGTGCGCACACACACAAACACACACACACACTCTGGGCTCAGAGATTCTGGAGTCACAGAAGGATGGCGGATTCCTAAGCCATCACCCACAGACCTGAGTGACCAGGAATGTTGCAGGCCCCTGGACGCTGACATCATCCCCACTTCTGGCTCTGGGAGGGGCCCTCTGACCCCCAGGTCTTAGGTCAAGTATTTCTGGCCTCTAACCCATCCCGTGGCATTCTCATGGCTCACTGGAAGGAGTCAGAATTTCAGGGAGGGCCCCACTGACTTTTTCCAGTGTCCATCTCTGCCTCTGCCTGTAAAATTAGAGACTGTTAAGATGAAGCCCATCAGTCCAGCATCTTCGTTTGGTGGGTGAGCTTGGAGAGGCTGACGGTCAGTTGCAGATCCGTCCTCCTGTTGGCCCCCCTCCCCTGCTGACCTCATCCCTCCTGCTCTAAGTCTGTTGTAGCAGTTCCCAAAGACCCTGGTCTCAGAACCACCCTCACTCTCAAAAATTACTGAGGATACCCAAGAGCTTTTGTTTATTTATGTCATAAACAAATCCTTGATGGGTGCCTGTGTTAACAGTGAAAGCTGAGAAAGTTTAAAAGTGTCTGATTCAACCTCAGTTTGGTGCTCTGTGATGACCTAGAGAGGTGGGATGGAGCTGGGGTGGGAGGGCATACATGTTTATGTGGGGTTGTGGAGCAGAAACTAGCACAACTTTATAAAGCCATTATCCTCCAATTAAAAAATAAAAAAGTATATGATTCATTAATTCATTAAAATGCATGAATAAACTCATTGCTTGTTAAGACAGCATATTTTATAACCAATAACTGTGTTTTCCCAAACAAAAAAATTAGTGAGGGACTTCCCTAATGGCCCAGTTGTGTCCAGTGGTTAAGCCTCTGTGCCCCCAATGCAGGGGGCCCGGATTCAATCTCTAGTAGAGAACTAGGTCCCACATGCTACAACTAAGACCCAGCACAGTCAAATAAAAATAAATATAAATAAAATATTAAAAAAAATAAGTGAAAAGAGTGGTGTGATTCTACATTTTGTAAACGGTTTTCGTGCCTGGCTTTGAAGAAGACCATGGGGCTATTATATTTTGTGTATGCTTAGTCATTCAGGCGTGTCTGACTCTTTGTGACTCCATGGACTGTAGCCTGCCAGACTCCTCTGTCCATGGGGATTTTCCAGACAAGAATACTGGAGCAGGATTTCATGCCCTCCTCCAGGGGATCGTCCCAACCCAGGGATTGAACCTGGGTCTTCCACATTGCAGGCAGATTCTTTACTTCTGAGCCACCGGGGAAGCCCTCCTCCATCCAAAGACTGGGGCATATTCCCAGGGTCCTGCATAGTGCAAAAACTCTAGGGGGCAGTCCTGTGGCCTGACACCCAGTCTACACCATAGCCGAAGAGATGTTCACTGTCCAGTCCAATGACCCACTGGCCCTGCGCCTCCACTTCAGACTTGAGGCCAGAGGGGGGTCTGCCCCTATTCCCACTGCTCCCTCCCCTCCAGAGGAGTCAAGGCTGTGGGCACAAGGCCACACTGGCTTCTGCCCAGGAACCATGATCCTCTCTCTCATTCCATTTTTCCTCTGCTTGGTTCCTTCCTTATAGGCCAGATCCTTCTCCCTGTAAGTTTCTTTAAGACCTTGTCTCCTTCCCATCCTTTGCTCAAAGCCAGAGAAAGGTGGAGACGATTTCTGCTTCCCACTGAACTTGTGCCTCCCTTGGGACTGTTGCTGCTATTTAGTCGTTAAGTCATGACTGACTCTTTGTGACCCCCCCTGGACCCTAGCCTGCCAGGCTCCTCTGTCCCTGGGATTCTCCAGGTAAGAATACTGGAGCGGGTTGCCATTTCCTTCTCCAGGGGATCTTCCCAACCCAGGAACTGAACCCGTGTCTCCTGCGTTGGCAGACTGATTCTATACCACTGAGCCACCAGGGAAGCCACCACCTTGGGATTAAGCGAGTTGACACATGTGCCTAACATTCACAGAGTACTCAATGCATGTTGTTATTCCCATTCTCGCTGCTTTTACTCGGGAGGTGTTGAGACACAGAGTCTGAATTGGAGAGGGGAAAATTCAGGAATAGAAACCCTCTAGGGTTCACATTTCCATGTGTACCGTGAGGATGACACCATGCACCTCCCTGTCACCAGCTGCTTCTGTGGCCCCTCGATGCCCAGGTGCAGGGCTGAGGAGTAAGCGCCTAAGCCCCCAAGCCCCCTTCTCCTCTGCTGCCACTCCTCTGTCTCATATCACACCCTGTATTTTATCTATGGAGCAGCCTGCTCCTGGGTCATCCGCAGGTTGTGAGAATCAGCGAGGTCTCTGGAAGCTTCTGCACAGCTCCTAGGTCCCCCATCCTGCCTGTGCTCAGCCCCCCAGAGACAGGCAAACCTGCAGAGACACCCACTCCTCCCCAGCCTCTGTCCTCCTTCAGGTGATTCCAGTGGCGTCAGCTATGAGCTCAGTGCCTCTGGGAAGCACCCACTGTGGTCTGATGGAGCTGACACCCAGGCCCAAGCTGTTGCCATATGGCTAGTCCATCTTGTAGAGTCGGTGATGATTCATGGAAGGATAGGTGTGAATGGGCAGAGACTGCTCACCTCCGTGCAGGCTGAGAGAGTCCTCTATGGGATGCAGGTGGAATTGCCCCTTCCTCTCCCACCAGCTGAAGTCCACGGGCGGCTCTGTCTTAGCCAAGCCCCATTCTATTCGTCCATCCCTTTGCCCATCCCAATGGGGCTACTAATGCACAGTTCTGACTAGCTGTACATGTATGAGTGTGCACATGCCTGTGTCCGTGGGCACACAGCAGAAAGAAGAGGGGCGCAACATGAAGTCTCATTTTTTTCTCCTAGGCTGTCAGCTGAAGGTCCCTCCACCAGGCTTTGGGGGTAAGTCTGGAAGAAATTTGGCTGGTGGACAGTTAGTCGAAGAATTGATGCTTTTGAATTGTGGTGTTGGAGAAGACTCTTGAGAGTCCTTTGAACTGCAAGGAGATCAAACTAGTCCATCCTAAAGGAAATACCCTGAATGCTCATTGGAAGGACTGATGCTGAAGCTGAACCTCTAATACTTTGGCCACCTGATGGGAAGAACTGACTCATTTGAAAAGACCCTGATGCTGGGAAAAATTGAAGGCAGGAGAAGAGGATGACAGAGGATGAGATGGTTGGGTGGCATTATCGGCTCAATGAACATGAGTTTGAGCAAGCTCCAGGAGTTGGTGAAGGACAGGGAAGCCTGGTGTGCTGCAGTCCATGGGGTTGCAAAGAGTCGGACATGACTAAGCAACTGAACAGCAACAAAGTGGAAAATAGTCTCTGCATTTTTCTTAGAGCGTGACCTCCATGGATGTTAAGCCTGGTGAGGGCTGCTGCTGGACTCCTTTGTAAGGCCATGCTGGTGACCTCCAAGGGCCCCTGGTCTTCTGTGTTCTCAGGACAAGGGGAGCCTGGTCCTGACTGCGGCTGGACCTAGATCCCCTGCGTCTGACAGCCTCATCCTCCTGTTCCCCTGGCCCAGAAGCTGGAGATGGGAAGGATGCCTTCTAAGCAGGTTCAGGGCAGAGAAGCAGGGTTAGCACTCAGCCCCACCGGCGATAGACCCTGGCTTCTTGCACAAGCTACATGGAGTGGAAAGACGGGGGCTTGAGTCAAGAACCACAACAGATCAGAGCTCAGGAAAAATCCATGGTGTGGTGTGTCTGGTTCTGAGCAGATTTACTCGAGGTGAATCAGAGGTGAGTGAAATACCTTTGGGAGGAAATGACTTCCCTTGTGGCCCCTCCTTGCCAGGGCACCTTCAGTCACTCTCAGGAAACAGAAGAGAGCGGAAGAGGAGACAGTCTGCAAGTTCCTGGTTGCAAATGTCCCTTTTCTTCCAGGATTTAGTGGAACTGTTATGACCGTTGAGCCTCCTGGAGAGCTGGGGTGTCTTTTAACCAAGTCAGGCTCATCCTGTGAGGGGTGAGAGTTCCCTGAAGACTAACTTCCCTACACTTTCCAGGGTCCCTTGTCCCTCAGCATAATTTTGCCTCTTCTGGGGGACAGGGTTTCCGGGAAGCCAGGACATGGTTGCCAAGAGACTGGAGAGCCTGCCTTTAGTGGCCCCAGGGCACAGGGCTTTGTAGTGTTGACCCAGGTTCCTGTGGCTGCGATTTTTCATCCTGGACTGTGGACTCTGGGAAGGTACCAGCCCTTCTGTCTAATATGCTTTGGGGCCCCCAGTCCAGCAGCCCTCATGGCTACTATACGATGACTTCTCGTATTGGGTGTGACTTTTTCTGCCAATGATTTATTTCCATACCTCCTAAAGGCACTGAGAATCCGAGTTCTAGTCAGAGATGGAGGGAAATTTGGCTTATTCAAACCCTTCATCTGACGAGAGGAAACCGAGGCTCCACGCCTGTGATGTGCCCAAGGCCATGGAGAAGTTCATGGAAGAACAGGGTCGAAGCCCAGGTGTCTTCTCTGTCTGGTCCGCTGTGTGTTTTATAGTTTCCAAGAGGCTAGTTAATAGCAACTCTATTTTTCATATGCTTTAAATAATAATAATAATGGCATATTGTTTCCATAACTCTGGAAATTACTCCTTAAATTTGGGTCCTAGGTCTCTGTTGCCTGACCCTCATAAAGTTAGGTTTGAATGCAGCCTAAATGCCCTGATGCAAAGCTTTGCAGATTAGGCATCGTATTTGGGGGGTTGATTTGCCTAAAATCTAGATTTTTGTTTTTCCTCCTGTGTTCTGTGAACACAGGATTCCATCTCCACACATCTGTGAACTGTTCCCGGCAAGATTGTCCTCATTTCATCTCACACCCCTCCTCTGTAACCCCGTTGGCAACACCAAGGTCTATAATTGATGTGGTTCGAAGACCCAAGTCCAAGTAATAAAGACGATTCCCTGGTGATGGTCTGGACGACGCAAACGGATCCAGCGTCTGGCTTTAATGGGAGCGGGAAATCGCTAACAGATGACGGTCGGGCTCACAGGCTTGTCTCAGGCCTCCAGCGAGAACGCTTCCTGACGGCAGGCTCGTCCCCCATATGTTCCCCAGACACGGGTTATTTACAGGACGCCTGGACCGTAATGCTAAATGCATAGCAGCAGGGGCTGCGTGTGTGATGGCTGAGGTCATGGTTATTCATTTCAGCTGTGAAGACATTTGGTTTATAAAACCCCAGCGACTCCACTGGGAGGGACTTTCAGAGAAGAGAAACAGCCCCCGAGTTCTCTTCCTGTCTCAGCACCAGTGGGACTAGCACTTACATCACTGGCCTGTGTGCAGCGAGTGGTCTGGGGGCCAGGGAAGACCACAGACTCCCACTGGGCGAGTCTGTCTTTTTGGAGGAAGATGGCATGAGTTACTGTGATTTACTGCAGGCCCACCAAAATTGTGTCTGATGGGTATGTGCCCCAACCAGAAGCACAGGAACTGCTAAGAAACTACATGACAGCTCAGAAACAGACACTCTGGGGGCTTTGCAAGAGGCTTTTGGACAAGTTGGTTTCCAGTTTTCTCCTCTGTGGTATCAAAGTGGGCGGGGGAGGACCAGGCTATTTCTCAATCCCTCTCCAACCCTTACATTCATTGTGCAAGCCCGTGGGTGTGTTCAGTCGTGTACCATGCAGGTGTTTTAACTTATTTATTGGCACACTGTGAGGCATCTAAGTTCTGTGACTAGGGATTGAACCTGAACCCACTGTTGTGGAAGTATGAATTCTTAACCATTGGACTGCCAGGGAAGTCCTCCTGTGTGGATGCGTTTTAATCCACCTGCTGCCTCTCCCACGGTAGACCCTTCCTGGAGGTCAGGGGCGACATGTGCGGGTACACGGCTATTTACCTACATTTTCTTACCCCTGTGGGTTCAGTACTCTGGAACCAAAGAGGTTAAGTGAGAGGCAGGAACGTTATCTAGAAGAGTTTGAAATCAGCCTCGCTCCCCTCACCATGTCACAGACGCCACGGAAAACCAAGCAGAAAAGGGTGGTAACATGGTAACAGGCTGTCCTACTTGGCAGGTAGAGGGCTTGCATTTCTTTATCCAAAGCCATCCAGGTTGATGGTGACAAATATTGGCCGTCACTTCCAAAGAGGAGCTCTTTGTAACCCTCTGCACACAAAAAGAGGAATCACCATCTGTGAGCCCCTTGTGAACATGTCCAGTAACTCACAGACTAACACAGATGTGTCCTGAATCAGTGCTTTCTTTAGCAAAGTACAATTTAGCAAAATTGTGTTTGTGCAGAGAAAAAAGATTCATGGGATGAAGTGGTGAGAATACCCAGGACTTACCTTGCCTTCTGCCTGTTCGTTTGTATTTTCTACATTTTAACCACAAACGCAGGTGAATTATTTCAAGAAAAAAATCTCAACCCATTTAATCAGTAATTTAGGAATGATGGGGTGTCCTGCTCCCTTCCCCCAGGACAATGGGTTTCCTGCCGCCCCCAGGGGCAGAAGCACTTCTCTCTCCCTCCCTTTTGGTTGGGGTCGGGCAATTCTACACACTCCTTTTAAATCAGCACTCACATAGGATCATAAGACTCCATCCTTCGAAACAGTGGGTTTTGTGGGATCTGCCTGGCCTGCGTGCATTCTCCCCACTTCCACAGCAATTTAAGTTCAATTCTGCATCATGTCTGTGCACCGTGAACTCTATTCTTTCTTGTGCTGTCCTTGTAATATTTCAGGTACATTTGTGAGCTCGTCTCTCCAAATCTTTTTTTTTTTTAAGATTTTTTTTTTGATGTGGACCACTTTTAAAGTCTTTGTTGGATTTGTTACACTATTGTTTATATTTTATATTTTTGCTTTTTTTTGGCATGTGGGATCTTAGCTCCTCCACCAGGGATTGATCCCACAACCCCTGCATTGGAAGGTGAATTCTTAACCACTGGATCACCAGGGAAGTCCCTCATCTCTCCAAATCTCCAACTAGGTCTCTTGAGAGTGGTACCTGCATCATCTTCTCTCAAGTTTTCCTTCTTCCTCCCTCCTGCATTCCCTCCCTCTCTCCTTCCCTCTCTCTTTTGTTTTCTGGCTTTATTGAGTTATAATTGACACACAACACTGGGTAAATTTAAGGTGTACCAAGTAGTGACTTTATGTATGTTTAGCAAAATCATAACGACAGTAAGTTCAGTTTTCAACCAAGCATGGAATGCCTCGTGAATTTGTGTGTCTTCTTTGCTTGCTCATGGTTCATGTTAATTGTCTATGGATGGCTCCAATTTTAGCACTCACATTATTTCTAGGGATGTAGATTGGGGCTTCCTTTCTATGAAGCCTCAAGAAATAAATGCAAAATGCAATTGTGTTTGAACTGCACTGCTAGCATCCTGTCTGAATTCTGAGAATCTGTCAGCTGAGGACTTTAAGGCATACGGAAGAAGTTTGCTGAATATGCCAGAGAAGGGGATGAGTTCCGAACGTTAGGCCCTGACACCATGAGCAGGCAAGGCGTGCAGAGAAAAGCTGTGAAGCCTCGGTGGTCACAGGTCACTGCGTTGGCTCCTGGGTGGTCGAGGGGCAGCTGTGGCAGGTGTGGCCTGGAGGGGCTCTCAGAGCAGACCCTGATGGAAAGCACAGCCCTGGAACCACCACATTCTCACCCAGTGGGGACTTGGGCCACATCCTGTGACAAGCACAGCTGTGGGCCGTGGAGGTGTTAGGCTTGGCGGCTGTGGGTCCTGCTCCGGCCGAGAGGCCACAGCCTGAGTCTCGGGCACATTCCAGGGGCCACACTGTCAGCACTTTGTGTGGGCAGCTCTCTGTGCGGGCCCCGGGCACACAGAGGCTGTGCCGGCCTCCCCTTGGCCCTCCGCTGGCCCAGCCCTGGCTCATTTGTCTCCCACAGCTGTCGGCCAAGAACAACAGGTGAAAGCAGGCCAGCTCATTGTCCCAGGAAGCCTTTAGCTACGCCTGTCACCCGCTTGCCTGGCGCAGACCTCAAGCTTAGAGCGGCTCGCGTTGGGAGGCCAGCTCTCTGCACGACTGTGACCGGGAAAGACCTCCCTCCAGAACCAGCCTCGAACGTTCCCCAAGTCTGGGCTTGGGAAGCGGCCCTGGGGCCTCCTGAGGGGCCGGGTGAAAGGCAGGAACAGGTGCGGGCCCTGATGACCGCAGGTCAAGGGGTGCATTCTGCCTCCAGACCCGGGATCCTGTCACCAGCAGGGCACCTGCGGCTTCAGGTCCCTCTGTCCGTCCACTCCCCCACCACCAAATCTTCAAGTGGACCACTTGAAAGTGGTCATTGTATGTCTTCCTTTTAAGTTCTTTCCAGCAGTTTTTCAGTACTTTATGTATATATGAAGCCTTGAGAAATAAAAGAAAAATGCAATTGTGTTTGGACTGCACTGCTCACATCCTGTCTGAATTCTAAGAAACTGTGAGATGAAGACTTCAGGGCATGAGGATAAATTTGCTGAACGTGACTGAAAGCCAACCAGGGAGACTGAAGGTCAGGACCCTAATGAGGGAAGCCATGTGGGGGAGGTGCGGGGGTGTGATGGATTGGAGGGACCCTTAAGCCTGAGGTGGGTGGGGGGGTGGGGGTCTAACCTTGACCTCAGTCACTGTTTGGTTCTCCTGCACCCCCAGCTTCCCTCTTCCCCCTTGAGAAGGATGGCCAGCCATGCCACCCCCCTCCTCAGCCTGCTTTGATGGCTCAGACATGTGTCACCTTTTTTTCACCTTATTACTTTCTTCCCTTGATCTTTTGGGAAGAGGGCGGGGAGCAGTGAGTATGAGGAGAAACAGCCACAGTGAGCAGGAGACTGAGAACACGTTTTGGAGACAGGAGGCCCTGCCCCCCAGATCATGAACAGAAGGATGGAAAGAAAGCACAGACGGTTGGTGGGGCTACGCATGGCACCAGGTCAAACTTTAAGTGAAAGGTGTGCTTCTGAGCAGCCTGGGGTCGGCTCTGCAGAGGGTCTGCGGGCCCGTCCTGGATGCACACAGGGTGGGCGAAGGGGAAATGGGATGGTGAGTGCAGGGCTGGGGTCTGCCTGCTGGGTGGGGGGCCTTCTTCTTCCACCCCTCGGGCTCCTTCTGCCATCATTCTTGATCTCTGCAGGCAGCACCCCGGCCAGTCACATTCACAGAAGGAGGGTGTCAAGCTGGGGCAGTCTCCCCCAACCCTGTTCCTCCTGTCCAGGCACCAGCCTCGCTCTTCATGGACCCGCTTACACAGGTGTCTTTTAATAGGCTGCTAAGTCACGGCAGCCAGCTCCCATATCCTCGCCTGAGAAATTCCAGGGACAAAGGAGGCTGGCAGGCTACAGTCCATAGTGTTGCAAGAGAGTCAGACATGACTGAGTGACTAAACAGCAACAAGAAGTCATGCAGAGGCCATCAGCAAAATCCCATGCAGTCCTGGCCAAACTTGGGCACTGTGGAGTCCCCTCTGCTCTCATAGCCACTTTTATCGTACGTGCATACGCGTATGCTAAGTTGCTTCAGCCATGTCTGACTCTTCATGACCTCACAGACTGTAGCCCACAAGGCTCCTCTGTCCAGGGGATTCTCCAGGCAAGAATATTGGAGTGGGTTGCCATTCCCTTCTCCAGGGGATCTCCCCAGCCCAGGGATCGAGCCAGCATCTCCTGCATTACAGGAAGACTCTTTACCATCTGAGCCACCTGGGGAAGCCCTGCCTTTATGGTATAGAGGCTTTTTTGGTTCTCACCATTGGTTGTGCTATAACACCATTCACACTTTTGCTCCTGTATTCTATCCAGCGAGATGATAATTCTGTTTGCTCAGAGACTGTGTCTTACGCGATTGAAGCTCTGGGATGTCCTGTAACAGTTTCCGATGGAGTCAGTAGACTCTGAGTTGTCACTGCAAAACATCTCAGGGTGGGCGCTGGGCCAGCAGGGATCAGGCTAAGCACAAGAACCTTCAGACCAGTGGGGACTCTAGGGCATCTGCGGACTTTGCTGGGTGAGGCTCCAAAGAGGTGGAGCCTGGAAGGCAGGCTGTCTGTGCTGCTGCCAGACTTCCTCAGAGAACAATGGAAGAGAAGATGCCATCTTCCCCTTGGGGAAGCTGGAGGGGGTGCGGTAGCTACAGGTCTCTGAGGGGTCAGCCAGGGGCCTCCAGAGTCTCCTCCCTGTTCCCATCCTCACCCCGCAGGGCATTTGGGCAGCTCCTGTGGGAGGGGTTGCTTCCCTGGCTTCCCCGGCTGATGTTGCTCATGGGTAGGTGGGTGGGTGGGAAACCCTCCAGTAAAAGTCACTTTTGAGTCATCACAGGTCATCTCTGGGTGCCTTCACTATAAGATCCTTTGATGAAGACCCTGTCTCTGCTTCTAGAAGATCCCAGGCTACTTGTGGACAGTGCGGACCCGTGTGGCATGTTGTGCCATGAGACAGCGCAAGGCCAGGGGCCCCGGAGTTCATGACCCTGGTCTGAATCCTGACCCGGCTGCTCACTGTCAGTGCACCTGTGACGTATGGGGGACTGCTCCGGACTGAGGTTCCCCTCACCCGCCTCAGCACATGCGGATGAAGACTGAGCATCTACATTCCAGAGCTGTTGTGAGGGTTCATGGAGTGACTGTCGGCAAAGCCCTTAGAAGGGCGCCCGCATCCCACACTCAGTGTTGGCAAAATAAATAACCTGTTACGGAATAAACAGCATAGGCAGCCATGACGAACAGAAGGGAGACGAAGTTCTGGTTTTAAGACAGAGCCTAGTTTCAGTTGCTTCGAATCTGGTTTGGGTTTGTGGAGAGGCCCATGGGCAGGAAGGTGCTTCCCAGACAGGGAACTTGAGTGTGTGCTTAGTTGCTCAGTCGTGTCTGACTCTTGCAGTCCCATGGACTGCAGCCCACTGGGCTCCTCTGTCCATGGGATTCTCCAGGCAAGACTACTGGAGTGGGTTGCCATTTCCTCCTTCAGGAGATCTTATTGACCTGGGGATTGAACCTTGTGATAAGCATTTAGAGACACGGCCTCCCGGCCTAGAAGCCGGCCTTGGGGACAGAGGCCTACACCCTCGAACGGCACTGTGTAAGCCGCTTACTTCTCTCACAAGTGATGGCTCCTGAAATCAACACCAATGAGACAGGAGGGAAGAAGGCTGGGCACAAACTTCAAATGAATGACACAGCCTTTGAGTTCATGACAGAGATTGGTTAGAACTGGTTAGGCCCAAGAGGGCAGAAGGTTCACCTTCTGGACATGGTGCCTTGTTACATGCTCACTGAAACACATTAGCACATTAACGACACACCTGCAGACACCAGGACCTATCCCAGGCCATGCACAAAAGGCCAAAAGGTGGGCTATGGCCCAGTGCCTGGAAATCCACACCTCTTCCCCAAGTTAGTTGGAGTCATCTTCCCCCTCATTAGCCTATGACATTACCCAGCCTGTAAAAGTTGTCCATCCCATGTCTCAGGGCCTCTTACCCTCTGAGTCAGCCCACGCTCTGTCTGTGGAGTGTGTGTCTCTCTCAGTAAATCTGCTTCTTACCTATCAGCCTCTCGATCAGTTCTTTCTGCACCGAGACATAAAGAACCTGAGTGTCATTAAGTCTTGAGACGGGTGTGTGAGCTCAATGAAAAGATGGTGGGTTGGAGTCCCAGCCCAGGGGTTCAGGTCCCACTCTGAGTTTCAGCTGGGTTCGAGTCCCATGTGAGGTGTGATTGGGTTCAGGCCTTGGAGAATGATGGAGGTGGGGTGTGGGTGGATTACAGGCGAGTCTTCCAGGGCCTGGGCGAGACCTAGGGAATGGACAAGCAGATGTAACGTTCCATCCACACCGGCTCTGATCTCCTCTGACACTATAGGAAGGGGCAGCCCCGCTGGCTAGAGAAGGGAGAGAGAGAGAAAGCCAGCTTCCCTCCGCTCCAGCACAGGCTGGCTGTGGCTGTGTGTGGAAAATGGGTTTTCCCGGCACCCACTGTCCCTGTGGACCAGCCACAGGAGGGACAGCCCTCTTGTCAGTGGGTCTCGCCAAGGGCAACATTGTGGGCTGGGGGCTTACAACCTCAGGCTGTCTTGGGGAGAGGAGTCACTGATTTCTCTCACTGACTTGTTCCCAGGGGATACCTGGGTGTCCACCTCACTGCTATCGGGAGGGACCAGGCACAGCCTGACGGCGTCAGGGACGACCAGGGTTTGGAGGTTGAGTTGCCTGAGCATTGAGGCTGGCCAAGCACTCAGAGTCTAGGGCCCTCCAGGCAGAAGCATCTCGTCAACCGTTTAACAGCACAGGGCAGCTGAGTCATCGACACCAGCAGCAACCACTTAGAAACAACTACTACGTGCTTCCTCTGGAGTGACCGGCTCAAACTGCGCTGAAATCCTAGGATTGTTATCGCCATCGTGTGGATGAGACCACTGCCACACAGAGAGGTGAATAGCTTCCTCAAGGACACACAGCTTATAAATGTTAGAGTGAATGTCCCAACCCAGCTAGTTTAACCACACCATTCAACAGCTCCTGGGTTGCACAATTATTTGCATTCTAAACACAACACTGGGGCCTGCATTCACACTGCATCAGTCACCTTAACTTCCAAGATCCACACACAATACCAGGGGGAGTCCCAGCTTCTAGGCAGCATGGGGAGGGGGTGATGGGCAAGCACACAGGCATGTTCTGGTCACCTCTGCTTTCCAAGGTGTCCTGTTCCTACCTGCTCACATGGGGTGTGCCAGCGATCAGAACCCTCCAGACAGTTTCTGGACAGCCAGACTCCCTCATAAGTTATTGCTTAGAATGACTGGTTTCGGCCCATAACTCTAATGTAAGAAAGCCTCCTTTGCCACTTCAGTCCTCTGAAGCCTGTTAGCCCTGCCTTGCTGCTCGCTGTCCTCTGTGGATCTGAGCAGTGTGATTTTATTCCAGTCTCTGATTAAGATAGCGAAGGAAGACAGGCTGGGCCCACAAAGACAGTCTTTGACCACAGACGGGCCCCTGTGGACCCTTCTGTTCATGAATCCAAAGGCGGAACTTGGGAAGATCCTCACCTCCTGCCTTGCCCCGGGGGACTCCTCTCCCAGCTGTCCCTCTCTTCACCTTCCCTCCCAGGTCCTGTTCCCTCACTTCGGGGGTGTCCTCCGGGCAGGTTCTGAAACCAGAGCTGCAGCATTCTCTCTTCAAAGCCAGAAGAGTGGAACAAACCTGCCTGAGATTCGGATTACAGCCCCCGGGGCTTTGGAATGCCAGGGGCCAGCAGCAGTCGTTGCCTCCAGAGGTCAAGGAGTGGAGGTGGAGGGCCAAGGGTCAGGCCAGTTCCGCTGTTTAGAGGCGACCGTCCCAAACGTCAACGTCGGGTCCCTCGGCCTGCTCCTGATGGCCAGCACCCGGCACAGCGCCCGGCTGCATCCCACTGACAGGTGTCCCTGAATGTCTGTGCATCAGGGGTCCACCTGGCCCTGCGGAGCGCTTTCTTTTGTCCACATCCTCCCTCCCGTCTGGTGCTGTCTTCAGTCCCATCAGCTCCTTCTTTCTTCCTCTGCTGGGACTCTTTTTGCAATTAATTAATTAATTTTTGGCTGCACTGGGTCTTGGTTGCTGCGTGTGGGCTTTCTCTAGTTGCAGCGAGCAGGGGTTACTCTCTAGTTGTGCTTGGGCTTCTCATTGCTGTGGCTTCTCTTGTTGTGGAACACAGGCTCTAGAATACGTGGGCTTCAGAAGTGGCGGCTTGCGGGCTCAGTACTTGTGGCACACAGGCTTAGTTGCTCCGTGCCATGTGGGATCTTCCTGGATCAGAGATCGAACCCTTGTTCTCTGTACTGGCAGGCAGATTCTTAACCACTGGACCACCAGGGAAGTCCCTCTGGTGGGGCTTTTTTCCCCTCCTTTCTCAAGTATGAGAACATTAGCATCAAAAGACTGAAATAGTATGACATAAATTAAACATGAGATGAGAATGAGGCCTCAGGAGGGGCTGATGGTGACCACCTGCTCAGGTTTACTCTGCAACTTCAGCACCTTGACCTCCAGAGGGCCTGTCCCAACAGCATCTGACCCAGGTCAGCGACTGGTGGGACACCCCCGAGGACCCCTGGAGAGCGTCCTCCCTGGGGAAACAGAGGGGCTTTGCTATTTGAAGATCTTGAAAGACACGGCCCTTCTCTGCTCTGCCGGCCCCTCCACCCGTCCCCAGCAGCTGTATCTCAGGAGGCAGCCTTCATGCCTGTCCAGCTCCAGCTCTCTTTTCTTTTGGGAGAGGAAAACCCTGTTAATCTAGGTACTCACAGAGCCCCCTTGCCTAAGCACAGGCTTAGGGCTCACTTCTTTTTTTTTTTGTGGTCGGGCCTCATGGAGTGTAGAATCTTAGTTCTCCAACCAGGGATTGAACTTGTGCCCACTGCAGCAGAAGAATGGAGTCCTAACCACTGGACCATCAGGGAAATCCCCATGGCTCACTTCTTCAGGTGCCCTCTGCTTTGTTCCCATCACCCTGCAGGCTCATTTCTAATCCCTTGATTTTGCAACACTGTTTTGGGTTGACTTTGTCATTCTTATGATAACCTGATCAGAGGAGTCACTTGGAAGTGGAAGTGGAGGGTCAGAGAAGGCTTTTCAGGAGCAGGGACGGCCCAGGGTGGCCTGCAGTGGAGGGTGCCGTGCAGGAGGCAGGTGTGGGTGGCGGGGATGGTGAGTCACCCACCTGCAGCCAGGGGCACATGGGGCAACACCTGGCATGAGGAGGAAGTGTCTGAGCGTCCACCTGGTTGGTTGTGTGACCGGAGAGTGCTTGAGAGTCTACGAACCACTGTCCTTACGGTCACAGGACGTTTACGACAGTCTATGGAATGGCGGGGGCTGGTGAGCTGGTCTCTGGCCTTGCTCTCCGCATACTTTGGACCTGAGATGGTGTCGGTCATTAAGCAGGTGGTCCTCCTGGTGGGAGCCATAGGGGGTGTGATGGGCAAGAACTTAACCAGCGGTGTGGCCTTGGGCCAGTCTCCCATCCATCAGCTCCCGCTCTGCAGAGGCGTGGGCAGCCAGGAGTTGTCCTCATTAGGTAATGTGAGAGCACAAAACTGCGGTGGATTTGTCAGGCCCGGGGATGCTGTGTGCTGCCCCCTCCCAAGGGAGCAGCTGCGTTTTGTCCCTGGCCTCCTCCGGGTGGGCCCTGGAGCTGGGAGGAGCAGGAGGACGATGACCTGGGCTGAGTGGTGCAGGTGAGGTGCTGCAGTAAGTCCAGAGGTGGGATGTTCTGGAAGAGATGCAGTGGCCGGGCCTCCGAGGCCCAGTGGAGGCCAGATGTGCTTCTGGGGGCCGTTAAGGGCCACTGTAAAACCCAGAGCCAGTCTCCAGGAGCCCCAGGGTCCTCAACCACACCATCACCAGGGGCCCCTGTGAGCACTTCGCACAGGTCCTGACAGGTGGAATGATCACTGAACAGCGCCCCATCTTTCCAACCAGAAGACCCAATTGTGCTGACTTAAATACACATGGATGTATTCCACCAGCATCCAAGCCCTCTCCCTCCCCTGCTGGCCTCTGGAAAGTCCCTGCTGCATGTGGAAATGTCTCAGATGCAGTGAGTTCCAGGGGCCTGGGGCGGTGCTGTAAGTCAAATTTTGTTGTTGTTGTTCAGTGGCTCAGTCGTGTCTGACTCTTTGTGACCCCACGGACTGCAGCACACCAGGCTTCCCTGTCCATCACCAACTGCTGGAGCTTGCTCAAACTCATGTCCCTCAAGTCGATGACGCCATCCAACCATCTCATCCTCTGTCATCCTCTTCTCCTCCTGCGCTCAGTCTTTCCCAGCATCAAGGTCTTTTCCAGTGAGTCAGTTCTTCGCATCAGGTGGCCAAAGTACTGGAGCTTCAGCTTCAGCATCAGTCCTTCCAATGAATATTCAGGACTGATTCCCTTTAGGATGGGCTGGTTTGATTTCCTTACTGTCCTAGGGACTCCCCCTTTATTCTTTGGCTTTTAAACCAGCCTCTTGCATGTTGCAGGGTTTCTTTCTCCCTCCATCTCATTTCTGTCGGGGGCCTTGCCTTGGGTTCTGCCCTTATTGAAACCATGTTTGTAAGGTCTCCGAGTGACTCAGAAGCCTGTCATCCGCTTGTGTTTAATCTCTGTGAACTTTGGGTTCCTCGTGCTGTAATGCCGGTGGGTGCGGCCAAGGTCACCAGGGGGAGGCTGGGGAACCCTGGGGTGCGGGCTTGGTTCCTTCTTCTCAGGGAGGCCCAGAGCCACCCTCCCAGGGTCAGGGCTGCCAAGAGCTTATGGATCCAAGTCCTGGTCCCTCTGGGCCTGGCTCAGCCAGGGAGGGTGATCACATGTTCAGAGGCCTGCAAAGTGCAAAGGTGGCTGGGACAGAATGGGGAGAGGGTGAACATGGCCCCTCGGGCCTGGGAGCACTGGGGGCCCCACACACACTTCGAACCTCCTGCCAGGATGAGACGGAGGCTGCTGGGAAGCAATTCAGTGGGAGTGAGTCCTTCCCCTGGGGAGGCCATAGGGAAGCCCTGTCATTACCAAGTTCAAGGCCAGAGGCAGGAGGAAGGGGACACACAGATGGGACCCTTTCTGCTCTATGGTCACTCTCCTGCCCCCTCATGCAGAATCTACTGTTTCCTGCTGCAAGGTCTCCTCACCCTACCCCTGGACCCTAGGTGTGAGCAGGTGTGCCCACCTCCACAGGTGTGAGCAAGTGTGAGCATGCGTCCCACCCCACAGGTGTGTGGGCAGGAGCTGGTGGGAACTCAGCCCCAGTCATACCACGGCTGGAATTCTTCTCCCTCTGCTTTCAAAATACCAGACAGAGCAATCTTTCAATACGTTGTGTGAATAGATACCACATTTATAAAAAGGAAATCTTGGTTCAATAACTTTGGCTTCCTGACTTTGTCCCCATCTACCTGAAGAAGATCCAAAATCCCACATGTGGCACACACTAAGTGATCAATAAACACTTGTTGAACGATTCCTTCTGCGAGAATTCTTCCTTCCAGTCCGGCCACCTGAGGAATGATGGTGGGACAACCCATGTCCCTGGAGGTCCCGAGAATAGAGCTGTGACTCAGGAGCATGGGTTCCCCAAGGACATGGGTCTGGGCAGCGTCCACATAGGAGGTCGCATGTCCCCACACGCCACCCGCAGGCACGATTGTGTATTTGTGTAAATGGGTGATGAGTGAGCCATGTCCTTATTGGTACATAGAACTTTATCACAGAGCGATGAGTTCCGTGCAAGCCCTTCACCTGCTGAGCCTCCGCCTCGCCATCCAGAGAGGTTGAGTAGCTTGTCCAGATGACACAGCTGGTTGAATTGAGATGCCCCACACCCCCACTCCAGGTCAGACAGAGGCCAGAGTGTCAAAGTCTTCTCCCCTGTTCACACGGAGAGCAGGAATTGAAGAATGGGGTTGTCCCTTGGTGACAAAGGCAAGTAAGTCCACAGACACGTGGGATGGATCCAACCCCAGACGAAAGGGGCTTAAGGATACTTGTTTCCATTCTAGGAGTCCAGCTCACACTGAGGACACGTGATCATGGTTACATATTACGGATCAGACGTCCCATTTCAGCAGAAAACCATCATTTCAAAAATGAATAAACATGCTCATTGGAGGGGCAGTCAGCCTCACAACAGATTTTCTGGAGTCCTTTTGGAAGCTCTACTCCAGACCTTCCCTGACTTCTTCCCTCTTTCCCATCAGAGCACACCCACCGTGTGCCTCTTTTTGGATGGAAGTGATGAAGGACTAGAGAAAGGAGTTCTGGGTAATCAGAGCACACCTACCATGCCCCTGGCCTTGGATGGAAGTGATGAAGGGCTAGAGAAAGGAGTTCTGGGTAATCAGAGCACATCCACCATGTGCCTGGCCTTGGATGGAAGTGATGAAGGGCTAGAGAAAGGAGTTCTGGGTAACCACGAGCTGTTAACAGGCTCTGCCTTCCCTGCCAAAATAATCTGTAATCCTGTTAAAATACTTATATTTCCATCAAGCTTTGAACTGGTGATCTTGACATTGGAAATGTCAGGCTATGAGGCTGCTGGAGAAGGGACTTGGGGAAGGTGGATTTCTGAGATGACATTCGTTACTTCATTCAGCCAGCCAGCCAACCGATCAACCCCAGGGCTGACTGAATGTATCCTGTGTGCACAGATATCTGCAAGGCAAAGCTCAAGGCCCCCAGAGCAAAGAACAACCAGTCAACGAGAAATGGGGCCTCCTGGTCCACCCACTCCTGAAGAGCTGCCCCCTGCCTAACATTGCTGAGCTGAGCTTAGAGTTTGATCCCCCACCAGCTGAGTCTTCACAAGGAACCGTAGCCCTATCTGACACCCATTTCCAGCCTTGTGAGAGGCCCTGAGCCTGGAGGACCCAGCTCAGCCACATCCGTATTCCTGACCCACAGAAACTGTGAGATAGTAAATGTCCTTTCAGGCTGCTAAGCCTTAGGGCAATTTGTTACAGAGCAATAGATCATGTACACAGGGTGATCTAACGGCCATTTGGGACTTACTCTTCTAATTGCAGCTGCCATGAGCACCATCCTAGCCCTCCATGGGCCATGCCCAATACATTTTGGTCAAGCAAAAATCACAGGCTTTCAACCATGGCTGATCATTGTCATCACCTGGGGAAATTGAAACAATAACACAGCACAGACTGGTGCCTGGCTTCCACCCCAGAGATTCTTAATTATTTGGCTGGGAGTGTGGTCTGTCCATTAAGGGTTTTAGAAGATCCCCAGGAGGAAACTAGGGTAACCACTGTTATAGACAATAGTTTTTCCCCTTAATTCCTCTTGTGTGCTGTGCTTAGTTGCTCAGTTGTGTCCAACTCTTTGTGACCCCACTGACTGTAGCCCACCAGGCTCCTCTGTCCACGGCATTCTCCAAGCAAGAATACTGGAGTGGGTTGTTATTTCTTACTCCAGGAAATCTTCCTAACCTAGGGCTTGAACCTTTGTCTCTTGTGTCTCCCTGCATTGGCAGGTGGGTTCTTTACCACTAGTTCCTCCTAATCAGTACAGTGGGTCCTCATGATACATGATTCTGTATTTGTGAATTCACCTACTTGCTAAAATCTATTGGTAACCTTATCGATACCTGCAGCACTTTGCAGTACTTTGTCTGATACCAAGTGAGCAATAAAGGACGTACATGGAGAGGATCCAAAGCACATAAAACAAATCAGCTGACAAAGTCCAAGAGAAGCTAGCCTATATCTGCTTTCCCTAACCTATGTCCACTCGCGTACACATGCGTCCCCCTGTGCATCTCCTCACAGGTTTTTGACACTTCGCAGGTGTGCAGTCTGGGCCCTTTCTCCTCCCTTCTAGCCTCTCTCCACAGGTCAGGGGTGGGGGTGGTATTTTGGCACCTCTGTAGTCAAAGCCAAGAGAATTGAGATGCTCTCAGTTTGCCCTCTGAGCACTTATTCTATTTTTCTACAGGGATGTAATATGGTGTGACATGTCCACAGTTACACAGGTTGATGAAATTTTACATGTGGACATCCCTGTGAAGTCACTGCTGGATCAAGCTTTAAAGATCACTTTAGATCTCAGATCCCTTGATCATTTTAGGTCTGAGCCACCTACCTCCTTTTTCCTGGTGAGGGACGTTAGGTATGACCTCACCTGTCGGAGAGACCGCACCTACTACACCCACAGCCAGGTGTGGTTTTTCTGTTTAGGTTCAATAAATGGCCATAAATTAATAAAATTCATGTGATAGTTCTCCTATCACCAAACCAAACAAAATGCACACAGGGATCAGAAAAGGAGGGTTACTCCCTTCAATCGCCATGAAAAATGTCGGTATTACTTAATTAGCTGATTCTTTGAAGATGAGTCTTGGAGGAATACAAGTCTTGAGCAAGGGAATGTTCCCCCTTAGCACTAAGTAAACATTCATGGATGGTTACTTTAACAAAATCTATTTACATCTACACCTTCTGAATGTTTTTGCCTCATAAACACACTGATAATATCTTGAGACATCAAATGTGCATCAAGTATGCTTGCTTCCCACAGGTTACAGCAAGATTTGTGAGAGGGTTTTCATTCTTGCCCATCTTTTGTGGATTTATGGCTGGCTGAATTTTTGAGCAAAGTCACCCAGCAAAGCAGTTTCTGATCATATGTATGAGAAAAACTTCCAAACAGTTATTGTCAAATGTAGTGTGTGTTGTTCAGTCGTGTCCGACTCGGCAACCTCATGGACTGTAACCCATCAGGCTCCTCTGCCATGGATTTCCCAGGCAAGAATACTGTAGGGGGTTGCCATTCCATTCTCCAGGGGATCTTCCTGACCCAGGGATTGAACCCACATCTCCTGCTTTGGCAGACAGATTCGTTACCGCTGAACCACCAGGGTGTGTGTGTGTGTGTATATATATATTTAAAATATATGAATTTATGGGGACTTCCTTGGTGGTTCAGTGTCTGAGACTGCACTCATAGTGAAGGGGACCCAGGATTCGATCCCTGATAAGGGAACTAAGATCCCACATGCTGCAACCTGGCACAAATAAATAAAAATAAATATTAAAAAAATTAAAATATTTACTTAAAATGTATATTTAAGATGGCTTATGATCTTACTTTGTAGATAGGTGTGCTGCTGCTGCTGCTAAGTCACGTCAGTCGTGTCCGACTCTGTGCGACCCCATAGACAGCAGCCCACCAGGCTCCCGGTGTGCAGACACCCGGAATAGGCCCCACTTGGTCTCTGGAGGAGCTGACTCCAAAGGCAGATAACCCATTTCCTGCCCCCAGGGAAGGGTTCCCTGCCCTAAACTAAGCTCACCAGTGCTGGAGTCCTCCTGGCATCAAGGAAATAAACGGAAGGAGCGCTCCTGGCTGATCCTGGCTGGGAGCTGAGTTTTGACTCACTTTGACTAACTCAGGACAAGGACAAGCCCCTGCCTGTAGGCTCATTCCTGAGAGGAGGTGGGTGGGTGGGAGGGTTGTCATGGTGATGGCTGGTGAACAAAAAGAAAGAGAAAAGAGAAATCTAGTTTAGGATGAAACATGAGTCTTAAAAGGAGGCAGAGCGTGGATGTGGGAGGAGGAGGAGAGGAAAGGCAGGGGTACATCTGTCGGCTGCAGGAGGGCCTGTCACATGGTTATGGAATCCAGCCTCTGAAAGAACTGGCTGCGGGTGGGAACCAGAGCCAGGTGCAGTGACCACCACAGTAAGTCGGGAGGTGGTGCCCTGAGCTAGGTGAGGAGTCTGCTGGCACGTCCCCAGCTTCTGTGCTAGAGTCCTGGATGGTTTGGTCCAGATTAACCTTGAATGTGTGTGTGTTTGCATTCTGCGGCTTTTCTGGAGACGCAAAAGGAAGATGGCCCACCCCTGGTGCTCAGGTTCTGCCTCTTAGGTAGAAGATTGTGGGCACACCTCACCCTCTGAACCCCCACGAGACAAAGGGAAAGCCATCATCCCAAAGGAGGACAGATTCTTAGGGCACTGTTTTCCCCACCCTTCTCCTGGAGGGGACTGGGAGTGAACAGCAGGTGTGGGAGGAAGGAGTCCGAGGGGTTTGGAGGTCCCATGGATGCAGCCACTGAGAGGCCCAGGGACCTGGGGATGAGTGGGTGGTGTGTCCCCAGGGATTGGGGGCTGCAGGAAGGAGGTCGGCTTCCTGAGGGGGTCAGCCATCACTTAACAGCTGGAGTCTGATGTTGCCATAACCAATAGCAATGGGATGACCAAACCGAGATGTGGGAGCACTGGAGCATTTCCAGTGAATCTCACAAAAAAGGTCCCTCAACCTGGCAGGAAGACTCTCAGAGATGATGAACTGCAGGCCATGGTGGGGGTGCGACCCCTGCCCGCCCCACCCCAACCGTGTGGCTTCTCTTTTTGTGCAGCTGATGGTCTGCCGATGCTGAGCTCCGTTTGCTTCCTGGAGGTAGGTCAGAGTCATTGTAGCCCAGCCATCCTCACCAGCAGCTTGTCTCTGCCCCCAAGACACAGGGTCATCGGCCAGCAGCTCCCTCTCCCCACTCCCCCAGTCCATCAGCAAGTCACAGGTAAGGGCAGGAAGTGATGAAGGGGAGGTCGGAGAAGAGTCTCAGTCTCATCCCACCTGCCCCCCCCACATGGGGGGACAGCTGACTCCACCCTGAGTCACGCCTTCCCAGCCAGAGACACCTCATTCCTTGGCTTTATCCGCACAGACAGACTCCTTAAGCCTGTTTTATCTATGCTGAGGGAATTCAGAATCCAGTCACCCGAATCTCCATCTCCTTCTGGAGCATGACAGATGTGTGTCTGTGGCTCATGGATGTGGGTGGAGGCATTGGGGGGCACACATTGGCATAGACCTCAGTACACAGCTTTCCAAATGTTCTGGAAAATCTGGGTGAGCCCCTGCTCCCCCCCGGACACCCCTGGGCCTCTGATGACTGGCTAGTGCCCCCGAAAGTATCATTAGTGGTAGCTTGGAAAAAGACCTAGGGTTCTTTATATACAGTGATCATTCTAGAAAACTTGCAGCCCCAGTCAGTCAGTCAGTTCAGTCGCTCAGTTGTGTCTGACTCTTTGCAACCCCATGAATCACAGCATGCCAGGCCTCCCTGTCCATCACCAACTCCCGGAGTTCACTCAAACTCATGTCCATAGAGTTGGTGATGCCATCCAGCCATCTCATTCTGTCGTCCCTTTCTCCTCCTGCCCCCAACCTTTCCCAACCAGCCACCAAAGGCCAAAGAAGAAGGAAATTTATTATGTTGGCATCAACCACACACGGGCCAGGATGCTGTTCAGTGCCTTTTTGTGTGGTTCTGATAAACACAGCTTTGCCAGGTAGATGACACAGAAGCAGTGTAAGTGTTTTCCAGACCATTTCGTGGTCCACATTTCCTGCCTCTCCTCCCCCTGGTCCTAGATGGGGGATGTGGCTGAAGAGATGGACGCCTCTTCCAGGCTGGCCCCCAGGCCTCGGGGAACTCTCTGCCCTCATCTCTCCCCTAGTCAGCTGGTCAGGGCGGCAGGTGAGGTGGAGGACCACACGGCTTAGATTTGGTGAGAAGGGTTAGCTTCACTGCATTTAGTCCCTGAGGCCTGGGGCTGCTTGTTACAGCAGCTGGTGGCTCCTTGGCCTAATACAGCAGGAATCACACCCATTTTATACACGACACAAATGGCCCCAAAGAAGACGCAGTAAGAGCTCAGATCTCCCCAAAGCCCCCTCTCTGGTGAACTCTGGGCTGCTGCCTCTGGTGGTCGTTGCACTGAGGTTCCAGTAATGCCTGTGTGCTCTCCTGAAATGCCTGTATCCTCTCCTCCCAGCCTTGGTCTGTGGGGTCACAGGATGGTGATGCCCAGCCTTCCTACTGTTGGGGCCTGCCCCTTCAGGGCCTCCTTGTTCCTTTACAGAAACATCCTAGGTGGGGAGGAGGTTTGGGGGCCTGGTGACAGAGGTACAGAGAAAGCACAGGAATGTGACTGCCGTCATGCAAGGGTTTCGGAGAAGAAAGAATCAGGATCCCCGAGGAACTGTTTAGGGGCTGGGACGCCCCACGGGCACGGGCTCTTCACCAGGACTCTCTGGGGTCTGTGCTGAGTGCCGCCTCCCCACCCTACCCCCTCTGTGTCCAGGCAACACAGTGTGAAGTAAACACAGACCCGGCTTCGAGTTTAGTCTGGGGGACCATTCATTCCGGCTACTGTAACACAACACCACAGGCTAGTGTCTTATAAACAAGAGACGTTCATTTCTCCCAGCTCTGGGGGCTGGATGTCCTAGATCAGGGGACCAGCAGGTTCCGTGTCTGGTGAGAGTTCTCTTCCTGGTTCATAGACAGCATATTCTTGCTGTGTCTTCACCTGGAGGAGGGTCGGGGGGCTCTCTAGGATCCCTTTATAAGGACGCCAATCCCATCCTGGGGCTTCCACCCTCAAGACCTCATTGCCTCCCAGGGACCCCACCTCCCGACACGATCCCCTTGCGGCCTAGGAGCTGACACCTGGATTTTTGGTGGACACACGTCAGTCTGTAGCAGCAGGGAGGTAAACTGGCAATGACCACACCATGTGATAAACGCTGCGTGGGCCACCTCGGAAGCATCAGCGGAGAGATGACCCTTAACCAGCCCCAGGGGTCAGGACCTGAGAATTGATGGGAAAGCTGGTGTTGGGGGGCAGGGAGGGAGGGGGCACCCTGGGCAGAGGCCAGAGCGGGGCCGCCATTTGGTCAGAGCAGAGGCTGTCTGGGGTCCTTGTGTGCTGGGCCTGGCGGAGGAGGGCTTTTGGGAGGACGGGGAGGGGGACCCCACTGGGAGCTGAGACTGTAGCACACCCCGAGGGCCTGGGAGCAGGAGCCTGTGTCACCGACTTGCACTCTCACTGGCTCCCTTTGCTGCCTGTGGGCTGGGAGCCAGGTCAGGATGGAGCCTGGGGACCAGGTGGAGGCTACTGCCAAGGTCCCCGTGAGAGACACGACAAAGACAAGGGAAAATGAGGGAAGACAAAGGAAGACAAGCTGGAAGCGCCGCCCCCTACTGCCTTCCAACCAAGAGCAGCTTCGGTGAAGGTGGACCTGGAGTGAAGGTGAACTTGCGTGGAGGGTCAGGGAGCACAGGGCGGTGGTCACAGTCCGGAGCAAGGAGGGGGCTATGGAGGCACCGTGAACTTGGGAGGGGACCCTCAAGAGAGGTAGGATGTTTGGGTCAGGACCTTTGCTCTGCCGCACGGAGCTTTTGCCCCTCGGAAGCGTTGTTCACCTTCCTGAACCCCCATTTCCTCATCTGTGAAGTGGAAGTCTCTCCCCATGGAGTGTGGTGAGGGCTGAAGGAGTGCTTTAAGTAGTAGCACTTCTCGCTTTGCGCCCAGGCAATGAGAGGTATTGCTACTATTTTTATTACTATTACCACTGATGGGATGCTGTTGTGATAAGCAGCCACAGGGGACATTGTCCACTGAGTAACGTCCAGCACCTGGGGCCCCCACATGCTCTGACTCACCTTTCCCAACATCCCTTAAAGACTGGATGACCTGTCAGCAGATGCTCAAACAGTGCTTGAATAAAGGAGAGAATAAACCCAATGCACGCTCTCCCTGACCCTCTCCCTGACCCTCCCCTAGACCTCTGTGTGCCTCAGCCCTTGGCCAGCCCTTCCTCTAGGAGTCACATGACATGCAGGGTCCACATGCATACTTCCCCAGGCCAGTCATCACTGTGGGGATGGCTGGGTCTGATGGATTCTAACTGCAGGCATGGATGGATCTCTTCACTCTGCCACACCCCCCCAATCCTTCCGAGTCCTTCTCGTGGGTGGGAAAGGAAGCTGGTGGTCATCTAACTTTAGGACCACCGAAGACACTCCCCAGTCCTGCCCTGGGGTCACCCTGAGGACCGCCTCCTCCCATCTCGAATCCCTCATGGGATGTGGGTGGTGTCCAGAGTGGGAGGGGCGGCCAGCAAAACAGAAGCAGATGGCCCTGGAGTCCCACGCCTTACAGGACAGCCATCCCATTTGGCCAAGACAGGAATAAACCAGGCCTAAGGGCTTCCATCTATGGGGTTGCACAGAGTCAGACACGACTAAAGTGACTTAGCAGCAGCAGCAGCAGCAAGGAGCACTGAGGATCAAGGTGGGGAAGTTTGGTGACCAGACCTTTGAAGCTGTAGTCATGCCTAAATATTTTCTCTGTGGACCTCCTCTTGCCTCTTGACCTCTCCACCTCTGAGCTTCTGTGAATCAAATGACGATGCCACTTACTTGCTATGTTACCTGGTTCCTTGGGGGGTTATTTATGGGTGACAGTAATAACCCACCTTTAGAGAGAAGTGGTACCTGCCACGGCCTTGGGCACCTCCTCACCTAACCTTCCCAACAAACCTTATCCCCATTTTACAGACGAGGAAACCGGATCTTAGTAATTTGGCAGTGAGGTACAGACTCCAATACACGGCAGAGTTGGACTCTGCCGACCCCAAGAGGGGTCGGACCAGTAAACTCAGCTCCTCACCTCTGGAAACCATATCCTGGGTTCTTGGAGAACCAGTGTCAGCCAGTCATTTTCCTGCTATTCTCAATGAACAGCCACGGATGGATTGCTTGACCTGAAAGACTGTTTTAAATAAAACAGAATATGTTTCTCTTAAGGCGTCCAGTCGTTTAAAAGATCATTTCCAACTCATTTCCAAAAAGCCTTTGGCCCAGATTAGTCCATTACCCCCAGCCTTGCGGTCACGAACCCGCACCCCCACCTTCCCCATCCAGGCACGCTGTCTGGATACCAAGCCAAGAGCAAGAGGCAAAGACTCAAATCTATTCCAGGCAAGGACTAAAGGGACTTGAGGTGAAGTTCTCCAAACAACGCTGCATTTAATTTTAGATGAGAATTCTACTGGCCCTTGCCCGTTTGCTTTGGTGATGTGTCATTGTTTAAAGCTGAAATATTCTTTGCATTCCCCTCCCAACGCTGCTTGAGGGGCTGGCTTGACAGACCAGATGTTTATGATTGTGCGTGTCTACTGATCAGGCCCCTCTGCTTGGTGTTTTCCAAGCCACCCAGGAAGGTGCGTTTTGTCCAGAGTGAGAGGGTATCTGTAAAATGTCCTTTGAATAAGGACTGTGAGGTGCTCAGAGAAGTCTTGACTTTATTTAGACATTCTGTTTCTTCACAGTTTCCTCCCCAGAGGGCCCTTGGCTCTCTCTCCAGACTGTGTGTGTGTTAAGAAAAAGGCACCGTGTGGGGGTCTGCAGGGCTTTGTGTGGGGCTTCATGACTGCAAATCAGTGAAACACAGATTTTTCTTACAAGGCAGATTGCATCATTCATACTTGAAAATCCCACGTGGAGCCACTTGATTAAATATTTATATGTTCCAGGTTACCCAGAGGTATTGTGGATCTTGGAGAAGAGTACAGGAGAAAAAAAAAAAAAGAAAGCCCACTTAATCAAAGATCAAAAGTTCACCGATAGCTGTGATCAGTGCAAAACTGCACTGAGGGTAAACACTCCAAAATGTGTGCTGACATACTGTTCTCAGTTTATTAAGCACTTCACTGAGCCATTCTCTGTGGAGGGGAAGACCCATAAAAGAGTTCATGTACTTACTGTCCCCCCAAAAAAAAGTGCATCTATGTAAAACTGAGTTACAGTTGTAGGACAAACCTCCTATACAAGGACCTTTGGGAGAGGATTTCGGGTTGTATCATCTGTGATATGGGGGCCCCATTCACTGAAGCTTGCCACAATCTGGAGTTGGAGATACACCTCCATCCTCTAAAATCTCTCCTGCTTCCAAGACGGTGATTTCAGGCAGGATGCCCTGGTCCCTTGTAAAGGACCAGACAGCCAATCAATTCTGTGATGCTGAAAATACCAGACTGTCCGCAGATGCTGGACTCGATCCAGTAAAGCATCTTGGAAAGCACTTTCCTTGTGCCAGACTTTCTGTTTTACAGGAACTTTGGGAATTAAAGGTGAAGTCGACCCCCCACACACCGAGTTTCAAGTTCCCCTGGGGAGGAGCCCAGTGGGTGGAGATGGACAATCAGGATGGTGTCTCCTTCTTGTGTCCAGGTGGAGACTGTTGCTTTGTCCCTGTTTCTGCCCAGTAGCCTGCTCCTGGGGGCACTGTGCCCATCCCCATGCTGGGAGGGGGCCTGGGGCTCCAGTCATGGATGGAGCTTGTGTGCCCAGAGTGTAGGAGTGAGGTCTAGCCCTGTCCATTCTTGGCTGCTGCCCTCCCAGCTTCTGACTGGAGCTTCCTGCCTCAGCCTTGGGCTCCTCGAGGTTGGGATGAAGATGAGAGATGCAGGAGGCAGTGGTGCTGTGGTCCCGAAGGGTCTTTTTGCCCAGGTACCATCGCTGGCCTTCTCTGGGGGTGCATTTGTTTTCTGGTGAGTGCCCAGCACAGCAGCCTTGTCTGACATGGGGACACCCTCTCTAGCCAGGCTCCTGTCTCCTCCCCCAGCTCTGTTCCCACCATGCACTCCCCTGCACCCCTACTCCCCACAGGAGCTGCCTCCCTTCTGGGTGGGCTTGTCTTTCTGCCTCATCTGCTCAGCTCCTGGGAAACCTTGGGCCACCTTCCCAGGCCACGATGCAGAAGTACCACCCGAATGTGCTAGCCAGCTTCTGGTCCTGTGGGGAGACCCCCCAGGTAGGCGCTGAGTTCCGTCATCTCCCAGGCTTGGCTGCCCCCAATACCACTCTGCAGTGGTGGCCCCATAAGTATATCCAGGGTGCAACCCCTTGGCCAGACAACTTGGTGAGGGGTTCTCTGCGACCCCTCACTTTGCTTGTGAACACAGTGTGGGGCTGGGGAACGAGAAACACTCTGTGTGCTCAGACTCTCTCCAAGAGGACAGACGCCCGCAAAGAGCACATGACGAAGCGCTGACTGGACGGGGCAGGCAGGGAGGTGAGCACCGGAAAATCTTGGGGAGGGAGAGGTCAGCGGGGCTTTCCTCCTGGAGCACTGGGTTGGATTTGTCTGGGATTGTGACAGGACAGTTGCTACTTTCTGCAGGAGCCGCCTTTGATGTATTGTTTTCTGCATGAGCGAGATCAGAGATGCCCACGGCTTCCTCTGCTGCTCTAACAGGACATGAGCTGAGATGAAACACTTGGACTGGCTGAACTCAGGGAAGGTCTGGTTATCAGGGGAGTAAAATCCAGCCTGAAGGACGCTGGGTGACTCATAACACCAAAGATTCTCTGATGGGCATTTTTTATTTGGTGAGGTGTCAGCGTACAGCGTGGGGACTCCCACACATGGGGAGTCCAGCAGATGCCTCAGGGGGTGTGCACACCCTGGGGGGAGGATCTGGGCTCCCTGTTGGGGAAGACCTCCTGATTACCAGGACCTTCTCCCAACCCCCAGTGGAGAGCTCCCTGTCCCTAGAAGTGTTCAAGCAGAGTCTGCACAACTCAATGCTTCTTACAAGTCCTGCTAAATTCAAAGCTCCAGGAAGCACAGGTCTATAGAGGCCTCAGAGTCACCTGATGGTTTGGCAACTTTGATGGTAATTCAACCTGATGCTCTGGTTTTCATGAGCTGGACCATCATTTCTTCACCAGGGGATGACTGATGCTCTTATGGCTGTTTTCTCCCTGTGAGGTCAGATTAAGGTCAAGCCTTTATCGCAGGAAGGCAACAGGAGCAAGTGACAGGCTGCTGCTTGGGCAGGGAGCAAGGGTTGGAATTCACACACCCCTGTGTTTTTCGAGCCCCCAGAAAAGAGTCCCACAGTAGCAGCTGCACTAGCCAGAGCCCCTGGGGGTGGGGGTACTCAGCCCTCCCAGCACAAATTGCGAGGCCTGCCAAGGTTGCAGGACGCTCGTCACAAGGACTGCTTTACCCCAAGGCCTTGGCTTTGGAGGGGGAGGATGGGAAGTTTTCACCTCTCTTGCTGTGGATTTTTTTTAAATTTGTTTTTTAGAAAAATTTTTAAAATTTTATTTACCTTTGACTGTGCCGGGTCTTCATTGCTGCTTGTGCTTTCTCTAGTTGTGGTGAGTGAGGGCTACTTTGCATTGTGGTGGTTGGGCTTCTCATTGCGGGGGCTTCTTGTGTTGTGGAGCACAGGCTCAATAGTTGAGGCGCCCAGGCTTAGCTGCTCTGTGGCATGCTGGAATCTTTCTGGATTAGGGATCAAAGCTGTGTCTCCTGCATTGGCAGATGGATTCTTTACCACTGAGCCACCAGGGATGCCCTGCAATGGATTTCTACAGGATAACAGTTGTTTATAACATTTTAAAAAATTAAAAAAGTATATTTCAACATATAAAATAAAGTTTAATATTTCTCACTTGGAGCAAAGTGATCTCCATTACTGTGCGGCTCCCTCAAGGGCTGGACTGTGTCATTAACCTAACAACAGCCCTTTGAGTCCTGGAGCCTTCTGTCATCCTGAGAAGGGGACAACAGAGGATGAGATGGTTGGATGGCGTTGCTGACTTGATGGACATGAGTTTGAGCAAGCTTCGGGAGCTGGTGATGGATAGGGAGGCCTGGAGTGCTGCAGTCCATGGGGTCGCAAAGAGTCGGACACAGCTGAGTGACTGAACTGAACTGAGTTCTGAAGCATGCCTAGTTCATCAGATCAGTGCAATGGAATGATCTGGAAAGGACTGCATAACTAGTCAAGCGAGTGTTGGTTTTATGGGTGACCGGTGGTGGGATGGTGGGGAGGGGTGTTTTAGATCCAGGGTCTCTGAGGAAACCCAGGATCATACCTTTCCTGGGCTGCAGGGCATTAGGAATCTGCTAGTCCAGCATTTTCTTTTTTAAAAAATAGTAATTAAAAAAATTTAGTTATTAAAAATTTTTTTTTTAATTTATTTTTTGGCCTTGCTGCATGGCATGTGGGATCTTAGTTCCCTGATCAGGGATTGAACCTGCATCCCTGCATTGGAAGCACAGAGTCTTAACCACTTGACCTCCAGGGAAGTCCCCTAGTCCAGCATTTTCTGACTGTGTTTCCTGGATTCCTCTGAGGGGGGGGGATGTCAATGGGGGTTTTCTCCCACCGCCTCTTCAACCAGTGTGCTTCTGCTTTGCTGTGCTGTATAGACCTGGCCTGCAAGAGCTCCTTGTGCATCATGTTCTAGATTCTGGAGTTCAAAAGAGGAAAATGTCCATGGGCCTCTCTCCCTTGGAGCAGCCAGGCCTGGCTGGTCTCTGTGGGGATGGGACAGTGAGGTGCCCAGGCTTTTCTGACAGAAGCCAGGGGTCCCAAGTATAAAGGCAGTCGGGGTGTGTGAGGACACCGCAGTGGAGGGCCCCGGGGAGCTGAACACTTCCAGTCAGGGTCTCGGATACAGAAAGAGGACCGACCACTTCCCAGTCAGGGCCCGACAGCTCCAGCCCTGGGATTCTAGACCTGCCATCAGCAGTCCTCTCTTGGCCAGCCTCAGAGTCCTGTACTTCCTGACCTTGTGCGGAAATGTGGTATGTGCGGACAGTTCTCTGGGTTGTGGGGGCTGTCGGGAGACAGGAAGTGGGGGGTGATTGTGATAATTACGCTCTCAAAGGCGTAGAATCCCTGCTGATGTGGGCTACACGAAGACCTTGAACCACATTTCCTTGTTCCTTTCTCCCACAACTTCTCCAGCTGCCCTCGTGCTTCCTTCAGGACAGGAACAAGGTGCCCTCGAACCTTGGAACTTGGAATCCTTATTCTACACTAGACGGTTTATTTGTGTGTCAGGGGAGGTTAGAGGGTGGCAGCGGGGTTCAGGGAAGGAGGGAAACCGGGCATTCTGTCAGCGTGTGTGTGTTTGGTATGTGGTGTGTGTGTGTGTGGTGCGTGTGTATGTATGGGGGGTCTGTGTGTTTGGTATGTGTGTGTGTGGTGTGTGCGTGCGTGCAGTGTGTGTGTCTGTGTGTACGGTGTGTGTGTGTGTGTGTGGTGTGTATGTATGTTTGTGTATGTGGTGTGTGTGTGTGGTGTGTCTGTATATGTGGTGTGTATGTAGGGTGTGTGTGTATGTCTGGTGTGTGTATATACGTGGGGTGTGTGTGTTTGGTATGTGTGGGGGGTGTGTGTGTGTGTGTGGTGTACGTATGTATGGGGGGGTCTGTGTGTTTGGTATGTGTGTGTGTGGTGTGTGCGTGTGCGTGCGTGCAGTGTGTGTGTCTGTGTGTACGGTATGTGTGTCTGTGTGGTGTGTATGTATGTCTGTGTATGTGGTGTGTGTGTGTGGTGTGTCTGTATATGTGGTGTGTATGTAGGGTGTGTGTGTGTGTGTCTGGTGTGTGTATATATGTGGTGTGTGTGTGCATGTTTGGTATGTGTGTGGGGTGTGTGTGTATGTGTGGTGTGTGTGTATGTATGTGGTGTGTGTGTGGGGTGTGTGTGGAGTGTGTGTGTGTGTTTGGTATGTGTGTGTGGTGTGTGTGTGGTGTGTGTGGTGTGTCTGTGGTGTATATGTGGTGTGTGTGTTTGTGTATATGGTGTGTGTGGTGTGTGTGTATGTATGTGGGGTGTGTGTGTGTGTGTGCACGTTTGGTATGTGTATGGGGTGTGTGTGTGTATGTGTGGTGTGTGTGTATGTATGTGGTGCATGTGTGTTTGGTATATGTATAGGGTGTGTGTATGTGGGGTATCTGTGGAGTGTGTGTGTGTGTTTGGTATGTGTGTGTGTGGTGTGTGTGTATATCTGTGTGTGGGGGGTGTGTGTGGTGTGTGGTGTGTGTGTGTGGGGTTTGTGTCTGTGGTGTGTATGTGGTATGTGTGTGTATGTGGTGTGTGTGTGGTGTGTGTCTGTGTATATGGTGTGTGTGGTGTGTGTGTGTGGTGTGTGTCTGTGTATGTGGTATGTGTGGTGTGTGTGTGTGGTGTGTGTGTGTGTCTGTATGTGGTGTGTGTGTGTGTGTGGAGTGTGTTTGTGGGTATGTATGTCTGTGGTGTGTCTGTGTATATGATGTGTGTGGTGTGTGTGCGCGTCTGTGTATATGTGTCTGTGTGTATGTGGGGTGTGTGTGTGTGGTATGTGTGTGGTGTGTCTGTGTGTGGTGTGTGTGTCTGTGTATATGGTGTGTGTTGTGTATGTGTGTGTGTTTGTATATGTGGGGGGTGTGTGTGGTATGTGTCTGTGTTATGGTGTGTGTGTGGTGTGTGTGTCTGTGTATGTGATGTGTGTATGTGGGGTTGTGTGTGTGAGTGTGTGGTGTGTCTTTATATGTGGTATGTGTGTGTGGAGTGTGTGTGTGTGTGGTGTGTGTGGTATGTGGATGTGTGTGTGTGTGGTGTGTGTGTGGTGTATGTGGATGTGTGTGTGTGTGTGTGTGTATATGTGGTGTGTATGTGATATTTGTGTGTGTGTGTGGGGTGCGTGTGTGTGTCTGTGTATATGGTATATGTGGTGTGTGTGTCTGTGTATATGGTGTTTGTGGTGTGTGTGGTGTGTGGATGTGTGTGTGTAGTGTATGTGGATGTGTGTGTATGTCTGTGTGTGTGTATATGTGGTGTGTATGTGGTATTTGTGTGTGTGTGGGGGTGCGTGTGTGTGTCTGTGTATATGGTGTATGTGGTGTGTGTGTCTGTGTATATGGTGTTTGTGCTGTGTGTGTGTCTGTGTGTGTGGTGTATGTGGATGTGTATGGTGTGTGTGGTGTGTGTGTGTGTCTGTATATGTGGTGTGTGTGTGGTGTTTGTGCGTGTGTGTGTGTGTCTGTGTATATGGTGTGTGTGGTGTATGTGTCTGTGTATATGGTGTGTGGTGTGTGTGGTGTATGTGGATGTGTGTGTGTGCATGTGTGTCTGTGTGTGTGTATATGTGGTGTGTGTGTGTGTGAGTGTGTGTGTGGTATGTGTGTGTGTCTCTGTGTGTGTATATGTGGTGTGTGTGTGTGTGTCTGTGTATATGGTGTGTGTGGTATGTGAGTCTATGTGTCTTTGTATGTCTGTGTGTGTGTACGAGCTGGCAGCTGTGAGCTGGCTGAAGCTTGGGGTTGGGCACCGGTGCTTCCTCTGTCTCCCTCCCTTCTGTCTGGACTCCGACTCTGCTCTAAAGACATCTTGTCTGTCCTCCCGGGCCCCGTCTGTCCTGTGATCCGTGCTGCCCCCCAGGGCACGGCTCCAGTGGCGTGCCAGCAGCCGGGGCTGCCGGCAGCAGCGGAAACCAAGACGGGGCTGGAAAAACATTTGTTTAATTAGCAGAAATGATCTGTGTGAGCCTCCAAGGGATCAGTGTCCGCGGGCCGGCCTGGAGCCGAGCCTAATGACTTTTCCTGCAGGACTGTTTCGGGTTCTGAACTGAGTCATGGGTGTTGGGCTCCAGTCTGAATGCCGACCGGGTAGGGGGTTGAGACGCGGCCCAGTTGGGGTCCTGTGCTTTCCCTGGATAGGTGGTGCTAAGCGCACTTGGGGAGCCCCGAGGGATTGCGGGGGCACTGGCTAACATAGCCCGGCTGGTGGGCAGGGCCACACAGACCCCCCTTCTCTGGCGAGGGGTGCTGCTCTGCAGGTGTGGACTGCCAGCTGAGAGGAAAGTGTCTCCAGGAGGATGACCTGCGGGGAGCTGACCCCCATCAATCATGGGACCATGTTCCCTCAGCAGCTGTGGGTGTGAACACGGGAGAGCCTCAGGTGCTCAGAGGGAAGTCCATGAGGGTCACTGAGGAACACGGAGCAAGGAGAGTGGTGGGCCCACTGGGTCATCTCAGAGCTGGCTTTAAATCAAAGCAGCCTGGTGGCTCATTTGGTAAAGAGTCTGCCTGTAATGCAGGAGATCCAGGTTTGATCCCTGGTTCAGAAAGATCCCCTGGAGAAGGAAATGGCAACCCACTCCAGTTATTCTTGCCTAGAGAACTCTATGGACAGAGGAGTCTGGTGGGCTACAGTCCGTGGGATAGCAAAGAATCGGACACGACTGAGCGACGAACACAACATGGAAATCCCAAGGTTCCACAGAAAATGAGCTGGAAAGAGAGGGGCAATAAGGCCAGGAAAACCTACCGGATCTCAACACGGAGGTCTGGCTCTCTGGGACCCTTGGGTCCCTACAGAATGGGCCACATCATTCTCAGACCTTAAGATTACACTTGTCACCCTAGGACCCCTCTCGGGACTCTGGGTTGTCCTGTGTCCAGCAGGGCTCTTCGGGTGAGAGCCCTTGAGGTCACCTTGGAGCAGCATTGCCATCTTCCAAGGGGAATTTTTACAGAAAGGTAGATTTTTCTCCAGGGCCCCTGGGTGTCATCTGGTCACCCCTCCATGTCCAACCTGCATCCTCCCCGACCCTGGCCTCAGTGAACCCCTTACTCTTGGGCTCTGGTTGGAGAGGATAGTGAGTGACCTGTGTTTATGAGCCATGTACACCATGTACAAAGCTAAACTCAAATGGATTAAAGACCAAAGCTAAGACCTGAAACTATAAACTCCTAGAAGACTATAGCAGAGTACTCTTTGACATAAATCATAGCAACATTTTAAAAATCTATCATCCAAGGTGAAAGAAATAAAAGCAAAAATAAGCAAATGAGACCTAATTAAAATTAAAAGCCTTTGTACAGCAAAGGAAGCCATTAGCAAAGCAAAAAAGGCAGTCTACTGAATGAGAGAAAATATTTGCAAATGACATGATCCACAAGAGGTTAATATAAAAAATACATAAACAGCTCATACACTCAACACACACACAAAATAATCTGATTAAAAATGGGCAGATCTTTTATCTTTCTAAGAAGATACACCGATAGCCAACAGGCACAAGAAAAAAAATGCTCTACATCATTAGTAACCAGAGAAATGCAAATCAAAACCACAATAATACATCACCTCACACCTATCAAAATGGCTACCATCCGAAAGTCTTTGAAAAACAAACACCGGAGAGGATGTGGAGAAAAGGGAACCCTCTTATACTGTTGGTGGGACTATAAATTGGTGCAGCCATTGTGGAAAATAGTATGGAGGCTTCTCAAAACCTAAAAAGAGAACTACCATCAGTTCAGTTCAGTTCAGTTCAGTCGCTCAGTTGTATCTGACTCTTTGCGACCCCATGAATCACAGCACGCCAGGCCTCCCTGTCCATCACCAACTCCCGGAGTTCACTCAAACTCATGCCCATCGAGTCGGTGATGCCATCCAGCCATCTCATCCTCTGTCGTCCCCTTCTCCTCCCGCCCCCAACCTTTCCCAGCATCAGAGTCTTTTCCAGTGAGTCAACTCTTTGCATGAGGTGGCCAAAGTATTGGAGTTTCAGCTTCAGCATTGGTATGACCTGGCAATTCCACTCCTAGGTATATATCCAAAAAACAAAACCCAAAAGCACTAATTTGAAAAGATATACGCACCCCAATGTTCATAGCATGATTATTTACAATAGTCAAGGTATGGAAGCAAACAAATTTCCATCAACAGAAGAATGGATCAAAAAGATATGGTACATATATACATGATAGAATATTACTCAGCTGTAAAAAAGAATGAAGTGCTGCCACTGGCAACAACATGGATGGACCTAGAAGGTATTAGGCTTAGTAAAATAAGTCAGAGAAAGACAAATACTCTGTTACCACTTATATATGGAATCTAGAAAAATACAACAAATGACATAAACAGACTCAGTGCTATAAGCAACACTCTAGGGGTCACCAGTCGGGAGAAAGAAGATGGGAGAGGCACAATAAGGGTATGGAATTAAGAGATACAAACTATTATTTATAAAATAAATAATAAGCTGTGAAGATATATTACACAGCACAGGGAATATAGCCATTGTCTTATAACTATAAATGGAGTATAATCTATACATATATTGAGTCACTATGTTGTATACCTGAAACTGATATTATAAATCAACTATACTTCAATTTAAAAATAAAACAAATATCGTCAAGACAAAGAGAGACCCTGCTGGCATATTAGCCAGCGTTCTGCAACAGGATACAGAAGGGATTCATGCTAGGAATTTGCTCACGTGATTATGCAGACTGAGAAGTCCCATGTGGGAGGCCCAGGAGATCTGGGGGTGTGATTCAGTGCAAGTCCGAGGGCAGGAGGACCAGGAGTGCCTGGGCCTGAGGACAGGAGCGGACGGACGTCCCTGCTCGATACTGGGAATGAGTTCCCGTCCCCCACCTTTCCATTCCATGGAGGTCCGCAGAGGATCAGAAGGGGCCCACCACACTGCGGGGCCGGGGGTCTGCTCCCTTCATTGCTGACTCAATGCAATTCTCTTCTAGAAAACACCCTCACACCACAGGCAGAAATCAAGCTTACCAGCCACCGGGACATCCCACGGCTGGTTCGGGGACACCTGAAACCAACCACAAGCCCAAGTGGAGAGAGAGAAAAAGGGCCAGGGCTGGGCCCCGTGGTCACCCGAGCAGATTCCCTCCCTCCACCCCTGGCAGAGTCTCAGGCTGAGCTGATGAGGGGGGAAGGAGTGGGGAAGGATGTGGTTCTTTCCGTGTGAATGCGAGTCGTGTTTCTATGAAGAAGTGGTGGAAATACTCAGAGTCTCAGAGGCAGAGGGGAGGGGAGCTGAATTCATTCGTGGCTTTTCCGACACATGTTAAAACGACTTCAGGGCACCTCAGACCTCCAAGGTTGGGGGTCCTGGGTCCACGTTTTCACATTCCCAGCTGTCCCCTTTGCTGCCTCAGCCTTGGAGATGTTTTTGTAAAATTCTCTTTTGGCCTTTTCAGTCATCGTCTTTGCAATTATACACCTTAGGCAAGTATCCATATTGAATCTTCTCTATTCAAGTCCCTGGCCCGGGCTGTCTTCTGTCTGAGCCCTGCCCCGCACCTTGGCAGTTTGGGGAGTGAGAGAGTCCACCCTGGCCTGGAGGAAGGGGAGGGGGAGGGGAGGTGACGGGGCAGATGCTGCAGGTGCCCAAGAGGAGGCGGGAGGACTCAGGTCAGCAGGCAGGCAGGGAGGACAGAATCGTGCCTGCGGTCAGGGGCCTGGGTCCTGCTGGGAAGGGAGGAGTATAGGAAACCTCTCCTGTCTCCATCCCAGGCTGCAGGTGGGGGCGGCCGATGTTAAGTGTGGGTACCACAGGCTTCGGGCCCTCCTGGTCTTCCTTTGTCCACCTCCCTGCAGAGAGCCGGATCCACGGAGACTGTCTAACTCCTGACCCCACTGCCGGCTGCCCACTGTCACTGCCTGGCCCCTGGTGCCTTCAGAGGCCCCATTAGGACTGAGAGAGGAGCTGCAGGGTCCGGCCTGGCAGAGACCGAGTTATTCCACACCCAACTTAGGACCCCAGGCGCCAGGTCCTGTCCTCACCACCCGTCCTCAGGGATCCCCGGTCCCTTGTGCAAACCCACACCCCTCTGGCCTGTCCTGATCAACCGGTTCTCCCAGTAGCTCCAACTGGTTCTACGGCTGTGTGGGCTCATGCTGGGCCCTAAAATGAGGGCCTTGTGGGCCTGAGGCAGGCATGGAGGCTTCCTGTTTAGTGCCCCCAAATTCCCACGCTGAAGCCCTACCTCCTGCCCCCAGCACCTCAGGACCTGACTGTATTTGGGAACAGGGTCTTCACAGAGGTGACATGTTAAAACAAGCCCCATAAATCTGGCTGGTGAACCTACAGGAAGAGGAGGGGAGGACACAGAGAGACGCCAGGAGTGCGTGCGCCCAGAGAGGTGGCCCAGTGAAGAGGGCAGCTGTCTACACAGCAAGGAGAGGGGCTGCCAAGGGGATTGGCCCCCACACTGTAGAGGGCGGCTGTGTGCTGTCTCAGCCCCGGTGCTGTTCTGTCGCAGCAGGAGCAGACTAACCCAGCCCCAGCCTCTTCTCTGAATGCTTGTTCTGGCTTCCCTCTGTGTTAGTTTCCCAGGAATTAGGCAATTCCTGTGATGAACTACTACAAACCCAGTGGCTTGAGGCTTCCCTGGTGGCTCCATCAGTAAAGAAACTGCTGCAAAGCAGGAGACCTGAGTTCCATCCCTGGGTCGGGAAGATCCCCTGGAGAAGGGAATGGCAATCCGCTCCAGTATTCTTGCCTGGATAATCCCCATGGACAGAGGAGCCTGGGGACTACAGTCCTTGGGGTCGCAAAGAGTTGGACATGATTGAGCGACTAACACTTTCACTTTCTTTCAGTAGCTTGAACAACACAAATGTGTCCTCTGATGGTCCCAGGTCAGGAGTCTAGAACCAAGGCTTTGGTGTGGCTGGTTCTTTGTGGGAGTGTCCAGGGAGATGGAGAAGGAAATGGCAACCCACCCCAGTGTTCTTGCCTGGAGAATCCCTGGGACAGAGGAGCCTGGTGGGCTGCCATCTATGGGGGTCGCACAGAGTTGGACATGACTAAAAGGACTTAGCAGCAGCCAGGGAGAATTGTTTGCTTGCCTTTTTCTAGAGGCTGCACAGTCCATGGCTTGGGGCCCCTTCCTCATCTCCTTCACCCTCTGAGAGCTCCTACTGCTGATCTGACCCTCCTGCCCACCTCTTGGAGAGAGAAGTGTAGTTTCAGTCCAAACCAGAGTCAAGGGAGCTGCTGACCGAGGGCGGGGAGGACAGTGGCCAGCATGCAATGACCCTGTGGTTATTACTGTCGTGTCCAACTCTTTGCAATACCATGGACCATAGCCCGCCAGGCTCCTCTGTCCATGGGATTGTCCAGTCAGATGTACCGGAGTGGGTTGCCATTTCCTGCTCCAGGGATCTTCCCAACCCAGGGATCGAACCTGCATCTCCTGCATTGGCAGGCAGATTCTTTACCACTGAGCCACCAGGGATGCCCGACCCTGTGGTTACACTGAACGTAATCCAATTGCATAACCTTGGTCTCTATCTCAAGATTTCTAGTTTAGCCACAGCTGCAAAATCCCTTTTGCTTTGTGAGTAGGTCCCAGGCCCTGGGATCAAGGTGACACCTTGGGGTAGGGGGATGAGGGGTTTATCTCCAATCCCTCATCACTTAGACTCCCTAACTCCCTCCTCCTTGCAAATCTCCAGGAGCTGCTGGAGAAGCAAAAACTAGGACGTCTCCTGGCCTACTCCACCCTTGGCCTCTGCTCCCACATTGTCCCCACCTGGACTGCCCAGTGCGGGGCTAGTGAGAAGAAAGGCCCAGTTCTGCTCTGCAAGTCCCCCTGAGTGATGTGCTCAGCCGGGAGGGGCTTCCATGGTGCCTGAGAGACCCCACCAGGGAGAGTCATGTGAGCTGGTTACTAAGTGACTCATCTGCTCCTGATCAGCAGCAGGGGTTTGGAGGAGTTTCACCAGCTCTAAAGCCTCAAGTGTTCTCATCTGGAAAATGGGAACAGTGGTGCCTACCTCGTTGGGTTATGGTGCGAATTAATTAGAAATTTCTTTTTTGCATGGAAAGAGCTCAGCAGAAAGTGTGGCACTTCCTCGGGGTTCAGAGAATGCTGGTTGTAGTGATGACAGTCGGAATTCTACTCTCTTTATCTGTTCAGCCCCACAGTGTTTGGGGAGCCGTTCAGGCCATCTTGTTGCATGTGCGTGCGTGTGTGTGCGTGTATGCATGTGTGTGTGCATGTGTTTACAGGGCTGGGCGCTGGGATGCTGACGGTCTGGGGTGGTGGTCCAGTCAATCTCCCAGTGCAGCCCTGATTCCTCCAAGGGCCCCTCCCAGACCCCTGCCCCAAATGTGGGCTCCTGAAGGGCCTCTGTTACCCTCCCTTAGTTAAGTTCTCCACTCAGATGAGGGGGAATTGCATGAGACTGACTTCATACCTCCCGGGGGCACCTTGTGTGCTCAGGGAAGGGGCCTGTGTGCCACCTTCCTGCGGTGTGCTGGGAGGGGGTGTGTATGTAACCGTGGGTGAGTGTGCTGTGTGTGAATATGTGTGAGTGTGTGGGTGTGAGTGGGTGTGTGAGAGTGCAGGGTGCAGGCCCGGCTGGCCCCACCCTCCCACCCCTGGGGATATACCCCTGAGGCTGGAGGCGAGTGTGCAAAGCTCATGGGGACGGGGGTCTGAGAGTGAGCCTCCTCTCCTCCCGGAGGCTGGGGAACTGACCATCCCCCCCAGTTATGGAGCCATCATTTCAGGCTTGGCTAGTCTGCTGCCTCTCTGGAGGCCGTGGTCCTGGGTCTGGGAAGGACGAGGGGAGCTGGGCTGTCTGGGGAGCGGGCGGTGCAAGAGGGAGCAAAGACCAAGGGTTGGGCTCACCTGGTCCCAGTGTGCCACCCTGTAGGTTTCCATTCCTGGTGTGGGCCGTGGGCTGTGGGCCCAGACGCCCCTGAGCCCAGATGCCCCTGAGCACAGGGGAAGGTTCAGTGAGCCAACATGCGTGGCTTCCAACCAGACAAGAAGGGGCTCAGTGCCGTGCCTGCTGAGTACCTGGCGCTCAGAAACCTCAGAACTACCAGGTACCTCGCTTGGCAGGGTGCCCACTGCCCAGCTCTACCCACACCCCAGCCCGGGCTCCCCTCCTCCCACCCGTCTGCAGTCTCTGCCCCAGGAGGCCTCCAGAAAGTCCTGCCAAAATGCTCCCTTAACAGGGTGAGGCGGCCCCAGCCAGGTTCCTGTTTGCCTAACGCAAAGCCACAGGCCCTTCAAAGGAACCTAGCACACCCGGATGGAACGGTTTGTATTTTTTTCTCACACAGAAGGAGAAGGAGACAGAAAAGTGTGCTAAGTCAGGCTCCACTAAACTCACAAAAGCCTCTTTGTTCCAGCTGAGATGGGTGAAAAAAATCATAGAACTGGGAGAGGGTGTGTACTTGTTTCTCTGTTCCTGGTGTTTAGGTAAGACCAGCCCCACCTGGCTTCCCTACCCACCTCGACCCGATTCCTCTACCCGTCAACCCTCTCATCTGCCTTAGGGATGGCCCCCCAGCCAGCAGGGACTTCCGGGGTTTTTAGTGTTGGATTTTCATTTTTCAAACAATGATACGTGATACTTATGAATTGATAAAGGTCTGTAGTACCTATGCCTGTTTTGTGTTGTTGGTAGAGATGCAACTAAAGCTCCCACTGAAGGTAAGCCAGATGGTCCCTGGCTTAGCTGGGGTTGGAAGCTGGTCACTTGGGACTCGGCCTGGACTTAGCCTGTGGTCCTCCACTGTCATTACTGGCTCTGATGTGAACAAGTGTGCTTGTTCCCAACCAACTTTTTTTTTTTTGGTCGATAGTAGAGAGATCTGTATTAAGATTTGTTCGTTCCCATGAAGTCATAAATGCCTCCAGGCAGGTCACCGTGTGCCTGGCACCCCCTACAGTTGTTCAGTGCACAACCTGGGAGACAGAACAGGGCAGGCCTGCTTCCAGGGTTGATCCAGTAGTGTTAACTCATCCCTCTGGCATGTGGAACAATGCCCTTGGAGGGAAATTATGCCTCTGCTCCTGAGATTGGGACTCCTAAGGCCCACAGTCCAGTACCACTGGGCCCAATAAGGGCTTCTAGGTCCCGGACACCCTGCAGGGTGGCCCCTGTGCACTCAGCCAGCTTGGGCTGAGCTGGGTGAGCAGGAGAACCCCCCTTGGGGAGCAGACAGGAGGGTATTTCTGGGGTGCTCTGATGAAGCAGAGAGCTCGGAAGCTGGACACGGAAGAATATGTGTAGTTCCTGTCTTGACTCAGAGGGGACCCTGTGAGTTTATGGGCTGCCTTCCCATTAGAAGCTCCATTTTCTCACGTTCAAAACCAGGTAGAGCTCCTCGTGGGCTCATGTGCGGGTCCACCGACCGCTGGGCCATGGAAGAAGGCCCTGGGCTTGTGGGAAGACCCTCAGAAAGAATGCCTTGCCCTGGCCATGCTGCCGGACTGGGGCAGAGTAAGGACTAATGGGGAGGATTTCTGGAGGGCACATTTTATCCTAATGGAGAGAAGGACTTTCCATCAGTAAGAAGAAAACTCCACATTCGGGGTACGGACTCCTTGGCACCTCAGTCCTCTCTGTCCCTCTATAACTGAGGCACTCTGGGAGTGTGTGTGTGTGTGTGTGTGTGTGCGTGCGCGCACATGTGCGTTTAGCTTAATGACACATTAGAAGTATGCTGTGCTATTACATTCATGGTTTTTTAAAAGAAACTTTATTTATCCTCAACTTCTATTAAAGTATAAAGATATGTCTTGAGCCAACCAACTACTGACCCCCGACCAACAACTTACCCTCAAAACTCATGGCTCAGAGGACAACCCAGTTAAGGAATTCTTCTCAAAAGGTGACCCCTTGGCCAGATTCATTTGTGTCTGGGTGTGACCACATTACAGAAGCATTCCTACACCGATTTCCTACACTGATCCGCCAACGCTGAGTGGGGTAGGCAGGAGAGTATTAACTTCCTTTTGCAAGAGAGGAAATAAACACCTGCTGGAAGTTTCACGGCCAGCCAGGCCCTCTGGTTCCTTCTATTAAGCCTTGCCCAAGAGAGGGCTGGGCTGCCTTGAGAGTCCCTGCAGCTCCGGACAGATCAGAGGATGGTGGGATCAATCCATCAAAGGCCCCTGGAGCCCAGATTTGTACCATCCAAGCATCCTCCTGCCCTGCTGGTGGGGGCAGAGGTTAGCACAGTTTTTAGGAGTTTAATTTGGCAATATGCATCAGAAACTTTAACGATGTGCTATGATCTGACCAATTATTTTCATGGCTAGGAATGCACCTTCAAGAAATACTCAGAAATGAGCACCAGATTAAAAAATTAGACACAGGATTACCATAGGATACAGCAGTGCCCCTCCTAGGAAACAAAAACATGCATCTATTAAAAAAAAAAAAGTTGAATGGGACTGTTTATGACAGCACTATGTATATCAGCCTGAAAAATGAAAACAAGCCAATGTTTATCAACTGTTGAATGAAAAAATAAAACCTGACATATTCATACAATGGAATATTATTCAGCAACAAAAAGGAATGAAGGGCTTCCCTGGGCTGAGTGGTAAAGAAATTTGCCTGTCAATGCAGGGGACATAGGTTTGATCCCTGGTCTGGCAGGATCCCCTACCCCACAGAGCAATTAAGCCCGTGCGCCACAAATAGAGAGCCTGTGCTCTGGAGCCTGGGAACCGCAACTACTGAGCCCAGGTGCTGCAAATACAGAAGCCCGAGGGCCTAGAGCCCGTGTTTCACAACAAGAGAAGCCCCAGAATGAGAAGTCCTCACACCACAACTAGAGAGAAAGCCCCCGTTCACTGCAGCTAGAGAGAAACCTGTGCAGTAAGAAAGACCCAGCACAGCCAAATATAAGTAAATAACTAAGAACTGGAAAAAAAAAAAAAAGGAATGAAACCCTGAGAGTTGCCACAACACAGATGACCCCTGAAAACATTTTAAGTGAAAGAAGTCTCTCACGAAAGATCACATGTTGTATGAGTCTATTTATATGAAATGTCCAGAACTTGTCTCTACAGGAAAATTGATAGAGACGAAAGTGGATTAGTGGTTGCTGAAGGCTGGGGCAGGCAATTGGGGAGGAACCAAGATTCACTGCTACTGATATAGGGCTTATTCTAGGGAGAACACAAACTTTCCAAAATGAGATTGTGGTGATGATTGTGCAACATGGAAAACACTAAAAAACATTAAATTGTGCACTCTAAGTGGGTCACTTGTATGGTATGTTATTTATATCTCATTAGAGCTGTTTTTTAAAAATGGACACCCAGATGCTGTTCTCAGCACTTTAAAATAATAATAGCAAAATATTTAAAAATAATCCCTAGGAAAAACAAATAATTAAAAAATTATAATCTATCCACGAAACAGTGAAAATGTTAGTTGCTCAGTCATGTCTGACTCTTTGCGACCTCATGGCTCCTCTGTCCATGGAATTCTTTAGGCAAGAATATTAGAGTGGGTTGCCATGCCCTTCTCCAGGGCATCTTCCCAACCCAGAGATCAGTCCCAAGTCTCCTTCATTTTAGGAGGATTCTTTACCATCTGAGTCACCAGGGAAACCCCAATCTATCCATAGATGAAATATAAGCAGTCAACAAATATGTAAGACTCTTTTAGAGAAAACACTCATGATAGATTATTAAAAATAAAATATAAAACGTATGTAAAGTGTGATTCCCATTTTTTCTAATTTAAAAAATTAAATGTTTTATTTTAATTAAAAAATTAAATGTTTTAATTGTAGGTTTGCACCGAGTTTTAATAAATAATGCAGAGAGGTCCTGTGTTCCCTTTTCCAATTTTCCCTATGGTAATATTTTATGGCAAAACTATAGACAGTACAATACCACAACCGGGATCCTGAGATTAACACATGAGGCATGGAACGGCCCCATCACTACCAGGACCCCTTTGTATACCCTCCTGGGGCTAAACCCACTTTCTGTGCCCATTCCCATCTTAGCTCCTGGCAACCCCTAATCTGTTCGCTGCATCTTCAGATCTGTCATTTCAAATTATACATGGAAGTGTACAGTATACAACCTTTGGGGATTCAATTTTTTTCTCTCAAAACATGTTTCTCTGGAGATTCATCTAGGTTGTGGCATGTCCCAATCATTCATTCCTTTTCAGTACCAAGTAATCGTCCATGTTTGAGGAGTGATGCATTCACCCAGTGAAGGGCATCGGGCTGTTTATAGTTTCAGGGCGTAATGAAGCTACTGTAAACATGCTGTTTAGTTGCTTAGTCACATCCGACTCTTGCGACCCCATGGACTGTAGCCTACCAAGCTCCTCTGTCCACAGGATTTTCCAGACACGAATACTGGAGTGGGTTGCCATGTCCTTCTCCAGACTATAAACATATGTGTACTGAAATTTTAAATATATGTTTTTATTTCCCTGGGATAATGCCCAGGTGTGCAATTACAGGGTTGTGAGGTAGTTGCAGGTTTAGGTTTTTAGTTTGTTCCTTTAAAAACTGCCAACCTGTTCTCCAGAGTGGCTGCACACTTTACATCCTGCCTGCAATGCATGTGTGATCTAGTTTCTCTGCATCACTGCCAATGGCTCCTTGCGGTTGCTGGCCTGGCTCCCGTCCTGCAACTGGAAGGGAAGGGCTGCTGAGGGTTTTCAGGCGGCAGGAAGGCAGGACAGGCTGCAAGAAGGCTGAGTCCTGAGAACAAGTTCTTACCTAGCAGACAGAGAGGAGAAGACAGGCCAGGATGGTGGAGGTTGGTTGTATTTGCAAAGTAGTGGAAGCTCCAGGGAGAGCTGAGGGGTGAGGTGGGGAGTCCAGAGTGGGATGTGAAGACCAGAGGCAGTAGCAACGGAGGTGAAATGCAGAGGAAGAGTGAGGAGGGATGGAGGGGGTAGAGATCTCCACGTAGAGAGAGGCCTGTGACAGCAGGCGAGAGGGAGAAAGAGACTATAGAGAAGACAGCACAGTACAGGACTCAGAAAGGGCAGAACGGAAGGAAAGTGATGGGCGATGGGAAGATCTACAAACAGAGTCCCACACACGAGGACCAGAAGCAGAGAACAACACGAAAGGTCTGGCAGAGAGAAGTCCACACATGGCGCGGGGGGTGGCGGCGGCGGGGAGACAGGAGGCCAGAGCTAAAAATAGGGCACAGCGTTGGCGTCACCACGTCTTTTCTTGGCATTTATGAAGAGCCTGACTGAAGTGTTTGTGACTCTTGGGCACAGACCCGAGGTGACCTGAGGGGATGAGAACCTCGGCCGCATAGATGACTTATCCTTACATATTACCTTCCCCAAGACCTGAACTGACCCTGGGGAAAAGGAGACTCAAGCTTCTGCTTCTGGGCCCTTGGGGTGGGACCCCCTCCACAGCCCAGGAGGGGCCCTGGGAGGTGTTCATGTGGCCGTGTGTGTGTGTGGACAGTTTGTCAGCAGGCCCAGTCACAGCCACGCTCACTTTCCTCCCTGACTTAGGCGGGTTGTGGTCTCTCTGTGTACAGTTACACCATCCACACACGTCCTGGTACAGACATGGCCTCAGGGACGCACCTCCCACCAGAGGCCTGTGGTCCTACAGCCACATGAAGGCCGCCGGCTCTGGGAGGATGGAGCAGTGAACAGAAATGAAGCTCCACATTTATGGAGCCTGAGGCTGGGCTGCAAAAAATTCTTGCAACCATCAGATGTAACACAGTAAGGATTTGGTTCCTCTCAAGGCCTAATCAACACGAGGTTCTCGTCTTTCAGGGACACACATGGTGACGTAGCTTGTGTGGTTGTGGTGCAGCCACATCCCCTGGGGGACACAGGGTCTCTGATCCTGGAGATGGTTTAGTGCTGCAGCCCACCTGTGAGTGCTTTCGCTAAACAGTAGCTACATGAAAGCAGGTGTTTCTCATCTCTAGTAAACAACATAGTGCCGGGCATGGGGCAGGCAGTCAACAAATAGTTGTAAGATTTATAAATGAATGAATGAAACACACACTGAGATCAGTATCTGAGAGTTCCTTCTCCAAACTCTTGAGAGTCCCTTGGACAGCAAGGAGATCAAACCAGTCAATCCTGAAGGAAATCAACCCTGAATATTCATTGGGAGGAACTGATGCTGAAGCTCCAATACTTCAGCCACCTGATGTGAAGAACTGCCTCATTGGAAAAGACCCTGATACTGGGAAAGATTGAAGGCAGGAGGAGAAGGGGATGACATAGGATGAGATGGTTGGATGGCATCACCGACTCAACGGACATGAGTTTGAGCAAGCTCTGGGAGACGGTGAAGGACAGGGAAGCCTGGCATGCTGCAGTCTATGGTATCTTGAAGAGTTGGACACGACTTGGCGACTGAACAAAAAGTTCCTTCTCTAGGCACTGTGAGTGGAGCTTTATCTGCAGGACAATGCGGTTCTGGATGAGGGACCTGTCCTGTCCCCTTCCCACCACCCCACTTCCAGCAGGTTGATGGAGATTAGACATGAGAATGTTGATGGGACCAGATTTCCAACTCCCAGTTTCATTTGCCTTGAAGTCTCTAGGTTCTAGGTTAAAGAAATCTTGCCTTTAGCTGGTTCTTTGGAGTTTCCTGATTCCCTGCAGTTTTTTAAACATAGGACATGCTTGTTGCAAAACCTCCTTGCCTGTTTTTGTTCTCTTTCGGTGGAGACCTCGCCTTGGCGCCAGAACTGAAGTTTCCTCACAGGTTTTGGATTACAAAGAGTCCTTCTCTAGCCCCGGAGCGTTCCCGCTGGGAACACGGTATTATTTTTTGAAGCTGTGACTGTGCAGAATCTGAGGGTTGGGTAAGGCCGCAAAGACTCCAGATCCAAGGACCAAAAATCCACTTTTAAAATTACTTAGAGGACTTTGGACCCAGATTTTTATTTGGAGAGACTGGTTCTTGGAAATGCAGCTGGTCTCTCTTGGAATGTCTTAGAAATACCCTCATGAATAGCTTCAGGTGTCTTCTCTCCACTGTTGCAGAGCCTGCTATAGGGGCTTCTTGGGGTACAGGGATGGCGCCCCTTCCCATGTAGGTGGTGCTCCTGAACTGGTGGATTTTCTCATTTGCGGTCCTCTGTAGGCCTCTCAGAATCTGTGCTATTGTGAAACTCTGATTCACCCAGATCAAAATGTTCCCTGAGGATGTTTAAAACCATTTCTTGTGGCTCAGTTCTTCCTGAAAAGGAAGATCATCTTTTTTTTGTTTTTTTGGCCACACTGTGAGGTTTGTGGGGTCTTAGGTCTCCGACCAGGGATCGAACTCAGGCTCCCTACAGTGGAAATGTGGAGTCTTAACCAATGGAATAGCAGGGAGTTCCTAGAAGACCATCTCTTTACCAGCTTCTACCTAACCTCCCCTCTTTCTTTCTTTTTTTAAAAAATAATCTTCTTTTTTATTTTTGGCTGTGCTGGGCCTTCATTGCTACGAAGGCTTTTCTCTAGCTGCAGAGAGCAGGGGTTACTCTCAAGCTGCAGCTCTCAGGCTCCAGAGCACAGGCTCAGTAGTTGTGGCCCATGGGCTTGGTTGCTCTGCGACATATGGGATCCTCCAGGGTCAGAGATCAAGCCCATGTCTCCTGCACTGGCAGGCAGAGTCTTTACCCCTCAGCCACCAAGGAAGTCCCCTAACTGTCCCTCCTACCCACTTCTGAATTGAAAGACCTTAATCCAGTCCTTCTGGGGTATTTTCTTTCTCTCTTTTGGTGGTGCTGATGGTGAAGGGAGACCCCAGGCTGAGCACACTTTTTGGGCTGTTAGCACTCCTTTTCCAGCCAGGTCTATTGCCCTAGCTGAGATGGCCCAAGGAGGAGTTATGCTTCCAACCCACTGTGGAAGGGGGGACTGAGGATGGGGCCTGAGGGCAGTCCCCTGGCCTGCCCAGTGAGCCCCACTGAGGGAGGAGGGAAGTGGGGTCGCTCACGTCTGGGTCCTCTCCAGTCCCCGGGACTGATACCTTTAGGGTAGTTGTCTCCCCCATTCAATAACGTGAGTTCCAGTGGTGGTTTCTGGGGGAAAAACTCCCAGATCAGAAGAGATCTGACCCAGCCCGGAAGTCAGGGATTGGAAAGACAGGCTTCCTGGAGGGCTGAGCATCTGATAAGAAGGATGGACAGGAGGTGGTCACTCCCTTGTGTTTCTGTGCCTTTTCCTGTGCTGTTCCCAACACCTAGGAGTGGCCAAGCCAGTCCTGCCTACCCGCCTCATCCCACTGCCTGTCCGCCTTCACCTCTGCACCCCGCCCCCCACTAGATGGACAACAAGGCATCTCCTCCTCCACTCGCCCACTTCCCCCCTGCCACCTCCCAGGCACTGTCTTGTAACAACTTGCTTGCTTATCTTTCCCCCATCCATTGTGAGGTCCTGAGTCTTAACCATTTCTGTGTCCCCTGAAGCCTAGCACGTACACACACGCACACACAGGTACAGGCTTGTACACACTCAACAACGCTAGTCGAATGAGCAGCATATCATTTGCACACAAGTCCAGTTTGGCCCCTGAGCTTCATTTTTAGAGATGCCGTTTTCAGCACAGGGGGGCTTCCCTGGTGGCTTAGTCAGTAAAGAATCTGCCTGCAAGGTAGGAGACCCGGGTTCGACCCCTGGGTCAGGAAGATCCCCTGGAGGGGGGCATGGCAACCCATTCCAGCATTCTTGCCTGGAAAATCGCCATGGACAGAAGAGCCTGGCGGGCTACAGTCCATGGGGTCGCAAAGAGTTGAACACGACTGAGTGACTAAACCACCACCACTATTCAGCACCGGTGGATGTGGCCCCACTTTCATTGGCATTGGTCACCCCTGGTCATCCCTGGGGTCCAGTGATGCATCACCAAGAAGAACTTTGAAAAGCTGAAGTGTGTCAAGGGGTATGGCGGCCTGAACACGCATCACACAGATCCTTCAGGGAGTGAGAGACGCTTTGCAGAGGAGAGGGTGAAGGGCAGAAGTGATGGGCTCCACAGCTATGCAGAGAACTGACAGAAAGAGAGGGCTGGGCTTGGGAGTCAATGCAGGGTGTGTGTGTGTGCGTGCTGAATCGATTCGGTCATGTCTGACTCTTTGGGGCCCCATGGACTGCAGCCCACCGGGCTGCTCTATCCATGGGTTTCTCCAGGCAAGAATACTGGAGTGAGCTGCTGTGCCCTCTTCACCCAGGATGTAGGCAGAAGGAAGAAACGCACATTTCAGACCCATGTAAGGAAACGCTTTCTAAGGATAAGAATTATCCAACCATTGGCCAACCAGCCTGGAACTCTCTCACGGACACGTTCAAGGAGATGCAAACCAGCCCTCTCTCCAGACGCTGTCAAGTGTGGGTCTTTCATTCTGTATGGGAAACTAGCTCAGATGACTCCTGAGGTGGTGTGCAGACCTAGGATTCTTCAAGTCTAACACGTAGCTTCTGGATGTCTCCTTCCTTCTGAACTGAGTGCCTGGTTCCTTCCTCTCCCTGGAAACTCCGAGGCTGCTAGAAAGATTGGAAACCTTGAGAAGGTGTTGAGGGAACCATGTGAAACTCCTTCACTGATTGAATGTCCCCATGGGCGCTGTCTCCTTTGGGCATGGACACCCTCCCAGCCTTTCCAGATTAATTCAAGTGCATCTCCCAGGACCAGCCCCTGACATTTCTGTCCCCTGTACTTAGAAGGAGGTGCCCCAGCCCCCCAGCTCCTGGCACCTGGTCGGAAGGCCAGGGGAGGCCTCTGACCACTTGCTTCCCCTCTCTGGGCAGGTCCAGGCACCTGTCTGAGACTCCAGTCACTATGGAAACAAAGAAGATGGTGGGGAGGTTAGCAGGTGAGTTGGGCCCAGACGTTTCTCAGAGATAGGGTTTTTTTTTTTTTTTGCTTTGTTTTCTGGTGGACAAACACACCTCATATTCCCCATTCATGTTCATCATGGGCAGTCTCCACCCCACACGTGAGTTTTAATTTTACATTTCTCTAGCGGAACAATGGAGTCATTTTTAGCCAGCCAGTTTGGGGCGCCTTTGAAGGGCCCCTGGAATCTGCAAGGATCCACAGGAGCCGGCGGGGCTGGGCTGCATTTGATTTAAAATTGGAAACAGGAGGCAGAGGAGAAGCTTTATATAGCCTGGGAGGTCCAGGAGCCCAGCGCTGATTTATGACCGGTCTGCTGAAAGCCCATGGAAGCCGAGGTAATATTTATAAATTCCTTCCCCAAGGATGGATGGAATGTTCTGAGCTGCAGCAGAAAGCACCTTTTTGGGGATGAAGGGAGGTGGTTTAAGTGCAGCTATTCAGTGATCCAAAGGAAAAGGGAACGAGGGTATGGAGGGGCTGCTCCGCGTCTCCTCTGGAGGCATGGGCTGGTCCACAGGCCTGGGCTTCTTGCTCATGTCTCCAGGGCCTACCTCCCATCCAGGAGGGCTTGGGGCCTTCTTTCTGATGCTCTGGACCCCCCACCACCCCATCCTACTCAATGAGGCCAGGGTCCCACGCCTGACAAATGCGGTGACTGCATTTTACTAGTGGAATGAATACCTGGGTGTCTGGGGACAGGACGGGTCCTGGCGCTGTGGGGAGGGAGGAGGGAAAAGAAGATAGGGGCGGGGAGGCTGAAGACAGATGCGGGTGCAGTCCAGGAGCCTGAGTCCCAGGCGAGTACCTGAATGGGAGTGGTTGGTGCCTGGCATGCAGGTGGGCGCCGTGAGGGGTCCCTACCTGTGAGCCGTTGTGAGGGACCTGTGGCCACTGCAGCGTGGATGCACCAGCCAGGGCAGGGGACCCCCAGCCTCAAACAGCATCGCCCTCGGTGTACCTCTCTAGCCGGCATCCTTGTTCCGACCCCGGCAGGTAGGAAGAGTGGCCAGCAGGTGGCCAAGCTGGCCGATGACCCTCCTGGAATGAGACAGGACCATGGAAAACATTTTTAAACATTGTGTCAAGAAAGCAAAACCCAGAGAGGCACAATCCCCCTCAACCTTGATGCTGGATTTGCACCTGCTGGCAGAAGGGAGGCCCATGCATCACCAACCCATGTGTGCTGGTTCCCTGAAGCTCAAGGTCACGAGAGGTGAGCTGAAAACAGAAGGGCTCTGCTGTCTCTGGGGAGGGGGCAGTGGTTCCAGCCCGTCTGGGCCCCTCACCTGCCTCCCAGCCTCTGGGCATAACTGGCACACCCACAGTAGGACCAGGAGGTCTTTCCAACACCAGCCGCGTTCCTGCCCTGGCCCCACAGGTCTCCATGAAGGGCTCTAAAACCTGTTAAATTCAGACACAGAAAGATACCCCAGCCCTTCCAGCTGAGGTGCGGGCAGGCACACAGCCCCTGTACTTCAGGGCACCCCATGGGATGAGGGGCACTGAATGCCAGCTCCCCAGCCAGCTCCACACTGGTGCCTGCAGACTCGTGGACACTGGGCAGGGAGACTTGGGACCCACACACTCACTCACCCGGCTTCCTTCCCTACCACAGCGCTGAGGGCACATGCCATGGAAGGCACTTGGCCCCTGGGGGGGGGGGACGTCACTGCTTCTTTTGGCAGGGGGGACCCTGGTGCCCAAATGAGCCTCTGAGGTGATGGGCACTGGGCTCTGTCCACGGCACTGCGGGCGGTGCATCTGTGGTATCTGGATGCACCATCCTCTCTTATGGGCTTGTTCCCAAGTCTGTGAATGCAGGCGCTCAGCCACCCCTGGCTGTTGAGGTGGGAGGAGGCTGAGCCCACGAGATCCCATGGTCAGAGCCCCAGATCCACTTCCTGCATGAAGGGGGCTCTGTGGTTGCCTTGCCTGGACCACTTCCCACTCCAGACTCTGACTCTTCCCTTGGACCGTTTTGAGGGGTGGACATGCAGTGTTGGGGCTGGAAGGATGATAGCAATGGTAGCTGCCATTTATTAAGCACCTACTGCATGCCAGGTGTGTTAAGAAGATGATATCCTCACAAGCGCTGGAGGAGGCATGGTTCTCATCAGGTCATGTGGAGGCCCCAGGGGTGATGGGTGGGGAGGCCGGGAGCAAGGTCAGGTCATAGACATGTCTCTAAGCCCAGCTCTGCCCCTTCTGGTGCTTTCTTAAGCTCTCAGTGTCTTGGCTTCCCCCTCTGTAGACGGGGGAAGGGCAGCTCCTTGTAGGGTGGCTGTGAGTTACTGTGCAGGCAGTGTGCTCACAGGGGGACCCGGTGACCAGTTCAGCTGTCCCCACGGGGAGGACGAGTGACTTGGCAAAGTCGGTGGGGGCAGCAACAACCACCTGAAGGCCAGAAATGCCAGTATGACCAGGCCCAGAGCCCGTGAGCTCCCTTCTACATATGAGGACCCATGCGTATGGGAAAGGTGTCGGGAAAGGACTCATGGAGATGGCCAAGCTGCTCTGTGACCGTCCCAGGGCTGGCAGTCCTTCCTGATGAGTCCTGGGGTAGCGTCCACCTCTTGAAACACTGATGTCATCTCTGACAAGCCCCTTGGCCTCTGGGTCATCTGATGCCACCTCTGGGAGCCAGGGTTTAATGCAGGAGGCATGTCTCTTACTGCTCTGGCATCACTGGGGCCTCTCCAGTGCTGGAGTCTTTACACTTCCCAGCAACTCCATCGTGAATGCAGGGAAACCACGGACACAGACAGTGTTCCTTCCACCCCGCAATCCGCTCAGATCTTAGAGCTCTACGTGGATTTCCAACCACCCTTTTCTGCCAACTCATCCATTTTATTTGAAATAAAAATTCAAGATTCACCTTGCTGAGACCCCTCTCTTTGCTTTGCCCACCAGTACAAGATTTCATCACATTCCCAAAAGGCACAAAAAGAGAGATTGCTGCCTCTTGGAGCTAACAAGGATCATTTCTATTTGAACCAGGGAAAAAGAAACAGGGCAAGAATGCAAGCATCTTTTTTATTCCCCTGCAGCCTCTTTCTCCCTTTCATTCAAATTTCCTTCCAAGAAGGTGAATACAAACCCATTACAAACCCATTAGAACTGACTCCTGGCTTCAAGAGATAAATCACCAGTTTGGATGAGACAGAAAGGAACCAGGGGGCACGTGGGGAAGGGAGGCCGGACCCCGGTTGTCAGCTCCAGTCAGTGCCCCAGGGCCTGGGCCACTCCCTCCTCCTGAATCAGAGTGGATTGATGGGGGTGCCTGATAGGGGTCCTGGGTGGAGGGCCCTCCCCAGGGACACACAGCTGTGATTGTCTTCCTCTGATCCCTGCCCAGGGCCCCCCTCAAGCGTCTGCTCCTGAGGCAGTGAGCATTTGAGCTTTGTTGGTCTTGGCAGTGGTCTGGCTCATCCTGAACGTGGAGAGGGTGGGGAGGTGGGCAGGAGTGAGGAAAGGAAGTGAGGGCTGAAAGCTGGATCAGTCAGCCAACCAGAGAAGGAGCAGTGCCCGGAGGGGTGGGGGTAACTGAGACGGGACACCTGGGCAGGGGCGGGCTGGGAGAGTGGCCTCACTCAAGACCAGCAGGTGCATGAACTCCTCCCAGTTCACCTGCCCATCTGCGTCCATGCGTGCCGCCCAGGTGATCTCCTCCACCTCCTGGTTGTTCAGCTTCTTGCCCAGCCAGGTCATTGCGTGCCGCTGCTCGATTGTGTTGATCAGAACTTTGCTGTCCTTGTCAAAGACACAGAAGGCCTCCCAGATGTGATCCTCGCTGTCCCCAGCCTTCACCTTCCAGGCCATCAGGCCCAGGAGCTCAGGGAAGCCTATAGGGCCCCTGCTGTCACAGTCCAGCTTACCCACCACTTTCTGGAGCTCGGCCTTGGTGGGGTTTGGGCCCAGTGACCACAGGATGGTGCCGACCTCCTGCATGGGGATGGCGCTGTTGCTGTCTGGGTGGAACAGGGAGAAGGCCTCCTAGAACTCAGCCACTTGCTTCTTGCTCGGTTGCTCGGCCACGACCATTGCTGAGAGGTGGCTGTGAGTGTGGAGGTGGCCAGGTGTGTGGAGAGGTGGCTGAGAGCACATGGAGGTGGCTGTGCTGCACAAGCCCATGGCTGGCGTTCTGGCCCCAGCTTTCACTGGCACTTAAAAGCAGCCGGGTTGTCCCTCCCATTGCACGCTCCCCACCCTGCGGTTACTTAGAGCCCAGGTCCTGTTGGAACAGGAGTCCAGGACCAGGCAGCAGGCTGACCAGCTGGTTCCACCGATGTTAGCAGCTCTGGGAATGGCCAGACCCTCATCCCCACTGGCCAGAGCCATGGGGACAGCTCCAAAGAGGCGGATGGACAGCCTCGAGAGGGACGAGCTCTGGGTTTGCCTACTGGACTCACCCAGTTCCCACTCCTTCCCCTCCAGTTTTCACACCTTCCACACTTAGTAAAAGCACCAGCCCTGAGCCCTCTCCTCCCTGTGAGTTTGGGTTGGGTTTAGATGATGACCTGTGAAAGAAAGACTTGACAAACTAAGTGCTATAGCTGGAATGTGTGTCCCCACAACATCATACGTTGGGGGGAACGTGTCCATGAAAGACCACAAGGGCAGGGGCAGGAGAAGTGCTGGCCGTGGGTGTGGAGCTGACACGGTGTCCGGGGGGACCAGGGACCAGTGTGCCGGGTCACATGTGCCTGACACTGTCCGGTGGATGGGCTGCCATATTCTGTGTCCTGCCCTCCTCACCTGCAAGGCATAAGTGGCCAACAGGAGTCTGCAGGTTTCTGGGTCAGAGCCTGAGTGGACTCTTCATAAAGCAAGTTGAGAGGGAGCTCAGTAAGTGTTTTAGAGTTGTGCCTGACTCACAGGACACAGCGCTGTGATGACTGAATTGTTGCAACCTGCTGGTTAGGAAACTATGACAGAGGGAATGTTTTTAATTTCCTGAGCTGCGTGTTCTTCCCACTGTGGCCTCTTAGGGCAGTGATTGATTCCCTTCCCTGCAGGATCTATTTGTGGTCTTCGGTCCCATTTATACATTTAAGAATTACTGGAGATTGTAAAGAGCCTTTAAAAATGTCTATCAATATTTCCTGCGTTTGAAATGAGAACTAATACAATTTTAATATATGTAAATGTATTTTATGTATTCATAACTTTTTGTAAGGAATGTAGAATTTAATTTTTTTTACTGGAGTGTAATTGTTTTACAATGTCTCTTTAGTTTCTGCTGTACAACCCTGTTAATCAGCTGTAAGTATACATATGTCCCCTCTCCCTTGAGCCTCCCTCCCACCCCACCACTCCTCATCCTACCCCTCTAGGTTATCACAGAGTACTGAGCTGAGCTCCCTGTGTTTTACAGCAGCTTCCTACTAGCTATCTGTTTTATGCACAGTAGTGTGTGTTTGTCAAGCCTACTCTCCCAATTCATCCCACCCTCCCCTTCCCTCCCTCTGTCCAGAAGTCCATTCTTTATGTCTGCCTCTCTATTCCTGCCCTGCAAACAAGCAAAAAATAAATGAAAAAACAAAAATAGCATAGTTTTATATAATTAGGGGCTTCCCTGGTGGCTCAGGCCTGGCGTGCTGTGATTCATGGGGTCGCGGAGAGTCGGACACGACTGAGCGACTGAACTGAACTGAACTGAACTGGTGGCTCAGCGGTAAAGAATCTACCTGCCAGTGCAGGAGATGCGGGCTTGATCCCTGAGTCAGAAAGATCCCCTGGAGAAGGAAATGGCAACCTACTCCAGTATCCTTGCCTGGGAAATCCCATGGACAGAGGAGCCTGGCGGGCTACAGTCCACAGGGTCGAAAACAGTCAGACATAACTTAGCAAGTAAACGACAACATAAAATAATAATTATATTTCCCAAACAAAAAATAAGAATTATAGCACCTAAAAAAATAATTTTGCAAATCTCCTTAATGCCTGGCTTTGTAAAAGCTTGTGTGCTTCTGCACTCGGTCTGTGGGCAGGTGTTTTGATTTGAATTATATGATAATTCAGCTTCACACGATATGCACACCTGGCAAAGGAGAGAACGTTCAATGACCCTTACAGAGAACTGTGGTTCTTCTTCTTGGAGACCATATCAAAAATTGACAGGTGGTAGCTTCTTAAAGTTTCACTGTGTATGGACTCGGAAACCATGTCAACGAACTTTCATCCTGTTCCGTTGAAATCCACTGGTTGCCCTGTGCTCCGAGTGATCTTTCACCCGCTCGTGATTCGGTAATGCCATGCGTCGGCCAATTGGAAACTACTAGTTTACTGAGTTCTGCAGATCTTCTGAATGTTGAATCACTTTATGCATAGTTTAAAAAAATTATAAAGGCCTCTTGTGTCTCCTGCATTGGCGGGCAGAGTCTTTACCACTAGTGCTGCTGGGGAAGCCCCCACGTTCATCAATATCACCACCAATTCTGTTAGAAGAGGATCTAAGTATTGGGAAGTCTCAAGGCTGTTTCTGATTTCCCCCCGACCAGCAGTGGTGGCTCAGACAGTAAAGAATTCTGCCTACAATGCAGGAGAGCCCAGTCGGGAAGATCCCCTGGAGTAGGAAATGGCAACCCACTCCAGTATTCTTGCCTGGAGAAGTCCAGGGACAGAGGAGCCTGGTGGGCTACAGTCCATGGGATCACAAAGAGTCAGACACGACGGAAGTGACTGACACAGACTCAGACAGAAGCCCTCCACGACAGGACGGGCCCTGCGCTTGGGAGACGTCATTTGCTGAATGAGTGGAGGGCCGAGTCATCACTCGGGCAGACTTCTTCCACCTGCAGGAGGCCTGGACCTGTGTCGTCCCTTCCAGCCCTTCCGTCTGGGTCAGACCCCATGGGGTGCCCCCAGGTGCTCCTGCCCAGGTGCCTGCTTCACCCACGGTGTGGTCTGTCATCTCTTTTCACTGTTCACAGGTTTGCCATGTGGCTCTATGGGGGCAGGTGACCTCTGTTGATCCCTGGGAGCAGCTGCTGAGGTTTTTCACTCTCCGGCCTTCCACCCCTGGCTTCTCTGCTGCTTCATATCCCTGCACTGATGCTAGAAAAGTCCACTCCCGCCCACACAGCATTCCTGCTGTTCAGGCCTCAGGAGGACAGACTCACCTCCCAGCTCCCTGCAAGCCATCTGGTCACCTGGGGCACTTTGATCCAACTCGGTCTTTATTGTGGAATGCTGGCCCGGCTTCATAGAGAGGCCTGAGCATAGTCGGGGTGATGGGTGCTGGCAGATCTGGGGAGGGTGGACTTCTTGCCTCCAGGCCAAATGTCTGGATGTGAACCCAGCGGGACCAGGCAGGAGGTGCAGGGAGGCTCAGGACAGAGATGGGGGAGAGTCCTGGGAAGGGGAGTATGGTCCCAGGACCCGGGGTAGGGCCTCCACCTTCTCCCCTTGTGGCTTCAGGACCAACAGTTCCTCAGAGTCTCCTCGGTTCCAGTGCATGGCTGTCCCCATCTCGGGCTGTCTCTGGGGTGTTCGGTCTCTGCAGATCAATTTCCTACCTATGACTTTCCGTCACTCAGTCTCCCAGAAATGAGCAGACATGCCTGGGTTTGCAGGGAGCACACAGCATGCACTGTTGTTGTGGGATCTTAGCAGTTCACAGTCCAAGAGTAACAACACTGACACAGACAAACACGGGATGTGGTGGTGGGATACTGAGAGTTGAGTTCAAGTCCATCTGGGGACAGCAAGGAGCCTCTACCAACCAGTGCTTTCTGGAACTTCTTGATTTCCAAGGCTGGGGGAGGCCAGTGACATAAGCGCATCTTTGCTCAACTTTCTGAGTGTTGCGGGAAAAGCAACACTTTCTTAGTTGCCCTTGTTGCCAGGAGAGGGTTTTGGGCCTTCTGTGGGAATTTGTGGGGGTCTGGGATGTCCTTTCTCGCCTCCCCCTGAAGACGGTTGCAGCCCGGAGCCTGACCAGCTTGGGAAAGATGTCTGCTTGGTCTTGGTTTTGTGTGAGTCATCAGCACTCCTCCAGGCCTGTCCTGGGCTGCGCCTTCAGTTCAGGGAGGAGACCATCGATCTGGATCAGAGCTGTGCAATGTTTAATTAAAACCTGATAAGCAGCCAGGTGCGTCACCCTCCAGGACATGGGTGCTGCTTCCCGCCTCCTGCTCAGGGTCATAGGCCACCCGGGTGATTCGTGTTTATGATCTGAGGCCTCACCTGCAGAATGAAGTCCACCGAGTGTGGAGGAAACCAGCACTCAGGTTGCTCTGAGGGTTCCCTTTGTCTTCCTGGGCTGCCGTGTCCTCCAGGCAGGTCCTGCTGCTTTCTCCAGGTGGCTGGTCTATGAGTCCACCTCCAGGGTGCCCCCCTGGGCCACCCCTGCCTCTAATCCTTCCAACTCCTCATCAGCTTACCTGCACCCACAGTGTCTCTGGGGGCCTCACCCTGCTTTCACACCTGAGGTGACATATTGTTCAGTCACTTGGTCGTGTCCGACTCTTCGACCCCATGGACTGCAGCATGCCAGGCTTCCCTGTCCTTCACTATTTCCTGGAGTTTGCTCAAACTCATGTCCATTGACTTGGTGATGCCATCCAACCATCTCATCCTCTGTCACCCTCTTCCCCTCCTGCCCTCAATGTTTCCCAGCATCACAGTCTTTTCCAATGATTCGGCTCTTTGCATCAGGTGGCCAAAGTATTCGAGTTTCAGCTTCAGCATCAGTTTTTCCAGAGTTGCTTTCCTTTAGGATTAACTGGTTTGATCTCCTTGCAGTCCAAGGGACTCTCAAGAGTCTTCTCCAACACCACAATTCAAAAGCTTCAATTCTTCAGTGGTCAGCCTTCTTTATGGTCCAACTCTCACATCTGTACATGACTACTGGCAAAATCATAGCTTTGAATATATGGCCCTTTGTTGGCAAAGTGATGTCTCTGCTTTTTTGATATGCTGTCTAGGCCCTAATGTATAGGAGTCTGTGTTTAGTTGCTGAGAGTCACTTTGGTTAACTCAGGATTAAACCGTCACCCAAACCAAAACACATCAGCGTTACAGCTCACAAAAAAAGTAGCCAAACAAGACAAAGTCTCTTCTTGGACTTCCTGCTTTCCTGGGGGAAATGATGGTTTCTGTGATTCCTGTGGGCTTGGTAACTTTTCCCGAGTAGCTCACACTGCAGTCACTTACTGCCTCCGCTGCGCTGTGGCAGATGAAGGGGTTCTGGGCTGGCCTTGGGGTGGAGGTCAGTGGAGAGCAGGCTGGGGGTGGGCAGGGCTCATGTGTGTGACTGTCCCACCTTTCAAACTTGCATTTGATGGTTTGAGAAAAAATGGACAAAGAATTACAGGGACTAATGTTGTTGAGGGGCTAGAACTTCATGCTACGAATCTTTTGATACTGAGATGCACTTGATAAGTGGCTAAGGAGGCCTGTCTGTTCCTTTGAGCCCTTATTGCCACCGAGGTGTGGTAATTATGTTCAAGAGAACAAGCTGCTTTCCCCAGAGGGTCTGGGACTCACTAAGAGGCCAGAAAGGTGTTGGTTCCAAGTTCCAAGCTTTGAAGTTTGTGGGGTGCGTGCTCGGTCTCTCAGTCATGTCTGACTTTTTTCGACCCTACTGTGGCCCCCCAGGTTCCTCTGTCTATGGGACAGGTAGGAATACTGTCTATTCCAGGCAGGAATACTGGAGTGGGTTGCCATTTCCTCCTCCTGACCCCAGGTATTAAACCCATATCTCCTGTGTCTCCTACTTTGGCAGGTGGATTCTTTACCCCCGAACCACCTGGGAAGCCCAAAGTTTATGGTGGTGATGAAAACCTTTGCGTTTAACACAGGAAAACATGTGTGTGTGCAAGTTCAAGCATCTATGGCTGGACACATGTGCCCGCTGGTGAGCAAGTGAGATGTGGTTGAAGCAGGATGCTTGGAGCATGAGCATGGTACCTGGATAGGTTATCAGAAGAGCAAAGTAGTTTAGCTCCTTTTAAGGTCATTCATCCCCTGGATTTGAACTTGCTCTTGGAGACACTTGGACTCTGCAGAAGTCCTTCCAGAGATGCTGAGGGAGCAGGAGGAGGCTGACGGGAGCTACTCTGCTTCCTTCCTTTCCCCCACCAACCAGGAAAGCCTGCTTTTAGCCACTTCACTCATGTCGGACAAGTCAGACTCTCCTGACCCCTGGACCTCACCTGCCAGCTGATCACAGTGAGGCCCAGAGCACCATGCAGTCATGCTTGGAGGGGTCAGAGAGCAGCTGGAACATAAGAGCTCAATGAACATAAACTGCTCTCTCTCAAACCAATAAGACTTCATTTGAAATGTGGTGCCACTGCCAATGAAATTCTGAAAGCCATCATCTAGTGCCATGCCCTCCTTTTCCAGACCTGGTAACCCAACAAACATAAGTGGTTATCCAGGACTGGGCAACTGGTGAGTGAGGGACAAAAATGTGCCTCACAGGAGGGTCTCCTGGCTCCGGGGCGAGTCCTCTCTGTGCCTCCCAGGACAGCTGTCCTTGGAGAGTAGACCCAAGGGTGTTTCCGGTCTCTGAGGGGTCCTCTTACCAGCCTCAGCCCCTCTGGAGGCGGGGAGAGCGTCTGGTCAGTGGAGGCTCTCAAGGTCAAGCCCAGCCCTGGCAATGGGCATCTGTCGAATGGACGACACATGGCTGGATGGAGGCCCCACTGGGGTAGAACTCAAGTCTCCCGGAGCGAATGATGGAGTGAGATGGGGTGAAGACAGCGGGGGGCCTTGGTGCCAGATGTGGCCTGTGTGGTGGAGGGGGCACGAGGTGGGGGAAGGGCTTGTGACTTCAACCTCCCAGGACCCTAGGGAGAATCAGTGCAGTCCCGGCTCTGAGAGCACCAGCAGAAAGTCCTCCGTATGCCCCCCACCCCGGACATGGAGACAGGAGGGGTGAGCGCATCTCAGGGTCTGACATCCCACCGCCTCCATCCCCTCCACTTTCTACTTCCTCGCCTAGACCAAAGGCTTCGTGCCTGGACTGAGTTCTTGGGAGAGATGGGGCTGAGAGCCGGAATGTCTGTTTTCACTAATGAGAAGCCGGCAGAATCAGCACTGTGAGCACAGATGGAGGAGAGACGCGGTCCTCCTGGAGCCTGGGCTAGCCGGCTGCTCTGGGCTCTGCTCTGGGCAGATGCCATGAGAGGCAGAAGGCTCGGGCTTCGCGGTCTGGCAAGCCCAGATCTAAAACCCTGGCTTGTCCATGACCCCGTTTTGTGACTTCTCTTGAGCCTCAGTTGCTTCATCTGGAAGTAGGAGTGAACAGGGAGGACGAGATGAGGTCACCCTCAGAGACCTTCTCAAGGCACCTGGCACATGGGAGCACAGGTGTGAGGAAGGCTATCACCCTCTCCCCCAGGTAAACAGGGGAGCGCAGGTGTGGGCGTGGCTTTACTGGGTCAGGCAAGCAGGTGCTGGCAGGTGTGGAGGGACAGCTGGGAACAGGGCAAAGCTGGGGCCACCACCCCTGCTGACCACAGATGTAAAAGGTTCTCACCAGCCCATCACTGAGGGCGGCCAGAGTCCTGGGGCTGTATGGAATCAGGCGCAGAAGGGAGCAGAAACACACTTCCTCACTGTTGACTGGTGACAGCGGGTCTGTAGGAGACTCCAGAGCAGGAAAGAGCAATTTCCCTGAAGAAGGAAGCAGCCTGAGAGACAGATTCTGTTTCCAGGAATCTTGGTTGGCTGGACAGGATTGTGGGAAAGAGAGATCCCAGCTCTGGGGGCAGAGAAAGGGCTTCCGGGATCTCGTGACGAGGAAGGAGTGGGGCAGGGACGCTGACCCAGATCCTGGGCGCCGGGCTGAGCCATCCTGGCCACAGGCAAGAGGTGAGCTGCCAGGTTGTGCCGTGTGATTGTGTGGCTGGAGCAGAGCCGCCCCCACTCCCCAGGTGTCAGCCCTGACCTGGTCTAAACCAGCACCCCTGCTCGGCTCGGCCAGCGTTCCCCAGACAAGCACAGGGAGACAAGTGCCCCTTGCTCAGGACTGGGTCCCCATCTTCTTTTTTTTTAAAAAAAAAAAGGATTTATTTTTTACAGCACCGAGTCTTCATTGCTGTATGGGTTTTTCTCTAGCTGCTGAGCGTGGAGGCTCCTCTCCAATTGCGTCCTCTCTAGTGTGGAGCAGGGGCTCTAGGCACTTGGGCTCGAGAACACACACTCAGTAGTTGTGGCATATGGGCTTAGTTGCTCCGCAGCATGTGGGATCCTCCTGGATCAGGGATTGAACCCATGTCTCCTGCATTGGCAGGAAGGGTCTTCACCACTGAGCTACCAGGAAAGCCCCCCATCTTCTGTTTTGTCAGGCCCACAGTGCTGAAGGCAACTCTGGGCTTTTCCTCAAGTGACGTCACCAACACAGATGGCGAGGACGCTGTTGGACACCGGGCGGGAAGTGGGGAGGACCAACCAGATAAACAGCAAGCCAGGACCATGTATCGAGTGACCAGCACCCCTGCCGGAGTCCCATTGGGCAGTAGGGCATTGAGACATAGCTGATGGCCACACTCATCTCTGACCACCGGAGGGACATTCCACCCAGTTCTACAGTGATGGGAAATAAAACACATGAGACCTTAGGAAGATTTCCATCTGGGATGGTTAAAGTGAAAGTGCCTGACGTCCCAGGATAAGTCTCAGCCCTCTGGAAGCACTCGATGGAAGTACTTTTTACAGAAAGTGCTAGAAGACAAGTCCACTGTTACCGGGTCAGGCGTGTGCATGGATGGTGGGTGGAGCGTGACATGTGTTCTGCCAAGTTCCCCTAAAGAGGGGAGAGGACAGTCCTGCCAGCCTGCCCTGTGCAGGCAAGTTGTGGGCCCTGAAAACCCAGCAGCCCCGGCTGGTGAAGAGTCATGGGTGCAGAGCAATCAGACGCACACACGTGATGTGATGTCCACCCCCTGGCAGCCCCAGAATCACACATCTGCTGCAACAGAGACCTGGAAAGGTGGCCTCCAGCTCGTCCAGCGAATCTGCTCCTTCACCAGGAGCACCAGCCCCATGAGGGCCACTAGGAACAGGAAACAATAGAAGCACTAGGAGTGAAGCGGGACAGACACTGTCCCCTGCACCTGGGAGCCCAGGTGTTTAGTTCAGATTAAGACTTTCTGAGATCTTAGAACAGCGACCCTGGTCCCCTTCAAGGATGTTTGTCCTTTGGCCTGGAAGCAAATGCCAGAAGGAAGCGTGGAGGTGCCTGGTGGAGAGCAACACTTGGGCAATGGGGCAGCGAGGGACAGCGCGGTTCCTATTATTGAGTGCCTTCTGTATACCAGGCTCTAAGTGACTGCCTCCTGTCCGCTCGTGTCACCCTGACATCCCCATAAAGCCAGCGCTGTGTCGTCTCCTTTAAATGGAGGTCCCTGGAAGGGAGGTGAAGTCACCCACCCCAGGCTGGTGGGGAGGCCAGCCCCACACCCTCTGCTGCTCGGACCCTGCTGTGTGGCCCAAGTGGGAGCGTTGTGTTCAGAGTGGGGGCCCGGTGGGGCCCCAGTGGGGGCAACAGGCTGGAGCCAGTGGGGGTTTGCCTTGTGGGCGGCAGTGACCCCTACACGGTGTCTTTTTCCTTTTCTTGGAGTGGATCTCTTGGGTAAGATCGGGGCAGGTTCCTGGGGAGACTGGCTCAGGTGGACGGACAGGCAGGTCCCTGCAGGTCTGGGAGGTGGAGGAGCCTCAAGACCCGTCCTGCAGGTTCCTGGTGTTTTGCCCACAGAACTCAGACAGCAGCGGGGTGCTGTGTCAGGTCCCTGGGAAGCGGAGCCACCCTTGACCTGGCTCTGCACACCTCCCCTGCACACTCAGCCACACACATTCACGTGCACACACACACACTTATGGCTACTGAGTGTGCGGGTTCCCTGCCCTGAGGGCCTCAGGACTCACCCGGCCAGCCTGGAAGAGGTCACCTTCCTGTCCCAGCCTCCTCCTGTAGGACCGGGGTTGGGAGAAGTTGAGTGTCCCTGGGAGACAGAGGTAGGGGGCAGGAGCAGATGAGGCCTGGGAGGGCAGGCTCGCTGGCCCACCTGCCAGAGTCTCCTCTGCCCCCCGCTTTTCCTCTGCTCCAGGCTCTCCTTCTGCAGACAGAGTTGGCGGCCAGCAGGCACAGCCATCCTGTGCCCCTGCGGGACCACGACCTCCCTGCTGGGTCTACAGATTCTCCTCCCTCCTCCTGTGCCTGAGGGCTGCCCAGGGAGTGGCAGCCACCAGTCTCCTCATCCTCAGCCCCCAGCCTCCCAGGCGGCCATCCTTGTCCCCTTACCCGCTGGTCTTGAAAGCAAGGTCCTCTTCCAGTGAATACTTCTAGGAGTATGGTTGCTGCTGCTGCTAAGTCACTTCAGTTGTGTCCGACTCTGTGCGACCCCATAGATGGCAGCCCACCAGGCTCCCCCATCCCTGGGATTCTCCAGGCAAGAACACTGGAGCAGGTTGCCATTTCCTGCTTGGTTCACACCAAATGCAAACATGAGGACTGCATCGTCAAAGCTATGACGATAGTCATGTATGGCTGTGAGAGTTGGACCATAAAGAAGGCTAAGCACCAAAGAATTGATATTTTTGAATCAGCTGGTGTTGCAGAACACTCTTGAGAGTCCCTTTGATTGCAGGGAGATCAAACCAGTTGATTTCCTAAGAGAAATCAACCCTGAATATTCACTGGAAGGACTGATGCTAAAGCTGACACTCCAATACTTTGGCCTCCTGATTGGAAGAGCTGGACTCATTGGAAAAGACCCTGATGCTGGAAAAGATTGAAGGCAGGAGGAAAAGGGGATGACAGAGGATGAGATGGTTGGATAGCATCACCCACTCAATGGACATGAGTGTGAGCAAACTCCAGGGGACAGTGAAGGACAAGGAAGCCTGGCGTGCTGCAGTCCATGGGATTGCGGAGTCAGACACGACTGAGTGACTGAACAACAACAACAAAACACAAGGTGGTCATGGAATAACAGCACCTTCCGTTGATCAAAGAAGCTTCGAGCTTTGATCCTAAGAGGTCTGATCAGATACGGGGACTTATTATCCTATCTCATAGCTGAAGATACAGACACACAAATTAAGTCCCCAGATTAAGGATGGAATTAGAGCCCAAAGTTCAGTTCTCCTGACAGTATCTGCAAAGCTCTCCACTTACAGTGCAGGATCAGCGATGAGAGTAAACGAGATGAGAAGAAAAGGAAATTTAAAGCATAGATTTATATCTTCAAATATTCTTTAAAAATAAGCAAGGGAGCTGGGCTGGTCCCAGTAATCAGCGGTCCCACCCTCCCCACCTGGCTTACGAAGCTGGTCTCCCAGGAGAATCCACAGCCTCCACCCAAGACAGTTGTCAGTTTCATTGAGAAATTGATTGCTCATTATGTATGGGCTTCTGCACTCTTCTGCTCTGAGATGAGATAGTGATCATCTTCATGATGTCTGTGTGCACTCAATCGTGTTTGACTCTTTGCAATCCCATGGAGTATAGCCTGCCAGGCTCCTCTGACCATGGGATTATCTAGGTAAGAATACTGGAGTGGGTTGCCATTTCTCCTCCAGTGGATCTTCCTGACCCAGGGACTGAATCCTGGTCTCTTGTGTCTCCTGCCTTGGCAGGTGGGTTCCTTACTACTAAGTCACCAGGGAAACCCTTCATGTGAGGAGTTGGGCAACCAGAAGGTTTCCTGTCTCTTTCCCGACTCAGGGTGGCCAGGGGTGAGGTGGAGAGGTGTTTGCCCAGCTGCCCTCTGGGGAAGGACAGAATGCTGTCTGATGGGCTGAACCAGAAGGAGTGGAACTTACTAATTTCTCAGGACAAAAGCAGTCTGCTCCTCCCCCGGAGGCATAGCTGGGACAAGTCAGGGGATTTATAGGGATCATGAGGGAGAAAGTCACCATGGGGGCCCCAGGGCAAATGTCCCTTTACAGCTTTGGATCTCAGGGCTAAGGACTTGGGTATGGTCCCTAGGGCCTGAGCTCTAGGTCTAAACTCTGCTTCAGAGCAGTGGGCAGAGATGAAACAGATAAGACCATGCAGCCTGGGACTTTGTCTGCTTAGGGTTGACTTAGTAAATCCATAAGGCAGACCAAGTACACAGCTTTAGCCACCCCTTTCTACATCCTCCCACCCCTGGCATCTTTGGGGCTGCCTGATCCAGCCCAGCGCTCTCAGGCAGGACCCCTCTGCAGTTATAAGTGAAGGGACCCCGCCTTCCTGGGGTCTCTGTAGAGAACCGGGGACTTGGGACAGAATCAGAGAAGCTAGAGGGCGGAGCTAGAGGAGAGGACCTTGCGGGATACTGGAGGCTTCCTCTCGCCTCTGAAATCACACTTCAAACATTCACTTCATGAACAAATCTCAGCAGTACTTGCAGTCGATTCTGCCCACCCCAGTTCCCCCTTTCTCCAAGCCAAAGGCAGGCAGACGTGTCCCCACCTGAGGACTTGCTGGCCACCGTGGGCTGGAGAGTGATGATGCCTGCAGTGCATCCTGGGAGAATCCCACTCAGCTCTACTACCACAGCCCACCCTGCAGGATGGGGACTGGACAGCCCCAGAGAGAACAGGAACGCTGGCCACAGCCCTCGTGGTCCCCAGGGCTGTGTGAGGCTCCCCTCCCCTCCCCAAGCCAGTTTCTAAATTTGGAGAAGTTGTCTTGAGCCCCCCCATCTTGAGCTTGGCTGGACTGCGAGAGTGCCCTGGTCACTGTGCTCTGCTGTCGGGGTGGGCGAGGCCTGGCCACGTTGTTTCTCTGCAGCCTCTCCTGGGGCGGGCCTGCCTCTCCAGTTCCTGCATTTCTTGTCCGTCTGCAGTCCGCTGTCCCTCCCTGGGAGGAGGATCTCGCCCCGGGACGTGGGGTGGGTGGGGAGTGTCCTCCTCCCTTTGCTGGGATGCACAGAAAAGGAGGGGGTTCCCAGCAGTGGCAAGGCTGCGCCTGCTGTTCTCAGACACACATAGCCTTGGTCCCGAGCTGGTCTCAGCTCTGACGTGAGCCCCTCGGGCAGGTTGGCAGTGAGCTGGCAAGCTCTGTAGCGGGTGCTAGTGACATGGCAGAAAAGCTGTCCGAAGAGCAGGTGGCGGAGTTCAAGGAGGCCTTCGACAGGTTCGATAAGGACAAGGATGGCACCATCACTGTGCAGGAGCTGGGCACTGTGATGCAGGAGCTGTGCCTGAAGCCATCAGAGGCTGAGCTGAAGGTGCTCATCGCCCGGCTGGACACGGACAACAACGGCGTCATCAGCTTCCAGGAGTTCCTGGAGGCCATGGCCGCAGGGCTTCAGACCTCGGTCACGGAGGAGGGCCTGCGGGATATCTTCCGTGCCTTTGACCAGGACAACGATGGCTATATCAGTGTGGACGAGCTCAGGCAGGCCACCGCCCAGCTGGGGGAGAAGCTGTCTCAGGATGAGCTGGACGCCATGATCCGGGAGGCGGACGTGGACCAAGACGGCCGGGTGAATTACGAGGAGTTCGTGCGCATCCTCACCCAGAACTGAGGCCCCCCGCCTGCCCTGCTGCCCCTGCCTCTGCCCGACTCTGGTCCCAACGCCCGGCCAGGCCCTGCTTCTATGTGGGGACAGTCGGTGGTGGACGGGAGGGGCTTCCCCCTTCCCCGTGGCCTGGGGCGCGATCTGCCCGGCCAGATGGAGAGTGCTTGGGAGACGGGGGTGCTCCCTATCTTGCAGAGCTGTTGTGAGGAGACCCAAACTGATGCGCTGGTTGGAATAAAGGGATGTGAGCTCCAAGGTGTACGATTGTGCTTGAATGGGGGTAGGGGGCGCTGGGGAGGGTGGGGGTTGGGTGGGGTCATTGAAGGGCAACAGCGGGGGCACGTGGGGTTCTCTTGAGCCTCTCCCCGTTCCACTCAGCCCTAGTGGGGGACCCTAGGACTCCAGGAGGCCCCCTTTTGATGCCTGTGATTGAGGAGGGTGCGGGGAGAGCTATGGGTGGGATGGGACAGACGGGACTCGAGTGTCTGCCTGAGTTCCAGTCAGAACCTGGGGCCAGAGTTGGGACCAGGGCTGGGACACGCCTGCCCCACTGGTGACATTTATCACCCTTTGCATGCAGCCAGCTGAAAGAAAACTCTCTGTGTGTGTGTATGTCCTGCATTTGAGATACGGGGACTTCTAGAGCCAAGTTGCCCTGGAGGACCAGCCCTGCTTTACCTGAAGGAGGGCAGGATGGTCAAGAAGTGGGAAGGACCAGAGATGCTGTGATGGGGTAATGGGAGGGGGTCACATTTGAGGGGTGGGGGGTGTTTCCCATCAGATCCTAGAAAGACGTGGCTCAGGGAGGAAGGTGCCCCTAAACCCTTCGGCTCCAGCCCTTTGGGGCCCCTTTGGGGTTGGGGCTCTGAAGCAGCTCCCTGGGTGTGCATGTGCCCACAGAGGAGCTGGGGAGAGGCCAGAAGTCAGAGATGGGAGGAGCAGCCCCACTTCCACCACCTGATGTCAAGCTGAGGTGCCATTGGAACCTGGGTTTTTGCTGTGTGTTTCTAAAAACCATCCTGGCAGAACCAAGGCAGAGATTCTCAGTGGAAGGCGGGGACAGACAGAGTCTGCTTACCTGGGGGGCTATTGCAAAACACCTGCCCAGCCCTTTACCCTCCCCTATTCCTGTTCGAGGGCTAATGACAGAGCAATGTACCTGTGCAGAGGGGGTGGGGCCAGACCATCTGGGTGTGCTCTAGCACTGATGGAGTGTTTCCACTTGGGGATATTTTCAGTGGGTCACTGGGGCCCCATGACATCATACTTGCTGCTCGGTCCATCCTAGCCCTGTCCTCGGGGCCTCCCTGCAGTCCCCTGCTCAGGCCTGGGCTACAGCGGGGAGGAAGACAGAGAAGAGAGGCAGGAGCTCTGGTCCCTGAGGGTTCCCAGGGCGGGAGCAGGTGTGGCGTCTGGTGGAGATAAGAGGGAGATGAGGAAGGGGACGGAGGATGCTCCTCCTTCCTGAGATCTCAGGGGTGGGGTGTCCAGGGTGGAGATGGACTCCCCCAGAAAGTCCCCATTCTCTTAGGGATGCAGGTCACAGAAGGTGAGTTTCTAAATGAGGGATTCCTAAATGCCAAGCTGGTCCAAGGTGAAGGGCTCCAGGCTCTGCATGGAAACAAGGAAAATAAAGATGTTTTGGATGAACTTGATGTATTCAGTTTTTAAAGTTCTGAGAAGTATGCTCTTTCTATAGTTCAAATGTCCTTTCTTTAACGAAATGACTCCGATGGCAGATTTTTTTTTTTCCCTTCATGTACTTTCTTTGAAACATGGGGAATCCCATGTTAATTTTGACATCTTACTGTCCTGTGAGGCCCCAACCTCTGAGAAGAACAGTTGCAGCCTGTGGTACATAAAACTGATCTTCTCCCCTTAAAAAAAAAGAAAAAAATGATTCTTCTGACTTTGAAGAAGTATGAGGCTCATACCTGGGAAGAGCAGACTCCAGGACTGCGGGGGTGGGCGCGGGGAGCAGGGAGGAGGGGAGGAAGAGAAGGGTGGGGAGGAGGAGGGGAGGAAAGAAAAGGAGAGGGAGGAGGGAGCCCAGAAGCGCTTGGTTCCCTAGGCTGGCTGGTGCTAGGATGCTAATGTACGCATGTGCTTAGTCACTTCAGTTGTGTCTGACTCTGGGACCCCATGGACTGTAGCCCGCCCAGTGTCCTCTGTCCAAGGGATTCTCCAGGCAAGAATACTGTTGCCATGCCCTCCTCCAGGAGATCTTCCCGACCCAGGGATTGAACCTGGGTCTTCTGCATCTTCTGTGTTGACAGGCAGATTCTTAACTGTTGAGTCACCGGGCAAGCCCAGGATGCTAATACAAGGAAGCTATTTTACTCTCCATATCCGTGTGTGTAAAGATGTTATACTGAGAATAATACAAGCAGTTCATGGATGGTTAGAGCTCGCAGAGGGAAAGAGAGAGATGAAGCCCAGCAGCCTCTGGCTGGTGTGAGAACTTTGAGGCTCATCCCTGCTGAGCTGTTGCTGAAAAGGGCTTGCTGGGGCCACAAGGCAGGAAGAAAGTCGCAGCAGTTTCTCTTCATCTGTTGCCCCGGGAACAGAGAGGGAATCGTGAGTCTGGAAGAGGAAGTGACTTGTTTCAGGGCTCTGATGAGAGAAGGACCTGGAGAGACCTCAGGGCTCCACCGGCACAGTTGATTTCCATGGAGATTCCCGGCAGCCCCGCCCCTGGAGGAAGTAGCCCTGGAGAGGGTCTGCTGGACCAGCCTCTCCAAGCTGTGCGCCTGCATTTGAGTGCCTTTCTCCTTCCACCTGACACTGCAGGGGGCACAGAAACGGCTTCACATCGGCTTCAGGGAGCCTGAATGACCTTGGAGTGGGGACCCCAGGTTATCCACTCCCCCCACTCCAGTGTTCTTGCCTGGAGAATCCCGGGGACAGGGGAGCCTGGTGGGCTGCCGTCTGTGGGGTCACATGGAGTCGGACACGACTGAAGTGACTTAGCAGCAGCAGAAGCAGCCCCACCCAGTCTCGACCCCAGGGGAACTGCAGAGCCAGGTGGAAGGTCCTGGCTCTAGGCCACATCAGGAAACCTGGGCCTCCAAAAGCCATTTCTCTGAAAGTCCACTTGCTAAGACTAGTTCTGCAAACCGTCAACTTGCTGTTCATCCCCAATTTACCAAACAATTATCTCTAAGGACACTAACGATTACAGAGATTCACATCGGATAAGATGCTCTGAGCAGTTTCTGAATATTTCTCTGAAGTTTTCTTTGTTCAGTTGGATATTTTAGTTTGTGGCTTGGAAATTGGTTTTGCTGCTGTCAGTTCATGTCAGCATTGAACCATAACCCGATAGAGATGATGGTCTCTGGGTCTTTCTTTCTTTTTTAGTATATTGGAGAAGGGAACCGATTCCTTTCAAGGTGGAGTAGCTAAACCCTTGGCCTTAAGAATTGTAGATGGATGGGGTGGGTTTCTCTCGAATAGATTTTCAAAACAGACTGCTGCTTCAATACTCCTTTCAATTTACAGATTTGTTAACTGCCTCCGTCAAAGCGATATTTTGCGTATGTTTAAAGTATTTGATAATTGCTCATGTCTGAAATGTGAGTCACACACAAAATTGACATTTGGCCGAGCAGAACTAAACTGACAACATCTACGGGAACTGGCTGGGGTGAAACCACTTTGGCGAAAACAAAACTAATTTCAACTAAAACAAAAATTCCCCCAAATCCTTCGAGGTAATAATTTTAATGAATTATGTTTTTTGTTGTTGCTCAGTCACTAAGTCATATCTGTGAAGGACGGGAGAGCCTGGTGTGCTGCAGTCCATGGGGTCACAAAGAGTCGGACACAACTGAGCGACTGAACAACCACAGGGTCTGTAAAGACGTAGGAAGGTTTGTCATGGGAACTGGCTCGTGCATTATGGAAACAAAGCCCCAGGACATGCTCCCTGCGGGTGGAGGCCCAGGAGAGTTCAGTCCAAACCTGAAGGTTAGGCTTCAGGGGGCTGATGGGGTACACCCTGATGTCAGCCTGAAGGCTCAAACCAGGAGACCCCTGTCCAAGGGCGGGGGAAGGCGGAGGTCTTGGCTCAAAGCAGGGAGTGAACTCGCCCTTCCCCACCTTTTCGTTCTGCTTGAACCCTCAATGGATTGGGCGATGCCCCCGCCTCGCCCCCTGGCACTGGGGAGGGAAATCTGCTGAACCAGGTCAAATTCCCATCACTGCTGTACACACCCCTCCCACCTGGTCCCAGGAACACGGCTCCTCCAGCTCTTGGGGCATCTCTTAGACCCACCAAGATGACACACAGAATTAACCATCACTCGGTGGAGGAGGGAAGTAGGAGATTCCAGGGCAGGTAACTGGCAGGACAGATGATGATCTGGACGTCAGGCCACTGGGTCCAGCTGATAAGACTTCAGATTGATGCTCCTCTCTTCCCCCGCAAAGTCAGGAAGAGCAGGTGCTCCAGGTTTTCAGGAACCCTCTAGATTAATTATCCAGCCCCATTTGCTCTGTCACCCCACCCGGCTTCTGAGCTTTGGGGTCATGAACACGGCCCTCTCACCCAGATTCTGCTAGGTGGTTACAATCTAGAGGGTGCAGCCCTGCATCTGAGAAGCCAGGGCCTGCCTCCTCCCTCCTGGCATCACCCAGCACAGATGACCTCATCTGCTCCTTCCATGCTCCACTCCACCTTACCACAACCTGGGAAAGGGCCCGTGCCTCTGCAAGCTTCTTCTTGCTCACCTGCATCTGTTTGCTATCTCTGGCACTTGGGTCTCTTTCCCGCCTAGTCCCAGCCCCAGGGCACGGCAGGAACTTTCCATGTCATTCCTGCCAGTCCAGCCTGAGTCCGCCTTTGCTATAAGCCGTGATTCCTTTTATTTTTTTTTTTAAATTTAAACTTGTTATTTTGCATTGCAGAATAGCCAGTTAACAATGTTGTGATAGTTTCAGGTGAACAGAGAGGGACTCAGCCATACATACACATGTATTCATTCTCTCCCAAACTCCGCTCCCATACAGGCTGCTACCTAACACTGAGCAGAGTTCCCTGTGCTGTACAGCAGGTCCTTGCTGGTTATCCATCTTAAATATAGCAGAGTGTACTATAAGCCATGATTCTGAGTGCTGGCTGCCAATTAAAGTACCTGGAGAGCTTCGGAAAAGGTCACGTGTGGCCCCCCTCAATGTTCTGAACCCACAGTTGGTCCGGGAGTCCTTGATGTTCTGGGGTCCCTGGCTTGGCCCTCTGCTTCATGCTCCCAGGTGCTTGGTGGCTGAGGTGAGAAGGCGAGAAAAGAATGAAGCACTCATCTGCCCCCAAAGCCACGGTTCTGCCTGGTGCCCCCGGCCTGGGCCTTCTCCGCCCCACTGGGCAGGGGGCGGTGTGCTGGGAGAATCGGGGTGGTAAGCACGGCCCAGGCTGGAGGCCTCTGTTGCCCAAGTCAAGTCTGAGTCACTTTGGGAGCCGATGGTGCTCTCCTGGGCGACTTGCAGCCCCCCGTGCCTGCTTTGCCCCCCAGAGCCAAGCCTGGAGCCCCGGTTTTTCTGCCTGGCTGACCTGGGACCCAGATGGGAGTCAGATCTGGGGAGGGGGTTGCAGGTGCTCTCGGCAAACTGAGTTTTCCTGCATCCAGAGCTGTGGGTACCCATGTGGGTGCCGATGATGCTAACCTGCTCACTCATTCCTTCCACAGCATTTCCTTGAGCCGCATACCTGCCGTGGGTCTGAGGACGGGAGGGGGTGGTCACAGGAGCCCCAGGAGACGGAGCTGCCCCGAGTGTGCAAACAGGAGCCAGTTCTTCCCTGGAGAGTTGGGCTCTTGCTGAAGCTCAGATTCCTTTCTTCCCTCATCTTCCCATCCTTCCCTCCCTTCAACATATTTCTGGGCAGAGTGCTCTCCAGCCCTGGCGATGTAAGGGAGTGCCCACTTTGAAAGCTCCCCATGCCGGGGACAAACCTGGGCACAGATGAGAGCTGGAAGAGGGGGCTGCCCATTGGAGCACTGCCCCCCCCCCCAGCAGAGATGGAGGACTCATCTTGCTGGGGGCAGAGATGGCTGGACAGGACGTTTCAGTGGGTTTCTCAGTGTTGGGGGCTTTGAAGACCACGTGGGTTGTGGGCATTGCGAGTTTCCAGCAGTTGCTCACAAATGTGTGTCGAGGCCCCCAAGCTCCTGAGGGCGGAGTCAGGGAGGTTCTCCCACTGCCTGGGCGTGCATCTGAGTGGCCGCCCATCCCTGACCACATGTGGAAAACAGATGCAGCATGTGTGGTTTGTTCGGTGAGAACACCATTTGGGGAATAACAGGGGTCCTGGGTGGAGAAGAGTTGGGAAGCATTGATGTGAGGTTCTCCAAGACCCTCTACTACAAGGCCAGCAGGGGAGGAAGCAGGAGGGTCCCAGGCCCTGGGGGTGAGAGCCAGGGGTCGGGTGGGACTCAGGTTCTGACCTGAGCCTCACTCGCTCTGCCTGCTGCTTGTAAGGACGATGGGCCAGTTGTCCTGAGTCCACCTGGTCTTGGAGAAGGCTGGGAAAGAGCACAGTGGAGACCCTGCCCGAGTCTGGGGGCTCTTCACCCATCCCCCGCCCCCTGCTGCTGAGCCCTGTCTGCCCCAGCAGGGGGGTTGGGTGGCAGGTGATCCTTGACGTCAGGACCTAGCCCTGTAGCCAGGGCTCAGCTGCCCTCTGGGGCGGTGGCCCAGTTGACGGGGGTCACGGTCCTTAAGGGGAAAGAAGGCTGGACGAGGCGCCTGGTCACCAGGAGAAGAGCCCAGGGAAGACCGTGGATTGGCAGGTGGGCTGGGGGGTTACCAGGATCTCCCCCCAGATGCCCAGGATCACTTTACCCGCGGCCTTGGAAGGAGTGAAGCTGAACTTGGTGCTGACCTCGAGTTAGATCTTGGCCCTGATTTTCTTTTTTGCAAAATGGAGGTGGCAACACTTTTCCCTGAGGGCTCTATCAAGTGGTACACAGGGTCCAAGCCACCTTGGCCATGGTAGAATAGGCACAGAGGCGGCTGCCTGAGGCCGGGTGGTGTGTGTGTCTCGTCACAGGCTCCCGGGTCCCTGTGGATCCCTGGGCCCGAGATGATGGACTTGTTTTACTCCTGCAGCTCTGGGTGGAACCTGAGAGGTCCACGGGGCTCTGCTTCCTTCTCTGGGTTTTCCATGCAGCAGGGAATTTCCTGGCAGGAACTGCTGCGGTATCTGTCAGGGCTAGTGGGCAGGGATGCTGGAAACACAGCCATTATAGCTCCCCAGACAATGCTGGTGTCTTGCTCTGTGGGTAGGTGCTGGCGAAAAAAGAAAAAAATAGACTTTTTCAGCACATACTTTCAGACCAGAGGATTGTACTTACATGTACGTTATGATTTTTATTGGGGAAAGAAAGGAGAAAGAAACAGAAAAATAATTAAACCAGTAGCTCTGTTTTTTTTTTTTAATTTTTTGGCTGCTCCATGTTCAGGATATTAGTTCCCCAACCAGGGGTTGAACCGGTGCCCCCTGCAGTGGATGTACGGAGTCCTAACCCCTGAACCTCCAGGGGAGTCCAAAACTGGTAGATCTGAAAGGAAGTCCGTTGTTGACCAAAGTTGGGGCCTGATGGTGCCTGAAGTGGTGTGAGGACTTAACCTGACAGAGGTAGCCAAGGAGAGAACTGGCCTCCCCACTGCGAGGGGGAGTGTCCCGGGCAGGACTTACTCCTGGTGTTTTCTTTTCAGGTCGCTGATTGTTACTATTTCCTTCTATTTATAGTGAGGAAAGCTGGTTTTCCACTTATAGTCATGGCCTTTAAAATACATTTACTGGGTTGCAGAATGTGTGGAGTAAAGAACAGCAGGTAGCGAATGGTACAAAAAAAACCCCAGAGAATTGTGATGGTGGCTCTAAATGACCTGGCCTCTGGAGCTATCCATGTGCCCAAGCCTTTCATTGTACTGAAGACTGGTGGAGGCCACAGGAGAGGTGGGATTGACCAGAGTCCCAGGAGGGAAAGATGGGGCCTTAGTGCCCTGGAGCATGAGAGAGACCGGGGGTGGGGGGTGGGTGGGTGGGGTAGAAGCAGTGATGATGTAGGAGAAAAGGTCAGAAACTCCCCCAGTGGGAGGGCTGAGGCGGGGGTGGGAACAGCTGAGGGCGGAGGACCCTGGTCCTTGCCCCCCGGCAGGGGCAGGCTCTCTTGCCCTGGGGAGGGCCCAGCCTGGTCACCGCCTGCCCCGTTCTCAAGCCCAGGGGGAACTCAGGACTCAAGCCAGAGGCCAATGTCTGGCCACAGCCACAGGGGGACCCTTTAAAAACACAGCTTCCAAAACTTCTGATTCTTTTCAAAGTTTTTCAAAAACTTTTGGAGGTCTCAAAACTTCTGTTTTTGCTCATCTGCACAAGTACCAGGAACCACTTTCTGCCTCGTGACCTGTAGTTTTCCACCCAACTCCGAGGACAAGTCTATCCTCCGCTGTAAAGTCAAGAAATTGAGTAAGAGCGGCTGTTCAAGGTCAGCCTGTGGGCCTGGTCCAGTGGGACGCAGGCTTCAGGGGCAGAGGGCGGCAGGCCTCAGGCCACAGACCATGTTTGTGACCTACTCCCCTGTTCTCTGCCCTGGGAGATTGGCCTTGGTTTCTCTCCCTGAGGTTTACTTTCTGCTCCCTCTGCTTTCGTCCAAGCCCCAGGACATGAAAAGGGAGAACAACCCTGCTTGACACTGACCTCTACCTCCCCAGTGGTGAGGGGCTGGGGTATTCACAGGGTAAGGACGCAGCGTGGTCTGAGATGTAGGGAGAGGGGAAAGGTGATGGGAAATAAAAGGTGAGTTTCACTGTTGTTCTGAGCAGACCTTGACTAAGCTGTGGGTTTTTCCATAGGACGCTTGTTCAGTAGATGGAGCAGTTAGCAGGTTCTGAAGGTGGTCTTTTGGACCCCCGATGTCTCAAAGGTCACCAGGTGGACACTCGTGCGTGCCCAGTGGGAGGCTTGGTGGTCCCAACCAGCCTTAACTAGCTGGAGCCTGAACCAGACACAACTGACTCCAAATTCTTAGAAAACAACTTGGGCAAACATCTTATTGTTTGTGCTCGGTGACGTGTGGAGGACACGCAAGCCTTTTGTGGTGGCAGTGAAAGCAAGCTTGATAAATGAGGCCAGGTACAGGTGTGATGGATTTAACGATTTCCTTTGGTTTCAAAACCTTAGTAAACATGCGTGCGTGCGTGCTAATTCTCTTCAGTTGTGTCTTACCCCATGGACTGTAGCCCGCCAGGCTCCTCTGTCCATGAGATTCTCCAGGCAAGAATACTGGAGTGGGTTGCCGTGCCCTCTTCCAGGGGATCTTCCCAACTCAGGGAGTGAACCCACACCTCTTACATCTCCAGCACTGGCAGGCAGGTTCTTTACCACCAGCGCTACCTGTGAAGCCCTAATTTCAGTTTCTCCAGGAGCAAAGTAGCTAGTAGCTAGTACTGGCTTTGATGAGGTGTCTTTGATGAGGTGGCCAGTGACTGGGACGTCCCTGGTGGTCCAGTGGCTAAGACCCCATGCTCCCAATGCAAGAGGGCCTGGATTCAATCCCTAGTCAGGGAACTAGATCCCAGACGCTGAAACTAAGACCCAGTGCAGCAAAATAAAAATTTAAAAAGAAGGTGGTGGCTGAGGCTACTCCATCTTAAGGCTTGGCTTGGGGCTCAAGGTTTCCTCCCCTGCTCAGTGGCTCCCTCACGCTGTGGGCAAGCTGATGCTGGCTGTGGGTGTGAGGACTGAGTTCCTCTGCTTGGGAGCCTGTCCACACGCCAGCATGAGTGCCCTTACAGCCTGGTGTCTGGCTCCCTCCAGGACTGAGCAAGGCAGAAGCGGCTTCAGAGTCACGTGCTGTCACCTCCATCTTATTCTGTTGGTCATGCAGGCTAGCGCTGAGGCACTCCAGGAGGGGGCGGGGGAAGGTCTGAACTCCAGGATGGTGGCTCATGGCAGGCCTGGCTGCCACAGGGCCCTCAGAGCACTGAGGGTCTGCGTGGACCAGCTTCCATTTGCTACCTTGACTCTTGCTAAGGCTGAGCTATCATGGCCTTTCTGGTTCATTCAGCAGATATGTCTGAGCACTTTTTCTGTGTCAGGAGAATTGGTGGTTAGAACGTAAAGAACAGTAACCTCACAGGCCAGTAGAGAAGGTAATGCTGACAGTGAGAAGTGCTCAGTGTCACGGGGGCAGCAACAGATCCCTGGGGGGACTAGTGGGGGGATGGGTCAATGGGGCCTCGGAGGTGCAGCCTGGAACAGGTGAGGCCTGGCTGGGTCTGAGGGATTGAAACCAAGGATTAGTCAAACACATCGCACCTGCCTTTACTCATCAAGGTGATTTTTATTGTTGCTGCAGACGTCTGGCTCGTCCTTCAGGCTGCAAGGCGCCTAAGCAATAAGACGCTTGCTCCGGTTGTTTTCCAGAAAGCTGGAGTCAGCTGTGTCTAGTTCAGCTGAGCAAGAGTCAGCAGTGTCCAGTTTGAGCTGAGCTGGTTGAGACTGGCTGGGACCACTGACCTTTCAACTGAGTGTGCGAACGTGCAGAGGCCTGTTGCTGAGCTATGCCTGCACAAAGCGATGACCGGGACACCCTTTTCCATCACCTTTCCCCACGGTCCCTGTGTCTCAGATGACCTGCTTCTTTGATCTTCATCCCATAAACACACAAGGCCCTTGCCTGAGGGGAACTGGATTTGGGGTTTGTTTTCCCATCTCCTTGCTTGGCGGCCTTGCTGATGGACCCTCTCTTTGCTGCAGACCTTGGTGTCTCAGTGTTTTGGGTTGCTGTGCACCTAGGTAAAGAGGAGCCTGGTTCAGGATGGGTAGGAGGGAGAGGGAGGAGGAAAGAGGGAGGGGAGGGGGAGGGAGGAGAAGGAGGGAAGGGGGAGGGGGAAGGGGAAAGAGGGAGGGAGGGGGAGGGGGATAAAGGGAGGGGAGGGGGAGGGGAGGGAGGAGAAAGGGGAAGAGGGAGGGGGAGGGGAACAGGGGAGGGGAAGAGAGAGGGAGGGAGGGGGAAGGGGGAAAGTGTGGAAGTGGAGGGAGGACAAAGAGGAAGAGGGGGATGGAGGGGGAGGGGGAGGGGGAAAGAGGGAGGGATAGGGGGGGAAAGAGGGAGGGACGAGCACTTTCCCAGGTCAAGGAGCCCGCCTGGCTGCTCAGGGTGGGGGCCTCATGGTGCGGGGAATTGCGGGTCAGGGTGTCACTTTCCACGGCTCTGATTGAAGAACCTCATTTCGCACCCTTTGGACCCGTGCTGATCAGCAGGCAGATGCCAACAGCTGCCCTTGCTAGTCTGTTCCTGCAACAAAGAATGTGACTGGAAAGTTCTTTGGGAGCTCCCGCCCTGGAGGACCTGGCTGTGTTAGCGCTGGAGCATGGCTGCTGAAATAGTTTCCACTTGTGGAAAAGATGGCCTCACGCCCCTGCCCTGCAGGCATGCAGCACGTCACGTTTCAGGGACTCTGCCCAGTCGCTCAGATGCGGTCCCGGAGTGTGTACTGACACGCCTGTGGGTCTCTTTCCCTTGTTGTGGAAAAGCACGCTGCCCGCTGGGATCAGGCACACGGAGGTCTGAGAGGACTTGCCTGACCCGGGCCTGCTGTGCCCCCAAAGCTGTGCTGCTCCCTGTCAGATGCGGGCACCTCTGATGCTATGAAAAAGTCACTGCTGGCTATCCATTGACCCCTGTGGTTTGTGAGGTTTGTCCCATGTGGATACAGCCTCCTGTCTTAGGCCACACGTTCCTCTGGGCAGAGGCTCTGGGCAGCCCACTTCCTGTCCTGGGGCTCAGCAGGGCCCTGAAAACACGGAGGTGGAGTGGGAAGAAAGCGGGGGTGAGGGCACCCCCAACTCTGCAGAGTCAACCTTGGGGGTGCCTCCTACCCATCTGCTCCCTGCCCCTCCCCCAGTCATCACAGCTTCCACATCTTTCTCTGGCAGGTGGGTGAGGAGGGCCGAGCATCACACTTGGAGATGGAGCCTGGCGGGGAGAAGACGATCTCATGTTGGCAAAGCTTCATGCTGGCGGATAACAGCCTCTTTTCCAGCCCTGGGGCAGTTTCCAGCTTCTCCTGTCACGTTCAACCAACAGCTGTAGCCTGAGAAGCCAGAGGATAGAGAGCTACTCCAACCAGGGGGGGAGGCCTGCTGCTTCCTGATCCCATCACAGAGCCCTGCTGGGAAGGGGCCAGAGTGGGAGCCCCTCCACGGTCCTCCATCCTCGAGCGCGGAGAAGACAGGAGAGAGGCAGGGGTCTCTGCCTGGGGCTGGTCCACCCCAGCTCAGCTGAAACACAGGCGTCTCCAACCAAGACTCCACGGGGGTGGACAGAAGGCAGCTTGGGGCCCCTCCCACCCAGACTGTGGGGCAGGCCCAGGATGCATTCCTGTCTTAGATGCTGACCCTTCAGGAGTGGCTGCCCTGGGTGGGTTGGGGCTGGGATGAGAGCCTGAGGCCTGGCTTCTGGGTCACTGTGCTGGGCACCTGCTGGCCATGTTTGTAGAGCATGCACACTGTTACTCATGTTCTGATCTCTGCAGACCGTCCTTGAAGGATGTATGCTCCTAACAGCACACTGGGTCTGGGTAATTTTTTTTCTTTCTCTTAAAAAATAGACTTCAAAGAGCAGCTTTAGGTTCACAGCTAAACTAGGTGGCAAGTGTGATGTTTCAATATTCCTCCTCCCTCACACCCATGGCCTCCCCGTCATCATCTCCACCGGTTGGTACTTGTGTTACAACTGATGACCCCACATGGACATGTCATTATCACCCAGAGTCCACAGTTGACATCAGGGGTCGCTGTAGGTGTTGTGTGTCCTGTGGGTTTGGCCAAACATATAATGACACGTATATTATATATCAACACAGTATCATACGGAAAAGTTTCACTGCCCTAAAAACCCTCTGTTCTCCACCTGTTCATCCCTCCCTTTCCACAAACCCTCAGAATCAGACCTTTTTATCGTTGGCATAGTTTTGCCTTTTCCGTGACATCAAACTAGTTGCAGTCATATAGCATGTGGCCTTTGTTTCCTCCATGTCTTTTCATGACTTAACAGCTGGCTTATTTTAGCATGTAATAATATTCCCATCTGGATGCCCTGTATTCATTTATCCATCACCTACCTACTGAAGGGCACCTTGGTTGTTTTCAAGTTTTGGCAATTATGAATAAAGTCACTGTGAAAAAGCACCCATGTGCAAGTTTTTGTATGGACACGAGCCTCTTAAGAGGTAGGGAGATAGTTTACTGTCTGGTCCTTGCTGGAAGCTTCCCTTGTAGCTCAGTTGGTAAAGAATCTGCCTGCAATGCAGGAGACCAGTGTTTGATCCCTGGGTTGGGAAGATTCCCTGGAGAAGGAAATGGCAACCCACTCCAGTATTCTTGCCTGGAGAATCCCATGGACAAAGAAGCCTGGCAGGCTACATTCCATAGGGTCACAAGAGTTGGACACGACTTAGTGACTAAACCACCTTGCTGGAAGGTCTCAGGGTTGGGCTGCATGGAGAAGCTTCCCTGGGGGACCTGGAAACATCTGCTTTCTCACTGGCTTAGCTCCGGGGGAGAACCCATGTCTGTGTGTCTGGGAGAGGGCAGGCGAAGGAAGCCACTCACTGATGGAGAGGGAAAGGAAAGGCAAACGGGAAGAAAGAGAAAGAGAGGAAAAGGTTGTGTGAATTAAACCAGAATCCAGATTTTTCTGATCCGTTGCCAAACTGTAACAGAGGACATGGATGTCCAGTTGTTGAGGCAGGTTTGTGTGTCTGTGAGAGGGCAGAGAGTAGACCATCTGTATTTGATGAACACTCTGCCTGGAGAATCCCATGGATGGAGGAGCCTGGTAGGCTGCAGTCCGTGGGGTTGCTAAGGGTCGGACACGACTGAGCGACTTCACTTTCACACATTGGAGAAGGAAATTGCAACCCACTCCAGTGTTCTTGCCTGGAGAATCCCAGGGACAGGGGAGCCTGGTGGGCTTCCGTCTATGGGGTCACACAGAGTCGGACACGACTGAAGTGACTTAGCAGCAGCAGCAGCAGCTGCCTTTATTATGAAAAGTGAAGCCTGGGGGTTCAGAGGGGGTTAAGAGATTAAGGACTTGGATACAATCCTGGAATTTCATTCTTTTTAACTTTTGCATTTTTAATGAAAAATTTCAAATATTTCTTCAAAAAGGTATGCAGAGTATAAAGAATTCTCATGATGCCTCATCTTGCTTCAGCAATTCTCAACTTATGTGGTTTCCTTTTTATCTCCAACTATGCTCTTGCCCTATAATTTTGAAGGAAATTTCAGACCTCATGTGATTTTTATCCATAAAGATTTCAGTGTGTCTCCCTAGGGAGACTGCAATCATAGTACTTCTGGTTAAACATAAAAACAACCATATCTCGTGCACTTTACCCACTCAGTTCTGGATATTTTGGTTTGTCTTATTTAAAAAATGATTTGTTCAATTTAGGATCCAAATACGGAGAAGGCAATGGCAAGCCACTCCAGTACTCTTACCTAGAAAATCCTGTGGATGGAGGAGCCTGGTGGGCTGCAGTCCATAGGGTTGCTAAGGGTCGGACACGACTGAGCGACTTCACTTTCACTTTTCACTTTCACACATTGGAGAAGGAAATGGCAACCCACTCCAGTGTTCTTGCCTGGAGAATCCCAGGGAAGGGGGAGCCTGGTGGGCTTCAGTCTATGGAATCACAGAGTCGGACACGACTGAAGTGACTTAGCAGCAGCAGCAGCAGGATCCAAATAAGTCCATACATACATCGCAAGGGTTTGATATATCTCTTAGGTGTAGGATTCCTCCATCTTTCTCTTTGAATTAATTTTACTTTGCTGAAGAAACTCATTTGTCTTATCTTCCTGCAGACTGAACTAAGGCTGACTTTCTTGGCAAGACTGCTTAGGTGGTGGGTGGGCGCCCTGTCAGGAGGTATGGTGGTCTTTATTAATGGTTGACATCTAGACCCATCAGGTCATAAGGGCTTACAAAACAGTGATACTCTATCATGCCTTCTTCACTGATTAGCTGGGCCACTGCTCTAAAGAAAACATTCCCTTCTTCAGCTATTTAGTTACCCTGAGATATGGTTTGTGGAGGAAAGGGCAGAATAAATGTTTATCAGTTTTCAAAGGAGTTGGGTTTCCTGAGATATTCCAAAGGGTGTTTAAAAAAGTGGTGTTTTCTTCTTACGGAATCACTTTGCAGCTCTGGGTTTAAACACTCATTATCCTAGTGAATGTGTCCATTGTCTCAAAGCCTCATGACAAATAGGGCTATGGGCACTGGATCTGAGGAAACAACTGTACCTGCTAAGTCCGAAGACTTGTAGTTTGTTCTGGAATTCCTTACATATGCAGGCAAAACCCCAATCCCCTCTGATCTGGGAAGGTCTCTGATCTAGGACTGAGGGAGATTTTCTTTGCTAGGATACTTCTCTCATGGGAACAGGCTTCACTGGACAAAGGGATGCGATTCTTTCTAGGGTGTGCTTTAACAACCTAGAGTAAGAAAAGCCCAAGTTTGCAGGATGTTATCAGCTACTTTCACCTCCAGGACGTGTAGCCCTCATAGACAATACCACCCATCCACCAGTGTCTCCTCGAGGGACTGGCAGGAGTTCTGATGAGGAAGAGAACCAGACAGATGCCCACTTGGGTCAATGGCGGCCCAGGCCAGGCATCTGTTGATGGCTGTAAAATGAACGGTCACATCGGCGTTAGGCATATGTACAGAGAACCAAGCACTGGGCTGGGTGTGCACGTTCACCCAAGCACTAAATGCACAGGAGAGCTAAGGCAGCACGAGTGACCTGGAGCAGCCAGACACCAGTCTTAATCGATTCAAAGGCGACTTGGTGACACTGGTGCCCCACTGGCTGACGACTCACCCAGGCACCCATCCGTGCCTCCCCTTCCCACCTGTGTGCACACAGCCAGACCGAACCCTAGGTTCAGAAAGACCACTCTTTGCTCAAGACAGACAAACACAGTGTTTTGAGTATTCTGCCTGTATGTATTCAACTCAGACTCTGTGAAGAGTTTAAAGGCAAACTGAGAAGATAGTGAGTAGATATACGTCAGTACTTCCTGTGTATCATTTGCATAATGGCTACCAGGTGGATCAGTGATGACTAAGAGCTGACTCATGGAATTCTCTGTATCAGAATTACGGGGAGGGGGAGAGTGTTGACAAATATAAATTATGACCCCTGTACCCCCCTACACACAGATTCAGTGAAACAGGTGTGGAAACTGGGGGAGGGGAGCTGGGGGTGAGGCCAGCTCAACCTTTATTTTTATCACTTTATTTTTTTCAAAGTGCTCCTCACGACTCTGATGCCCAAACAGGCTTGAGAACTACTGAAATAATCAGAGATTTTCAAATACAGATGCAATTTCTGAAGGGTGTTCATTCTACATAATTACTCAGTTTCTGGGTCTTATTTCTTCCCTAGAGTGATCCCAGGAAAGCTATAAGTTTCCAATAAAACATCTTTTGATTAAGAACATCTGAACTATCATTGTTTCTACAATTTAGGAAGCTTATCAAGGTAACTCTGGAAGAAACTGTATCTTACAACATCTCCAGGAATGATTAGAAATCTTGATTTCCGATCACAACCACTGGTGTAATCTACACTATTGGGTTTGGATTTACAGAGCTAGAAACCTGAGTTAACTAAATTAAAATTACATTAATGAAGGCCCTTTGTTAATAGCTTGACTACTGTATCCAGAAAGTGGCCAGGTGTTCAGCTGTCTTCAATTCAAATGCTGTTTCTGATTAGTGTTCTAATTGGTTTAATAAGATTCAAAAAACTTGACCTAATCTTTCTCTTTTTGATGCATTTCAAAGGCGTATTTGTGATCTTCTAAAACCTCTGTGAGGCTTGTCATCACCTCCTTGGCTGTGGCAGCATGTTCTGGCAGAGGTCCAGCAAACATCCACCAGTCAGGAAACCTTTAGGGTGATTATGGGTGTGACTTTTTTAATTGTATAATTCATTTATACAGAGAAATCATTTGGAATTAATTATTTACAGTCTTTTTCAGTTTTCATTTCCACTGGCCAGATACAGTTCACATAACAGTCCACGTTTACTGGAACAGTCACCATGACAAATCTTCCACGACATGGGTTTTCAGTCCTCCTCCGTCCAAGACAATGATTGCATTTGAACAGAAACATTTCAGAGTAAAACACTCACCAGTCTCTTTTCCCCTCTTACGAATAAATCTGCCAGAATGGATCTAATATGATCAAATTGTCAACACATTTCCTTTTCTTTTCAAACCCCTTATTTGCAAGTACTGTAAATCAAGGCAAACACTGCTCACATCCCCCAGGCCTTCTACGACTTACTACATACTCTCGACTTCAGCTTTTACTATCTCTTCTCAGAAACGTCTGACACATTCAGACATTTTTACTTTAAGACAAAATTACCCTCTTTTTCCCTCTGTTTTTTTAAAAAAAATACTTACTACCAGTCAATTGCCTTCCCTCTTGCTTTTCAGAGAATATTAACTTTCCATGAAATCCTTAAGATGGTTTTCTTTCAGTAGTTCAGAACACACTGAGTCATTTCATGTGTGTCCACCACCCTGAAACACTACACTTTAAAAAAAATCTCAATTTTCTTAACTGGCTCAAAAACAGTATGGCTTGATTTCACTTGGTAAAGTTAATATGATTTAAAAACATACACACACACACACATTTTTAATCAAGGGAGAAAAATACTTTAAAGACGTGCCAATTTGAAAAGGGATCAAAGTAAAAAAATAAAAGGAAATACTAAAAACTACTTTACAATAAAAAAAAATTAAATAATCGGCAGGTTAAATCAATGAAAAATGAGGAATGTAGAGTGAAAAACAAACTAATAAAAAGCATTCCAGTTGGCAAAATGGAAAACCTATTAAATTTTTTTGTTTTCCAAGGAACTTATGTTTCAATGTAAATTTTGAAATATTACAAACATTCCAAGTAGATCTTAGATGCCAATGTTACAATTTCAAATTCTGCATGCAAAGTTCATCAAAAAAACACTGGTAAAATCCTGGTATTTGCAAAATTTTAAGTTTTGGCAAATAACTGTAAATATCACAATCAGTATTAAAAAGTCATGATGAATGCAGAAGGAGAATACCTGTTAAGTATTTCATTTGATTAAAAATACCAGGTTTGCATGTTCTAAATGATCTGAGAAGAAAAAAAAAAAAACACTGCAGTTTAACAGTAATCTGTATATGTATCTTTAGCTGCCATTAAAAAAAATAAAAGAACAACAACCAAAACCAACCAAACACACAGAAGACATGAGACGGGTACTGAGTAACGCTGCCGTGCTCACAGGACAGAAAGAAAAACTGTACAAGGTCATAAATAAAGTCTCTCCCAGTTGCTGCCCAGAGCTTCCTTTATACCAGGGTCTCCTTCCGCTTGCCACCGACCTGGGCTTTGTCCCCGGCTTTGCGGAGGCTGGTCTGGGCTTGGGGTGCTTTCATGCCCATCGTGTGGTCTGCTGTGTGCACCGGCGCACCACACTCGGCGGCGTCTCCATCAGCTTCACCCTGAGTCATGCTAGAGGCCGTGGACGCCTGTCTCTGGGCCCTGGTGTTGCCGGTGGTGGTGGGGTTCTCCCCGCACTCCTCATGGAGCTCTGAGGGGCCAGTGGCCTGCCGGAAAGGGGCGATGGCGGTGCGGATGCAGCTGAACCACTGCTGCTTGTGGAACACGTCGTTGGCTTGGAGAGTGTGAGACTGGCCTGGAGAGGGGTCTTGGAAGCGAACTCGGAAGATGTTTTTAGCTAGAAAAATAAACATTGACAAAAGGAAATCAGACTTAGAAAGCTTATTCTAGATGTGGTCAGACTACATGAGTATGGGTGCTGGTCTCCCCACAGCAGGTACATCTAGGAGGCAGCGCCCTGTGTATTATGTATGTATGAGGTACACATGCTGGAGTCAGAGCACCACAGCACCTAACAACTCAGCGAGTGGACCAGGTCGGGATGACAGAACTCATTTCATGTTTAGTGTTTTGACTGGGGACAGATTCTTAATTATTAAAGCTGAAATCATTTAAGTTCTGAGTTTATGATCATTGAAACCATTTTAAAGTGTGATTGGTACCTTTATCTGAGTTGCCAAAAGCCCCTCGGAAGGACCCTCCCATCCTCACGTCTCCATCCTGCAGGTCTTCCAAGACCAGTTCCTGGACGGGGATGGGCTGCCGGTAAACCTGGTAGGAGTGACGCTCGTTTCGAGTAACAGGCCGAGTCAACACCAAGATGTCTTGAAACAGGAAAATGTACAGTTTCTGGAGAAGCAAGAAACAAATACTTCTTAAATGCAGAACTTTGTGACTTTTAAGTGAGTGAAATCCATTGTTAAAAAAACGTGACTGGACCTTAATTTTATCAAATTGATTTCCTAAGATCCCCTTACAAATGACTTCATAAAGATGGTGCTTTTAAAGCAATGCACGTTCTCCTTGGAGAGCTTTTCTCACTGTAGACTATATTCTGTCCATGTGTAACATTACATCAGCAGCAGCTGAGCAAACGCCATGTACCACAAAGACCTGTCTGTGGCAACGTGACTGGAAATGCCAGGACTGTACACTACAGTCTTCTAACAGGGCGAGAACTTAAAAATGTAAGCTGGTAAAAATGTTAATGGTTCTGTTTTGTCTAAACAAAGACAAACCTAAGCTTTTATAGAACAATGAGGCCTTATAAGAGAAATCAGAGATGGAAGATTAATGCTTTCCAAACAGAACCTCAACTTACTAATTGGGTTTCTGAAAAGTACATGATGAAATAAAACCATTCCATGTGTATACTTAGTTCCAGCAGGTACCTTTGTAACTAAGATTGAAAAAAGAAGTTTGCTCTCATTCTATCTGCTGTAAAAGGTTGTTTCATAGTTCTAAAAACTTCCACTACTATAAACTCTTCAAAAAATTATTCTGAAGGATATGCTTTTTTATTAAACATCATAAAACTGTAATTTATTTAGAACGGAACCCCTAGCCAAACAAGTTGACTTATGCTTCAAAACTAAAAAATAAATTATTACTGATTATCCACCAAGACATTTAAGTCACTCTGTAACGACAAAAACCAACTATTTGCTTTATCAAAGCTGATAACATAAAATCCAGTTACTTTCAGTATGTGACGAGTTTATTTTATAAACCTGCTTCATAATTCATGTGGAAAAAACTAAACAATAGGAAGAGGGCAGGAACTGCTCACTTCACATTAGTGTTAAATGCACTTACGTGTCCATTTTTATTTTTCAGTTCCCCATGGCAAAGCAACACTTTGCTTGCTTCGATTCTAGGGTCCTTCTGCTTTTCATCCAGATACTCCAGCTTGTCAATGTAATACTGGCATTCTGATTCACCTTTCTTCACGTTGATATCAGAGAGAACTCCTTGTATTATTAGTATCTAAAAAATTATATATATATAAAAAATTAATGGTGCACTTTCAGCATATTAATTTATTCCTGTTTTCCTACAGGACTAAAATGTTGCATTAAAATGATAAAATTTTACAACTTGAAGGGACCCCAGGAATCAGATAATTCAGTCAGTCCCTTCATTTTACAGTGTCAGCCACACTGGTGATTTGACTTAAGTCACACAGCTAGCTAATGGAAAAGGTCAGATTAGAACCCAGTCTTCTGACTAAAACATAAATAAAACATCTGTTACACCTCTTTACTAGTGCAGAGTGTGCTAACACATGAGAACTGAAAGTTCATGGACTCATTCAGCATGCAGAAGCTGTGAGGGGATCACAGTGTATCTTTCTCAGGAAAGCTAACATGCAAACTGGCAAAGCACAGGAACCACTTCTTGGGCTACTTACAGCCTCTTCCAGGAGCTGAACATCTGGGTGGTCTTTGGGAGTATGTCTAAGAATCTCTTTCAACAGTAAAGGGTATTTGACAAGGCGGCTTCGAGGAATATCGAGGAAACTCCAGAGATCCAGTTTTCGGCTGAAGGGAGACTCCAGACACCTCTGGAGGAAGTCCTGGACTCTTGGGTCCTGTTTCTTCTGATCCAGAAGAGCCTTGGCTGCCAGCTGGTTACTGCAGTAGCCTTTGTAGGCATTCAAGCCTGGCAACTAAAGAGCAGTAAGAGAAATCAAAGTATAGTCCACTAGTGTGACTGCAAGCATAAGACATGAGACTTAGAGCTATTCGTGAAAGTTTTTAACAAGCTGTGAAGATTCTCCTGCAAGTGATAATGGGTGACTGTTCTCTCACTTGACTGTACATGCAAAGGCTGTCTTTCATCACCGAACACCAGTCATCCCTCCTGGAACAGGGCCTGGCATCAGCCAGGCACTCAGATGTTAACTGAGAGAGTAAGACAGGTAATTAACAGTACGTAATGTGGGAATTCTGTCCAAGGAGGAACATATTCTTAAAACAAATGAAACGGTGTCATTCATGGTATGTTTTTCTTAAACAGTGACTGCAACTTCTGTGTATATTTGTTCAGTTTTAGTGCCCCATTTATCTGATTTTAGAATCCACTAACTGGATCAAATCAGTGTGATCCTGATCACAAGTGACAAGCCTGCCCTGTCTGCATAAACCTGCAACATACCCAGTTTACGAGAATGCGGCCAACATGCTCCACTGTCCCGCCAGGCTTGGTGGCTTCTCCTATTCTCGCCAACAAATCTGAAGTGTCAGAAAGCAGAAATTCCAAGAACAAGTTTATTTAAAAATAATTCAGGGAGGAGCAAGACAGTGGTAGGGAGTTAAGAGGTGCAAACTACTGTGTATGATATAATTAAGCTACAAAGGCATACCGCACAGCACAGGGAATGTAACCGTAACTTTAAATGGAGTATAATATTTAAAAATATTAATCACTATGTTGTACACCTAAAACTAATTTTGTAAATCAACTCTATGTCAATAAAAATTTCAAAAATATCCTGAACTAAATTAGAAGTTTAGATTTAAAATTACTTGTTGTTGCTGTTCAGAATCTTACAAAAATTAGGGAGCACACCTTACCTTCATGCAGAGGTATGTAAGCATCCAAATCACCAAATATGTGTGTGAGCTCCTCTTCTGACATAATAGACAGCTTTAACATGGGGTCGTGGTAGGCCTGTTGGAGGGGAGAAGTGCGCACACACAGATCAAGCAAATAAAATACGAAGAGAGGTCCGCATGTGAATCAAGCCTGACTATGTAAAAACCAGCACGGATATTATTTTATACATAACAGAAATTAAAGTACATGTTAATCTTGAAAAACTCTTCCTTATATTCATATTTGAAGAAATGCCTCTAATAAACCTCATCTGAAATTAGTATGCACCAGTAGATATTCTCTACTTTTCAACTTCTAAAGGTAACACCCTTTAGAATTTGTGGAATATAATTCTTAAAACCTATGGCACAGGAGAGAAAGTTCTTCACTGACCTTTCTTGCAAGTTTGAGGTCCTCAATTAAGTCCTGTTCCCCTCGGGACATTTCATAGATTGCCTAAAAAAATCCAGCAAACATCACAGGTCACTCCTTCCCTTCAGAAAGGAAAATTACATACAATGGATAGTTACCATTATTTACCTGATGTTTGAACAGCGCTTTTCAAAGTGACTCAATCTGAACACTGTAATTCAGAATGGAACCTCTAATAAGAGGATGCCATAAGTTTCATATTCTACCCCATCAGGGTATTAAACCAAATGACCACCACCCTCTGCAAGTGTTGAAAACAGCCACTCAAAGGCAATATGCAAGTCTATCTTGCCGGAGGTGTTAGTTTGCTATTCTTCCGACAAAACACATGTTTAAGAATCAGAGTCTATGTTTCAGTTTATGCTAGTACACACAGTCTTGCTGTGGGGCACACACCTCTTGACGTCTGATCTCCCTGGAGGTTAGAGACTGCTTCATGCTGCCGTCTAACGTCTCAGACCACAGGGCACTGCTTCTCCTTTTGGCAGGCACTGGGACTGTCGACCTGCTGGAAAACTTCTGGGCTGAAGCTGGGGATCTGCTGTCACCACGAAGGGTAAATGACTTAAAAGAAAAGAAAAGAGTGAATAAGAAAAAGCTTTGGAGGATACAGAAACTATTTTTTTCCTAAAAAAAAAAAAAAATAAAAGGACAAATTAAAAGGTTCTGACAATTTATTTATGCATAAAAGTCATTTATGCCAGCTTCAATCTGACAGTATTATAAAATATTTGTCAGTCAAAATTACTTTCTGGGAATAAAAACTATCCAAGTTCTTGCTTTGCTCTAAGATGTAAACGAATATAATAATGTTATATAAATATTGTTTTGACAATATTCCTTAACAGCATATTCCAAAAGAGGAAAATTATGTTTAAGTATAACAGTACAAACCTGTCTGTACAGCTCAAAGAAAATGCAAATTTTAGGCTTCTATAAATCGTCATCTCACCACATTACTTGCTCCTACCTGTATTGTTTGACCAAAGCGCCTGACGGCTCCATTTCTTACAGGAGAGATTAGATTTGCCAAGGATGTGACCCGAGCTAGAGGTCGCACTCTTTTATTGCTTGGCTCCTGTGAAAACAAAAACAAGTTATACTAAACATGCGTTTAGGTATAACGATTTCAAAAGTTTGGACAAAATGCTAAGATCTCTCAAAAGTCAGATATTTGTACAGTATATACGAGAAACATGGAATTCGAAAGTGAATGTTGTTTCTCCTTGTTAAAATATGAAGAACACTAATGAGTAATGGAAAATTAAAAAATAAATGGTACAAGAAAGGTCAAATACCTGATCACTGAGACCATAACATACTATCATTAAACAAACAAACAAAAAAAATCCAAAATTAAAACAAAAGAATTAGATTAAAAAAAAATCCTACAGAAAGTTTTAGTTTAATATAGAGAATAACTTTTAAAAAACACCTTCTTATTATGAAAAATCAAACATACACTTAAGGGGAGAATTGCATAATGGATCTTGGTCTAACAACTGGTTTCATCTGTGCCCATATTGAAGTATTTTACAGCAAATGCCAGAGCTTCTGTCATTTCACTCTGAAATACTTCACTTAAAGAACAGCCTTTAAATGAAGGCATCGGACATTGAGATGAGTCAGCTCCAAGGCAGCCAGGTCCCTGTGGTGGGAGGTGTTTAAGCACAGGTAGAACATTGAGGAGAGGAGGCTGAGCCTCTGGACTCAGACCGACTGGGCCCAAATCCTGGTTCTGACACTAGACAGGAAACATCCTGGGTCCCAATGTTCTCATCTGTAAAATGGGGTCATCATGAGAGCTTCTCTTATAAAGGTGATATGAAGATTAAATAAGATGTTTAAAGGGTTTAGAATAGTTCTCGGAACATACTGAGTTTTAGCTATCCTTTCTCAGGAATATTTCCACTTACTATGCAAATACTGGTATTTATAAATAATTAGATCCTCATACGTTTAATTATCAAGGAAAAATACATAAGATTGAGAAGATGTAATTATTTTACATACATTGCTTTCAAAACAATAATAGTATAGCAAACACATCATTTACCAAAGATTCCAAAACCTTACAAACTGCATTTCTTTAACTTTACAGCTAGGAGAGTGGAGGCACTCCACCAGGTGACTCACACAGCTGCCTAGGTAATGAAGGTTAGATCATAAACTAGTCCTACCCTTTATAATGTCTATGGTGTATAATTATTTGTTTGTAATTTTTGGTGCCTTTGGCAACTGTGGCATACTTGACAAAATTTTAATGAGGCTACAGAAGGGTAAATGATGAAAAATTATACAAAACTCACTACTTAAAAACGACAGATGAAATTTTTTTCTAAAAAATCTTTGATATGACCCAAGTCATGAAAAAGAGGAAAGTGAATAAAAATAATTCCCTGAGAATAATTTGAGAGTAAAGTGGCAGAAAGAGTTAAAATCCTCTGGAAAGAACTTAAGTGATGGAATATCCAAACAAGCAATGAGACTTATCTAGGCTCCGAAGGTGTGGACACGGCCAAATGTGACCAGAAGGATCTGCAGACAGACCACAAAGTCCAGGCCCCTGGGTCAGTCCTGAAGAGGTAGTGTGGCAGGTCAGCCCCCACCCCCACCCCAAATAACTGACTCCGAAGTAAAACTGTGACTATGAAGCCACAAGTGTGCGAATGTTAAATGAACTGAAAAAGAAACCTCCCGAGATATCTACTAAAATGACGCACTGTGGGGCTGAGGACATGTGTGAATGCCTTTACCAGACCCATCTGTGGAAGACTGAAGGGACACATGCGCGGGCAGAAGGCAGGCAGAAGGCATTCCTTTCTATTTAGTAAAGGCAGGACAAAGACGCTTCTGTGTAAACGGAGATAGAATTACCTCACAAAGTATGATATGCCAGTGCCAAGGAGAAACAGAGCAGTTGTCAGGAAGATTTGCTCCACCGATTAGAAGGAGAGGTTAATTCCTCATCCTTGTTTAGAGCATAACCAATCTGACCTTCCTGGTAAATCATAAAATATTTAATTTCAAATGAAAAGTCTTGGAAAGGTGCTCTTCCCAGTGAATTTGAAAGGAAAAGTTAAGTTTAGCTGGAAGGAAAGGAATTTCTGATATCTACTTTAATACATAAAATAAAAAATTCTTATCTTTGGATCAGTCAGTACAACTACTAATCTCCTGGTAACGTGAAACTGTGATATTTAAAACGAAAACTGCTGAATTTAATTTAGATAATTAAATGTAAATATATCTAAAGCATCTTTCTGAAACTAAAACTGAAATGTGGATTCTCTGAGGGTGGAGGGGTATTATGCCAGGCAGTATATGTATGGTGTTAAATATGTTCCCAGCCCTTGAGAAGCCCACCCATAATCTCACTGCTTCACAAAGGAGATGCTAGTCTCAGGAGCGTATCTAATCTAAAACGCCTGGGAGGAGCATCCGGCTAGCTCTGTCACAGAGCAAGATACTCTTAAGTCTGTACCAAAGTAGTGCTGAATCAGGAGTACAAGGAGGAGGGCCTGGGGTGAGAGGACATCTTTGTACTTTTCACACTGGCTTTTGGGATCTGAAAGTAATTTTCATGCCTTACTAAACGTTCACATGTGAAGAATGCTTGTAAGATGCAACACAAACTTTTAGCATGTATATTTATTACAAAACTACAGAGAACTTTAATGAATAACTAATTCAAAAAGTATGATTGAAAGGCAAAGATATAATACTGAATATGGCTCACTAATCTCAGGATAAATACATTTGAAAAAAATCAGAGATAACTGTTGTGGAAAAGTGTTATAGACCAGGTCACCTATAAGGTAGGGACAACAAATTGTTATGAGTTAGAATTTGGTATGTGTGAGCTACAACCAAGAGCAGTGTTTCTTTAGAGGTTGAGATGAGCCATCTAACCTATTCTGGTTTCTTGTGGGGAGTGCTGGGAATCCTCCCATGTCTGTCCCTCTGCAGGTGAAGGAACAGAGGGTAGGAGTCTACCTGTCTTACCAGTACCCAAATAAGGCTTTCTTCCTGGTTTTATTTTCGTGTTATTTTTGTTTTGAAGTGTTGTTAGCAACATTATGGTAAATATAAGAAGCTTAAAGAATTCGTACAGATAGTGAGACTGTACACCCTCCTTCAAAGATGATCTGAAAACCCAGGGGAACACAAAGGACACAAACAAGTTTCACATGTTCAAGGAACTTTCTACTGTCGGCAACCTTTCACTAGTGCTAAAGTTCACTTAGAGGGAAAAAACCCAACACCCTCTAATATAAATTTATGTTGTTTATTTAGGTTAGCTTTTAACCAGACTCTAGGTTTGCCAGGCAATCACATGTATTGTTATAGGGAATCTGACTTGAGACCTAGTATTTAATCAATCTATTTATTTCACTAACCCAGTTGTATTCAGTTTTTATGCCTTAAAATATTTTCTGGATAGCTACAAACAGAAAATTCTTAAAAACAGTTTAAAGTCTTTTACTGGGATGTACCTTGCGCACAAAAGCAACAACATGGAAAAGTTCTAAGGTGAACCCTGTTTTCTTGTAAAAAGGTTTTTTTTTCTCCTCAGGATGTCACATAGAGGATATATTTTTTTAGGGGGGGTCGTCTTTTCTAGAGTCAACCAAATCAAGACCCAAAAAACCAAGTATTGTGTCTGGGTTTACTCATTCGGTTTACTGGATAAATAAATAATTTTCTATTTGGCAAAACCTTTAAGAAGAATGAAAAGAAAAAGTTATTTATAAAAAGATAAAACTGAGTTATGATCACATAGGATTTCTTCCCTTTCCTTTTAGTACTAAATAGTCAAATACAGTTATTTATTTAAGGCTGTGCTGCTAAAAGCCTGATGACATTCCTGGTGTTTTTAATCTCTGAAATATAGGTATGCCGTAAACATGGTCAGTGTCTGCTACCAAACAAGGCTAGTTCCATTTTAGTATTTACATGATGACCACTTTTGCGAAAACTGAAACACAAAAGCCAAAACCAAACAGAAAAACAAAAACCAAAGCCAAATCATGTCTTTTAAAGATGGCAGCTATTTTAACTACCAAAGGTGTGTGTGTGTGAGACACACAGCTTTGCTGAGACACTGCACATATTTAAAATGTATAATCACGTAAGTTTTGATATATGTACATGGCCACAAAACCATCACCTCAAAGCAGCGGCATATAGTTAACTGAATACTGGAATGAGATTTCTATTTCATCAGCGATGATAAAGTACATACCATAGAGTGTATCTATTCCCGTGTGCTATATATATAGAATGAGCACATAGCATTAACTATTAAAATTAAATAAGAGCATAAAAGTCACTTGTCTTGATAAATGTTCATAAAGACCTTAAAAAAGTACAATAACTTCAGGTAATTAAAGCAAGGACAGCACAAGTACCTAAATAATGGTTCACAGGCTTAAATAATTTAACATATTTTTCTTTCTGAAGGACAAAGCCACACAAAACGAACTTATCAGATGTGGAAAGAAAATTAAAAATGAACGCTGGCATTTTGTTCACTAGCATTAACTTGTAACAGAAATAAATGCAAGACAAAAAAAAAACCCCAAAACAAAACCTAACCAAACAAAAAACTGTATTAAACATCAGAAATGTGACCAATTCAACCAAACCGAAGGATGTACATTTAAAATCTTTTTCTTTTGTATAAAAGTTTGTGTACTCTTAAGTAACGCCACGCATAAACACATTTCAAACCTGCATGTGAATCAAGGTCACTTGAAAGCTCAGTAAGAGCAGAAGTTCAGTTTAACGTCATACTGTTTAATAAGCTGTTCAAGTGGGTAAGTTTCGTGGCGTTAGAAACCTTCCCTGAGCTGTTCTCCTCCTGTCTTACCTCCTGCTCTCGGAAAGACTGGTTGTTCACGTCGAGGACTCGTATGGTCCTTTTAATGGGCAGGAGACCTCCGACCTCATCGTGCGCCACCATGCTTCCCGAATGGCCCCGCGTCCCCAGCCCGAATCCCCCGGTTTCTCCCGGCTGGCTCCTCCCGGCGGGTCGCTCAGCCGGCCCGCAAAGCCATCAGCCAGTCTCGGCGCGGCTGCAGCTTCTGCGGGCGCCCGCCAGGCTCGCAACCTCCAGGCTCTAGGGGCGGGGCGGGCCCGGTGGGCGGGGCCCCGGGGACACGTGACCGTCTTAACTGACAGCCGGGCGCACCTAGGCCTCTCCGCTTTCCTTCCCAGAGAAAGCTATCAGGGGTTATGGAATTCTACAGTGGTGGTCAGAGGGGAAAAGGAAACTGGGTTAATGTAACGCTCTTCCTGATTTAAAAAGCATTCCCAGAGACAAACGAGCTGTTTATCCAGGTTTCCTTTTTTAGTACTTAGCTGCAAACACGGATACTTTTTCTATTAAACCCTGTTACCTAAAAAATAAATTATGGACTACTTGACAACTTTCAGTTCAGTTCAGTTGCTCAGTCGTGTCCGACTCTTTGCGACCCCATGAACCGTAGCACGCCAGGTCTCCCTGTCTATCACCAACTCCTGGACAACTTTAAGAAAATCATAATTCAGAGTTAAATAATGTAGATACTAAAGACAAGCCTAATTGTCCAGGGACCTTGCTTTTATTTTACATAAGTGCAATTTCTAGTCCAAAACCTTACCTGTATGAAGCAACCCTACTTCTGTTGGTTTGGCAGGCCTACAATCGAGCAGGTTTTCTTCTTAGTAAGTACTGTATTCCATTTTGAAAAGTAGAATTTTCTCTTAATTATATCCTACTATCAGCCTGCCAGGAGAAGGCAATGGAACCCCACTCCAATACTCTTGCCTGGAAAATCCCATGGAGCCTGGTGGGTTGCAGTCCATGGGGTTGCTAAGAGTTGGACACCACTGAGGGACTTCACTTTCACTTTTCACTCTCATGCACTGGAGAAGGAAAAGGCAACCCACTCCAGTGTTCTTGCCTGGAGAATCCCAGGGACAGGGGAGCATGGTGGGCTGCCGTCAATGGGGTTGCACAGAGTTGGACACGACTGAAGCGACGCAGCAGCAGCAGCATGAGCCTGCCAATGCAGGAGACTCAAAAGACATGGGTTTGATCCTTGGGTCGGGAAGATCCCCTGGAGGAGGGCATGGCAACTCACACAAGTATTCTTGCCTGGAGAATCCCATGGAGAGAAGAGCCTAGAGGGCTACGGTCCATGGGGTCACAAGAGTTGGACATGACTGAGTGACCAAGCACACATGCACTATGAATGACAGGATGCTGGTCATTTGTGAAAACAATTCTTAGGATTTATTCAGTTCAGTTCAGTAGCTCAGTCGTGTCCAACTCTTTGTGATGCCAGGGACTGCAGCACACCAGGCTTTCCTGTCCATCACCAACTCCTCCTGGAGCTTGCTCAAACTCATGTCCATTGAGTTGGTGATCCTATCCAACCATCTCATCCGTTGTCATCCCCTGCTCCTCCTGCCTTCAATTTATTAGGATCAGAGAAATCTGAAGCATCTCTATAAAGGCGCTATTCTAAATGATGCAGATGATAGAAAACAATAGGTTCCACATCCACTCCTGAAGTGCTAACAGATCATTGTGTAAAGCAAGGCCACATAAAGAGATAAGTGATGCAAGACAGCTTCTTACAAGTCCCAAATAAGTTGTATGGCTAGTGAGGTGTTCAGGAGAAGAGACCACATCCAGAGTCTTCCCAGCTGAGAAAAGGGTGGGAAAGACACTGTGGTTGGGGCTGTAAGACATTGTTTCAGAGCCTGGAAGGTCATGTTGTGTTTTTCATAGGTCTGAGCAAAGGAAAAGTGCAAGGCCTTCCCAAAGGAGCACAGGGAGCAAACTCACAGCATGAGGTCATGGGCTGTGGATAGAGGTGTGTTGTAAGGTGGTGTTTATGATGGTTTAAAAGATGGCTGGAAACGTAATGCAAAAATCATAGCCAGGTATCAAGAACTTTGCCTAAGGTAGGCCAGTGGGAAAAGCAAAGGACAGATGCAAGACAACATGTGCAAGAAGTTAGAGATTTCGACGGCTGTAAAGTTAGGAGGTAACTGTTAATGCAAATAAAGAAGAATCAGCTTTGAAAGGACATTCTGAGTTTCATTTTAGATATACTAAGTCTGAGGTGGTGGAAAACATGCAAATAAAACTGAGTTAGTAGTTGGAAATGTTGGACAAAGACTCATGAGGTCAGAGAGTGGATTTAGACTGGGGAGTCAGAGACACAGGGATCTGAGTTGAAGCTCTGGGAGTGAATGAGATGCCTGGGGGAGAAAAGCTGGACAAAAAGAAAAGAGGCCCAAGGATCTAACTTTGGAGAAATGCCAAGGGAGAAAGAATTTTGCAAAAGGAACAGTCAAAAGGAAGGAAACAAAACAGGATGCCAAGGGAAGAAAAGGTGTTAATTATGGCAAAAAGGTTACGAAGGGTAAGAAAAGATTCATGGATTTACTGATTATAGGTCCAGTGAAGACCTCAAGTGTGCTAGTTCAGCAGAATAAAGACAGAAAAGAAACCACAAAGGTTGAAGAATGAATCAAGCAGAACAGTGGGCATAGACTATAATGACAAATAATCTATAAAAAACAATTTACTAAGATTTGCAGAACAGTGTTACTTCTTGCAGGGAGGAAGAATGCTGTCCTTCCATAAACACCAATGTGTTTTGCATTTAGGATGGTGTTAATAATCTGTCTGCTTTGAGGCTTGGAAAGAGTAATGGCGATTGGCTGTATTTCATCAACTAATCTTTATTACCAAGTCACACCTGGGCAACATGTGTGATGCACGGGACCTTAAGAGAGGCTGCTTATAGTAGACAGTTCTCTGTTACACAGCATTAAAGTGGAAGGACCTTAGAGATCCTGGAATCTTGTTCCCTTATTTTACAGGTGAGAACACTGATCTGCTTAAGCCCTCAGAGCTCATAAGGTCCAGTAATCTGGTTTAATTAGTTTCATCCATTAAAAAACAGTTGCAAGGAAGGCTAATACCTTGTGGCTACTTAGTTTCATAGGGAATAAAGGACTTATGCAGAGAGGGAGTGAGGAAAGAAGCTGCTAGGGTGTTCTCACAGTCTCTTACCTGACGTCTTTCTCAAGGCTCTGTTTTTCTATTAGTTCTGATAGAGGTTAAGGCCAAGGTAATTGGGGGGAAATGATTATCTCTCACTTCTCTCCTTCAGTAAGGATGTAAGGGATAAAGGTAGAAATAGCCACAAAAGCTAAGGAGGTATAGTGATAGTCCCAGTGGAAAAAAATCTCAGCTCACCAAACCTAAAATCTTAGCTTCAGTTTGATGTCCAGGTTTGTGGTCTAAATCTAGACAACTGTACAGAGCATTTATAAAAGCAACAGTGACCCTGGGATTCAGTTCAGTGAGCACTCTGAGTGATGAGTCTGAGGGACTCTTGACTCTAACAATGCTCTATTAAAATCCAATGGCTGAAAAGGTCCCTTGTGGCCGCTAACTCACCCTCCTAAGAAAACTTAAGAGGAAAATGGACAGTGGGGAAAAGAAAAGGGAAATGTGAGTCCTTATTTTGTGCTGGGAGCTTTATGCATATTATCTTATTCACCTGACTTTATGAAGTATGTATTATTACCTTCATCTTACAGATGGAGGAAATCAGGCCTCAGAAGGTTTGAGAAACCTGTCCCAAGTTTCAGGGGTCATCAGTGGCTAGACAGGTTTGAATCTGGTCTGCTCAACTGCTGCTGCAGTGTCCCTTCCCCATGAGACAGTCTGTGTAGCACCTTCAGCTCAAAGCTCAGGCATGGCTAGTTGTCATTCTATGAGTTAGGAGCAGAGCTGAGTTTAAAACACAATCTCTTAGTCCTAGGCTAGTTTTGTTAAATAACTGCCACCAGTTTACAGGGAAGCAAACCATATAAACCATAGTAGAAAGATTATTTGTATTATAGGCAGGTAAATAAAAAGATAACAATGAAATAGTTCCAGCTGCTTAAGTTTTAGAAAAAAATCCTATTTCAATCAACAGTTTACTTTAATGATGTTATTAACAACAATCTGACTTTCAACAACTGGCATAATTGGAACACAAATTGGTTAAGTGTCTTGTCCTTGTGTATAAAATCTAGAATTTATAAACATAAAAACAAAATTGCATTATCTAAAAATAGTAATGCAGCTTTGTTAAAAAAAAAAAATCAAGTTTTTGGTAAAATTACTGTTTTCCAAAAACCAAGTGTAATGACAGCCTATGTTCATCTGTTCGCATGGTGCCTCCAATGCTGACTTTCCTAAAATTTGAATACTGTGAAGAGAAAGATGTTTTCCTTCTCTATAGACAAAGGACTATTAGCCAATTTACCTTTTTTCTCCTTTTAATGTGAAGTAAGAATTCTGGAATTTAGAAATAAATTAGAGCTGAATAATCATTACTTTTTTTGGGTCTAGATACTATTTGTTCTTATTTACTTTTGTCTGGAACAATAATAAGCAATTGGAAATTAGGCTAGGAAACCCTTCTTAAAGGTAAAGAAAACAAAATCTAAGCTCTCTGCTGCCCTCTACAAGGGATAGTGTGAAATGCAACTGCCAACCTGCTTTTCTTCAACTTTGTAAGGATCTTATATTGAGGAGAGTAAAATTTTTATCTTTAGCCCTTGTATAGCACTCATGTTTTATATTGCTAAATTAAACATATTTTAAAATTGTACAAGTATATAAAGAGACTGCAGAGTTCACAAGATATATTTTAAGGACTTTTTATAAATATAAAAATCTATGTTCAATTTAAAATAGAGTTCAAGATTACAAAAACTACTGTACTTCACTAAAAATACTTGAGTTAAAAATAGAATTTCAAATCTTACTAAAAAAGGAAACACTGATTGAAATATTAACAAAGTGGGACTTCTGAGGAATGAGTTCCACAATATGTAGTTATGAGTTAAAAACAACACCAAAAAAGGCATTCACATTTGGGCAAGATGCGTATGAAAGAAGTCAGCAATGAAACTATATGTGGATCTGAAACTGTAAAACATTTGGATTAAAATTTGAGTAGTATGTCCAAGCTTTACTAAGAATTTATTTTGGGAAAAGATCAACTCAGATCAGTTAATACTATGAGAAAGACTATAACCAGAATAGCTGACAGGCTAAGAAGCTTGGTATTATCAAAACCACAGTTCTCTTTGCAATGATAACCCAAGCATCAAACAGAATCAGATACTGCTGCTGTTAGTGATGACTTTTTATCTCAAGTGTACAGGATAACATTTCTTGCATCATGTAAGATGGCCTGTGCTTATGTATTAATATCATAACGTTGAGGGGGATTTCCCAAATTTTTTCCCTGAAACTCAGCTAAGGCCCAAACCCAAAGACCAACTGCACTGCTCTGAGCCAGTCCTGTGTTCTCAGCCCACAACTTACTCCAGCTGCTGCTGCAGCAATGGCTCGGCCTCAGACAGCCCCTGGCCCTGTGTTCTTACCCTGGGCTTCTCAGAGGTGGAGAGAGGCATTTACATGTGGTTGCCTGAAGTGTGAGGGATTAACATCCCTTGGGACACCCACTGACCAATGGAGCACAGAAGCTGGTGGGTAAAAGCTCCCCCGTGAGTCCCCTGAGAAGACAACTGTGTGGTGTATTTTATGTGGCTCTTTAGAAGGTTCCATAATTAAGACACTTGCAGTAGCTGCCTCCGTGTTCCTTGGTGCCACACCTGGAACCCGACTACCTGTCCACTAACTCATGCCTTAGGCTCGGATTTCTGGAGGGACCACGGGCTGAGACACTGACATGGAGACTGGCCCTACAGACCAGACACTTGGGATGGGAGTCTGAAATTGGTCCCTCATGGATGAAGTGGTGACAAGGACCACAGGTATGGACTGGTACAGATGGAGCGGTGAAGCAATGGTGTATGTAGCAGGGGTGACATGGGGGCAACAAACTGTAAGGACTACAGAGTTGGCTGGCTTCCATTTTAAGAGACTGAAAAAGAAGATGATAACCTTCATGTTCTCAAGGTCATTACAGAGGGAAGGGCAAAGTGGGAGCCCCTGAAATTTAACCCCCTACCCCTGGGCCAAGGTAAGAGACTGAAGCAATATTGCACACCGAGAGAAAACACAGAGACAGCCATCAAATTTGGAGCAGGCAAGAGTGGTGATTTCTGCTGCTGCTGTGTCACTTCAGTCGTGTCCGACTCTGTGCGACCCCGTAGACGGCAGCCTACGAGGCTCCCCTGTCTCTGGGATTCTCCAGGCAAGAACACTGGAGTGGGTTGCCATTTCCTTCTCCAATGTGTGAAAGTGAAATTGTACCTCTATTAAGCATCCTGCAAGGAGGTGGTGGTTCTTTCTCTGAAGGTTCAGATTTGGGGATCTCATTTTCTTAAAAGTTAATAGTGCATTGAAGGGTTACATTTTGAGTACTGGTATACTCAAACTGTATACCAATTTGTACAGCATAATGATATACTCTACAATTTTAGATTACACCTAATACTAAATTATGTATTCTTTAATGACTATGACAGGCAATTGGTACTTTAATACTATGAAATACTATAAAAAAGCATGAGGTAGCCCAATATATATTGATGATATAAATTTAAAAAAGCAAGCTATAGCATATGTACAATATACTCATATATGTCATCATTATACACACTGTGTGAAAAAAGGGCCTAGAACACTTAATAACTAGTTACTTCAGAGGATGGAGGTGAAAACTGGAGACTTGAATACGTTTTAATTTTGTACAAGGACAATGCATTTGTGTGTTACTTTCACAATGAAAAAACAGACAAAAATATTTTAGATCACACAGCAGTTTAGACTAGACTGTCCCAGACCACTACTAACCTAGACTTGCTACATAAACAGAAGGATTATATTTCAGAAAATCATTTCAAGAATCCAGAATGTTGCTTCTGTTGTTTTTCATGGGAGATCAATAAATTCTTCAACTAAGTGGTCAATTAGCCCTCTGTACTTCATATCTTAGTTCTTCTTCATATATTGGGCTCTTTTCAAATCATTTGTTCATCATTATGTTAACATAACTGATCTTAATTACTGGTACGTGTAGATGCCCCTTCTCTTATCTGGGCTGGTTTTCCCAAGTTCATGTTTGCTTTCCCAAACACCCACTCCAAATCAAGACCTCCACAGTATCTTCTGTTACTGTCATAACTCCTTCTAATACCGATTGGTATTACTTCTGCACAGTCTACGGTAATCTATGCAGGTATGATTCTGTCAGAGGTTCTTGTTTCCTGTTTGAATACAGTCTTATTTCTAAGGTCCAGTATAGTATTTGACATACTGTGGGTACTCTGTAAAAATATCTGTGGTATTTAAAAAAAAAAGAAAAGAATAAAAGAAAGAATTTAGATCAGACCTTAGTGAAGACTGGGTATACAAAGATGATGTTCAATAAATAATTATTTCAAATTCATTCTTTCATTACTATAGTTGTACATGAATCTTTGGCGTCTCCATTTACAAATGGAGACTGAATATCGCTGCATTATTCTCTTTGCAGCTGGGCATGTATTTAATGCAACCAAAATTTTATAAGGATTTCCTTCTTGAATATAATTCCTCAGTTTAAAGGAAGTTAACAACAGTATGTACAAATATACAACTACTGCTCTAAAACGTACTATTAATAAATTCCGAAGGGCAACAGAAGCCTGTCTTTGGCTAGTTGGTGAATATTAGTTCATAATATAATATCTACCCTCAAAATTATAGTAATTCAAATAATTCCCATAAATTCAATGTCAATAAAAACTGCGAAAATGATATCAGGTTTAGAAGAAGGCTGAATTTCCCTTTCACCAGACTGGGGACAAAAATAACACGAGGCAAAGACCATATGACCCGCAAAGGCTTGGAATACCTTGTTGTCCAGGAAGAAAAGGAGGCCATTTAGCCGCTGGCTGTGAGGCAGGGGTATCAAAAGGACATGGGGAATCAACCTGCTATACACATTAAATTTACACAATGTTGTACGTCAATTATATCTTACTAGAGCTGGGGGAAAAGGACACAGGAGCCATCCTGAGGCAGCATCCGGAAGCCAAGGATGGAACAATGTGAGCCCAGTAAGAGTAACAGCTAAAATGGATCAAAACACAACAAATGTGTTCACATCCATGAGTTCACAGTACTATTAAAAAGAAAAATCATTAGTCACTTTTAGAAGATTTTAATGACTAAAACTCATTATTTTTGAAAATTGATAAAGGAAAGGAATCAAGTACTTGTCCAGCCTTTATTATAAAACAGTACTCTGAGTAACCAAGGCTGATGAGAGGAATTTTCTCTTTACAGAAGTGTTCCAGTTAATAAAGAGCTGATAAAGGCACAATAGAACTATTCTGCCACGTCAATGAATAAATGAATCTAGGCAATGACAATCTTTGATAATCAAGCAAATCAACCAGATTTGCTAAAATGTTGAGGGGCAGACCTGTAAAAATCTAATTTTTAGAAAATACCTGTCTTTAAAAAGTAGCAGCTCCCATCATTAAACATGATGGCAAACATATTTTAAAAAAACCTCACTTGAAAAATGTATAATTTTTTCATAACAGTCTTTTAAAACAAGGTTCCTTAAAACCAAGGTGGTTCTGTAAAACTTCCAAGTAACAAGAGCGAAATAAGTAATTCCAAAACAGCAGAGTTTTGGACTTCAAACTACAATTTTACAGAATAGGAGACATAATTGTTTCTAAGTGTGCACTGAGCTCTGGTTGATCATACATCACACACTGGAAACCCCTGGGTCACATCTGGCTTGCAGATAAGTTATTTGGCTTGCACAGTTGTTAGAAAGAATCTGATCCAACATTTAAATTTTAGGATTTCATACAAAACCCTAGGTTTGGGGATAGGGCACAGGAGAAGCTCCCTCTCAGAGGAGGGGCATGTGCTCTCCCATCTATAAGCTACCCCCCTTCCTCTGCACAGATGACAGGCCTGGTCTCCTTAGGTACAGGAGCTTGCGGTCACTACTGTTTTGAGTGACATTTTCTGCTCATTCTTCACAGAGAAGTAGAACAGAAAAAGGAGGGTATCTGTAAGAGCCAATACTACTCAGTTCTGCACTTAGAAAATGCAAAATGCAAAAAACTCAGCATTTGCTATTTTTATAGCACAGAAATAAAGTGCTATCTGCATATTTTTAAAAGCTTTTCTTTGCCAGAGTATAAGGCTTACCTTCAGATCAAGGCTGCTAAGGCTTACGACATCATCATCTTTCTCTCTTCGTTTTCTTTTCTATAAAAAAAGGAAAAGATTTCATTTTTATAGAGAAGGAAAATCACTTTTAAAAAGTGAAGCCTTAGGCTATATTCATAAGAAAGTTATTTTTACGAGGGATACTCCTAATTTATCACTAGCATATACTATATACTTTCTAAAAAGTTCCCTCAGATTGAATCATCTGGTGTGAAGTGATTCCACTTTACTAAAAAACTTATCTAAAGTTTTCCAGAACAGAACTCTTATGCAAGTCAAGCCTATACTTGTTAGAGAAAAAGTAAAATATATTTTATATATACAGGCAGAAATTATTTTTAAAAAGGAACACATTTTATGTATTCTACGAGGGGGTGATTTCACTAGGAAAGAAACATCTTTTTCTCCTGGTCCAAGTAATTACGGTTTGTTGCCCAAAGCAGGACTTTTCAGCTGGAAGAACATGCACGTACCTAGTGAACCTTCCAGTAATCATTACCACCTTCCTTCAGCCCTACAAGTGCCAGCAGTGACCAAACTGTGTATATAGCTTTAACTTCTAGTCCTTAGTCAATACTGCTGGGAAAGACTGAAAGCAAAAGAAGAGGGAGGCAGAGGATGAGATGGTTGGATGGTATCACTGACTCAATGGATATGAACTTGGGCTAACTCTGGGAGATGATGAGGAATAGGGAGTCCATGGGGTCAGAGAGTCAGACATGACTTAACAACTGAACAACAACAAAGTTAATACTGAAAAAGAATCCTTAAGTAACATTTCTTCTGTATCTCAAAATAATTTTCAGATTAAATATGACACAGCCCAGTTCCTGTGAACTCTCAACAATGAGCAGCCAGGGCTGCCCCACAGAGGAGGAACTGGAAGAATAGAATCTACACTGCGCAGGGTGGGGACAACTGAGAAAAGGAAAGATAAAGTCCAGGTAGAAGTGGGGAAAATACATGGAAGGGAACGTGGCTAGCACTTTATCATCATGTCTGTTGCTTGTGGTAGGTCTCAGTTCTAGTCTATCTTCTAACCTTGGTGTGCCAAGACTTCTACCACGACTGGGTGTTGACTTTACTTTTCCACTCTCACTTCTCTTTCCTTCAGTTCACTCTATTGTTCTTTTCCTCACCCCTTGAGTCAGATGCTTAAGTTTTGTTCTTTTCCTTTCTTCAACTATGTATTTAGAAGGTAATAATCTCCCTCTTAAGTTTTCTTAATCATATTCTGAAAGTGTTAATACCTGAACCATGAGATATTTCTTTTGTCATAGAGACCTCTATAGAAGTGTTTCCACAAGTGAGATGTACCTATCTCAGAGAAAATGCAAGATATCTTTCCTGGAGTACAGGAGTAAAATATTAGAACTTCATTTCTATGTATTTCTTACTCCTTAAAGTGAGCTGCTAAAATTTAATATACAGATGACAAGCTCATCATCACCCACATTTTCCAATGTGAGTTAAAGACAATGATAATCTAATCACATCCAATTTAGAAGTCAGTCCCCAACTGTGAAATTATTCTGGCTATCTGAAATATACATTTATGTCCACTCTCATTAACCTCACCCTGAGTATTGTGTTTTGATACACTAAAATATCAAATTAAATACAAGAGAATAGAATACAAATGAAGCATGTATTATTGGACCATTGGCACATCATAATACATGCACACAGGTAAAATTTGGCATACTAGAAGCAGAATCATTTTTGCTATTTCTCCCAAATAAGAAAAGCATAAGAATCATGCTCTCTTTGTACATATTTTATTTATATGAGTATTATGAAGCAATGAGGTTTTAATTATTTAAATTAGTTTTTAATTATTAAAAAACTCCAATTTTCTGGTGTTAGTTTCCATAAGGTTGGATGCCTCTGGAAAGTCTCCTAAAAACAATAAGGCAGTCCCTCTATACTAAGATTATTAATAACAGAAATAATTCATTCATTATATGTATTACCTACAATCATTTTTATATTTTTCAACAAAGGAGAAACCTGTCAGAGTATGTACATAAAAATATTAATATATTCATGTTTCATAATATATTAATTTTAACACTGGTAGAAATAAGAGAAAGAATTGAATAAAGATGAATAAATCCAATACTTTTCAAAATATATTTTACATTTAATTGAAATAAAAATTTTAGTCTGTTAGCAGAGAAGAGTTAAATTAGGCTGCCAAAGACGGTGATAGAAACTCTGTACCTTAAGGTTTCAGAGATGCACCGACAACTAGACTGAAGGACAGCCCAGGAATTATTTCTATCTAATGTCTTGAAATAAAAACCCAGGTGTCTACTCACCAAAGTGAAATCCCAATGGGGGCCAGGTGTTAAAAATGTGAAGGAGCTACCTCTCCGAAGGGAGTATCTGTTAACAGAACATTCAAACAAATACATTGAGAGTAACTTCAGTAAAATTAAGCACTAACAGGTAAAAAGCTATCTTTTTCATAGTTTCAAAACTCTTCAAAGTAGCCTAATTAATCATTCAATTGTAGAAATAAGAGGGAGAGTATTTAAAAACAAAACAAAACAACCCACAAAAACCGAAATCCAAAAAATCAGGGTATAGGTTCTGGTCCTTTTTGGAAATTTTCAGAAATATTACAAAAGTGAAAAAGCCTTTATAAAACTAGTAGACATATTAAACTGATTCACTAAAAGAAGCAGAGTTTATTTTAGAAACATATACATGGCTCAATGATATGAAATATATTTTAAATATTTCACTAATAGGTTAAGTAAGAAAATAGTAAATGATGCAACAAATTACTTGATAAAATTCAGCATTCATGTTTAATATTTTAAAAATAATAGTAAAAAACAACATAATATACAAAAGTTAAATGCATTTATTTTGTATTTTTATGTGTAAATCTCTTCCATGTACTGGTTTTTTTAGTGTTATGACTTAATAAACCAAATAAAAAGCTTTGAATAACTGTATCTGAGACAAAGGTCTCAAGTAAGGTTAAACTTTGACTAGGATTTTGTTCTTTACTACTAAGTGACACGGGCTTCCCTGGACAGAGGAGCCTGGTAGGCTCAGTCCATGACTCGGACACAACTTAGTGACTGACCGATGCTGCCTTCAATCTTTCCCAGCATCAGGGTCTTTTCTTATGAGTCACCTCTTCGCATCAGGTGGCCAAAGTATTGGAGCTTCAGCATCAGTCCTTCCAATGAATATTCAGGATTGATTTCCTTTAGGATTACTGGTTTGTTTTCCTTGCAGTCCAAGGGACTCTCAAGAGTCTTCTCCAACACCACAGTTTAAAAGCATAAATTCTTCTGCATTCAGCCTTCTTTATGGTCCAACTCTCACATCTATACATGACTACAGGAAAAACCATAGCTTTGACTAGACGGACCTTTGTCAGCAAAGTAATGTCTCTGCATTTTAATGTGCTGTCAAGGTTTGTCAAACGTAGAAAATCACAAAACATAAGTAGTGCAGGAAATGTTTATAAACTATGTGCATGTGTTCAGTCACTCAAGTTGTGTCCCATCGACTCTTTATGATCCTGTGGACTGTAGCCTGCCAGGCTCTTCTATCCATGGGATTTTTCAGGCAAGAATACTGGCTATTTCCTCCTCCAGGGGATCTTCCTGACACAGTGATCGAACCCGAATCTCCTGCTCTTTACCACTGTGCCACCTGGGAAGCCCTCATAAACTATACTTATGAGAAAAGCAAAGGTTATTAATTCAGAGCTTGCTATAGCAAGGGAGCTGGCCACCATCACCGGTGTTTAGGGAGACTGAAACGCAGGCTGGGGAATGAGGAACAAGGGTAGGCTTCAAGTGTGTTCTGACTGGAGGCTGTCAGCAAGGGGAAGGTGCAGGCAAGCTAAGTGGGACTGGGGCTCCTGTGTGATTTACTGTGTGCAGACAGAATTTGCTTGAGTTGGTTTTAAGTTGGAAGTGAAGTTATTGGTTGCTCAGTCATGTCTGACTCTTTGTGGCCTCATGGACTATAGCCCGCCAGGATCCTCTGTCCATGGGATTTCCCAGGCAGAATAACTGGAGTGGATTGTCATTCCCTTCTCCAGGGGATCTTCCTGACTCAGGGATTGAACCCAGGTGTCCTGAATTGCAGGGAGATTCTTAATTTGGAACCAAAGACAAAAACTGGGGAAGCTGGCTGTTGCTGATAAGTCTTGGCCATTTGGGGCCAATTATTACAGAAGTTATTGCTTAGCTCCTGCACTGTCAGGCCACTGTCCACTTGTGTATTCTGTCTCTCACCTCATTCTTATAGTCACTGTAAGTTACAGAAACACCACAGATGGTGCTTATTTCTACAAACGGTTACAAGCTTAAATCAAACACAGGCTTTTGTAGTTTTCTAAGCTAAATATAAGGCAGAAGTTTTCTTATATTTTGACAGGAAGTGAAAATGGCTACAAAGAGAAAGAGGACAGCAAAATGGCTTCACAGAAGAATTAATACTGAGGTAACCGTAAAACTGAAGCAAAGAGAAATCGCAATCAGCAAAGTATATAAGAGCCAGGCAGGCTCTGTGGGGAAAGGGAAAGGCACATGTGAAGGGGGAGTGAAATGAATTATATACAGGAAACTGCAAGTAGCTCTTTATGTTTGAGCATCAAAAGAAATAGAACAGGGCTCGATCATGATAAAAGGCCTCATGTACAACCCTTAAAAATATGAACTTGATCTTGAATACGTATGGCAGCTGTCAGCAATTGAGTTCTAAGGAACAAGAAGGCTGGGTTGGAAGAAGGCAGCACTGGTCAGGAGGCCAGTTAAGAGGCAGTTCTGATACTGCTGACAACAGATGGCGAGGGGCGGAGGGACAGCAGCAACGGCAGAGTGGGGAGATGACGAGAGAGGGCTCAAGGTCCGGTTGGAGAACTCTCCCTTCCTCTCAAGGCCTGTTCAGTTCCTGCAAAGGGTCCTGGCACAGTGAAATAGGATGCCACTAATAATAATTAGAAACAGATACAGAAAGATCTGAAGATATTTAAAGCAAATGCTCCCTAAATAATTATTTGTAGCTCAAAAATTGTTTTGAGGGCCTCTTTAGTGGAGCAAGATAAACTAAGGAACTGATGATTTCTTGCCACTATAGAAAAGTCAAGTAACAATGAAGATCACATGATTTCTGATAAAATACTAAGATATTAGCAATAAATTATAATTCATATGACAAAAGAATACATAGATAAGAGAATACAGAGATATAGTACTATAATCAAATGCCAAAGGATTACAGGGCAAATGGAACCTTCATGTTACGATTACTTTTTGAAAACACTGTTCTAAGTATCATATACTACACAAAGAGCCACCAGTGGAGATTGGGTTGAGAAGCAAAAATTATGATTTCTCAGAAGATTATTTTTAAAGTAATACAAATATTCATTACAAAGTAGTAATCATAGTGGCATTTAAAATAGTCACTGAGCACTTCCTTTCAGATATAAGACAGTTCAGTTCAGTTCAGTCGCTCAGTCGTGTCCGACTCTTTGCGACCCCATGAATCACAGCACGCCAGGCCTCCCTGTCCATCACCAACTCCCGGAGTTCACTCACTCATGTCCATCAAGTCGGTGATGCCATCCAGCCATCTCATTCTCTGTCGTCCCCTTCTCCTCCCGCCCCCAACCTTTCCCAGCATCAGAGTCTTTTCCAGTGAGTCAACTCGTCACATGAGGTGGCCAAAGTATTGCAGTTTCAGCTTTAGCATCAGTCCTTCCAATGAACACCCAGGATTGATCTCCTTTAGAATGGACTGGTTGGATCTCCTTGCAGTCCAAGGGACTCTCAAGAGTCTTCTCCAGCACCACAGTTCAAGACAAAAGACAAGGAGAACACAAACCCAGAGATATTCATTTCTTTATTCCCTAGAATTGTCCATTCTGACCTCAGAATGAATTTGATGTTTAAAAGCTGGAAAGAATTAGCTGTTAGGAATTTTAAACACACTGCAAACTGGAAAAATATTTCCAACTGGATGGCAAGATTGTTTCCAGCACCAGCTGTAATCAGCTTTATAGTAATGCTATTTTTTCCTATTTCAAAAGCAAGTACCTATTTATTTTGAGAACTCATGGAAAATAGGAACCTAAAAAACAAACTGTGCCCTGAAAGTATGTGAGTCAGTGCCAGCTTTCAAAAAACTTGGAAAGATATATAGTCATTTTTTCATAGGGGTCACACTCACAATGTAGCAGCTATTTTAAATCCTTGTGGGAAAATTTTTTATTTCATAAAACATTAAAAGTCGACTTTAGAAGATATGCAGTACAGTCCGTTTAAAAAGGAACTCAAAAGCTAAAATAAGAAGTGACAGTTCATCTTTTTAAGAATTTTTGTCCAATCTTCTTTTTAAATATATCCAATTAATTACTAACATTTAAGGCATAAAATAAATGAATACCCAAAGGAACTAGCTTGATATATTAAACTGTTTCCTATTAGCCCCACTGATTACTCCTTGGTCTTTACATACTTCTTTTTGTGTCATTTGATATATTTTCAAACTATGTAAATTATTTTTACACTCAACTAGATTTAGTCTAAACAAAGCATAAATAAAATGGTACAGTTGATGTTCCACAGAAAATCACCTGTTATTTCATTCTCAAGCCAAATTATATTTTCAGAGATTATGACTTACGTCATTGCCCTTCTCTATCATGGCAGGTAATTAATAGGGATGAACTGCAAAACATGCAAAAGTGAAAGATTATATTGTGTGGTTCTATTTATATGGATATCCAGAAACAGAAATTTACAGACATGGAAAGCAGACTAGTGGCTGCCTAGGTCTGGGGGTAGGAGAAGGACTGACTGCAAACAAACTTGAGGGAGTATTTGGGACGATGAATGTTCCAATGGTGGAGTTTGTCTATACACTTACTAATAATTACTGAATTGCACACTTACAACGAGTGAATGTTATAATATGCAAATTATGTCTCAATAAAACTATTAAACAGTACAGTCATTTCTATGTGGGAGGAAACAGCCTTAGGAGCTAGTGGGGGCATCCTTTTATTTTCAGCAACTATTAATATAAATAGTAATAATGATGACAATCCCGGGTTATCAAGGACTGGCTCAATTTCTGTTTAATTTGGTTTTTTAAATGTTTTGAAAAAACAGTCCATCCAAGAAGTTAAATTCCCTTAAAGGGAACAGGAACCCTTAGCTCAAAATTAATAGAACTTGGTTTAAGAATATACATTTAACTCTGGATGTCCACTCTGCATATCCATCAGTTTCACTAGAAAAACAAAAGTCAAAGATCTAGCATCTAATCAGAGATCCACCTCTACAAAACTGATAACAGAAATAACTGCTAAATACTCCTTGATAGAGGGTAAGTTATAGCTCTTAGTGTTTCCTGCAGAAAATGAAAACAACGATACCTAAGATTTATGGAGCATTTGCTATATCTAGGTACTGTTCTCATGTTTTACATGAATTACTTCTTATAATTCCCACAACCTTATGAGACAGATACTATAAAGTGAGATTTAAAAGAGATTAATCACAGCCTGATGAGACAGATACTACTAATGAGCTATAAAGTATGAAGTGAGGTTTAAAGAGATTAAATCCTCAAGAGCCAGAATTTGAACCCAAGGAGTCTGACTGTAAAGCCTAAACTCTTTTAAACACTAACGTTTTATTCAGCTTTGGATCTCAGTCTAAAAGAATGTCCATTCCCAGAGAGAGTAATTAGCTGAATCAAAGCCGGGGCTAGAACAGACTCAGTGTCAGGAAAACTAGGCCAGAGAAGCACGCTGCTTTCTGAGTTCTGAGCCGTGTAGTGGGGCCCAGGGCCTCCTGTGGACAAGACCCTGCCCTATTACTACCCAGAACAGAGAGGGACAAGGAGGAGGAGGACAAAGAGCCACTGCCGCAGAGCAATCCCCCAGTGGATTCCAGCTGTCTATTCTTGCTTTTTCTCCCTAATTATCTTGCCCCAGACATTTCCTATGGTAGTTAGCATTCACGTTATGTTCAAATTTTTTTTTTTACCTCTGTGTGAAGCAATGCCCAGGATCAGTCTTTAGCAGAGGTGGATCAGCATCATGATCCGTTATTTAACTTAGTACAGCAGGCCCTCTCTCTCAGGTGCTGCATGTATTAGCCATTCCAACTCCTGAGCTCATTCTCAAGTCTATCCGTTTCTCATTTGGATGGCTGGGATTAACAATTAGCAAAGATGTGGCTGAAAATGAGCTCCAACCACGTGGACAGGCTGATTAAATGGCAGGCCTGTAAACAGCAGTGTGCATGCAAATATGTGTACAAACACACACGTGCTGGATCACTCTGCTGTACACCAGAAACTAACACAATTTGTAAATCAACTGGACTTCAGTTAACAAAAAGACAACCCACAGAATAGGGGAACATATCTGCAAACCATGTAGGGACTTGTTATCAAGAGTAAAGAGATCTTATATCTTAGTAATAAAAAATATAAATAACCCAATTTTTAAAATGGGCAAAGGATGCCTCACTAAAAAATGGCCACATACGATTTCATTCATGTGAAATGTCTGGAACAGGGAAATTCATAGAGACAAGAAGCAGGTTAGGGTTTGGGGTAAAAGAAGAGAGAGGCGTTAGGGAGAGAGGTATGGGCTTTCATTTTGTGGTGAAGAAAATGTTAAAAAATTACCTGGTGATGGTTGCACATGTCTAGAGGACATTCACATGTCCTGAATCTAGAGGAAAATAGTGAATTGTACACTTCAAGTGGGTAAAACTGTATAGTATGTGAATACTGTTTTATAAAAAGGTGATACTTTCATTTTTTTTTTGTCTTTCAAAAAAAAGAACAGAGAGTAATGATGTAGGACAACTTCATTACTCTCCTAACGCTGCCTACGGTGGTGTAGTCGTGTTGGAATCTTGTAACCCCATGGACTGTAGCCTTCCAGGCTCCTTTGTCCATGGGATTTCCCAGGCAAGAATACTGGAGTGGGTTGCCATTTCCTTCTCCAGAGGATCTCGCTGACCCAGGGATCAAACCCATGTCTCCTGTGACTCCTGAATTGCAGACAGATTCTTTACCACAGAGCCACCAGGGAAGCCTATGTCACCACCCTTTTCTCAGCTGAGATAATTTACAAATTCACCTAAAAAAAAGAACCCTGGTGGGAAAGCCCCCAAATTCCTGCTCATAACATCCCACGTTCCCCAAACTTACCCCAAAGGCTACTGTCCACAGCTCTCAGACAGCCTAGACTCTCTACCTTTACACTTAAGAGTCCATCCTTCTGTCTTTCTGGTTGCTTGTTTTATCACCTTTCTTCTTTCCTGTCTCTTCAACCTCTCTCTGGACTTGCTTATTCCCCCATCCGCCCCATATCAAGTTCACCCGTTCTTCAGAAACTAGCCCACAAGCTGGTGTTGCCTCCATTATTCTTTCTTGCCCTCGGGTTGCAGTAAGACTTCCTGAAAGTGTAACCCAGTGTTTCAAGTTCTCCAACCTTACTGCCAGCCATTAGATTCAAACACTCATCCAGGCGACTGCAAACTGACTTCCCGCCAATGATGAATTCACATGCGACTTTTAATTTGGTTCCACAGTTGGGCTGCAAGGGTCCACAAATTTGGAATTTTGCCTATATGAGCACTTTTTGGGGGCTAGTTTTCATCAGATTTGCTATCATGGCATACAAGGCTCCCCTCAGTGATGTGGTTCTTACTTCTTCAGTATCATCTCTAATCACTACCTCCCCTCTATCCCCATCTCAGTCTTCTCCCTAAACAGTCACGATACCTAAAACTCTTAATGCTCATTTGTGTAAAGGGTCTTTTAACATTTAAATGCTTCCCCCTACATGATATCACCCATGCACATCCACTCTCTAAACTAGCCCTCCGAGACTCAAGGGTTACAACAGGGAATCATTTCCTGTCCTTTCCAACCAGAATTTCTCCTTTTATTTGCATCTATGGCATCATGTACCGTTTAAGGCGATAGTAACTGTCATCATACATGATTATGGTTATTAAGTTTCTTCTCTATACCATTGTAAGTTCTTCTGTAACAGCAGAAATTGGTTAAGGCTGCTTCCAACATGCTAGGCCTTATTCTTTTAAGTCCACTAAGCCATTTTCTCAGAAGAGCTTCTCTTGCTTACTTAAATACATTTTGAAAATGATTACTTTCTAATCAGAGCTGTGTACAATGCATATGGTGTTCGCTTCTCTGAGGAAGCACTTCCTAACACTCCATTCTTTTGTTAGCGTTCTTTATTCTAGAAAGTCACAGTGTGATAGCCTCAAGGACTACTGTATTACTCCATGACAGCCCGACACTGACTTAGACCATATAGAGATTTTCCAAAAGGAAAGAAGAATGCAAGCTTGCTACTGCCCTACTCCTTATCTACAGCACTCCCTTTCCCTCCTGAGCTATAAGATCCCTTCCTATTTTTCCCAAGGAAGGGCAGTCTTGAGGGCGTTAGCCTACTGTGGCCTCCTTTGCCTGGCAAAACAATAAAAGCTACTCTTTTCAACTTCACCCAAAACTCTTGTTTCTGTGTTTCTATCCGGCACCAGAGAACAGAGGCTGGGATCTCCGCAACACTCCCAGGGTAAGGACAGTATTTTGCATCTCCATATTTATAGTGTCTGACACTCACACATTTCTGGAATAAACCATACCCCATTCTCTTCTCAACCCACTACAAACATTCTTAGTAGTTTAACTATTTTATGGTAACTACTGGAGGTCAATATGCTCTTCTCACGACTAGATTCAATGGTCACTCATTCCTCATCTCATTAAACTGTTCATTGCTTCCTTATCAGTAACACTTGACATACTTTCCTATGTCCTTTCTCAAAACCCTTTTACCACTTGGCCTCCTGGACACTGATCTCACCTGGTTCCTCACCAGCTGTGGCTCCTCCAAGCTTGTTCATTTCCCAGACCTTAACATGTGGGGAGTGTCTCAGGGTTTGGGCCCCCAACTCTCCACTATTCAGACTATCTAGATGACTTCCCAGTGCTGTGATTTCAAGTCTATTTGTTGATAAGCCCTCAAGTTATATTTGGTTACACAGATGTGTTTACTTTGTGAAATATCACTGGGCAAAATACTTATGATTCATGCACTCTTTCTTCTGACTGTTAAACTTCAATGAAAGCTTTTTTTTTTAAGAGAAAAAAGCAAAAAAAGAGAAAAGGGGGAAAATTGTTGTGATGCACTCCTTAATAGGAGCCTCATAACACATCCCGAAGCAAACTTCTCCCCAGATCTTTCCTCTCCAGGAACATGGAAATCTTCTCTTCTGGTGTTCAGATTAAAAACCTCGGAATCACTCTTCATTCTTCCGTCTCTCTTAACTCCACACTGAATCCATGTGCAAATCCTGTTGGTGCTACTTTAAAAATACATCCCCAATAGGAGTATTTTCCACCATGTTTACCACTCAGATGTCTCAAACTGCAATAAGCTCATCATTAGTCTCCCTGATTTTCTCTCTGCCACATAACAGACCAATCCTTTTAAAATACACGTCACACAATTTTCTGCTGTCTCCCAACCACAGATTCAAATTTGAAGTCTTTGGCCATGTTCTACCCGATCTGACCCCAGGTATCTGTGACCTCGCTGTCCACCTTTCTCCCTTTGTTTTGCTCCACTCCAGTTACCGTGGCTTCTCTACAGTCCTTGAACACACCAAACAGGATTCTACTTTGAAGTCCTGCACTTACTGCCTTTCTCTCCAAATCTTCACATAGCTGAGTTCCTTAATTCCTTCAGATCTCTGCTAAAATGGCATCATTACCATGGAGGAGGCTTTTTTGATCTTTTAAAAATAGCAACATTGCCCCTCACCTTATCTCTGCCTGCCCTTACCATGCCTTAATCCTCCTCACAGGATGACCACCTGGTATTTCATTATCGTCTTTCATCCCTAACCAGAATGTAAGCTTTATGAGAGCAGAAACTTCATCTGTTCACCAAAATCTCCAATATCTACAACAATGTGAAGATCTAGGGAAGTGAACGTGTTAGTTGCTCAGTCGTGTCCGACTCTCTGTGACCCCGACAGACTGTAGCCCTCCAGGGTCCTCTGTCCATGTGATTCTCCAGGAAGGAAATACTGGAGTGGGTTGTCATGCCCTCCTCTGGGAAGCTTTCCAGGCAAATGCTCAAAAGCTTTACTAAATGAACGCAGAATGAATTTATCACTGTTCTCCCCTTCACTACATGATCCTGATTCTCCTATTTCTCAGTCTCTGGGATGGCGACGTCTTTCTGTTCTTTCACTACCTCTTAAATATAAGTTGTAATCAGTACAAAGGTTTCAGGCAAGGATTATCCTAATCTTCAAAATAAAAAATCAGTATCTAATGAAAAAGTCTAGTTCTTTGCATGATGATTTATTAACAGTGAGTTTACAAATGCCCTGTCCATGAAAGTAAGGTGTTTTCCTTTCTCTGAAAAAACGACTGGCACATCCAAGCATGACTGGAATGTAACTTCAGTAAGGAACTGTAGTTTAAGTAGTGGACCACAGGGACTTCTGAAAAGAGAAGCGGATGTGGAATTACAGATAAAAATAAGCAAATAACAGTTTGTTGCGCGCTCCCTGCATACAGGCTCACACAATGACCTCACTGAATTGCACAACTTGGAGGAAGTGGGTACTATTTCAACCCCGTATGACCGATGAGGACCCAACCTTAGAGAAGAAAGGTCCAACAGCCAGTCACAGGAACCCAGGGCCTGCAGCATCCTGACGGGAAAGCCCTTGTTCACCGCTTGCCTCGCAGACACAGCCTCTGACACCCTCGGCCGGTGTCCTCCCTTCGTAGACGCACCGGACAGAATGAAATGTGTCAACACCTTAAAAGTCCAAGACGGGCCTCTGCGTCCTCTTTACCCGGGAGGCTGGGGCCCTGAGCTGCGCTCTGACCACCGACTTGGTCAGAGGCTCGAAAGGAGGGACTGAGAGCTCGGCGAAACTTTTCATTTTAATGCTCGCTTTTAGACTAAAAGTTTGGTGTCTGGTAGAAGTCCTCGGGGGCTTCCCCGGTGGCACAATGGTAAAGAATCCGCCTTTCGATGCAGGAGATGCTGGCTTGATCCCTGGGCTGGGAAGATCCCCCGGAGAAGGGAATGGGTCACAGGAATCCTCCAGGATTCCTGTCTGGGGAATCCATGGACAAGAAGAGCCTGGCGGGCTGCGGTCCATGGGGTCGTAAGGAGTCGGACACGACTGAGCGACTGAACAACAGAAACTCTCCGGCTCCAGGAAAGATTCCAGTCCCCTGAACCAGCAGCTCTCTGTGGGCATTTAGGAACCGCCCCCCCACCCCCCAGTCCAGCCCGAAACCTGCTGGGTGTGCAGAGAGGACCTCCACCCCCTGAGCGGGGAGGGGAGGAGACGAGAGGGAGGAAGGAGAGGACCCCGAGGTAAAAATAAAGGAGGATCAGGCGATCAGAAGAGGGGGACGAGGGGAGAGAGGAGGAAGAAGAGGAGAGCAGGCAGCCCGGTTCTCCCCTGCCCGCTACCCCCTCCCCAGCCTCGGGCCCGACACCCCGCGTCCCCAGGCGCCGCTGAGCCCGCGCTCACCTGCCGTCCTGCCCGAGCCCGGGGGTATCTGCCGCTGGCTCCGAGGCGCCGCCGGCGTTGAGCCCCGAGGCCCGGCGGCTTCGCCTCCGCGGCCGGCTCTGCTCCTGGGCCTCCAGCTCGGGCTCCATGGCGCGGAGGGGGCGGCGCGGTGGCTGGGTGCCCGGGAGGCCCGCTGGGAGCGGCAGGGCGCCCGGCCGCTACGGCCCGGAGACGCGATCCTGTCAGGACGGCGCCGCCACCTCCGCCGCCGCCATCTTCCGGGGTTTGAAAATGGCGGCCGCGCGGCGACCAGCCAATCAGGGGACGCGGCGCTGTTGCTAGGAACATGGAGTCCCGCCCCTCTGTTCCCTTCAGGCGCTAAACTGCGCGGAAGCTGTGAGGGGGAGCATGGTCCTAGGGTCGCCCGGCTGATGAGCCGGTGGTCTGGGGTCTAGTTCCTAAATCGCCAACGCCAGATTACTAGTGTACAGTTCATTAGGACAAGTCAAGGGAAACTGGAAGCATTTTCAGCTCAGTTCAATCGCTTAGTCCTGTCCTACCCTTTGCGACCCCATGGACTGCAGCACGCCAGGCTTCCCTGTCCTTCACTGTCTCCCAGAGTTTACTCAAACTCATGTCCATTGAGTCGGTGATGCCATCCAACCATCTCATCCTCTGTCGTCCCCTTCTCTTCCTGCCTTCCATCTTTCCCAGCATCAGGCTTTTCCAGTGAGTCAGTTCTTTGCATCAGGTGGCCAAAGCATTGGAGTTTCAGCTTCAGCATCAGGCCTTCCAATGAATATTCAGGACCTTTTAGGATTGACTGGTTGGATCTCCTTACAGTCCAAAGGACTCTCAAGAGTTTTCTCCGAAACTACAGTTTAAAAGCACAATTCCTCAGTCCTCAGCTTTCTTTACAGTCCGACTCTAACATCCATACATGACTACCGGAAAAACCATAGCCTTGACAAGACGGACCTTTGTTGGCAAAGTAATGTCTCTGCTTTTTAATATGCTGTCTAGGTTGGTCATAGCTTTTCTTCCATGAAGCAAGCATCTTTTAATTTCACGGCTGCAGTCACCATCTGCTATGATTTTGGAGCCCAAGAAAATAAAGTCTCTCACTGTTTCCCCATCTATTTGCCATGAAGTGATGGGACTGGATGCCATGATCTTAGTTTTCTGAATGTTGAGTTTTAAGCCAACTTTTCACTCTCCTCTTTCACTTTCTTCAAGAGGCTCTTTAGTTCTTCACTTTCTGCCATAAGGGTGGTGTCATCTGCATATCTGAGGTTATTGATATTTCTCCCAGCAATCTTGATTCCAGCTTGTGCTTCATACAGCCTGGCGTTTCACATGATGTACACTGCATGTAAGTTAAATAAGTAGGGTGACAATATGCAGCCTTGACGTACTCCTTTCCCTATTTGGAACCAGTCTGTTGTTCAATATCCATTTCTAACCATTGATTATTGACCTGCACACAGATTTCTCAGGAGGCAGGGCAGGTGCTCTGGTACTTCCATCTCCCGAAGAATTTTCCACAGTTTCTTGTGATCCACACAATTGAAGGCTTTGGCATAGTCAAAGCAGATTTGGATAAACTTTAGCAAATTCATCAATGTTTGTGCACAGATTTTATCGCAGAGGACTCAGGCAGGCCTGTCACACCTCCTTTGACCCCAGAAAAGTGAAAAACTGAAAAGAGGCTGTGCTGCTTTAAGTGTGCAGCCCTCAGGTGGGGTCATTTCTTGCCCTGTGATAAAGCTTACCTGGGCGGGCGCCTCCTCTCATTACCACAGTCAGTGGGGCACTTTCAGATCAGGATGGTAAGTGCTGCTGTCAATAGTTGTAGCAAATTTTACTCATCCTGTGTCTTTCTTTTCCCCACCAAACAATTCTTCATAGATTCTTCACACAAGAGACAAAATATTTAAAGAGACATTTTTTTCTTTCAATATCTGTGTTTGGATCAGATTTAAACCTACTCTGAATTTCACCTGTTCATCTATAATTCTGCTACTTTTGGGAAAAGCTTCATGGATTTGCCTTCAGTGGAAGCACAAAGGCTCACTTGACTTTGCATTCCAGTGTGTCTGGCTCTAGGTGATAGATCACACCATTGTGATTATCTGGGTCATGAAGATCTTTTTTGTTTAGTTCTTCTGTGTATTCTTGCCACCTCTTCTTAATATCTTCTACTTCTGTTAGGTCCATACCATTTCTGTCCTTTATTGTGCCCATCTTTGCATGGAATATTCCCTTGGTATCTCTAATTTTCTTAAAGAGATCTCTAGTCTTTCCCATTCTATTTTTTCCTCTGCTTCTTTGCATTGATCACTGAGGAAGGCTTTCTTATCTTTCCCTGCTCTTCTTTGGAACTCTGCATTCAAATAGGTATATCTTTCCTCTTCTCCTTTGCATTTCACTTCTCTTCTTTTCAAAGCTGTTTGTAAGACCTCCTCGACAACCATTTTGCTTTTTTGCATTTCTTTTTCTTGGGGATGGTCTTGATCACTGCCTCCTGTACAATGTCACAAAGCCCCATCTATAGTTCTTCAGGCACTCTATCAGATCTAATCCCTTGAATCTGTTTGTCACTTCCACTGTAGAGTCGTAAGGGATTTGATTTAGGTCAGACCTGAATGGTCTAGTGGTTTTTCCTACTTTCTTCAATTTAAGACAGAATTTGGCAATAAAGAGTTCATGATCTGAGCCACAGTCAGCTCCAAGTCTTGTTTTTGCTGACTGTACAGAGCTTTTCCATCTTCAGCTGCAAAGAATATAATTAATCTGATTTCAGTATTGACCATCTGGTGATGTCCATGTGTAGAGTCTTGTCTTGTGTTCTTGGAAGAGGGTGTTTGTTATGACCAGTGTGTTCTCTTGGCAAAACTCTGTTAGCCTTTGCCCTGCTTCATTCTGTACTTCAAGGCCAAATTTTCCAGTTACTCCAGGTATTTCTTGACTTCCTACTTTTGCATTCTAGTCCCCTATAATGAAAAGGACATCTATTTTTGGTGTTAGTTCTAGAAGGTCTTGTAGGTCTTCATGGAACCGTTCAACTTTTAGATCTTTCTTAACATTTGGGGAGAAGAAAGGTTGAAAGTGATGACCTAAAATGAATTATTCATGTGCGATAAATCCCCGGTTGCCAAAGGTACTGGAGATGAGTTATCAGGCTGTCTCTGCTGCTGCTGCTGCTGTGTCACTTCAGTCGTGTCCGACTCTGTGTGACCCCATAGACGGCAGCCCACCAGGCTCCCCCGTCCCTGGGATTCTCCAGGCAAGAACACTGGAGTGGGTTGCCATTTCCTTCTCCAATGCATGAAAGTGAAAAGTGAAAGTGAAGTTGCTCAGTCATGTCTGACTCTCAGCGACCCCATGGACTGCAGCCCACCAGGCTCCTCCATCCATGGGATTTTCCAGGCAAGAGTACTGGAGTGGGGTGCCATTAACAGTAAATCTGATTCTGAGACCTCCTGCCTCCAGGTGCAGAGGGGACAGCATCTCTTTAGCAAAAGAGAGTGAAAGCGCTTCATCCTTTAATTATAAGAAAGGACCACATCACCTAAAGGACCTTCTTAAGTAAAAAAGACAGTTTAACAATTGTTATATAGTACATTCTTTAGTTTAAAATACTGCTTTGTAGGTGTTCAAAGCCTTTAAAAATAGCCTCTCCTTTCACACCAGAAAGGGAATCTATCCCAAGAAATAAAATTATATACTCATTGAAGGGCAGCAGAATGTGCTGCCCCAAATATGCCGCTTTGGTAGCAGGATTATTTTGAGCTGAAGAACAACAGGTGCCAGAAGCGCCTTCTGACCTCTCCTTTCTTCCTAAAAGCGGGAGATAAAACTCCCTTGTGAGAGGGGCCCTCCCGGCATCAGGGGGAAAGACGCATACTTGTCACAAGAGGTGAGCAGAGCCAAGAGACAGAGAACTGTGTGCAAACAGACTTTGTTTAAGTAACTCCTATCTTCCTTTGGTGGCCCCATGTATTTTAGCTACTTTTCCACAATTCCCTCTCATGTATAAGCACTGAGGATTTGCTGCCTTTTTGCATCTTTGTTTTCTTATGGAGGCTCCTCTGTACATGTCAAAGTCTGTTTGCTTTTCTCCTGTTAATCCATCTTCTGTCATTTATATTCTCAAGCCTACTGGATACCCTAAGAGGATGAAAGGCAAAGGAGAAAAGGAAAGATATACCCATTTGAATGCAGAGTTCCAAAGAAGAGCAGGGAAAGATAAGAAAGCCTTCCTCAGTGATCAATACAAAGAAATAGAGGAAAACAATAGAATGGGAAAGACTAGAGATCTCTTTAAGAAAATTAGAGATACCAAGGGAATATTCCATGCAAAGATGGGCACAATAAAGGACAGAAATGGTATGGACCTAACAGAAGCAGAAGATATTAAGAAGAGGTGGCAAGAATACACAGAAGAACTAAACAAAAAAGATCTTCATGACTCAGATAATCACAGTGGTGTGATCATTCACCTAGAACCAGACATCCTGAAATGTGAAGTCAAGTGGGCCTTAGGAAGCATCACTATGAACAAAGCTAGTGGAGGTGATGGAATCCCAATCCTAAAAAATGATGCTGTGAAAGTGCTGCACTCAATATGTCAGCAAACTGAGAAAACTCAGCAGTGGCCACAGGACTGGAAAAGGTCAGTTTTCATTCCAATCCCAAAGAAAGGCAATGCCAAAGAATGCTCAAACTACCGCACAATTGCACGTGTCTCACACGCTAGCAAAGTAATGCTCAAAATTCTCCAAGCCCAGCTTCAACAGTATGTGAACCATGAACTCCCAGATGTTCAAGCTGGATTTAGAAAAGGTAGAATAACCAGAGATCAAATATCCAACATCCATTGGATGGTCAAAAAAGCATAAGAGTTCCAGAAAAACATCTACTTCTGCTTTATTGACTATGCCAAAGCCTTCGATTGTGTGGATCACAAGAAACTGTGGAAAATTCTTCAAGAGATGGGAATACCAGAGCACCTGACCTGCCTCCAGAGAAATCTGTATGCAGGTCAAGAATCAATGGTTAGAACTGGAGATGGAACAGCAGGCTGGTTCCAAATCAGGAAAGGAGTACATGAAGGTTGCATACTGTCACCCTGCTTTAACTTATATGCAGTGTATTTCATGTGAAATGCCAGGCTGTGAGAAGCACAAGCTGGAATCAAGATTGCTGGGAGAAATATCAATAACCTCAGATATGCAGATGACACCACCCTTATGGCAGAAAGTGAAGAAGAACTAAAGAGCCTCTTGATGAAAGTGAAAGAGGAAAGTAAAATGTTGGCTTAAAACTCAACATTCAGAAAACTAAGATCATAGCATCCAGTTCCATCACTTCATGGCAAATAGATGGGGAAACAGTGGAAACAGTGAGAGATTTTATTTTCTTGGGCTCCAAAATCATAGCAGATGGTGACTGCAGCCATGAAATTAAAAGACGATTGCTCCTTGGAGGGGGATTCCTGGATAGCTCAGTTTGTAAAGAATCTGCCTGCAATGCAAGAGACCCTGGTTTGATACCTGGGTCGGGAAGACCCGTTGGAGAAGGGATAGACTACCCTCTCCAGTATTCTTGGGCTTTCCTTGTGTCTTAGCTGGTAAAGAATCCATCTGCAATGGGGGAGACCTGGGTTCAATCCCTTGGTTGGGAAGATCCCCTGGAGAAGGGAAAGGCTACCCACTCCAGTATTCTGGCCTGGAGAATTCCATGGACTGTATAGTCCATGGGATCACAAAGAGTCAGACATGACGGAGATACTTTCACTTTCACTTACTCCTTGGAAGAAAAGCTATGACCAACCTAGACAGTATATTAAAAAGCAGAAACATAATTTTGCCAACAAAGATCCATCTAATCAAAGTTATGGTTTTTCCTATAGTCATGTATGGATGTGAGAGTTGAACTATAAAGAAAGCTGAGCACTGAAGAATTGATGCTTTTGAACTGTGGTGTTGAAGACTCTTGAGAGTCCCTTGGACTGCAAGGAGATCAAACCAGTCAATCGTAAAGGAAATCAGTCCTGAATATTCATTGGAAGAACTAATGCTGAAGCTCCAGTAATTTGGCCACCTGATGTGAAGAACTGACTCATTTCAAGAGACCCTGATGCTGGGAAAGATTGAAGGCAGGAGGAGAAGGGGATGTCAGAGGATGAGATGGTTGGATAGCATCACCAACTCAGTGGACATGAGTTTGAGCAGACTCCAGGAGTTGGTGATGGACAGGGAACCCTGGCATGCTGCAGTCGATGGGGTTGCAAAGAGTCGGACATGACTGAGCGACTGAACTTGTGCTAGAATCATGACACAGGGAAAAAAATTTTTTTTTTTTAAATTAAAGTTTAGTTGATTTTCAATATCATGTTAATGGACAGAAGTGATTCAGGTAAAGGGATATATACCGTATATATTTTATATATTCCTTTTCAGATTCTTTTCCCTTATAGGTTAGTACAAAATGTTGAAACAGCTTTTAGTTTTAGAAAGAGTGAGAAGTTAGAGAGTAAGAAGCCGATAGCTAAGAATCATCTCTATACCGCTTTGGAGCAGTTTGAGTAAAGCAAACTAGAAATGTCGTCTAGGGAGCTGGTCCCCACCGAGACAGGGCTTCAGAACATGCAGGGATGTCAATGGTACCTAAGAAATTGCTGACATTTGATCTTTTTACTCACAGAAACAACAATTTCTCCCTTTCAACCTAGTACTTAGTTGAGATTTTCTGAAGTTAGAATCTGTCCTTAGCTCTTTTTGATGGTGTAAAAGGAAACAGTCCTTTGGGATTTGTGATCATCAGTTCCCACAGTGATAGGTAATCCAGGATGTTTGGGATTCTCAGTGGGGAGGGGTTTCTTATCAGTAATCAGAATACTGTCATTTTAGGCAGAGCCTCCCTTTTCTATTTTTAGACACTTGGTAACCTACTATTTTGTTCAGTTACTCACAAGTATTTATTGAATTCCTACTATAAGATGCCCTGACTACACACTAGGGAAGTGATGAATTGGAGACAAATTTTACTAGGTACCACAGAAACAGAGCAGAGGATAGTGGATTAGTATGAGGGCTGGCTACTCAAAAGTCTGGTGAACCATCTTGATCCTACAAGAGATCAACTTTCTGTTGCTAAATCCCGTTCCCGTATGGAATGTCTTACTTTGCCTAGGACAGTACTGAACACATGACAAACATTCCCTGAATCCTCTTTTTCTCATTATTTCTCTTGTAATAATCAGACTCTAGATTTCCCTCCCAGAGAAGATGTTCCTGTTACCTTAATTGGACCTTAATGTCACCCAAATTCTTTTAATCATGGATTTACAACAATAGATTTCCAAATGCTGTTTCGGGGGATTTCCTTCTGGATTATTTCCAGAATCTTCAGCTGTATGCAATTACACCGATCACTGTATGGGTTGATATTACATATATTCAACTAGTATACAATTTATATAATATATATATATTTTATAAAATTATATAATGTATAATTTATATAATATAAATTAATGTGTAAATCAATGATTCTAAAGCCAACACAACATTGTAAAGCAATTACCCTTCAGTTAAAAATTCAAAAACAGGATTCAAAGAGGCAGTAACAGATGTACACAAAATGTAATGAAATAGAAAGTAAAGGAATAAAGAGGAAAAAAGAAATCAAACTTTCTGTAAAACTACTTAACAAGTGAAACATTCATTGGTTGTCATACCTTCTTAATATGAGAGGAGGATTTTTTTTTTTTTAAAGACATTTGTTATTTTCAACCTAGGTATATGTTGGAAGCAGATTTGGATAAACTTTAGCAAATTCATCAGTGTTTGTGCACAGATTTTATCCCAGAGGACTCAGGCAGGCCTGTCACCCCTCCTTTGACCCCAGAAAAGTGAAAAACTGAAAAGAGGCTGTGCTGCTTTAAGTGTGCAGCCCTCAGGTGGGGTCATTTCCTGCCCTGTGATAAAGCTTACCTGGGCGGGCGCCTCCTCTCATTACCACAGGCAGTGGGGCACCTTCAGATCAGGATGGTAAGTGCTGCTGTCAATAGTTGTAGCAAGTTTTACTCATCCTGTGTCTTTCTTTTCCCCACCAAACAATTCTTCATAGATTCTTCATACAAGAGACAAAATATTTAAAGAGACTTTTTTTTCTTTCAATATCTGTGTTTGGATCAGATTTAAACCTACTCTGAATTTCACCTGTTCATCTATAATTCTGCTGCTTTTGGGAAAAGCTTCATTGATTTGCCTTCAATGGAAGCACTGAAGCAAGATCTTCTTTCTTTAGTTTTTAAGTTTGTTTTAGATCGAATGTGCTGATCTTTCTGTAGGAATCAGTAGCTTTGCTTTTAGTTACGCTTTCAGAGTTTCTGGGGACTTCAGACTCAAGTTGCTCTTGCTAAGCTCACAAATGCGTGGCCGGGTGAAGTACAGGGACCTCTGTCTTATTCTCTCTTGAGTGTAGTTCTTTGTGGACAATAATTAATACACACAATAATTCTATTTGGAGACTACCTTTTAAGATCCACTTTCCTTTCATTCTCTCTCTTTTTTAGTTGACATATAGTTGCTTACAATATTATATAAATTACAGGTATATAGTATAGTGATTCTGGAGAAGGAAATGGCAACCCACTCCAATGTTCTTGCCTGGAGAATCCCAGGGACAGGGGAGCCTGGTGGGCTTCCATCTATGGGGTCGCAAAGAGTTGGACACGACTGAAGCGACTTAGCAGCAGCAGCAGTATAGTGATTCATAATTTTCAAAGGTCACACTCCATGTATAATTACTATGACATATTGGCTATATTCCCTGTGTTGTGTCCTATATCCTCGCAGCTTATTCTTTGTACATGATAGTTTGTACTTAATCTCCACCCCTGTCTGGAAGCTCCCTCCATCCCTCTCCCCACTGGTAATCAGTAGTTTGTTCTCTTTGTGAGTCTGTTTCTGTTATATTCATTTGCTTATTTTTTTTAAGATTCCATATATAAGTGATAACATGAAATCTTTGTCTGAGTATATAATACACTTCAGGTTCTTTTAAATAGCTGAATAGTATTCCACTGTATCATACCACTTCTTCTTTGTCCAGTCATCTGTCAATGGATATTTAGTTTGCTTTCATTTTTTTGGTTATTGTTAATAGTGGTGCTATGAACACTGAGGTACATGTGTCTTTTTGAATCACTGTTTTTGTTTTTTTGGAATACAAGGAGTCGGATTGCGGGTTAAGTGGTAGTTCTATTTTTAGTTTTACACAGTGGCTGGACCAATTTACGTTCCCACCAACAGTGTAATCTCTTATGTTCCAGTCACAGTAAATTTTAGTATCTTAGAATTTTTAAATTCTTCAATGGAAGCAAGCATTCAAACTGCTTTTTTTCATCTTTTATCATCTCTCCCTGTCGGACACTCTCTCCAAATTTAAGGATGTTTGTTTTATATTGTTTTGATTTGAAAAACTATGTCTTTCTACATGAGGAGTGCTTGCAGCAATGGAAACCCACTGTGTTTTGACTGTATCAATTTTGATATTCTGGGTGTTACCCTGCAAGATATTTCCATTGTGGAAAAATGGGTGAGTGATCCATGAATCTGCAATTCATATTTATCTCAAAATAAAAAGTAATTAGAAAATTGTGCTGTCCTAGTAATTCCAGTAAGCTTTAAAGCCGCATTTATTAGTGCTGGGACATCACCACTGATATTCTGTGGGCATCTTTTTTTGTTTTTTGTTTAAATAGTGTGATTATTTAAACAGCTAGTTTGGAAAGGAGGAAGAGGCTAAGAGAAGAATAAGGTGGAGATAGCCTTCTGTCCCTAGGGACATAGTTATGAGATAAACTTGGCTGCTTCTGCAACAAGTATGGGCAAGATTTGTCCTTCTTGGGCCAAGTATTCCTGCTAAGTTCAAAAGGCTCAGTCTTACCGCTTTGTCTGCATCACACAGGGGAATAGTCCCCATGAAGAACAGCGATTTTTTTCCATGTTGGTGTTTATTTTTACTGTGAATAATTAAGAGCAAGTGCCCTGTGGACTGGTGGACTGGGTAGAAAACAGCCAGGGGAGGATCTTGTGAGAGAAGTCCACATGTAAGTGGTTTTAATGATGTAGAAACAACAAACCTCCACCCCACCCCCAGTGCTTTCAAGTTTGTACCTGAATCTCGAGATGTAGGTAAGTTTTGATCTGATTACAGTAACTAATGTACTGAGATCATCTTGAGTCCTTCCTGAGGGGAGAGGAGAAAGCTGTGCTTTGCAGATGGGGTATGAGAAGGCTGTTGATGGAATGTGCTGTTTAGGCTTTCCTGTGCCAGAAAGAGGTTGGAAAAATTGGTTGATACTAAGTGAAAGGTCCGTCTAGTCAAGGCTATGTTTTTCCCGTGGTCATGTATGGATGTGAGAGTTGGACTGTGAGGAAAGCTGATCGCCGAAGAATTGATGCTTTTGAACGGTGGTGCTGGAGAAGACTCTTGAGAGTCCCTTGGACTGCAAGGAGATCCAACCAGTCCATTCTAAAGGAGATCAATCCTGGGTGTTCATTGGAAGGACTGATGCTAAAGCTGAAACTGCAATACTTTGGCCACCTCATGCGACGAGTTGATTCACTGGAAAAGACTCTGATGCTGGGAGGGATTGGGGGCGGGTGGAGAAGGGGACGACAGAGAATGAGATGGCTGCATGGCATCACCGACTCTATGGACATGAGTTTGAGTGAACTCTGGGAGTTGGTGATGGACAGGGAGGCCTGGTGTGCTGTGATTCATGGGATCACAGAGAGTCGGACACGACTGAGCGACTGAACTGAACTGAACTGAACTGAAGTTCACTGCTTTTGTTGTGAGAGACATGGTGGCACAGAAAAGCAACAAGAGTGAAGTTCTACTCGATTTGTGCACTTGAATTCCTCATAAAGCACTGTTAGGCCACATGACTCAGAGAGGCAAAGTACAGGGTTTGTGCAGCTAAGCAGGAACAGAGTCCAGGTCAGATGATGGGGGTGTGACCAGCCAGAGAAACTACCCCCAACCTCCAGCTGGTGTCTTTTTGTGGACCAGTCTCAGTCACTTTGGATGGTGACAGCAGCCATGAAATTAAGATTCTTGCTCCTTGGAAGGAAAGCTATGACAAACCCAGAGTTAATGTTCTGATGCATTTTAAAGACTTTTTTCTATGCTTATTTTTATTTTACTTCATTTATTTTTATTGAAGTACATATATATATATACTCTCTTTCATATTCTTTTCTATTATGGTTTATTACAGGCTCAGATGGTAAAGAATCCGCCTGTGATGCAGGAAACCTGGGTTTGATCACTGGGTTGGGAAGATACCCTGGAGGAGGGCATGGCAACCCACTAGTATTCTTGCCAGGAGAATCCCTATGGACAGAGGAGCCTGGTGGGCTATAGTCCATGAGGTTGCAAAGAGTTGGACACATCTGAGTGACTAAGCACAGCACATTGAATATAGTTCCTTGTGCCATACAATAGGACCTTGTTGTTTATCTATTTTATATATAGTAGTGTGTGTATGTTAATCCCAAACTGCTAACTTATCCCTCCCCACTTACCCTTTGGTAACCGTAGGTTTGTTTTGTTTTGTATGTCTGTGATCTGTTTCCATTTTGTAAATAAGTTCATTTTTATCATAGTTTAGATTTCACATATAAGTGATATCATATGATATTTGTCTTTCTCTGTCTGACTTACTTTACCTCATATGGTCATCTCCAGGTCCATCCATGTTGTTGCACATGGCATAATTTTATTCTTTTTTTATGGCTGAGTAAGCTCATTTTTAAATGTATCTGACATCATACTTTATATAAATTACATTACATATGCTTTTCATTCAATATTTTAACATAAGCATTTCCCATGTCATATAGGTTTTTTTTTGGGGGGGGGTATAAATATAAAAGTTTGCATAACATGCCATTGTATTATTTTCCTTTCAGTTCAGTTCAGTTCAGTCGCTCAGTTGTGTCCGACTCTTTGAGACCCCATGAATCACAGCACGCCAGGCCTCCCTGTCCATCACCAACTCCCGGAGTTCACTCAAACTCATGTCCATCGAGCTGGTGATGCCATCCAGCCATCTCATTCTCTGTCTTCCCCTTCTCCTCCCACCCCCAATCTCTCCCAGCATCAGAGTCTTTTCCAGTGAGTCCTTTAAATGCCACCAAAAAGTGAATGGTTAACTGTATTGGTTCTTGGTTTTTACACTTGCAAATAATGATACTGTGAATTCCACTCTGCCTAAATCTTTCCATTTTGGATTCTTTCTTTTGTAACTCATTTGCTTATGTCATTTGCCCATTTTTCTAATAGATATCTCAAGTATTTTTAAAATGATATATATAAAATTGCCTTATACATAGCTCTTATATATTAAGGGTTATACATAAATCCTTTTTATATATATCAACATTTTTGCCTATTATGGTATGGAGGTTTTGTATTTTTGGGTTGTTAAATCTCTAGCCTGTTTCCTTGGTGAAATTTGCTCTACTTTTAAGTTTAGAAATTCTTTCTTATTTAGAGCACATAAGAAAAGTGAAATCTCAAGATATGAAATGATGACATCTTTAATTTACTGCAGTGGGTTTTAATATGTATCAGGCTGTACATCAATTTTGGTTTTATTCCTTTCCAATAACAAATTTTTTTCTGGGTGAGTAAGCTTGATTTGATTCATATATAGTATGTCTTAACTCATTCTTAGCTCATCACACAATAGGTGCTTAATCTATGTTCCTTGAACTAGAGTCCTTGATTCACTTGTTCCTTTTCTTTTTTTTTTTTTGGCTGTATCACACAGCATGTAGGATCTTAGTTCCCTAACCAGGGATAGAACCCATGCCCCCTGCAATGGAGGTGTGGAGTCTTAACCTCTGGACCACCAGGGAAGTCCAGTTCAGTCATTCCTGAAGCTTACCTGTACCCTCGTTTCTGGTTTCCATGACACAGCTTTCATTAGCCTTATCATCAAGTTCTCTTGCTGGCATAGGCTAGCCTGGTTTCTGTCAGTCATGAGCAGACATGCTGAGTAATGTAGTTCATGTTGTCACATTAGGAAGAGGCACACAGTTGTAACTTCTTACTATGGCTCATTTCAGAGGGAGTGCCTGTCTATCCACATTGGCCAAGCCGGCGTCCAGATTGGGGGTGCTTGCTGGGAGCTCTATTGCCTGGAACATGGAATCCAGCCAGATGGTGTTGTTCTCGGTGGTGGTCAGGATCCACTGGCACCTGCTAAAACAGAGCCCACGGGTGCATCTTTCGATTCCTTCTTTTGTGAGACCAGAGCTGGAAAGTATGTGCCTAGAGCACTTTTCATGGACCTGGAGCCTACTGTCATAGGTAATGTACATTCCAGTGTGCTTAACCAGGTCCACAACCCAAACAAACAAGTACAGAGACTGGCATGACTAGCTGTGGGCCTGGGAACTCCAAGAACTGTCCACAGTCACCAGGAGCTGGGGAGAGGCAGGGGGCGGTTTCTCCATCAGAACCTCCAGAAGGAGCCAACCCCTCCAATGCCTGGACGTTGAACTCTGGCCTCCTGAACTATGAGACCATAAACCTCCCTTGGTTTTGTTTGTAAATTAATTTATTTTATTTTTGGCTATGCTGGGGCTTTGTTGCTGTGCTCAGGCTTTCTCCCATTGCGGTGAGCGGGGGCTACTCTCTAGCTTTGGTGCATGGGCTCAATTGCTCTGTGACATGTGGAATCCTCCTGGACCAGGGATCGAACCTGTATCTCCTGCATTGGCAGGAGGTTTCTTATCCACTGCACCACCAGGGAAGCCCAGCCTCCCCTGTTTTAAGACACCAAGTTTGTTGTAATTTGTTAGGGCAGGTCCGATAAACTAATAAAGAGTGGGATGATGGAAAAATGTGCTTTCCATTTACGTGGGAATAATTACACCTTTTCCTATACTAAAAAAACCAATTGGGCAGTTTAAATTCATTTCTTTCTATGATATTGGTGGATAGAAAGGGGGCTGGGCACGAGTTAGGGGTAGGATGGAGTGGGTTGCGCTGACCTCCTTTCCCCTCTGCAGACGGGGTGCGTGCAGGCAGCTACCGCTCACTCTTCCACTCTGAGCAGCTCGTCACTGGAAAAGAAGATGCTGCAAACAACTACGCCCGAGGTCGCTACTCTGTGGGGCCGGAGATCCTCGACCTGGTGCTGGAGAGGATCCGCAAGCTGGCAAGTGGCTCCCTTCTCCTTCCAGGGCCATTCAGAGTGCCTGGGGTCCCTGGGTACCCGTCTAGCCAGCACCAGCACTTTCTCCCTCCCCTTCATCACTCAGCTTCTACCCTGAAGCCTCCCGCACGCACATGCGCATGCGGCACGGCTAACCTTCTTTACTAGGAAGGGGAGAAGCCTCACACTTACTCCACGGACCCGGTCAACTCCTTTGTTTCTTTTTCCTTTTCCCATGCATGAAGAAATGTTTTATTTCATTTCCCGCTCTGCTTTATTGAGATGTAATTGACATATGGAGTGGAGTGTGTTAGTTGCTCAGTCCTGTCTGACTCTTTGAAACCCCATGGACTGTAGCCCACCAGGCTCTTCTGTCCATAGAATTCTCCAGACAAGAACACTGGAGTGAGTTGCCATTCCCTTCTCCGCGGGATCTTCCCGACGTAGGGATTGAACCCAGGTCTCCCACATTACAGGCAGATTCTTTACCATCTGAGCCACCAGGGAAACACTGTGTAAATTTAAGGTGTACAGCAAGATGATTTAATTCATATTATCAGATATACATATATATTATCAAATGATCACCACCATCAGGATAGTTAAGACATCTATCCCTCACGTAATTACCTTTTTTTTGTGTGGTGACAGCATTTAAGATCTATTCTCTAGGACTTCCCTCGCAGTCCAGTGTAACCACTGGACTTCGCCTTCCAATGCAGGGGATGGGGTTTGATCACTCCTCAGGGAGCTAAGATCTCACATGCCTCTCAGCCAAAAAAACCCAAAACATAAAATGGAAGTAATATTGTAACAAATTCAATAAAGACTTTAAAATGGTTCACATTAAAAAAAAATCTTTAAAAAAGAAAAGATCTATTCTCTTAGTAGCTTTCAAGTATACTATACAATGCTGTTAACTACAGTCATTATGCTGTACGTTAACCCCCCAGAACTTATTAATCTTATAACTGGAAGTTTATACGCTCTGGCCACCAGCATCTCCCCTTTCTCTTCCACCACCCCCACCCTCTGGCAACTACTATTCTACTCTCTGTTTCTATAAGTTTGGCCTTTTTCGATTCCACATGTCAGTGAGATGATTCAATAGTTGTCTTTCTCTGTCTGACTTATTTCACTTTGCTTAATTGCCCATGAGGTCCATCCATGTTGTCACAAACGGCAGGATTTCCTTCTTTTAAACAACTAGCCACTGTCTACTCTTGCTTCTGCTGACTCATGACTTGTCTGGTTATCAGAGACTTCCCTCTAAAACTTGTCATTTTCCAATAGTGACCATGAGTTGTAAAGTTAACAGGAGGCACATCCTCCCTGGAGATCAGTTTCTCTATTTTTTACTGACAGTGAATTCTTCTTTAAAATCCTGTCTGGAGAATCCTCTGTCTAGTAAATATTTTGGTGTTTGGCATCATCTTTAGAGAATACAGTGCTTTTTTACACCAGCATAGTAGATTGGGTTACAAAAGTGACAGATATTTCATCTACTGAAGGGTGGTAGTGGGGAACTATATTGCTTCAATATTTTGCTTGTCATTTTCTTCATTATTGATAAACACCTTACTTTAGCTCACATATACATTTATATACTCATATACATATATTTTAGCTCACATACACGTACATACATAGAGGGCAGCAAAAGACAGTTGAATGTTTATGCCCAGCTCATAACAAAACTCTAAAGCATTTCCCTCACTCCAGAAGTGACTGCTCAAGTATGTTTCAAAGTAGACATGTCTGTGATGGTGATAACAATGGTAAACCAGAACTTTCTGTTTTTGGGTACTGGCTGTGTCCCACAGTTGCCACTGCTTCTGGGTTTATTTGGCTGAATTCTCATTTCTCATTTATGAATACTTTCCCCAGGCAGAACACTGCAGTGGACTTCAGGGGTTTCTGATCTTCCGAAGCTTTGGAGGAGGCACTGGGTCGGGATTTACGTCTCTCTTGTTGGAGCAGCTCTCCGTAGAATACAGTGGGAAGACTAAATTGGAGTTCTCTGTCTACCCAGCCCCCAGGATCTCAACCGCTGTAGTGGAGCCTTACAACTCCATCCTCACCACCCACCCCACCATAGAGCACGTGGACTGTACCTTCCTGGTGGACAACGAGGCCATCTACAACATCTGTCATGGCAAACTTGACCTTGAACGCCCCTCTTATGCCAGCATCAACAGGCTGATCAGCCAGGCAGCATCTTCCATCACTGCCTCCCTCCGGTTTGAAGGCATCCTGAACGTGGACCTGATCGAATTCCAGACCAACCTGGTGCCTTACCCGCGGATACACTTTCCAGTTACCAGCTTCGCCCCCATCCTGTCCGCCGACAGCACCCACCACCAGGAACCCTCTGTGTCAGACATCACAGCTGCATGCTTTGAGCCCTCCCACCAGCTAGTCAGGTGTGACCCTCGCCTGGGAAAGTATGTGGCCTGCTGCCTGCTCTACAGAGGGGATGTGGTCCCCAAGGAGGTGAATGTGGCGATTGCGGCCACAAAGTCGAGGAACTCTGTTCAGTTTGTAGACTGGTGTCCGACTGGATTCAAGGTGGGCATCAATGATCGACCCCCTCGGGAGGTTCCAGGAGGGGACCTGGCAGAGGTCCAGCGGGCGGTCTGTATGCTGAGCAACAGCACGGCGGTCGCAGAGGCCTGGGCCCGTCTGGGCCACAAGTTTGATCTTATGTTCGCTAAGAGGGCGTTTCTGCACTGGTACATCAGGGAGGGCATGGAGGAAAGCGAGTTCGGAGAGGCCAGGGAGGACTTGGCAGTCCTGGAAAAGGATTATGAGGAAATGGGAAGTCTCTGATACAGATCTGACCAGTGACAATGAACGCCGAGTTGAAGTGTTACTCTTTATGTTTCAAGGCTGGAGTTCCCTCGATGAGAAGAAAAAGGAAATTAAGTCAAGCAAGACCCCAAGTTCCATGCTCAATCAAATGGGGGTCAACATTAACAGTAAGCCCGGACTTCCCTGGTGGTCCAGTGGTTAAGAATCCTCCAGCCAATGCAGGGGACACAGGTTTGATCTCTGATCTGGGAAGATCCCACATGTCACGGAAAATAAATAATTAAACAAATAAAATTCCAACAATGTACCATTTTGCCTGTTTTTAGCTCACATTGTTGTTGCCACAGAGGACAATGACTGCAGTTTGGTGGAAATGATGTTTATAAACACACATTTTTCACCGTGCTCTCACACACTCCAATCAAGCTAGACAGCTTGCCCCTTCCCACGTGTTTCTCTCTCTTGACTGCTTCTCTCTCTCCGTTTCTCTCTCTCTCCTCTCTCACTCTTTCTTCTCACTGCTTTCTCTTTTCTTTCCTTCTAGGACTGTGGGGTATAATTCCAACTTCGAACCCAGTTCAGGTGTTGCTTATTGCGTGTAGCCTCTTTGGAATTCACTTACTTTCACCCAGAATACAGGGAGAGTGAAGATACACTGTGAAGTTTCTCACTGTATTGAAAATACTCACTGATAAAATATATTTTTTCATGTAAATATCGTATATACTAATTTGAACTTTTATTCGGCTGGTTCTAAATTGGGAAAGGAGTATGTCAAGGCTGCATATTGTCACCCTGCTTATTTAACTTATATGCAGGGTTCCTTTCCGTTCCGTCGCTCAGTCGTGTCCGACTCTTTGCGACCCTGTGGACTGTAGCCTACCAGACTACACCATGATAAATGCTGGCCTGCATGAAGCACAAGCTGTAAACAAGATTGCCAGGAGAAATATCAATAACCTCAGATATGCAGATGACACCACCCTTATGGTAGGAAGTGAAGAACTAAAGAGCTTCTTGATGAAAGTGAAAGAGGAGAGTGAAAAAGTTGGCTTAAAACTCAGAAAACATTCAGAAAACTAAGATCATGGCATCTGGTCCCATCACTTCATGGCAAATAGATGGGGAAACAGTGGAAACAGTGAGAGACTTTATTTTCTTGGGCTCGAAAATCATAGCAGATGGTGACTGCAGTCACGAAATTAAAAGATGCTTGCTGCATGGAAGAAAAGCTATGACCAACCTAGACAGCCTATTAAAAAGCAGAGACATTACTTTGCCAACAAAGGTCTGTCTAGTCAAGGCTATTGTTTTCCCAGTAGTCACGTATCGGTGTGAGAGTTGGACTATAAAGAAAGCTGAGCACCGACGAATTGATGCTTTTGAACTGTGGTATTGGAGAAGACTCTTGAGAGTCCCTTGGACTGCAAGGAGATCGTAAAGGAAATCAGTCCTGAGTATTCATTGGAAGAACTGATGCTGAAGCTGAAGCTCCAATACTTTGGCCACCTGATTTGAAGAACTGACTCATTTGAAAAGACCCTGATAGTGGGAAAGATAGAAGGCAGGAGGAGAAGGGGACGACAGAGGTTAAGATGGTTGGATGTCATCACTGACTCGATGGACATGAGTTTGAGCAAGCTCCGGGAGTTGGTGATGGACAGGGAGGCATAATGTGCTGCAGTCCATGGGGTAGCAGTCAGACACGACAGAGCGACTGAACTGAGCTGGAGGCTTTTTACCAAGTGAAAATGTTTTGTTTACCTGTGCTATTTCTCTATTTAGACACTAGAGGGCGCTAGTGAAATGCTTAAATATTGCTCGGTTTATAGGGAAACCAGGCGTACTCGCCGAGTCCGACACCACTGAGCGACTGAACTGCTGAAGGGCATTTGTATAGGGCATTTGTATCTCTGTATGCACGTGTATGCATGTGTGAAAACACATTTAGAAAACTCAGAAAAGACTTTATAGAAGTTTCCTTTTTTTTTAAAATTAGTAATCTACTAAAATTGAGATTAAAATCCTAATAATTTCTTAAATTTTTAAGTTGATCTTGTAAATCTTATTTCTAAGTTAAGCAACATTTAATCATTTTAAATATGTATGAATTTTTGGTCCCCTTTGCAATCTTAGATAAATGCTTAAATACTTTACGTTATATTCATTTTAATTTATTTTAAGAATTTTAGTTATCTGACAAAACTTCCCAAGAGCTCTAGTTCTTTTAAAATCAAATAAACTAAACTATAAATGTGGCGATTGGTATTCTTATGTTCTCCAAACTGTTTATAAATTAATAAGATTTTTATTTATGATCACATGTGTAAATCTTTTACTCAAAATATGTATTTAAAATTGGAATTATAAGGCTGACTATAATTCTGTTAAGCCAAATACTCTCAAATATTATACACATTGCACTTTAAATGCTAAATATGCATGGATTCCTATGTCGTAAGAACTTTAATGATCCGTACTCAATTCACTCATTCACCAGTTACTTTCTGAACACCTGTCATGTGCTCCTAATTATTCTGACCACTGAGGATAAACAGTGAACCAAAAAAAAAAAAAAAAAAATTCTTGCCCTTATGGTTTATATGATAGTGAAGTTGGGGGTCTATTTCCTGAGTATTTAAAGATGCTCACTCCTTAAGAAAACACCGTGTCTGGGACTTCCATGGCCGTGCAGTTAAGACTCTATGCTTCCACCGCAGGGGGTGCAGTTTCGATCCCTGGTCAGTTCAGTTCAGTTCAGTTCATTTGCTCAGTCGTGTCCGACTCTCCGCGACCCCATGAATCACAGCACGCCAGGCCTCCCTGTCCATCACCAACTCCCGGAGCTCACTCAAACTCATGTCCACAGAGTCGGTGATGCCATCCAGCCATCTCATTCTCCGTCGTCCCCTTCTTCTCCCGCCCCTAACCTTTCCCAGCATCAGAGTCTTTTCCAGTGAGTCAACTCGTCGCATGAGGTGGCCAAAGTATTGCAGTTTCAGCTTCAGCATCAGTCCCTCCAATGAACACCCAGGATTGATCTCCCTTAGAATGGACTGGTTGGATCTCCTTGCGGTACAAGGGACTCTCAAGAGTCTTCTCCAACACCACAGTTCAAAAGCATCAATTCTTCGGGGCTCAGCTTTCTTCACAGTCCAACTCTCACATCCATACATGACCACGGGAAAAACCATAGCCTTGACTAGACGGACCTTTGTTGGCAAAGTAATGTCTCTGCTTTTTAACATACTATCAAGGTTGGTCATAACTTTCCTTCCAAGGAGTAAGCGTCTTTTAATTTCATGGCTGCAATCAGCATCCGCAGTGATTTTGGAGCCCAAAAAATAAAGTCTGACACTGTTTCCACTGTTTTTCCATCTATTTCCCATGAAGTGATGGGACCAGATGCCATGATCTTTGTTTTCTGAATGTTGAGCTTCAAACCAACCTTTTCACTCTCCTCTTTCACTTTCATCAAGAGGCTTTTGAGTTCTTCTTCACTTTCTGCCATAAGGGTAGTGTCATCTGCATATCTGAGATTATTGATATTTCTCCCAGCAATCTTGATTCCAGCTTGTGCTTCTTCCAGCCCAGCATTCCTCATGATGTACTCTGCATATAAGTTAAATAAGCAAGGTGACAATATACAGCCTTGACGCACTCCTTTTCGTATTTGGAACCAGTCTGTTGTTCCATGTACTGTTCTGACTGTTGCTTCTTGACCTGCATACAGGTTTCTCAAGAGGCAGGTCAGGTGGTCTGGTATTCCCATCTCTTTCAGAATGTTCCACAGTTTATTGTGATCGACACAGTCAAAGGCTTTGGCATAGTCAATGAAGCAGAAATAGATGCTCTTCTGGAACTCTCTTGCTTTCTCCATGATCCAGCGGATGTTGGCAATTTGATCTCTGGTGCCTCTGCCTTTTCTAAACCCTGCTTGAACATCTGGGAGTTCACGGTTCACATATTGCTGAAGCCTGGCTTGGAGAATTTTGAGCATGAATTTACCAGCGTGTGAGATGAGTGCAATTGTGCGGTAGTTTGAGCATTCTTTGGCATTCCCTTTCTTTGGGATTGGAATGAAGACTGACCTCTTCCAGTCCTGTGGCCACTGCTGAGTTTTCCAAATTTGCTGGCATATTGAGTGCAGCACTTTCACAGCATCATCTTTCAAGATTTGAAATAGCTCAACTGGAATTCCATCACCTCCACTAGCTTTGTTCGTAGTAATGCTTTCTAAGGCCCACTTGACTTCACATTCCAAGATGTCTGGCTCTAGGTCAGTGATCACATTATCGTGACTATCTTGGTCGTGAAGATCTTTTTTGTACAGTTCTTCTGTGTATTCTTGCCACCTCTTCTTAATATCTTCTGCTTCTGTTAGGTCCATACCATTTCTGTCCTTTATCGAGCCCATCTTTGCATGAAATGTTCCCTTGGAATCTCTAATTTTCTTGAAGAGATCTCTTGTTTTTCCCATTCTGTTGTTTTCCTCTATTTCTTTGCACTGATCACTGAGGAAGGCTTTCTTATCTCTCCTTGCTATTCTTTGGAACTCTGCATTCAGATGCTTATATCTTTCCTTTTCTCCTTTGCTTTTCGCTTCTCTTCTTTTCACAGCTATTTGTAAGGCCTCCTCAGACAGCCATTTTGCTTTTTTGCATTTCTTTTCCATGGGGATGTTCTTGGTCCCTGTCTCCTGTACAATGTCACGAACCTCCGTCCAGAGTTCATCAGGCACTCTATCTATCAGATCTAGTCCCTTAAATCTATTCCTCACTTCGACTGTATAATCATAAGGGATTTGATTTAGGTCATATCTGAATGGTCTAGTGGTTTTCCCTACTTTCTTCAATTTAAGTCTGAATTTGGCAATAAGGAGTTCATGATCTGAGCCACAGTCAGCTCCTGGTCTTGTTTTTGCTAACTGTATCGAGCTTCTCCATCTTTGGCTGCAAAGAATATAATCAATCTGATTTCGGTGTTGACCATCTGGTGATGTCCATGTGTAGAGTCTTCTCTTGTGTTGTTGGAAGAGGGTGTTTGCTATGACCAGTGCATTCTCTTGACAAAACTCTACCAGCCTTTGCCCTGCTTCATTTCGTGCTCCAAGACCAAATTTGCCTGTTACTCCAGGTGTTTCTTGACATGCTACTTTTGCATTCCAGTCCCCTATAATGAAAAGGACATCTTTTTTGGGTGTTAGTTCTAAAAGGTCTTGTAGGTCTTCATAGAACCGTTCAACTTCAGCTTCTTTAGCGTTACTGGTTGGGGCATAGGCCTGGATTACTGTAATATTGAATGGTTTGCCTTGGAAACGAACAGAAATCATTCTGTTGTTTTTAAGATTGCATCCAAGTACTGCATTTCGGACTCTTTTGTTGACCATGATGGCTACTCCATTTCTTCTGAGTGATTCCTGCCCACAGTAGTAGATATAATGGTCATCTGAGTTAAATTCACCCATTCCAGTCCATTTTAATTCACTGATTCCTAGAATGTCTATGTTCACTCTTGCCATCTCCTGTTCGACCACTTCCAGGGGATCTAAAATCCCACATGCCTCAAGGCATGGCCATGAAAACAAAAGAGAAACACACTGTGTCATCCCATAGGCTTGGGTTATCTTCCCAAGATAGCTTTTTTGTCTTTTGCCTTCTCAACTTGCTGCAGCTCCTAAGTGATGATGGCCAAGCTGTGACAGGATCTTTGTGGCTCTAATGGATGTGCTGAACCCTAGCAACTGTCTGTAACAGGGACTTCATTAATTAAAGGATGATGTGGGATCTTTGTGTAATACACCTGGGACTAGTGCAATGGTGTATGTCGATTATACATCAATAAAAATAAATTAAAAAAAGAATAAAATGTCCCAAAGCACACTTAGATTTGAGTCACGTTTAGTTTTTCAAGTCTGATTCCATCTGTAATTCTTACAGAGGTAGCTAGCTACACCATTTGATTAGATTTTGTTTTTCTTCAGCTCTATCAATGTCTTTTAGTTTAATACTACATACCTTGGAGCACATGTACCTCCCATTTCTTGGAGTTATGTAAAGTATCTGATTGAATTCTGGGTATCACTTGGCTTTTGCTGATTATTTTGTTACAGCTTCCAAAATTATTCTGCTATCAGGAAGCAGGAAACAATTTTGGTTTTTAGTATTTGTTTTCAGGGTTTCTTGTTGGGTAGAACATTTAGAGAGCCTATCTTCCAGGCACTGGTCTCTTTGGAGAAGGTTCACTTGGCATTTGAGCCTTGTTTTAAGTAAAAGTTGCTCAGTCATGTCTGACTCTTTGCGACCCCATGAACTGTAGCACCCCAGGCTCCTCTGTTCGTGGGATTCTCCAGGCAAGAATACTGGAATGGGTTGCAACGCCCTTCTCCAAGGGATCTTCACGACCCACGGATCAAACTTAGGTCTCCTACACTGTAGGCAGATTCTTTTACTGTCTGAGCCACCAGGGAAGCCCCCCTAACCCTTTTCTATTTTAAAAAGAGAGCTTAAAACAGTTTTTTCAAGGGAACTCAAACCAGCACAGTTCTCCCCCACTCCCGTACCCCCATCAATGATTTTACAAAGTGAAATCCAGAGAATCTCGGTTTTACAAGGTGAGCTCAGGGGTAGTAGAAGGAAGTGGTAGTGGTCTCTGGATGTGGCAGTCTCCTCCATGTGTTTTTTTTAAAGATTATTTTTTCTTTGATGTGAACCATTTTTGAAGTCTTTATTGGATCTGTTACAATATTGCTTCTGTTTTATGTTTCAGGGTTTTTTTTTTTGGCTGCAAGGTGTGTGATTCTGGCGTTTGCAATGATCTGTGTCTTTTTTATTTTTAATCACCGTCTTGATTGGAGCTTTTGTGATGCAGGAACCATGATTTAAAATAAAGCAAAATATGAGAACCAATGTTATAGCACAAAGAACTCTACTCAGTGGACTGTGATGACCTAAAAGAGAAGGAAAGCCAAGGAAGAGGGGATATATGTACACACATAGCTGATTCACTTTTCTGTGCAGCAGAAACTGACACAACATTGTAAAGCAACTATACTCCAATACAAAAAAAGGCAAAACAAAACTTTTTAAAGCCACATCTAAGTCCACTAGAGGCTGCTGTCTTCAAGCTTTGCTCACTTAGCCAAAGGCCCTAAGAGGAGGTACCTGTGAACTTGGGTGTGCTTGCAGGTACCAGCCCCAACTTGGAAGTTCTCCTGGTGTTTTTCGTTGTTCTGGGAAATGTCACACCTGCTTGAGTTTTCTTTAACCAAGCGAATCCCCCCCATTTCCTGTCCTTTGCACCTTTGGCATGAGCAGAATACCGCATGCACTGTTAGAACAAAAATAATTGTTAAATATACTTGTGAGAACTCCGTGAGGTCATGTCCCTAAAGAGGGTTCCTGGCTCACCAGAACTGAGGGAAGTTAAAGGATCTGCTCAGAGACACAGAAGAAGAGGAACCCAGAATTATGTAGGCATTCTGAGTCTCAGCAGGATTCTTTCTGCTGTGTCACGCGGGTTTTTTCCTCCCACCCAGGATGGAAAAAACAGTTGCATTTCAGGTTTTTGAGCATTGGTTCTGTTAAGAGATGAGGTATTTTTCATTTCCAAGTCAGCTTAACATTTAAAAAGCTACACAGTTTTGCTTTTTCCAGTAATGTCCACCAGAATCAGGGTTGTTGAGTTAAAGGTAAAGTGAGTTTGTGATTTTGATACGGATTTTCCAGATTGCCTCTCAGAATTCACATTCCCACCAACCATCAGTGAAGGAAGGAGGCTTTGCACCTGTCAGTCACAGTGTGAGCCCATTGTCAAACAGATTTTTTCAGTCTGATGTGCGACAAATTCTGTAAGAGTGCAGTTTTTGCTTTTGTTAGCAGTGAAGTTTAGCATCTGTTCGTATATTTAAGGATCACTTGTATTTGTGTGTGTGTGATATATGTGTTCCTGCTTATTTTTTTGAAAGAGATTGTTTTTTTCAGTTGTTATTTTGTGGGCGTGTTTGTGTGTGTTGAGTCATGTCAGACTCTTTGCAATCCTATGGACTGTAGCCCCCCAGGCTCCCCTCTCCATGGGATTCTCCAGGCAAGAACACTGGAGTGGGTTGCCGTGCCCTCCTCCAGGGGATCTTCCCAACTCAGGGATCAAATGTCTCCTGCAATGGCAGGCAGGTTCTTTACCAGTAGTGCCACTTGGGAAGTTATTAGCTCTTTATGTATTTTATCAGTAAGATACTTGTCTTTTGCCCGTGTGCAAACATTTTTCCAAATTTGTCATCTGTTTGTCTCTTGACTTTGTGTCTGATGGTGGTGGTGTGTGTATATGAGGTTTATTTCGCATGAAGACGTTCCTTGTATGTAACTTGTCACCATGCAGAAAGCTCTGCTGCCAGAGGCCATCAGGGTGCTTGCTGATGTCCATTTTTAGTGAACTGCTTCTCATATTAAGCCTTCTCATCTTGCTCTGAATTCCTTGTATTTTTTACACTAATTGCTATCACCTTGCAGTTCATCACTTATATACTCCCTGGTGAAATTGCTTCTTTTCACATTTTATTTTTGTCTGTTCACTTAAGACTGTTGACTCATGGACAGCAAGGGCTTTGGCACCTCCCACATCAGTATCCCTAACCAGGCCCAGCACTGGGCTGGACAGTGACCTTTGGTTCAATGTCGGTTCAAGAAGTACCTATGACAGACTTAGTGGCCCAGGCCCTAGCAAGCCAGGGAGGAGCTGGGGGTGTCTTCCGTTCTACCCAGGGCCCACTCTGTAGCAGACCTCAGGCTGTGCCTCTGGTGGGACCTGGCCACATAGCCAGCTTCAGATCCAGTGATGGGCAACAGGGTCCTGCCTCCCAAGACCTCCAGGGATCATTCCCCTCCTGGGAGGGTCAGAAATGGACTCACCTGTACCCTATCTCACTAGCTGTCCCTTTCCAAGCTCGGAGGCCTGAAAGCAGCCGACTGAAGGAAGAGGAATTGAAACCAGCCAGGGGTTCAAGAAGCCATGGGTTTTAATGTGGGTGAGAGGGAGAGAGGGTCTGGGGACGGGGTGCTCAGCGCCCTCACCTTCCGGCCCGGGCTGGTGGTGGTGTGGGGAGGGGAGGGCCTCCCTGTACCCCTCTTCTTGGGGTCAGAGAGCAGAGTGGAGGGCAGGAGGGCGTGACTTTTGCCTCTCCTTGTGGGGAAGGAGAGAGGAGACGTATAGGATAGACCTCAGTGTCTCAGGATCAGTACCGTGGCCTCCGTCTGTGGATCTGGGACAACACAGCGCTGGTGTGTGTAGGTATAGAGGACTAGGGGGCCCGGCCTGAGGCGGGAAGGCGCAGAGGGGTGGAAATCCTGGAAACCAGGGCCAATTCCTCCGATACAAACCGAGGGCCAACCCTCCCTGTCCAACCCCCAACTTCTGTCCTTGTCCCAGGGGGTCCCCAGCCTCCTCCTCTACTTCTTCCGCCCGATCTGGGCCATGAGGTGGGCGTTGGCGGCGGCCTTGGCTCGCAGGTTCTTGGCCTTGGCGATGTTGAAGAGGATATTCATGATGTTAGTGGGGACGTCCAGGGACAGAGTGACCTTGGTGCGCCGGTCACTCTTGGCCTTGTCCTGGGACGGCCGCCCCTGGAACTGTGCCTGGGACGGGTACTTGTACCGGGTGCTGCCACCCCCGGAGCCAGGGAAGGTCCTTTTCTCTGTGTCCTCCTCCTCCTGCCCCTGCTGGTCCTCCGGGTCTCCGCGGGGCTGGGCGGGGAAGGTCCGCTTGATCAGCAGCGACGTGTCCTTCCGCTGGCTCTTCTCAGCCTCACGCAGGGCTGTGTGGAGGCAGCTGAGGGTGGACCCGGCTTTGGGGGACCTCTGGGAGAGGCCCGCCTGGGGGGCCCCGAGGAGCAGCAGCAAGACCAGCAGGAAGGGGGCCGGCACGAGCATCTTTCCCTGCAGCGGAGAAGAGCGATATGTGTGAGAGGGTCTTAGGGCTCGGGGGCAGACGGGGCAGATCCATTGGGCTTTGTGCACGTTCAGCTTTGCCGGGTTTTGGAAGCGTGTTCTCTGGACCTGCAGGCCCTGTCTCATGGAAATTTGTTAGCGATGCAGAGAATTCTCGGGTCTTGCTCCAGAGCTGGTCAATCAAATGCTCTGGGGCCAGCAATCTGCGTGTTAACAAGCCTGGTGATGAGGGCTCCTCGCCAGATGTAGGAATGGTCCAGATGTAAGAACTGGCTACCTAGCACGTGGAAAGCAACACAGACTCTGGAGTTAGAAGTAGGTTCAAATTCCAACTGGGTCCTTGTTTGCTTGAGGGTGGCGGGCAGATTACTTAACCTCTGAGAACGTCAGTTTCCTCATCTGATAATAATAATGGGGGATAATAGGTACTACCTCATAAAGGTTAAATTAAAATGGAAAAGCTCCCTGTCTAACCAAATACTTATCGAAGCATGTTGGTTCATGACTGTTTACATGTAATAATCCCCAGGTGCTATTAGGATAAGATTCAGTACACAGGCAGCCACCTCAGAAGTGATCTGTCTGTATCTGTGTATCTGTAAATGTACTATACATTATATAACTAATGAATATAAATCATATGAATATAAATATAGATGTATAGTATGCCAGGTAACTTCATCCAAAGACCATTATCTTTGTTGTGTTGTGTTTCTGGCTTTTCTTTTTTGTCTGTTTCTGCCATTCTTACCCAGGTAGGCTCGTCATGCCTTGAACTCTAAGTCAGCGGTTCTCACGCTTCAGAGTGTTCAGTATCATGTGAATGGACTGTTCAAACACCAGCTGCTGGGCCCCATCCCCAGCATTTCTGAATCAGTAGATTTGGGGCAAGGCCTGAGAATCTGCATCCTTAACACATCCTCAGAGGATGCTGATGCTGTGGGTTCATGGACCAGATTTTGCAAACCACTTTCTCAGCGTTGCCATCCTTCTCTGAGGTCCTTAGAACTGTGTGCCCAGTTCCCGGAGAACATTTTACAGGGCTCTGTTGACTGTGGAAGAATGGACTTATCCTTTCTTTTGATATCGTGCTCAATACCCAGACTTCCGGTTTCCTCATTCACTGAGGCTGTCCTTAGTTGTTTTGCATAATCCATGAATTGTGGCTTTAGCTGCCTTATGCCTTGAAGGCATCTTAAAGTTTGGGAGCACTCTCAAAGGGCTTGTTAAGCCTGAAAAGATTAAGAAACCAATGCACAGAGAAAGGGTTAATAATGGGGTGGGGGTCGGGGTGGGAGGGGATCTGTCTCTCTCTGTCACTGTCACTCTCTCCCTTGGTCCCCTGCTCTCTTCATGGGTCAGGCTCAGCCCTACCCCCCACTAACTGGCTCAGTGACTAAATGCCGGGGTCCCGGTGTTCCCATTTGTGAGATTAGGGGATTGACCTCCAGGCTCTCTTCTCTCTCTCTCCTTTGCTCCCTCTCTCTCCAGTTTAGCTTTGTTTAGCATTTGCATAAACCATGGGAGATTGTGGGGCTTTCCAGGTGGCACTAGTAGTAAAGAATCTGCCTGCCAATGCAGGAGACATGGGTTCAATCCCTAGGCGGGGAAGATCTCTTGGAGAAGGACACGGCAACCCACTCCAGTATTCATGCCTGGAGAATCCCATGGACAGAGGAGACTAGCAGGCTATAATCCATAGGGTCGCAAAGGGTTGGGCGTGACTGAAGCTACTTAGCACTCACCCCGGCATGGGAGGATGTTTGTAGGTTATGTGTAAGCAATACATTATTTTATATAAGGGACTTGAGCATCTGGGGATCTGTGACGGTCCTGGAGCCAATCCCAGGAACAGAGAGGATTGTCAAAGTAAAGAAACATCCTTTCCTCCTTACTCAGGTCTGATTCCTAAGCAAGTTTCTCCTCTTACATTCTTTGGATTTCTTTGCCCTTACCATAATGCAAGAGTACAAAGGTTTAAGATTTCCCCCTACCTGCTCTGAAAACACATGGTCCCCATCTAGTTAGATTTACAGGAAAAAGTTCTTCATCTTCATTTTTCTCATTTGGGTACCTGACACTCAGCCATTCTTTGGGGGTTATTAGGACAGTGCTTCTCTGGAGATGGACACTTGCCTCTGAGAGCTGTGACAGTCCCGTCACGCCCAGAATGACAGGCAGTGAGGGACTCAGCTGGTCTGAAATTCAGAGCACCTGTGAGAGAGAGCATCCCGAAGGAAAAAAGTGAAGCTAGAGGCAAATGCAGGACACCCCGGGCTTTGCCCAGAGGCAGCCCCATTTTCCAGCGTCAAGGAAGGCAGAGATAGTTCGCAGTCTGCAAACACGGGTAAGATGTTGAATTAAAAAAAACACTTTATAAAACAGTCACTGCTGAACCCAGGGACCCTTTAAGTATTTTGAAAGGATTATAGTAATAAGCTGCAGACTCATGGAAGCATTTATGTGTCACACACACACTTCTTAGCAATTCACACTTGAGCGAGCAGAGGGGGTTCATTCATGAAAGGCCTTTTCTCCCCAGAGGGAGAAAAACCAGGAGAAAGTTGACAAGATCTAGATAACACTTGTTACTGGCAGCTTTTGTGTTGCTTTTCTGACTCCATTCATCCTCAGAAGTGGGATGCTGGCTAGATTGCTGTGTTACAGGAGAACCCTGAAGACAGGATTTCTCGGAACACTTGGACATCAAATGGAGACATCAAACATCCATCTTTATGGCTTCTCCCCTTCAAGGGGGGGCACCTAATTGTTACAGACATCTGTTCCCTTCCTCCAGTGTCCCCAGTGGCCAGGGGGAAAGGACTTCAGGCTGTGAGGGCAGAGGACCTGGGCTGCGAACCTTTCTCACCTTCAAATGCCTGCCATCAGTCACTTAACCTCTCAGTCACCACATCTTAAAAAGCAGATGTTACCTGCCTTGCAGGTGTATGGAGAGAACGAAAGGAGATGCCTTGGCAACCAGGAAATGCAAGCGTCTTCCCAATCAGTCAGGCAGCGGGGAATGGTACTCCGGTTTCCACCCTCATCTTCCCCATCCACCCCATTTGGAAACACAATTTTCATGTTCGCAGCTGGATTGTGTTCAGAAAAACACATTTGTGAGAACCCATCCTGCTTCCGGTCTATTACCTTCTGCAAAGCGGGCCTCTCTACTAATGGGGGGAGGATGCTCTTGCCCCCCTGAGAAACTTCCCCCTGGTCCCTTTGGGGCTGCCTTCTCCCCATTTAAAACACAGACCTTGACGGTTCAGCACAGTGCCCCCAGGGGTGCTTGCAACTCTTATAGCTCACCTCAACCAGTCCCCAGCACCTCCTGCATAATTAAGGGCATATCAAGTTATCCTTCATAGGGAAGTCCCCGACCAGAGCCTTACCTGTGAGCAGACTTCCCTCTGGAGTGCAAATGCTCAGTGAGGTGGGCCGGCAGCTTCAGAACCGAGAGGTCTGCCCCAGGAACATCCCCCCGAACTTCTGTCTTCTCTGGGGTCGCCGGCTCCTTTTCTTGAATTATTTGTAAGTGGGCCGTGATCTTTCCTCTCTATGGAAACCACTCCACTCCCTCATGTGTGTGCATATACATAAAAGTGACAGATCACGGGGTGGATCATAAATCCAGACGCGGTGTCTACCCTGGGATGTGATCCCGTTTAAAATACAACCCAAGCAGCTGTGCACGTCATGGAGACGACAAGCTGTCAGCATCTCTGACTGCTCCTACCCACCTTCTCTCCCAGACCTCCCATCACCGCCCCCACCCCCCACTGCCCTTCCTGCCCTAGCAACTGGCTTCATTGATAAAAAGAAAAAAACACTCTCTGTTGAACTGAGAAGTAGCTTCTTTGAAGAGTTTTATTACTCATCTTCATTCTTACTAACTTCAGTCTCTCTACCCTTCTTCCTGGAGCCAACACCTGCTTGAAAGTAGAGAAGTTCGTCTGCTGTCCTGTGATTCATTGTTGTTGTTGTTGTTTTTTTTAATTTCTTTGGCATCACCGACTCAATGGACAAGTGTTTGAGCAAACTCCTGGAGGTTATGAAGGACAGGGAAGCCTGGCGTGCTGCAGTCCATGAGGTCAAAAAAGAGTCAGACACGATTTAGCTACTGAGCAATGGCAACATTTATTTATTATTATTTTGGCTGTTCTGGGTCTTCATTGCAGCGTGCAAGTTTCTCCAGTTGTGGCACATGGGCTCAGTAGCTGCCGTGTGTGGGCTTAGGCACAGTTTTCATTTTCACCAAGACCTTTATTGAACAGCCTAGCTACATTCCAAATGAACTTTTTGGCCAGCTCAATGCAAATAACCCCTTTAATAATTTGACTATAAACCTTTTCAAGCCAAATAACACTTTTTGTCTTACGGTCTGCTTTGTCTGATATTGAAATATATTCCAGTTTTCCTTTGGTTGACATTTGCTTGGTGCATTTTTTCCAGTTTTTTTGTGTCATAGTTCTTTTGTAAAGGGTATATACTGAAATAAAAAAAAACCCAATCAACCATCTCTGTATTAACAAGGCCTTAATGCAGGCCTCTGTATTAGTTTGTACTAATAGTGATCACTGACGTGACACATTTGTACGAATAATGATTACTGATGTTTTTGGATTATTTTCTGCTGTTTCACGTTGTAAAACACTTCCTATTTGGTCTGCTTTTCCCCTCTGTTTCTTTCTGTTTTTCCTTGTCTGTGTTCTTCTAGATTGATTAAATTTTCATTTCATTTCCCCCACTATTAGTTTGTATATAAGCATTTAAAGCTACAATTGGGGCTTCCCTGGTGTCTCAGTGGTAAAGAACCATTTTGCCTTTGCAGGAGCTGCAGGAGACTGGTTTGATCCCTGGGTTGGGGAGATCCCCTGGAGAAGGAAATGGCAGCCTTCTCCAGTATTCTTGCTTGGAGAATCCCAAGGACAGAGGAGTCTGGTGGGCTACAGTCCATGGGGTCGCACAGGGTCAGACACCACTGAGCAAGTGAGCGTGCAAAAACTACAGTTCTTGCTCTGGGCACTGATTCACTACACCTCACGCATGAACAGAGCACCTTGTAACCTGGTGAAATTTCTCTGGTCTGTGGGTTAAGGGGAGACCCTTGCCTTGACTTTTGTTTCTCCCAACAGGCAGGACTGATTTAGTTATTAGGGAAGGATTGGGGGTGGGAGGAGAAGGGGACAACAGAGAATGAGATGGCTGGATGACATCACCGACTCGATGGACATGAGTTTGAGTGAACTCCGGGAGTTGGTGATGGACAGGGAGGCCTGGCGTGCTGTGATTCATGGGGTCGCAAAGAGTCGGACACGACTGAGCGACTGAACTGAACTGAACTGAACTCTATTTCTATAACAGCACACCCATGATTCTGCATTCATGTCCAGTCCTTTCTGATATGGGTTCTCCAGCGCTGTCTCCTATCCACCTATCAGGAATCAGTCTCATTGGACTTTGCATCCCCCTTGAAACCAGCAGTGGTGGGAACATGTGGGGATAGTTCCAGCCTGTCTTTGTGTCCAGGTGCCGTGGTGAATTACAGAGGCTTTATGATCCTCTCTGATGAACTTTTAGTGGCTGATTGATTCCTGGAGCAAAGCTCCTGGGAGTCACAGGCTAGAGGCAGTTGACTCCCTTGGGGCCTCGTGAAACAGCATCAGAGCTTTCTGTATGGGACTTACTTCCCTGATGGTCCAGTGGTTAAGACTCCATGCTGCCCTTGCAGGGGGTGTGGGTTTGATCCCTGGTCAGCGAACTAAGATCCCTCATGTTGTAATAACTTTAAAAAAAAAAAAAGAAAGCTTTCTGTCTCCCTCCAGGGGAAGGGGAGGACGTTGGCTTCTTGGGTAAACTTGCACACTGCCCCATAACCACTTTTCCACACGTGGGCACAATCACAGTGCCCTGTTTACCTGACCTGTAGACAAGGGGATCAACACCAACAGATCCACTGAGGGGACCTGTTTTCTCTAGCGACAAGGGAATTGGAAACTCTTCTGAACATCTTGCAAAGCAGTGGACTGGGCAGCGTGCTCCCAGACAGGACCAGGACAGCGAGCTCACTTGTGGTTCTGCTTGTGGGCAAAGTCAGTAGCAATGGTAACCAAGAAGCCCACGTTCTCCCAAGGGTAATACATGCACTCTGCCACTCCCACTCCTGAACATGTTTCGGAGTCTCTTATCTACATGTTATTCAGTTGCTCAGTCATGTCCGACTCTTTGCAGCCCTGTGGACTGTAGCCCACCAGGCTCCTCTGTCCATGGAATTTTACAGGTAGGAATACGGGAGTGAGTTGCCATGGCCTCCTCCAGGAGCTTTTCCTGACCCAGGGATTGAACCCCCATCTCTTACGTCTCCTGTATTGCTGGCAGATTCTTTACCACTGAGCCATCGAGGGGAAGCCCGATACATAGCACACTATGTTATTATTCAGTTCCGTTCAGTCATTCAGTCATGTCTGACTCTTTGCGACCCCATGGACTGCAGCATGCCAGGCTTCCCTGTCCATCACCAGCTCCTGGAGCTTGCTCAAACTCATGTCCATCGAGTTTGTGATGCTCTGTCATCCCCTTCTCCTCTTGCCTTCAATCTTTCCCAGCATTGGGGTCTTTTATAATGAATCAACTCTTCGCATCAGGTGGCCAAAGTATGCCTGCATGCCTGCCAGCTAATCAGGGACTATGCTTAATCAGTTCACCAATCAATCAATCAGAAATAAACCAGCATGTTCCTATCTACTGTGAATTTTAATCTGTTTCCCTTGGCAAGTCGGCTTTGAAACTGGCTGTGGTCCACTCCTGCTTGTGTCCGTTTGTCTGTAAGCAGCTTGAGACTGAAGTCTATGCCTCTATGCCAGGAAAAGCATCATGAACACAGCATCTGCTGTTTAGTAGAGACTCAACAAGTGAGGTTGATTCTCCTTATTCAGTAGCTCTGTGTATATGCATATACAATTGCAACCCATCACATATACCCAAACAGATAATATGTATTAAAAAAAAATCTATTTGGCTGCATTGAGTCTTAGCTGTGGCATGTGGGATCTAGTTCCCTGACCAGGGATCGAACCTGAGCCCCTTGCATTGGGAGCACGGAGTCTTAGCCACTGGACCAGCAGGGAAGTCCCAACAGACATCTTTAGTATTTTAAATGCTTTTGTTTGCATGAACTCTTCCAGAATCACAGAATTCCTGACCTAAAAGAGAGTTCATGCTCCTGTTCAGTCACTCAGCTGGGGTCACACACAGGTGAGCCTCAGAACTCAGGCTGCCGACATCCTCAAGGATGATCTCTTTTGCAAAGCTGGATGAGCCTGCATCTCCAACCACAAGGAGAGAACAGAACTTGGCCTTGAGAGTGAGGGATTGTTGTAGACACAGAGTCCATAATTGAAGATAATAGTATTGAAATGAAATTAAAAGAGAGATTATTAGAGGTTTATTCAAAAAGACAAGTTATGGGGACTCAGATTGCATTGAGATTCCATTTCATCTCTCATAATCAAGGGAGGGTGAAGGATGTGTGTGCAGGTCTCTGCGGAGTGAGGCTGGGTTAGAAGACAGTGATGTCATCACTATAGTTGGCTTTCAAGAGTATAAAATCCTACAGTTTCCATTATAGAGGCAGAAAGAGCAATTCAAATTTCAGGGAGTACACTCGTGTGTGTATACAGGTGCACAAGACAGAGACAGTAGGGGGAGAGTAAAAAACAGACAGTTCTGCAATTTTGGCCAGTAATTGTCACAAGGTTAGAGAGGAGAGCTGCTATAAACAGGAAAAGCAGGTTCATTCCAGGATGCTGGATCACTGGCCACATGGGCAGAGACCTCCACCACTGATTCCACCGCCAACCTTTCTTGTTTTGCTCTATAAGCCAGAAAAGAAACACTACTTTGCCAAGTCTGCCTCCACCCAATTATGCCCTGGCTTCCTTAACTCCAAGAAAAGAGAGGGAACATGAGTAGGATGAAAGACTGATGTCTTGGTAAAGCTTTCCCTCTTTATTATACTATTGTAGAATAGATTAATAAATTCAATCATAGCTCCATGGGATGAATTAGGAGATTGGGATTGACATATATACACTCTTAATACTGTGTATAATACAGATAACCAATGAGAACCTACTGTATATAGCACAGGGAACTGTCCTCAATGCCCTGTGGTGACCTAAATGGGAAGGAAATCCAAAAAAGAAGGGTATATGTATACATATAGCTGATTCCCTTGGCTCTACAACAGAAACTAAAAGCTCCAATACTTTGGCCCCCTGGTTTGAATAGTGGATTCATTGGAAAAGATCCTGGTTCTGGGAAAGATTGAAGGCAAAAGGAGTAGGGGGCGGCAGAGGATGAGATGGTTGGAGAGCATCATCGACTCAATGGACATGGATTTGAGCAAACTCCGGGAGATAGTGGAGGACAGAGGAGCCTGGTGAGCTGCAGTCCATGGGGTCACAAAGAGTTGAACACGACTTAGTGACTGAAAAACAACAGCAGCATCAGAATCTAACACAGCATTGTAAATCAACTATACTTCAGTAAAAAAAACCATCCCTCCAAGTCAGGTTTATTGTAGACCTACTAAGGACAAGAAACACAAGTACTAAATATTTAATACTAAGGACTATAGTAAGTACTAAGAACTAAAGAAGCCAGCTGCTCAAAGTGTGGTCCATGGACCTTCAACCTCAGCATCCCTCTTTTAGAGATGCAGAATGTCAGCTCTCACCTCAGACCTAACGAATCAAACTCTTCCTTTTAATAAGAGCCTCAGGTGAGAAGAACAGCCTTTGGAAGCACTAACCAAAGGCTGTATCACAGGAGCATTTTTGTAGACAAGTTTGAGGAATCAGGTAGTTAAATGGGAAGAGAGCCTCACAAGAAGATTAGAAATGATAAGCTTTTAATTTATTTTTCAAATAATTCTATTTATTTTTGGCTGTGCTGGGACTTTGTTGCTGCTTAGGCTTTTCCTCTAGTTGCGGTGAGTGGGGGCTCCTCTGTAGATGTGGGCTGTGGGCTTCGCATTGCGGTGCATCTCAGGGCATGAGCTCTAAGTGCAGGAGCTCAGTTGTGGTCGTGGGCCTCAGTAGTTGCGGCTCCTGGGCTCTAGGGTGCAGACTCAGTAGTTGTGGCGCATGGGCTTAGCTGTTCCTGGGTAGCTATGGTTCTTCCTGGACCAGAAATCAAACCTGGGTTTCCTGCATTGGCAGGCAGATTCTTTACCACAGAGCCACTGGGGAAGCCCAGACATGATCAGCTTTTTAATCCTTTGTGGAAAACAGCTTGACTTTACCCCCCAGTGAAAGCCCAGTGTCACTTTGGTCCCATTAGGGCCTGTAACTTTAGGAAGGACACTTTTTACTGTGGTGAGGGGCCAAAAGTAGATGAAATTAAAAGTATTGTTCAGTAAGACACGCCCAGAAATAGCTCGTTGGGCCTTGGAGGCGGTGTGGACTGCAGGTCCCATGTCATCAGACCAAGGCGTGAGAAACTGAACTGGTAACACGGGAAAACATGGGTGCGTGAATTTGTAGCCATAGCGTAGGTGTTATTTTATATTCTGCCCTTTCTCCCTCTCTCCCTGCATTTGTGAACATTTAAAAATCTGCTTTCCTCTCTGTTCATCCCAGACTTGCTTTCAACCCACTCTCTGTCCCTGGGCTGATGACATCTGTTCCTTCATGTCACACTCTGGACAGTGGACAGCTCTCAGGATTGCTCATGTTCCATGTGGGAAGGGAGGTCTCCACAGTCATCTTGGTGAGCAGCGGGTGCCTGCTGAGGTCCTGGGGTCTGCAGGAAATAGCGCTGAGGTTACGCTGAGGTGTAGAAGGTAGAGAAACCTGGGCTGAACCTGAGCTGCTAACGAGAACATCACCGCGCCCTGGAGTCTCCCTGCAGCAGCTCAGAGGTGAAAATGAGATCCTGCCTCATGATGGTCCCTTGTTCATTCCCACCAGCTGGTCCTTCTAGCCTAGGCTTGTTTTCAACCATCCAAACCTTGTTATTGAAGATGGCGGCTTCTTCGTGCCTTACTGTGATTGCAAGCCCACTGTCCCCCTTGTAAAACAAGCATTTGTGCTCAGTCGTATACGACTCTTTGCAATCCCGTGGATTGTAGCCTGCCAGTCTCCTCTGTTCTTGAAATTTTGTAGGCAAGAATACTGGAGTGGGTTACCATTTCCTCCTCCAGAGGATCTTATGGACCCAGGGATGAACCCATGTCTCCTGCATTAGCAGGCGGGTTCTTTACCACTGCACCACTTGGGAAGCCCTATAACAAGGCAGTTGCCCCAAGAAATTTCTGTGAACTCTTTTTAAACCCCAATTGTTTTTCAAAAAGTTTCCAGGAAAGTAGAAATGAGTGTGATGAACAAAGGTATGCTGCTGCTGCTGCTAAGTCGCTTCAGTCGTGTCCGACTCTGTGCGACCCCATAGACGGCAGCCCACCAGGCTCCGCCATCCCTGGGATTCTCCAGGCAAGAACACTGGAGTGGGTTGCCATTTCCTTCTCCAATGTGTGAAAGTGAAGTCGCTCAGTCTTGTCCGACTAGTAGCGACCCCACGGACTGCAGCCCACCAGGCTCCTCTGTCCATGGGATTTTCTAGGCAAGAGTACTGGAGTGGCTTGCCATTGCCTTCTCCGGAACAAAGGTATACTCCTTATCTAAATTAACCAAATATCAACATTGTGATTGTGTATGTGTGTGTGTGTTGGGGGTATTGTATGAGGAAATGATCAGCTTTTAACTCTTCGAGGAACACAGCTTGACTTGCACACCCCTTGAAATTTGAATTGCTCCTTCAATATATTAAGGATTGTGGCATATATTCAAAACAGCATACAGAGGAAATTTATAGCTTTAAATGCTTATATGGGAAGAGAAGAAAGGTCTGAAACCAGTGATCTAACCTTTCACTTAGGAAAAGAAAAACAAGTTAAGTCCAAAGCAAGGAATTTAAGTAGTAAAGATAAGAGTCAATTCAGTTCAGTCACTCAGTCGTGTCCAACTCTTTGTGACCCTATGGACTGCAGCACGCCAGGCTTCCCTGTCCATCCCAACTCCCAGAGCTTGCTCAAACTTGTGTCCATCAACTTGGTGATGCCATCCTACCCTCTCATTCTCTGTCACCCCTTTCTCCTGCCTTCAGTCTTTTCCAGCATCAGGGTCTTTTCCAATGAGTCAGTTCTTCGCATCAGGTGGCCAAAGTATTGACGTTTCAGTTTCAGAGTATATGTATATATCTTAGAGTAGCTACATATATATATACACAGTGTGATATATATCATTGTGTATATATACACATGTATATGTGAAATAGAGACTAGAAAATGAGAGGAACAATGAAAACAAAAGCTGGTATTTTTCAAAGAGCAACAGAATTGATAAACCTTCAGCTAGACCGTGAATAAAAGAGAGAAGACCCAAATTACTGATATCAGGAATCCAAGAGGGACTTCATTACTGACCCTTCAGGACAGTAATGACTGTGACAAACACCTCTCTGCCCTTAAGGACATTGACTCAGATAAAACGGAAAGATATCTTCCATGTTCTTTGTAATGCTGTCACAACGCAGAGTTCTTTGCTGCGTACTAGAACAGGCACCCGGTTCCACCATCTCTTACTTCATTCCGACTAATTGCCAATTAAAGCTCTGCATTCACTGTTGTCACCTTTCTCCAATGCCCTAACCTTTGCTGGCCCTCCTCCCCTGAGTGAAATATGCAGAGAATTAGATGTAAATGAGGATATATCCATACGGAAATGAATTTTCTTCAGAAATATTTGCAAAGGGGGAGTAGGTGGGAGCAACATTTAAATGTCAATAATAAATGTTTCAGTTTTCAGCTCAGGAAGAGCTTGAGAGACTCCCTGTTTTGCCCTTTCAAAACAATAGGACTAGTTAACTGTCCCGTTTGGAAGAAGAGCACACTGAGTTTATAAAAATAGGTTTTACATGATGAAGGAAATTTGAATTTTTGGTAAGGTCATTTGTTCACTTAAATATTTATTGAATGCCTATGGGTGTTAGGGACAGTCTTGACTTCTGAAGATTGAAGATGGAGCAGGACAGTCACGATTCTTGCCTTCAAAGCAGCATCTTTCAGAACAAATGATGAATTCATTTCCTGTTGAGAGAGGATCATTACTGTTCATCCTTCAATTGGAAGATTAAGTGTTTGGTTAGATGTGTAAGAACTACCGGCTCAAAGACTGTTCTTTTATAATTTTTAAAGCCACCAGGGAAGCCCAAAAGATATGATAAGATTAGATAGATATCGCCAATTGTCCTCTATAGGGATAAGTAGCAATTTTCAGTCTTAATAGCAATAAATCAGAATGCAAATTAAGGTCTCTTGAATCTGAAGCATCTGCCAGGTGGGCTGGAGTAAGCTGATGATGGATAAAGAGGAAGTGGCTGGACAGTGGGATGACCCATTTCTATAAAAAGGAAAGACCAGGGTACATTAAAGACATCCAAGTCCAATCTTGGGGGCCACCAAAAGTCTCAGACATCAAATTCACACTTAGTATAAGAGGTGAGGATGAACAGGACTCATCCATTTTCAATAGGAAATAAGTTCACCGTTTCTCTGGGGGATGTTGCTGTCTTATTCCGTCTCTAACGTTTCTCTCTCTAAATCTCAGATGAAGATAAGATTTCCTGTCTCTCTGCATACATGAAGGGATGGTTGTTTTTCTTCCCTTTTCTTGATCATTCACTTAAAAATAAAGTACTTTTATAAAAACTTTTCTTTTCATACTGGAGTATAATTGATTAACCATGTTGAGAGTTTCAGGTGTACAGCAAAGTGACTCATTTATATATTTATACATACATTTATTCATTATACATACACGTGTGCCTCTGTGCGCTCTGCGCTCAGGTGCTCAATTGTGTCTGACTCTGCGACCCCATGGACTGTAGCCCACCAGGCTCCTCTGTCCATGGGATTCTCCAGGCAAGAATACTGGAGTGGGTTGCCATGCCCTCCTCCAGGGGGTCTTCCAGGAGATCTTCCTGACCCAGGGATAGAACCTGCGTCTCTTGTGTCTCCTATATTGGCAGGCGAATACTTTATCACCTGGGAAACCCCAACATATGTACCTATTCTTCCAATTAAACAACAAAACACTTAACAAATACGTTCTTTATGATTGTTTCCCTCAAACAAAGACCTTTGATAGATGGTTTAATATCCTCCCCTCAGATCAGCTTCTGATAGAATAAACAGGAGGGCAGAAAAGCTTTGAGATCACCAACGTAACAAGACGGTTTCTTAGTACACTCCATCAAGACTTAACTCCAAATGATATCACAGCCCTGATAGCCTTAGCACATCTGAGAACCTTTGCCCCTGTCTGGCCTGTGCAGGAGGAAACGTGAGCAAGCTGTCCTGAGGACAATGAAGTAAGGACAAAGCTGAGGGGAGAGATACCTGCCAGGCTCGGCTGGGCCCCTGCTGCTCCCAGTCTGATCTATGGCTTCCTTAGCAGCTTCACTAAGAAATGTGCATGAATATCCATCAGCTTGTTCAACTTGAAAAGAAGAAATATGAGTGAGAGTCTGGCTCAGCAATATCTAGGGAGCGTTTTCTGGAACACGGTTCTGTACTGAGGTCTGTTTTTGGGTCCTCACTACTAAAACAGAGGAGAGAGAGTTGCTTCACCCTCCTCTGTGACCCCTACACAAATCGAGGAAATAGAAATCACACAATTCAGTCTGGGAGATGTACCCTTACATTTTTGAGATGCTATCGAAATCAAGTAGTTACGATATGAGTTGGGGATATGTCAGTGTCCTTATTAGGTAAGACAATACCTAGTCTGTCGACAACAAATGACTCAAGGAGGTAAAAGAGATATATTGATGAAGCCTTCATGTAGTGACAAAGGGTGTGAGTTATTCCTCTTCTTAGAGCTTTTTCTCTGGATGTTAAGACTTACTGTTTTAGTTGGGAGGCTGGCATTTCCAATTTGATCAACACTTTTTGAGGGCAAACATCATGAGAGGTCCTGCAAGGGACACAAAGATGAACAGCACTGGCACTTGTCCTCAGGGCTCACAGTGTGTGTGTGTGTGTGTGATTACAGACAAAAAAAAAAAAAAAAGCTACCAGAAAAACAACCAGTACAAGATTGAGTACTTCATATGCCTGGCACTACTCACAGTTATTTTTATTTATTTATTTATATTTTCTATTTATTTTATTGTTTAGGCTGGTTGCATGACTTGTGGAATCGTAGTTCCCAGACCAGACACGGCATCCATGCCCTCTGCATTGGGAGCTCAGAGTCTTAACTACTGGATTACCAGGTAAGTCCCTCCAAGTTATTTTTAATCTCATTTAATCCTTTCAACCACCATGTAAGGTAGGTATGATTCTCTATTTATGGTTAAGTGATTTTCCCAGTTCAGTTCAGTTGCTCAGTCATGTCTAACTCTTTGTGAGCCCATGGACTGCAGCATACTAGGCCTCCCGGTCCATCATCAACTCCCAGAGTTTACTCAAACAAGTGTCCTTTGAGTTGGTAATGCCATCCAACCATCTCATCCTCTGTCGTCCCCTTCCCCTCCTGCCTTTAATCTTTCCCAGCATCAGGGTCTTTTACAATGAGTCAGTTCTTCATGTCAGGTGGCCAAAGTATTGGAGTTTCAGCTTCAGCATCAGTCCTTCTAATGAATATTCAGGACTGATTTCCTTTAGGATGGCCTGGTTGGATCTCCTTGCTGTCCAAGGGACTGTCAAGAGTCTTCTCCAACACCACAGTTCAAAAGCATCCATTCTTCAGTGCTCAGCTTTCTTTGTAGTACAACTCTCACAAGTGTACATGACTACTGGAAAAACTGTAGCTTTGACTAGACTTTGTTGCAAAGTAATGTCTCTGCTTTTTAATGTGCTGTCTAGGTTGTTCATAACTTTCTTTCCAAAGCACAAATGTCTTTTAGTTTCATGACTGCAGTCACCATCTGCAGTGATTTTGGAGCCCCCCAAAATAAGGTCTGTCACAGTTTCTGTAGTTTCCCATCTATTTACCATGAAGTGATGGGACCAGATGCCATGATCTTAGTTTTCTGAATGTTGAGCTTTAAGACAACTTTTTCACTCTCCTCTTTCACTTTCATCAAGAAGCTCGTTAGTTGTTCTTCACTTTCTGCTGTAAGGGTGGTGTCATCTGCATATCTGAGGTTATTGCTATTTCTCCTGGCAATCTTGATTACAGCTTGTACTTCATCCAGTCCAGCATTTATCATGGTGTACTCTACATATCAACCCACTCCAGTGTTCTTGCCTGGAGAATCCCAGGGACGGGGAGCCTGGTGGGCTGCCGTCTATGGGGTCACACAGAGTTGGACACGACTGAAGCGACTTAGCAGCAGCAGTAGCAGCAACTCTGCATATAAGTTAAATAAGCAGGGTGACAATATGCAGCCTTGTCGTAGTCCTTTTCCTGTTTGGAACCAGTCTGCTGTTCCATGTCCAGTTCTAACGATTGCTTCTTGACCTGCATACAGATTTCTCAAGAGATAGGTTAGATGGTCTGATATTCCCATCTCTTTAAGAATTTTTCACAGTTTCTGGCATAGTCAATAAAGCAGAAGCAGATGTTTTCCTGGAACTCTCTTGCTTTTTTGGTGATCCAGTGGATGTTGGCAATTTGATCTCTTGTTCCTCTGCCTTTTCTAAATCCAGCTTGAACATCTGGAAGTTAACAGTTCATGTACTGTTGAAACCTGGCTTGGAGAATTTTGAGCATTACTTTGCTAGCGTGTGAGATGAGTGTGATTGTGCAGTAGTTTGAGCATTCTTTGGCATAGGAATGAAAACTGACATTTTCCAGTCCTGTGGCCACTGCTGAGTTTTCCAAATTTGCTGGCGTATTGAGTGCAGCACTTTGACAGCATCATCTTTTAGGATTTGAAATAGCTCAACTGGAATTTCATCACCTACACTATCTTTGTTTGTAGTGATGCTTCCTAAGGCCCACTTGACTTCCCATTCCAGGATGTCTGGTTCTAGGTGAGTGATCACACCACTGTGGTTATCTGGTTATCTTTCTTGTATAGTTCTTGTATGTAATCGTGACACCTCTTCTTAATATCTTCTACTTCTGTTAGGTCCATACAATTTCTGTCCTTTATTGAGCCCATCTTTGCATGTAATCTTCCCTTGGTATCTCTAATTTCCTTGAAGAGATCTCTGGTCTTTCTCATTCTGTTGTTTTCCTCTATTTCTTTGCACTGATCACTGAGGAAGTCTTTCTTATCTCTCCTTGCTATTCTTTGGAGCTCTGAATTCAGATGGGTATGTCTTTTCTTTTCTCCTTTGCCTTTCACTTCTCTTCTTTTCTCAGCTATTTGTAAGACCTCCTCAGACAACCATTTTGTTTTTTGCATTTCTTTTTCTTGGGGATGGTCTTGATCAATGCCCCCTGTACAATGTCATGAACCTCCATCCATAGTTCTTCAGGCACTCTGTCTATCAGATTTAATCTGACGAAATATGGTTCACTGGAGAAGGGAATGGCAAACCACTTCAATATTCTTGCCTTGAGAATCCCATCAACAGTATGAAAGGCAAAAAGATAGGACACTGTAAGATGAACTCCCCAGGTCGGTTGGTGTCCAATATACTACTGGAGATCAGTGGAGAAATAATTCCAGAAAGAATGAAGAGATGGAGCCAAAGCAAAAAGAACACTCGGTTGTGGATGTGACTGATGATGGAAGTAAAGTCTGATGCTGTAAAGAGCAATATTGCATAGGAACCTGGAATGTTAGGTCCATGAATCAAGGCAAATTGGAAGTGGTCAAAGAGGAGATGGCACGAGTGAACATTGACATTTTAGGAATCAATGAACTAAAATGGACAGGAATGGTTGAATTTAACTTAGATGCCCATTATATCTACTACTATGGCCAAAAATCCCTTAGAAGAAATGGAGTAGCCATCATGGTCAACAAAAGAGTCCGAAATGTAGTACTTGGATGCAGTCTCAAAAATGACAGAATGATCTCTGTTTATTTCCAAGGCAAACTATTCATTATGACAGTAATCGAAGTCTATGCCCCAACCAGTAATACTGAAGAAGCTGAAGTTGAAGGTTCCATGAAGACCTACAAGATCTTCTAGAACCAACACCCAAAAAAGATGTCCTTTTCATTATATGGGGCTGGAATGCAAAAGTATGAAGTCAAGAAATATCTGGAGTAACAGATAAATTTGGCCTTGGAGTACAGAATGAAGTTTGGCAAAGGCTAACAGAGTTTTGCAAAGAGAATGCTCTGGTCATAGCAAACACTCTTTTCCAGCAACACAATAGAACACTCTACACATGAACATCACCAGATGGTCAATATAAAAATCAGATTGATTATATTCTTTGCAGCCAAAGATGGAAATGCTCTATACCATCAACAAAAACAACACCGGGAGATGACTGTGGCTCAGATCATGAACTCCTTATTGCCAAATTCAGACTTCAATTGAAGAAAGTAGGGAAAACCATTAGAGCATTCAGGTATGACCTAAATCAAATCCCTTACGATTTTCCCAGGGTCACGTGCTAATAAGTGAAGGATCACAAGAGAATTCCTAGCTAAGTGAGCTGGGGGCTCAGAGGAGGAAATAATCATATCTGAATAAGAAGATGTCAAGAGCTTCATCAGGGAGGATGTCTTTGCAAGGCTTGGACATTAGGGAAAAACTTTGAAAGGCAAAGACTGTGGTTGTGGGGTGTGGGATGTATTCTTGGTGGAGGGAATATTTGAGCAAAAGCTGAGGGGGTTCGTGGAACAGCGAGACTGATGGACTGGGCTGTGGTGGGGTGCAGTGAAAGACAAGGCTGGAGAGAGAACATTTTGGGGATGACAGCTGCAATGTAGGAGACATTATCGACTGTAGTCTTAGCTGTACTCTGAGGAGGACTGCCAGGATTAATATCGGAATCCAGGAGTGCAGGAAGCAGGAGTGTGCCCTAAGAATTTCATTAAAGGTAATGAGAGTCTTAACTAGGGCAGCGGCTTTGGGAGTGGATGGCATTATGATTTTTAAGATGAGCATCCTGTGGGTTATTTGGTTTTAGGATTCCCAAGGAAGAAATTGTGCCTATTTCCACTGGGTGAACCCTGACTATAAATACTCTGATGGATAATATGGTTCTACTAATTCTTCTAGAAATTATACTAATATACGTCAATACTTTTCAAGCAATGTTGTTTCCAAGTAGCTCCAGGAGCTATCTGCTGATGCTAAAGGCAAAGCACAGGTGGTAGCATCAGCCCCCAGCCCACAGTCACCTGGGCAAGGCCAGCAGCTCAACCCCTCACTCACAGGCTGCAGCGGGCAGATTGGGGTGGATGCTGTATCTCCTGGTGCCCACATCACTAAGAGATTAATCTCAGGAGGCTGAGCCAGGTCACACAGGGGTCCTTCTTCTCATGTGTTAACTGTTCAGTTCAGTTCGTCACTCAGTCATGTCTGACTCTTTGTGATGTCAACTGTATGTGGTGGAAAACTAACTTCCTCTATGAAAGTTTTTTGCAGGTTGGTCTTTTCCTTCTTGATGCTGCTGTATCACCTTGTATGTCCTCTCATGAGACCACTTATCTCATGTCACTATTACTGTCTCTTTCCCCAGCTTCTGCCTCTATTATCTTGTGAGTTTCCCAAGGTCAAGGACTGTGCCCTGTTTAATCGAGGACTTTTATCCCAAAGCCGAGAACTAAGGAGATGAAGCTGACTGAAGGAGGATGAGCTGTTAGAAGGAACACACCATTTTGGGGGACCAACTTTGACCAACAGGGACCGGGATCAGAGTGACAGAGCCTTGTGAGGAGGGCAGACCATGGTGGGAAATGTCAAGATTTCCTGCATGTTGAGTGCACCTTCTCCTTCCCATCCTAGAGCTTCTCCTATCCACCACTTCTTTTGTTCAAACCTTGGAGGGTTTTTTTTTCTTTTAAATTTTAATTAGTTTATTTTTTAATGGAAGGATAATTGCTTTATAGAATTTTGTTGTTTTCTGTCAAACCTCAACATGAATCAGCCATTCATGTAATATGTCCCCTCCCTTTTGAAACTCTCCCGTCTCCCTCCCCATCCCACTCCTCTAGGTTGATACAGAGTCCCTGTTTCAGTTCCCTGAGACATACAAGTAAACCTTGGAGGGTTTTCAGCTTGGTATTTACCACAGAGGTCATTCCCTTTCAAAACAAGAGGAGCTTGTCAGATTGTCCATGAAAACTATGCTTTTCACCACAATGCAGCCAAATTCCTCCAGCCATAGTGGAAGGAAACTTTTGACCTTCTTGGTGTGAAAATGAGGAAGGAGGTGAGTGTTGGAGTGAGGACAGCAACAAGCAAATTCTGTGGGGAACCCACCTTTCCATCTTTGAGGAGACATTGGGCAGAAATCATCTGACCAAATTTTATTTTTGGGAGCAGGTGAGGTTTTGTTATCCTTATTTTACTGAAGATGTACCTGGACCCAAGGTTAACAGGTTAAATAATTTACCCAATGACTAGTAAGAACCTAAACCTTATGACTTTGAAGGCAAGATTCTTTTTCTCAAACTCTCAGAAGCTACTTGAGCAATAAAGAGATCACTTGAGGTTCCTCCGAGGAGTGAGTCAGCGTCCCCACTGTTTCACACTGACGTAGATACCTTTCTTTTCTGGGCTCTGGGATGATCAGAAGTCATCTTAGATGTCGACACATCACATTGTTAGGGCTAAAGGAAGGGGGATATGGACTGTCACCCCCACCCCCAGGGTTAAAGCCACTTCCTGCCGTCCCACTACCCTTCCACAGGAAGGCGTTCTATAGAACAGTGCTCTAGAGAAATGACATCCTTTTCTGAAAGTTCAGTATCTTTTAACTTTGCCAAATACTCACTGATTCTATTTCTTTTTGTTACGAACTCAACAGCAAACTCATTAGTAGCTTATTAGCCAGGGCTGTTGAAGCTGAGCTGATGCAGTTAAGGAGAATTAGTTTCTGAAGTTCAGTCCGTGCCGGAAGTGATTGTCGCTGGGGCTAATGAGAGTTTGATGAATGCCACAGCACAACTGACATGCCGGCAATCAGAGACAATAAGACCATTAATGAATTTCAATAATTTCAACAAAAAGGTCACACATTAGTCAGGGATAGGATGAGCAGAAGGAGGATGTGGGAGTCAGAGAGTAATCTCAACAGGAGTTCAATAAATTTGCCAAATTTTAGAAAGGAAACAAAGTGATGCTGAAGCAAGCACTTCTGGGCAATGGTAAGTACAGTAAAGGAATCCTGATGCTAAATGTTAAAGAAGTACGTTAATTCTTGATAACGTTATGATTTCGATAGAAATGATTGGTAAGTTTGAATTCACAGGGAAAGGGAAGAAAGGGAAAAATTTCCACTTGTAAAGCTCTTAATTCTGTCCTTAGCTATTGACTCATACAATTCTTGTTATAATTCTATGAGACAGTTAAGATGTTTCAGTCTAGGGTTGCTTTGTGTGTTACTTAGTTCAGTTCAGTTCAGTCGCTCAGTCATGTCTGACTCTGTGCGACGCCATGAACCGCAGCATGCCAGGCCTCCCTGTCCATCACCAACTCCTGGAGTCCACCCAAAGCCATGTCCATTGAGTTGGTTATGCCTTCCAACCATCTCATCCTCTGTCGTCCCCTTCTCCTGCGCTCAATTTTTCCCAGCATCAGGATCTTTTCCAATGAGTCAGTTCTTCACATCAGGGGGCCAAAGTATTGGAGTTTCAGCTTCAGCATCAGTCGTTCCAATGAACACCCAGGACTGATCTCCTTTAGGATGGACTGGTTGGATCTCCTTGCAGTCCAAGGGACTCTCAAGAGTCTTCTCCAACACCACAGTTCAAAAGCATTAATTCTTCGGCGCTCAGTTTTCTTTATAGTCCAACTCTCACATCCATACATGACCACTTGAAAAACCATGGCCTTGACTAGATGGACCTTTGTTGACAAAGTAATGTCTCTGCTTTTCAATATGCTGTCTAAGTTGGTCATAACTTTCCTTCCAAGGAGTAAGCATCTTTTGATTTCATGGCAGCAGTCACCATCTGCAGTGATTTTGGAGCCCAGAAAAATAAAGTCAGCCACTGTTTCCACTGTTTCCCCCTCCATTTGCCATGAAGTGATGGGACCGGATGCCATGATCTTAGTGTTAGAGGCAGCACAATGATGGATGACTAGGTGATTGTGCCATCTCCGAAGGCCGCCTTCAGGCTCCAGTTTGAATTCTGTAAAATTAGGTCCATGAACCTATACAACAAGGGACTTTGGTTCAGTTAGACCCCAAATAATAAGAAGCCCCCTGTCACAGGTGCCCCATTTTATAAATATCTGCACTTCCATCTTACTTGAGTCCTTTGGACTGAAAGGAGATCAAACCAGTCAATCCTAAAGGAAGTCAACCCTGAATTTCATTGGGAGGACTCATGCCAAAGCTGAAGCTCCAATACTTTGACCATCTGATGTGAAGAGCCAACTCATTGGAAAAGACCCTGATGCTGGGAAAGGTTGAGGGCAGGGGGAGAAGGGGATGACAGAGGATGAGGTGGCTGAATGGCATCTTTGACTCAATGGCCATCAGTTTGAGCAAGCTCCAGGAGATAGTGAAGGACAGAGGACCCTGGAATGCTGCAGTCCATGGGGTTGAAAGAGAAACGTACACAATACAACTTAGCAGCTAAACAACCACCATCTTGCCTGAGGAGGTCATTTCTTCTCTTTAGGTTGATGAATTCCTTTGGAAAACTTCAAAAGCAGAATCTGTGAGGCTGAAGCATTAACAATACATATTTTTATTTAAATTTACATAGAGTAGAATTGACACCTTTGTGTGGGTGTGTTTCAGCTTTGCTTGCCAAGTAGCAAAATTTCCACTGTATTTCACAAAACAAGACCCTTGCAGGCAACCTGTCAGACAAAATAACCACTGCCAGAAAAAACTTACATGCCTGGTGAGGAGTATCATTCAAGTCCAGAGCAAAAGCCTCTGCCGGATAGCAGACATGATAGACAATCTGTCTGTACATGCAGTTTGTCCTAAATGAGAGACAGAACAAGCATTCTGCATGTAACACTGAGATCTATTTACTCTTGTAGATATGTGTTCTTAAGAATGTTTTATTCTGCTGTTTCCTCCAATGCTTATGATTCCCACATTTATATAGTCATATCTTTGGCAGTATCTGTCTTCTAATTTAATTGTCCATAGTCCTTTTAAGTGTCTTTTCTGCATCTCACATTTCACTTGTACAGAACTGAGCTCTGATTTGGGCTGAAAGTTTCAGCCCTCTAATCAATGACTGGTTCCCCTGGCAACCAGCCCACCCGAGGGCTTTTTCCAATAGTCACCTTATTAGCATAAACTGAGGTGTGGTTGAAAGGAGCAGGGGCCCTGGTTCGATCCCTGGTCAGGGAACTAGGTCCCACCAGGTGGCTCAGAGTTGAAGAATCTGCCTGCCAATTCAGGAGATGCAAGAAAAGTGGGTTTGATCCCTGGGTGGGAAAGATCTCCTGGAGTACGGAAGATCCCCTGGAACAGGAAATGCAACCCACTCCAGTGTTCTTGTCTGGAAAATTCTAAGGACAGTGGCGCCTGGTGGTCCATGAGGTTGCAGGGTCAGACGTGACTGAAGAGACTGAGCATTCCTGGAGTCCTGGGGCTATGTGCTTATGGTCCTCAAGTAGTTAATATCTTCCATTGTTGGAGATGGGAGGTTTTTTACATCGGCAAAACAACTCAGGAAATGTGCATTAAATACTATTATCTAGTACTTTATGGAAGAGCTAAAGCAAAGGATGGAGGTGGGGTGAGGCCTGTCCTGGGAAGGCCATATGAAGTCCTGCTTGGTTACACCTGGGTTGTAAGTTATAGGAATCGTAGCCTTGTTGAGAGAAAAATAAAATGTTAGGATGTAGCTTATGGTGCCTGCTATTTGATATATATTTGTTGAGTGAATTTTTTTGTTGTTAACCATTTCATTTATAAGTTTATATTGTGGGCACAAAATTGTAGACTTATACAAGTGCATTTAATGGCAAGGAGGATCCTAAAGGTCTAAATGCTAAAGCTCTAAATCAAATCCTATAAATTCACAGGACGATAAAAAGAAGCAGCAGAAGGTTGGGACCAGGGCCCCTGAACTCGTCAGTAGGAATTGAGCTCAGGGGTATGGTTCTGGAGTGCTATTTGTGCTCAGCATATTTTAGGGATGTGTAAGGGAGCAATTGGAAGAAGCACAAGCTGGGATCAAGATTGCCGGGAGAAATATCAATAACCTCAGATATGCAGATGACACCACGCTTATGGTAGAAAGTGAAGAAGAACTAAAGAGCTTTTTAATGAAACTGAAAGAGGAGAGTGAAAAAGTTGGCTTAAAGCTCAACATTCAGAAAATTAAGATCATGGCATCCAGTCCCGACACTTCATGGCAAATAGATGGGGAAACACTGACTGACTTTATTTTTTGGGGCTCCAAAATCACTGCAGATGCTGATTGCAGCCATGAAATTAAAAGACGCTTACTCCTTGGAAGGAAAGTTATGACCAACTTAGACAGCATATTGAAAAGCAGAGACATTACTTTGTCAACAAAGGTCTGTCTAGTCAAGGCTATGGTTTTTCCAGTAGTCATGTACAGATGTGAGAGTTGGACTATAAAGAAAGCTGAGTGCAAAAGAGTTGGTGCTTTTAAACTGTGATGTTGGAGAAAACTCTTGAGTTCCTTGGACTGCAAGGAGATCCAACCAGTCCATCCTAAAGGAGATCAGTCCTGGGTGTTCATTGGAAGAACTGATGTTGAAACTGAAACTCCAATACTTTGGCCACCTGATGTGAAGAACTGACTCATTTGAAAAGACCCTGATGCTGGGAAAGATTGAGGGCAGGAAGAGAAGGGGACGACAGAGGATGAGATGGTTGGATGGCATTACCGACTCAATGGACATGAGTTTGGGTAGGCTCTGGGAGTTGGTAATGGACAGGAAGGCCTGGCGTGCTGTGGTTCATGGGGTCGCAAAGAGTCGGACATGACTAAGCGATTGAACTGAACTGAACTGAACTGAAGGGAGCAATTGTAGATGACAGAAGTAATTAAAAGGAAAGGCACAGAGGTGGGAAGCATGAAACACAATCCAGTATTGTTATGGAGCACTCAAAAATATGAACATGGAGCTCTCCAGATCAATTTCACTAAAATTTTCCACCTTCATTATCTCAACTCTTCTGCATAACTCATTATTTTAAATTCAAAAAATGGCTATTATTACATCACCTTTAAACCATGATGACATTTTAGAAGATTAAATATTTGTCTCAAACTCATATAGAGCTACTTTCAATTAGGTATCCTTTTAATATCTTCTGACATAAATGAATACTTTTGCTATAATTTTAGGGCACATTTCACTTTGTTTAATACTGTATGATAGGACTTCCCAGGTGGCACTAATGGTAAAGAACCTACCTGCCAATGCAGGAGATGGGAGACATGCAGGTTTGATCCCTGGGTGGAGAAGATCCCCTGGAGGAGGAAATGTCAACCCATCCAGTATTCGTGCCTGGAGAATCCCATAGACAAAGGAGCCTGGCAGGCTACAGTCCATGGGGTTGTGAAGAGTTGGACATGATTGAGTTACTGAGCACACATGCAATATTACATGATAAGCACCTTGCTCTGTATCTGTCTTCATGTATCTTAAAGAAATGGCTGCAGAATATTTCCTGAAGTTGCTATATTTTGTCTCTCCTCAGTTTGTAAGTATTTCGTATTTAAAGATTTCTTCTCTCTCTTGTGACTGCCTTGGTACCAATACCTTTAGTTAGATAGCTTCCCCCCACCCCTTCTTATTTCTGAAGTATTGGCTTGGGAATAAATCCCCAATATTCAGTTCAGTGGCTCAAAGCATAACATTAAAAATTCTTATTGAAGTATATAGTTCATTTGCAATGCTGTGTTAATTTCTTCTGTACAGTAGAGTGACTCAGTTATATATATAAACTAGTAGGGGACTTAAACCTCGGCCAGAGGGGCCAGGAGATGTGCTAGAGCTGAGAGGGGTTGGGAACAGGGGGCCCTACACGCAGGAAACTTTGAGAAGCTCTGCCAACCGAAAATCCATCCATCTCAGTGTTTTTATCTGTGGAAGACAGGCACCATCCCCAGGTGGGACCATGGTGTCTAATGAAGGCAGGAATAAGGCAGGTCCTGATAGGTTTCATTCTCCAACTGGGGTGACTGGAGAGACTTATACTTCAAGTTTTCTCTGCTCCCTCCCTTCTCTTCTGTCAGGATGTGGATGTGAGAGCAGGGCTTCAATTGTATTAAGCCCAGCATTGTGACTGATCTGTGTTCTCTGCATCTGGAAATCTAATCAGGGTCAAATCTGATCACTGAGGAACAGAGAAACTCATTTAAGTCATGGGCTGTGTTGGGCAGTGCCATCACTATCTGTGGGGGAAGGAGGTGGTACTGGTCCTACATACTCAGAGAAGGGACAGGGCCTCTGTCGGGAGGATGGATAAGAGAGGTCAAAACAGAGCAGGGTTGCAGTCCTGGGGCAGCATCTCTCCACACATCTCTCCACTCATGCGAGGTACATGAGCAATGCTGTGCTCCCTCCTGGTGAGGACCTGTGTGTCTATTCTCTGTCCTCATCCTTGGAGCCCTGAGAGCAGGCAGGGTGTCACTTTAGGAGCTGAGCTCAAAATTATTTCCTCATTGTCCGATCATTGTGTCCATAATTAAACCATTAGATATCTCCTGCCCTAAGACTTATCAGTCTTAGATGCAAATACCATGGAAAGAGTAATTCCTCCAACCATCACTGGAAGGGGGAGCCTTGAAAAGCTAAACAAGGACAAAGCCATTTAGGGGAGAAAGCCATTTAGGGAGAAAGAAGAGGAGCTAAGAGTCAACTCAAGACAAATTAGAGCAGTTTCACAACCTCTTCCTGTGGTGGCTCTCATTCCAAACACTGCTCGGGTCATTTCCTTCTAAAGTTGATGTTCTAAGGAAGTGAAAAGAATAAGCTGGGCTGTGGGAGCCTCTGGTCTATGGAAGCTCACATTCTAAGACTTCGAAGAAATTCCCTTCTTTTCTTTGCTAATGTTGAAACTTATTTCATGATTTTCTTTTAATGCTATTAAAAATATATAAACTTGGGACTTCCCTGGCAGTCCAGTGGTTAAGACTTCATCTTCCAATGCAGGGGATGTGAGTTCAATTCCTGTTCGGGCAGCTAACGTCCCACATGACTTATGGCCAAAAAACCAAGGCATGAAACAGAAGCGATATTGTAACAAATTCAATGAAGGAGCTTAAAAGTGGTCCACATCAAAAAATCTTAAAATACACACACATATAAAGTCCATGCAGGAGGACTCAACCTATCTTGGTGACACTGTAGCCCTGGCACAGACAATAAATTGGTGAGCAAATGTGTGAACCGCCGTGTTTTTCAACCAGTAACACCTCCAAGGGAAGCAAGTTCCAAAGATTGGCTGCCCACCGTGTAAAGCAACACTTGCTTTGTTCTTAAAAAAGAAATCAATATTTCAGGTTCAGAAGAAAAGGTGGATCCTTTGTAGGTGGTTTTCAATTTCTCTTTTCTTTTTTTTAAAATTGTTTTTGTTTAAAACAGTGCAGTGATTTGAATCAGTGCAAATTTACTTAGAACTTTAATACCGAAAATGTATATGAAACAGGCTGCTTCATTCACAGTAGGGCAAACTTCCCCTTCATTAACTCCACAAGGCAGCTCAGATGGTATCAGAACCCTGCCCTCCCTGGGAATTCAAACATCGCCTGGACCTTTCAACTCCATCACCTTCTCCATGAGTGTTTCTTTCACAAACACCCCATAAATGTCTAAAGAAGCAGAGTTTACATTCTCCTTTCATCCATTTTAGATGGATTTTACACTCACCAATGTTAGGAAATGATATTTAAAAAAAATCTAAGCTCACTTTTTTTTTAATTCTCCATCTCTGTTTAGGAGAGTGTTCAGTTCAGTTCAGTCACTCAGTTGTGTCTGACTCTTTGTGACCCCATGAATCACAGCATGCCAGGCCTCCCTGTCCATCACCAACTTCCGGGGCTCACTCAAACTCATGTCCATTGAGTCAGTGATGCCATCCAGCCATCTCATTCTCTGTCGTCCCCTTCTCCTCCTGCCCCCAATCCCTCCCAGCATCAGAGTCTTTTCCAGTGAGTCAACTCGTCGCATGAGGTGGCCAAAGTATTGGAGCTTCAGCTTTAGCATCAGTCCTTCCAATGAACACCCAGGACTGATCTCCTTTAGAATGGACTGGTTGGATCTCCTTGCAGTCCAAGGGACTCTCAAGAGTCTTCTCCAACACCACAGTTCAAAAGCATCAATTCTTCGGCGATCAGCTTTCTTCACAGTCCAACTCTCACATCCATACATGACCACGGGAAAAACCATAGCCTTGACTAGACGGACCTTTGTTGGCAAAGTAGTGTCTCTGCTTTTTAATATGCTATCTCCAAGCCAGGCTTCAGCAATACATGAACTGTGAACTTCCAGATGTTCAAGCTGGTTTTAGAAAAGGCAGAGGAACCAGAGATCAAATTGCCAACATCCTCTGGATCATGGAAAAAGCAAGAGAGTTCCAGAAAAACATCTATTTCTGTTTCATTGACTATGCCAAGCCTTTGACTGCGTGTATCACAATAAACTGTGGAAAATTCTGAAAGAGATGGGAATACCAGACCACCTGACCTGCCTCTTGAGAAACCTGTATGAAGGTCAGGAAGCAACAGTTAGAACTGGACATGGAACAACGGACTGGTTCCAAATAGGGAAAGGAGTATATCAAGGTTGTATATTGTCATCCTGCTTATTTAACGTATATGCAGAGTACATCATGAGGAACCTGGGCTGGAAGAAGCACCAGCTGGAATCAAGATTGCTGGGAGAAATATCAATAACCTCAGATATGCAGATGACACCACCCTTCTGGCAGAAAGTGAAGAGGAACTAAAAAGCCTCTTGATGAAAGTGAAAGAGGAGAGTGAAAAAGTTGGCTTGAAGTTCAACATTCAGAAAACTAAGATCATGGCATCTGTTCCCATTACTTCATGGGAAATAGATGGGGAAACAGTGGAAACAGTGTCAGACTTTATTCTTTTGGGCTCCAAAATCACTGCAGATGCTGATTGCAGCCTTGAAATTAAAAGATGCTTACTCCTTGGAAGAAAAGTAGAGCGTTAGATGACTCTAAAGTGACTTAAAATTCAGTCACCTCTTTTCAAAAATCAGTCATAGTCTTTTTTTGTTTGTTTGTCTGTTTAGAGTCAAGCTCCAAATGAAAAAGTGAAGAGATATAAAATTCTTGGTTGTTTTATCTGATCGTTTATCTAACTTTATACAACTAGGTCTTTGGAATGAGTAGAGATTAAATTTTTTAAAAAAATTCATTTTTTTCCTTCTGAAAACAAAAAGCACACTTTTTAGGAGCAGCTTTAGGTTCACAGAAAAATTGAGGGGAAGGTACAGAGATTTTCCATTCCCCCCTGCCCCGCAATGTGCACAGCCTCCCCCACTATCAATATCCCCCACCAGATGGTACATTGTTACAATCAGTGAACCTAGGTTGACACATCATCACCTAAAATCCAGAGTTTACATTAGGCGTTGCTCTTATCCTGTGAGCAGTATTCTGTGGGTTTGGACAAATGTATACTGACATCTATCCATCATTACAATAGCAAATGTAATTGGATCACTGCTCTAATAATCTTCTGTTCCACCTGTTCATTCCTCCCTTTCTCAAACTGCCCCCTGCCCCCCGCCCCTGGCATCGACTGATCATTTTACAGTCTCTGTAGTTTTACCTTTTCTAGGATGTTATGTAATTGGAATCACTGGCTGGAGCCTTTTCAGATTGACCTCTTTCACTTAGGAATGCGCGTTTAAGCTTCCTCAATGTCTTTCACGGCTTGATAGCTAATTTATTTTTAGTCGTGAATCACATTTCCTTTGTCTGGATGGACCATGGTCTATTTGTCCATTCACCCTCTGAAGGACATCATGGTTGCTTCCGGTTCTGGCATTTGCAAATGAAGTCACTGTAGGTATCAGTGTAGGTTTTTGCATGGACAAACAGTTTCAGTTCATATGAGCTAATACCTAGGAGTGTGATTCCATCAGAGTATGTTTGGTGAGAAACTGCCAGACAGTCTTCCAAAGTGAAGCTATTGGCTGCTTACTATCTCTTGTTCCCTCTGAGTCTCATTTCCTCACCCTATAAGCAAAGATTTTGAAAGTAAACAGATTTGAGCTCTGTCAACTACAAACTGGCACTTGCCTTGTGCTTCTGCAAGGATTATATCATGTGCTGCTCCAGCAGCTGACTTCCAACACCCCCTTAAAGGCGCTCAGCGGGGAGAGCAGAAATGAGGCACTCTGTGCTTGGGGAAAACTGGCAGGACGGGTCTTCAGATAGATATTTTCAGGAGCCAATTTTATGAACCTGTCTTGTATCTCCCCATATCTAGAAAAGCACTAAAATCCTTCCTGGTGACGACTGCTCCTTGTGACTAGCAACACTTAATAAAACCAGTAGAAACAGTCTGAAAAAACATGTGCTTGATTGTACTTCCCCTTCACCAAAATCACATATATACTGACAGTCCCCCCTGCCTCTTTCGAACAGTTTCTCAGAGCTGCAGTCCTCATTTTGCCCCCCAGTAGAACTTAACTACCAACTCTCACGTTGTGTATCTTTTTCAGTCAACAGCTCAAATCCTAGTTCTCTCATTTACCATCTTGCTCTTAGTGAGTTACCTTCTCAAAGCTTTTGTTTCTTCATGTGTATAATGGAGAACACTGTATTTATTTGGCAGGAATTTGCTGAGGATTTAATGAGGTTGTGTATATGCAAGTGACTTCTGCCTGGTAGGAACCCAGTAACTGGGAGCCATCCTTCCCTCCCCTGCTTTGAATAGCCAAGAGGCATGATGCTGCCTCCAGGATTTCCTCTAAGCTTACTGGGGAAGTGGGGGATGTTAACCACTCTGGAGCAGATGGCTCTGATTCACCGATTCAGTGTTCACAGCAACTCTTTCAAACGTCATTGCTACAAATAATGAGAATCAAAGGTATCCAAAAATTTCTTTTTCTCTATTTTTTCTGGGACCTAATACCATTTGATTGTACTGTGTTATCCTCCTTACATATTGTTCGGTTTGCTTATTTTGTTGAGGATTTTTATACGTATGTTCACGAGAGATATAACCCTGCACTTTCATTTTTTGGTGATATCTTTGTGTGGTTTGGTGTCAGGGTAAGAAGATTTTAAATTATGAATTAAATTTCACTTATAAATATATGGCTAGGGTATATAAGGGCTTCCCTGGTGGCTCAGATGGTAAAGAATCTGCCTGCAATGCAGGAGACCTGGGTTTGATCCCTGGGTCGGGAAGATCCCCTGGAGAAGGGAAAGGCAACCCACTCAGGTATTCTTGCCTGAAGAATCCCATGGACAGAGGAGACTGGTGGGCCACAGTCCATGGGGTCACAAAGGGTATATAGAGGACACAAGATCTACCCTCTTGGTAAAATTTAAATACACAATACAGTTTTTACTTTGTCACCACGCCTTACATCAGGTCTCCAGAAAGTACCCATCTTGTACCCTGAACTTTGTACCCCTTGACCACCCCTAGGCACCCACCCTTCTGCTCTTTGCTTCTATGAGTTCACCTAGTCTAGATTCCACAAACACCTGAGATCATAATGTCCTCCAGGTTCATCCGTGTTGTCTCAAATGGCGAGAGCTCCCTCTTTTTATGACCAAAGATCAATAATGTCATTTCCCTGGATCCTGCCCTTTGGGAAACTAAAGACTTAAGTAGGATTGGGGTCAGAGGTTATTTATATTGTGCGCATGCGTGCATATGTGTGTGTGTGTGTGTGTGTGTGTGTGTGTGTGTGTGTAGAGAATGAAGCTCTGAGTCATGAAGTCCCTGCCGAGCTTTCATCAGGGATCAGATGCAGAAGTCCAGGGGGGACATCTATGTTGTCACAGCAATTGTCAACCATCTGTTGAACTCTCACTCAGCGCTGGGCACTGAGATAAACATTTCCGGCATATTTATTCATTTATTTATTTTTATTGAAGCATAACTGATTTACAGTACTGTATTAGTTTCAGGAGTACAGCAAAGTGATTCAGTTACATATATATTTATATATGTAAATATATGGATTCAGATTCTTTTCCATTATAGGTTATTACAAGATACTGAATATTGTTCTTTGTTTTTTTCATTAAAGTTTCTTCCAAAGCCATGTTGTTTGGTTATTAATGTACAGCACCTGCCCTGTGACGAAGGTACGGGAACTCTTCCCACCTAGGGATGAAGGAGCCTTATCTTTCCCATGATCACACAGGTTGGAAGTGGAGACCCAGGATCTGACTTCAGGTCTGTCTGCCTCTGAAGCTTTGACTCGCTTTGTCCTCCATCCACTTTGGATAAGACAGGACCTACTTCCCTCCTCTGCTCCCCCCCCACAGTTTGCTGGGGGGCAGCTTCCCCATTTAGAAATATCCTCTATATTCTCCCAGTGCTCGGGGTCAATGGCACGCCTCCTCATCCCTCCTCCATTCTTCCCAGCACAATAGCCCAGCTATTATTATCATCACTATTAATTAGTTTCCTATTTAATGTGGGAAGAGACTGGCAGTTGGGAGGTGTCCTCAGGTGATGGATCCCTGCCCGGGCCCCCTGCCCTTTAGAGAAGCTGATTCACAGACTGTCTCCTTATTACCAGGAGGGCTGGGGGTGGAACTATCCTATTTCTGGTTGCCACCAGTGTTTTTTATTTTGAAGACTTTTTGAGTAATGGGTTTACTCAAAATCTCATTCTCAAGAGTTCTCTTCGGGATTTGTTGGTCCCTGCGGAAGGAGTTTCTGAGCACTGTCTAAAAGAGAGAGAAGAGACGTAGATTATCTGAACCGACACTTGACCCCCAAGGATGTTTAAAAAAACTTCGGAACTCTGCCTTTGGGAAGAGATCTGGGGAGGAAGCCAGATAGGCCAGGTACCCTGATGGAGGCTCCAGCGGGGATCTAATAGCAGGAGAAGGAGCTTGGTTTCTTCCTGGTATGGTGTGTGCCAGCATGCTGAGTTGCTTCAATCATGTCTGACTCTTTGCGATCCTATGGACTGTAGCCCCCTAGGCTCCTCTGTCCATGGGATTTTCCAGGCAAGAATACTGGAGTGGGTTGCTGTGCCCTTCTCCAGGGGTTCTTCCCTACCCAGAAATCAAAGCCTCATCTCCTGCATCGGCAGGCGGGGTCTTTACCACTAGCACCAGCTGGAAAGCCCTGGTAGGGTGGGATCAGTCAAACCAAGGTGTGTTCGGAGCCCAGACGGTAGCTCTGAACTAGGAGTCATCCTTACGACCGTCTGGAGAACTTCTAGGCTTCACCCACTACAGACTCTATTTCAGAAACAATTGTGGGGTTCTGGCAGGTCTGTTTTGACAAAGGTCCTTCGGAAGATGGGGCACCAGCCACCACTGCCCAGAGGAGGCAGGCGCTGGGGTCTGTGGTCATTCACCAGCATCATGAGAGAGCCTGAGCTGATTGAATAGTGCATGTAAAGTGCTTGCACCGATCATCTGGACTGAATGATTGTTATTACTCTCTCTGGACCAGAAGCAGGGTGGGTACTCCTGGGACATAGAGGGGAAGTAGGGTCAGGGATGCCCAGGGGCATTGAACCGACAGTGAGAGGCTCAGGCATGACTGGGGAGACCCAGGATTCGGGTGTTAAGGTTGGAACAATCTAGAAGGGAGACATGTTCCCAAGGGATGCAGGTGATCCAGGGCCTTGAACACCTGACTCTATGGGGTGCCCCACCCGCCCTCCACCTCTCCCGACTTTGCTCTCAACTCCTGCCTGTTCAACCCTACTGGTTCCCTGCCCTGGTTCTGACATGATCCCCCAGACATGTCAGGGTTCAGACGCTGAAGGAAATCAATTCACTCTCTGTGTCTTACTACTGTCGTGGTAGATTGTCAATTTCCTGGGTGACTGGTACTTAAATGACTTACCTTCCCTTGTGGCCCCAGGCACCATCTCTGGCCACAGAGAAAGGAAATGGAGAAGGAGTCAGCCCAAGGGAGGGAGGTGGACCTGGAACTCTGCCATGGGTGTGATGAATGTTGTGAGTCTCTCTTGCTGGCAGAGTCAAGTTTTTCATTTAGCCCCAAGTGACCCACCCCACTCAGAAATGTAATTGTAAATAGATTCACTGCTGAGTTTGGAAAATGAGATAACCTGATGGCAGAGCCGTCTCCTTTGTTTGGGACAACCAGGGATCCAGGGTGTTGAAGGTCATGGAGGAAGGATGAAGTGCTGATCCCCAGGTTGGCCCCCCGCCCTTCCTGCTCAGGTACTGGCTCTGCCAGCTCCAACCTGGCCCTCCTGGGGGTTGAGATGCCAAGGTTTGCAGACACCCTCCCCAATCCAGACTCCCAGCCTGGTGATATTTGGTCTCTAATTTATGGTCTGAGTGACTCTCTTTACTCCAAGAGTGGCAAGTAATGTGTTCATTTGCTTAAACACGAAGCAAAAATCAGGGGATTTAGTGTCAATGTTGTTGTTGTTCAGTCGCTCAGTAGCGTCCAACTCTTTGCGACCCCATGGACTGTAGCACACCAGGTTTCCCTGTCCTTCACTGTCTCCCAGAGCTTGCTCAAACTCCTGTCCATCAAGTTGGTGATGCCATCCAACTATCTTGTCCTCTGTCATCCCCTTCTGCTCCTGCCTTCAATCTTTCCCAGCATCAGGGTCTTTTCTAATGAGTGGGCTCTTCGCAGCAGGTAGCCAAAGTGTTGGAGCTTCAGCTTCAGCATCAGTCCTTCCAAGGAATATTCAGAATTGATTTCCTTTAGGACTGACTGGTTTGATCTCTTCACAGTCCAAGGGACTCTCAAGAGTCTTCTCCAACACCCACAGCTCAAAAGCATCAATTCTTTGATGTTCGACCTTCTTTAGCGTCAATCAGTTTAGTCAGTTCAGTTCAGTCACTCAGTCGTGTCTGACTCTTTGCGACCCCATGAATCACAGCACGCCAGGCCTCCCTGTCCATCAACAACTTCCGGAGTTCACTCAAACTCATGTCCATCAAGTCGGTGATGCCATCCAGCCATCTCATTTTCTGTCGTCCCCTTCTCCTCCTGCCCCCAATCCCTCCCAGCATCAGAGTCTTTTCCAGTGAGTCAACTCTTCGCATGAGGTGGCCAAAGTACTGGAGTTTCACAATAGATTTAACTAATTTGCCCTTCAATGTAGTTACACACAGTTACCTTCCATCAGCTGGGTGTGAATGTACAAGTTCCACATGCTCCTCCATGTCATCAAACAAGCACATGTTCCCCAGGCTGATGAAGAAATAGCTCACTTTGCTTTCATCTGCATTTCCCTAGTTATGAGTTGACCACCTTCTTGTACGTTGATTGGACATTTTTGCTGCTGCTTCTTTGAATCATTTGCTTATTTTCTCTGCCCAAGTTTTCTATTTCTATAGTCTTTTTGTCTTGATTTTAGGAATTATTTCCATTTTATGGCTTTAAGTCCTTTGCTAGATATCTGTGATATTTCTCTGGGTCTGTCCCTTGATTTTATTTTTCCATGTGGTCTCTTATTAGAAAACAAGGGTTTTAAATTCTGATCTCAAGTTGATCAGTCTTTTCCCTTTTGGTTTTTGCTTTCTTGTGCCTTATTTGTGAGGGTTTCTCATCCTCCTGGAGAGAGTCTCCTGTATTTTTCTTGTAGTATTTTTAAGACGTTGCTTAAGTGTCATTTTAACTGAGGTTATCTCTCTCTCTCTTTTTTTGGGAAATATTGTGAAGTGGCGATTTAACTTAATTCCCTCTGAAACAAATAGCACATGGTGCTATTGCCCATCAGGACTGCTTCTTCATCCTCCCCTATCCTGTGACCCTCCTGGGAAATGGTGTATTCAGCATGTTACTAAATTCCATGTCTACTTTGCTTTGTGTCTGGGATGCGTGTTCTGTTCCTTTGATGTATTTGTTGGCTCCTGTCTGGTAACACTGAGTCACAGTACGTCCAGAATATTTGCAATCTTAGGACTGGCTGCAAATCTTGCTCTTTGTCAACACTTCCTTGGTTCTTCCTGTGCCTAGGAATTTTAGCATCGGCATTGACTGTGATGTTCTCTGCTTGTTTCCGTTCCTTTTCCAGCTGGATTTTTCACCCTCTTCTCTTTTTACCCCCTCGCTTTATTGGTTTGTTTACTTTGTCACCCACATTTCTCATTTTCCTCCGTTTTCTTTGAGGAGGTGACCAGAAGCCTGCAGGAGAAGTCAAGGAATCTGAGTTTTAACGTGAGTTCTGTCTCGAGTGAGGCATGTGGCTTCAGACAAGTGGTGCCTCCTCGCTGGGTTTTAGTGTCCTTTTCTGTAAAATGAGGGAGTGGATGAGACTAAATCTGGTCTTCTTTTTCCATAGAACAGCTCATTTCTTCCACGTGACTCAGCTCTGCTCATCAGTGCAGGACATAGCAAAGCCCTCATTTTTCTCGGTGCAGCCTCCCATCCCCATCTCTCTCCCCTGCCTATACCTGCCTTTCCACCAGGGATGGGAAGGTGTGTGATGACAAGGTACTTGGACTCCATATTTGCAGGCTGCTTCTCAGCAGAACAAAGAAAGGGAGGCTTCTGGGGGTTACTCCAGAAGCTGAACTCTCCCAGTGGGCTGCTCCAGCTCCCTTTCTCTGAGTTCTGCTTGAAGACACAGAGGGCCTCCCTGCCCGGCTTACCTGGGAAGGATTAGCTGACAGCTTGCTGCCCACGTGACTGCCGCCTGTTGGCAGCGAGGCATCCATCCTCAACCTTGCAAACTGGCAGGGCTGTGTTTGCCTTGGCCGGCTGCTGTGTTTGCATCTCTAACTGCAGTGGTCACAGTTAGAGACTTAATGAGGCAATAGACGCTCTTCTGGGTAATTCAATGCTCAGTGAAGGTGAAGCATCAGCTCAGGCTATCTACAACCTCGTTTGCCTGGAGGGAGTGCTAGCAGGCCACCCTGCTCCCTTGAATGTTCTACGATCTTGGGGAAGGTGTGGTCCCTTCATCTGGGCCGCGATATAAGCTCTCCAGATATTTGAGGTGGAGTGTGTGTGGCCTCTGTGGCGTTATAATTTCACTGTTGGAAATTTTAAAATATTTAACATTTTATATACAGTTTTAAAAGATTATATTTCACTTTCAGTTATGAAAAAATACTGGCTACACTCCCCGTGCTGTACGACACATCCCTGTACCCCATCTTTCATGCAATAGCTTGTGTCTCCCACTCTTCCATCCCTCTGTTGCCCCTGCCTCACTCTCCCCACTGGTAACCACTAGTTTGTTCTCTATATCTGTGAGTCTTCTTTTTCATTAAGTTCACTGGTTTGTTGTATTTTTTTTTAAGATTCCACATATAAGGGATATCCTGTGGTATCTGTCTTTGTCTCACTGATTTCACTGAGCATAATGCCCTCCAAGTCCATCCATGTTGCTACCTGCTCCGTCGCTCAGTCATGTCTGACTCTTTGCGACCTCATGGACTGTAGCCTGCCAGGCTCCTCTGTCCATGGAATTTTCTAGGCAAGCACAGTGGAGTGGGTTGCCATTTCCTACTCTATCATGTTGCTACAAATGGCATTATTTCATTCTTTTTATGCTGAACAATATTCCATTGTATATACATATATAGTAGTAGTAGTAGTTTAGTCACTAAATCATGTCCAACTCTTGCAAACCTGTGGACAGTAGCCTAACAGGCTCCTCTGTCCATGGGATTCTCCAGGCAAGAGTGCTGGGTTGCCATTTCCTTCTCCAGATATATATATATATATATACATATACACACCACATCGTCTTCATCCACTCTGTTGGTGGACTTGGAGAGTGACCCCAGAAGCAAGAAACAGCCTCAATCCAAGGTTGGATGTCCTACTGGGATAATTCCCTGCCAGTGATCACTGGTGGCCATATGTACACAAGGGCATGGCCCCTGCCAAAATTCAATAACTTGCCAAGAGCATCCCCAGCCTGGTGGAGCCTCAGCTGCCACTGCTCGCAGGTGAGCTTCTCCCTTGGCCCAGTCTCACCATCCTTATCTTTTCACAAGTGTGTCTTCAAGAGCATTTGCCCAAACCTTCTGCATGCAGCTCTCTGTCTCAGGGTCTGTCTGGGGACCCTAACTTCAGACACATCAAAGAAACACATGCTACATCATCAGCCTGGGTACCAGCACCCTCCTTGGGGTTAGTTGCTCCCATATCTCTGCTTCCTTCTTGTGGTGTCTGACTGAGAGCGCTCACGCAGTGCTCATGGAATGAATGATTGAAAACAAAGCATGGTGGATGGAGATGTTTGGAATTATGTTTGGGCATGTGAAGAAAGAAACAAGAAAAGCGGATAAAAGAATCCCTTTAAAGGCAATTCCTGAGAAAGCATGGCAAAGGACTCTGGGGGAGGGAGTGTGTCAAGAGGGTACAACTTTTACTATATTGCCTGTTGGGCATGGTTGTTATCTTTTCAGCAAAAGGACTTCAGATTTGGCAGGTGGGCAGTGGGGACCCAGTGCTGTGATCCTGTGACCTGAAGTGGGCGGATGCTCCCAGCTCCTTGCTGACTCTCCCTGGGACCCACAACTGGGTCAGGGCTGTTCTTGACTGAGTTGTGTCTTCATGCCATCCCCCCGCACCCCTGTCAGCCCTGTGCTCTGCTGACACTGGCCTTGAGCTTCTGGCTCAGGTCTGATCAGTCCCTAGCATCCCTCCCACTGGGTGGGTCTGCTGGCTGTGGGACATCATTCAGGGACTTTGCACTCAGCTTTTCTCCTCTTAAGAAATCTATATGCAGGTCAGGGAGCAACAGTTAGAATTGGACATGAAACAACAGACTGGTTCCAAATAGGAAAAGGAGTACATCAAGGCTGTATATTGTCACCCTGCTTATTTAAGTTATATGCAGAATACATAATGAGAAACGCTGGGCTGGAGAAAGCACAAGCTGGAATCAAGATTGCTGAGAGAAATGTCAATAACCTCAGATATGCAGATGACACCATCCTTATGGCAGAAAGTGAAGAAGAACTAAAGAAGCTCTTGATGAAAGTGAAAGAGGAGAGTGAAAAAGTTGGCTTAAAGCTCAACATTCAGAAAACTAAGATCATGGCATCTGGTCCCATCAGTTCATGGAAAATAGATGGGGAAACAGTGGAAACAGTGTCAGACTTTATTTTTTTGGGCTCCAAAATCACTGCAGATGGTGACTGCAGCCGTGAAATTAAAAGATGCTTACTCCTTAGAAGAAAGCACTCCTTGGAGAATGCATACTCCTTGGACCAATCTAGACAGCATAGTAAAAAGCTGAGACATTACTTTGCCAGCAAAGGTCTGTCTCATCAAAGCTATGGTTTTTCTGGTAGTCATGTATGGATGTGAGAGTTGGACTATAAGAAAGCTGATTGCTGAAGAACTGATGCTTTTGAACTGTGATGTTGGGGAAGACTCTTGAGAGTCCCTTGGACAGCAAGGAGCTCCAACCAGTCTATCCTAAAGGAGATCACTCCTGAGTGTTCATTGGAAGAATTGATGCTGAAGCTGAAACTCCAACACTTTGGCCACCTGATGTGTAGAGCTGATGCATTTGAAAGGACCGTGATGCTGGGAAAGATTGAAGGCAGGAGGAGAAGGGGATGACAAGGATGAGATGGATGAATGACATCACTGACTCAGTGGAGGTAAGTTTGAGTAAACTCTGGCAATTGGTGATGAACAGGGAGGCCTGGCGTGCTGCTGTCCATAGGATTGCAAAGAGTCAGACACAACTGAGCGACTGAACTGAACTGAACTTTCTTCTCTCCACCTTGAGGCCACCCTCAGAGGCTGCTTGAAGAACCCAGTTTGCGGTGAGCTCTTAACATCTCCAAGGGCAGGAACCTAGCCTAGAAGAAAAGAGTAATCATTCCTGGGATTTTGCAACTTCTGTTGACCTTCTCCATGGTCACAAGGCATTCCACTTTTTGCTAGACTTTTTGTTCCTTCCCTCACTCGGGCTCTTTTCTGGTACAGTTGTTCTCCAGTGCTTGGATTGGAATGTCCCAGGGAGATGATAAGTAATAAACTAACATTTTCTGAGTGCTGTTGATGTGATAAGCTAAGGTTTAGGTTATATACATCCCAACACTTTTAGGGTGTGCTGCCCAGGGAGGTTACCTAACTTGTCCCATTTACCGCAGGTGGAGGAAAGTTTCAGGTTGCCTGAGGTGAGCATGAGTCAGGGCTGGGTGTTGAGCCCAGCAGTCGGGCTCTGCAGTCCACTTTCTGGGGGACCTTTGATGGTGTCATCATTCTGAGTGTGCCAAGTCACTTTAGTCGTGTCCAACTCTGTGGGGCCCTACGGACTGTAGACCGCCAGGCTCCTCTGTCCATGGGATTCTCCAGGTGAGAATACTGGAGTGGGTTGCCATGACCTCCTGCAGGGGATTTTCCTGACCTAGGGATCGAACTTGCATCTCTTACGTCTCCTGCATTGGCAGGCGGGTTCTTACCACTAGCCTGTCCTTCTGGATAGTGTAATATTTTTCAAAGCACACAAGGTCACCTGGGTTATAATCTCAGTTCTGCTCTGGACTTTCTGGGTGAGCTCCAGAGAATCAACCAGCTCCTCTGGGCCTTAGTGAAACAAGGGAGCTTGTCTTAGAGATTCCTGCTGGCTGGGGGATTCTAAAATCCCTCTTCTTCCCTCCACCAGTTCAGTTGTCCTCTCCCATCCCATCTTCTCATTCTTGACATAGAGAAATGGAAATGAAAGCGTTAGTCGCTCAGTAGTGTCCAGCTTTTTGAGACCCCATGGACTGTAGCCTGCCAGACTCTTCTGTCCATGGAATTCTCCAGGCAAGAATACTAGAGTGGGTAGACTGGGTAGCCATTCCCTTCTCCAGGGAATCTTCCTGACCCAGGGATTGAACCCTGGTCTTCTGTATTGCAGGCAGATTTACTGTCTGAGACACTTGGAAAGCCCATAGAACACTGGTGTATTTGAGTAGGAAGGATAGTTTCCTGGTACAAAGAAAACTTCAATGCCTACTTCCTGGCATTGAAGGTGATGAGGTGATCAGCTGGTTTGCCACTGGTGCCAACTCTTAAAATATGCTTATTACTGGTATGAGCATCTTGATCAGCAAAGAAACCCTGTGGGTCCAGCAAGCGTAAGAAGGCAGGTTGGTAAGTGTTATTCTCTCATGAGCTGTGGGAACTAATAGGGAACTTGATACCATTTAACAGCCTCTCCAAGGTCAAGACAGTTAATTGCTGCTGTTTTAATTTCTTCCTGGTGTTGGGGAATATTAACTGATTAGCATCTGCCACTCTAAGTCTTTGTACTGCACTTAGAATTTCCTTTAAGGGGCAATCAAACAAAGATCTCCATGTGCTGGCCGTGGAATGTGGTTTAGCCACCAGCTTGGCCAGTGACGGTAGTGTGGCATCAGGGGCCTGTGGCCTAGCTTTGGCCTGAGACCTTGTTTTCCCTCAAGAGGTACATATCTTACGGTTAACATACCAAGGTGGTATGCACGAATTTTTCCCACAGGTGTGTGGTTATACAACTCTTAATAGAGAAACTGTTATTTTTGAGCAGGTTTGGAGAAGGAAATGGCAACCCATTCCAGTATTCTTGCCTGGAGAATCCCATGTAGGGAGGAGCCTGGTAGGCTATAGTCCACAGAGTTGCAAAGAGTCAGACACGACTGAGCTACTTCACTTTTGCATAGAGCAAGCAAGAGAGTTTCTCATTTTCTCATTTCTCTTTTTGGCAAAAGTGCTAGAAAATATCCAATATTGGGACTACTCTGGTGGTCCAGTGGTTAAGACTTTGCACTTCCACTGCAGGGGGCATGAGTTCAATCCCTGCTTGGGGAACTAAGATCCCACGTGTTGAGTGGTGTGGCCAGAAACAACAACAGGAAATATCCAATGTCCAATATCTCTACTCCCTTTCCATCTTCTTTTAAATCCACTCCCATGGAGCTTTCTTCTCCTTGACCCCATGAAATCCTTCTTCTTAAGGACACCAGTGACCTCCATGCTGTCAGATCATGTGGTCTGTTCTCTCTCCTGTTTGGCCTGACCTGTCAGCTCCTTTGACCTTCTGGGGGCCTGGAGGGATTCCCACACACAGGGGGTGTGCACTGAGCCTGGAGGATTCACCACCTTGGCAGCGAAAGGAATCAGCCTGCTGTTAGTGGACAGACGTCATTCCATCCTGAAGACGGTTTGCTGTGAACACAGCCAGAGAAACAGCCTTGGGAAAGAGTGGTGAGACCACCAGTACATCTGGCGAGAGTGTGCAGGACACCCTGGCCAGGGCCAACTGCCTCTCTCAGCAGTGTTTTCCAAAAGCGAACCTTTTCCAGTTATTGAGTCTGAGTCTCCAGCCTGGCCCTGACCACTGATCCCTGGCAAGTATACCAACATTAACACACACCTCAGGATATATGGCAAGTTGAGTGAGGCCCATGGGCCCTCTTCATCTGCGTACTCAGTTGCTCAGTCATGTCTGACTCTTCCCGACCCCATGGACTGTAGCCTACAAGGCTCTTCTGTCCATGGGATTCTCCAGGCAAGAATACTGGAGTGGATTGCCCTGCCCTCCCTCCAGGGGATCTTCCCAACCCAGGGATTGAACACTTGTGTCTCCTGCATGGGGAGGTGGATTTTTTACCACTGTGCCACCTGGGAAGTCTCCTTATCTTGGTAATGTTTTTAAATCCAGAAAATAAAGTAAGAATACACAGGATTGCAGAAGACCAACACTACTGATACTCACTTCTATTGGTTTCTTGTTGCTGCTGTAACCAATTAACATGAACTTGATGGATTAGAACAACACAGATTCATCCTACTGTTGGGGAGGACAGACACCCAGAACGGGTCTGCAGGGCTGCAAATTTTTGGGATCTCCTAGGGGAGAATGTTCCCTAGATGTTTCTAGTTGTTGGAAGCCGCCTACCCTCCGGGGCTCCTGGCTTCTTCCTCTGTCTTAAAAGCTAGCAATTCCCCTGCTTCCGTCTTTGCTTCTGTTGTCACATGGCCCCTCTGGGTCTGCTCTCTGCTGTCCTCTGATGAGGAGGCTCGTGATTATATATGGGGATTACCTGAATAATCCAGGACAATTTTCTCATCGCAAGATCCTTAGCTTACACCTCCAAAGTCTTTTGTTAAAAATTTTATTTATTTATTTGGCCTCACCAGGTCTTAGTGTGGCATGCATGATCTAGTTCTCTGATCAGTTATTGAACCCAGATCGCCTGCACTGGGAGCATGGAGTCTTAACCACTGGACCACCAGGGAAGTCTCCCCCACCCTTTTAAAAAAACTATTTAACTGTGGGCCATATTTAAAGTCTTTATAGAATTTGTTACAATATTGTTTCTGTTTTACGTTTTGGTTTTTTGGTCCTAAGCCATGTGGGATCTTAGCTCCCTGACCAGGGATCAAATCTGCACCCCTTGCATTGGAAGGTGAAGTCTTAACCACTGGACTGCCAGGGAAGTCCCTTCCAAGTTCCCCCCCACCTTTTTTTAACTATATATATTAAACGTCTTGTAAGTTTCTGGGATGAGGAAGTGGACATTTTGGAGAGGCCATTTTCTTATTGCAGGTGGATCGTTTACCAACTGAGCTATCATGGAAGCCCTGTGTCTCTTTAGTAGTTAACAAAACATCTTTATTATCTCATAATCCACAGGTGTCTTTGTTGTTGTTTAGTCACTAAGACATGTTTGACTCTTTGCAACCCCATGGAGTGTAGCCCATCAGGCCCCTCTGTCCAAGGGATTCTCCAGGCAAGAATAGTGGAGTGGGGTGCTATTTCCTTCTCCAGGGGATCTTTGCCATTCAGGGATTGAACCTGTATCTCCTGCATTGGCAGGCAGGTTCTTTACCGACTGAACCACCCTGAGATTTGTCATCATATTCTCTGTTTTCAATTATAAATTCCTGGGGGGGCGAAGAAGAATACTGTGCTTGATGGTTTGTGGAATTTCCCAAAGCCTAATGGGGAGCAGGGCAGTCTGGGTCACTGTTACCTGGCCTGCCCTGACCAGCTGTTATCTGATCAGGCAGCAAAGATGGGAGACAGGCATCCTGAAGTCCCATCACCTCCACCAGCCTTGCCTGTGGGAACCACGGGGAAACCCAGGTCTTGTCAGTTTCCTTGTCTGTGGAATAAGCTGGCTGACAGGAGTTTGAAAGTGTCTCTAGGTTTTCCTCAAACTCTTGTCTGCTATTTATGGTCACAACCAGGGCTCATGCAATGTCTCGGCCACACACCAGGGGGAAGCATTGGCTAAAGTGTTGAGAAGTCCACGTCGGCTAGACTCTAGCTTGAACGTTTCTTTTGGTTTGTTTGAGCAAATATTAGTGATGAGGTTCGCAGCAGAGTGAAGGCTGTTTATCTCTTTAGAGCATGAGAGTTGCTTAATGTCATAGTTTGTTTGGACTGGAGGATCCCTTAGCATTCCCAGAGAGGCATGTGAGTTGGAGGGCTGGTGAGGGGAGGGGGGCGTCCACCAACCTTTTAACCCTAGAAGGGACGGTGCAGAACTTTTCTTTGCAAAGTGGGCCAGGATCACTTTCCTTGTGTCCTTCCACCTGAAATAAGCTCTTTCTGATCTTGTCCCAAGTGGGGTTGAGTAACAGGAGACCGTATAAGAAAACCTCCAACATTTAAAGTGATTTGCTGTCAATGCGTCATCTTTGTATATTCCAGGATGAACATCTTCAATGTACTCAAACTCTTCTTTCCTCCCAGGATGCTCTGAGTTCTGCCTGTGGCTATGGAGCGAGAGTTTGCGATAGGGATTTTGACCATGAATCTAAGACAGAGTACGATAGATGAGGGTCTCATCAAGGGATACTTAGAATCATTCACATCGACTGGAAGAGCTCAAAGGTTTGGAAATATCTGTTGTCTTCACTTGTGGGGCACGAAGGGCACACTCATCCTACAGGCTCCAGGGGAAGAATCCCTCCTGCCTCTTGTCCTCAGGGACTGCCTCTTGCAGCTGCATCACTCTGGTCTCTGCCCCCATCTTTTTGCAGCCTCCTCTTCTCTCTTTGTCTTCTTTTCTGTCTCTTACAAGGACACGTAGGGCTTCCCTGTTGGCTCGGATGGTAAGGAATCTGCCTGCAACACAGGAGACCTGGGTTTGATCCCTGGGTTGGGAAGAGCCCCTGGAGAAGGAAATGGCTACCCACTCCAGTATTCTTGCCTGGGAAATCTATGGACAGTGAAGCCTGCTGGGCTACAGTCCATGGGGTCGCAAAATAGTTGGACAGGATTGAGTGATTAACACACATTGTTAGATTTGTGGATCACTTGGATAATGAAGGATGATCTCATCTCAAGATCCTTAACTTAATTACACCTGCAGAGACCTTTTCCTGAAATATGTCATTTATAGGGTGGGCAGAACTTTTGGGGGCCACCCATTTAATCCACTCTAAGACCTCTTCACTTTTCAGCATGGAGCTCTGTGTTATATCCCCTCTGAAGACTATTTTTTCCCTTTTTTTAAAAAAAATTTCATCCTGTGGACCATTTTTTAAACTCTTTATTGAATTTGTTACAGTATTGTTTCTATTTTTTATGTTTTGGACTTTTGGTGGTAAGGCATGTGGGATCTTAGCCCTCCCACCAGGGATCAAACCCATATCCCCTGCACTGGAAGGTGGAGTCTTAGTCTTCACCTTCTTCACAGACCCCATGGACTGTAGCCCACCAGGCTTCCCTGTCCATGGATTTCCCAGGCAAGAATACTGGAGTGGGTTGCCATTTCCTTCTCCAGGGGATCTTCCCGACCCAGGACACCAGGGAAGTCCTCTCTGAAGAATTCATACGCATTTTTATGTATGAATACAGATTTACAGTCATGACTGATGATATTAAATAGCTCCGGGATGCATGCCTTGCAAAGCTGGATGTTGCAGAGGTTAGTGATGCTCCACCTTGTGTACCGTCATTCCTCAAATCTAAGATGTAGACAGTTGTATGATACACTAAGATATTCTACCTAAGAACGAAAAAACTCTGTTCATTAGACAATGGCATACTATAAATTTTAAGATGCACTTTGGTTTCATTTTATGTGAAGGAATGTGCAACTAATGAAATGCAGCATAGCCTAGAAAAAGTCAATGTGAATCATGAAAGTATTAAAATTTTAGTATAAAGAATTTCTAAAGTGATAGTGGTTGCTTTGCCAGAAAAAGAGACTCTTCAGAGTAGGTATATTCAATATTGGGCTTCCTAAGTAGCACTAGGACCTTTGTCAACAAAGGTCCATCTAGTCAAGGCCATGGTTTTTCCAGTGGTCATGTATGGATCTGAGAGTTGGACTATAAAGAAAGCTGACCGCTGAAGAATTGATGCTTTTGTACTGTGGTGTTGGAGAAGACTTTTGAGAGTCCCTTGGAGTGAAAGGAGATCCAACCAGTCCATCCTAAAGGAGATCAGTCCTAGGTGTTCATTGGAGGGACTGACGTTGAAGCTGAAGCTCCAATACTTTGGCCACCTAATGCGGAGAGCTGACTCATTTGAAAAGACCCTGATGCTGGGAAAGATTGCGGGCAGGAGGAGAAGGGCACGACAGAGGATGAGATGGTTGGATAGCATCACTGACAAAATGGACATGGGTTTGGGTGGACTCTGGGAGTTGGTGATGAACAGGGAGGCCTGGCATGTTGCGGTTCATGGGGTTGCAAAGAGTCGGACGTGACTGAGCTACTGAACTGAATTAAACTGAAGTAGCATGGAAAATCCCATGGATGGAGGAGCCTGGTAGGCTGCAGTCCGTGGGGTCGCTAAGGGTTGGAAACGACTGAGTGACTTCACTTTCACTTTTCACTTTCATACATTGGAGAAGGAAATGGCAACCCACTCCAGTGTTCTTGCCTGGAGAACCCCAGGGACAGGGGAGCCTGGTGGGCTTCCGTCTATGGGGTCACACAGAGTCGGACACGACTGCAGTGACTTAGCAGCAGCAGCAGCAGCACTAGTGGTAAAGAATCCACTTGTCAATGCAGAAGATGCAAGAGACGAGGGTTGTTGGGTCCCTGGATTGGGAAGATCCCCTGGAGGGATGGCATGGCAATCCACTCCAGTATTCTTGCCTGGAGAATCCCATGGACAGAGGAACCTGGTGGGCCACAGTCCATGGGGTCGCAAAAAGTTGGACATCACTGACTAAGCACAGCACACAGCACAGGGGCTTCAAGATCCAGCAACAATTATTTCTATTTTTTTTGCAAAGAAGGTTTTGTCACTTTAGATCCAGGGCAAGATTCGAGGATATAGTTCTGTAAATTGCAAAACTCTTAGGCTTGTTTATGTGCATGACCTAAAAAAAAATTATGAACAGTGTTTTGGACGTAGGAGAGACTCAGTAAGTATTTGCCTAACTGAATTCCAGTTTTGACGTCTTCTGCAGCCCCATCTGTACTAATCCCAAGGTTCAGTGCTAAAAGAGTTTTTGCATTTCCTCAGGAGCAAGCTTTAACTACCTAGTGATGCATCCAGTGCACATTCTTACATAATCTGGTGTTCTGTTCTGTTTGCATGGAGTACAATAAGAAGACCAACAGGTAATGTTTACATAAAACGTTCAAGTTGCTTAAAGAGGTTCCTATGAAAACACACCCTGCAGAGGTTTCTCCACACCAGTCCTCCTTAAAGCATTCATGGTTACCAAGCGTGATCATCCAAAAGCTTTTCTGTGCCATTAGCTCTCTAATCTCCCTCTTTTAAAAATACTGCTGACTCACAGTGAACAAAGCTCTTGGACAGCACAATAGGACTGTTGAGGGCACCACCTTGACCTCCAGAACCACTGGGCAGTTGAGGAACCTCACCTTCCTATTGAGAGCCAGAGTCCCCGGACGGTTTTGATTAGAACCTGGCATTGCTTTCTGAGAAAACAGAAGAGTGAAACTCTTTAGCGTCTTGAGGTTTCTGCCTCCTTACTATCAAAAATAGCACCCCACCCTCTTTCAAAAATACTGCTGACTCACAGTGAACAAAGACTTTTAGAGCAGGATAGAGGGATGGAAGCACAGCCCTGGGACGGCTGCACAGACTCTGAGCCAACAGTCTCCCTCTTTTGGTACCATTGGATGGAAAGGAGCTGTCAAAATGGAGGCTACTACTTTAAAAATTATTCTATTTCTTGCATCTCTCTTCTACCGTTTCCATGACCAGTGTGCGTTTTCCTAGGAGGCGGGGGGGTGGGGGGCACTGACCAAGAGTCTCTTGGTACGCTTAGGTTTTTAAGATTTATCATAAGGTGTGTCTGCACTTGGTGTGGAAACCAGATGAGATAAAGGCAATTAACAAATTGCAGTCCTAGGAGTAGCAAATATTACCCCGAAAATGGCAGGAGGGAAGGGTGCACTGCCTGTAAATAATGTATTTAGATAATTGAAGGTCAGAAAGCGTAGATCTTTCATCTTCTCTCCCTCACCCAGCTGCTCACAGAGGCAGAGACCTATGGACATAGTAAGGGCTGGTTAGGGAGAGCAGATTGGAAATTGTGTGTATGCCTCTGTGTGTGTGTGTGAGTTAAGAGTTGTGTTCAGCAGAATCTTTCCCTGTGCAAATATATTTCTGTGTATAAATGTTGTTGTTGTTGTTGTTTTTTTTTTCAGATAAATGTAAGGCCTCTGAGAGCCTACAGTTGGAAGTGTGCGGTGGTCCCCTATAGGAATGTTCAGTCAGGGTCCACCTTGTCCTCCAGAGGGCTGAGCTTGCTGTCCTACTGATGCCAACGGTGAAGCCTCCTGCAGGAAACCACCCAGTTCCTGTGCTCAGGGGCCATTGGTCTACCTGGCTCAAACGCTTGCACTGAACTGAAACTTTTCACCATAACAAGCACCAGGTTATGAGAGACTCTGAGAAACACTCAGAGTAAAGAAGAAACAGATTTTGTGGTAAAGCAAAGCTTTGGTTCACGCAAGTAAAGGCTGGTTCTTTCAACCTTGTCACTACCCAGCCCCTTCCTTGACTTCCACAAGGCCATTCACCCACCTAGAATTCCTCGTGTTGTGGGGGAAAACCTGCTCGGCCTATTTTCAGGTTCTGATTCCTCCCCTGTCCCCTTATGTGTCTCCCCCGAGGCTGTTCCCCAAGCTGGCCTCTGGCCTGGAGGTTTCTCTCCTGGGGTTGGCACGCAAGTTGTAGAGGTCACTCTGTACCATTCAATCCTGCACCGGGGGTTCCTGCCAATGGAGAGGACAAGCTTGTGCTCCGTTTCTTCTTCCTGTAGGTTTTTCCCTCCAGCGTCCCCAAGTTGAAGAGAGTGGAGGCTACAGAGTTGCCCTCCCACAGCACTTCAAAATCTAGGTCCTGGATTGGGGGGACAGGGAGGCTGAAGAGGGAGGGGACATATGTATATACAACCTGATTCATGGTGTAGTAGAAACCAACAGAATGTTGTAAAGCAATTATCCTCCAATTAAAACAAACAAGGGCATCACCATTGTTTGGCACCAATGAATGATATCACTGACTCAATGGACATGAGTTTGAGGAAACTCCAGGAGATAGTGAAGGACAGGGAAGCCTGGTGTGCTGCTGTCCATGGGGTCACAAAGAGTTGGACATGACTTAGTGACTGAACAAAAACAAAAAATCAAACAAAATCCATGTCCTTCTTTCAGAGAAGATGGTTGTCGAGTGCCAGGGCAAGATCTGAGAATGTAGCCCTTCAAAAACAAATTTCAAAACTCTTAGGCTTGTTCTTGCATGCACAGCCTGGAAAGAAAAAAAAAAAAAAAACACAGCAAGGGTGTTTGTTGTTAAGACAGATTCATTGTTTACCTCATTCCAGTGAGGACACTTAAGCCACAGGAATGTTGCTAATCCCAACATTTGGCAAAGGTGGCCTGAATATTGTGAATGCTGAAGAACTCTTGCATTTCAGCAGGAGCAAGTTTTAACGGTGGGCTGCAGTCCAAGGGGTCGCTAGGGGTCGGACACGACTGAGCGACTTCACTTTCACTTTTCACTTTCACACATCGGAGAAGGAAATGGCAACCCACTCCAGTGTTCTTGCCTGGAGAATCCCAGGGACAGGGGAGCCTGATGGGCTGCCATCTATGGGGTCACACAGAGTCGACACGACTGAAGTGACTTAGCAGCAGCAGCAGCAGTTCTCTTACTCTGGTCACTGTCTTCAGTTCAGTTCAGTCGCTCAGTTGTGTCCGACTCTTTGTGACCCCTGTGGACTGCCACATGCCAGGCCTCCCTGTCCATCACCAGCTCCTGGAGCTTGCTCAAACTCATGTCCATCGAGTTGGTGATGCCATCCAACCACCTCATTCTCTGTTGTCCTCTGTTCCTCTTGCCTTTAATCTTTCCCAGCATCAGGATCTTTTCCAATGAGTCTGTTCTTCGCATCAGATGGCCAAAGTATTGGTCACTGTCAAGTTCACATAACCCTGTGTCCTGGCTTTACTGAGTGGAACACAGAGGAGGTCTATATTTAATCAATACCAAATTTTGGGCCCTGAACCAGGACCAGCTCAGCTGATCGATGTTACTCTGCTGGCCCTCTTTATATTTGTTAGTCAAGATAAAGTTTTGTCAGTTTTGCAATTTTTTCTTAAAGGACTGGGAGCCTTATCTTTGAAATATAAACATCAGGGAAAAGAGGTTCCTATTTCTCTGGGAACCTTGATCCAAACAATAATTGCCTGTTGCCACAGAGGCTTCATTCTTCCTTGGGATAAAGACAATTAACTAGCACAGATGGCTGCCCCAATGTCCAGGTCAGTTTAGGATTAAACTATGAAATAAGGCATACCAAATGTTATATTATCTCATCTGAGGACAAAGTTATCTTGAGACCATATCTGTTGAATATATAAAATATATATCAGAATATTTCAGAATATATATCTGAATATATAAAGGGATGAGATTCCATCCTGTCTTTATAATCTCATTAGCAAATTATTGGTCACTGCAGCTTGGTTTAATGCATACTCAATAACAAAACTGTTTCTTTCTACATGTGTGGAGAGGAATTTCCTGGGTTAGTCCGAGATTTTCTTTATAACTTTTCCTCAAACATGACTGTTTGACTATCACTGTTCCGTGAGAGGTCAGAGAAGATTGCCATTGGAGGTCACTATGGGCTTAGAATTTCCACCTTCAGTGAAATAATAAAGGACATAGAACCATCTCTCCTTCCTGAGTCCTCCCCAGGGTGGGTGCTGTCCGGTTATCTCTGCTGACATGGGCGTGGGGACTCTTCTCTCCTTCCCATGTTTATCTCACTTAGGAAGCAATGCCAGTCTTGGACCCCAGAAGAACTGGGCAGTTGAGGAACCCCACCTTCCTATTGAGGGTTAATGTTCATGGACATTTTCAGTTAGTACCTGGCATTACATTCTGAGAAAACAGAAGAGTGAAACTTGGACTTGCCTGTGTTTGTTTAGTACCTTGAAATTTCTGCCTCCTTGCGGTCAAAAACATCACCCCTCCCTCTTTCAAAAATATTGCTGACTCACAGTGAACAAAGATTTTTAGAGCACAGTAGAAGCTATGGAAGCACAGCCCTGGGATGTCTGCACAGGTTCTGAGCCAACAGGTTCTCTTTTGGTCCCACTAGATGGAAAGGAGCTCACAAAATGAGGACTATTACTTTAAAAATCATTCTATTTCTTGGATCTCTCTTGCAGTGTTTTCACAACCAGTGTCCAGCTTCCCAGAAGGCAGGGGTGGGGCCACTGACCAAGGGTCTCACTTGCACTTAGGTTTTTAAGGTTTATCATAAAGTGTGTCTGCATTTGGCATGAAAACCAGATGAAACAAAGGCAGTTAACAAATTTCAGTCCTTGAAGTAGCACATATTACCCCAAAAATGACATGAAAGAGGGGTGCACCACCTGTATATATGTATTTAACTAGTTGAGGGTCAGAAAGGGTAGATCCTTCATCTTCTTTACCTCCCCAAGCTGCGCACAGAGGCAAAGACCTATGGCCATAGTAAGGGCTGTTTAGGGAGAACAGATTGGAAATTGTGTGTGCGTGTGTGTGTGAGAGAGAGAAAGAGTTAAGAGTTGTCCTTGTGTAAATATATTTCTGTGTATAAGCATTGCTTTTTTTTTTTTTTTTTATAAGTGTAGCACTTCTGAGACCCTGCAGTTGGAAATGTATGATGGTCCCTTAAAAGGACATTCAATCTGGTCCACCTTGTCCTCCTGAGGGCTGGGTTCACTGTCCCACAGATGTCAACGTTGAGACTTCCTGCAGGAAAGCGACAGGTTGCTGTGCTCAGGGGCCATTGGTCCACCCAGCTGAAACTGCTGCACTGAACTGAGACTTTCCATCTTGAAAAGTGAAAGTGTTGGTTGCTCAGTCGTGTCTCTTTGCAACCCCATGGACTGTAACCTGCCAGGCTCTCCTGTCCATGGGATTCTCCAGGCAAGAATACTGGAGTGGGTAGGCATTCCCTTCTCCAGGGGATCTTCCCGACCCAAGGATCAAACCTGCACCTCCTGTATTGGCAGGTAGGTTTTTCACCATCTGAACCACCAGGGAAGCCCCTTTCCACCATAACAAGCAGCAGAATATGAGAGTCTTTGAGAAACACTCAGAGTGAAGATAAAGAAAGCTTACTTTTAAAGAAAGTTTTATTTATGGTAAAATAAAACTTTTGTTCATTCAGGTAGAGTTTGATTCTTTCAAACTTGTCACCACCCAGTGCCTTCCCGTGACTTCCACAAGGCCGTCCACTCACCCAAAATTCCTTGTGTTGTTGAGGAAAATCAGCTTTGCATCTTTTTCAAGTTCTTCAACCTGGCCACTTATTTTCTTGAAGTTTGCAAACTGGGAGGACACTAGAGTTTGCTGTTTGAGGTGGAGGACACAGTCTTGTAAAACCTGATAATGGCGATCATATTCCTTTTCCTTATTACATTCTATTGGTTAGAAGCAAGTCATAAGTACTACCCATCCTCAAGGACAGGGTATTTCACAAAGTCATGACTACCAGTCGGTGAAATTGGGTATCACAGGGGGTGTCTCCCTGTGTGCCCAGTACCCCTCTTGTGGACCAGGAGTTGCTTGAGAGCATCCATCTCAGTGGTGGCCTTTGAGATACCTTAGAGGAGAGACATGCCTGAAGAAAAGATACATTTCTTCTCAATTACAAAGGGAAGCTGGCTGCTGAAAACTATTAGCCATAAGGTGTGATAGTAATCTCCATAGGTATTTCAGGATACTATTTAAATGCAAGTTTTGTGAGACCTTTTAAAAGAGGCAGGGAGCATGAGAGCCTAGTATGACTTTACCAGGGAAGAGGCTAATTTATTCTCTTTTACTGACAATGTCCCTCAGCTAGTGAATCAGGAAGGCAGGAAGAAACTGTACCTCTGCTTTCAACAAAGCATTTAGGTCAAAATTCAGATAAACTTTGCAAGGGGTCTTCAACAAATGTGATGTACTCAAGGCTATCAACACTGATGGAGAGAATTTTCTCATGACCCGAACTTACTCCTAATTTTTTAACAGTGGAAATGTAAAGGGCATACTCATCAAATTTAGAGCTGATAGACGGTTGGAATAAATACTAACTATATGGGATAACAGAATCAAGGCAGAATTCTGACCTTAACCACCCAGAGGGATGGGTTGATAATAATAAGATAAATGCAGTGTTATGTTCTGTGGTTTGTTCTAAGATATCAAACTGTACAAATACTGGGTGGGGAAGCATAACATAACTGTAACATGAAGCAACAATCCTTAGAGGTTTTATCTAGCACAAGCTCCTTATAAGTTTAATTTCACTTATGGGGATTTTTGACCTGCATTAATAGGGGCTATAATAATGTGAGGGCACACAATAGAAAGTGATTAACCTCACCTGGCAAAGTTATAGGCATTGTAAAGAATATGGGCTGGAGCTCATGGTTTTAGGATAAGTATTCACAGTGCTGATGGAAACAAGGTGGCAACAGAGCAGGTTTTTCTAGGAGGAGGTGATGGCTGCGACAGAGGTATCTCAGATCAATGGAAAGACTTTTCTAGGGAAGGGTGAACACAACTAGAAGGGGAAGGGTGTTGGGGTAGGAGTGGCTGTGACTGATCAGGGAGAGCTCTTTCCTGAGGTCAGCAGAGCATTGGAGGGGCCTGACAGGGAGGTTGCTCTCCCCACCAACTTGCTTAAGTTCAAGGCTGTGCCAAATTATTGAGGGACATGTGGAAGGAAAAACCTGTGTAAAGTTTGGTCTAGTGCAGGTAGACTGTCCAGATGGTCCAACTATCTCTTTATCTGGAAAAAAAGGATTTTTCTGTCTAAAGCAATTTCCTTAGAAATGTTTGGAATTGAGGCATGGCAAGCCTTTCTTTGCGTATGTGGACAGAGAAGGAGAAGGTGTGGGAAGGAGAGGTGAGAACTCAGCAGAGGATCCCAGGTTGGTTCAGATGGAAGCTGAGGACAGATACAGCTTCCCTGTCCCCTCTTCTTGTCCCTATCCAGCTGGAAAGTCCTCCAGTCCTGGGGGAGGCCAGCTCCTTGTGGGGAGAGGTTAATATGATTCTCCTTCCTTCCAGGTGTTTGACTTTAAACTGCCTGCAGAAAACATATTCAGAGAAAAGGGAACAAGAATTAGTAATAAAATGATTTAGTTTGCAATCTAAATGCAAACTAAATCTTCATTTTAGTAATGCATATTAGTGAATAACCAGTGTTTTGCTAAACTATAAATTAAGAAAATAATAATCCCACTTATGTTGTATGATAATTCAAGTGTATGTGGTATCTCTTCAATAGATTAGAAGTTCCTTACTGGAGACACCCTGTATTTTAGGGGTGCTGAATTTTTTTTTTTGAATGGATGCATGAAAAAGAGCAGCAAATTCCGTAACTGTGATCCTTCTCATCATCTAGTGTCAAAACTTCTACTTGGGGCTAAAGTGATCTCCACAGTTAGTCCTAGGTCTTGCGCCTTCTTGTAAATTGTAACCTGAGTCAAACTACCTGTCACTGTGGAGTGAATATTACACGTGAATGTGGGGACTGGACATGCAGGTGCCGTGTGCACGTGGAGCAGACACCCGCATGTATGCTTGGTGGGGGTGATGGTAGGACATGGTTGTAAATTTAGTTTTTAGCCCATCCATACTGCATCCAGATAAAGCCTCTCTTCGACAACATGACAGAGTTAATAAATGAATCCACCTCTTTCTCTTCCAGTGGCATCGGTCACCCTGAGTATCCATTCTCTGAGGAATGTTGACTCTCAACTCTCACTGTGGTTCTTCAAAAATTTCTGGCTTCTAGAGCTGGGTTTTTGTACATAGAGGAGGTACTTAAATGAAGTGTCTGAACTTTTGGAAGCTTTCCTTTCCTATTTTTTTTTAAAAAAACATTTTATGAAATAAAAGACTTCAAAGTAAGGATACTCATTTTTTCTGATGATTAAAATAATACAGGTAAATTACAGAAAATTTGGAAAGTTGAGGAAAAGGATAGAAAATAAAGATAAACTGTGATTAATCTATTTAATAATACTTAACTTTAGTGGTGGAGAAGGCAATGACAAGCCACTCCAGTACTATTGCCTAGAAAATCCCATGGATGCAGGAGCCTGGTAGGCTGCAGTCCGTGGGCTCGTGAAGAGTTGGACACGACTGAGCGACTTCACTTTCACTTTTCACTTTCACACACTGGAGAAGGAAATGGCAACCCACTCCAGTGTTCTTGCCTGGAAAATCCCAGGGACGGGGGAGCCTGGTGGGCTTCTGTCTATGGGGTCGCACAGAGTCGGACACGACTGAAGTGACTTAGCAGCAACTTTAGTGCAAACTATAGGAGATGGTGAAGGACAGGGAAGCCTGGCATGCTGCAGTCCATGGGGTTGCAAAGAGTTGGACACGACTGAGTGGCTGAACAACAACAAAACTCTGGTTCTGTTTCCTTATGCTTTTCTTAGATAAATGTGTGTATGTGTGTGTTTGTTTATAAATAGAGATAATCTTTAATCCACAGGTTGTATACATACTCTTTTACTTAGCGTAAGTATTTTGATAAGCTAAAAATAGGATTTAAAAAATGCAGTGTTATATTTTGCTTCCTGTAAAACAGCACATCTTACTCACACGTAATTTATTTTTTGTCTGCCATATTCAGCATTTTGATGAGTACTTATGTATTTTGCTGTTTATTCATGAAAACTTGATTGAACATACTTTAGTAAGATATTGTTTTATCAATAAATCCGTTCCGTTCTGTCCGTTCAGTCGCTCAGTCGTGTCCGACTCTTTGCGACCCCATGGACTGTAGCCTACCAGGCTTCTCCGTCCATGGGATTCTCCAGGCAAGAATACTGGAGTGGGTTACCATTTCCTTCTCCAGGGGATCTTCCCGACCCAGGGATCGAACCCAGGTCTCCCACATTGGAGGCAGACGCTTTAACCTCTGAACCACCAGGGAAGCCCTTATCAATAAATATTAATAAGTAAAATGAGAAATGTCCTGAATCATTAGTCTAGTGGGGAATGAAACTGTGAATGACATCAGGAGAATTTAGCTGTTAGAAATGGGTAAGGGCCTGTTGAGATAATTGTGCACAATCCCTCCTGTTTCTGTACATTTGTTAGGCAAAGCCATCAGTTACTCTTCATCCCACACTTTTCATTTGTATATGAAACAACCTTGAAACATAGAGACAGTGGCTCCCTTCATTACTCAGGAACAGAAAACGCTAAGTCCAGGAAGGAAGTGTATTCATGTAACACTGAAGTGGCAGCAAGTCGGCTGATGAGGGTGGAGTTTAGTGAGGTGGGGAGACAGGAGTTGAAGATAAGGCCAGAGAACCAGTGGGGCTAGTGAGTCTGTGTCATGTAGGCTTTTCAAAGGACTTTACTGTGAGAGAATTGGAGAATGATATTTTGGGTTTTGAGCATAGTAGTTACATGAGCTGACTGACATGTTTTTTAAAGAATCACTCTGGTTGTTGAGAAGCAAAAGAGGAAAAAGAGCCCTCTTTTAGGACTCTGTAGGAATCTAGGTAAAAGATGACGTTGGCTTGGACTGCAGAAGGAGCAGTAAATGTGGTCAGAGGTGTTAGAATAGGGATATATTTTAGGGGCAGCATTAACTAGACTGACATGTTAGACATACAGGGAGAGGTAAAGGGGAATCAAAGTTGATTCCAGGTGTTTGTAGTTAAGAAACAGGAAGAGGAGATGCCATTTTCTCAGATGGAGACAATGTGGGGGAGCACACTTTTGTGGGAAGATTATAAGTTCAATTATAGATCTGTATCTTTGAGATGCCTTTAGGTACCCAAGTGAAGATGCATACATACAGTTGGACATAGAAGTCTATTAGAGGAAAAGTTTAGACAATATTTATATTTGTGACTTATCAAATTTAGTTGCCACCTAATGTCATGAAAATAGACAATCAGAGATATCATATTAAACAGTGAGTGGTGTAGACAGAGAAGTCAAGCTTCATGAAGACCCAGCATTAAGAAAGCATTTTTTTTTTAAGTGGAGAAATCAGCAAATGAGTCAGAGAAGAAGAGTTGAATGAGGTAGGAGGGGTTGTTCTTAGAAGGCACGTGAAGCAGATGTTTGAAGGATAAAAGAATTCAATGCTTCCAAGCGGACAGGTAATAGAAGACTGAAACTGACCAGTGGATTTGGCAGTTAACCTTGGCAAGGTCAAGTGCAGCTTTGATAGAGTGGTGAAGGCAAACCCTGAGTAGAGTGGTTTCAAGAAATGGTGCCAAGTTTTCAAAGGCTTTTCTGTAATGAGGACCAAGGAATTTGGCAGTCGCTGGAGATGAAAATAAAATCAAGAGATGAGATTCCCTGTTGAGGGAGTTGACCACCTGCCTCTGAGATCAGAGGAACAGTCCCCAGAGAGAGGAAAACCTATGATGAAGCAGATAGAGGTGGGATGACTTGAACCACATCTGTATTAGTTACTGTTGCTGCTCCAACAAATGACTGAAACCTCTGTGACTTGAAACAACACCAATGTGTTAGTTTGCATTTATGGAGGTCAGAAATTCAAAAGCTGGTTCAGTGGTCTAAAATCAAAGTACCAGCAGGCCTGCTTTCTTTTCTGGAGGTTTCAGGGGAAAATCCATTTTGTTGCCTCTTCCAGCTCCTAGAGAACACTTCATTCTCCATCCTGGAGACTCTCCTGCCATCTCAGCGATAGCGCATAGATAGAGAATCTTTGATCTTGTCTAATCCTCCTATCATGGCATCTGGTCCTATCACTTCATGGGAAATAGATGGAAAAACAGTGGAGACAGTGTCATACTTTATTTTTTTGGGCTCCAAAATCACTGCAGATGCTGATTGCAGCCATGAAATTAAAAGATGCTTACTCCTTGGAAGGAAAGTTATGACCAACTTAGACAGCATATTGAAAAGCAGAGACATTACTTTGTTAACAAAGGTCTGTCTAGTCAAGGCTATGGTTTTTCCAGTAGTCATGTACAGATGTGAGAGTTGGACTATAAAGAAAGCTGAGCACAGAAGAATTGATGCTTTTGAACTGTGGTGCTGGAGAAGACTCTGGAGAGTCCCTTGGATTGCAAGGAGATCCAACCAGTCCATTCTCAAGGAGATCAATCCTGGGTGTTCATTGGAAGGACTGATGCTAAAGCTGAAACTGCAATACTTTGGCCACCCCATGTGACGAGTTGACTCACTGGAAAAGACTCTGATGCTGGGAAAGGTTGGGGGCGGGAGGAGAAGGGATGACAGAGAATGAGATGGCTGGATGGCATCAGCGACTCTATGGACATGAGTTTGAGTGAACTCCGGGAGTTGG